>NC_140590.1:1753478525-1754678525 GCF_964204655.1 Triturus cristatus | reverse complement strand
GCTACCTATATCAATACCATTGCACACACATATAAAACCTATAAGTCACTCCTATGGCAGGCCTTAACAATCCTGAAGGCAGAGTGCTTGGTTTTATGTGAGAGGGTGCCCCTGCATGAGCAGAGCCCCTCTGCAGTGTTCGGAGTACCTCCTCTGATGCTGTTTGTGGTGCAGCCTGACCATATACTCTTAAGTGCATTATAACCTCGCGCTAAATGCTAACTTTGGACTGGCTGCACGGAAACATGTCGTGTTTTGTGTCAAACACTTTGGAATACTACCCCCCCCCCCTCCCACCCCCACACCAGTTCTGGCAGCGGTGGTAGCATTCCACCCTTCTAGAGGGAGAGATATGTTTACACTGGTCTACCCGGTAAAGACTTTCTAAAGCCCTGGCATCACAAAATGGATGCCACTGCCACAAACACGGTTCTGGCCTCCTGCTGCTGACCGAAACTCCGGCAGGGGAGGCCTAGAAAATAGATTTCCTGTCCCAGGGAGGTGTAACCACCTCCCCAGACGAGCAGATGTGTATTGAGGCTGGGCAGGAGCACTCTCTAGTTCTTTGAAGTCCTGCACTGGGGGCACACTTGGTGTCCCTGTGCATAGTCCAGTTCAAACCGGTTGCAGGGGCTACCTGCCCCGGCTCTGGAGTGAAACTGGACAAAGGAAATGGGTGTAACCACCCCATTTTCCAAACCCTCCCATAGGTGGGTCGCTAGAGTATGTCCAACCCCCAAACTTAGTATAAGTATGGGAACCCAGTCCTTGAGACTTTAGATTACCCTGGACGAAACTCTGCAATATATATACTGGACCTCGATGTTCTATTTCAACTAGAAGACTGAAGAAATCTCCCTTGGGATCAAGGAGTGACTCCCTTGCTTGGCAGGCACAAAGAAGCAACTGTCCGGTCTGCAACTCTGAAGCTCCCGCTGGACGCCGAAGTCTTTGCATCACCAGAGGTGGATTTCCAGATTTGCCTGAGGCTACTCTGAGTCCCCAGCAAAGCTGAGGCCCGTGGCTATCGTGGGTGACGTGGAACCATGACCCCTGGACACCGTGATCTTTTGCTGATCCATCATCTTCCTGGTCTTCCTTGAAGTTGTGCTTTGGGCTCCGAGTAGCCCCAGCCTTGAACAACTCCTGCACTGAAGATCTCTGGCCTCCACTCCACGAGTGACCCATGGGCCAGTTTCAAGTGCGACCAATTGAGGCTCCTTCGCAATCGTTAGCACGTTGGCTAGTGGGTCCCCACAAAGGCAACTCCTCTTCTGATTGGGCTTTCCTGGTTGGTCCAGACGTGCCCCGACTTTCCCTTGCTGGGTGAGTACCCCAGACCTTGCTGGTCTGCACCGACGTCCCTTTTCTATTTCTATGTGACTTGCCATTGCCAAGGCTTGTCGGGTCCAACCTGGTCGCCGACACAGCAGCACTTGACAGACTTCATGGGACAGCTCGAATCCAGCTCCTGGTCATTGTCGATACATCCTGGACCTCGTGGCTGAAGAGTCAAGACACCCATCAACTCACCTGAAGCACCCGACATCTGTGGGCATTGGACTATCGTGCCCCTGGTCACTGGTAAGTGACCCAGACTCTGTCACCTCTGCTTTTAGGTTCCCTTCATCCTAGATCCAGGCTTGGATCTCTTTGGACACTTCTCCTCTTCACGGTAGCCGCACTTCTTTGCCAGCTTCCATTGAAAATGATGCCGCGACCCGACACCATTTGACACCTATGCACCCGGCTTCCCTGGGTGAGGTAACTCGAGTACTCCAGTGCTCCCATGGGTGTTGGCCCTAGACACCTCTACGTCCAAAAGGGTTTGCTTGTAGTCATCATCTAAGTGTCCTTAAACTCTTAATTTCCAACCACGACTTTCCCCATAGAAGCTAACGGTGATTCGTGGCTGTGTTCTCACACTGCACGCGTCCCCCGTGGGTCCCCTGTGTCACTGCCTTGGGTGGTTCCTTGTGGTCCAAGCACTTCTACAGGCTCTAGGCCTTGTGTCTAGTTCAGTCGTGGTTCTTATACCACTTTATTGATATATGGTTTGGTACACCCCTAGGGCCCAAACGTGTATTTGCGCTTTTACTGTTGAATACTGACTTGTAACTTAAGTACTTCGAACTCCAGCCTCAAAAAGAGACTAGAGGGGTGTGTTTTATCTTAAATACATATATTTTACATATATACCTGGTGTGGTTGTCCTTTCATTTGATCATTCAAGAGATTATAGACTGGTAAAACAAGCTGCTTTACATTCCTTCAAGACTTAGCCTGAAGGCTGCTCTCCATAGCTACCACTAGGATAGCTTTCAATAAAGGTTGTCTTTAACCTATCACCATAAGGGGTTGTTTGGACTGATACAAGGTGCCCACTATAACTAGTGGACAGCAAATATCAGGCCAACTTCTCACATTGGTGGCAGAGGTGGGATTCCAGCTTGCTATTGTTTTACCAGATAATCTCAATTGAACTGATCAACTGAAAACCACTAAAGGTACCTTAGGTACATATAATATCAAGCTTAGTATACAGTACGTTCTACTGAACTTAGAGTTGTGTGTCAAGGGCTTAGCACACCCTTTCTACAACTCAAGAGAGTTTAGTAGGCCACACTAGTGTAGGTAGTGCAATACACCACACCACACTAGTAATGTCTAATCAGCCAGGAACCAGTGGGTCCCTGCCAGAAGCCAGTGGGCTTCTCCCCTATAAATATGAGGATCTCACCTTTGCACAGCTTAGGGCCTTATGTTTCATTAGGAAGCTGAAGACAGGCAGAAGCCCAACCACCCAGCATCTTTTACAGATACTCAGGCTGGATGATCTCTCAGGGCCTAGTAGGCCTGAAGGGGTAGGCAGAGTGGGTGGGGCAGCAGTTGAGGGTGGATCTGGGGGTAGAACTCCCCCTGGCCCAAACTCTGCTGCTGACCAGACTGATGGCAATGATTAGGAACTGGTGACCGCAGCTCAACTGGATGAGGATGATGAGAATGAGCCCAATGCTCCCCTCTTTGTCCCTCCAGGAAGAGTTGAAGGTAGGGTTAGAAGGGATAGATCGATAGATCTCTCTCAAGGGAGTCTGTCCAGTCTACCTCATCTGTAGGGACCTTGGTTTCTTCTCACAGAGGGAGGGAAACCTCCCAGGAGAGGAGAGAGAGACTGCTGAAGTATGAGCAAGAGAAGTTCAACCTCAGAAAGCAGCAGGTGGCCCTAGATAGGGAAGCCCTAGAGCTCTACAAGCAAGCAAAAAGGAGGGACTAGAGTCCCTTGGTGGCAGCAATTTCCCTAGAGATAGGGAGAGGGCTTATGAGCATAGAAACCTAAGTTAGATTGTCCCTCCCTACCAGAGTGGGGATGACATCCACAAATGGATAACTACACTTGTGCGGGCCTGTAAAGTACAGAAGGTTCCCCAAGGGCAGTGGGCAGCAATCTTATGGCTCTCCTTTGCAGACAAAGGTAGAGACAAGCTCCTCACTGTAAGAGAAGAGGATGCTGATGATTACCAGGTCTTGAATAGTGCACTGATAGATGGGTTTGGCCTAACCACTGAACAATACAGGTTGAAGTTCAGGGCTACCCAAAAAGCACAAAATAAAGACTGGGTGGACTTTGATGACTGTGCTGCTAAGGCTCTGGAAGGTTGGTTATTGTGCGGTAAATTGTGTGACTTCATAGGATTGTACAATCTGATAATGAGGGAGCAGATTCTTCATAACTGTCAAAATCAGTTGTTGCACCAGTACCTGGTAGACTCTGATCTGACCTCTCCCCAATAATTGGGAAAGAAGTCAGACAAATGGGTCAGAACCAGGGAGAGACACAAGGTAAAGAACCAATGTGGTGACCCAAAGAAGCAAGATTCTAAGAACTCTGACAAGGGTGGGGAGAAGGGTAAAGACCAGAAGTCTTCACCAGGTCCCCAAAAATCTTCTTCAGGTGGGGATTCACAGTCCAACAAAGGGAAAGGCCAAAAGAAAGCATGGTGCAAAGTCTGTAAGCAAAAGACACACTGGACCAGTGATTGCACCAAGTCCAAAGAGAATACTCCAGCCCCCACCAATGCCCCCAAGGCACCTTCTCCCCCTAGTGCTATTACAATTGGTGGTGGGAGTACACAAGCCAAGGGTATAGTAGGGTTGACCCTGGGTACTGAGTTGGGTTCTGGCCTAGGCAGAGAAACCACTCAGGCTGTTCTTGTCTGTGACAGTGGCGTAACGAAACTTGAGGGGGCCCCCCTGCAAAGTACATGGAGGGGGCCCCCCATTCTCCTTGCCAGTCAAAAGCTCTCAGGCCAGCGACCCGCCATACTGCCGGGGCTCACCCCAGCCATAAAAAAAGGATTCTGGTTCCTCTATTGGTCACATCCGCCCTCTCATCGGGCGATTTACATACATCAGTAAATACTGCTGCTGCGCCCTCCAGCAAAGTTACATAACACTGTCTCCAGCCGGCCCACCAAACACATCCTCCTACTTGATGACCCACCTTCAAGCGAAGCCCGCTCAGTTAACCACCTCCAAACGCAGATCACTTCCGTCGTGCCTGCTACTAACGCATCCATTACACTCTACCCTCACCCCTATGAAACCCGCAATTATGCTTTTCTGTCCGCCTTTAAAACCACCCCTCGGATGTCACTGCAAACCTGTGACCGCCGCCTACTGCTCCCCTGTCCATCCCCCACAGAAAGACTGATGACCGGTCACCATCTAACCACTGCCTACCAGTAAAGACAGAGCCTTTCAGCTGCTGGCCTCCCCAATGCCACTATGGAAGTTTAAAAAATGTTAAACAATCTCTTCAACTGACCACCTCAACACACTTCTTCCTGCTAGCCTCTCCGGCATCAAAGCCGTTCCTGTTACTTTTCATCCTCTGCATGATGCACACAATAATATCAAATGTACAAAGGGTCCGATTTTTGTTTCCTCATGCCAACATTAATTTACACTATGTACCCCACTAAACCATACCTGCTGTCAAAGGCAAACCAGATCCCATATGTAGCACCAGTCAACAAGTACCCCAAGGACAAACACCAGAGAGAATATGCGTTTCATGAATTAAACCTACAATGACAACATAGCATTTCCCCACCAACTGTCAGCCCAGCAAAGTCTGCAACCGCACAGTGGCCATCAATACCAGCAACGTCTAAAGCGCATTTCCACTTCCTTTCCTTGGCAGCTCCTGATACATATACGTATGCCTTCTGGGCGCCATCTACCACAGACCACAGCCTTCTTTGTGTCCCTAAGACTAACCGAATGCTGTCGGTAAACGCTTCTCTTCCCCCTTCCTTACTAATAACTAATGGAGGATAACAAAAAAAATATATAGTATTTTCTTATGCAAATAGCGTATCAAGCACTTGCTGCCCGCAGTCCTCACCAGATCCACACAAATCAATATTCTGCTATCGCACCATCCTGTCACCCCTATTATTATCTGGAGGTATTTTTTATCCCTTCCTTGAACTGGGAAAAGCAATACTTTGCACAAAAACAAGTCCCTTTAAAACCTTTGCTACTTACACAGGCTCGTAAAGCACTTACTTGTTTTACTAACTGATTGGGATTACTGCTTAGAGGTGTGGAAGTTAATACTGAGTCATAGGATGATTTTTTGCACACACTCGTTCTTCCCTGCATGCGCACACAAAGCAACATTACAATTTAGCTAAACAAATTGTTCAGAAAGGTACCGGAAGGTAAAGAAACAGCCCAAATTTGTAGCATGAGTAGTTGATTGTTTTGTCAGAGCGCCAGGATACCCGTAGGGTGACAGTCTGCGCTATATAAGTGAATATACAATACAATACAATACAAATAATTTTTACAAAGAAAAATAGACAATCGTCAACTTTATACCCCATGACATAAAAGCCTTAGTGTGCACAGCTTACTGAATTCCACGCTACCTAATTCTACCACACACAGCACATTTGAACATCTCATAATTCCATGCCACACAATTCAACTATAAATAATTTAAGCCTACATTCCATACCACATAATTACAATCCTAAAAATGAAAAAACACATATTTCTACTTCACTCCATACCACATAATTCCACATCACATAATAACATTCCACACAACTTAATAGCACTCCAAACCACATAATTACACTCCACATAACACAATTCAACTACACATAATTCCACTTCAACCTATATAATTATACGTCACACAACATATTTACACTCAACTCCAAAACACAGAAGTACCGTCCACAAAATACAACTCTGCAACATGCTGCATAATTCCACTCTGCACAATTATACACCACACCATGCCACATAATTCCACACGTCACACAATTCCACAATTCATCCCCACACAATTCATCACACATAATTACTCCACATAATACCACTCAGCACCACATAATTAACCTCCACATAATTATGCTCTCATCCATATAGCATAAATACACTCCACATATATCCAGTCTATGCCACGTAGCAACATTCCACATACACACGTTCTTTCCTGCATGCGCACACAAAGCAACATTACAATTTAGCTTAACAAATTGTTCAGAAATGTACCGGAAGGTAAAGAAACAGCCCAAATTATTTTTACAAAGAAAAATAGACAATCGTCAACTTTCTACCCCATGACATAAAAGCCTTAGCATGCACAGCTTGCTCAAATCCACGCTACGTAATTCTACCAAACTCAGCACATTTGAACATCTCATAATTCCATGTCACACTATTCAACTATAAATAATTTAACCCTACATTCCATACCACATAATTACAATCCTAAAAATGAAAAAACATATATTTCTACTTCACTCCATACCACATAATTCCACATCACATAACATTCCACACAACTTAATAGCACTCCAAACCACATAATTACACTCCACACAACACAATTCAAGTACACATAATTCCACTTCAACCTATATAATTATACGTCACACAACATATTTACACTCAACTCCAAAACACAGAATTACCCTCCACAAAATACAACTCTGCAGCATGTTACATAATTCCACTCCGCACAATTATACACCACACCATGCCACATAATTCCACACGTTTCACAATTCCACAATTCATCCTGACACAATTCATCACACATAATTACTCCACATAATCCCACTCAGCACCACATAATTAACCTCCACATAATTATGCTCTCATTCATATTGCATAAATACACTCCACATGAATCCAATCTATGCCACGTAGCAACATTCCACATAACTACACTTCACACCATGCCTCATAATACCACTCAACATAATTTTCACACAGCAGCGCACACTTCCACGTCACACATTTCAACGCTACACATTTCCATTCCACACCACATAATTCAACAACAAACTACATAATTTAAACCAACAACAGAATTACATAACACACCACATACATCCAATCTACACCACAAAATTCCACATCATGCTATAATATTTAACAGCACATCACATAAGTAAACTCCACTACATACCACTCCACAACGCAAAATACCATTCCAGATAATCTCACTCCAAGACACACAATCCCACTCCATGACACACAATCCCACTCCACATAATTCCAGTACACTCAATTCCACATAATTACTATCCACATAATTACATTAATTCGCTACACAGATCCAATCCACACAACACAATTCCACAACTAACAATTCCAATCCAAACCACATATGTCCACTTGACACCACACACATTCACTCCACTCCAAGCAGAAAACACATAGGTAAAATTCACTGTCCTTTACAATGTCAATAGCTCTAACTTTCACAAATGCGAGACCAATTGCATTGCAAATGCTTGTTTACCTTCCAATGCGACCGAGCAGATCCTGTTCATTTTTTATTTTTTTATTTATTTTATGGAGTTTTATATAGCGCGAACTTGACCCGTATCGGGTATCATAGCGCTTTACATGAGCACCAGTTGCGTTACATGAGGACACATTCATATTTGTAAAGGCACGGGGAGATTAAGAGATTTGCCCAGAATCACAGGATGTTCAGTGTCATTGCTGAGACTTGAACCCAGTTCCCCAGATTCGAGGTCGACCGCCCTAGCCGTTAGGCCAACTCCTCTCCCAAGTATGAGTAAGAATAGGCATTCGAAGGGCTAAGCAGAAGAGCTGAAGTATGTAAATGTAAAAGTAGTGGAAGGTAGGTTCAAGTAGGAGTATGCAGGAGTAAGAGTGCAAGTAGGAGTAGGTAGGACTAAGTTAATGGTAATAAGGGCATTGGCAAATACGGTAGCAACAGTAAGAATAGCAGTTAGAAGACGTAATAGGAGTAAGAGGAGAAATGAGTAAGAGCAGGAGGAAATAGGCATAATAAGTTGTGAGTGGAAGCAAGAGTATGTTGGAATAATAAAACGTAAGAATAGGAACAAATATGAGGTGTAAGAGAAAGGTAAAATTAAGAGGTTACGTAGCACAGTAAGAGAAAGTATGAAACCTATGAGTAGAAACAAAAATCAGCAGTAGGCATAAGTAGGAAAAGTTGGTGCTAGTAAATTAAGTGCAAGATTAATGAAAGTAAGATTGAAAGAGACCAAGATGAGAAAAGAAAGACGAAGACAGCAAATCCTTCCATATTCTTCTACGACTCCAGTGCTAACAAAGCATGACATGCTTTTCATTTTATGCACACATCAGATGAAGAGCAAGGACCTTCCATTAAGCACTATTGTAACACGCTTCAGTTGGTAACTTGCGTGCAGCTGAATTAGGTACAATTTATGTGTTGAATAGCGCTCACAAACAGCATAAGCGTGTTTCTTGGCACTATTTCAAGAAAAGTTATCGCTATGCCACTGGCAGAGGTACAATTTGTTTTATTAATGGGTTGCACACAGACCGGTCTGTGTGACGTGCTGTTCGACGAAAAAGTGCAAAAAAAGACTTCTTAATACCCCGTGAGCAGCACTTCAGAACAGTTTGGATAAAGCTTAGCCGATTCCCGGGAGCTGTTTAGTGATTTTTGTGTGTCTCTGGCGCCCAGTAGCAGTGCGTTTAGCCCGAAGGCCACATTTGGCATGTTCTGACTTGAACTCACCATTATAGAGAGAATGTAATACTAGGTAATTTATTGTCACATGCCCCTCTTTCTCTGTAGTCCCCGGCACCTGTTTAGAGGTGGACAGGAAGGAGCCCTCTCTCCTTCCAGCACAGCAAGCAATACCACAGAACAGTGCCAAAACCAACACAAGCATTTGCATAGCCAATGGGTCTCGCCTTTGGGACCTTATAAGTGTTTAGCCATTAAACAGTTGCATAACTAAATACTTATAAGGTCCCAAAAGCGAGACCTATTGGCTATGCCAAGCGGCGTGCGGCCGCGAAAGTGAAAGTGATCGGGATCGTGATCACGATCAAACATCAAAGCGGCCGTGAAAGTGAAAGTAATCGCGGTAAAGAGCGCCGCGCGCGCCCGCGCACATGCACTGTAGCTCTAGGCTGGCCTGGTAGCACTTTTTGGAGGCCTCTCAATAAGTCTCGCCAGACCAGCGCATGCGCTGGGTCAGGCGAGACCTAACAAACAGCTCCCGGTAGCTCAGCTCATGTACCCCGGTAGATGTGAGGCTGTGAGCTGATGAGTAAGAGGTTTAGGGG
Organism: Triturus cristatus; assembly: GCF_964204655.1. Lineage (NCBI taxonomy): Eukaryota > Metazoa > Chordata > Amphibia > Caudata > Salamandridae > Triturus > Triturus cristatus. The sequence goes on along the minus strand of NC_140590.1, from coordinate 1,754,668,898 downwards.
CAAAGTGAGGAGCTGGCAACCTATACCAGGGTGGAGAAACAGCACCGAGGCGTCTACAGCAACAGGGGACGGGTCTCCTCAGCTCCGAAGTGTGAGGCCAGCACGTGGGAGCCATACAGCGGCAGCCAATGCTTGTGAAGCAAGTAATCAAGCATTGGCAAAGGTCAAATAAAACCAAGCTAGTGCCAACTAACACGAAGGGTGGGACGGGGAATGGTAAAATTGGGGGCAAGAGGTAACATATCTTGCACTTGTTAGTGTTGTGAGACAGAGAAAAGGGTCAGCGACAGGAGGATATTTACAGCTGGGACTAATTAAAGTCCCAGATAACCTAACTATCTGTAGAAATGTAAATGCTGCATTTTAAAACATATTAGGCATTTGTTATCAACCCACAACATAGCATGTTTTTTGAAGGAGAACACAATTAAAACTCACAATTAAAACTGCTATACTTACCGACAAAGCTGCAGAATGTTATCTGTCCTGCTCTTTACATGTCTAACCTCTCTCCCTGAAAGCGTGTTTCTGAAGAGTACAGGGCCCCCATCCTTTTTCCGTCTGGGCTCTGACTGAAGAGCAACAATGTAACTTGTTACTTTGTTTCTCTTCAGTTCAGTCCTGTCCTGGCTCAGCGCCAGGAGCTCAGAGCAGGCTGCAGGCTGCACCTGCTTTCTAGAGCAAGCCTTTCACTCACAGCTCTTTACTGAAGAGCTGAGGGGGCCCCCTTCACCTACCGAAGACTGCCCCCCCCCATCGCAGGGGCTGCGGGGGTGTTTGTTACGCCCCTGCCCAGCTCTGGAAAGGAAGGTCAAACACAGCTTTCTGATGTCACTGCATCATGTGTGGCTGCTGTATTGGGTGAGTGGGAGCCACAAGGGAGTTAGTCAGTGCAAGTTGTTGTTTGTGAAAAATCTCTACATTCTTATTAGTTAGTCTCGTGCAAGTTGCTTGGGAAAAAGCACCACTTCCTCGAGTGGAATATGTAACAGCTACGTGTTACATATGGAAGATTTTGCTTGGCTGCATAAATCAGTGATGGGCACACTACTATTGTTGCTTATGCATTAAATGCTTCGGAGGGTGAACCACAAAGGTGTGTTGCGTATTAACAGTATTACCACCATTGATCTCCATTTACCTGGTCGGCGTGCATCATTCATTGGCGGGTACACCAAGAATTCTAGTTGTTCTTTAGTACTTTATTACTCCTATCTTTAGGAACTGTTCAACTGTAAACTATAACTTTGTGGAACATTTGGTGGCCATTTTTAAATGTAATGGTTCCTGAAGTGTGTAGAAATACTGTTGGTTTAGTTCCACCAAGTCTAATGTTCAAGCCCCTCCCCTCAGCCCGCCCCTATTTTAGACAGAGTCTGGCTAACAACTTGCTGGGATATGTGAATAGACTTGTTCCAGGCACATGTGATTGTATTGGGTGATGGTTAATGGACCCCTTTTAAACAGCCAGTCTTGTTAATGCTATCTCTTCGTGTAGTAAGATAAAGAATTCAAGAATCTTCCAATTTTGGAGAACGCTAATGTTGTGGAAGTATATCAAATGGTGTTAAAACAGCAGCGAGAAACAAATTATGAAAAAGTGAATGTAGTTTTAGAAATAATAGACTTCACTCAAGGAACCAGAGGGATGGTTGGGCTGTGATGAGTATGTGTCTGCATTAACGACTTAAGCGGTGTCTTCTGATTTTGAAGATATTACATGCAAACAGGTCTTGAGGAATCACATTTTTATGAAAAAGAAATCTAAGAATGTACAATAAAGATTGGGGGCAGGAAAAGATACTGGGACACTAAAAGGAGTAATTAGTGTTGCGGGAACAATTGCATTGTCAGACAGATATGTGCAAGATGTATGTAAGGATAAAGGACGGTTTGGCATGAACGTGATAAAAAAATGCAGGTTCTAGTGAGAAAATTGACAAGACATGGGATACTACAGAAGGGTATTGTGTGAATAATCCAAATTCAAATAGTGCAAACAATGCAAATGATAAGAGGAATAGGTACTGTTGGTATAGCTGTGAAAGGTTGTCCCATTTAGTGGGCGCTAAGCATTGCCCAGCTATTCATTGAAAATGTAATCAATGCAAGACAAGAGGGCACTTTGGATGGGTGTGGAAGGAGCAAGTTAATAGTGTGAACTTTCTCATTGGTGAAGAAGATGTCAGTTATAAGGATTCTGGAGGGAAGGAAGAAATGGTGTAGTGTAAAGGAAGCGTAGCGAGAAGCAGTAAGGCTTACCCAAGTGGGAAGTGTCAATTGATCGAGTGCCTGTAGCGTGACTGTTGGATTCTTTAGCTTGGTACTCCATCATCAGTAGCAAGATTCTCAGGGAATTGAGGGGAAATGGTATTTGAAGCTGACCACAGTGCAACCGGGAAGCTATGCAGAACGCAAGATTGAGTTTAGAGAGTATTTTTGTCCAGATAGAGAGTTCAAGGGTAGGAAGACTTGGGCTGAGGTATTTGTAGCAGAGAAAGTTGTCTTAATTTTGGGATGGCCTCATCAAGAAGGACCAGGTATGCGTCTCGATCTGAGATTGAAAACACCTGTGTATGCATTATGTGCAAGCGTGTCTACTAAGGGGAGGTATGCTAAGGTGTAAGAGCAGTACAGCAATGTGTTCCAGGAGGAGGTAAGCATATTTAATCATTATAAAAATAAGACTGTGGTTCCTGAGAATGTGAGGTCAGTGAGGCAGGCAATATGAAATGCACCATTGGAGCAAGGTTAAAGGTATGTTATAAGAATTGTGTGCCAAAGTCATATTGAACCAATTAAATGTTCTGATTGATTGTCACCAATCGTCATTCACCTCAACTGCTTGTGGGCTATGAGGTTGTGTAGCAACCAACGCTATTTAAATGGTGCAATATGAATAAAAGGATTTCTTCTACCAAACCCTCAAGATCAGTGAGCATATCTTTTTTTTTGCAGAGCTTTTTATAGCGCAAACTTGACCCGAATCCAATCGGGTATCAGAGCGCTTTACATATCACCAGTTACGTTGCATGAGGACACACATTCATTGGCCAGAGTTACTGTGTTCTCAACAACTGACTCAACAAGCGCTTACCGTTATGTTGAATTTGAAGAGCATTCCAGACATTTTCCAGGTTTTATTACACCAGAAGGAGCCTTTTAGTACAAAAGCATGCCATTTGGGCTGACCAGTGGATCTGGTATATTCCTGACACTTATGCATGAAACACAGAAGGATGTATGGGGCATTAATGTTCCAAGATGACATTTTGGTTGTTGGAAGGAACATGGAAGGGCATGATGTGAATTTGTGAAGCGTTTTGTTATTACTTCATAAAGCAGGATTGACATTGAGAAGTGAAAAATGTAAGTTTGGCCAAATGGAGTGGAGTATTTAGGTACAAATCTTCCAGATTGAGTATTATGTCTAAAGATGACTATGTAAAAGCTATTGCTGATGTGCCACCTCCTGTTGATAATGATCAGTTATGATCCTTTTTAGCTTTATCTGGGTTTCATGGAAGGTTAATTGAGAACTACTCTAGTAAAGTTAAAGGGTTATGAAGGTTGCTGAAGAAAAATGTAATATATTTGTGAGGGCAGGAACATGATGCGTGTTTTACGAAGCAAAGCAGAAATTATAAAGGCACTATGTCTCAAACTGTTTCTAAGAAGGAAAAATGTGTTCTGGTGGTGGATGTTAGTGTTGATGGTTTGAATGCCTTATTAGCTCAGAATGAAACCAATGAATGGGTAATGGCATATGATTCACATGTTTTGCTGTTGGTGGAGAAAAATATTTCTCCACCAGGATGGTGGAGGATGGTCCATAAACCGTTAGTAGGTTTGTTGGCTCCAGGAGTAAGATAGATGATGGTTAGTGAGATTAGAATCCAAGTTGCAGATGTACCCCTTCCCTCTGCAGAGTATATGTCTGGGAGCTCAAACGTGCTGACAGTTTGGGTACCTAGATTGCTGTTGCAAGGATTTGAATGGAAAGGATGCTCTACTGTTGGAAATTTAGCGCCAAATTTCTCCCCATTTTGGACTAGTGTAAAGTCACCAAACGTGATGCAAACCAGAGCAAAATGTTGATGTGTGATTTACTTTCCAGTGCAAAACGAATTTTTTTGAGTTGTACATGAGCATTTGCATGCAACCACCCAACGCTTTTTGACCCATAGCCCTATCTACTAAATATTGAAGCTAGGGCTTTGAGCAAAACGTTCATGCTCCTCGTGGGAGGGATAAAGTTGGAGAAAAACTTTCTTTTCTCCAAACTTTTCAAGTGTGCTGCACTGTCCAGTACACCTACAAAGATGGAAGTTTTAAGCTCTGTTTGAGCCTAGCGGTTTGCAGAAAACCTGTACTAGAAACACGCAGACACCTTTGCGCTATATGCATGACACTAGGCAGCAAGAAAGTGCACCAGCACAGGAGAAACAGCATCAGACCCATATATTTGTAGATATGGTGCTGTGCTGCTCCCTCCCTTTCACTCAATATACTGCAGCAACTTTTTTTGCCGTGCTGTGTGAAAAGAAAAGTTTGAACTTTATTGTTTAATCATCCTCTAAATCAGGGGGGCAAACTATAAGTGTGCCAGGCACTGGAAGTAATCCAGTCTACTGTGGAGATACCATGTATTGCACTCTAAATGACCCTTGTAATCCTTTTATATGTAATAATCCTGAGGGCATTTATGTTAATATATGTGAATCTTATGTAATTCTTTATCTTGATTTCCTAACTTACTACCACCTCTTAGAGTAGACCTTGAGCTTCTTGATAGAGCTAGCTTTGGAGAGTCAGGAGAACTGAATGTGTCCTTGGTCTTGTCCATTGGAGTTAAATAGTATCCAAGGCACAGTGGTAAATGGCAGTAGCCTCCTAACATACTGTCCAGTAGCCAGTGATTGTCCCATGCCTGGTGAAACAAGCACACAGAGACGTGTTAAGGCATGGGCAAAGTAGGACCTGCCCCAGGGCCCCAGCCTTTCAGGGGTGGCTGATAGAGCCAGCTCTGTTCTGCAGAGAGTCTTGCCCTGATGATTCTTAAAAATATTGTTTCAAATACCATTTTCCTTTAATTTATTTTTAATGTGGAGGATATTTTTCAGAGAAATGTTGTGTTTATGTTTCACGCAACATTTATTTAAAAAAAAGTTTGTTTTAGATCAAAACAGGAGCTCACATATTCATATGTCACTGAGATTATTTGCTGCTGATGTTACAATATTAAAAACACATCTCACTATCCCTAAATAGTAGATATATACACATTTAGAATTAGGACCAATGTCTGCTGTGCACTGTCCGTGACCTGGCCAAAGAGGGCCTGAAAGAGCTGAAAATGGATAATAAATTCTAGGCTGGTCCGAACAGGGGTCAACAAAATACGCTTGGCCCAGGGCTCCCAACTCATTTAGATGTCCCTGCAAGCTGACACTGAATGTGCTGTGTAGTGAGTAGTTCCGCTTCTAGAAAAAGGTGACTACCATTATCTTCACAACAAGTTGGCAGGTTGTGCTTGACAGGAAATATGGGAGGCTTCACATAGGTGACCTAGTTCATGGAACAGGCTGTTTGTGGTAAATTACTTGTAAGCTTTTCTTCACTGTGCTCTGATGGAATGTTGCATGACATCATGGAATGCCTGGGTGCCTCTCTAGGGGAGATTGTCAGTTGGTATACTCAGGTGCTGCACTGGGATGGAATGCTCCCTCAGAACAATTCGATGAGAATACCCTCTGAGTTGACTTAAGCTTTCCCTAAATACAGCGCTAGCATCCCCCAAAATCTTCTCCAACTCATTCTCCTCAATTATCATCACCTGTGGTGAAGCACGGGGGTTGACAATAATTGCCAAGTCATACTGGTGAACCCAACCCAGAATTGCCGGGCCTGACCTAGAAACATAAACTTTTCCTTGTATGTTCCTGTAAGAGAAAACAATGTACGCATTGAAGTACCCCAAAATATCAATGGTCTCGCCCTGATATCCACCCGGGGAAATGTCTTTAGGTAAAAGATGCCTAGTACCCCAATTGAGCAAGAAAAGATCATGTGGGATAATAGTGTACCTTGAACCTGTATCCACCATTAAGTGAATTTCTTTGCCATCTATGGTGAAAAGTGCCTTAGGCCTGACTTTGCGTTTGTCACTCAACACCATAGATGGTTTGATTTGTAGTGTTCCTGTCTCTGTGGGCGGGTTGTGGGGGTAATCTATGCCTCTAATCTAGTTTTCGGTGTTCCAGGGTTAGTACCCTGTGTACCCTTCTAGGTGTAAACTAGTTAGGGGATGTGGTTCAGGTTGCGTTTGTAGGTAGTCAATGCCTTTAAGTTGTTGTCTTTGTACATAGAGTGTACCCATTTCTTTGGGGAGGTTGTGGGGGTAGGCAATGCCTCTATTTTAGTTTGTAGTTTTCTTGGGTGTGTGTACCCTATGGTGTACCCTATTTAGGGGAGGTTGTTCTATTTTCAAGGGTTAGTACCCTGTGTTTTTTTGGCGTGCTTGATTAATTTCCAGCACTATCAATGGGTCTTCTTTTCTAGTTGACACTGTGTTCCAGTCGAAGTCCGCCTCCATGGAACTCGTGGCCAAGGGTTTCATGTTTGGAGGACTTTGAATGTGCAGTTTTGTGTTTAGATCTCTTTGTTACTCCTAGTGGATCTTAAGCGTCAGCATGCCTTCTAGCCTAATCAGGGGAATTTTTGTGTCTTTCCAACATGTTTTCTCTCTAGTGTCTTTCCGGTTGTGGTTGCTCTCTTTGGGCTAACTAGAGTGATTCTAATCCTTGTTGTATCTTTTATTGGGGATGTTGTTTTCTCCCAAGGGTCTGTATTTACATCCACCTTGTTAACAGGGTGTTTTCCCTGGGTGTACCCGCTTTTGGGGAGGTTGGGTGGGTGTTCGCCCTTCTTGTTGCATTGTGTTTTTCATCTGTGCCATGCATTGTTTTCCCTAAGGGAGGGGGATGGGGCGTGTAGTAATGTTGTTTGTGATCTTTAACACATTTCTGTTCATGCCAGTCATTTTCGTGATACCTCATGCATTACACCTGAGGATAGGTGCACCTTATTGCTGCACCTTCTTGCCAAAGGTTTTTTGGGTATCTTACTTTACTTCTATTGTTCCCTAAGGAGAGAGGATGTGTGGTAAATTACTTGTAAGCTTTTCTTCACTGTGCTCTGATGGAATGTTGCATGACATCATGGAATGCCTGGGTGCCTCTCTAGGGGAGATTGTCAGTTGGTATACTCAGGCTGAGCTGAAAGGAGCTTGCTCCTGGTGGGGCTATCTTTCTACTATCTTACCTCTGCTACCATCCTGATCTTCTGTACTGGAACCAAGCTATCATTAAAGAAGTAACCTACATGATCTGATGGATTCCTGTATCTTCATTTACAACACTGTTCCTGGAAGAAGATGAGAGTTCTGATGAAAAGTTGTACTTTACAGATTGTTCTACACCTTGAAAGATATTATGAATCTCAGCATCTCTGTCTGCCCTGGAAATTCCAAGGCAATGAGAAGGGTTAACGCTTAAGGGAAAGAAGGAAGACACATGAACCTGAAGAACATTTGTTTTACAACGAAGATTTGCTACATCCATAAGACCTCTCTGGTGGAGTGGGCTTGTAGAGGGGCTATCAGGAGTAAGAATGTTGTGTAATACCTGAAATGCAAAATTAAGATATTTGGCTCCTTTGCATTACTACGCAAAATTCCACTGTGGGAACATGAAAAAAAAATCAAACAATCAGAACAAAAGCAGCTGTTTTTTGCGGAACTTGTATTTTGTGCTCTCTATATTTGTTAGTGTGAAATGAATACTTGGATCCAAATTGGATGCAAAAATGCATTTTGTACCAATTTCTAACACTAAATGCTGAATTCGTATTTTGCATAATTACACGTAATTTCTCATAATTTTGGCAACATTGCATGTAATAACACAAGAGCAAATTATCATGGGCGGCTCTTCCACAATGGAGGAGGAGCGTCGCCCCACTGGCTCAGAGGCAACAGGTGAAAAATAAAATGATATTCTATCATTGTTTTATTTTTCACCTGCTGGCTGAGCCAGCGTGCGCAGGGGCCTGGACTACAGGAGGGGGGATAAAGACTGGTTTGTGCACTTCTAAGTGCTCATGTGTTGTTGGCCAGCCATCTTAGGATAGCCAAACACACATGCGCACTTAGCTTTCTCCAACCCAGCTGTATTGAACAACTGGGTTGGAGAAATAGCACAGACTCCTTGTCCTGAGCAGCGCCCACTCAGGCCAATCCCAGTGCTGCTCTCATCCTCAGCGCTGCTCTCATACTATCTGAGCAGCGCTGGGATTGCACAGGGAGTCTGTGATGCTGTTCCAGTGTCTGCTGGGACCAGGAAGAACACCAAGGCACAACTCGGGAGGTGGCCGGCAGCTTCAAGTAAGTCTTCTTTTTTTATGATTATTAAATACCCTCCTTGCGCTCCTCCTCTCGCTCTCCCCCCCCCACCATCCACCCGCCCCACCACTTTCTGTTTGTGGCCACTGACACTGCAAATTATGCACATTTTATTTTACACACCTCTAGTCAAGATGAGAAGCCTTAAGGACGGGTAGAGTTGGTGCTTACACAGACAGATGGAAAGGCAGATCGGTTAGTCGAGAGGGGCAGTGAGTAGAGAGAAGTAGGTAGGTTACTTAGGGCAGGAGAGAAGGATTGGAGTAAAGATGTATCAGTATAATGGGTAGGTTACTCTTTTTAAAAAAAAATACCTACCTATCTCTTTAAAGCAATCTTCTCCACACTACATCATGTCCCTATTTCATTGCACCAGTCTGCCACATTGGGCTCCTGTGGAAGTGAGCATTCTTCATCTGGAGGTACAGGAAACAGATGTGGACTGGGGGTTTCTTCCTGCACAAATAGATACATTGAGATTGGTGGATGTCAGGCAGGAGTATGTGGGGAAGCAGACCCCGGGTGGATGTCAGGCGGGAGTATGTGGGGGAAGTAGACCCAAGTGGACAGTTCACATACAGGGAGGTGGTATTAGTCTATGATATGATGGAACTGGGCGAAGCAAGTATTTTGTAATGACAGGCCTGCTCTTTAAAGCATCGTTTTCCACTCAAGGCAGGGTCTGGTATTTATGGCACGGGTCGGTCTAATGAAATGCAAGCAGTTTAAAAGACAACAGTAAAATACAGCAGTAGAGCTGGTTATTAGGTATTTACAGCTGTTAGCCTGCTCAAAGTAATAATTATGGAATCAGCAGGTTGTCTGAGGCAAGACGCACTTTGAATATTTCTCCGAGATGCAAAAGAGGCGATTACTGGCAAGGGTTTCTGGGTGACACTTGGAGAGCCTTCATGGTTTGTAGAAATGGCCGCTTATCTCCAGAGGCAGTACCAAATGCCAGATTGTACAGGTAGACTTACAATGCTCCAGAAAAAAATCTAACAAGAAGGAGAAAAAATGGAGACCAGAAAAAAACTTCTACTTGACTAGGCCAAGTAGCAGGGAAATAGTAAAATAATAGTAACAGGAACTGCAGACAGTGTGGAAAGTCCAGCGGGTGTGCTGGAACAATCGCTGATGAATGGCGCTTCATCTTGATACGGAAATATAGTCCCTAATAGATTAATTTTGATGGATTCCACATGTAATCTCTGGGTCTGTCTGAATGCTAAGAATTGGAGCTTAACCTGCTCATTATCAGTTTTGGTGAAAGAAGAATTTGTGTCACAAATATTGGACACTCTTGTGTTGGCAGCCATCTTGTGACTCAGTTGTACCCCTCCTGTTATCTCCAGTAAGTCACATGCTGCGGAATTGCCAAGAGGTCATCAGATGCTATGCCCCCTTTATTCACCACTTTGCAAACGCGGCTCCTGGTGCACTACTGTTTGGAGGATGAAGTCCACTTTACTCCTGAGGGACCGTGAGGGCCAAGAAGTCTTCCTGGCACGTCCCGTAAGTCCTACACAGCTGGATTCCTGAAAGCTGATCAGAGGCCCACCCCCTTTCTCCAATACTCTTCAAACGCAATTACTACATTAAAAAACATGGAAATTCACTTACAAAAACCCAAAGGTTACAGAGACATTATAGTTATGAATTAGCATTTAAAAAACGTTATAGTTAGTCTCAGAATTTAGCAGTTATAGTTAGCTGAGCTGACCATTTGAGATGTCATCAGTGATGTCCCTGACCATGTCAAGAGTGAATTAATATGTGAGGTCATAAGCAGCGCATTGCGGTGTGTGTTTTAGCAGGGGAATGTCTAGGTGGAACTGGTGGACACTTGGTGGGAGATAACTACTGAATTTTACTGGTTTTGTGCGAGTGAAATCTGAGCCTAACCATAACGTCTTTGTAACCTTTATATATATATATATATATATATATATATATATATATATATATATGATGCACATTTATAGCCTTTCATAAAATCTATACCTATTTCTGCCCTTGAGGTTTTGCTTCTCTCTCATAATAATGTCTCTAAGATCCAACTGGTATATTACTTTTAAAAACAACTTGAGTAGACTTCAGCTATAAACATTTAATTCAATTCTCTTGCAAGTCTTCAAGAATCTTCTTGTAGCAAAAACCTCTTCAAGAATGTTTTTCCTTTTATTGTCTTTTCCTGACAAAAGAAAAATTGCTTAATGACAATTGACTCTTGACTCCTCAGACTTTCTTTCTTTTCTCCTTGATGACAGAAAACAGGCTCTAATTACTTCATAACTAAAATGGGGAATACCCCAGTGTGTGCACACAAAATGAGGAATATTTGAGGGAGGGTCAAAGCTATTGCTAAAAAAATATTTTGCAGAGTGGGCGTGATGATAAGACACTGCTCTGCTTCACAGGATTCAGTTTAAGTGCACGGCATGAAATTGACGTGTGTGCTTTGATATTTCTGGAGCTGTGGAGTTTGGACCAAAAAAAACTCGTTCACTGCTCACAGTTCTCTCTTACCACGTCCTCCATGATGGGAATCTCGAAACTATCTTCCAGTAGGATTTTTAACTAGTGTCTCAAAAGGGCCTTCCAACCTGGTCGACCACGAATCCACTGAAGGTATTTCCTATATTTGTTCCTCTTTTTACCTTTTCTGACATTCAGGGGCCGATTCCGATCCGTTAAACATTTTCCCCGTACGATTCGTATCCGTTTTTTTTTTCCGTACGAATCATACAAGTGCCGTACAAACTGCCAAGTACGATTCATATGGGAAAAAGTCCATACGAATCGCATTGGGAAAATTCCCCCACACGTCCTCGGGTCGGAAAATGTGTCCGACACGTCCCCGGACGATTTTACATACGATTGGGAAAAAGGAAGTCCGACCGCGCAAGTACGATCCGTACCGGCCGTCCGATTGTACAACCGTATGGAAAAAACACCGTCCGGAGCGAGCTCCCATTGCAACCATGGAGACATGTGCCCGCATACGCAACGAACACCCTCCCAGCCCCCGTATGTACGCGCCGAACACCCCCCCAGCCCCCGGATGTATGCACTGAATACCCCCCCAGCCCCCGTATGTACGCACTGAACACCCCCCCAGCCCCCGTATGTATGCACTAAACACCCCCCCAGCCCCCGTATGTACGCTCCAAACACCCCCCAGCCCCCGTATGTATGGAGCGTACCCCCACCCATGTATGTATGGAGCGTAACCACACCCCACCCATGTATGTACGGACGCACCCCCACCCGTGTATGTATGGAGCGTACCCACACCCCACCCGTGTATGTACGGAGCGTACCCCCACCCGTGTATGTATGGAGCGTACCCCCACCACACCCATGTATGTTCGGAGCGTACCCCCATCCGTGTATGTATGGAGCGTACCCACACCCCACCAGTGTATGTTCGGAGCGTACCCCCACCCGTGTATGTATGGAGCATACCCCCACCACATCCGTGTATGTTCGGAGCGTACCCCCACCCGTGTATGTACGGAGCATACCCACACCCCACCAGAGTATGTTCGGAGTGTACCCCCACCCGTGTATGTATGGAGCGTACCCACACCCCACCAGTGTATGTTCGGAGCGTACCCCCACCCGTGTATGTATGGAGCGTACCAACACCCCACCAGTGTATGTTCGGAGCGTACCCCCACCCGTGTATGTATGGAGCGTACCCACACCCCACCAGTTGAAGAACCAGAACCTTATGGGCCTGGCGGCGCAGGGTACGCCTAAATCTCCCGGGGTTCACCTGCTCAGCTACACAGAGGCACGGGGCAATCTGTCAGGCGTAAAAGATCAGGTTTATTAGCTGCAGCTAGTACAGTTATCCTAGAAGTACACAAGGTAGGTTCTCAGGAGACTGCCACTTCACTCTGTGGCGCACAATCTTTTATAGTACATAGGGAACATATACATTAACCAAGAACACACCTAAAACATATAGGAGGAGCCAATAAGAAAAGTCGGAAAATAGAGTAGGACCAATGGGAAAGGTTGGAAAACAGAAGTGTCATGTAACTCGAAGAAGTCTATCCTCCAACTGTGTTTGTCACCCCTCCCCACGAACTAATTCATTAACAGGTTTGTAACTGACTTGCACATGGCGAGACACCTTTGTGTGTTTGGAGGACAGTTGTGATACTAGAGAATACGAGCAGAGGACAGCGAAGGCCAGACGATAAGATAAAGTCAGAAGAGAATAGTGTGAACCAACAGATAGTTGAGACAGGTATTAGGAAAGCCAGACGGGGATTAGTGTACTCGGCCAGTCCAAACACCAGCTTTGTAAATAAAGGCAGAAGGCTATTTTCGACACGATGTTGCAGAAAAAGCAGAAATGACTTTGTTCGCTGTGCTGCCTGAGTGAGGGCAACACAAAATGGCGGCGGAGCACAAAATGGCGGGTCGATACGATCACGATCGAAAATCGAAGTTCCTCAGACCCTCCTTTTGCCAGAACTCAGGCAAGATACATAGACTCATGTGAATCTGAGTCAATGTCGATGGCCATGAGGTCATCAAGCTGTTGCTGTAGCATCATTTTGATATTCTCTGTTCTTTGTGAGTTGGGTTTAGGGATGCACATAGTAGCACAGAGGTCGCATATAACGGGACCACAGTGCATACAAAGGCAACAAGAGAAAATGATGGCTAAAACTACTCCAAGAAATGTCAATACCTTCCAACCCCATTTGGACAGTAGTCCCCAAAACCACTCCCATAATGAATAATCTCCTTCTTCCTGATGAATTGACCCGGAGATTATATGTAACTTAGAAATGGCTTGGTATACTGTCGGAGCGTCATCAGGTATGAAAATACAGCAACTTGACCCGATCAATTTACATACTCCACCGCGATCCGCAAGAACAAAGTCTAAGGCAACACGGTTTTGCAAAGTCATAAGACGATCCGCCTGTAGTTCTGCCGTGATATTACTTAAGGCTCCTACAGTGATGTCTATGGTGGTTTCTACAACACAAACCATTTGCCTTATATTTCTGCTATTGGCCATAGGACCCCAAAAAGGAAAAAATCCTTTGAGAAAATCTCCTCCCTCTTGTCCTGCTGTGTCTTTTGAGTCAATAATCCCTCTGCCATACCTATTTCGATGATGATTTGGAGAAGCGGTGTATGTAGGAGGAAGAAGAAAAGCTATATAACAAGTACCAGAGAAACCAGTCGGCAACCACGTGTAAGCCCTATCATGACAGATAAAATACGTACCCTGAGAGGGTACTAGAGGCGGCGAATTCTGAGAGGAGTAGACGTATGTGTGGGAACAATTATTTCTTTGTACGGAGTCAGTAGATTGACCATTTATTTGCAGACAGAAGTTTCCTTGATGAGGTATAGTCCAAATTGGTGGTGATTTTCCTTGTTTAACCTTATCGCTAAGACTAGCGATATAATCGGTAACATTCCAATTGGTGTATGCTTTTCTTTCATCAATGGAAATCCTACTATTTTCCATGATTTTAGCCATAGCTACCATTCCCTTTATCAATGAGCTATGACTAAAATCTGGACCCCCCCATATATGAACTAATGGGTCGTCTAAATTTACTTTGATAAGCGTTGGAGAAGATAATGAAATAAGCCCAAGCAGAACCTTCATAGGAAAACGGAAGAACTAAATACGGCATTCCTTTTTCGGTGGTGTGTGGCATAAGTCCACACACCCAACAGTTGGTTGTATTTATCACTAATTGGTGTTGATGCAATAATTGAATAAAAGAATTGTTATAATATTCAGTTCGTCTAATGAGTTCATGTGGAGAAAGTGTATGAAATAGATGTGGAGAGGTAGTAGAAGAAGAGGAGATAGAAGTAGTAGGGACAACTTTTTGCTGCAGAGCATAAACAATCCAACTTATACACGCCAAACCAAAAGAATACATAACAATATAATAACACACAGAGTAATACCACATCGACTGTACATTATTTTACAATGATTATTTTTCGTCTTGTTCTTTCTCTCTCTTACGCCTAATGTAGTTTTCATCCTTTCTAAATGGATGCTCACGGCAATCTTCCTCAATCACTTAAGTCACGATTGTCTGCCGTCCTATAACACTGCAAGTCCTGCAGACCTATTGCCACTACTCAGGTCGTGACTAAGACTCCTACCGTGACCCTGCAACCGGGACAGAAAACTACATAGAAGAGAGAACCTTAAGTGTTCTTATTTAATTGAGATCTCAAATTGTAACGTTCTTTATTCGGGATAGTTTGTTCTTGAAACGATGTTTGTGGGTTTGTAGTGTTTAAACGACGATGCGGTGGTATCGCTTCTTGGAGAATGTCGTCGTCCTCCTTCTCTGACAATGTTCCATTCAGGCGTGCATCACTAAAAGGAACACATTGTGGAACCTTCTCGCTCTCAGAGTCTCTGATACCCTTACGCACCCATTGATCAAACGGTAAAGGCAACGGCACTTTCTTACAATGCACGCCGTGAATCCAGTCTTTCTTTCCTTCAACTTTCACCGCTGTTCTCGTGGTCAACAGGACTAATCGAGGCTCCCTCCATCTGGGCTCCAAGTTCTTTGTTCTTTGGAAATTCTTGATGCAGACCCAGTCACCTTGTTGGATGGTATGACTTGGGTCTGTGGAAGCCTCCGGTAAAGCACTCTGAACCTGTTGATGGAGAACACACAATTTAGTCGTCAGGTCATGCAAGTAGTCAACCAACATTGGATATGGCAAGTCTGAATATTTCTTAGGGCGAGGGACTCCCCATATGTTAGCTGGGCATCCAAAAACCACTTCGTAAGGGCTAAGTCCCAGACGAGAGTGTACTGCTGTTCTAGTTGATAGAAGAGCTAATGGTAGTGCATCGGGCCAATTTAGTCCTGTACTAGCCTGCACTTTTGCTAATTTTAGCTTCAATGTTCCATTGTAGCACTCTACTTAACCCGCTGACTGTGGATGGTTTGCCGCATGGAACTTTTGCTTTATGCCAAGTCCCGCACAGACTTTTTGCATAACCTGACCCACAAATTCGCTCCCATTGTCACTCCAGACAATGCGCGGCAAACCAAACCTGGGGAAAAATTATTTTAGTAGAATTTTAGCAGTTGATAAAGCTGTATTGTCTTTCAGAGGATAGACCTCTATCAGTCTTGAAAAAACGCAAACTACCACCAGAACATATTTGAGGTTGTTACACCTTTCCATATGAATGTAATCAATTTGTAATACTTCAAATGGAAATGTTGGAGGAGCAAAGTGACCTGCTGGAGTTGGGGTTCCCTTTCCTGGATTATACATCAGACAAACAATACAATGTTTTACTACATTGTCTGCACATTTCGGGATTCTTTCATTTTGCCACACTGGGGCCAAAAGCTTGCATATGCCTTTTGCACTTAAGTGGGCTGGACCATGCACCATAGTAACTACTGGAAGTACATAGGCATCTGGTAACAACCAACGTTGGTGCTCAGATAATTCTATCCAACATCCCATCTCATCTAACATTCCTGTACTTTCTTTCCACTTGCTCAATTCTTTCTCTGTAGCCTCTTCTTGAATCGACTTTACACTTTCCACTGTATCCTCATACATTCCTCTTTCTCTAATCCAATTCGCAGGACCCGCTACATACATTCGACTTGTAGCATCTCTCGCTGTCTTTTTCGCTACCTCATCTGCAAATGCATTTCCTCTGCCAACATCGTCCGTAATCTTTTTGTGTGCACTACACTTCACAATCGCTATCTGAGTCGGTAAAACAAGTGACTCAAGAAGGTCAGTCACCAACTGACCATGCTGTATTTTAGTGCCATGTGAGGTAAGAAATCCCCTTTCTTTCCAAAGGCGTCCAAAATTAAACGCCACACCAAACGCATATTGGCTGTCAGTGTACACGTTTACTGTTTTTCCTTTTGACAACACACATGCTCTTGTTAAAGCTATCAATTCTGCTGCTTGAGCTGAATTGTGTCTAATACGTGCTGTTTCCACAACTGTATATAAAGTAGTAACAGCATAGGCTGAAGTCGTATCTCCATTAGGAAACTTGAAACAAGAACCATCCACCCATAGAATTCCATCCGGATTCTCTAGCGGTGTGTCTTTCAAGTCAATTCTTCCTTTTGTCTCTTCCTCAGTATGGAGAAAACAATCATATTGTGTCTGAACACCTTTCTCTACTGGAAGAGGCAATAAAGTAGATGGATTAAAAGTGTTACATCGTTTTATATGTACGTGACTAGCTAAAAGTGTCAGCTCATATCCAGACAAACGAGCACTCGTAAGATGCTGCGTTTTCGTTCTGTTTAGCAAAATATCCACTGCATGTGGCACCATAAAAATAAGAGTGTTATCTAACACTACTCCAGCAGACTGTCGAATAGAAATTGCTGCTGCTGCTGTCGCTTTAAGACAACTAGGCAATGCTTTAGCTACTGGATCTAACGAAGCCGAAAAATAAGCACATGGCCGTTGTTTATCTCCAAAACGCTGCGTTAAAACTGACAACGCACAACCCTCTCTCTCATGAACATAGAGCGTGAAAGGCTTACTGTAATCAGGAGTACACAACACAGGAGCAGAACACAGAGCAGTACGCAAGTCAGAAAAACTCTTCTGACATTCGTCAGTCCATGGAAGGGGCTGAGGCGTATCTTTCAGAGTAAGTGCCAACAGAGGTTTGGCCAACAAAGAAAAGTTCGGGATCCACTGCCTACAATAAGAAGTAATTCCCAGATAGGCACGTACTTCCCTTTGTGTGGATGGCACAGAAATTTGCGCAATTGCCTGAATTCGTTCTGGGGTTAATCGCCGTCCCTCCTTTGATAGGAGATGACCCAAATAAGTAACCTCCTGACGAACATATTGTAGTTTGGTGGGTGAAACCTTATGATTCAGATCAAACAAGTGACGAAATAATGCAACAGTCACATTCTTGCAAATCTCTTTTGAATCGGCAGCGATTGATAAATCGTCCATGTACTGAATAAGAGCAGCACCAGACGGCAAATGAAAAGTATCAAGATGACATTTTAAAGCTTGACTGTAAATAGAGGGACTTTCACAATAACCCTGAGGTGCGCGCTTGAACCGGAAGCTTCGGCCTCCAAGAGAGAAGCCAAAAATATCCCTACTCTCTTCTGCAATGGGAATACTAAAGAAAGCATTCTTTAGATCGATAACAGAAAACCAAGTCGCTGTGGAAGGTATCATTGTCAACAGAGCAGTGATATCTGGGACAACAGGAAATTGTGGTACAACAATTTTGTTTACCTCCCGAAGATCAATTACAAAACGATATACAGGAGGCTGAGAAGGATCAGTGCGTTTAAGAACAGGAAGAATAGGACTATTGCATATGTTTCCTCTCGTTTCTTCAACCACACCCTTCTGAATTAAATCATGAATGATTTCCAAAAGCGCTTTTTCACCTTCAGTGGAAATTCTATACTGTGGAATACGCGGCAACTCAGCATTAGGTTTGAGAGTAACAACATAAGGTGGAATCTCAAGACAACCCACATCATTCAGACCTGTAGCCCAAAGTTTTTCAGGAAAAGTAAGCAATTCATGTGGAAATTGGTCTTTAGACAAATACATTGGAGAAGTCAGTTTCTGTCCTAAAGTAAGATATACACCAGAAGGAGAACAATATATCGTAGCATGCATTCTTTTCAATAAGTCTAAGCCCAATAGATTCTCACCGCAACCATTCATCAAAAGAAGCAGAACTTCTAGATCGTAAGGGCCAATTGAAATAGGCAAAGGGCAAGAAACCGGATTACGAACTGGGGCGCCAGAAAATCCTACAGAAACATTTGTTAAGCCAGACAAAGGTGCCCCAGGGAATTTAGAATGAATGATAGAACTTCTCATCGCACCAGTATCTAGAAGAAATGGCTCTGAAACACCCATTGTAGTGACATTAACATAAGGTCCATTCTGATCTACTGGAATCGATACAACTCCCTTACTTTGTCCATGGCTGTCCTAGTTAGCATGAAGACTTTCATTCTCACCTTCATTATAGTGGTCTTCATTGTAGTACTGTGTAGATCTAACATTTTGCTGATCAAAGTAGTTCACGGAATTAGGAGGAGGAAAGGTACACTGTTCCTGAGTTAACACACCTCGACCTCTACCTCTGTTTGCTGACTGGAGGCCACCACGACCTTGTGGAGCAGATAATGATCCATTGCGCTGCAATAAAACCGGACAACTATTCTTGAAATGACCTTCCTTTCTACAGTAGGCACACTGATTAGGTCCTAACAAAGGTCGCGGAATATATGGCTCAGGCTTTTGATACAGCCTCTGAAACTGCTGAGGCTGTTGAAACTGAGGCTGAGCATAACGAGGAGGATAAGCTTGTTGCAAGAGAACCTTCATTTTTAATTCTTTCGTCTTCTTCTCTTGCTTTTCTTTTTCTTCTTTATCTCTGTTTTCATAATATTGTGCAGTAGCCAATATCTGGGCAGAAGAAGAAACAGCCCATGAACTTTCAGAATCTTTCAATTTGTGTGACAGATCAGGAAGCAAATTAAATACAAATTTGTCCACAAATAATCGCTGTCCACCCTCTGTAGCCATATCTTGACCACTGTGATCGATAAATGTCTCCTCAAAACGAGTAAAGAAATCGGAGACACTTTCATCTTTCTTTTGTTTGCATGCCGCTAGTTTATCCCAATTTACTCTCAAGGCAGGCATCATCGTTTTCATTAATGTAATAATTCTACCGGGGAGTTCTGAAACCAAAGCATCAGGTTTGGCACCACCCACTTGAGCTACATCTGCGGCAATTATAGCATTCCAACTACCACCCAATTCTTGAACGTGATCCTCTTTACAAATTTAAGCCCATAATGCTTGTGGAACTACATTCCCCATCAACATATCGATATCAGCTAGATTCATGATGCAAGCATCAACTGTCTGTGATAATTCTTTATAATAACCTGCAGGATTCTTACGAGGATCTGGTAGAGTCTGTTTAAGTGCTAAAACTTCAGATCTCTTCCAGGGGACATGTACCCATATATGCTGGAAGTGGGCAGGAACAGCTGGATTACCACCCTGGGCTGCAACCGCTTCCTTCCATACTGGAGGAACCTCTCTCATGGGATAATTTTTCAGTGTCAGTCTAACCGAAGGATCGGAATCAAGAAAAGTCTGGGAAGACAACAAGGTTCTAAAGGTAACAAGTGTCCTTACAGCTTTCTCAACTTTAGAACCCACAACAAGACCTTTATCAAAATCAGCCTGAACATCTAACAGACTCTGTGGAACCAAACTCGAATTCACATCCTCCCATTCTTTAATGAGAGTATCACACATTACATTGAAAACATATCTTTGCGTAGGCGCATTCAATTGTGAAAATGTAGACATAATATCGGGTACACTATATTGTGGACCTCTCTCGATCCATTTACGTGCGAGAGAGTCCAACTTTTCTCGTTCTTCAGAATCTGGAAACTGACTACGAGATTGTCTTCGAGCAAAAGCCGGAGACACATTTAAAGCTTCAAAGAAAGGAGATAAAATACCAGTGACAGTGTCCGTGAGTCGCTTACGCACAGACGGAGAATTAGACATAAGAAAAGGAGACAAGGTATTAGGCGAACTAACTGAAGGAGAACCAGCAACTGTAGGAGGAGCAGAAGGTAAAGGAGATCGATCTTCAGAAGATGGGGGCAAAGAAGGAGTTGAAGGCAAAGCTAGTAGGGGCGGTAATACTGGAAGGGGCAAATTCGGAAGAGCCGGAGCAGGTGGAGGTTCTGCTGGCGGCTGAACAGGCTGTAACAACTGGGGTGCATTAGCACCTTGCACATAGGGCGGAGGCAATCTCAATAAGTAAGACATTAGGGGATCTTCTTCTAATTCTTTCTTATTATTGGGAGAGGAAACAGGCAACACCGGATAGCATTTATCTATCGCCATACGATGCTGTCTTTCTGATATTTCCATTGCATTATTAATTTCGTCATCTTTAAATTGTTGGGCAGCCTGTATAATCATCATACCCTGTGCTTTCCTATCTCGTTTTGCTTGTTTAATTTCTCTCTGTTTGGCTTCCTTACGCCAAAGGCGGAAAGAGTCAAACATTGCCGGTCGGGCTTTTCTTTTAAATAAAACTGCTTCCAAATTATCTAACACTTCAGGCTCGAAACTACCATTTTCTGGCCATTTTAAAACACCATCTTTCCTCGTGTATCGGGTCCATGTCTCGTTAAAGGCAATGGGGCCAACACCATGTTTAGAATAGAGCTCATATTTAGGAGTTCCAACCGAAGGAATCGGACAAGAATCCTCAAGCCGGGAGTCCCTATTACAACCAAAGCAACAAATTTTACCGAACTTAGTCAGACCAGGCATCTCTTGATGTCACCAGACTGTTCACAAACTTCAAGGGTGTAAACTAATGTTACTTAGCACAAATGCACTTACCCCTTGGCTTCGGCTATTGCAATATCCGAATCTAAGGACTAAACAAAGAACAAAGAACAAAAATTGTGGGCGCGACCCACGAAGATAAAATGCATTTTGTACCAAATTATAACACTAAATGCTGAATTCGCATTTTGCATAATTACACGTAATTTCTCATAATTTTGGCAACATTGCATGTAATAACACAAGAGCAAATTATCATGGGCGGCTCTTCCACAATGGAGGAGGAGCGTCGCCCCACTGGCTCAGAGGCAACAGGTGAAAAATAAAATGATATTCTATCATTGTTTTATTTTTCACCTGCTGGCTGAGCCAGCGTGCGTAGGGGCCTGGACTACAGGAGGGGGGATAAAGACTGGTTTGTGCACTTCTAAGTGCTCATGTGTTGTTGGCCAGCCATCTTAGGATAGCCAAACACACATGCGCACTTAGCTTTCTCCAACCCAGCTGTATTGAACAACTGGGTTGGAGAAATAGCACAGACTCCTTGTCCTGAGCAGCGCCCACTCAGGCCAATCCCAGTGCTGCTCTCATCCTCAGCGCTGCTCTCATACTATGAGAGCAGCGCTGGGATTGCACAGGGAGTCTGTAATGCTGTTCCAGTGTCTGCTGGGACCAGGAAGAACACCAAGGCACAACTCGGGAGGTGGCCGGCAGCTTCAAGTAAGTCTTCTTTTTTTATGATTATTAAATACCCTCCTTGCGCTACTCCTCTCGCTCTCCCCCCACTACCATCCACCCGCCCCATCACTTTCTGTTTATGGCCACTGACACTGCAAATTATGCACATTTTACACACCTCTAGTCAAGAGAAGCCTTAAGGACAGGTAGAGTTGGTGCTTTTACACAGACAGATGGAAAGGCAGATCGGTTAGTCCAGAGGGGAGTGAGTAGAGAGAAGTAGGTAGGTTACTTAGGGCAGGAGAGAAGGATTGGAGTAAAGATGTATCAGTATAATGGGTAGGTTACTCTTTTTTTTTTTAAATACCTACCTATCTCTTTAAAGCAATCTTCTCCACACTACATCATGTCCCTATTTCATTGCACCAGTCTGCCACATTGGGCTCCAGTGGAAGTGAGCATTCTTCATCTGGAGGTACAGGAAACAGATGTGGACTGGGGGTTTCTTCCTGCACAGATAGATACATTGAGATTGGTGGATGTCAGGCAGGAGTATGTGGGGAAGCAGACCCCGGGTGGATGTCAGGCGGGAGTATGTGGGGGAAGTAGACCCAAGTGGACAGTTCACATACAGGGAGGTGGTATTAGTCTATGATATGATGGAACTGGGCGAAGCAAGTATTTTGTAATGACAGGCCTGCTCTTTAAAGCATCGTTTTCCACTCAAGGCAGGGTCTGGTATTTATGTCACGGGTCGGTCTAATGAAATGCAAGCAGTTTAAAAGACAACAGTAAAATACAGCAGTAGAGCTGGTTATTAGGTATTTACAGCTGTTAGCCTGCTCAAAGTAATAATTATGGAATCAGCAGGTTGTCTGAGGCAAGACGTACTTTGAATATTTCTTCGAGATGCAAAAGAGGCGATTACTGGGAAGGGTTTCTGGGTGACACTTGGAGAGCCTTCATGGTTTGTAGAAATGGCCGCTTATCTCCAGAGGCAGTACCAAATGCCAGATTGTACAGGTAGATTTACAATGCTCCAGAAAAAAATCTAACAAGAAGGAGAAAAAATGGAGACCAGAAAAAAACTTCTACCTGACAAGGCCAAGTAGCAGGGAAATAGTAAAATAATAGTAACAGGAACTGCAGACAGTGTGGAAAGTCCAGCGGGTGTGCTGGAACAATCGCTGATGAATGGCGCTTCATCTTGATACGGAAATATAGTCCCTAATAGATTCATTTTGATGAATTCCACATGTAATCTCTGGGTCTGTCTGAATTCTAAGAATTGGAGCTTAACCTACTCATTATCAGTTTTGGTGAAAGAAGAATTTGTGTCACAAATATTGGACACTCTTGTGTTGGCAGCCATCTTGTGACTCAGTTGTACCCCTCCTGTTATCTCCAGTAAGTCACATGCTGCGGAATTGCCAAGAGGTCATCAGATGCTATGCCCCCTTTATCCACCACTTTGCAAACGCGGCTCCTGGTGCACTACTGTTTGGAGGATAAGGTCCACTTTACTCCTGAGGGACCGTGGGGGCCAAGAAGTCTTCCTGGCACGTCCTGTAAGTCCTACACAGCTGGATTCCTGAAAGCTGATCAGAGGCCAATACTCTTCAAACGCAATTACTACATTAAAAAACATGGAAATTCACTTACAAAAACCCAAAGGTTACAGAGACATTATAGTTAGGAATTAGCATTTAAAAAACCTTAGAAATTCACTGAAAAAAAACAAAGGTTACAGGGACGTTATAGTTAGTCTCAGAATTTAGCAGTTATAGTTAGCTGAGCTGAGCATTTGAGATGTCATCAGTGATGTCCCTGACCATGTCAAGAGTGAGGTCATAAGCAGCGCATTGCGGGGCGTGTTTTAGCAGGGGAATGTCTAGGTGGAACTGGTGGACACTTGGTGGGAGATAACTACTGAATTTTACTGGTTTTGTGCGAGTGAAATTTGAGCCTAACCATAACGTCTTTGTAACCTTTTTATATATATATATATATATATATATATATATATATTTTTTTTTTTTCATTTTTTTTTGTGTTGCAATGTGGCTTAATCCGGATCGCTCAGCAGCGGGTGCGGGTGTTGGGCCAAGCCAATGGCCAGAGTTAATTTTAAACCAAAAGACACTCGTACTCTGGAACCTTGAAAAGATTTATTTAGTTGACAGAGCCCAGTCTGTCACCACCAACGCGTTTCAGCCTTGACGGCCTTGCTCACGGTAGGTGTGATTACTTCCTCTCACAGTTATAACACGTTTCCTGTTGTACAGGGTTTGAAAAATTCCCATGGAGTTCTGGGATTTGTAGTACTTTGTTTTAACAAAACAAAACAAAACACCTGGTGACATTAGAAAGCAACTTATTGATTTCAAAAAGGCGGCGAATTACTGTCAGAAATGTTGGCAGATTGATGGTATAAGTGACCATACACAAAAATAAATTTAAATTTAAATTTAAAATGAGTGATTAGCTGGTATTAGTAACCATACTTAAATTTAAGGACATTTCTAATGTGGAGTATCACAACTCGAAGCGACTCACTTTTGACGATAGAGGAAATTCCACATTTAAAAAACGTATACGACCTAGCAAACGACTCTGAAAACGGACAAACCACTGAAGTGGAAATACTCCAACATCTTGGCATTGACACGAAACAACACGAGCCAAGTGGCCTAAAACAAAGATCGAAATATAGTCCACAATTATCGCCAGGTAACAAGATTGACTCTTTCTCAGAAGTAATTATGTTAAAAATTTTCCCCGTACGATTCGTATCCGTTTTTTTTTCCGTACGAATCGTATAAGTGCCGTACAAACTGCCAAGTACGATTCGTATGGGAAAAAGTCCATTCGAATCGTATTGGGAAAATTCCCCCACACGTCCTCGGGTCGGAAAATGTGTCCGACACGTCCCCGGACGATTTTACAAACGATTGAGAAAAAAGAAGTCCGACCGCGCAAGTACGATCCGTACCGGCCGGCCGATTGTACAACCGTATGGAAAAAACACCGTCCGGAGAGCGAACTCCCATTGCAACCATGGAGACATGTGCTCGCATACGTGGCGAACACCCCCCCAGCCCCCGTATGTACACTCCGAACACCCCCCCAGCCCTCGGATGTACGCACTGAACACCCCCCCAGCCCCTGTATGTACGCACTGAACACCCCACCAGCCCCCGTATGTACGCTCCGAACACCCCCCCAGCCCCAGGATGTATGCACTGAACACCCCCCCAGCCCCCATATGTACGCACTGTACACCCCCCCAGCCCCCTTATGTATGCACTGAACACCCCCCCAGCCCCCGTATGTATGCTCCGAACACCCCCAGCCCCCATCTGTACGGAGCGCACCCCCACCTGTGTATGTACGGAGCATACCCCCACCCGTGTATGTATGGAGCGTACCCACACCCCACCCATGTATGTACGGAGCATACCCCCACCCGTGTATGTATGGAGCGTACCCACACCCCACCCGTGTATTTACGGAGCATACCCCCACCCCACCCGTGTATGTACGGAGCGTACCCCCACCCGTGTATGTATGGAGCGTACCCCCACCACACCCGTGTATGTTCGGAGCGTACCCCCACCCGTGTATGTATGGAGCGTACCCACACCCCACCAGTGTATGTTCGGAGCGTACCCCCACCCGTGTATGTATGGAGCGTACCCACACCCCACCAGTGTATGTTTGGAGCGTACCCCCACCCGTGTATGTATGGAGCGTACCCACACCCCGCCAGTGTATGTTCGGAGCATACCCCCACCCGTGTATGTATGGAGCGTACTCACACCCCACCAGTTGAAGAACCAGAACCTTATGGGCCTGGCGGCACAGGGTACACCTAAATCTCCCGGGGCTCACCTGCTCAGCTATACAGAGACACGGGACACTCTGTCAGGCGTAAAAGATCAGGTTTATTAGCTGCAGCTAGTACAGTTATCTTAGAAGTACACAAGGTAGGTTCTCAGGAGACTGCCACTTCACTCTGTGGCGCACAATCTTTTATAGTACATAGGGAACATATACATTAACCAAGAACACACCTAAAACATATAGGAGGAGCCAATAAGAAAAGTCGGAAAATAGAGTAGAACCAATAGGAAAGGTTGGAAAACAGAAGTGTCATGTAACTCGAAGAAGTCTATCCTCCAACTGTGTTTGTCACCCCTCCCCACGAACTAATTCATTAACAGGTTTGTAACTGACTTGCAGATGGCGAGACACCTTTGTGTGTTTGGAGGACAGTTGTGAAACTAGAGAATACGAGCAGAGGACAGCGAAGGCCAGACGATAAGATAAAGTCAGAAGAGAATAGTGTGAACCAACAGATAGTTGAGACAGGGATTAGGAAAGCCAGACGGGGATTAGTGTACTCGGCCAGTCCAAACACCAGCTTTGTAAATAAAGGCAGAAGGCTATTTTCGACACGATGTTGCAGAAAAAGCAGAAATGACTTCGTTCGCCGTGCTGCCTGAGTGAGGGCAACACAAAATGGCGGCGGAGCACAAAATGGCGGGTCGATACGATCACGATCGAAAATCGAAGTTCCTCACAGTGTATGTACGGAGCGTACCCCCACCCGTGTATGTATGGAGCGTACCCACACCCCACCTGTGTATGTACGGAGCGTACCCCCACCCCACCCGTGTATGTACGCAGCGTCCGGCCACCCGTGTATGTATGGAGCGTACCCCCACCACACCTGTGTATGTACGGAGCGTACCCCCACCCGTGTATGTATGGAGCGTACCCACACCCCACCAGTGTATGTACGGAGCGTACCCCCACCCGTGTATGTATGGAGCGTACCCACACCCGTGTATGTACGGAGCGTACACCGAGCCTCCCCTGTATGTACGGTGCGAAACACCACCACCTATGGACGGTGTGGACCAACACCCTGCCCGTGTCTGTACGCACCCAACCTCAGGCCCCTACACCAGCACCCTCACCCAACATCGTGCATGTACGAGTCGTACTAAGCCATAGCAAAGGTCAGCACTGTACAACAACATGGCCGATGTACGCACCGTACAGACGCAAAAAACACTCGTACTGAACCAGGACAAAGCAAAAAATCACAAAGAGAGTCTATTCGAATCGCACAACACCACAAAACATGTCCAACAAGCCCAAATACATCCTATACACTGACCTGCAACTGCCAAACAGCTAAACAGAGGCCCAAAACAGAAACCACTCCTTATAACACACCCACCCAAAGTTCGAACACAGCCACACCCACAAATGGACCAATGAAAAGGGCCCACACACACAAACCATGAACATTTGCAACAGACCCACTGCTACCAGACCACACATACAAACAACTGCACCATACTTCAACCTTCACTACACCTTACACTTGCACTCCTTCACACAACCACCATCACAAACACCCCCTCATCACATTCACACACACACCTTCACAACCACACTCACACACCACAACCATCCACACAAACACCCCACACCATGCCTACTAACAAGAATCCAAAGTTCACTAAGGAAGAGTTGGAGATCCTTGTCGACTAAATCATCAGAGTCGAGCCACAGCTCTTTGGAACATTGGTCAGACAGACCAGCATATCCGAAAATTCAGCCATGTGGCAGAGGATCGTCGATTCTGTGAATGCTGTTGGGGCCACCAGAAGGACCAGGCATGAATGCCAAGCCAGGTGGTACGATCTGCGGAGGACGGTCCGCCGCAAAATGACGGACGAGCACAACCAGGGGAACATCACTGGAGGAGGGCCGCCCCGCAGACCGGTACACTACCATCCCTGGGAGGAGAAGGTGCTGGCCACGCTGCCGCCGGTGGGAGTACATGGAGTAGAAGGAGTCCGATAGCCTGGTGAGTACACAAAAAACTCACCTCACATGGGGGGAACGCCATCCACAACCCAAATCCCAATAATGCACCCAACCAACCCAAAGCCATCACTGGACACAACCACACTCCAAAAACACGCACATGCCGCTAGCGCCTCCATGCCCCATGCACCAAGCAAGGCCATGCCAAGTCACAGGCCACACAAAACACCAACACAAGACAGGATGTCCCCGATGCCGGGAGGGTGGGCCTCAAAATGAACATAGTGCAACTCAGAAGCAGACAACAATGCCCTCAGCCCAAATGGCCTAGGGCTGAGCCATACAAACAGTGTGTCCCCACACAGTACTGTGTTGCCTGCAAATGGCGGCCGCGTTGCAGGATGACATGGGTGTGAAAGCACAATTTGCACATAACAGTAGCTAATGAAGAGGCAACACCATGAAAGAGTGGCAGCACACACCACCACAGCAGCAGCGCAGACTCAGACACTCCGCCCAATGGGTGGCTGGAGATTAGAAACAAACCCACATGAACAAGCCAATGGCCTTTGAAAGACCTGCAAACTGTGTGTGCCCAGGAAGCTGGGCTGAGGTGACAGAGGGTGACAGACAGAGGGAGGGAGAAGGGGGGGAGAGAGAGGGAGGGAGACAGAGGGGGACAGAGGGAGACAGACAGAGGGAGGGAGAGGGGGAGAGAGAGGGAGAAAGGAAGACACAGGGAGACGGACAGAGGGAGGAGGCTGACAGAGGGAGGGAGAAAGGGAGACAGAGGGAGACGGACAGAGGGAGGAGGCTGACAGAGGGAGGGAGAAAGGGAGACACAGGGAGACGGACAGAGGGAGGAGGCTGACAGAGGGAGGGAGAAAGGGAGACACAGGGAGACCTAATCCCCCTTGGGTGGTGTGGCCATGTCCGCTCGTCAGCAGGTGGACTGTGTGCATGTAGACAAGGTTTGGCAGTGCGTGAACCACCCCTTTTTCCTTTGCAAAACACTGGGCCATGTGTCAATCTGTGCACGAGTACATCTGTGCTGCAGGCACAAACCTAACCTTACACCCAGTATACCCACTTACTGTGTGTGTTAGAACCCAGTCACAAATGCAAAAGCTACCTACCTGCATTCTCAAATGGTTTGGAACAACACCATTTGCCCACATACAGTGCAACACGTAAGGCGGCTATGCATGGCTCGCTATGGCCGCTCACTACAATGCTGAGTGCGGTAAAAAATGATGCATCAACTAAGAGTGTGTCACACATAGGTAAAGTGGCGAAAGCTGTGGCCAAGGGACATACCCATGCACAAGTGAACTGTGAGAGGAATGCTAGACATATCCAACTACCCAGAGGAACTGTGCCAACTTCAATATGCATGAAACATAGATGTCGCATGTAACACAATTAACATTGTCTCTCTCTCACACACAGGTCAACGTCGTCGATCTCCCCCCCACACTGGGGGGGAAGACTCACAGGACCAGGCTCCGCATGAAGAGGATCCCACCGGCAGCGACGACTCTCACCACTCCTTGGATGACCCCGACCAACCTGGCTCCTCTGGTGTCCAACCACCTGCAGCACCTGCGTCAGGTACAACTGTGCCAACCACCACCCCCATTCCTGCCACATCCCAGGAGACACCCAGGAGCCCTGCCCGCACACCACAACGCAGCCAGTCTGACCAGGAGGGACAAGCTTCTCCGGGCATCCAGGAGGAGGCAGGCGACACCGCAAATGCCATCCCTCAGGGGTCCCGGAGACCCGATGTGCCCACAACGGCAGGCCAGGCGCAAGTGGGCAGGGGTGGTGGGAGTGGAGGACGGCAGAGGCGCGAGCCTGACCAGTTGGCTCAGGAACCGGTAATGTCACACGTCAGCAACATCCTCGACACATACCGGCGTGACACCAGGGGCATCAGCCAGGTTGTGTCCACTCTCAACGAGATGAAGGGGACCCTCAAGGAGATGAAGACCCTGCAGGCCGAGCAACATGCCAGTCAACAGCGACACCAAGGACGGATGGAGGCAAGACTGGCTGAGCTCCTGACGGTGCACACGGAAATGAACCGTTCACTCCGTCGGATTGCCGACAACATGGGCAACCCTCCCTGTGCCACCAGGCGAAGATCATCACCAGCCACAGGGAGGGAGCAGGAGGAGGAGGATTCATCCGACGGAGCATCACAAGCATCGTCACAGCCTGCTTCTGAGGGTCCCCGCAGGAAGGTGGGTCGTCCACGGAAAAGACCGTGAGAGTCAGCGGAACATCACCATCTCCCAGGTCACCTGGCCTGGCACCTGGCCCTCTGGCCCAACAGCAGCACATCAGCAAATGACATTCTCTGCCACATGGACTTGCTGGTCACTTTCTGACCAATGTTGACAAAGACTGTGGCATGGACTCTGATGATTTCCAATGGCAAGGATACCAACTCCCCCAGTGAACTTTGGATTCTACACACACGGAAAGCACCTCTTGTCATCCCCCCCCAACACGTACCCCACCACAAATAAAATTCATCACAAACAAGAGATGATGCCGTCATTTTGCATTATTCAATTACATGTGTGTGTTGTAAAGTCAAACCATGCCTGAGTTTTTAAATAACTACAACCATCCATACCCTGGGGTCTGAGTCTGCCACAGGACACACATGGGTCACAATGTATCATCTAATACAGACATGGAGCACCATACTCACCCGTGATGGGCCCAACCAGCTCAGGGGGTGGCCGCACAACTGTGCCGACAGACCTATTTAGAAGAGCAACAGTCATGCGCAGAGGTCAGGGATCATGTGGAGTGTCCTGGGGTGCTACTCCCAGGTGTGTATAGACAGGTGGCAGAACCATTTCCTGCATGCTTGAGTCAGGTGGATGTGGAGAATGGTGGCCAAGCCAAGGTTGGATGCATGGAGATAGCACAATGGGGTCTTGGATGACAGTGCCAAAAGGTTGTGTTGGGGTTGTGAGCTGCATCCTGAGTGTGGGCGTGGATTGAGAAGGTCATCCTGCAGCTGGCAGTGATCCATTCCCCCCATCTCTGTTGGACGTCGATGTGGCTTGGTCGCCGGATGTAGAAGCAGAGCTGTGCAGGTGCACCCTGTATGTGGACAAGTATCATGGGAGTTGTAACGCACATGTCCGTAGAGTGCAGGGTAGGATTAGACACGGATGTTGTAGTTCACCTGGGGGATGGTCTCTCTTGCCTTGAGGTGGATGGAACTGGTGATCTTGTGCATAATGCAGAGTGTGCTGCAGCATGAGGCACAGATGCTGCTGATCAGCATAGCACATGTGAGCAAGCAATCCATGATGAACACCAGCTCGTGTGCGTGGACACTGTCTGCCCTTGCTGCAGGGCCTGCAGCAGCATGCGCCATGTCAAGAATAAAATGCCACAAGTTGCACACAAAGACAAGGATCTCAGGATGGAACTATGCAAAAGGTGCATGTCAAGGAAGGAATGTCTGGTTCAACATGGCACACACACACACAATGGATGCACATGCAGCACAGTGGCCGTCGTAGAGACTGACATGCCACAATACCTACACAGCCATGGACATCATGCACAATACATTATATAATCCCTGACAAACAGCTTGCATCTTGCTACTCTACACATAGACTCATAGGCACTATCTCTGATAACTATGACAGACATGCTGTATGCACAGTGGCAACAGATCAGCATTGACAGAGATGAGGCACCTTGGAGGCAGAGGGACACCTTTATTAGTTACGTGTGTCGGAATGCAAATGCATCTCTGTTAACACATACACAGGTCATGTGGATGAACATGTGGGACTGACACTGGCACCCCCCTTTGCACCACAGATGCAGGAAATCCATAGAACTGGCACACAAGTGATGGGTTACAGCTAAACACCCCCTGCTGCTCACGGAGAGGCTGCTATACACCATTGAGCCTCTAATGGGGAAGTCCAACACCATGTCAACCCGGTGCAACCTGTATGTTTCCGAGGGCTGTGTTGCACACATTGATGCCTTCATCACAATCCACTATCCCATTACAGATGACTGTCACCAAGTCTGACCATAAATTCAGATGAATCCAGCTCCATGGCATGTGCCCCATGGTGAATCTACATATATGCAAAGTAACCAAACATGAACAGGAGCAGTGCACACACATACAAAACAAATACCACACCCAAAAACCCGTGATGCATCCCTTACCCTAAGGAGATTTTCAAACTTGTCCGTGCATGTAAGGCTGATTCTGCACACGTTGCTGTGTTCATGAGGAATAGCAGGACCACAACAATGCCACCATCAGACAGCATGCGCAAGTACCTGGGGATGAGAGACACACAAGAAGTCAGCCAAAATAAGAACACCCGCATGCATGTGCATGTACACAACACGTAGAAGGATGTCTACATGCTAGGTGACAATGATGACTCTGGAGAAACATTCATCTATTGCACCATCACTCGAGTGACACATCCAAACACACCTCTGACTCACGTGGCATACATGCAGATGGACACACACATTGCAACACATGCCACACAAGGCCCAATGTGTGCACACTCAGACACTGGAACTCACCACTAAGCAAAGAAGTCGCGTATATTCCGACTCCGGATGTCCTCCTCCGCCTCCTCCTCCACATCACTTGCCTCATCACCAAGCCCTTCATCCTCCACGGGTGGATGGTCCTGATCATCCGGATCCAGGATGAGTGACACAGCTTTCTCAACTGCCATGTTGTGCAGCATGCAGCAGACGATGAAGATTTTGCACACCTTCACCGGTGCATATGGGAGTGCGCCGCCGGTCTTGTGGAGGCAACGGAATTGGCTCTTCAGGAGGCCAAACGTCCTCTCTATCACTCGCCTGGTACGCCCATGGGCGTTGTTGTAGCGGTGCTGGGCAGCAGTGCTGGGGTTGCGCAGAGGCGTGATCAGCCATGGCATGTTGGGATAGCCAGCGTCCCCTAAATGGAAACAACATGGACAAAAGTGGGTCAGGAGAAGCAGTCAGACAGGAAGTTTACGCTAAATACAGGACTGGCAGAGTGTACCCACCAACAATACATGCTCGTTCGTTGCGCAGCTGCAACATCATTTCAGGCACCCTGCTACGCCTCATGATGTAGGCATTGTGTGCTGATCGTGGAAAACGAGCACAGACATGGGAAATCACCATGTTGGCAAGACACACCACAAGGGCATTGATGGAGTGGTAATGCTTGCGGTTCCTGTACGCTACCACCTGTGGTGGTACCAAAGCCACATGTGTCCCATCAATGGACCCAATGACATGGGGCATACCTCCCAGGGCATAGAACTCACGCTTGACACCTGTCAACTGCTCAGGAGTTGGGAACTTGATGAAGTCATCCAGGTGAAGCAACATGCCCTCTAAAAAATCATGCAGCACACGGCTGAACATGGTTTGGGACATACCACCAACATGAGCAATGGTATATTGAAAGGTACCCGTGGCAAAGAAATGTAGGGATGCCATCACCTTCATCTTGGGTGTTAGTGCCGTAGGATACCTGTGTAGCGGTTGGAGGTGTGGTGCCAGCCTTGCCGTCAAGTCCTCAATCAACGGTCGGGGGAAGCGGTAGTGGCGTATACAGTCATGTTCCCTCAGGTCAGCCAAGTCCGGAATTGGTCGGGGGAGAGGCGGAGCCCTGAAGCAATTTTGAAGGGACAACGAAGAGTGAGTTCAGTACAGCAACAATGTCAATGTACTGAGCACATGTTCAACAGTCAATACACATATGCTACATACAGAGTCAGGTCTGTGCAGTATGCCCCGGACACGTATGCCAGGCAGGTGACACTCCTACCAAGAACCAGCTACAAACGTGGATTCTGAACAACAACATCCCATGCCATGAAACTAGCTGTGGGACGGTGTAAGTGAACAGGCAGACGCATTACAGGAGTGACAGACATCCACATATGTGCAGAAGAAGGATGTTTATCATACAGACAGGTTGCGGAACACTAGAGGCACAGGTCACATGTCCTTGTAAAAAGGAAAGACCACACACCTTGCCATGAAGGAGTACATGTCAAGACTGATCACACATACATTGAGAGTAAGCAGATATGTCCTAGTCTTGCAAGTCCGTGGTCGATGCATACATACACACCTTACGTCGGATTACACATGTGGGATGGTGTGCGTAACAGTGTGCCATGCCCATCTACACACAGACACATGTTGGTTGCAGCAACTGCAGATGCATGTGAGGGAACAACAACAGCAAGCTTATGTGAACACATGACACACACATGACATAGTCTCATTGCGCAACGCGGGTAGTCTCATGTCAGGTGTAATAATCCGTGTACCTGGCATCAGGGGACAGTTGCGGGTGTTGGTGACTGTGCCATGCCAGTGGCGCATCGCTCAACAAGTCTATACTACATGCACACATGTCAAAGGAGTGAAGGGGATGAGTGGCACTTGGTGCACCATCACACATGACATGTGTACACAGCTCATCACACATCTATTGGGTTCACACCTCAGGAGTTAGGTGCCACATCACAGCCTGACACACCTGTGCCCGACACATGTAGTACTGCACAGACAATGCCTGGATGTCCAGCCTTGGCCAAGTATGACAGCTCTATTCCTGTCTGTGTGCCGCCTGTCACCACTGTCAGGTGTGAAAGGCACCGTACATACGCTCTAAGGGCATGTGTACAGTCCCTATCACTATGGGAGTGCTCGCGTATGCGTACGCCACAGTGATACGGACCGTACACGCGTGTGTACGGTCCCTATCACTATGGGAGTGCTCGCGTATGCCACAGTGATACGGACCGTACACACATGTGATTGGTGCGTATCACTGTGGCATACGCATACGCGAGCACTCCCATAGTGATAGGGACCGTACACACGCGTGTACGGTCTGTATTACTGTGGCGTACGCATACGCGAGCACTCCCATAGTGATTGGGACCGTACACACGCGTGTACGGTCCGTATCACTGTGGCGTACGCATACGCGGGCACTCCCATAGTGATTGGGACCGTACACACGCGTGTACGGTCCGTATCACTGTGGCGTACGCATACACGAGCACTCACATAGTGATTGGGACCGTACACACGCGTGTACGGTCCGTATCACTGTGGCGTACGCATACACGAGCACTCACATAGTGATTGGGACCGTACACACGCGTGTACGGTCCATTTCAATGCATATGGGGTGCCCTAGGGCCGTGGAAAGCACCGTACCTGTGTTTAAACATTGAAATAACATAGGGGACACATGAGGGACAAGTATAAGGTCCTAAATGCAAGCTGGTTGTGATGGAGACCGAGTTTCAAGTTTGAATTTTTGCATCATGTGGCCTGCAAAAGTCGGTTGGAGACAATATACTTTGTTGCAAAGTGGTTGTTGACTTGACATCATGCTCAATTTTTAAACCATGCAAACCCACTCACTGGGGTAGGTTTAAAGGGATTGGAGGACACGTAGGATGCAAATGTGACTGACCAATCACTCTGTACTCCTGTAAATGAAACAGGGCAGCAAGGCAGATATAAGGCAGCCAGGTCCCATGAGAGAGCACTTGCCTGCACATCCTTTCATTCCACAGCACTGCTGCTGCTCGTGATTCCTCTGGCACCATGTCCAGGTCTGTGGAGAGGGCCCAGCCTTTCACCCAAGAGGAGAATGAGGCGTTGCTGGACGTCATCCTCCCACAGTACACCATGCTGTATGGTCGACCAGGGGAGCAGGTGAGTTCTGAGTCCACTAGCTTAGACTGTGCCCCTTTTTTGTGACTGTGACTTCTGGCATTGTGTCCAGGTGTGACAGACATGCAATGTTCTGTATAGTGGGTCCCAGGGGGGGGAAGGCCTCATGTCTCCCATCCAGAGCATGCTGTAGTTCCTGTGTGCACTCCTCACTTGCATAGTGCTTACTGTGACGATCACTGCATGGTGCATGCCACATTCAGCCTGCCTAATCCTCCTGGGAATGTTGTTTCTACAGTCCTGATGTGATTGGGTGGTCCCCCCAGTGTGACAGGTGGCAGTACCCACAGATGTGTGTTTGTTGAGTGTACCTGTGCTGAGAGTGTCCAAATGATGTGGTCGTCGCCTGGACATTGGTGTGTGTGTGTAAGTCCCCTGTCATGTGGGTGAGTGCATATGTGGAGTGTTGCACCCCAGCTGCATGAGGGATGGATATACCCTGCCCATCTGATGTGAGCAGGGAGCAGTGCTGTGTGTCTGCCGTGCTGAGCCAGCCCCACACCTGTGGCACCCCCCAGTCTAGTGGCACATGTGCAGAGTGAGGTTTGTAGCCGCAGTTGCCAATGGCAGGTGATTGTTCTGTGCCTGTGTGTGTCTGTGTACTCTGCTGAGGATGCGTCAGTGGGCTGGGGCATGTGACTGGTTAGAGGTACTGTACATAATCCTGGTGTAGCTTGTGATGCACAGTGTGAGCCTGGATCATTGAATGTGTTGCACCCCTCATGCCACCTGTGTACTTTCAATGCCACCTAGTACATTTGCACTTCCCCAGGGGATAATCTCACTATGACAAAGGTGCAATGAGTTGGCTGCATACTATGGCCTGTTCAAACATGCCTAATTTGTAATATGTGTGTCTCTTAGACATTGATGAGGTGGATTAAAGTATTGTCACTTTTGCACACTCACAGGTAGGCGTCTGTGCCAAGGGGGAGATCTGGAAGCAAGCCGTCAGTGCGGTGAGGAAGACGGAGGGTCGGAGGCGGCGCCTAGCCCAGGTGAGGAAATGCTGGCAGGATATCCGGTGCTGGACGAGGAGGATTGCACGGGTCCTGCTGGGGGACTCACCTGAGAGCCATAAGAACCGTGGGTGCCGGCGTCTGACCCACATCCAGAAGCATGTGCTGGCGGTGGTCTTCCCTGACTTGGACAGGCGCTTACTGGAGAAGCAGCAGCAGGAAGGGGGTAGGTACATGTGTGTTTGTTGTGTGTCACCAGCTTTTGGAAGTGCGCAGTTGCATGGATACACTGCCAGGGTTTAAATGTGCACTGCAGATCCTGATCCCCAAAGTAAACTGGTGCTGTTCTTCCTCCCTTCCCCTCCTTGACATGTGTTCCCTGGTCTGTGTGTAGTCACTCTTGCACAAGGTTATCTAGGCTGCCAGTTTATCCAAGTGCCCAATGCTTGCAGCATCATGTGTGGGAGTGGTGTGTAACAGGTTTTGGGACCTTGCCTGTGCCCTGTCCAGTTCAGACATTGTGGGTTCCATGTTAGTTGGCACTGATGCTGAGTCCCGACATAGGAGTGTGTCTTAAAAGTGTACTGCCTTACTGCATGCATGTCCAATGTTGTGCACTCTGACATGATGTGCTTGAGTGTGAGATATGCATAGTGCAGGGATGGTGGCTTGTGTTGCAGTCATATCCATACAGGACCATGGAGTATTGTGGCCACTACAGTCCCCTGGGGCACCTTTTCCTAGGTATCATGTGTGTCATCCAACAATGTGGACATTCTCTGTGTCTTCGCCATAGGTTGGGCTCTGTGGCATTGTACCCTGGCCTCATTTGTATTTACGTAAACTGTGCTACATGTGTCCACTGTACAGGGTGACCCAATTTAGCTTGTGCATACTCACAGCGGCCAGTGCCTGTGTGTCTTGGTACGACTATCTGCTGATGGTTGTTTGTCAATGAAATATGTGGACAGGCGCACCAGGGGTATTTTGTGTACAATCAGGATTTATTGCAGGCCATGTGTTTTTATCCCAGAGTAAGAGGTGTAAGTACTTCCTCTGTCTCAATCACATTGTCTCAGGTAGGGGGGGGGGGTGGTGCGGGCAAGGCCTACATGTCAAAACCTGAAGTCTCCTTGCTAGGTCTGGCCAGTGTATGATGTTTGTCTGGACATACACTCAAGGTGCAGTGATCCAGTCATGTTGGGCATGGTTTAATGTATTACCTTTGCAGCATGTGCCAAAAGTTAAAAGACATGGTTCCTGCTCACCCCTTTTTTCATCCCTTTTTTGGCAACGCAGTGTGGTGCAGATGCTGTGCTCGATTGTCCACAGAGCCTGGCTCCTCTGTCCAATTTGATATCAAGTTATTTGCTGTTGTGTCATGCTCTCCATTGTTTCTCAGTGGCATGGTGGGTCAACCAACTGTGTGTTGCAGGGCCTACATATGTACCTTGTATTGTAGATGTTACTCATGTTGCTTTTCAGGCTATGCACTGTGACCTATGTAGATTTGACCCATGTGACATATGTATACAGGTGTCTGATTATTTCCTGTCTCTTCACCTTGCCCACAGCATCGTCGGGGGACTCCGAGGGAGACACTGGCACGGACCGTGAGGAGGGAGCAAGCACCAGTGGCAGCAGTGCTGTCTTGTCTGGCACATCAAGTGGCACGGAGGCCGAGGGGAGTGAGGCGGAGGACCTGTCCAGTCTCACCACCGACTATGACGCTGACGGGTCCGAGGCTGAGCTCCCAGAGGGGGCGGAGGCTGCTCCCACAGCTGAAAGCAGCACTCGATCTCTACCCGCCCCCTCCGTTCCCATCACCGGCCTCCCACTTGCTCTGGTCCCTTCCCGCCGTGCTAGGTCACCACGTGTCTCCTTCTTGCCAGGCACCGCGCCCCCTGCCCCTGTCTCCACTGCTCCTGCGAATGCCGAGTCTGTGGACATCCTGCGCCAGTTGCAGGTTGGTCAGACTGCGATGCTGAATGTCCTCC
This sequence comes from Triturus cristatus, assembly GCF_964204655.1. Classification (NCBI taxonomy): domain Eukaryota; kingdom Metazoa; phylum Chordata; class Amphibia; order Caudata; family Salamandridae; genus Triturus; species Triturus cristatus. The sequence continues at coordinate 1,754,630,763 of NC_140590.1, read as the reverse complement.
ATGGCCACACACGAGTGCTCACCCAGATGGAGGCATACATGGAGGGCATCTCAGCTGCGCAGTCTGACCAATGCCAGTTGCTGAGGTCCATAGACTCGACACTGACTGCAGCAGTGGGTCTCCTGCAGCGCTACGTCCCCCCCACTACCCCTGCACCATCCACACTTCCCACTCCCATGTCTGTCCCAAGCACACCCAGACGTACCCATGCATGCACCCCACCAGACACAGGCACCGTACCACACCACCAGGGAAGCCCAAGCGCACACCTCCTGTCACGCACACACAGGGTGAAGTAGGCACACCCACTGGGTCGGGGGGCAAACGGAAGACACGCAGCCACAGTGGGAGTCCACATTCATCACAACCCCCTGCCTCCAAATCCACTCCCCTCAGCTCTCCTGGCCAAGATTCCACAAAAGAATCCTTCCTGGCAGCTCTGTCCCTGAGCCCCAGTGTGACACCACCCCGCAAGCGGTCAAAGGTGTCCCCGGTCAGGGTAGTTGTGTCCCCCCCCTGTCCACACCCTCCCCCAGTAGCGCTACGACCCATCCCTCTGACCCCCCCCCTCCTTGGGGCCTGTGGTTCCTTCGGGTGCAGGGGAGACGCTGGATGACCTTGCAACCATGTGCAGCGCCATTCTCACCTCCACCTTTGGCGCTGCCCCACCCCCTGTGGTGGAGTCCTCCGGCCCTGCAACCACAACACCTACCCTTGCCCCTCCTGTCCCTGCGGTGCCTGGTCCTTCCCCCCCACATGATGCCCCCCACCTGTGGAAGACAAGGAAGTTTGAACTGTGCAGGCAAGCTAGGGGACACGCGTCCCAATGTGTCCCCACCAGGATTTGAACTATGGACTGCCCTATGGGCCTTGTACATATTGAACTTTTAAAAGAAAAACATATTTTTTAATGCTGAATAAAGCAATGTTTTTTTTCCTTTGAACACTACTGCTTTTCTGGTATTGCTGTTGGTGGTGCTGCTCCATGATTTGGGGTGGTGATAATGTGTTAAGTGTCTGGGAAATGTAGAAGTGTGTTGGTCATGGGGTGGACCCTGGTATCTGTGTGCCATCACAAGGTATTTGCTAACAATCTTTGGTCATGTAAGCTGTTACTGCATGGTGACATTGTCCCAAGGTGTGTTCCTTACTCTGTGGACCCTGACATCTTCCCTGCAGGGTGTTTTCAAAATGTTGTGCTGAGCTGTGTCTACATTTGCTGGGTGTGTGACGGACCCCTTCAACTTTGGCCATGCATGCTCAGCAATGTCTCCACCTGCATCATTTGTGGCATCCTTGGTGGTCACTGTACTTGTGTATGGAGTATATTGACATGACTTCATGTGGACATGTTCCCTTTTCCGCACTATGCATGTGTGTACATACACTGGTGGGGTGTGGGTGCGCTCCATACATACACGGGTGTGGGTACGCTCCGAACATACACTGGTGGGGTGTGGGTACGCTCCATACATACACGGGTGGGGGTACGCTCCGAACATACACTGGTGGGGTGTGGGTACACTCCATACATACACGGGTGGGGGTACGCTCCGAACATACACTGGTGGGGTGAGGGTACGCTCCATACATACACGGGTGGGGGTACGCTCCGAACATACACTGGTGGGGTGTGGGTAAGCACCATACATACACGGGTGGGGGTATGCTTCGTACATACCCGTACCCACGCTCTGCAGGCCTGGGTACGGTCCGTACCCATGCATTTGGAACGTGGGTACGGTGCGGGCCCCCAATGTTGGGGTGCCGTAGGGGTACGTACCGTACCCAGGCCTTCAGAGCGTGGGTACGAGTCGTACCACGCGTACCCCTACATCACCCCAACAATGCTGGTACGGCCCGTACCCAGGCCTTTAGAACATGGGTACGGGCCGTCCCGCCATTGTTGGGGTGACGTAGGGGTGGGCGTGGTACGACCCGTACCCACGCTCTCAAGGCGTGGGTACGGTACATACCAGAATTGTTGTGTTGCCGGTTCGCGTCATCACCCACTTCCATTGTGGAGGACGCAGGCGTTGCTGGACACGCCCCCACCCCCTCGAAGTGACCAGGCCCTGAAGGTCAGGTATGTCCAGGGCATGTATGATGTGTGACTTGTGTGGGGGTTATGTGTCCTGCCCCTGCCCCCCCTTTGCCCCTGGGTGTTTTTCTGACCTTCTGCGGCATCTGCGGCGGTTCCTGTAGAGCAGGTGGACTGCTATGAGGGCCGGGATGACACGTAGATTCGGGTCCATGGCTGTCCGTCGCGTACAGGTGCTCCTTGTGCGCGTCGTCCCGATTTCCCGGCAGTTTTTGGCTGCCGGAAAATATAATCCGTGCGGGGTGACGTCGGTACGGATCGTACTTCCTGGTTTGTGAAACGCAGCCTGAATGCGTCCCGACGTCACGTCGGCGCTTTCCCGGATCACATTTGTATGAATATTTTAGTCGGTCGGTGTTTTGTACGATTCGTCCGGAAATAGTGTTTCCATACGAATCGTACTTGCATATTTGTAATGTTTTTTAATCGGGTACGAGTCGGACGGAGAATTTTTCTCCGTCTGACGGTTCGTACCCGGTTTCTCCAGGATCGGAATCGGCACCTCAGTGTTATCACTGCCACAGCGACATTAGCATTCCTAAAATGCATTTACCGAAACATTTAAAGTTGCTTCAAATTCACTCACAGTTGTTGTACGTTACACATTTTAAACATAATTTCTCGTTTCTCCATCTTTGCAGCATGAGTTACAATGTGCCCTTCAACATTTTGAGAATATACTTTTAATTCAAGCAGTTGTACTGTACTATCCCTCTGGTGTCTTAAAATGTAATCTCTTTCGTGTGTCTAATGTTCCTGGGGTAAGAAGCAGAGCTCAACTGTATCTTTACAAGGACGTTCCTCTGGCTAGTGGAGGTTTATTTATTATTTTATTTTAATAGTTTTTTTATAGTGTGAACATAAACCTTGCGGTATCAGAGTGCTTTACAGAGTTACAGTATGCAGAATAGTAGAAACAGAAATAGCACACCCACTGCAAATTCACTTATAATCTAATAAAATAGAGCCTTTATTAATAACAACATATTGTCATAGATCATGCCAGTGAAGGTACCAGGCAGAGTTGAGAAGCAGGGGATAAAGTCGGTACTGTGCGGCAGAGCACGTTAGGTAGTCAGAGATAATTGATCATGTGAGTGACTGGGGAGATACAAGTCATGTTATCAAGGGTAAGAGATTTGTTCATAAGGAATTCTTTGACTTCTTTCTTGAATGAAATGACTGAGGGGTTCGTTCTGATTTTAGGAGGTAATGAGTTCCAGATTCTTGGGGCAATCCCAGAGAAGGCACGGTTGTAGGTTTTCTTCTTGTGAAATCTCCGAGGTTTCAGAAGAAAGGTGTTGGAGCTTCTGTTTGCTCTGGAGCCGCTCGAGAGTTTGAGTTTCTGGGGGAGATAGTTAGGGGTGTTGTGGTGGAGGGCTTTATGCGTCATACAGGCAATTTTTAGATGGATTCTTGGAGCCAGTTGAGGGATTTGAGATTGGGGGTGACATGGTTGTATCTTTTTGAGCCAGTGATGAGTCTAGTGGCAGAGTTGAGTGAGGGCCTGAGAGGAGCAAGTTTGGATCTGGGCAATCCAGATAGGGTTCTACTACCATAATCCAACCTAGGGATCACTAAGGCTTGTACAGCATGTCTGAAATCATTGGGAGGAGGAAAGGTTTTAGTTTTCTAAAAACACTCATATGATAATTTGCTGCATTGGTGGAGGCACTGATGTGTTTCTGCATGTTGAGATTCTTGTCAAGGGTAATGGACAATGACTTTGCAGAGTCAATGATTTGTGGTGTGCAGTTAAGGGCTGTTAGCTGTTTAGGCCATTCTTCGATGATCATTGCCTGGTTGGGTGGGGAGATTAGAAGGAGTTCCGTTGTTTGAGTATTTAGTTAGAGGTGATTAGTTGTATGCCAATTTTGAGTTTTCATTAGTGTTTTATTGAGGGAGCTGATGTCATCGTGGGAGTAGACTTTTAGGTATAGCTGGGTATCGTCAGCACACATGTGGTGTTGGATGTTAGTTGAGCTCAGAATTTCAGCTAGGGGCTCCATGAATAAGGTGAAGAGGGTGGGTGAAATAGATGATCCCTGTTGTACCCCAAGAGTGATCGTAGTGGACTGAGATAGAGAGAGGTTAGGATGGAATCTTTGAAATCTGTTGAGGAAGTAGGAGCAGAACCATTTAAGGACTGCACTTGTGAGGCCCATGTGGTGTTCCAGAAGGTCTAGGAGATTTGTTTACTTAACTGTATCGAATGCCGATGATAGGTCAAGGAGGACTAATAGACAGTCTTGATTCCGGTCCAGCATTTTCAGTGCATCATCTACAATGTATGTCATAGCAGATTCGGTGCTGTGCCAAGCAAGGAAGACAGATTGAAATTTGTCTAATAGATGGAACTGATCGATGTGGTTGCAGAGTTGAGTCTGTTTTTTTTATTTTTTTTTTTTTATTTCAGCTTCAAACATAATAGAGAAGAAAAGCAGACAAAATGGCAAGTAATTAATCATAGCAATCAATACAGAAAGTGAATACATTATGTAATTTAACAAGAGAATCATAATAAAATAAGCAAGAACACAAGGTCGGGTAAATCAGTCAAAGCGGAAGATAGCATGAGAGGGGGAGAAAATAGATAGAAAAAAAAAAGTTAATTATTCAACCAATGCATAAAGGGCGCCCATATTTTCAGCCCCTTCTCACGCCTCCTCTTACCGCCTCTTAAGAACACAGCTGATTCCAAGTTGTGGAGAGCAATAATTCTTGCTCTCCAATTCACAAAGGTAGGAGTACCGGGTTAATCCATTCAGAAGTTATACACAAACGAATTAGAGACATTGCAATACAGAGAAGAGCAGACTCGTAGAAAGATCTGTCAAAGCATAAGTCAGTTTCACACCCCGTTAATACTAACTCGGAAGAAAATACCACCTGAATGTTAAGGGAGCTATTAATAAATGATTGGACTTCTTGAAGAAATACATGTAGTTTAACTCAAGAAAAAAACATGTGTACATCATTGGCTGCCGGCAGGCCACATCTTGGACAGCCCTAAACACCACTGCCTCCCCATTTAGATTTTTTGGCGGGAGTAAAGTACAAATCGAACAAAGCCATATAGCTTTGGGAACGTAAGCTCCCGGAAATTAACACAGCATTAGAAAGGTCCAATGCCTGAATAATATCTATACCAGCCTTACCTAACTTAACTTCTAATTTCGCATTCTGAGAGGAGAGATCATTGGGAAGGCCTGATAATAAATTTTGGTAGAGGGCCCCTATTCGAGCCTTCCTTAAAATCAGATCCATGAGTGTATTTTTAGTAAGCGCGGTAGGGGTATTATGGAGAAGATGGCCTATATAGCTGCGTATCTGCAAATACTTGAAGAATTCATGTGAGTCCAATCCATACTTATCTTTTAAAAATGCAAAAGAGGCCATATTGCCCTCATAAACTAAGTCCCCCAATGTAAAAATACCGTGGGATCTCCACCTAATTGTAACAGAGTCTTGAAAAATAGATGGTAGTAGCCTAGCGGCAGCCAAGGGTATATAAAAGTTAATATTGGGGATTAGCCATTTCCGGCGCACCTTCCTCCAGACTGAGTGCATAGCTGAAATGACCTTAAACTTAGTTTTTTTGTAGTAACTGGGTTCAAGGACCGACAAAAGAGACCCCTTAGCCTCTTCTCCTAGGGCGATCTCAAAGATAGAAGGGCTACATGATGGTGGGAGTGAGGCTCGCGAGCCAAAAAGTGGGAAAGCCAGATGTTGGAGTTAAGCGGCCCAATTATATAGCAACAGATTAGGGACTGACCACCCACCCCAGTTCAATGGTAAATGCATCCATTTAGCAGCCCTACGGGGAATACGGTAAACCTATTACAACATCTTTCTGCACTGATAAGACTAGATTGAGCAAATTCCAGGGGGATAGTCCTAAAAATGTACAAAAATGTGGGCAAAATCAACATCTTTAATACATTCCTCCTACCGAATAAAGAAAGATATCAATTATCCAGCCTGCGCAGAGTAGAGTTAGCGATGTCTATAATAGGTAAAATATTCATTTCAGGTAGCTGCTCTACTGCAGCCGTAATTTTAACCCCCAAATACATTGCGCTTTGCACGACTGGTGCCTCTAAGGCTCCCATAGCGGACGATTGGATAATCTGGGTTTTCTGAACATTAAATTTGTAGTCTGAAAGTCGACCAAAATATTCCGCCAGGTTCTTGATAGCCAAAAATGAAGATGACACATTGCTGGTTAAAACAATAATATCATCGGCGTATGCCAAAGCTTTAAAGTCGACCGCATTAATCTTAACAGGCAAAATATTACAAGAAAGCTCTATTTTATTTATAAAAGGATTGATATAAAGAGCAAATAACAGGGGCGAACAGGGACAACCCTGTCTAGTGCCCCTGTTAATGTCAAACGGCCTTGAGAACAACCCTGAAATTGACACAGCTGCTTGAGGGGCAATATAGAGTGATTGTAAAGCATGAATTTGGTTGGGGAACTGTGCGAATTGCTAATAACTTTTAGGGGAACTGTGTGAATTGCTAATAACTTTTAACTCTGTGTAATTTAATAATTGCCGTCTTGATCCATTTGCAACCGGAGCTGTGTTCAATGCTCCTTAGGCCATTTAGGTAAGCCAGGTCACAGCTTCACCTGCTGCAGACACTCCCCCCCCTCACGTGACTCGCACTCGGCATCATTAACAGCCGAGACGCGTACGCGTAGCGGACTTCTGCTGACTTAGTCCTGGTATTTTGTGAATTTGGTTGGGGAACTGTGCCAATTGCTAATAGCTTTAAGGGGAACTGTGTGAATTGCTAATAACTTTTAACTCTGTGTATTTTAATAATCGCCGTCTTGATCCATTTGCAACCGGAGCTGTGTTCAATGCTCCTTAGGCCATTTACGTAAGCCAGGTCACAGCTTCACCTGCTGCAGACACTCCCCCCCCTCACGTGACTCGCACTCGGCATCATTAACAGCCGAGACGCGTACGCGTAGCGGACTTCTGCTGACTTAGTCCTGGTATTTTGTGAATTTGGTTGGGGAACTGTGCGAATTGCTAATAACTTTTAGGGTACCTGTGTGAATTGCTAATAACTTTTAACTCTGTGTATTTTAATAATCGCCGTCTTGATCCATTTGCAACCGGAGCTGTGTTCAATGCTCCTTAGGCCATTTATGTAAGCCAGGTCACAGCTTCACCTGCTGCAGACACTCCCCGCCTCACGTGACTCGCACTCGGCATCATTAACAGCCGAGACGCGTACGCGTAGCGGACTTCTGCTGACATAGTCCTGGTATTTTGTGAATTTGGTTGGGGAACTGTGCGAATTGCTAATAACTTTTAGGGGAACTGTGTGAATTGCTAATAACTTTTAACTCTGTGTATTTTAATAATCGCCGTCTTGATCCATTTGCAACCGGAGCTGTGTTCAATGCTCCTTAGGCCATTTACGTAAGCCAGGTCACAGCTTCACCTGCTGCAGACACTCCCCCCCCTCACGTGACTCGCACTCGGCATCATTAACAGCCGAGACGCGTACGCGTAGCGGACTTCTGCTGACTTAGTCCTGGTATTTTGTGAATTTGGTTGGGGAACTGTGCGAATTGCTAATAACTTTTAGGGTACCTGTGTGAATTGCTAATAACTTTTAACTCTGTGTATTTTAATAATCGCCGTCTTGATCCATTTGCAACCGGAGCTGTGTTCAATGCTCCTTAGGCCATTTACGGAAGCCAGGTCACAGCTTCACCTGCTGCAGACACTCCCCCCCCTCACGTGACTCGCACTCGGCATCATTAACAGCCGAGACGCGTACGCGTAGCGGACTTCTGCTGACTTAGTCCTGGTATTTTGTGAATTTGGTTGGGGAACTGTGCGAATTGCTAATAACTTTTAGGGTACCTGTGTGAATTGCTAATAACTTTTAACTCTGTGTATTTTAATAATCGCCGTCTTGATCCATTTGCAACCGGAGCTGTGTTCAATGCTCCTTAGGCCATTTACGTAAGCCAGGTCACAGCTTCACCTGCTGCAGACACTCCCCCCCCTCACGTGACTCGCACTCGGCATCATTAACAGCCGATGACGCGTACGCGTGCAGCGGGCGCGCCGAAGACGAGCCCGTCTGCGCCCGTCCGCGCCAGCTCCGGGCCTGGGGCCATAATCCCTGGCCTTGCTGACCTAGTGCACCAGAGTACCAGGATACGATACTCCTCTTCTCAGTTGAGGGAGTTGAGTTCTGGGGTGTATAGTAACCGGTGTGCGATTTTACCTCTTGCTTCGTCACCTGCCACTTGCCCAGGTTGCAAATTTGCACATTCTCCCCCTCTCCCTTTAAAGTATACCCCTGGCCCAGGATCTACACGTAATATGCATGTAGCTCTTATTAACGCTCGCTCTCTCCCTAGTCATTGCTGGGAAATAAGGGAACTTATTGTATCTCAGGAACTTGATATTCTGTTTATCACAGAATCATGGGGAGATGCTTCTTCAGGCCCGGACTTCTGTTCAGCCACCCCGGAGGGATATTGTGTGGTGAGACAGGAGAGAACTACTGGGAGAGGAGGTGGTTTAGCCATCATCTATAAAGCCGACTTACGAGGCAAGATTGACCCCATAAGTCGACAAGACTGTGAAGCGCTTCATTTCTCTATTTTACTTAATCACAATCAGGCCTTTAAAGGGATTCTGTTATATCGTCCCCCCGGCCCACACTCGCGCTTCCTTCATGTCCTTGAAGAATTTCAAGAACTCTCCATAAATCATCCGGATTCCACTATATTAGGAGATTTTAATTTCCATTTAAAGGACCTAGAGGATAAAGACACCGCCCAATTAATAGCGGACCTATATGTGGCCGGTTTATCGCAATTGGTCGATGTTCCTACACATCAAGCTGGACACACGCTTGATGGGCTGTTCACTAATAATCCTAAGCTTTCCTTTTCTTCGGTCATCTCTTTGGTATGGTCGGACCATTCCGCAGTAATTTTTACTATTCAAGTTAATAACCGTAACGCCTCCAAAATCCCGCTCCGCACTTCTGTCCGCACCAGAGCCTGGAATAATTTGGATCATTCACTTCTCTCCCAGACTCTAGCGGACTCCCGATATGAAATCTCCTCTAATCCTAGCGAAACCTCCATCAGATATCAGGATTGGATCTCTGATGCAGTGAACCGTGTGGTCCCAGTGAAATCTTTTATCTCTAATAGGGTATCTCCTTCTGCGCCATGGTTCACGGAGGATCTCCGCTTACAGCATCAATATTGCAGGAACCTAGAAAGGCGTTGGCGAAAGCATTACAACCCTGTTGACAGGCAGACCTATAAAGATGCCCTTGCACTATATAAAAAATCCATTGTAAGATGTAAAAGTAGTTTCTTTCTGGCCCAAATTGAATCAGCTCAAAATTCAGCCAAAAAGCTGTATCAGGTAGTTGACACCCTGTCCAATCCTCCTACAGGTCCTCCGACGGAACCCTCCCAAGTCCTGTGTAATGCACTGGCTACTTTCTTTTTTTCCAAGGTCTCTATGATTTATTCGTCATTCTCCCTTCCCACACGTCCTGTTGCCCCCGATCTTCCCTCTCATACACCTATGTTCACCAATTTTCTTCCTGTTTCATCGGATTACATTGGTAGGTTGGTCACTTCCATCAAGTCCGGTTCTCCTTTTGATCCTTGCCCCCCTGCGATATTGAACACTCTTACTGAGGTCATAGTACCGTCTCTAACTGACCTTTGTAACTCCATCTTTCAATCTGGCATTTATCCGGAAATATGGAAAAAAGCAGCTATCAAACCTTTACTTAAAAAACCTTCTTTAGACCCCACCGAATCAGCCAGTTATAGGCCTATTGCCTGCCTACCGTTTCCAGCAAAAATATTTGAGTCTGCGATGAACTTGCAACTCTCCGAATTTCTCGACCACCATAATCTTCTGGATGACACGCAGTTCGGATTCAGGAAATATCATGGCACAGAAACGGCCTTGATAAAAGCATCCGGTGAGATTAGGACCATCATGGATCAGGGGGGGAGGCGGTTCTGGTGCTCCTTGACCTATCCGCCGCCTTCGACACGGTCGACCATTCCATCTTGGTCGACCGTGTCGCATCCATGGGGGTAACTCACCTTGCAAAGAAGCTCATCGCTTCTTTTCTTGCCAATCGAACTCAAGCGGTTAAGTTGGGTAACTTCTACTCACCCACTTTTGTTCTCCCTTGCGGGGTTCCTCAGGGATCCTCGCTAAGCCCCACATTATTTAATATATATGTGGCGGATCTGGTGAAAGTTATAAAGGCCTACAAGCTGCGGCTAACCACCTATGCTGATGACACCCAACTGGTGTTGTCTATTCAAAAAGATGGTCCCGCAATTGCTGCCCATTTTCAGGAAGGGATAATGGCCATCAGCTCCTGGATGGCGGACAACAGTTTAAAATTGAACTCGGACAAGACCGAGGTGCTGACCTTTGGCAGGCTTTCTCCTGAGTGGTCTGCGATCTGGTGGCCTAGCGACATGGGTCTCCCTCCCACTCCAGTAACCAAGGTCAGGAATCTCAGTATCATGTTTGATGATAAACTGTCTTTTAAGTGTCACGCCAACGCTGTGGCGGCATCTTCCTATTATGTGCTTAGAAAGATCAAGAAGCTGCTGCCATACCTCCCTTCAACTGCAGGTAAAACTTTAGTTACCACACTTGTTTTCTCATAATTGGACTATAGCAACGGCCTTTTTCTTAACGCTCAGGAGCAGGCTCTAGCTAAGCTGCAATCGGTACAGAATGCGGCAGCTAGATTAATGCTTGGTGTTCCTTTTCGTCACCCTACATCTTCGGCCATTCACCAGCTGCATTGGCTGAGAGTAAAGAGTCGAATAAAATTCAAGGCTCTATGCATCGCTGACAAAGCCATTCATGACTCGGGACCTAAGTTCTTTAAGGATGCTTTTCAGATTTATGTTCCCAACAGAACTTTAAGATCAGCCTCCACTTATCTGCTCCCAGTGCCACGCACCAGAACCTCCACATGGGGAGATAGACGTTTTCTGGTAGCAACTCCTAGGCTGTGGAACTCCCTTCCTTTTGCCATAAAAACTGCCCCCACCCTTATCATGTTCCGTAAACTTCTGAAGACTTGGTTATTCAACCAATAATTCCACTAGATGTCTTTGTCAGTAGGATGCTCCGATGCGCCGAGACACCTCAGGGTATTCGTGCGCAATAAAAATTGGAAAAACATAAACATAAACATGTATTAAATTTGGGTAAAACCCCTTCCAATGGAGAACCCGCCACAGAAAACCCCAGGCAACCCTGTCGAACGCCTTTTCGGCGTCCAACAGGATTGCTCCAAGGGGAGATAGCGTGGCTTGGGCCCAATCCAGAAGAGCTATAACACGGCGGACATGGTCCGCCGTGTCCCTTCCGGGGATAAATCCGTGTTGCCAGATAGAAACTTGTGGGGATATCACCGATGCTAGTCTAGCCGCCAGGATCTTTGAGAAGATTTTGCTGTCCGTATTAATCAATGAGATTGGACGAAACGAAGCATGGATCCAGCTCAGGTTTGCCTTTTTTTTAAACAAAATGATAGTTGTAAGACGCCAGGAGTCTGGAATCCTACCGAGCTGGGCGTCTCTAAGGGTCATTAACCGGAATGTGCTGTAAAATTCCAAAGGAATAGAATCAGGAACTGCTGTCTTGCCGCTAGCGAATGAATTTAATGCTGTTTCTACTTCATCCCACACAATGGGTGCGGCAAGAAACGCATTTTGATGATCCGAAATTTTTTATGTATTAAGTTCATCAATAAAAGCACTAAATTCGAGATCTAAAGTGTGAGAGGTGACTTCCTCGATATATAAGGAGCGATAAAATTCAGAGAAAACTGTCAAAACCCCATCAGGGGTATCACGAATTACCCCCAGAGGGTCCTGAATCCTAGTAATACGGTTAGCTAAACCTCGCTGCTGAAGCCGCTTGGCGAGGACCCGGACAGATTTTTCACCATACTCGAACATAGTCGAGCGGTACTGCAGGTATTTATCCGCAAGATCCTGGCCAAAGATCTCAAGCAGGGAGGCTTTGATTCGTGCAACCTGCAACTGAATAGGAAGTATATCACCACCATCCCTAATTGTGCTTGTAAGCTGAACCTTCGCACTAGGTAATTCATCGATACGAGCATTAGTTTGTTACTGTATTTGCTTCTGACGAAAGAATGAGAAGCTTTTGGTCTCACCGCGGACTGCAGCCTTAAATGAGTCCCAAACTATATTACTAGGGGCTGAGCCTCTATTAATATTCAGAACTTCAATTGCCCAAGGTCTCAAATGGTCTAAATAAGTTGATTCGAGTAACAGTTTCCTCTCAAAGGTCCAAGGTCTGGGGATTCTTACAGCACCCGTTGTAGCACAATTAATGATCAAAAGATTGTGGTCCGACATAATTCTGGGAAGAATAGCAATTGATGTAGTATCAGCCAGTTGATCTGACACAAAGAACTAATCCAAACGGACCATTTTCTTATGGGGAGCAGAAAAGTATGTAGAGCCATCTAAATCCTTACAATAACGAAACCATAAATCAATCATAAAATGTTCTTGCACGAGGGCTTGCAAAGCTCTGTAAACTCTAGGCTTTTGGCCCACGTAAGTCTGCCCTCCCACTATGTTGAAATTGGCTGATAAATTAATGTTAAAGTCCCCACAGAAACAAATAGGCTGAGGCCATAAGGCCAGTTCTACGTTTAAAAAATCTAAGAGTACAGGGTCATCCAGATTTGATCTATACACAGTGCAAACCGTCAGGGATGAGCTGTTAATCAAGAGCTCCACAATTGCCCATCTCCCCCCGGTATCTTGGCTGGTTCTTAAGCATGAGCCTACCCCACGTTTCATTAAAATGGCCACCCCCCTTATCATAGAGGTCTGGTGAGAACGCACTATTAGGTCAAACCCAGGAATTTTAAGACATTCTCTATTATTCCAGAGAACGTGAGTTTCCTGCAGACACAGTACCTCTAAGTGAAAAGCTTGGATAACCCGTGCAAATAAGGCTCGCTTCTTCCCATTATTCAGGCCACAAACATTCCATGAAGCAATAGAAATTTTACCCGATGCCATTGAGGATTTTAAGAGTAAACATCACAATTACAATAATTCTCTGATTTAATCCATGATTACCATGATAGAAAGAATCTGTTTCAAGCTTATTTTTTCGGATGCGCCCCAACCCCACCCACCCAACCCTCCCCACCCCTGCAGAACCGCCCCCCCCATGCCCGCACCACCCCCCAAGCAAGGCAGGGACCGAAGTCCCAGTGATGGAGAGGCTGGTATGAGCAGGGACCCCCCCCCCAAGAGTCGCTGCCAATTTCACAAAAAATATTATTATTATTTTTTTCCCCCAAGAGAGAGAAAAAAAAAACTGAAATGAAATACACCCCTTAAGAGAACCGTAACCCTTCTAATAGCTAAAGAGAAAAGAGGAGAAGATATATCGTTTTGAACTTATAGTTACATATTATTACATTCACATTTATTACAATGAATCCAAAAATGCTTTTGCCTTGATTTCAGACTCAAAAAATCTAGTCTGGCCTTGATGGATAATTTTAAGTTTAGATGGAAAAAGTAAAAAGACTTGAGCCCCCTTAGACTGAAAAGGGGCAATCAGCTGGCGGAGCTGCCACCTCCGCTCTACCGTGGCTGGACAAAAGTCCGGCCTTTTCCAAACCTTTGCCTATCAAGCTTGGCTAGATCATAGATCCTTTCTCTAGCTAAAAAATTATGTAGGCAGATTAAAATGGCACGGGGTCTGTTGTCTGTTTGACCCAAATGCTGCTTTGGTTTAAAGGGGAAACGATGGGCACGTTGGATCTCCAACCACCACTCCCATTCCTTCACCTCTGGAAACGCCTCTGTGAATAAATCGATCACAAACTGACAGGTGTCCGATCCTTCCGTGCCCTCAGGAACCCCTAAAATTCTTAAATTGTTCCTCCGTGCCCGGTTCTCCATGTCGACCAGTTTTCCTTGAATGTCAACCCTCTGCGACTGGATTGCATCTATGGTGGACTTTTGAGTCACTAGATCATCTTCAAGCTTAGAAATCTGAGTTTCTGCCTCCGTGACCCTAGATGCAATATCAGTACAGCTCTTAATTACTCTACGCAGAGAGTTTTGGACCCTACGGCACGCCCCTTGCGCGCGGGCACTTTCCTGACACGTCTCCTCTCGGTGGGCCATTAATGTTTGATAGATTATAGCCAATGTCATTTCACCAGGGGGCGAGCCAGTTTTAGATTCCAGAGAATGGGGCGCTAGGTCTTGAGAAGTGCAATAGGGTACTGACTGAGCGGAAAATGAATAGTCCCAGGCCAACGAACCAATATTTGAGCCAGGATCTTGAGATGCCTTACGAACTGTGGGGAGACCTCAAGAGATGCCAATAGAATTCAAGGCATCGTTGGTTCGCCAGTCTCCCATATCAGTGCCCTGATCATCGGTCCAATCTTTGTCCAACCCATTGTCCTCAACCAAAGAGCCCGTATGTTCAGACAGAGAAAAAAATTTATCTCCATCTATATCAGCATCAGCGCCTACAGAGGGTACAAGAGTCTGCAGCAATTCAGTGTGAGGGACATGGGATACTGCCATTTGTGAACTGAGTGCGAGGTCTAATGGAACTATGTCTCCCAGCATCCCCTTTGATGGTAAGCCCAGATCCAGAGCAGCCTCTGTACATGGAGTCACCGCCACCAGACTATCAACAGGCTGCTCCACATCAGTTTGCAGAGCCGCGGCCAAAGATGTGCCCTCATCAACACCTCCAAACATCGCAACAGAAGAAGAAGATGGAGAAACAGCATCTGCGTAACCAGCTGGAGGCTCAGAATCTGCAATGGCCGCGAGGGGAGCAGGAGGAAGACGAGAAGATCTCACAACAGCAGGGCTCAGAGTGCCCTTACCGGTAGAGCTCACCCGTGGTTTAAATATTGCCGGTACCGGGACCAAAACCGGCTTAGGCATTCTGCTGGCTGTTGTAAGTGCCTGGGTCTTTTTGGAGGCATCTGCAGCTGGCAGTGCTGCTGGTGGTGTAGGCTGGGCTGGAGCTGGCACCAGAGTTACTGCAGTGGACTTCGCTGCGGCCCGAGTGAGAATTCCTGATTGGTTTTTCGGAGGCATCGCTCGGCTGACAGGAGACAGAACGGGCCAACAGGTCTGAGGGCGCTGCTCGAAGTAGAACGCGAGCAGGCTGCCACCAGGAAAGCGCCGCGCCGCCGAAATCCGGGACTGGAGGTCGCGGCGTGAACAGCAGAGCCTCCAAAGCATCATCTGTCAGAGGCCACAGGTAAGAGCTTCCACCACTGGCTGGGTCCGTGCGCTATGGTGCATAAGGATTAGCAGCTCCTGATGGAGGGAGAGAACGCTAGTACCGGCTCACTCGGCCAGAGGACTGGCCGCCATCTTGCCCCAGGCAGAAAACGTTTATGCAGAGTTGAGTCTGTACACACTTTTCCAGATGTTTCACTGTGGTAGGGATATTGGAAATAGGCCGGTAGTTGTTAAGGTCAGTTTGAACCTCTTTTGTTGTTTTCAGAATGGGGGTAACTTGACCAGACTTTTGGCAGTCAGGGATGGAGCCTTGAAGGAGGGAGGCATTACCAATCTTGGTCCAGACTGGGAGTATTGCGGGTATGAGTTCCTTGAGAATTTAGAGGGAAGAGGGTCATTGAAATGGTTTGACGGTTTTAGTCCAATTAAGATTTTATGAATGGTGTCTTCATCAAAGTTTTTAAAAGAGTTCCATGAAGTGCTGTTTTTGGGAGAATGGCTGGGACAGCACACTGCGACGGAAGTTCTGGGAGGGGATGGGTAGGTTTGAGGGGGAATAAGAAGTTGTTCCATGGCCAGTTGCAGGTCATTTCTCATGTTTCTGCCTTCTGCAGGAAAAGGATGTGAATTCCTCACCATTTGGTAGTGAATTGGTTCCCACCAGAGATTGATTGGGTGCACAGATCAATTGTGCTTTTCTGCAACCAAATAGTTTTTTGAGTCGGTTACTGGCTTGATCAAGTTGGATTCTGAAGAAAGTTTCTTTAGAGGTTCTGATGTTTTTATAGTAGCTGTGCCTTAAAGATCCCAGGTGCTTGAGGTGTTCAATAGATGGGTCAGATCTCCATTGACGTTCGGCTAGTCTTACGTTACGTCTTTCTGTGTTCAGACTACCATTGTGTCCTGTTTTGAACATTTTTGTGGGTATTCTTTTTAGTTGGAATGGAACGATTGAGTCAATACAGATTCCATTGAGCCAGTGTAGTGATTGGTAAGCTCAAAGACATCTGAGAGCTCTTCAGGGAGAGTTGAAATGTTGTGACAGAGAGAAGACAGCGCATTCCCGTCGATGTTGAGCATGTTCCTTTTCCAGATTTTGGGTTGGGATTCATTGTACTGTGTTGTCTTTCAAGACATTCAAAATGAGGAATGTGATGCTATGGTGGTTGGTGGAATCACAGGGTAGGATAGATTCCATCTGAAATGAGTTGGGCTTTGCGATGATGAGATCTAATGTAGATCGTTTGTTGTGAGTGGGTTTGTCGCAGAATTGAGTCAGGTTCAGCTCTGCAAGAAAGGTTTTGAAACTGTTGATTGCTGGATCATTCAGTTCATTACAATGTAGATTGAAGTCTCCAAGGAAGATTTGATGAAAAATTTGATCAGCATTTGTTCCAATGGTTTCCATGATTTATTCAATGAAATCTAGGTTGTTAGCTGGAGGGTGGTACATTATGTGTAACTTGCAAAGGGATCTGTTGTTGCTTGAGATATCAAGGCAAAGGTATTCACAGGTGGCTAAAATAGGAGATTGTGCATCTATGACTGATAAGTTGAGGCTGTGTATGCAGGCGATGCCTCCACCTGGTCTGTGGGGTCGATCTAGTCCGGTAATACCATGGTTAGGGGGGACTACAATGTCCATGACAGGTGCAGAGGTGTCATTTACCCATGTTTCTGTTAGGATTAAGAGGTCAAGTTCATGTGGAAAGATCAGGTCAGCAATTTCTTCTGCATGTTTTGAGGCAGATCAGCAGTTGATTAGCATGAATTTCAGTTGCATTTTGTGGGTAGCTGGGTTAGAGTGTGTGAGGTTAATTTGTCTGAGATTATGTTTGTTGACAGCTCTGTGGTTGAGTCTAGAAGCTCTGAGGGGGTTAGTCGTGATGATCTGGATAGTTTCCTTACTATCCAATTTCTGAGGGTGAGAGGAGTTTATGATAATAGTAGGGTTTGGAGCTTGCTGTCAGATAAGGGAGCTTTACATCCAGTTGGTCGTGAAGGTGCATTGGGGTAGGGTTTCTTTCTCAGAGAACAAAGCGGGGGCCCAGTGAAGGGAAAGGTCCAGTTGGTGGGGAGGTAAGTTTGGCCCCAGATAGTTGGTCATCCTTGCTGTGAAGTGGATGAGCCTGTGTAGGCTCACATTGAGATCTTGCAGGCATTTTGCAATGTCGGCCAGTTTTGAAGCTAGTGAGGAATAGGAGATGGTTGACAGGTCTTGCAGTAATGGATAAGAGGGCATAATAAGTGTGGGGCTGGGGGAAAAGATGCGTTCGGGTAGAGGGCACAAGAAAGGGTGGATTTTGGGTGGAGTTAAAATTAGAAATTGAATGGGGAGAGTTTGAGTGATGGATAATGGGGCAAGCTACCAGAGTGTCATTGGGTGTAGTAGGAGGAGCTGCATTCGGGGGAGATTGAGGTATAGGAGGAGTATCATTCGGGGGAGGTTGAGGTTGGTAGATAGTGTGGATATTGAGGGAGGTAGAGATGGAGGAGGTAGAGAGGTAGAGATGGAGAGGATTGTTTCATTGTGTCGATCCAGAGTTATTACTCTCAGAGTGGGAAGAGACGATGAGCAAATGTGATGGGCAGTGTTTTCCAGATCTATGGTTTAGGGGGGAGTGTTGGAGATGTTCAATATTGACTGAAGGGGTGGAACGGAGGAGAAGTCAGTGGTTGACGCCGATTTCTTGAAGAATGGAAAGAATTCTTCGATAAGTTTAAGGTGGCCATCTGATCCCTGGATGATGATGATGCTGTTGTCGTAGATGGTGATTGTGACTGCTGCTTTGCATGTGGAGGAACGGGCTACCGATAGTTTGAGTACATGTGGGGTTTTCCTAGTTGCAGAGATCAAGAGCATTCCTTCATTGTGCGTGCCTATTCCTAAAGAAAGTTAGATCACTAATTATCATTCCTTTGTTGGCACAAAAGTAGGGGTCGAAGACTAGTGTTTAAGGGTGGTATTTGAGTGGTCTGTGTTTTAGGGCCTTGGAGGTTTTTCTTTTTATAAATTCGGGGGGTAAATGATTTTGTGAGCAAATTGGCCTGAAGGTTCTAAGGCGACTTTGGTAGCACTTTGTGGATCCATGTTAGAGAGAGGAAGTAACTGGGGAGTACAATATAGGGGATGAAAAGGAGTGGAAAGGAGGTTGTGCATATAATTTCAAATGGGCCTTTGCCACTAGTTTTTAGGCTAAAAGTTACTGCTTACTAGTACTGCCCGACCATGTTCTTACTTTCCATGTGATGTATTTTCTATTTTACCACTGGCTATTGTGAACTATTATTTTATCCACACATGCTGACACTGTGGTTTCTCTGCTTGAAACTGCATATAGCATGATGTTTTTGGGATGTGAGCGAGAACTTTTCTTTGCTTTCTTTAAAGGCAGACTCAATGTTAGCTTTTTTTATATACTTTCTACTTTGAGATTATATTGAGCAGTCCCTATGACAGTTTGCTCTTTGATTCTAAGTTCTATATCAAGATTTTACCATTCAGACTTCAAGTTTGTCTTCTAGCCCTATCCTTCTTTGCATTTTTAGCATTTCGATTTGAACTCTTTAACTATTTTTGCCTTCTGTAATGATTCTAGTTTTAAATAAACTGTGATGGTTTTGACTTTGAATCTTGTATGGTGTAACTGATTTGACTTGGTTGATCTTTGTTCCAGGTTCATCATCCTTTTGGGCTATACAAGGGGCCCACTTCTGCAAATGAGCGCTTAAGACTAATAATTTAGTAACAACAACATTTAGGGGAACAAATTAATTAGTGCCCAGATATCCCAGGTTTCTCTGCATGTTAGACCAACCAGCAGCCTTAGGGTGGTCATTCCTAAAACATGGTAATGTTGGCTTACACCCATGTACATGTACAGGGACTGTGACTTAAATGCTACTAGTGGGCCTGCAGCACTCATTGTGCCACCCACTTAAATAGCATGTCATATATTTCTCAGGCCTGCCATTTTAGCTTGTGTGTGCAGGTATAAGCTGCCATTTCGACTGGGCAAAAGAAATCTTTTGCCAGCCCTAAACTATCATTTGAATTACATATGTCACCCCCAGGGTAAGCCATAAACGGCCCATAGAGCAGAGTGCAGTGTATTTTAAAACAAAATGGACATGTGCTTTCAAGTTTTACATGCACTAGTAGTGACACACTCTTAAATTCATTTTTCACTGTTGCAAGACCTACCTCTCCCATAGGTTAACATTGGGTTACCTTATTACATCTAATAGGTGACAACTTTCATTTGGGAGCAGGTAGGCATGATGAGTTTAATGGTAAAGTCAGATTTTAAATCACAATCGTGAAAATTCCACTTTTAGAAAGTATCCATTTTCTTGCCCCAACCATTTGGTGGTGGCAGCCTGTATCCTGGGTCACATGAATAGGCATAGCTGGCAATTGGTTTTTGTGAATTGCTTCTAGATAGTGATACAAAGGCGGAATAGGTGTTGGCAGGATGGGCCATCTCTGACTTGATGAGGGGGAGGAGCTGTCACCTACCATACTTGCACAGCACAAAGACTCTGCCCCAGCACACTCACAAAGGGTTTCATACCAGTTTTTGTGTCCCCAGGTAAGCTGGGGCCAGGGCAGGGAGGGACGAAATTCTAAACACCTCTGGGGTGGAACCCTCTAGAAACTTCTACATTAAAGCTGACACCAGGTCAAATATTGGACCCTCAGACCCAACACTTCAGATCACTTCTGCCAGGAAGAAGGACTACCTAAGACTTGCTGTTATTGCACTGGGACTCCTCTGCTACTGTGAGTTACCCATCTAAATCCAGCCTGCTTGTTGGACCAAGAACTCCAGAAAATCTCCAAGGTTCAGTTGGCTGGCCCTGTATTCAAAACCACAGGGACATAACAGGCTTCTTCGATGTTGATGCATCTCCATGCATCTGGTCATCAATTCCAGCCAGGCACAGCATGTCCTCGAAGCTGAAGCATCTCAGCACAAGTCCTCACAAGCACTGGCAGCTCCCTTGATGCAACGCAGCCAAGGCGATGACACCGCCAAGTGCATCACATCTCGGCCCTGACAGATTGCAATGCAATTCTCCACAAGACATTCCGGCTTCGACAACGATGCAGGGTCTCGCATCTCAGCTCCACATCGACTCCGCTGCTGGGAGACGCATCTTGATGACAGACATTTGCTTGCTGCTTCTCCTAAACAGCTGCTCAACGCCGGCTTACGTACTTTGATGCAAGGACATCGCATCTCAAAGCCCAGGCCCACGAGGTACTTTCTCAGTGGACTAAACTCAGTCCTGTATTCGGCCCGCGCTCCAGCATGGTTGACCTGAAAGTGTGACTCCAAACAGATATCCACGGTTCTGCTTTTTGCTTCTTAGCACTTGATTTTAATAAAACCTTTAAAATTGATTATTCACGGTTTGGCTAATTGGAATTTTATTATTTTGGTGTCAAATATTTTATTAATTCTTACTCTAGTTTTCTAAATTGGCGTGAGATTTTTCTTGTGTTGTGTTTTCACTTTATTACTGTTTAAAGTGCTGCATAAATACTTTACACTTTGCCTCTAAGGCAAGCCTAACTAGTTTTGTGTCAAGCTACCAGAGGGTGAAGCGACAGGTAATTTTGGGTTTCCTTTTGTTTCACCCTGACAAAACTTGTTCTTGCTGCTTGAGTGGGGATTCGCCTCCTTCAACCAGTAACCCAATTTCCTACACTGCTGGTATCAGTGCACCAGACTCATATTTTTAGTGCCTTAATTATGTGGCCAGTGTTCAAGAAGGATTACAGCTCCTGATCAAGGGAGTATCCTGCTCATAACGGTGGGACTGAAGATGTGATTGGCAGAGATATGCACAAGGGCTGTATCATGCATACAGCATCCTTTCCCTTCTCAAACAAGGAATATGTGTCATATTAGGATGAATGAAAATGGAGCGGCTGCTTTGAAGCCGCTCCGTAGTTTTACAGTGTAGGTGGCAACCCGCCTCCACTTTTAAGGGGGATTAGATATTTTTTTGCAGGCGAGTGCAGTGAGTGACTGCATCCACCTGCAAGGGGATGTCTGGGGGGTCCATGGGACTCCCTCTCTCTCTCCAGAGGGTTGCCATCAGGGTGCGCACTGGCAGTGTGCCATCTTTTAGTTGGTGCACTGTCAGTGCACCTCCTGACAGCTTCTTTGCCTCTGCACCCATGTCTGTAATACGGCGTGGGTGCAGAGACAAAGGGATTACCTCATTTGCATGGGGCCACACCCCCAAGCAAATGAGGGCATGCCCTCTGATGATAGCGCTGGCACTTTATGTGCACAATAACTATCGGTATAACAGAAGGGGACGCACAAGCGTCTGCGGCTCCTTCTGCAATACCAAAATGCCCTGGGGCAAGCAAAGCGGGCTTAAACGACGGTTGCACCCCCAGGTCACTTCTGTAATATGGCCCCAGGATGGCCTGGAGCTTGCCTATTGTGAGCATTTGGTGAAACCAGACCCAACATTTATGCAGACAATTTGCAATACTAGAGTGAAGTAGGTATGAAAGGTTTGATTTATTTAAAGAAATTAAACTTTGTTTATGCAGTTACTGAAAAAACGGTCAATGAAGTCGAAGCAGCGCAGATAATGAAGAATAAAATACTAAGAGAATCCAAAAATCTTCTGAGCATTGTACCACATAGCTATAGGTCAGAACTTTGAATACAGTATGTTTCATTCATGTTATGGTGTTGAATCATATAGGTATTAAAAGGGCATTGACACGTGTTTCATTCCCAAAAGAATATTTTCAAGATTAAAATTATTTATAATGGAAAACTCATTCAAGGATATACAGGCAATTGAATAAATGCATGAGATATCAAAAATCATGACGAACAAATAATTCAGATCAAGCAATAAATGGTCTGTGATGCTAAGTCTGACCATTACATTACGGGAAAATATTGAATCTTTGTGGATGTCCTGCATAGGATGAAGAGCAGGGGCTGTATTACAGAAGCGCCCTGGAGACGCAACAGGAGTTAGCGCCCACTTTGCGCGCCACCGGGGCACTGTGGTATTACAGAAATCTATAATACAGTTAGCACCGGTGCACATACAGTGCCAGCACTTTCAGCAGAGCCACCACCCATGCAAATGAGGGAATCTCTTTGCCTCTGCACCAGCGCTGTATTATAGACGTGCCGCAGAGACAAAGAAGCTGTCAGGAGGCATGCAGACAGTGCACCACCTAAAAGGTGTGGCGCTATCAGTGTACCACCTGATGGCAGCTCTCTGGAGGAGGTCAAGGGGGTCCTATGGACCCCCCAGGCATCCCCTTGCAGGCAGGTACAGTCACTCACTGCACCCGCTACAAGGGGATCTCTCTCCCCACTTAGAAGTGCAGACGGGTTGCCACCTGCACAGTGAAACATGGTGCGTCTGCTTCAAAGCCGCTTAGTATTTCACTTGAATGTGCTGCCCCCAGGACAGCATGAGTTTGCGGATGCCCTTGGGGCAGTGCACTATCCTTGGTGCACCCGGCGCAAACAAGTAAATGCACGCATTCCATAATACGACCCTAGGAATGTTAAAGTTCCAACAAAAATAGATGCGCAGAGTGCCGCACCATAAACGTCTGGCTCATGAGAGTTGAGCCAAAAATAGCGGATACATTAGCGATTTACGGTGCAGCGTTCCACCCATTCCATTATTGTTATTGATGTGCGTAACAATATTGTATTAACTGTACTTCTAAACTTAGGATGACATACTCAGACACCCCTAACGTGATGGACAGAAATACTAAACCTCGGTTCCAAGCCATTCCCTTTAGCTTATCGTTAATATACAAACAGCACTGTCCAAGTGCACATCTGCCTGGGTCCTGCTCCACAAAGGCCAGGCCATGTCTTCTCTCATTAGACATACAAGGATGAGGCTCTGCGGACCTCCTTGATGGGATTCGGCATGTGCCCTCATGGCCTGCGAGCCCAGGACTCACCCCTGGGCACACTCAAGTCACTACTTGTCGCTGTGTAGACTACCCCGATGCTCTTGGGCAGGGAAGAATTATTGGAAGCAACTTCTTGAACTACTCTAAATCACAGATATTTACACTCCGTCTCATAGTTTGGCTCTGCCACTGTAGGCAGTGACTCAACCAAAGGCAAATCATCTACAGCCCTATTCCAAAAATGATTAACAGCCATGCAAAGACTAGAAAATGAGAACATTCTTAATGATCGTTCTACCAATCTGGACTCCCCCGCAGCTTGGCTGTGCTAACAGAGATAAGTCAACCTACCAAGCATAATAGTTGACAAACCTGCCTTTGTATCCCACACCAAGTTAAGAGAACATGTTATTTAATAAAGTATGACAAGCTCAGACCAGTTAAGGCAATGTACCTGGAGGGAGAGCCGGGATCTTGCATCAGCTCTCTCAGGTATGAAAAAGGCCCACATCTCTGCACTAGGAACAGGGTTTCTCTTGCTGCTGTCACCAGTAGCTGCTGGTCAGAGGGGCATCATGGTATATCTTAATAAAAGTTGTACAAACTCTATCCAAATGCAAAGGTGGCAAATTACTTCTCTTTGCTATATTGGTTTGTAAGTCACCACTTTTGTAAAAATGTATACTAGATCTCTGTATAACAAAATGGATTTTCGTTAGACATAGGGACAGAGTTATAGTTTGATGGAGAGGGTACTCCATAACAAAGACCCAATTTATAGGTGATTTAGAGGTGGGCAGACAGAAAGTATGTTGATGATGGAGCCTGCTGGGCTATCACCGATCTACTCCTCCAAAGCCACACGGCGGGTCATCAGAGGTTAAACTTTCAATCATCCACCCAGTTTAGAGTCAATGGCTTTATTCCTGTCCCTCAGCACCTGGGACACTAGAACAAATTATGATCCCCACATCATGGGAGAAAACTCCAAAGGTGTGGCTGTGATTCATTTTTCATTTTTTCTCTCGATTTGGAAGTATTTGTTTGAAAAATGAAGGTCTGAGTGAAAGTTTGACAGACTGCCTTTCTGTCTTTTTTTGACTGGGCCATATGTCAAACGTTTACAACATTGACAGGAACCAATGTGACAGCAGATCCCCCCAATGTTGAGAATTCTCTCCGCGCCTGGTGGGCAACTCTAGATTTGGGGGCAGAGATCTCTCATTCGCCATCCTGGTGGAGGACCTGCTGTCCACTTAACTTTTAAATCAGCCGCATAGTTTGTAAGAAAAAAAAAGGTTATAATTTTCCTTTGCAGTGTCCTTGTGCACAGAAAACCTCAACATAAGGTAATCTTGGAGAAAACAATTCTGTAAACCTTTCCATCGTGGCTAGCTTCATTAGATTGGAAATTATCTAGCTATTTATCCAGCTAGATGAGAAAATGATCCCAACATGCAGAAGCCAAAAACAAGTATGAAAATTCTGGAGTTTCGCTCAACAGGGCCCATGAAAAATAAGCTTTGTAGACCACTACTGACCATATGGTCCAAGTGCAGAAACATGTATCCTTGTTTATTTATTTTTTATCAGTTTAATATAGTGCAGACAGGACCTAAAAGTGTGACAGAGAACCTTAACTAGGAAAACAATTGTACATCATTTTGTTTCATTTACATAAAAAAAGTTTAGTGTGGGCGAGGCTTGTGTGAACAGACACTCTCTAGAACCAGAAGATGAGGGAGGGAGAACCACTTCAAGATGGGCAACCTGGATCTCATTAGGTTTTCAGTGAGAACCACAGCCAGCTGGGGCCCTGGAACAGATAGGGTCCACTTTTCCTGTTTGCGCACCCTGCATCTTTTAATAGTTGCACCGTACACAACCAGGGAAAGTGCCTCCTATTATGAAGAATGTGCTGCCTTCAGGATAGCCGCGAACTCGAGCTGCCCCGGGGGCAGCGCATTCAAGTGAAATACAGAGCGGCTGTTTCAAAGGCGCTCTGTTTGGGAGATCCCCTTGCATGTGAGCGCAGTTGGTGACTGCTCCCTCCTGCAAGAGGATCTCTTCCCCCTTCAGAGGACTGCCATCAGGGGGGCACTGACAATGCACCACCTTTTTGTGGTGCACTTTCAGTGCATCTCCTGACAGCGTCTGTGACTTTGCGCCCACATCAATAATACGACGTGGACACAGAGATAAACAGATTCCATTATTTGCATGGGGCCACGCCCCCGTGCAAATGATGGGATGCCCTTTTGAGATAGCTGTGGTGCTACATTTGCACCAGCGCCCATGGAAACGTGAGTCCACTGGAATGTCTCAGTGAGGGTCTGTGCCTTACAGGAGGATAGCATTTATTGCGTAAATACGTTACAAGTGCACTACGCACCTCAATATTACGAGTCCATCCGGTGTATTGTGTGCAGAGAACGTATTGTTCCTACACCAGACCTGCGAGGAGAGCCTCCCTTTACCACTGAAACGCAGCATTGATCATCCCAAGAAAAGCAGATGGTGTATTCTATAAACTCTGTACTTTACTCACATGCCCACCTAACCTAGGAGTTTTAACAGATCCCCCCTGTATCTTAGAAGCCACGAGGAAAGCTCAATGTTTGCTACTGTATCTGAAAGTACTTAAGTGTTAATCAATTAATTTGTTAGTGTATTTGCTTATTGATTCTTTCTTCTCTTTATGGGAGGTGTTTTGTAAAATCCTGTGTGCAACCTTGTAGTTACTTAAGAGCAGGCCCACTGTAATTATGTGATTATGCAGCTGTGGTGACTTTCGCATAATTATCGATTTGCCACATAATATCTCATCTGCAGCATAATCTGCAGATTTTAACAAATGTATTTTTTATTTTTAGCTCAAATGGATCAAAAGTCACTAAAAATACAGCAGCATGTGCTGCCACATGGCAGAACGCCCTTTGCAAAGCTGGTCTGGTCACCTTTTTGTTGCTTATTGCTATAGTTGGGTACTAAACTGGTACTAATGAGGTGCAACCAATGCACAAACAGTGTTACCAAGTTTAAAAATGACTAAATAATGAAATAACACAATTATGAAATGTGCAGTGGTATGCTGCATAATTTGGCTTTTCTTGCCACATAATTTACCCAACCCTGTTGCTTAATTTGGCCCACTTATGTGCCGCAATTCCAGTGATCCTGCTTAAGAGTAATTCCTCTTTCTCAAAGGCTATGAGATGATCATGAAGCAAGGGATGGACCGACCTTAAACCAAACTTATTACTTCAATAGGAGGAGTGCTGACCTCAAGAACATGTCATCTACATGGGATTAGTTCTCTACACACCTCGAGAACATGTACTACTTCATCTGCGCCGAAATGGGTTTTGCACACATGTATCAGGAATAAATATTTATATATAGTCCCTCTAAAAGCTAGAAGGGGTTGTGTACATATCTCGGGAATACAAGTTCAACAGTGATGGAAGAGGCTCTACACACCTGACCACGAAACATTCACAAATTCATAAAAGAGCTTCTTCACACCTGACTCATGAACATATATACAACTTCACGAGGAATGGAAGGGCTTCTGCACATGTTTCAGGAACATATATAGGCCCTCAAAGGTGTCGAAGGGGTTATGTACATACCTTTGGAATAAAAGATCACCAGGGATGGACAGGGTTCTGCACACCACACTCTGAACATATACAGTTTCACCTGCAGTGCAAGGGGATCTGCACACCTGACTCAAAGAAATACACACCTGCTCCAGGGATGGGTGGGGTTCTGCTCAACTGACTCTGTAAATATACAGCATCACCAAGGATGGAAGGACGTCTGCACACTTGCCTCAGGAGCATAACTCAATCTTATCAGAAAAATCTTTGAAATGATAATACTCCGACAGACAATGTGTTTCGGGTCAGTACTAGAACAGTAAAGATGTTAAAAAAGTCACACAATCCTACATTTCTCAAATTCACATTTTGTGACAGGTCCTGCATCTATTCACAGACGTTCACAACGTCATGCTAATGAATGCATTTTTGTCAGCTTGAACTGAGAACTGCAAAGCAGCATCTCTGGGACTCGCAAAACATGCTATTCATAAAATGCATTTGATACAGTGTTCTTCCATTCCAGTACTCAGGCTGATTTTAGGGTGGTGCGACCAGTGCAGCCGCATTGGGCGCTGTCCTGGAAGAGGGGGGCACTGACCTGCGGGGGGCACTATGTTTCGCAATAACTACCGATTTAAAAACATCTGCTGTAGAGTTTCTTGTGTGTCCAGCTTTCCAGTAGCAAATAAAATGTCAAGAATCTCTTGTGATTAATCTACCTGCTTGAGAGAGAGAGATTGACTCTCTATAAAGTAGTGCAGAGGGTCAATATGCCTTCTGCAAAGAACAGGTCTGTATTTTATTTGAATAGCTGGGTGGATTAGTAAAGCCAACCTTTACCAGTGCTTTAAAGCAAATGAAACACACATGAGAGAGGGCCTATGGAAAGATTAGAGACATTTTTGCAAGGTGGTAATGAGGGAATCCAAGGAGGAAGTTATGGGGGGAAAGGCAGCGCCAAAAATGATTGTCTCACCAGGCGCAACCAGCGCTACAGCCGGCCTTTTGGAGTACTCTGGGCGTTTTGATGGTGAGATCATATTTTATCTGGCTTAGAGGTTATCTGTGTTCAACATATGTCCACTCTTAAACCATTAGGTTTTGCCTGCACGGTGCTTGTGAAATCTATTGTATTCAATATAAATCTTAAAAGGGGCCTAAATCCCATCCCCTTGCTTGCATTGGTTCCTGTGGTTACTTTTCCTCTGTTTCTAATTAGCTGTAGCATCCTATTTCCTGTTGTTCCTCCTGTGTTTGCTTTCAGGTTCCTGAGGCTCAAGTACTGTTTCCATTCACTTTGGTGGAAGTTCTTATCAGCACCTCATCAGAGCCAATGTTCAGATCACAACGCACACTTAACAGTCCCCCTGCGGCCAAAGCAGGGACTCACCCTATAGTGCTCCCTTCACTCACCAGTCTCCGGGCCATTGTTTTTAACTAATTCTGTCCTCCTCATTATGTGGATGGAGGCCTGTTTCAGTCTTCTTTCATGGTGATTTTGTGGCTGTTTACCATATCAAAGTTGACAGCAACTCAGCTGCACAGTTTGATAGGATTGGGCCAGCGCACTGTGTGTGTATGTGAACTGGCGCCATATGATGCACTTTATCAAGAAAGCAAGATGAGTAGCTCCAGGAATGGTTTGGAAGCTGATTTTGTACCCGCTCTTTTTTTGTAGCTCAATTGTGAATCTGCAGTCCAGTATCTCATGTTCCATTCTTCCTGGATTTATACTTGTTCTCTGTGGAATTAGATATTATCTCTTGTGCTGGATGTACAGAGATCCAACTATTACATCCCACCTTTAGTTATGTTTAATTAGACATATATCCTTTTCATGTATGTATTCTTCTTTGACACACTTTTGAGTAGTATTGGTTTTTGTCAGCATCAGGGCCGCATTCAACTGCCTGCACACGGGAGCCACATATACACTCCAAATTGGCTGCAGAAATTGCCTCCAAGTATACTAGGTCTGCTAGACAGCAGCAATCTGCACGTTAGCTTTGAAACACGTGGTTATTGCTCCTCCCAATACAAAACACCTAATCGCTGGCGTTCCAAATCATCAGATGACCGTGGGGGAGCATATATGTTTTTGATGTATGGGCCCTTCTTTTCATACACTTTTGAGAGGTATGTGTTAATGTCATACCCAGCCAGCATTCATCTGCTTGCATACGGGAGACAGATATACACTTAAACATGGCCGCCGGCATTGCCTCCATCGAAGTATACTATGTCAGCTACCTAGAATTAATCAGCATGTTTAGCATTAAAACATGTGTGTGTTGCCCCATCTCATATAAAACACCTGATCACCGGCATTCGCAATCCTCAGAGGACCATTTGGGAGCAGCATTGCCCACCAGAGTCCTGTTTGTAAAGTCAGGACTCCAACTGGTGAAATAAGAAGTTAGTGGGCTCCACCGTTATGACGAACGGAGTGGGTGGGTTGCACAGGCGTTCATTAGTCCATTAGAGCCTGTTTTCTATCAAGATCGAACTGCATGTATGGAGGACGTGTGTAGGAACTCTCTACTTGAACCCCCCTTGAGCTATCATCACATACTCTGTACCCCACAAGTTAGTTTGCCCATGCCTTGCATCATTAAAAGCTGCTATGCATCTAGCACCTTGAGCACTGACAGAAAGCTATTTATGCACGGACATGGGCTCCTTGCTAGTCTATATTGATGTTTTTCTTTCAGAACACTTATAGTGTTAGTAGCAGCTCAAAGTCATTTACTTCAAAGGGTGCCTATTGTCAGGATCCCAAGAACCCCAATGAGAGCTCCTCAGAATCCGGGTGATACAATAAGATGACCACCTCTCGACATCCCCAACTCTGCTAAGAATTCACAGAGTATTAAGGCGATCAAGCAAGAGAAGGGAAGAAGGTAGGAACTGCTGGGAATAGGAGACCAATAGAAAAGAGAGAACACAATGAGAAATATATATGTACAATTTTACTCTCAAAAGGTCTCGCTACAACTGAGTCATACCTGAACCATACAGTTGTCTACGTGAATCAAGTCTCGGACCGTGCAGAGAACTATCAAGCCTCCTGGCATAGTCCTATAAAAGTAAAAGACAATATTACAGATGCTCTTCTTCTTCGTATCCACAACACTCTTTGCAAACAAACAACACTCAAACATTCCATGTGTCAAAGGTGAATACCAAGTAGATGAGCCAAACTGGAATTGCACAAAAGATTAAAAAAATAATGGTTGGAAAAAAGAAATGGCTCTCCTCCTTCAATCCATTATGTCTGTTTTGGAGACACTGATCATTACTGTTTCCTTTGTACAAAAACCTCAAAGTCACACAATCCAAGGAAAATGTGTTTACATCCTGTAAAGGAAAAAATAATCACATGGTCAGTGACTGGCTACCGCCCCCCCTATTATGACCTCACCACCCCCGGAGACAGGAACATAAGCATGGTATCTTTGGAAGGCGGGAGGTCGCAAGACCCCCCGGCCGTATTTATTAAGTTATAAAACAATAAAATCTTTATAATTGCATGATAAACTGTTATACAAAAATCAGCAGGACATTAGATACATTATTGTCAACAGGTGTGAATGACTATCCTTAACAAAGACTCTAATACAGATTGTTTCCTAACCGAGTCTAACATCCTCCTCTGCATTTTTGTATACTAACATTTCTGGGCCAAATGGCAAGGTCGCTAACCGGTGTCAGGTCCTACTAGCTGCGCCTCAGATGTGCGCATGCGCAGCCGGGCCCGGTAATTACCCGGTCCACGCCGTGAACTTCATTTACCCACTAAAGGAGGGCCCTTACTCTGCGCCATCCGGTGACGTCATGAGTATGCGCGCGCGGGGTGGCTACCAGCCTAAGGAAAGCGTGACTCCCCAACCCGCGCCCCTTTGAAGCACCAGTTACCTTGCCCCTGAAGCTCTAGGAGGGGCCAATGGCCCCTCCCCCTGGGCGGGAACCTCCATAGGATGATGCCCGCCCCCTCAGACCTTAAAATAGTTGCTCACCGGTCATGACCTTACCGCATGCCCCATTCCTAATAAATACGACGACCTATGGGAAAAAATTCTAAAGGACAACTACACTGACTAAAAAGCATACATCATGTATAACACCGTAGAGCTACAATGGAAAAAAGGGCCTAAACACAATTGTACCAGCGACACATAATACAGTACCATTCAATACATTGGGAGAAAAAAGGCCTACGAGAAAGCATAATCAGCAACATACCTTCGAAATACAATATCGATCACTACAATGGGAGAGAAAGTCCTAAAAGAAAAACCTCATCAGAAAACAAACATTTCAGATACAGTTTACCACGCCTGAGAAAGTAAGTTAACCACAACCTAGCAATTTACACCCTAAATCGGACTAGTAACGCATCAACCGCGTCCTACAGGGATGGTGGGTGGGAAAAACACGAAGCCCCGAGCGCGGGGCACGTCCGGTGTGGGGGAGCGTCCAGGCAACAAGGGGGTCACCTGGGCGCTCCCCGCCTCTTTATTCACCAGCGGCCCACCCCCCCTTCCCCCCGACCCGGATGTCGATTAACGCCATCCGGGTCAAGGGAGGGTGGCAACCAATCGGTGGCAGGGCGCGCCCCAGAGGACACGCCCCACCACCGAGAGGTCCGGAGGGCAAGGGGGGGGGGTCGCCGCACCGCCATGCGGGCGGGGGGGCCAAGAGCCCCCCCTTTTCACATGGTCAGTGACTGGCTACCGCCCCCCCTTATGACCTCACCACCCCCGGAGACAGGAACATAAGCATGGTATCTTTGGAAGGCGGGAGGTCGCAAGACCCCCCGGCCGTATTTATTAAGTTATAAAACAATAAAATCTTTATAATTGCATGATAAACCGTTATACAAAAATCAGCATGACATTAGATACATTATTGTCAACAGGTGTGAATGACTATCCTTAACAAAGACTCTAATACAGATTGTTTCCTAACCGAGTCTAACATCCTCCTCTGCATTTTTGTATACTAACATTTCTGGGCCAAATGGCAAGGTCGCTAACCGGTGTCAGGTCCTACTAGCTGCGCCTCAGATGTGCGCATGCGCAGCCGGGCCCGGTAATTACCCGGTCCACGCCGTGAACTTCATTTACCCACTAAAGGAGGGCCCTTACTCTGCGCCATCCGGTGACGTCATGAGTATGCGCGCGCGGGGTGGCTACCAGCCTAAGGAAAGCGTGACTCCCCAACCCGCGCCCCTTTGAAGCACCAGTTACCTTGCCCCTGAAGTTCCAGGAGGGGCCAATGGCCCCTCCCCCTGGGCGGGAACCTCCATAGGATGATGCCCGCCCCCTCAGACCTTAAAATAGTTGCTCACCGGTCATGACCTTACCGCCACAGGCCAGCATTGTTGACCGACGATCTGGCCTCCCCCTTCCCTAGACCTAAGCCAGGAGCGCGCTTACTTTGCAAATCCCTCCAACCAGGCCCAGACATTATTAGACCACAAGACGTTCGCTGCCTCAGTCAAGTGCATTCCGTCCCTCAGGTAGAACTGCTCACCCCAGATACACCCATGTGGAATCGTCTGCAACCGGGGGGCTCGAAATAATTTGTCCAACTGTGTGTTGATCCTCCGTACCGAGTGATTCAACGCCCTGACCGAGTCCCCCCCTCGCCACTGCCACCGAGGGATAAGTTGCGACCAGACTACTGTGGAACCCGGACAAGTCCTGGCCACCCACCCCGCAGTGGAAATGATCTCCTCAATAAGCATGCGCCTCCCCAATTTGGCCAAATCATTCTCCCCCAGGTGAAGTATTACCACTGAGGGGGGAGCGGGCTGCTGAGCTAAGAGTCCCTGGAAAAAGTTCCGAAACTGGCTGAGGCATAAACCCCCTCTCCCGAAGAATGAGATATCAAACCCCTTTTGCGCCACCTTCTTCCTACGGTCTCCTGAAAGAAAAACATGTTCCGCACGCCTAACATAAGAGTGGCCCACAATCCAAGTCACCAATTTCTTGTGTCCTCCGTGCTGTGCTGATGTCGGTAGTTGGCGCCCGGTGGCGAGTTCCTCCCCTGCGTGACAGGTTTGAGAAACTGCAAAAAACCAGAAACATACCAGGCGTGAGCACCATCCTGTCACAACATGTCAATTCGTACATAACTCTTGTAACGTTCGGACGACCATCTCCCCAGTCTCTTCACATTCTCAACTGAGAGACCCCTCGCCACTGCCTCAGTTGCTGCCCCAATCCTAAATGAGTGGGTGCCGAATTCCTATGGATCAAAACCTGCCCGTCTGACCGTTAGCTCCAAGACTCGTCTAAACTGGTACCTGGTCAATGGTGTACCATCGGCATGACACAACAGTGCGCCCCCCACCGTGCCCTCCCGCTGCCTGCAGATAGCCTCCACGTGAGAAACCGGGCAGCAAGGGTTTGCCCATGCCCGGTGGAGCCCTATGGTGTGACCCCGAGAATCCTGATCAGTTTTTGATCTCTGAATTGTTATCCACCTAACGTCCTCCCTGATCTTCACGCCGGCCCACTGTAGTCCGCCCACCCTATCAGCCTTTGACCCAGCCACTAACTCCCCAACCCTCAATGCCCCATAGAAGGCCAGGGAAAATGCAGCCTTGAACAAAAGTACTTCCCACTGTGAGCTACATACACTGTGCAGCGCCCCCAGTAAGGCTGTCAGCCGTGCCAGTCCAATGGGCCTTCTCTTATCACCCCGGAAACCCTGTAAACGGCGCCAACCCCTTAAGGCCAGAAAGGTGTTAGTGGGATCTCGCATACCCTTACCCTGTGCGAAGAAGGAGACCGCCGCCCTATGTCTGCTCGCAGCCGCCACTGAGCGCCCTTCCCTGTGCATCGATTCTAGGTAAGCTGCAAAACTGTCCTCCTGCGCCCACCTAACCTCCCATTCCTGCCCCAAAAAAGCCCGGTAAGACAAAAACGCCCTTTCGTAAGCTGTCTTGGTCCTGGGGGCTAAGCTAGCAACCACGAGGTCCTGTAATCTGGGGCACCAATCTGCCAAAGTACTGCCGTGAATTTCGCTGGCTGGGGGTCTGCTGCATGAAGATGTTCCCTGAAAACCTGCATTTTAAAGCGAGAAAGGGAGTCAGCTGCATTGTTGAGGATGCCAGGGACATGCTTGGCTCTGAACACCACATTCCATTTTAAGCATTGCAACACAATCTCCTTTATTAAGCGCAGTATGAATGGACAGCGTGCCCCCTGCTGGTTTATGCATTCCACAACTGTCATGTTATCAGACCAGAACACCACGGATTGATTGCATAAGTGTTCCGGCCAGACCATCAATGCTACCCATATCGGGAAGAGTTCCAGAAAGCCAATATTGGCGGTCAGACCCCGTGTTCTCCATTCCGCTGGCCACCGCTGGGCGACCCACTTAGTCCCCAGGATGGCACCAAAGCCCGCACTCCCCGCAGCATCTGTCCATAAGCCCAATTCTGCTGATGTGGCGGGAGGACCTGACCACACTACTCTGCCATTAAAATCCTCCAGGAATGCCATCCAAATAAGCATATCCTGGCGAACCTCAGATGACAACCTCGTGCGGTGATGTTTCTCCCGTAACCCTTTCATAGCTTGAGCAATGGAGCTTGAAAAGGGGTGTGCCATTGGGATGACCCGAAGCGCAAAATTCAATTGCCCCACCACTTCCTGTAGCTGTTGCAATGTAACCTTGTCTTTGCGTAGGCATTGACATAGGGCTGCTCTAAACCTAGACACTTTGTCGATGGGTAACCTGAAGCATCCTTCCACTGAGTCAATTTCGATACCAAGGAATTCTAAACAGGTGGACGGTCCAACCGTCTTCCCCGGCGCTAGCGGGACCCCAAAAGCCCGCATGAGCACACAAAATTCCTGCAACGCCCAAGCACACTCCTGAGATCCCGCCGCACCCAAGAAAAGGAAATCGTCCAGATAATGCATAACCTGCCGGTGGCCCGTCGCCTCTCTCATGACCCATTCCAAAAATGAGCTGAACGTCTCGAAGTAGGCACATGAGATGGAACAGCCCATGGGCATGCATTTATCCATATAGAACTTGCCATTGAAAGTGAAACCTAATAGATGGTGGTCCAGAGGATGGACTGGGAGGAGACGGAAAGCAGATTCTATGTCTGATTTTGCCATCATCGCCCCTGGCCCCAGCGCCCGCAATAAGTCAACTGCCTGGTCAAATGAGGCGTACTTTACACTACAAATCCCCTCATCAATCGCATCATTCAATGACGCTCCTCTAGGTGCCGACAGGTTGTGGATCAGTCTGAACTCCCCCCTCTCTTTCTTGGGTACTACCCCTAGTGGAGAACACACAAAATTGGGGACAGGCACCATCTGGAAAGGGCCAGCTATCCTACCCAAAGACAGTTCCTTGCTAATCT
This sequence comes from Triturus cristatus, assembly GCF_964204655.1. Taxonomy (NCBI): domain Eukaryota; kingdom Metazoa; phylum Chordata; class Amphibia; order Caudata; family Salamandridae; genus Triturus; species Triturus cristatus. The sequence continues at coordinate 1,754,595,399 of NC_140590.1, read as the reverse complement.
TAGCAGCCACCACTGTGGGGTTATGTTGTACTGACAGTTGGTTCCTGCAATGTGCACTACCTGTGTACCCCCCTGCCGGGATCCTAAAACCTTGGGAAAAACCTTCCTGAAGTAGAGTGGCCGCTGTGTGATTCGGGTACCTATTCAACCAAGGAATCATTGCCAAACATCTATAGGGGTGGGGATAACCAAATTATCTGCACTACTCTGGCTTCCCCCTCCCCTTCTGACTGTGGTTGCCCTGCTTAGACCTGCAAGATGACTCGGGGTGGGAGGGGTGACCGCAGACTGCACATGCATGTCTAAATCTACAGGTGCCAGGGGCCCTCGTGCAGGTGCGCTTATTAAAATCCCAGCACACCCCTTTTCTCTCAAACCCCCCCCCCCTACTCCTACCCGGGACCTCGCTCCCCTGGGCCGACCGAAAGGGGTGTTGAGGTCTGGTGGAGTACCCCCTGCCCGCACTGGTGGACTGGAGTGGGGCTGAGCTCCCTGAGAACTGCCTATGCCACGACACAGAGTCAACCCTATCCCATGTCAGTGATGAGTCAAATTCTTTAGCTTTCCTGAAATTGACATCATACTCCTTCCAGGCATCCCCCAGGTACTGCTCGCTCCACCCCACAATCCTACTCTGGTAGCAAGCCAATGGCGCCTGCACATTAGGAGGCCGTTCGGACATGATGGTCGTGAATACTGCGAAAGCCCTGACCCAGTTGAGCAAAGTTTCCTCCACTCTAAATCTAGAACACTGTGCCCTCCATTCACTAGGAAGCATCCATTCCTTTAGTGTCTTCGCATGTTCCATTTCCCTGCTATCAAGTAGCAATGAAAAAATGTAAATATATTTTCCCGCCCAGATCATTTCTTTCGTTGCCTGGGACACATGTTGTGCCAAATTCTCACTCCTGGAGGGCATTGACCCATCCCCCAAGAGAGGCAGCACCACCTCCTTACCATTTCCTTGTACCCGGGCCGGTTGACCACCATCTGCGTTCGGTTGAGCGGGGCTGGAACCTGAAAGTGAAGCAGATGAGGGTACCGCAGCTCTGTCAGCTGCCGCTGCCGATTTAATCCTTTCTACCAACTGCGCTGCTTCCGCAGCGTGATCTGATGAAGCAGGTAACACGCCCCCCTTTTGTAACCAAGGCAATAAGGCCGCTATTTGAGATGCCAATTCAGCAGGGACCGAGTCCGGGTTATCAACTGGGACTACGGGCGCCCCAGGGGGCGTGGCCGGTGGCACTGGTATGGCAGGCAACGGAGTGACCGGTGGCGGCAGGCCCGGCACTGGCATCGGTACCACGGGCGGGGAAACAGGGCCCACAGGAGTTAACGCCGGCGGCATGGCAGGAGCCGGTGCAGCGGGCTCCGGAACTACCGGCACAGGTATAAAAGGTACTGGACTCGCGGGTGCGGGAGGAATCGAGACCGGAACTACTGGGGCTGGGGCACTGCACCTGGGCTTCTTGGCCTTAGACTTCTTTGGCGGGCTAGCAAAATCCCCCCTTGGCAAGGGTGCCTTTCGCTGCCGCGCGGGCCTCCCTGAAGGGCCTGGGGGATCAGCAAACCTTTCACTCATGAGGGGCTCCAATTCATCCACCTTCTCCAACCGCCTATTAATGCTGTTCATCTCCTGCATCATAACCTCCATCCTGGACCCTCCTTTACCACCCATCGACCTCGGCATGACTGAGGTGCACCGCCCTACACTCCTAGTATTCCAACACAGGTGTGAGTGTGCTTAATACCTTTACCAGAGGGAGGATGTACAGGGGGCTGTAAGCACCATGCAACCGTAACCGCAACGCCCCGGCTTATCCGGTTTGTCAGGGGTGAGTAAACTCTAACGTAGACCCACCCGGCGGCTACCAGAAGCGATGTAATGCGAGCCCCCCGCTCTCCTCTTACCGTTCCAATCCTGCGTACTCCCAGCCGGAATTGACCTGTGACCACCACCGCTGTCCACCACTCAGAGCGCACCACGTGACGTTGGAGGAATGCAGTAATAAGACACCTAAAATAGAAAATGCATTAATTCCTGGGAATGTTAACGCCCACAGTTGTGAAAAGCAGACTGTATAAAGTTAAACCCCCATGTACTTGCTCGAACTCTCTTTTACTGCCCAGTCCACTGCACCTGGTAAAAGAGAAGCCAGATCCAATTGGGCACAATCAACAAAGGTAAAAAATTCCCAAACCACCTATTTACCCCCTATTGTCCCCAAAGGCTGTTCACGTGTGCACGCAGTCCCCCATTCAAGGTCTAAGAAGTAAAAGGCCAGAAAAACAACCTATTCACCCCCCTATTCGCTCCACAAAGGCTGCCCACGTGTGCACGCCGTTCCGCTATGTACCCCCCGCACTACCGACCTGGGCGGTATAAGGCGCGCTCGTGCTCCTGATACGCTTCCTGGATTACCCCTCACCTGAACCGGGGACAACGAGAGCGGCGCCGCGCAGCCTCCGGGAGCCGACAATGCTATCGTGCTGTACACGCGCCGACCCCGGAAGCCACACGCCACACCGCCCCCCACTCCAACTACCGTACCTCAATGCAAACGATGTCACCGGACAAGGCAACGGTACTTGTAGCCGATCGCGTGTCTGCCCAGCGTTCCCTTGTCCACAAGGCAGCAGCGCGTCTGTCGGCGAAAGGCTGTTCGAGCCGGCAATCACTGCTATTCTGGCGAAGCCGAATCAGACCTGGAGCAAAAAAGAAATAAAACAATCAAAAAACACGAAGCCCCGAGCGCGGGGCACGTCCGGTGTGGGGGAGCGTCCAGGCAACAAGGGGGTCACCTGGGCGCTCCCCGCCTCTTTATTCACCAGCGGCCCACCCCCCCCTTCCACCCGACCCGGATGTCGATTAACGCCATCCGGGTCAAGGGAGGGTGGCAACCAATCGGTGGCAGGGCGCGCCCCAGAGGACACGCCCCACCACCGAGAGGTCCGGAGGGCAAGGGGGGGGGGTCGCCGCAGCGCCATGCGGGCGGGGGGGCCAAGAGCCCCCCCTTTTCAAATGTAAGCCAGTTAAGGAATATCCGTATCCTTACAAAGCCACTGACTTAGTAGTACAGAGCGTAAATCTGAATCCATACTTCCTACCTGGAAGTAGCGTTGCCCAGCATGCTCTGGGGGAAAAGAAAGGGAAAACGAAAGACGTGCACACCGGGAGCGGTACAAACCTTCCTATCACAGTCCGCCACACAATGTTAAATAAGAGGTACCGAATTTTCCCCGAGGACCTCTTTGTCTCTGACTGTTGAGGAGCTTCCTCAACCAAGGCAGCCAATCCAAATTCAAAACAGCGAGGCTCCAGCCAGCAAAGACGAGCGGAACTCCGCTGAGCTCGAAACAAACAAGAAACTGCCCCTCAAAGAGGCAGCGCAGAAAGACTGCTAAACTAGAAACGAGGAAATCCAAGTCTGCTCTCCAAACCGGAGTGAAATAAGGGTAACGGCCATCTTGAAATGGTAAATGACCAAAAACAAATTGGATGGTACTGCAGTATAACTAATGGTCCTTATGTGAACTAGGATATCTTGATTGAATAAGATATACAAGATGATCCTACCTTAGAAAAGCGGATTTACATTTTGCGGCCATCTTGGAATGTCATGAATAAAACAATGACCGTGCATCAAGATACAAAGTTAAAAATGTCGGAAAGTGGTGAAGAAAGGAGAACTTAATCAAGGATCAGAGCAAAGGTTTGTGGGTATTTTTTTAGAAAAATTGTTGTTAGTGAAAGTAGTGAAAGTAAATCTTGAAAGTTTTTATGAGTCTTCATAGATAAAGCTTTAGTTCATAAGGTATCTTCAGACAAATTATGAAATAACAAATAATGAACATTTTTATATCTGTTACATGGAAGAATCTATATAGGTTCATAAAAGGCAAAATGTTATACATCTCAGACTGTTACAAATCTGCCATCGATCCTTGTAGTCAATGCTTTGATGATGATGGTGTAAACAGAAGAGAAAATTAAAAATGACCACAGTAAAAAGACTGTGGCAGTTCTTAGTTAGACCACATCAATCAGTGCTTGTTAGATGTTTAACTCACAATTTATATAGAATCTATGGAGCATGGGCTATACATAGAGGGCATAACGGCAAAGCACAACAACATCATAGAACCTATGTTGAATTAACAATGGCTACACAAATTGTTACATGATCAATACTAATGTATGCCTTTCAACAGGTGGGTTCAGGCCATTAGTTATATTTTTAGTTTGACAAATCCAGCGTTTTTTTTTTATATAAGTCTTTTTATTAAACATGCATCGGTTCCAATAAACAATACAGAGGTATCAGTCAGGTTATACATTGTAAAAATGCACAACAGGAAAAGTGTCATATCATTGCATCACATAGGAGGGGAACGCTACGGGGTGAGGTGGTCATCTTGTTCAACACAACGGGGTGGTACACAAATCTCTCCGCGGTGTGTATTCCAAGGACTCCAAATACGGGACCACTTTTTGGGGCACCCCCTGGCCGAATACACCGCTTTCTCTCTAAACATACACCAATCAAGGTAGTTTTTTCCAGGCTTCAAGTGTGGGTGAGTGAGTTGCGCCCCACAATTGCGCAATATTTCTTTTAGCAAGCATGAACCCTAGTGTAGCCCACTGTGTCTGATGAGTGTTCAGGTCCGTGGGTTCCCATATATTCAGGAGGCACCTACGCACCTCTGGGCGGAGATGGACATGCAGCACCGCGTTAATTGTGTCATGGACTCTGCCCCAGTAGAAACTGAAATTTTTGCACTGCCAGATTATATGCGTGAATGTCCCCATATGGCCGCAACGCCGTTTGCATTCTCCATTATTGGACCTCCCCATATGTACCAAACGGGGCCAGGTGAGATATATTCTTTGGAGGATTTTAAGCTGCACTAACCTAAGGCGCGCTGGAATGGCAACCACTCTAGGGGAGGACACTGCTTCTTGCCAGTCCTTGTCATCTATTTCAACCCCATCTCTTCTCCATTTCTCACGCAATGATTGGAGGGGATCCACCATGTTGTTGATTAGTTTCTTGTATATTAAAGAGATAGTTTTTTCGGGTAGGTGGCCATCTAAAACTCTGTCCTCTAAGGGTGTAGCTTCGGGAAGAGGGGTCCCCTTGGGAAGATGGGACTGGAGTGAGTGCAAGATCTGTGCATATCGGAAGTATTCAGTACCTTCCAACTCGTATTCTGTTTGTAGTGTGAGGAAGGATTTGACCCCTCCCTCTCCCCAAATGTCTTTAATATGCGAAATGCCAATAAGGTCCCACCTATCGAACCCTTTTGATTTCCATAGGTTGCCCAACTTCTCAGAATCTCAAAGCGGGGTGGCCAAAGTTAGGTCCTGTCCCCATCCAAGAGAATTAGGGGCGTCATGCCAAATGCAGACAGCATGGTTGGTGGGGCCCGTCAAGGTGTTTCTTTTGGGTCGTGATTATAATGCCCTTTTATAGTTGCCTCCGGGGAGGAGCCACCTATCCAAGGCATAACCTGGGTCATCAATACGGCCGTACGTTCCATGGTTGAAAGGCTGCTAGATGTGCAGCCCAGTAGTATTTTTAATGTTTGGGAGGATAATGCCCCCGTCGTACCAATTTAGTGTCAACTTATTTAGGGAAATATGAGGTTTGCCAACCCACAACTAGTCTCTCTGGAGACCTTCAACTTCTTTAAAATAATGTGTCGGTACAGGGTCTAGGGTGTTCTGCAATGCGTATAGGAACCTAGACAGGGACATCATCTTGAACAGGCCAGCTTTGCCCAAGAGTGAGAGGGGAAGCGATTTCCAGCTGGCAATGTCTTTTTTTAAGCTGATGTAAGGGCAAAAGAAGGTTTTGAGCATAACGGATTGTGGGATCAAGAGAGATAAAAATTCCCAAATATTTAAAGCCAGTAATGTTAATCTGTATTGGGCAGTCTCTCAGAGGGACAGGTGGATCTCCCCGAAGAGCGAACAACAGGGACTTACTTCAGTTGACCGTAAAACCAGACAATCTACCGAATACAGCTAGGATATCCAATACAACTATGAGGGACTCTTTGGGGGAAGCCAAATAAAGTAATATGTTGTCCACATAAAGCGAGACGCGGTCTTCTAAGTCTGGGGACCATCGCAGTCCTCGTATCATAGGATCCCACTGGATCCAGGCTGCCAGTGCTTTCAGAGCTAGGGCGAAGAGAAGTGGTGAAAGTGGGCAACCTTGACGGGTACCCCAACTAAGTAGAAATGTAGCTGATAATTTATTATTGACTACCACTTGGGCCAAAATCTCATGATATAAGTCATACCCATTGGATGTATTGCAGGCCAAAACCCATCTTGGCCAAGACCGCCCAGAGGTAGGGCCACTCAATAGTGTCAAACGCCATGGTTGCGTCTAAAGACACAATCACAGCTGGCTCTTGGATAGTATGTGCTCTGTCCAAAACCCCATGGACTCTGCGCAGGTTCAAAGCCGTATTTCTGTGGGGCATAAAGCCGGATTGGTCGGGGTGTACTAAGTTACTAATTATTTTGACTAGGCAATTGGCTAGAAGTTTGGCCAGGATTTTAGGCCCGGCGTTTAGAAGAGATATGGGCCTGGATGAAGAGCAGTCAGTCTTGGGTTTTCCTTCTTTATGTGTGGTGACTATGGTGGCTATCCTCTGTCCCTAGGAAATATTTGAATTTTTCTGGATTCCTCAAACATGGCTTTTAGGTATGATGCAAGTTTGTCTGGTCGCAATTTGTATAGCTCGATGGGGATACCACTTTGACCAAGGGCTTTCCCGGAATTTAAGGAGTGGATTGCTTGAGCTATCTTTTCTGTTGTCAAGTCACTGTCCATAAAATCTCGGTCTTCTAGGGAGAGGCTGTGGAATCTAATGTCTCGCAACAGGTCCTGAGAATCCTCTACAGTGTACGTGGTGACTGTCTTGTAGACAGTCTGGAAGTGACTGGCGAATCTGTCAACTATTTCTTGCGGTTCAGTGAGAGCAACGTCCCCGTCAACCCTAAGTTCTGGGACCAGTCTGCTTGCCCATTCCTTCCTGTCCAGCCATACTATGAGTTTTTCTGCTTTGTCTCCTAGGTCATAGATCCTACCCTGTCACTCCCTGCCCAGTGACTTGGCTCTGTCTGTAACTAGAGCTTTGTAGTCATACTGTTTCAGACTCAGTAAATAAAGCTTCTCCGGCGTCACTCCAGATTCCACCTCCCTCTCCAATCTATAAATTTCAGCCTCGATGTCTAGGACCTCTTTTTGTTTATCTTTCTTTTTACCAGAGAACAGTGATAAAGCCTGACCCCAAATTACAATCTTGAATGCTTCCCATAATAACTGGGATGAGGACACGGACCCCACATTGTCAGAAAAGTAATCGTCCAAGGCTTTGATAAGTGTTTTACAGATTGTCGGATCACATAGGTACCAAGACCTGGTTAAGGACTATATGGACCCATACCGGTGAGTGGTCGGAGAGGCCTTTAGCTAGGTGTTTAATTTCATGGATGTATGCGGCTTGTTCCGCGGGTACTAAACAATAGTCCTAGCGGGAGAGGCTATGTGCGCCCCAGAGTGGAAGGTGTGTATATCTGATCTGGATGGTATGTTCTCCACCCATCTACCAGTCCCATGGTTTCGAGGAAGTCAGGCAGCCATCGAGAAGAGGGTCCCACCTCCCTTGGGGGGTATCGGTCCAGGGTGCCCGAAACCACTGCATTAAAATCATCCCCAAGGACTAAGAGGCCATCCGGAATAGTGAGAAGGACCGAGCCCAGGTCCGCAAAGGTGGTAACCTGCAGGCCTGGAAGGACATATACAGACATGAATGTAGTGGGGCGGCCCTCCCATGTACCCGAAACCCCCACGTATCTACCCCAAGTGTCAGTCAATGTGGAGTTTATGGCAAGGGGGAACCACCTTATTGCATTCTGTAACCTCTTCCTGCATTATGTGTATTATTTCTATCACAGAGATAGCGCACATCAGGTCGAGTTTTCCCTCCTACAAAGATGTGTCTAAAACTTCACTTTCTGTTTAAGCATGAAGGCTCTGATGCAGGAATTGGCTAATGGCTGTATACCGCACATGTGCACAATAACGAGATGTTCCTGCAGCAGTATCTGTCTGCCCCCATATGCACATTGCACTCGACAACGTAACAGGCACTGTCCTAGCCTCCTTTTGAATATTTTAACACCTGTAGATATTCTGTCATTATTTATATTATTTCTACCACAGAGACAGCGTACATTAGTTTTTTCTCTCTTACAAAGATGCGTGTAGACTTTACTTTCTGTGTAAGCATGAAGGTTTGCATACGGCAGTCGAGTAATGGCTGGATGCCGCACATGCGCACAAGAACGAGGTGTTCTTGCATTAGTATCGGTCTTTCTACACATGCGCATTGCACTCGAAAACGGGACAGGCACTGACCTAGCCCCCTTCTGAATATCCCTACACCTGTAGCTACTTTGGCTTTCTCTGACTATAAAGAGAGCGAAGACCCTCCCATCGACACCTCTGGTCTTCACTCAAAGACCGCCCCGGGGTACCGACGGAGAGGTAGGTGTTACAGTAGCTCTCGTGTTTTTCCCAGTCTGTTTGAGAAGTTTACCTTGACTTAAATATACTGTTATCAGTATACGATGCAGTCTTTATAACAAGAGTAGGGTTGTCTCTCTGTGTTTTTTCTGCCATCTTTAGCTCCTTGACTTTTCTTAATGTTTGGATGCTGACTTCGATCTCAACATTCTGGCACTTGTAAATGAGATAGTCTCCAAATGATAGTGAGTCTGCCTCCCTGCACGCTGCTTCTTCTTTACATTCATTGACAGCTAGTGATTGCCTCTTAAATTAAGTAAACCGTATCTTTAGTTTACCACTGAGCCTAGAAAAAGCTAATGCTCAGATCATGACCATTTTGCCTGTTTCCACTTTTTACTCTTGTTCACAGTACATGGGCTAGTTTCCTTTTTTTAACTATGCTTAATGGGGAGGCATAATTCAGGCATGACAATCAGCGACCTGAATTTTCTCTTCATTTTTAACCAGAGCGGGGCCCCTTTCCCTGAGTCAGGACCAGGTTGAGGTGAGGGCATCACCCAATTCTTATGGGTAAGTGCAATTTGATGTATTAATTAAATGCTTAGTAGCATCATTATATGCTATCCTTAGTGTCATTGAAAAGTGATGACCTATTGCTGAGTCTCTTCTATATGCCAGGTTGTTTGTATTTCTCAACCGTTTTTTTGTGTTCCTAGGTACCCGGTTTCGATATCTCTTGAATTGACCGGTGCGGTAGGATTATTCTATTTACAAAAAAAAATGTTTCAATTACTTTGTCACATTTTGTCACTGAACCACAGCAGCATCAAAGGTCCTGAAGAAAGCCCGGATACTTTTTGATCAGAATGGGCAGAAACATGTCGACCACATTGCTATGGACATTAGCATAATGACAAATTATTTGTGCTAGATTGCCATATTGCTTTTTAAATATGACAGGGGCACTCTACTGAATAAAGAACATTTGAGTTCCTCTAGCCATTTTTACTTACACTCTTATTATTTAGTGCTGCTGACCTTAGGATCCCCTTCACTAATCTGTGGGTACAACGTCATTTTTGACGAAATCTCTTAGAGATCTGACAACAACCCTCTTTGGTTGCATTCTCTCTGCACGTTACCAGATCGTTATTCCAAGATCTGGTTCGTCATATTGAGATGCACAGACCCAAATGATGATAAACTCACCACCTTCTGTGATTGATGGGTCCTGTCTTAGAAGGGTACTCTCTTAAAGAGATGTCAGATTAGAGATAGGAATACTTTCGCCTGGTAGCTATTTTTGACTCAGCATGAGACCCGGGTTGTCATAGTGTTTATTGTATTGAGAATTATGGGAAACACAACCTGCAGGTCTATAAAAAGTGACTTTCCCTTGGACCTCCCCTCACATTGATTTGTGTTACTATGGAACGAGTTCTTCACCATGATGCCTACACCCCGGGAACCGGAGGTAAATCCTGCATGTGCAACCATCTTGTACCCTGCTCTGTGCATCGCCTTACATAGGTTTCTGATCAGGTGTGTCTCCTGGAGCATGACAATATCTGGGGCCTGCCGCTTGATATGTTGGAGAACTACACTGCGTTTGATTTAGTCCCCAAGCCCGTTAACATTCCAACTCAATATTTTAACATTCTTGTCCCCCACACTTTGTGAATATCAGATTCCTCTGTGGTGAAATCAAACTCAAGTCCCGATGCTAAAAACATAACAATAAAACAATACAAGTCCCCCACCCAACAACCCCCCTCCCTGCAGCCCTGCACTCTGGGCGTGAATCTGCCCATGTAAAACTTTCAGAGTGCCTGTCGCCCTATAGAAGAACTAAATGCAGAAAAGATAGTGAACGTGGCAACCCGTTTCCCTGTCCCCCCCAAAGGATAAACATTATAGAGTCCCCAAGGTGAGTCACACATCACAGTTTTAAATGTCCGACATCAGGAGGGAAAAGCCCCCCTGAGGTTCGACCGCCATGCAGCCCGATACCTGTCCCAGTCCGCTTATGAAAGCGGTCCTGGTTGAGGAGCCATCATGTCAGCTTCGGTCTCGTCAGTCATGGGCCGGGGAGGCAGCGGCACCTCCAGCACTGCGTTCACATGACGCCTGTTCCGTCTGGTATTCAAGCCAGTCAGCTGCTTCCTCTGGCTGTTCGAAGAACCAGTTCCTCCCTTCCGCTTCCACCCGGAGAGTTGCCGGGAAAAGCATCGAATCTTTTAGTCCCTTTTCTCTGAGCCGCTGCTTCACCGTGATGAATGACCGTCTCTGCTTCTGCACTCGTTGTGTGAAGTCTGGGAAGGAGGAGATGTCTGCGTTCTCGTAGAGGAGGGTGGCCCCCAATTCTAGTGTTTTGAAGGATTACATCCCTGTCCCAGAAATTCAGTACTCTCTCCAGAATCGTACCTGGGGGGGACCTGTCGTGGGGCAACCTCTGGGGACCATATATGCCCTTTCAATGACAAAGAATTTGCTGAGGCCTTTCAGCTGTAGATGTTGTAGAAATAGGTCCTCCACAAAGAGGTCTTAGGCCTGTCCCTCGCCCCTCTACGGCACACCCAAAATGCACAGGTTGTTGCAAAGTAGGCGCCCCTCATAGTCATCTAGTTTGAGCTCAGTGGCCTTGCGAAATAATTGTATTTCTTGGATTTCACCATTAAACTGGGTGACGTCACCCACGAGGCTAGAAGTGGTGAGCTCCACCTGTTTGACTTTCTCATTAAGTTTGGTGATGTCGGCTCAGCAGGTGCACATCTCTCACCCGGTACAGTCACACAATTCTCATTCTGCACTGAACATACATCAATCACCCTGCATTAAGGCACTTTCACCCTGCACTCACATAATTATCAACCTTCATTCATGCACCACTCACCCTGCAGGGAGAACACTCACACTATTCTCCCTGCACTCATACACTGCTCCTACACCTCTTATTATTAATACCATAGGCAAAATCTAATGCATTTACCATGCTTGTTTTTCACATGGGATAGCGCCAGTCCCAGCTGTGATCTAGCACTGTAACGTTGCTAAGGGTCCATCACTGAAGAAAGCAAAACTAGGTGGAGCCATCCTTTCTATAGCCACAACTAAGCTGCCAAACCTCTAACCTATGAACTTTTGTCTGAAACTGACTCGGGCCAGTCAATAAAACTTGCCCAAACATGGCTTTAACATCACGCAACCTGTGATGCCAACAAGTGGTTTATGAGCTCCCAAAAATCTAGGATGCCTGCAGGGGAGGGATATGTGCTCAATGAAAAAACAAATGCAAATACAAAAATACTACATCATCATGAGTTAAGGGTTTATGCACTCCTGACTCAGAAATTTGTGGATCCTGAGAAGAAGAGAAGAGGGTCTGTACATATCTCAGGAGCATTTACTACTTCATCTGGGTGGTTGAGAGACTCTACACATGACTCAAGAACACACATTACTTCACCAGGAATGGAAGAGAGACTCCACACGACCCAAGAACACACATTACTTCACCAAGAATGGAAGAGAGATTCTATATGACTAAAGACATACATTACTTCACCAGGAATGGAAGAGAGACTCCACATGACTCAAGAACCCACATTACTTCACCAGGAATGGAAGAGAGACTCCACACATGACTCAAGAACACACATTACTTCACCAGGAATGGAAGAGAGACTCCACACATGACTCAAGAACACACATTACTTCACCAGGAATGGAAGAGAGACTCCACACATGACTCAAGAACACACATTACTTCACCAGGAATGGAAGAGAGACTCCACACATGACTCAAGAACCCACATTACTTCACCGGGAATGGAAGAGAGACTCCACACATGACTCAAGAACCCACATTACTTCACCGGGAATGGAAGAGAGACTCCACAGGACTCAAGAACCCATATTACTTCATCAGGAATGGAAGAGAGACTCCACACATGACTCAAGAACACACATTACTTCACCAGGAATGGAAGAGAGACTCCACACATGACTCAAGAACATACATTACTTCACCAAGATGGAAGAGAGAATCCACACTTGACTCACGAACACACATTAGGTCACCAGGAATGGAAGAGCTATTATGGAGATGTAATATACCTCAGCGAGGTAGAAGGGTTCTGAGCGCGTCTCCGGAACAGCTTTGGGAATAAAGAATAGGGCATGGGAACCAGTAGCAGAGAAAGACAAAGGAGGCACAGAGAGCAAAGGTATACTGTGTTTACTTGTATTAGCACATCAGAGCCAGAGCTCCAGGTCCTGCCATTGCTTGTTCCTTTATCATTGGAGGAAGTCCAAAGCACTTATCTTCGAGCTCTGAAATAAATCATTGGAGAACAACTTGGAGGGGATTTTGGTTCGACTGGAAAAAATAGAGAAGTGGGCGTGAAGGATGCAGAACTGGAGGAAGCCTCGCCTGACTGTAAATGATTGTGTGTGTGCGGCTGATTACCACCAATGTCATATAGAACTTATCTTGACATAACACGAACTTCGGCAATCAAAGATCATCAATTTTTCTATTGAATTCGTGAATTTCTTCCCCTCCCCGAACTGCTTTGGAACAGAGACATTTTAGGGCCTGGGCAAAGTGGGCAACTGTCCAGAGCCCCCACCTTCCAAGGGGCCCGTGGGCAAAGGTAAAGTTTTGTTTTTCATACTTCTATTTCGCAGTCTCATTCATTAGCATATAATTCAATATTATTTGGCATCATGGTGCTTGAATTAGCAAGAACGGTAATAAAATGTAATATTGTTTCGTTCAGAGGCCCCCAAAATCCTTAACATGCCCTTGCTTGGAAACGGTCAAGTGCCAAGAACGACCCATTTTCTTTTGTAGAAGCTGTGGTATCAAAAGGTTTTTGGCGCTGGGAAGGTGTTGAGTTACTCCAAGGGCAGCATGCATGGAAGTTCAATTGCCTCATCCTAATCCGGGCAATTGTAAGGTGTTCCATCCATCTTTATCCATAATTCCTGTAATTCGGAGACCTTTCCTAGGGGATAGGAACATCTCGGAAGCCACCTGAAATCTGTCACACTATTTCCACTCTGAGACAGAGTTCGTTCTGCCCAGTATTTTGCTTCTTGCTCCAAAATAATTGTTGAATCTCCAAGAGGAGAGGTAGTGTATGTAGTGAGGCCCTCAGGATTCCATGCAGCACCTAAACTGACTGAGATGCCGTTAACAAAGTATATTTGTTTCAGGTAATAAAAACCATATGGTTTTCTACAGGGAAGCTAGAATCATTAAAATCATTAATACACATACCAGTAAAAGGAAACATCACTATCTTTCACAATGTTTTATGGTATTTCGGCCATGTTTCCAGATTAAAGTGCAAGATATTACTGCAAATGTTGTTGAAAGTGCGATACAGTGAAAGTGTAAGCTAGTACAAGTGGTATCTCCACATCTGTATCTTCTTCTTTCCTTGGTCAGCAGCACTGAAGATAGAAATATTGGGGCAAATTTCGCTAGAAAGTGCAGAGACAATACAAAGTGTAAGCTAGCGGAGATAATATCATTGTCTCTCAGTGTCTCATGTTATTTCAGCCATACTTCCAAATGAAAGTGCAAAGATGTTAGTGCAAAACTGCCTAAAAGTGCAATGTTGTAAAGTTGTAAACTTAGTACAAATAGTATCTCCACCTCAATTTTTTCTTCTTTCCTAGTCAGTGAAAGTTAGGATGGAGATAACGTTGCAAATTTGGCTAAAAACTGCATGACAGTAGAATTGTAGACATGTGCAGAAAGTATCACGACATCCATACATTCTTAATAGTGGAAACGGTGTTACAGCCGCATAACTGCAGCTCACTTTATTTATTATTCATTGTGCCGGTCTGATATACATTTTGTATCACATTGTAGTTGGAGCCATGTACATGGCTCAGTCAACGTACCTGCATCATCGGAATCCCTCATCCCTCCCTCCTCATAAAGTTCTCACTTCCTCTCTTTAGCTACAGCCACCCGAATTATGCGGCAAGGGAGGACCAAATTATGTAGCAGGGCCGACTAAATTATGTGAGAAGAAGAGGCAATTTATGTGGCATAATGTGGCACATTTTTGGATAGCATTACTGCATTACTTTGTCATTTGTAGACGTTAATACGGTCTGGGAATCATTTCACCTCATTCGCACCAGTTTAACACCCAAATTCAGCAATAAGCAACTGAAAGGTGACCAGTCAATCTTTGTGAAAGGTTTTCCACTGCACGGAAACACGTGCCGCTGCATTATGAGTAACTTATGATCCATTTGGGTTATAAACATTTTGTTTTAAAATTTGCAGATTACGCACGAGATGATGGATTATGCAGAAAATGTGGCAAATCCATAATTATGCAGGAAAATGCCACGGCCACAGAATTGCAGCATTCCAGTGGCCCTGCTTATAGGGCAGTTGTGTGGTATTAAGTGTTTTCTTTTAATTCATACAGGTGATGACAAGCCTACACAAGTCATGGCTATCACAGTCACCGCAATGGATTGGCACCTGTGTGCTTGGAAGGGTTCATCTCAGGGTTAACCCTTTCTTTCCAGCAGATGTAGAAACTGCCTCCTGCTATCTCAGGAAAGTAACAAAAAGGCTCAGACAGATTGCTCGAAGGCAGCTCCCATGTTTATTCATTATATCTCCATACAGAGAGGGAGCCGCACTGGTTGAGTTGCAGATTACAGCGGTATTAAAGTATGCTTACAACGTGGCGAGTGAGTCAGCCAATTGCAGACATTGTCTAACTTCACTGTGAATCATGGACTTCTGTTCTTCACAAGAGGCGCAGCCACTCACAGAGCAACTCCCTTCAGTGCTAAGAACCCCTATGGAAATATGTTATTTTTTGTAGCTTTTAGCCTTTTTAGGTCTTGCGCCTATGGATGCAGTGCCAGCGTTGCTCGCGCAGCGGGAGACCTCTTGGACGGGGTTCCAAAATCGAGCCAGGAATCGCACACGCTTGTGCGTGTGCTGTTCCTTTTGGCTTACGCTATTGGGCTTTGCGTGCACGTTTTTTACAAACAGAGCACGCAATAGGCCAAAGGCGGGCGCATTGCTCCGCCCATGGCCTATTGGTGTCTGTTACGCGCACCGCCGGGCATATGGTTTCAATTATCGTGTCCAGACGCGGTCGCGATAATTGAAACCACATGCTTAGTTGTGGCACGCACGCGCACCACTCGCGGGCATGTTTGTTTTACAATAGCGATCGCTTTCGCGATTGCTTTCACTGCCGCTTGTTTATTTTACAGGAGGGCTTGCTGGAATGGAGGGAGGGGCTTACTGCTAGGTATAGATGGAGTAAAAAGGACAGTTGCTTAGCTGGCTGGAGGTGCCTCCTCCCCCTTCCATATGATGCGCACCATCCGAGCTGGCGGAGGTAGCTCGGGAGTTGGGCCCAAGTGGTTAATGGTTACCCCCTGGTTCCAGGAAGGGGGCGGGGGGTGTTAAGCCTGCGTCAATTCTTTCCTCTACTTGCTAAAGTTATGACCTAATTACCCCCAGGACAGCCGCAAGATAGTTTGTGATGGATGACGTAACATTCCCCCGGTTGCTGGAATTTGCCATTTCCCGTTCCCTTATCATCAGACACCGCTTCAGTCCTACCTTCTAGACAAGCCGTGGAGCCTTGCGGACCTTGGCATCAGTTTCACCAGTAGCTGGCCAGCCAAGGGGGTCGGATGACCCGGCCTGGTGCGCATGCTTGCAGGGCCCGCCCAACTGGGCAATCAGCAGGCTGGGAGATGAAGTCCCACCCCAGCCCAAAGTCTGCAGTGATAATCGCGTCCCCATTGGCAGACTTTGTCTTTATCAGTATTCAGTCATTCCTGCAACTGCTGGTTTATACAGTATTGGGTAGAAATTGTTTTCAAACAGGTGCTGGACACATTTTATGTTTTAAAAATCGGCCGTGCTTCCCAGGTGTATTATTTATCAACAGAGCACCCACTTCCCCTTTACAACAAGGGCGGCCGGCTGCTCTGCTGTTATGTGTTGTGTTTCAACCCAGTACCCAAGATTGGCTTATTGTGTGAATAGAGAAGCAGTGGGCGTAACAGGAGTGAGATTAACTAATCGGACACTGAATGTACTTTTTCATGTCTTGTGCATTAAATTTTTAAGGTTATTTATTGTATTGGACTAATAGCTTTAATGGCCTTCCTTCTTTTTAGTTAGCTTTAATGGCATATGGTGAATGTGGTAAATTATGTGGCTCGCTTACATGGGTTTTATAAAGTGAATATAAACAATAAATACACTTAGAAAATACTGATGCTCCTCTTGCACACACGTGTGCAATTCAGCCAAGCCAACTCAGCCTTTCATCCTTAAGAGATCGATAACATGCGTGCCACTGTTACCAGTGCCTCTGCAGATTGCAGATTTAAGTTTAATATAATTCTGCGTGAAAATACCAACCTCGAAAGTGAAAATGACAATTGTTCTCCGCATTATACTTTTAGTATTTCTTTTTCAGGTTCTGGGTGTGAGGGTGCAGTTTTTATCTCGATTCCGAGAGTGAGTAAGTGCCCTTCTCTTACAGTGGGCCCCTAGATGCTCACTCACTATGGTAGTTTTTCAGTCTGTGTGCATGTCCGTCTGTGTGTGTGTGTCTGTGTGTATGATTGCGTGTGTGTCTGTGTCTGCTTGTGAGTCTGACATTTGCAGTGCAATAGTCTTGCATTTGCGAAAGTTTCAGCAATTGCTATTTTAAATGTCAATGCCTTTTATTTATGTTTTAAAATCCAACACATAAATAAAAGGCATTATAATTTACAAAGCCCATAGTTTAAACTCTCGCAAACGCGAGACCTATTGCATTGCAAATGCTTGTTTTATATTGACGAACACCCAATTGCTTCCCCAACTTTATTTTTTTCAAAAACCATGAGAAAAGAAAACAACCATTGACAAAGCCTAAAAGCTGGCAGCGAACGTCCGACTTATTGTTCGAGTGACAAGGGTCCTGACAAAGAAGACTTTATAAAAGATTTTTCAAATGAGAGGTAATAATTAAAGACCAAAAATAGATCAATAATATGATCAATTATAGGAAATAAAATACTCAGCATTCAAAGGTGTTCCACGACAGTAAAAAAGAAATGGCGAATGAAGTAAACAAGTGGCAGTCTCAAAAGAATAAGAGAAAGCAGTGGTTGTTGTGCTTGAGTACATTTTCTTGGCCTGGAGTCTGCACTTCCACAGGATGTTAAATGATGATTCACACAAGGCTTTCCATGAAGACACAATTCTTGTAGAGATGAAGTGAGTTTCCCCAACTGATGAAACACTCAGGGCCAGATGCATCAAAAAATGTTTTGTGATTCCCTAATTGCGAATCTTTGCGATTCACAATGAGGGAATCGCAAAACAGCATGCCTGCAAGTGTGTAGTACACTTTCTCCACTTCCTAAGGAGTTGCAAATGACCTACCTCATGAATATTAATGAGGTAGGTCGCAATTTGCAACCCCCCTAGGAATTGCAAAAATCACAGCGATGGTGGCCTGCTGAGGTCAGCAGACGACCATGTCTGTGATTTCTTTTACATAAAGCAATCTTTTGTTTTCTAAAGCAACCCGTTTTCCTAAAAACAAAAAATGAAAAGTTTTCTTTTCATTTTTTAAGAGCAGGCAGTGGTCCATGAAACCACTGCCTGCTCTTAAGAAATGCCTTTCCAGACATTCAGGAAGGGGAAGGGGTCCCTTGGGGACCCCTTCCCATTTAGGAATGGGTTACCACCTTCTTAAATTCACGGTCACAAAACATTCATGCATTCCCTTACGATTCGCTATTTGGAAGGGACGCCCTAAACACGCCCCTTCCAAACAGTGAAGCGCAAACCCATTTTGCGATTCGGTAATAGGTTACCGAATCGCATAATGGTGTTTGCTGTATCTGGAATGCACTTTTTGCGTTCGCAAACAGGCCGGTTCTGCGAATCGGCCCATTTGCAAACACTAGAATGCATGATGCATGTGCCCGTCAGTGCTTTCGATAATGACAACAGCCCTTCCACCCAGCACCTGTTGCTGTATGGAGCACCCCATACAACCTCCTTTACATACACAAAAGATCCACACCAGTGCTTCCCCTTCCTAACTACTCTCAGAACTTGCTTACTGCTGGTTATATTCCTGCACCATTACAGATGGTCGAGCTCCCTGTTGTAGTGGGGGCCCATGGCTGCCCCACTACTATTATCAAGAAAAAACGTCCAGTCTGGGCTCCTTGCCCAAATCATCCAATCAGCACCCCACTTGAGTTCTTCCAACCTGTCCATTACCTTAGGATTACTGTAATGCGTTTGTTGAAAGATTTCTGGAAAAACTGTCTGTAAAACTTGAAACCTCTACTTTTCAATCATGTGAACGTAGACTTGCTATGATTGAGGATGCTATTAATAAGCTTATGATGTCTACTACTGTCAAGAGGTCCCAGCCTACAGGTACTCTGCATCATTATATGGCACCGTGCCGACCTGACCTGTCGCCAGCTAGCGAGTCTGCGAGCTTGTATGCACTGAGACCAAACCCTGCTAAGATGTCGCAGGTTACCTTACCCCAGGCTGATTCTAAACTACAACCACCAAAGGAATGTTTTTGTTTGTCTGCTTTGCCTGCCCCTGCACTTGGTGTTGGTACTACTGAGGCTGACAGTAGAGTAAATGTTGTTCCCGGGAAACATATATGGAGCCCCACTTTTTATGCCTTACCCCAGCTGCAAAGCCCTGTGTTATCATTCTGCCAATGTCACCTCACTGGCTCCTATTAGTGTGGGAGACAAGGTTCAGCTGAAGAACAAAGGGGTTCATTGGATTAACAAGCACTTGGGGCGCGATATATATCTGTATAAGTCTATCATTATGGCTAGGAGAGTTCCTTCGGTAGGAACCCAATCCTAAAATTTGATGGCGGTTGTGTGTTAGTGGATTTTGGTAATCCCCACACCACAGACTTTTTGTTATCACATTTACCATCTGGACCTCTGCCTTTTGCCATATGTTTCCTCTTTTTTCAGGCAGCTTCTATAAACCTCCCCTTGTTTGTCATCCGGGACTCAACTGTGCCCAGGCTCCCCCAACTGTTCTTCTAAACGCCAGTCTAACCGGGAGGGTAGTATATCTACTTCCAGTAGATTTGCCCCTTTGAGCTCTCTATGCGATAATGATTGACTCTCTTCCACTTTCTGCGAGAATCCGCCCTCATGTCAGAATGATTCTTTGTTGTGCTTGAGTCCTTTGGACACTCTTTCTCTTCTGAATTCGAATGGTACTGGTATCTTCAACAAAAAGGAAAATGAGGCTTTTCTCAATCTTTTATCTAGATTTAAATTGATTTGTTTTCAAGAAACTTGGGTTAGAGACTCAAATGTTTATTTGGACAGCTATACTTCTCACATTGTCCCATCTACTCCATCACCTCATGGGCAGGCAAGAGGCTGGCCTTTTTATCCCAGTCTCCCTGACTATAGGTTGCTTCACTAAAGTGTTACATACTAGCTCACCAAATCTAGCTTTTCTTTTGTTGAAATGTCCTTATATACTTATAATTAATTTGTATAATGCTTTTTCTCAGTCAGGTAGTCAAGGTCAAGTGCACATCCATTAAACATTTTTGGGGGAGTCTTCCTAAATCCAACGTAGGAAATAGATTTATTCTTTTAGATGGCGATTTTAATTTGCACCCTTGTTTTCAAGGGTGCTTGTCACAGCATCATGACATGGAACACTCTTTTTTGGAGGCCGTCTTCCTCTTTTTTTTTTTTCTTTTCTGAGTTATATATAGGGCGAACTTGAATCCAATCAGGTATCAGAGCGCTTTACATAGCACCAGTTACGTTACATGAGGACACACATTTTTTGTTGTTGTTAGGCACAGGGAGATTAAGTGATTTGCCCAGAATCACAGGATGTTTTAGCGTCATTATCAAGCCTCGAACCCAGTTCCGAGGTCGAGCGCCCTAGCCGTTAGGCCAACTCCAGCCGAGACTCAATCTGAAGTGGTTATTCTTAATTTTGTAGGTAGAGGCGATGCTAGTGTAATTGATTGTTTTTGTTTCATCATCTATGGTTCATTTTTTTGTTAGACTCTGACGTGGTTTGGTGTCCTTTGATTGGTCATAATCCCCTTACTACCTTTTTTAGTTGGGACTCTAATAAAGCCTCTTCTAATTGCTGTATTACGGATAGTGTTGTTTTTTATTCTCGGGGTTGGCGCCTCAGATGGAAGCATCTCCTTCCTGACATCTTTCTCTCAGATGTATTCAGAGGTTGCTACTCCAAGATGGATCTCTGTTTGAATAGCAATTCCTCTGACATGGTCAGCTTGAGCTCATTTTCTACTATTTGTGATAACATTAAATCTCTCTTGACTAGTCACTCTGCATCGGTGGTCTCCAAACCTTTTAAATGGTTAGATGCAAACTGTCATATGGTACATTGTCCTTTGATGGAAGCACTGAAGGCCACTTCCAAGGATTGTTCAAGGGTTGGTTTTTGTTATTCTTCATACAAAAAAATATTAAATGAGCGTAAAACAAATTTATACAAGAAAGCGTGGGAAGACCCACCCCTTGTCAAGAGGCAATGCGATAGGTCAGTGTTTTGGGAGAATATTAATTGACCTATCTTGAAGCCTGCAGTTGAACCCACTTTGCTCTGCACAATTTTGCATCAGCTCATGGTTACACATTTTGAGGGTATATACGATGGGCCCAATCCAATTTCTAGACCCTTTGACCTCTCTGTGCCTAACGATTCTATTATCCCTGTTGACTATGAGGAGATTTGTGAGGCTATTCAGGTGCTTCCTTCAAACAAGGCTCCTGGCCCTGGGAGAGTCCCTGTAGTTGTTTGTAAATCTAACGTAGCACATCGGTCTCCTCTGATTACATACATCCTAATGCGGTTGCTAAACAGTCCATCCCAAAGTCCTGGTCTCACTCAGTGGTATTTCCTGTGTTCAAAAAGGGTAGTCTTGCAGACCCCAAATGTTACTGACCCATTTCTATGATCTGTTTTGTGCCAAGGTCTTTGGCAGGGTAGTTTTGAATAGGCTAGTGAACTGGGCTTTTCAAAATAGTGTCCCATCAGATATTCAATATGTAATGGTCAATCAGTGTCTCAGTCTATAAATATTATTATTGTATATACAGTGGCCAAGCAAGGGGCTCTTCACTTGGCCTTTATGGACCTGAGCACTGCATTTGATAGCGTCAATAGAGAGAAATTATGGGACATCATAATGCATCTTGGGATGGAATCGAACATAGTTTTTCTTTTGTGTGATCTTCATTCTAGCATGGTCAATTCTGTTGGTATTGGGTCCCAGGCGAAATGCATTGATCACTTTAAATTATAGCAGGGAATTCGACAAGGCTGTATTTTGACTTTGTTTCCTTTCATTCTATATATTAACAATTTGGAAAAGGCACTAATTGAGGGTGGTATGGATATGCCTCAGATTGTCAATTGCTCTCTCCCGGTGCTGCTTTATGCAGGCGACGCTGTTCTTATTTCCAGATCTGCATTGGGGTTAGATCGCCTGCTTAATTCTTTTGTACACTTTATGGTCAGCCTTAATCTAAGTACTAAATTCTCAAAATCTGACATTATGGTGATTAACTCAGGTCCACTAAGACTCGAACTTCTATGGTACATGACTATCATTTTTGGTGTGTTTCTACTTCTCCTTATTTAGATGCTCATTTTGATTGTTCCATGACCTGGTCCTCTTTGGTTTCTGCCAGACGTATTATGCTTACTAGGAGCATTGCGTCTGTCTTTGTATTTTTCAAACAGGCTGGGCAGTGGCGGCTCGCCGAGGGAGTGCTGCGGGGCGGGGGAGGGGCAGTGTGGGGGGGGAGTAAACTCCGGCATACGGCAGAAAGGAGTTAAGTAAATAAATGAATAAATAAAGCAATTCACATAGCGCGCGCTGCAACGCCAACTCCGTTCTGCCGTATGCCGGAGTTTACTATTCACCCCACACTGTCCCTCCCCCGCCCCGCCCTTCCCACCACCCCGCAGCACTCCCTTGGAGAGCCGCCACTAAGGCTGGGTCACAAATCTATTAAGATCAAGCTCGATATTTATAGAGAAAAGTTTGTTCTTATTGCTGCCTATGGTGGCGATATTTGGTGGTTACTCCAACATTTCGGAATTATTGGAAGGTGAGAATACATTTAACGCTTCCTCAGAGTACTTCCTCTTATATTATCAAGGAGGAACTTAGCCTTGGGTTTTTGAATGACACTTCGCTATCAGTTTGGCTACACCCTGAAAAAAGTTTTACCCGTCTTGTTTTGAAAGATAGTCTCGCTCTGGATCGTGTGTCCAGTATACCGTGGTTAAACCATATTAAAGTTAGTTTTTAGTAAACTTGGCCGACCCGAAATTTTTAATAATCCGGGTTCAATCATCCAGAGTGATATTACTTGGGCCAAGATATCCTTTAGAGCTTTAAAAGCCAAAGAGAGAGAGATAGTGTCGTCTGATCAACATGTTTGTGTAAACCTATTTACCGTTATAAATTACTGTTTATATTGAGCCCTATTTAACATTTGATATGTCGAACCACCATCGTTTTCTTATGACAAATTTTAGATTAAATCTCATTCATCACTTGTTGGCCATCCCTCATGGTTGCTCTTTAGACTCTGCTTTTACTCCATGCAGATGTGATGGTGTTTCTTTCCAGGACACCTTACACTTTATAATGTTTTGTTCCTTTAATAAAAAGCTTTGTAAGTCTTTTATTGTACCAATGTTTGTTGGAACCCACTTTGTTCAAGTACATCCTGCAATGTTTCATCTCTTGTTATTAACTGATATACAGACTTGTTTTTATTTGGCTAACTTTTTATCTGGTGCTATTTGACTACAGAAAAGCTTTTCGCATGTATGCTGTTTTATATGTTTTATTGCTGCTATCTTTTAGGGTTTTTATAAACTCAATTTAGATTAGGATGAAGATGATAATGCTGAAAGGCTTTTGAATTCCAAAGGTCTCTTTCCTTCTCCATATGACTCAAGTCAGCTTGCACTCAGGTTGTTGGGGCCTTGCCCCCTCAGCATACTTTTTTCACACCCTTAGATCTGCATGGTCATCATTGCCATGAAGCCACTCATTCTTGATGTCCCATTGTGTTCTTCGTAGCAGCTCCTTAAGCAGCCCTGCATTTTCCAAAAATAATGCCGAAACGTCACTTTCGATTCTGTTCCTCAAATGTATCCATAAACAGGTGCCCCAAAACTAAATGATGCATTTAAGAGTGAGGGGATACATTTTCTGCTTGCTTATGCAGCCCAACAAGTAGTGATGTATTATTGCTGGGATCTTGCAAGGGTTTCGTTATTAATATGTTGACAGATTCCAAGTTCCACCATTTTACAGAGCACATTGAGGCCTCAGCCTGTTTGTAGATCTAAGCCGACAAGATAATGTGAATTTTCTCATTTCACAGATAAATTGCATATTCATGTTTTAACCATAGCACAATTACAGACAGAAGACTTCCCGGCTGCGAAAAAAGGAAGGTATGTTGAACATGAACACTGCAAATAACTTATCTTTCAGTTCCATTTCTGGCAACCCAATAAGCAAAGTTACTTTCCAAAATGAGGTTTCAGCATCAGTGGCTGTAGGAAGTTGTCTGTGTGCTCTTTTTTCTTTTTTTAAAGTAATATATTTGTCAATTGCTATTTTGTCATTTATGTATTTGTTGACTATCCATTCCGATGGAAGTGTTTTACATAAGTATAGTTACAAATGGGTGGTAAAAATACGGATGCTTGTGTCAATAATGAGACAGCCAGACTGTATGTTAATAGTGGATATTTGGGCTAAAATATTATTGTGGTCAATTTTAAGACACAACCGAAAGTGCCTGGGGCAGTGATGGGAAGAGGAGAACATAAGGGCCGGTAGTGGTAGTTGTCAGGCACTGATCAAGAGCGCCTACCGAATGTACAGCCGGTTGAGGACTACGACACCCAGAATCCTCGGCTGTACGGAGGCGGGGCCAAACACCGAGTAAATACGCGGCTCGAGAGCCAATCGAGGCGCGTAATACTGGAGAGTGATTCAAGCTGGTGCCGACGCCCAGCGCAAAGCACGGAAGACGCGTGCACTAGCGTCTGCGACTTACGGAAGATTGGGAGCTCGATTTCCAGGAGGATTGGGATCTTCGTAGGGAGAGGAAGACGCCGAGAACTATTCAGCGGATGGTGTGGTTCCCTCATACAGGAACTTTAACGTGGGACGCTGACGTAAGCGTCGCCACGTTTTTCAGGACCAAAGGATTACCGGGGGGTGCCGTGAGAGGCCGGAGTGAAGCAGAGGACTTCGCGACTGGTTCCGTGAGAACTCACCAAGGCATCCGATCAGAGGAGAGAGATAGTTCGGCAGCCCGTGAGTAAGAGCGTGCGCTCAAAGGCTTGCAAGACTTTGTTGTGATTTCACGTTAGGGCAGCGCTCAGGAAGAGCGTGGTGCTTCATTTAGGATGTACGAGACATTTGGTTACTAACGCTCTCGTCGTATTCAGGGGAAAGAGCGTGGGGCTTCATTTGGATTTACGAGACATTTGGATGCCAGCGCTCTCGTTGTACTCAGGAGAAAGAGCGTTGTGCGTTATCTAGATTTACAAGACAGTTGGTTCCAGCGCTCGTTGTACTCAGGGGAGGTGGAGTTGACTTCAAACAGCGCTCAGTGATATAATTTGCAATGAAGGGGCAAGGTGAACCGGGGGAGTGTTAGCTTATGTTGTGCTTAAAGCTGATGGTGCAGCGGTATGCCTGAATGGACACATTTAGTGAGACCTAAATGAGAGTAGCTTGTTTTACTACCTTTTGTCATTCCAGATATACCTGTCCCTGCTTACCCTTCCCTGTCCTTAGTCCCTCGCCTGATTACTCTGGTACTCTGTGTTTCTATAACCAGAGCCGGGGGCATCGGGAGGTGGACCCCTTGTGCTTCGCTCGAATCTACAGGAACGACGGCGGACGTGACAGAATTACGCGCCCACAAAATATTCCCTGGGGATTCGAGTGACACACAAAAATGGCCTCATTAGACGAGGTGTTGCAGGCTCTCCTGGTGGTGCAACAAGAATTGGAGGCCTCAAGGGCAGAAACAGCCGCCCTGAAAGAGAGGTTTGACCGACAGGGTAGGAATCCGTTTGACGCCACCTTATCTTCGTCACCCATACAGGTGAATGTGTCTCCACCCATTCCCCTGGCTAGCCCGGAGAGATTCTCAGGGGATCCTCTAAAGATCCAAACCTTTTTAACGCAAATTGCCTTGCACTTTTCATGTAAACCCGCTTCCTTTCCGTCCAACCATTCACGAGTGGCTTTTGCAATTTCGTATATGACGGGGGACGCTGCCAATTGGGCGGTGCCCTTGGTCAAATACGTCGATCCCCTACTGTCAGATTGGAACGCCTTTCGTACAGAGTTCGAGAGAGTGTTCGATAGAAGGGCTACCACCTTCTCGGTAGATAGAGAATTATTGAAGCTTCGACAGGGGAAGCAGGACCTCGTGACGTATCTGACCCAATTTAATCGGCTCGTTGCGGAAACCGCCTGGCCAGAGGAAAAAAGAATGTCCCTTTATTACCAGGGTTTAAGCGATGACATGAAGGACGTGCTGGCCCAAATTGACCCACAGCCCACCACCAACACGGATCTAATGAACCTCACATTAAGGCTAGATCATAGATTAGCGGAACGCAAGGGAGAAAGGGTGTATTCTCCTGTCGAGAAAACAGAGAGAGAATCCCGACGGGTCGGGGCCTCTTCAGACGGCCAGGCCGAACCCATGGAGGTGGGTGCAATCCGAGCCCCGTTATCTAGGGCTGAAAGGGAAAGCCGTAGGATAGCAGGCTTATGCATGTACTGCGGAAAAAAGGGGCACTACGTGAGGGAGTGTCCCGTAAAGCCAAAAAAGAGTGGGTATGCCGGAATGAAGAAGGTGGCAGTAGCCGCGTTGCAGGAGTCTCCACCAGAGGCTCCGATCAGAGGAGAGGGAAGCCAGAGGCCCGCCGATCATACGTTACAGCTGCCATCTTTGGCGATTATAGATTCAATAGCTTCGGAATCCCACGTTGTGATAAATATGCTCTTAAGGGTGGGTTCCTCGGAACACATGGTCAGAGTGATGATCGATTCCAGAGCCACCGGGAATTTCGTGGATAGTGGGTTAGTGCGGATGCTGGGGTTAAGGCGCTGCCCGAGACAGAGTCCGGAAAAGGTATGGGCGGTAGATGGGAAGCCTCTTAAATCAGGACCCATCACTGAAGTCACGGAATCTTTGACCCTAACGAAAACAGGGTGTCTTTGGGATCACGTGGAGGAAGTCGCATTCAACATCATAGAAGCTCCTCAGTATGAGGTAATACTGGGAATGCCTTGGTTAACCACACATAATCCCACGATAGATTGGAAGAGTAAAACAGTGGAATTCGAAACCACCTTCTGTAAAGAGGAGTAAGCGAACGCTCACCGAGCCCACCTTTTAGCGCTTTCCCAGGGGTATCATGTTCTCACGGCAGCCGAGAAAGAAACGGTCCTCCCCGCAGCGTATGAAGAGTATAGGGACGTGTTTAGCGAGAGCGAGGCGGAAGTCCTACCACCCCATCGCGTGTATGACTGCCAAATAGACTTGATCCCAGGGGCACAGATGCCGGCTTGTCGAGTGTACGCACTCTCGGATCTGGAGATGGAACATCTGCAACACTATTTGGAGCACTATGTGGACATAGGGTTCATCAGGCCTTCTCGTTCTCAGGCCGCTTCGCCCCTGTTCTTTATCAAGAAAGCTAATGGCGATTTGAGGACATGCATCGATTATCGCGTTCTGAATAAAAACACCGTGCGGAACAGGTACCCTCTTCCACTCATCCCGGTCTTGCTGGACCAGGTGAAGGAGGCAGCCATCTACACCAGACTAGATTTGAGGGGGGCCTATCACCTGGTTCGGATAAGAGAGGGAGATGACTGGAAGACGGCGTTCAAAACGCGATATGGTCTTTTTGAGTATAGGGTAATGCCGTTTGGGCTGTGTAACGCCCCGGCAGCGTTCCAATACTTCCTAGATGACGTGCTCAAGGAGTATATCGATAAAACAGCGGTGGTATACATAGATGATATCCTAATTTACTCCACGAACCCTAGCGCACACCACACACATGTGGCACAAATCCTGCAGAAATTGAGAGAGAACAAATTGTTTTGTAAGTTGAGCAAGTGCGAGTTTGATGTAGAGAGGGTGGAATTCCTGGGGGTGGTACTGAGTCCATCAGGGTTGAGTATGGCGGAGAGGAAAGTGACAGCCGTACCGGAGTGGCCAATCCCAAAGACAGTGAGAGACGTTCAGTGTTTTTTGGGTTTCTCAAATTATTACCGGAGATTTATTTCTCACTTCTCGCAGTTGGTCTCTCCTCTCACTCGGTTGCTGAGAAAAGGACACCCGTTTTCTTGGACTCCAGAAGCGATGCAGGCCTTCAACAAGTTAAAAAAGGCGTTCACTACAGCCCCGATCTTGCAACATCCACGCTCCGAAGCGCCTTTCATAGTGGAAGCCGATGCTTCCGAAATAGCAGTGGGGGCGGTACTCTCGCAGCGAGAGGCGCAATCAGGACAACTGCATCCCATAGCCTTTCTCTCTAGGAAACTGACACCTGCGGAAGCAAACTACACCATCGCGGAGAAAGAGTTGCTCGCCGTCCGAAAGGCATTTCAGGAATGGAGGCATTACCTGTGGGGAGCCAAACATCCGGTAACTGTGTATACGGACCACCGGAATCTGCAATTCCTAAAGACTGCCAGACACCTTACGCAAAGACAGATGCGCTGGATGCTGTTTTTTGCAGGATACGACTTCGTCATTACCTTTCGACCAGGGTCAGAAAACAAGAAAGCTGATTCGCTATCTCGACAAGGCGGAGAACGCCTGTCTCCCAGGGAAGTCCCCGAGGCAATCATATCCCCGGCCAAAGTGATATGTGTCATCAGGGCGGATACGTATTTACAGGCAGTCCGGACACATTACACCATAGAGCAGTGGCTTCAATGGGAAGACCAGGGGGTAGATCGGCGGATTGAGGGAGGTTTGCCGTTTTTCCGCAACCGTTTGTTTGTGCCGTCAGGAGCGCTACAGCGGCAAGCCTTCAGGTGGTATCATGAATCTCTGATGGTAGGTCATCCGGGGTGCGCAAAAACCCTTCAGCTTCTGCAACGACACTTCTGGTGGGACCACATGAAGGAGGATGTCAGAAGATGGATACAACAGTGCGACGTGTGCGCCCGAGCCAAGGGAGACCGCTCGAAAACGAAGGGCAAGTTGGTACCGCTACCTACTCCCGCTGGGCCCTGGCAAAACATCAGCGTCGACTTCGTGGTGGGTCTGCCGATGGACCAAGGATACGACGCGATCATGGTCGTGGTGGACAGCCTCACGAAGATGGGCCATTTTATACCTTGCAAGAATCTTCCCTCAGCCAGCCAGACCGCCCAGCTATTGTTATCTCACGTGGTACGACTGCATGGCTTTCCGAGAGTAATCGTGTCGGACAGAGGCCCGCAGTTTATTGCTCGATTCTGGAAATCCTGGTGTTCGGCTCTGCAAGTGGAGGTGGCCACGTCCACCAGTTTCCACCCTCAGACGGATGGGCAGACGGAGCGTCTTAATCAAACACTAAAGACGTATCTACGCTGTTACTCCAAGGAAGCAAGCGCCTCGTGGGTGTCGCTGCTTTGGTTGGCGGAGATCTCCTACAACAAAGCGTGGCATTGTTCCATCAAAGAGGCGCCCTTTAAGGCTAACTACGGCTATCATGCCAAGGTTCTTCCATTGTCCTTCTCGGCGGAGGTCCAGAATCAGCCGGCGTTGGCAGCCCAGTTGCAGGTTCTGGGGAGATTACATAAACGCCTAAAGACGAATCTGGAGCATGCAAAAACCATATACAAATCCTGGGCAGACCGCCACCGGCAGGACGGCCCTTCCTACCAACCGGGCGATCGTGTATGGTTGTCTACGAGATATCTCCGTTTCAAGTTACGCAGTGTTTTCCATCCTCGATTCATTGGTCCATTCCTCGTGGTTCGCCGAGTGGGCGCGGTGGCGTATAGATTGGCGTTACCCGCCTCGTTACGTATCCATCCGGTGTTCCATTGCAGTCTGTTGAAACCGGCAGCCGGGGCTCGGAGGATGGCGGCTCCGCCGATACTCCGCGACGGCCATCTGGAGTACGAGGTGGGGAAGGTATTGGATTCCCGGTTTCGGAGGGGGAGACTGTGGTACCTGCTGGCCTGGAAGGGCTATTCAGCGGAGGAGGATTCCTGGGTGCCTGCCTCGGATGTCCACGCACCGGAGGCTGTGCGTTCCTTTCACGTCCGCTTCCCGGCCAAGCCTGGTCCTAGGAGGCGCTCGTACGGGGGGCATACTGTCAGGCGCTGATCAAGAGCGCCTACCGAATGTACAGCCGGTTGAGGACTACGACACCCAGAATCCTCGGCTGTACGGAGGAGGGGCCAAACACCGAGTAAATACGCGGCTCGAGAGCCAATCGAGGCGCGTAATACTGGAGAGTGATTCAAGCTGGTGCCGACGCCCAGCGCAAAGCACGGAAGACGCGTGCACTAGCGTCTGCGACTTACGGAAGATTGGGAGCTCGATTTCCAGGAGGATTGGGATCTTCGTAGGGAGAGGAAGACGCTGAGAACTATTCAGCGGATGGTGTGGTTCCCTCATACAGGAACTTTAACGTGGGACGCTGACGTAAGCGTCGCCACGTTTTTCAGGACCAAAGGATTACCGGGGGGTGCCGTGAGAGGCCGGAGTGAAGCAGAGGACTTCGCGACTGGTTCCGTGAGAACTCACCAAGGCATCCGATCAGAGGAGAGAGATAGTTCGGCAGCCCGTGAGTAAGAGCGTGCGCTCAAAGGCTTGCAAGACTTTGTTGTGATTTCACGTTAGGGCAGCGCTCAGGAAGAGCGTGGTGCTTCATTTAGGATGTACGAGACATTTGGTTACTAACGCTCTCGTCGTATTCAGGGGAAAGAGCGTGGGGCTTCATTTGGATTTACGAGACATTTGGATGCCAGCGCTCTCGTTGTACTCAGGAGAAAGAGCATTGTGCGTTATCTAGATTTACAAGACAGTTGGTTCCAGCGCTCGTTGTACTCAGGGAAGGTGGAGTTCACTTCAAACAGCGCTCAGTGATATAATTTGCAATGAAGGGGCAAGGTGAACCGGGGGAGTGTTAGCTCATGTTGTGCTTAAAGCTGATGGTGCAGCGGTATGCCTGAATGGACACATTTAGTGAGACCTAAATGAGAGTAGCTTGTTTTACTACCTTTTGTCATTCCAGATATACCTGTCCCTGCTTACCCATCCCTGTCCTTAGTCCCTCGCCTGATTACTCTGGTACTCTGTGTTTCTATAACCAGAGCCGGGGGCATCGGGAGGTGGACCCCTTGTGCTTCGCTCGAATCTACAGGAACGACGGCGGACGTGACAGTAGTGACATAAAGATCATCAGGTTTTGAGAGGTTTAACATTAGAGAGCCTAGTTTTGTCCAAAGGTTGATATCAGTCAGGCAGTTCGATATTTTGGATAAGATCTGGGGCAGTTCGATATTTTGGATAAGATCTGGGGCAGTTCGATATTTTGGATAAGATCTGGGGCAGTTCGATATTTTGGATAAGATCTGGGGCATTTCGATATTATAAATAAGATCTGGGGCAGTTCGATATTATAAATAAGATCTGGGCAGTTCGATATTTTTGATTGGATCTTGTTGTGAAAAAGGGGAAAGAGACTGAGATTTGAGTTCGTGGCATTCAGTTTGTAAAAGGATACAATATCGCGCAGAGAGTTCGTGTAAAGTGAGAGGAGTAGTGGTCCCAGGAAAGAGGGGAGTGATTGGTTGATATCATTTCTGTGGGTGTGATTTGCGTTATAGGAAAAGGTTCATATAGTGTCTTGATTTGGGCTTGCTTAGGTGTTTGTTGCTCAGAGTGGAGTCTCTTTCTATGTAACTGGCAAGCATTCGTGTTTTGAGGGCAGGGATGGCTGATATGAGACCGGGCTGGAAGGAGGGGCAAAGGTATGGACTAGAGTATTGTTGAAATGGTTGGAGCAGGTTTGGGTTGATTGAGGTATGAGGTTGTTGTTTATTCGGTGTAGACTGTGGTGGACAGTGACGCTAAAGTGCTAGGCATCGGTCATTAGATGGATACATCAATGCGAGAGTGGTCAGAGGGGGAATTGTAAATCTAGGGGTGGACGTGGTTGCTGGCCTGAAAATGAAAACTGATGAATACAATAAACTAGATGTTAATTAAGGATAGTCAGTTTCATGCTTTCCTACTGGAAGACCTCACATTGCACCTGCTTCACCCAGTCTTGGGATTCCAGCTCACAGGGGCGGGAATTGAAAGTAAACTGGAGTCTAAGTAAGGGGTTTTCTTTCCCTTGTTTCTACTCCTTGCCCTTCTCTCGCCCCTCTGCCCCACATAGGAAGTCGAGGGAAGCAGATGGGAACACAGATGACAAACTCAGCGATGACAATGGCTTTCAAAGGGCAAATGGTGGGACAGGGGTCAACCCTGTGACGCCATCGGGTGATAAAGGGTGCCTGATGTCACTTCCTCTAGTGTTGACATTAGATGATTTTGATTGTTGGCCCTGCGATAAGGCAAAAGGAATCTAAGATCTGTAAAGATTGCCTAAGATTTATCTGAATGGCCGGGCATTGTAAAATACAACGTCATTCAGTGCGACCTGTGGCATGTCCTTTGCGATCCCTGGCAGCGCCTTTGTAACCCCTGGCTTGAAATCAGCAGTACAAGGGTAATGAGAGGAAGGCTGAATAATTTTCGTTTTCTGAAAAGAAAACAGGCAGCACAGCTTGTCTTTGTATTTCAGAAGTGTTACAACTGTAACCAACATAGCAATAAAAAGCAAAAAGGGAAGTAAAGAACGAAAATGAATCGGCATAGGCCGACTCTTAGACCTGGCACCATTGGTGTGGGCTTCCCCTGCATTTTTTGCCCTTGCCTCCTATGTTTTTGCTGTGTGTTAGACTTTGTTTTGCTGGTCTAGATGTTTTGGGCACTTTGCCACTGCTGTTCAGTGCCAAAGTGCAAGTGCTCCCTTTGTAAATTGTTGCTATGGATTGGTGTTTCCATAATTGGCTATTTGATTTACTAGTCAGTCCTTAGTACAGTGCACTGTGTGTGCCCAGGGCCTGTAAATCAAATGCTGCTAGTGGGCGCCGCATCAAGTGCACTGATCGCCAAAGTCTGAGATCACTGCACCGATTCCGATGCCAGGTCTGCTGTGCGGCTGCAAGAACCCACGTATCGTCCCGGATCGTCCTATCGTATCGAGGTGCCAAGTTTGTCACATCATTGGGGGATGCAGTAAGAAACCGACGCATCACCTACCCATGCAGTTAGAAACCGACGCATCACCTCCTCTCCGGTAAGGAACCAACGCATCACCTCCCCTGCGCCGCAGTACAGAACCGAAGTATCACCTCCCCCGGAGCAAGGAACCCACGCATCAAACTTCCATGAGTTTAAGAAACAAACGCATCACCTTCCCTGCGACCCTTTATGTTTGTGTGCACGACGCATCCAAGGTACTTTGTGTGAAAAGTGTTGCATCTGCAATTTGCTTTGAACTGAACTATTTCTAACATTTGAAAGTCATATTTTCATTACTGTATTGTGGATTTTTGTCCTTTTGTTTAGATAAAGATTACTTATTTTTCTAATTGGTGTGATGTCCATTTGTAGTGTATTCACTGTATTACTGTATGTGTTCACAAATGCTTAACACACTGCCTCTGAGATAAGCCTGTCTGCTCGTGCCAAGCTAGCAAGGGGGTGAGCAGGAGTTATTTTAGAAGTGTACCTTACCGATACTAGAAGCAAGGGTCACTATTTGGACAAAGGTACCTACTTCTGCCAGCTAGAGACCCCCATTTCTAACACAGACTAATAAATGCATGTCAGTTTCACCTTTAACTCTAACTAGTCCGCACTTTGTATCTCCCATCACATAGGTATGCCCGGCATAAATCAGTAAATATATAAGATCTGAAAGCGACAGTGCATGGAGTCAGAGTATTTCTGGTAAAGAGGCACAAGTTCCAATGCACACATGGAAGGACTGGCCGTAGCGGCCACCGGGCATTCCCCCGGTGGGCCGGAAGGGTGGGGCCGGTTTTGTACTGGTGGGGGCCATTTTTGTTCCTGAGGGACAGTTTTGCTTCAGTGCTGCAAAATCGGCCCCCTTGTAACAAAAGCGCAGCAGCAGTGTTCCAGCCCTGCCAATTATGTCTGGACTCCCCCTCCACTCCCCAGGGGCCTGTCGGACGTAATTGCTCATGGCTGGTCTGCGATCCCAGTCCAGGCCTGAACACACAGCACTATACCACACCTTGATCGCCTTGTTTTCTTCTGTCTTGAGCAAGTTCTCTATCAGAGGGCCCAGATACCTTGGGGATTAGATACAATGGGTTGGAGGGTAGCATGGACCTCCGCACCTTCATTGCTCTTTGGGATTTGGTCTGTGTATCCATACCATAGGTACGATTTGTTGAGGTAGGATTTATGAAAAGGCAGACAATTCTACATAACATAAGTATTTGTAAAGCGCACATTCACCCAGAAGTCTCTTGGCACTGAATAACAGATGTTCATTGTTACCCAACTCAATGGTACTCATTTTATCAACCTCAGATGGTTGAAAGTCTGAGCGGACCTGCCGGGATTTGAACCTGTGACCATTAGGTCAAACATAGGCCCCTGCAATGGACTCATTAGTCAACTGAGCTACAAGACCCTCTCTTTGGGATTTCTTGCTCGCAGCCCAGCGGGCACTATTAGTATTGCTAGGATACCTACATCTAACATCCTGGTCAAGGTTGAGAATATGCAACTCCAGTATGTCTGTATCTTTGGGCATCTGCAGGCTAGAGGTATAATATCTGCCATAGGGTACGGACACCTACAGCAGACTGGGCTGTGGTTCGGGCCCCACATGTGTAAAACAGTAGCCTGTAATAATATGATTGTAGGAATTTGTAATATGCTAGTAACAGATCAGCCAGTTATGTCTCAATGCGCACTTTCTAGGCTGTATTTTGGTAAAATGTCTAGCACTTTGTAGATGGAACAATAGCTGATTACGTTGGATGCTGTCTGTGTAAAAGGCATGCAGCCACAGCTGCAAGTCGTAGATAGAAGGCTCAGCATGCCCAACATATTTAAGGGGCCTGTTTATGAGGCAGTTTGTGTTGCTCTTGAACCATTTAACGTGGTGCAAGGGGAATATACCTTAAAGGATTGCTTTTGTGCGGGAAGGTGTCCCTTCCTGCACTAAAACAGTCCTGCATGCAACGCAGGGACCCTTGCACCGCGATGCAAGGGTGTCTGTGCTGGCGTTAGGCAGCCTATTGTGCACCAGTGCATGGAAGAGGAAAGGACTGCACATACTCCATTAAATACGGCACATTCCTGCCCTTTCCCTGTCACGCAGTGCCGTACGGCACATTCCTGCCCTTTCTCTGTCACGCAGTGCCGTGCAGCACAGCAAGGTGACTTGCTACGCTGCACTGCATCACAGCGCAATTGATGGATGTAAAACCCAACCATTATAACTCTCGGAATGTTTTGTCTACATGTCTATGTCACACAAATCAATGGCCAACGAAGCATGATGTCAATGGAACAAGCAAACGGTTCTGGAGCACATACTCAGTTTTTGGTGGCAGAGCACACAGGATTTCACAGACTTGGTGACCTGAGTGTGCATGTTTCCTGTGTGCAGTATTTTTCTCTATATTTTGTTAACATTGTTTTTATTTTGTGCTGGTCTCCGAAGTTCAGTGTTGTCACTTTCTGTCAGATCAACAGTCAAAGGTCATGTGAGAGAACTTCCTGTGATGTAATCAGGGTCAAAGGTCATGTCAAGTCACTTTCTGTGAAGTCTTGAGGGCAGGGGTCAAGGAGAGTGATGTCACTCTTGCTATTCTTGGCATTTTGTTGAATTTGCATCCATGGTGTATGGCTAAGTTACAATATGATTGATTGCTCATTTTAATGGCTTTATACAGCTCACAGGTAGTGCCAGTGATTTTTTTCTCTGGACGTGTTGCACAAAGGTGCCATTCATAGATTATGAAACATTGGCAACTGTGCCACCTTCTAAATAAATAAATAAAATAAATGGCACTGTGGCATGATGTCAAGGACTCTACTCAGAGAATGTGAATTCCAAAAATCTTTCTAGCTGGCACATGAACGCATACTTCTCATGACTAAAACTATTGTGACGTGTAAAAATCCCCGTATTTATGGTCACGGGTGACCTTTTTGTCATCTAACTAAGGTTAGTGATTTCTAGCTAGAATGAAATTAAATAGCCGTCACCAAAGACACCATCTTTTATTCTAGGCCTGAGGGCATCTCTCAGGTGTAGGATGAGTTGATCACCTAAAGACTGTCTAATCATAGCAACTCACTCTTCATAAAAATGTTTGATGTATTTAGTTACTCCATTCCCTCCAGCTCTACTCTGGGTTGAAGTGGGATTTTGCAACTCTTAATAACATGAAACCAGTTTGCTGTGAGGCATCAAGTAGATGGTGTCAGAAACTGACAACAAGAGATGCTAACAGTTTTAATTTTAAAATCTATAAGACTAAAACAATCGTTCTTTGCAAGCATGGAAGCCCCTCAGCTGCATGTTAGATGCTGGGTAGTCTCTACCACTGCGGACTCTAATAACTCCACACTTTACCAACCATAATTGTCCCTGCTTTGCTAGTCTCAATGCCTTCCTGCAGCTCTGTCACATGGCGCACCTTGATGCACACTCATGGCAAATTTGGACATGTATTGGCAGTCTCTAACCATCGCCTTCATCTCAAATACATGTTACCATATCTTCTGTCTCACCTACTCTGTATATTTCACTATTCTAATTGAGGAGTATGTAGATGGGTGTGCAGAGGGGGTGTTGCATTGCATTTTTATAGCGCTTGTTACCTCTATGGAGGGCACTGAAGCACTTTTCTACACGGGCAGTAAGTTACGCCTTCTTGGGTATGTGGTTGGAAGGATGTTGTCTTTGTTTTGGGATCCTATGTGGGAAGTGTGTGATGATCACCGAGGTGTGGTTATCGTGTTCTGGGATAAAGCATAGTGTGGTGGAGGATGAGGTGTGTGAGATAGGCGAGCAGTTTATGGTCTTCAATGCACTAGCAGCTTTGAGCAGCTCTGCAGGTCCTTTTATGTTATGTCTTATGATCATAGTCTACTTAGCAGGTTACTGCACTGGGTTGTCCATCCTAATATTTGGTTTATAGTTTTGGTCCTGAGTTGGTAATGTGGGAGACAGAAAAAACTGGGGAGGTCTGCAGGATTAGGTTCATTCCTAACATCTTGTAGGTGAATGCCAATGTGAGATGTAAAGAAGTCATCACAGTGTTTTGTTATTTGGGTTCTGCAGTGCTGCACTAGATTAAAGTCCTCCAATCAACCGGCAGTATGTCACAGATCTCTTCACATATTCCATGATTGTTCATTTGGTAATGGCTGGTTTTTGGTTTATTGCCTGGGACAGTCATGGTGATGGACAATACCCGTAGCATCCCCTCTTCTGTGAGCATAAGAGCGGTAAGTTACAATTTTGTTTTTAGAGTTTTATATAGTGCAAACTAGACCCAAAGATATCAGGTATCATAGCGCTTTACATGAGCACCAGTTTTGTTACACAAGGACACATTCATTTTTCGTTCGGCCAGGGGAGATTAAGGGATTTCCCCAGAATCACAGGATGTTGAGCATCGTTGCCGAGACTCGAACCCGGTTCCCTAGCTTTGAGGTTGACCGCTATAGCCATAAGGCTACATCCCCTCCCCCAAAGTTGGTCATCGACCGCTGAGTGTTATGATGTTAGTATTATTGTGGGCCAGAAATGTTACATATTAATTGAAATAACAATAAAATAGCCAGCTTAACCATAGGTCAGCCCTTTTTTGCTTACCTGCATGTAGAAAATAGTTTTCTTATTGAGTTCTTCCCTATCCGTGGGTTGTAAGTTACACATTGAGCTTGAAGTTGTGATTGTCTTTGTGCGTTCCATCCAAGGGATACAGGAAGATGTAGTTATCTTGGGAATTGCCATGTTTTCAACTGTCTTCTGAAGTGTTTTGGATGTTTGGATGTTGTCTAGTAGTGAGGTCCAGTGATTGGCGGCTTGCACTGAGAAAGCTTTGCCTCCTATGGATTTCTTATAGTAAGGTAGGATGATAAGTAGTACAAGCTTGGAGCGGTGTCCTGTTTTGTTTGGATTGCTTTAATTTAACTTGTTGGTATAGTGGTTCTTTTCTTTTGGAGATTCTGTGGACAATACAGAGTGTCGTCCTAGCTATAGGTAGCCAGTGGAGTGATTGCAAAACTGGAGTCAGGCATTCTCTTGTTCGTAGGCGGAACAGAAGACTTGCAGTAGCATATTAGATGAATTGTATTTTACGTCTGATAAATCTGGATGCAACAAAGTATAGGCTGTTGGCATAGTCAAGCTTAGAGATTGCAAATGTGAGAATGGCTTGCTGCTTACGTTGGTATCGAAGGTATGGGAAGATGTTACACAGTGTCTTCATTATTTAGAAGGCCCTATTTGTGATATTAACATGTGGTGCTAAAGATAGGTCTAAATCCAGGCTTACCCCTAGGTGTCAGACTCTTCTTGATGTTGTTGGAGGGACCTTCAGTTCCTTGGGTCATGTCTGGTATTTCTGCCATTGTCAGTAGGTCATGATCTCTGTCTTTGCATTGCTGATCTCTGGATGGTTATTCATCATCAATGAGTTTATGGCACAGAGGAAGTCCTCAAGTGCTTTGAGCAGCAAAGGTCTTCAGGGTCATTCATTTTTAGAGTGGCTCGGGTTTCATCTGCATAGTTGTAGCAGATAGGATTGAATGATTTTCTCAGGTCTGGTAAGGGGGTTAGGTAGAAGCTGAATAATAGAGGAGATATGTTGCACCCTCAAGGGACTTTACAGTAATGGGTGTGAGGAGATGATGGGATAGGGGGTAGGTAAACAACACTTTGTCTCTGACATATGAAGCTATCAATTTTAGGGCATTTTCATGTACTCCGAGATGAAAGATTTTTTGTAGTAGCGTGTGGTGGTGGACAGTGTCAAAGGCAGATGATAACTCCAAAAGCAATAGGCTGGCCACTCTGCCATGTCCACTTAGGGTTTTAGATGATTCCAAGTAGATATATTGGCTGACTCAGTGCCTATGTCTGGTCTGAAGCCGTATGATTCTTCTGACATTGTCATTATCTTCAGTAAAATTTAAAAATAGGATAAACACCACTCTCTCAAATAATTTTCATAAGAATGTTTAATTTTTTATATGCCTGTAGTTTGCTGGGATGAATTGGTTGAGGTTTTTGTTTTGGAGGAGTGGTCTAATGTAGGAGATTCTCAGCTTGGTTGGGAATGAACCCAGTTCTAAAGGCTTGTTTTGGTAAGCCTGTAGACCCCCCCCCCACAGATTGTGTGAAGGCTATCTTTAAAGATTTTTGGAGGTGCTGAGTCTAAAGGGGATTCTGGTGGCATGCGTGTGATGAAAATGCCAAGCAAATTGTTTTTCTGAGAGGGTATTGAAAGTATGTAGTGATGGTTTTGTCTCCTTTTATGTTGGTTGGGTAATGTGTTGGTGTGGTGTTGTCTTTGTTCTCCTTAAAGTCATTTTCCATCTATTTAATTTTTTAAATCAGTTCCATGGAGATATTGTCTCTGAAGTCTTGCAGTTGTGGCGTTTCTGTGTGTTACCTTTTTGGATTATCGAATTCTGCTGGAATCTTGAGAAGTTTTTTAAAAGGGCTGTCAGTTTCAGTTATTCTTGTGGAGATGTGCAGCCTTCTTGCGGTTCTGGTGGTTGTTCTGTAGGCTCTGATGTAGTGGTGTAGATTGCTTTTGTCTGTTCCCTTTCTAGATTTTCGCCATTTGCATTGTAGTATGTGGAGTGGTGTTTTCATTCTTTTGGTGTCTTCATTAATCCATGTGTATCTCTTTGTTCAGTATAGTGGAGATTCAGTTGCAGGTGTTCGTGTCTTTTAGATGCATTATTATCGGTGTTTCTTGCATGATGGGAGACGAGTTTGTGGGTGTCTAGTTTTATCCACTGTCTATAAGAGGGTTTCTTGTTGATGGTTTTTGGTGTCTTTGAAGTGTTGCCATTGGTAGGTGAGCTGAATTTTTAAGGTGATGAATGGTGTGTTCCCTCCAGCTTATGAAGGAGCTGTCTGTAACTGTAACTTTTCCTAAGGATGGATATATGCCATGTAGAGTGTGTCTAGGAGAGTGAGTTGGTTGGAAACAATTTGTTGAAGGTTAAAGGCTTCTCAAACAAAGAACATTTAAAACTTAGTTTGTTTGCCAAACTGAAGAAGATTTTAAAGCGTCTTCTTAATTTGCATTACTTTGTTTTCACCACCACTTCTGCTGAAAGTCAGTGATGCATCCTCATTGATGTTCATTGTTTTCCTTCTTGGAGACCTCCTCTGAATCCTTGTCCAGGATAAAATCCTAGATTTGATATCTGACCCAAAGATTGTGCACTTATTGTTGTTACCCTTCCATGTCTTGCAGGAAGCTCAGCCCCAATGCTCCTCACAGACCCCTAAAGGTTTTCCACCTGCACCTTCTTACTGTCCCTAACTCCAGATTCATTTGATGCTGTGACTGGCATTGTAAGGTCTAATTACCCATTTCCGACAACCATCTCGCCTTGCAAAGTAGTTCACTTCAGCACTAGTTTCCTGAAGTGTGTGCCGTGAACACTTTGCATTTAAAAAAGCTTATTGCACAAAAATAAAAGAGCAAGCATATGCCTTACAATTTCAGGGCATACTTGTAGTTAGGACACTGTATGCAATTCCATTATAAAATAATTAATTCTTCCAATAAAATAACACACACAAGATGAGCGCAAACAAATATCGAAAAAGCAATGGAGGACAAATTCAACAAGAACAACATCAGATATCGAAATCTGTCATTTGTTAGGTCTAATCAAATGTTCAGCTTATTAGTGAAAAGGCAAATGTCTTCATGTTTAGTACTTGTGGATGTTCTCTTTGGCCACCTTTTCTCCATCCAGCCTCCTTGGCGTGGATAAAACTGGATCTAGTGCATGAGCCCACTCCAATGCAGGCAGTGTATGTGTGCCCTTCTATTGAGGTATGATAGATTGGGTAATTGGTCTGCATTTGAGGCAAGTATGGATCTGATAATCATGGATTTGTTGATCCTGTGTTTACAAACCATGGCCATGTAAATATTTCCCCATTAGGATTGCAGCCACAGACCTTTATAGTTAAACAACAAAAGAGTGTATCCTAAAGTAAAATTAGAATTAGACTGAGAACTAGCAAAAAAAGGTGAGTCACTGTGTTTTAAAAGAACCCTCACTCACCAACCTGGTTGGTGACATGCTTCATCATTGGGTTCCCACCAGAGAAGCCGAGTGCCTCTCCGGTGTGCTGCGACGCCTGAATTACAGCGGAGCTGGATTTGGTTAAGTCAGTGCAAGTTGTGAATAGTGGAAGTGCAGTTTAAAATGGTGTCACAGTTTTATCCAAAAATAATTTTAATGATGAAAAACTGGACACAGTTAAAAGGGGTGTATTGGACGTGTGAGCTTTGGTGATTATTAGACCAGCTACATCCTAATAATTGTGAGAGAGGTGGTCAACATGTTTCTTCTTCTTGAGGTATTAGGTGAAGCATTCGTCAGGACCTTAGTGGACTACCACGGCGGTATGCGCTCGCTAAGGCGCACCCTAACCTGTGGTGTCTAGAACCGCTTAAACTTACGGTTTTTAAGTGTGGCATTCAGGATTTCTGAAAGCTTTTGATCGGTAAAATGGCATTGCACATCACAACATGAGTCCTGGTGGGGGGCGGGACTTGTAGTCACACTTACATCAAAGTCAGCCGCCCGCGGGACACCTGCCTGTTCCCTCCTGAGGACTTTATCATTGTCCCAGCAGCCAAGGTACAGATTCCCTAACCATTCCCGCTTTTAAATTGTATCTCCTGCCATATCACTATATGAGGATTTTCTG
Organism: Triturus cristatus; assembly: GCF_964204655.1. Classification (NCBI taxonomy): domain Eukaryota; kingdom Metazoa; phylum Chordata; class Amphibia; order Caudata; family Salamandridae; genus Triturus; species Triturus cristatus. The sequence continues at coordinate 1,754,553,666 of NC_140590.1, read as the reverse complement.
TGGTGAGAAACTATTGCTCCTTCTTTTGTTTATTAAAATCATTGAGCATATAAATCACCCTCTAGGTCTCCCAACTGGTCTCTAAATAGTGACTGTCGAGTGACAATCTCCTCTTATAAGCTATGCAAAATTGTCTCCGGTCCTACTCATTGTAGGCCAGTAATAATGGAACAGCAACCATATCATTGCCAACTGTAAAACTATCCTGGAAACTCTTGGTCATGCTCTTGACTCCTATGGTGGATTCTGTAAACCAAGCCTCAGTTATCAAGAAGAACCACTTGTAAAATTGTCTACCCCACTTCCGCTGTCCAGCTCCTTGAAACTTAAATTCCACCCCCCCACAAAATTTGAGTATATGAAATTAGAACATTGCTTAAAACTTTGTGATTTAAGACCAGTTTCTCAATAGCAAAACTTTACCATCCCATTCTGGGAAGCATATTTATGAGAAAATGTCAGAGCGCGGAGCTGTGCCAAATTTGGCAGTGCCTCGCTCCAACATTTTCAAAATGCAGGGATACCCCGTATTCACAAGAATACGTTGCACCCCTGTGTTTTCCCTAGCACTGGTGCTAAATTTAGCTGCCTAGCGCACCAGCAAATTTGGAAAGGATGTCTTCAATACGGGGAAGAGGGTGAGAATCCACCCAAATCTCCCTATTCAGGCTGTGCAAATCAATGCAAACCCTGATAATTCCATTCTTTTTGCGCACCACCACCAAGGGAGATGACCACAGTGAGGACTCAATGGGTTCAATGACTCCTGATTCACACATTTTCTTAAGTTCCAATGACAGGTCATCTATGATAGTAAAAGGCGCATTACGCAATTTGTTTCTGATCGGGAGAGCCCCTTCCTTGACCTTGATAAAATGTTTCAACCCTTTAACACAGTCAAGCTTGTCACTTAAGACTTTGGGAAACTTCATGGACCAGGAAACTAAATCTCCCCTTCGGATTGTTCACCCACCACTGAAACCTGTTCAGACGTGCCAGGCCTGAGAGTCATGCCGAACAACCCCTGGTGATACCAATTAAGAATGATGAGAGTGAGACCACATAAACCTTCCCTTGGATGTGCCTGTCCTAAAAAAAAATGTTTTTTTATTTATAAAGGTTTATATAGCGCTAGCTAGACCCGTGGGTTTCAGAGCACTTTACATACACAGCGGAAAAGAAAAATTGCAAAACATGGGAGGACATGAGGGTGCAGAAAGGTATAAGCAAAGACATAATACTTATGTATACAGTGAGGGAAGAAAGATGCAGGTGGTTGAAACAGTCAGATAACCACCATCCTTGAAGGTCAAAGTGAGGGGGAGTCCATTAGGTTATTGATCCCTAGGTTGGTTGACTTGTTCGGTAAAGTATTGGTTGAGGAGAAGAAGTTTCAGGTCCTTTTTGAAGCAAGCGAAGGAGGGGTTGCATCTGAGGTCAATAGGGAGTGCGTTCCACATCCAGGGTACGTTACCAGAGAAGGATCGGCACTGGGTCGTTTTCTTTTTCCGTTTTGGAGGGATGAGAAGAAGTGAGTTGGTGCTTCTCAGAGTTCTGGATTTTTCTGCTTTTACCAGTTTGCTGTTTAGGTAGTTGGGGGATTGGGCATGAAGGGCCTTGTGTGTGATGCAGGCCAATTTGTAAAGACATCTACCTTCCATGGGAAGCCAGTTGAGTGCTTTGAGAGTTGGTGTGATGTGTTCAAATCTTTTTACACCAGTTATGAGTTGAGCTGCCATGTTAAGGACTGACCTTAGTGGGGCTAGGTGAGCTTTTGGAGACCCTGTTAGGATGGCTTTCCCATAGTCCAGTTTGGAAAGGACTAGGGACTGTACTCTTGAGATCATCTTGGTGAATGAAAGGTTTAATTTTCTTGAGGTGTTTTAGAGAGTAAAGTGCACCTTTTGCAGAGTTCTTGATGTGGTCCTTCATTGACAAGTTCTTATCCTAGTGACTTTACCGAGTCTGATAGGACGAGGGAGCAGTTTAGTGCATCAAGCTCCTTGAGCCAGTCTTGAATTGGTCGTGCTTACTTTTTGGAGAGAACAGTATTAATTCCGTTTTGTCCGGGTTCAGTTTTAAGTGGTTTGCGTTAAATCAGGTTTGGCTCTTGGTTAGCGTAACATTGAGGTGTCGGACATCACTGGGTGATTTTATTTTGTAGCATATTTGTGTGTTATCTGCATATAGGTGGTATTGAACCCCTGCTTGTTTCAGAGTATTTGTAAGGGGTTCCATGAAGAAATTGAAGAGTGATGGTGAGAGGATCGATCCTGGCGGGACTCCCAGTTTGACTCATGTTGGTACAGAGAGGCAGAAATTGATTTTAATTTGTTGCGAACGGTGCTGAAGGAAGGAAGTGAACCATTCTAGTACTGTGCCATTAATGCCAGAGCACCTTTTCAAAGTCTCAAGTAAAGCTAGATGGTTTATAGTGTCGAATGCCGCTGATAAGTCAATAAGGATGAGGAGACAGGCTTCACCTTCATCTAAGGTTCTGTGGATATCATCTGCAATATTGAGCATCGCTGTTCCGGTGCTACATCCTTTTCTGAGACCCGACTGAAAGGTGTAGAGGAGGTTGAAGTCGTCAATATGTTTGTTAAGTTGTTGGAGAACGCGCTTCTCCAATGTTTTAGCTAGGAACGGAAGGTTGGAGATAGGTTTGGAGTTGTTGAGCTTGTTGGGGTCGGCCCCTGGTTTCTTGAGTATAGGTGTGATTTGTCCAAGCTGAAGGGAGTCTGGGACACACCCTGATGCGAGAGAGGAGTTGATGATTTTTGTACAGAAAGGGACAATGATGTGGTTGAGTTTTTTTTTACTATTGTGGATGGGAGGGGGTACGTAGTGTGGGAAGTAGGCTTTACGCTTGTAATGATATTGAAGACTTTATGTCCGACATGAGTTCGAAGTTCGACCAATTAGCGTCATTTTTCAGTTGGAAGCGGGCCTGGATGTGTGTGGTATGATTTTGATCTGTTTGGTCAGGGGTGGTTAAATGGGGGCAGGTTGCGAGGGAGGGAGGATTTGAGGTTTTGGACAAAGGATTGCTCAATTTTTGTGACTTTATCAGTGAAGAGCTGGAGATTTCTTCGCATCGATCCTTGGTGGCTTTTATTTCTTGTGAGGGTGTGCCGTTTGTTTGACTTTTAACAATGTTGAAGAGTTCTCTAGGTCTATTCTTCGCCTGGTCTAGTTGGCTGCGGAAGAAAGTGGCCTTTTCTCTAAAAATTTGTTTTTTATAACCTAACCGGGTTGATCTAAGTTGTGCTATGTGATGAGTCAAAGGGTTTAGTCTCCAAATCCTTTCCGATTGTCTGAGTTGTCGTCTTTCGTTATTAAGATCCATGTTGAAGCAAGATTTAGATTTGATAGATCTCAAATGTTTGAATGGTGCTACTTGATCTAACACCTCTGTCATTGTGGAATTAAAGTGGGCTGTGAGGTCAGCGGCCGTCATAGTGGAAGGCTGAGGTTGTAGATGGGCACGAATCCTGGATTCCAGTTCGGTTATGGGAACTCCTTTGATGTTCCTAGTCCGGTGCTTAGGTTTCTCAGGTCGTATTGGTTGGTTTCTGACATGTGTAACAATATTAAACAGTATGAGAAGTCTCAAAGAACCCGGTAAAATCAATTTTTCTCCCTTCATAAGAGACAGAACTTCTGTAAGGAGGATTTAGAGGTCTGTTCCCCCAAGTGCTCTCAAACAACTCCTCCGTAATCATAGTCATGCGTGCCCCCAAATCCACCAGCAGTTGCAGACACTTCCCATCCACCAACACATCAACAATGGGATCGACACAATCTTCAGAATCATCTTTAACAATCACTACAAAATCGGTCAGAGAACTAACAACTTCGCATGCAAGATCACTCTTAGGTTCCTCTGAATACACAACATTTACACTCCCCCGGAAACCGCACATTTTGGCAAAATGCCCCTGTTTCTCACATTTGCGACAAGAAGCATTATTTGCTGGACAGACACTTGAATTGGAAAAATGTGAAGGGAACCCACACTTAGTACATAGATTTTTGAGTGCAAACCTTTCTTCTCAGTTTTTGTGGAAACAAACCTATTCCCTCTCTGTTCAGATTGCGGTTTGGCTTTTTCACTCATATCCCTATGATCCTTAACCAAACCCACAACATTCTTCTCAGGTTTGAGCTCTTTTGATGCTTTTTGAGCGAGCTCAATACTCTTGACAATGGTAACCGTTTCATCCAAAGAAGGATTTTTTAAAGTAAGCAATTTCTCTTGGACCTTCTTGTCCCTACAATGTACAACAATTTGATCTCGGATTAGTTGAGACGTGAAATGTTCAAATTCGCATTCTGAAGCGAGAATGCGCAAAGCAGCTGCATATGAGACTATGCTCTCTTCACTCTCCTGCTCTCTGGTAAAAAACCTGTACCTAGCAACAACTAAACTGCTCTCTACATCAAACTGTTTCTCTAGCATGCCTACAGCTTGATCATATACATTTAATTCTTCTTCACCCTCAACTACAACTAAAGGAGGAAGATGTTCCAAAACCGCTTGTCCCTCGAACCTCAGATGATGCTCTAAAATGAAATGTTTCCTTTCAGTGCTAAATCTCGAGCCCCCCATAGCACCTAGATATTTCACAAAGGCTCCATACCACACTTTCCACTTTACTGGTGGATCACCTTGAAGCTGTAGAAAAGGAGGAGGAGGTTGTACATTCTGTATGGTGAAGAGAAGAAGAAACAATCACAGTATGCGGTGAAAATACCTGTGGATTAAAGAAGTTAACCCTATCACATACTACAATAGATAATTAGGTAGTCCACCTGTGGAAAAGAAAATGTCATTGATAAATAATGAATAGAGCAACCCCACATAGAAGATGGACTTCGACTTGGACTGTTAAATGTCACAAAAAACACTATGCAGCAAAGCGTCACTGTGCAGTACTGAGACAGGAATGGCAATTGTCAACTCTGGAATGCCTTGAAAGAAAATACGATGCAATAAAAAATACTGCAAAACTTATTCCAGTACGTCCTTTGGTAAAAGTGCTTGAAAATAGAAGAGTGAAACACTTGCAGACATTGCCAATTTCAAGCGCGGTGTCTCAGGACATCAGACACTGCCCTGTGCGCCCACAAAGATGTCAAGCGCGATGTCTCTCAGGGCAGCCGTCACATCCGATGATACTCCTGACAAGCACGATGTCTCTCAGGGCAGACGTCACACCCGATGACTCTCTTAGCAACAAACACTGATCAGTGTACCAGCTTAGATGTCACGGGCTGTGTCTCTGAGTACAACAGACACTGCACACAAAACGCTGCGCTAAACGTTACTTTAGACTTGCTCATTGTGAACCAGAATACACAAGCCACACCAGTAGGATTGTTAAAATCGCTGGAACAAAGCTTGCTTCTGCGCGGTAATGCGCACACAGTGTGTCCTAACAGGGGGACCAAACTTTGACAGACCCTTGGGAACATTGAGTGGAGACTTCATCCTCACCCAATCTCCCACAGAGACAGAAGATTTAAAATTGCCTACATCTGGGACAGCACACTGCGGTAGAGTGTCACTATTTCCTTGTGTCGGAACAGTGGGTAAAGACTGAGTGTCACTAACACCCTGTGTCTCCTGACACCTTGACAACAAACCCCACTTCTTCATCCAATCTGGACACATGTGAAAGGAAGCTTGTCTACCCCTAAGTAGAGTGAAAGGACTGGAACCTGTAACAGCACTCGGGGTGGTGCGATGTGCCCACAACAAGTACCCCAATAGTGAGGAAATACCCTCTCTGCCAAACTGAAAGTCTATCTGCCTGATTTACAAGCGGTTGAACCTTAAGTATATCAGCATCAGAGACTACTCTGTCTCCATCACAGATATACTCCTCCAAGGGGCCCTTACGCCAGATAGTTGGCAATTCGACTGCCCACCCGATTTAGAGGTAAACCTGGTGTAAGGGGCAGTGAAAAAGGCAACATGACCCTCCACACCATAGGAGACAACTCCCATGGTGTGGGGGATCATCAGCGTTTGTGTTTTCAAAAACAAAATCCCCCTTCCAGGTTTTTTTTTTTAAAATACAAAAACTTTAAAATATTTGATTGAAGATAATGCCATTTTGAAGGTACCGTCCATCAAATTTGTAATACATCGACATGAACTACTGTCACATCGCTTCCTGCCAATGTTATGAGAAGTCCTCTGGGCCGGCGGACATCTCTAAATTTGGCAGGCTTAGCACCCTCTGTATGGCAGGAGTAGAGTACTCCGCCATACCAACAGATGTACCCCATTCTTCAAAGTCTAAAACAGGCCTTCAGTGATTTCATCGCTAGCTACTGATAACAGCTGTGATCTGCAGGACTCGTGTTTGAATCCCTGCGTGGACAACGCAGCCTTTGTCCTTTCATAGGTGGTACCGTGAGTACCATTAAACTAGCAAATCGTGAAAACCATCCCTGATATTTTCACCACTGAGAAGCAAGAAATGTCACGTTTTTATACACATGGTCTAATTCTTCTCATGTACATGAGACCCTGAGTGACTGTGAAATTGGGCCTCAATGGGAGATTTTTCAGGTGCATAGTTAGCAGACAAGTAATAAAATATGGATTTCTGCTGAGTCTAATTTCAATGTGGTGTGGGTTGCAATAAAATAATGGTGCTGCACATAAACACAGTGTTGTATTGTGTGTTCACTTTATGTTTTACACAATAGGGATCGCTTATGTGTCGTGCTGGGTGGAAAATCAATATCGAATGACCCTCCGTCTGTTCACGAGTGGGCCGGTGCGCCTGAGCCCGTATTTACCTGGAGCAGCAACAATGGACCTGGTTTTACTAGCTGGACACTCTGGCCAGTAAATGTGATGTAGGGAAAGCGCTGCATTGCAACCCGGCCCTTAGCAATGACACAAGAGTGTGCAATGCCCCCCCAATCCTCCCACCCACCCCCGGCAGTCTCCCCTTCCCTCTCACTCCCCTTGCCAGCCTCTTCACTCACTCACTCCCTGCCCTGCCCCCCCATCTCACACTTACCACCTGCTCTCCTCAGAGGAGGTGGGAAACATGAGTGTTAATCCCCATGGAACAGAGAATACGGTGTCCAATTCTGACCAGTGAAACCAGACCCAGAGAGTCATTCTCCATTGTCCGGGGATTAACGTCTGTGAGAACATTCTGATAATTCCAGCCACCTCATTCCTCATTGAATTCAAATCACTCACAATCTGACCTTTGGTGTGTAAATATGCTGGGCTGCTCCCTTCCAATAAGATGGTCCCGGACTTTAAAAGCTTCAATAAGAATTGAAAATAATTATTTAGTTTTTAGATAGCCCCTCAACTATAATCCAGCCATTTCTAACTGTAAACAGCAGGTGTTATTGTTATCAAATATATCAGTACTCAATTGACTGGCCTAAGATAAATGAAAGGGTGAGTTTGCATGCAAGGATTCAAACTAATGACCTTCAATATTGGGACAGGTGTCTATGGCTCATGGTTTATTCACTCTGTTAGCTTACCATTACCATAGCTGAATGAATTAAAGTTCAATTCATGGCAAGGAAACCTCAGCCTTCCATCTTTTCTAGGTTGGTAAATGGATTATCAGTATTTCTGCTAATGAGCTTCAAAGCCTGTCAAGAAGTGCTATGTATAGAAATATGTGATATTTATGTGTGCGCTACGTAGTACCCTGGACTAAAACGTGGACAGGATACACAACAAAAAAAATCTCCATGGTACAGGACATGAAGAAAAGCAGAGGAAATTTTGGCTAAAATCCTGTCTGTGCTGGCAGGAGAAATGAATGGAATTTGCAGCAAAGTGAACCAGTGGAGATTTGGGTGCCACCATTTTGACGCAGCCGTGATGCAGGTTTTTCGGGATTTACTAAGCCACACAAATCAAAGTTTGCATGGCTTAGCGTGGGGTTTTACCGAAAAAGTAATCAATGCAGCGCCTTGCACTAGATTGCTTTTAAGCACGTTGTGGAGGCATTACATGAGTGGAGCAGAGGCATTCCCATGCATCCACCCATGTATTTTGACAGAAACTCATATGTAATAAAGTCTGCAAATCAGGTTTATGCCAAAATGGTGTGCCTAGCCAAGGCTGGCATAACAAGAAATATCTGTACGTCGCCTTATTACTTCTTCTTTGCACATGTGCTGCATTCTACGCCACACATAGAAATAGGAATATGTCTCTAAGGACAGCTTTCGTGCAGGAAAGAATCTCTAATATGATATTAACAACTATATTTGTATAAACAATATTAACAACATAGATATTTTTAACATCAATATTAACAATATGGATCCTTTTATCATCAATATTACTTACCTTAAAACCGATATTCTTGTCAATGAGATTTGTGCATCACGATATTTACAACGTGATATTTTTGTATCTCGATATTTTTTTCCAATATTTTGTCCAAATTCCCTCTAAAGTGGCTCCATGAGTTAAGCACTTGTATGATACGGAGGTCACACATTTGAATCCTGCCAAGGCCAATATAGTCTTCAGTCGTTCCAAGTTAAAGTAACACCAGTACTCTATGTAGGGAGAGAGTCTTGGGTAAAATATGTACACTGGTTAGATGGCCCTGCACTGCTTTGCTTAAATGGTGTGGTTGTAGTCCCACTCGCCCTCTTGTTTGCTGAAGTAAAGAAGAACAATTGTAATAATTCCTGAAATTAAACATGTTCATATGGAATTCACCACAAAGCCAACTTTATATAAACATTCAGGAGCTCATTTACAAGACCCTTGGGCTGTCGGTACGTCACTTTTTCAGATATTAAAAGTGACGCCTCGGTGACACAAGGGGCTTGTAAACAAGCCCCTCAATATTGTTTTGCAGTTGAATTTATAAGTGCTACTTACAACACATCATCCTGATGAGATACCAAAGTGCTTAGAGGATAAGTTGTGCTTGGTTGGGCTTGTAGTGGGGTCCTGTGGGAAGTGTTTTGGTATTATGTTTGAAGACCACAGATGTATTCATATTATGCTGCTCCATACTGTTTGGCAGAGTGTCAAAAGGGTGAGAGAGAGTAAGCAGAGCTTAAAAAGGTATTTTGAGTTAGTTGTAAGGGTGTACAAATGCAGTGTGGCCTTTGTGGGAAATGCTTTTGATGTGCATGATTGTCAGAGGTTGCACAATAACTGCCACTAAGATTCTGTTGTTGCGAATGTTTCGCTGCAACTGTGCATTGAATGGAGCAAAGGAGAGTTAGCGAAAGCTGTGCATGTGTTCTTGCATACCATCCTTGAGTAAGAATTGGTTCAAGTTCAAGGGTGGGTATGATGCTGGGTCCTGTGGCATCCAAACCTTCTTGAGACGGAAAATCTTCTAACTGCTAGTTAGCCGAACTCTTCATAGTCAACTGTTGAGGAAGATCCTTGTCTTTACTGACTTTCTGTCCTGCAGGTTGTCTTGGATGTTTCTTGTCTTCGTGGGCTGAGAGTTCCATAGAACTTCTGTCTGCACAAAAAAGTAATTTCACCAAGACATTGGTTCACATGGAGGGGACAATCAGCCGGGTGCCATTCTAGAGAGGAGGTCCTGTCCAGTGAAGTTTGCAGTGGTGCTTCAAAAAATGATAGACCCTTGAAATGGATGACTCTGTGGGCAAAATAGAGCGCCTTGAAGACAAAATGTCTTACCACAGATTCGTAGAGTCTATTTGCAGAGGCTGGAAGAAGCATGAAACGGACCATGGAGGCCTGGAGCCTCTATAGCAACATAGACCGGGGGTAATTTATTGAAGGGATTGCACAATGTTGAAATCACTTCTTGTGATTTGGTTCACTCACTAGCAGAACACGTGAAAAGCTGACACACATTTCTTAACTCATTTCATCTCCCCGGAGCCCATGGAACCAGACGATTATGAAAGTAGTTTTTCCACTCTTAGCAGGTAAAGATCTTTGTTATGGATGGGTTACATTTTAGCATGTTCCATAGGTCACAGCTATGAGTCAGTGGTCTAGTACGGAGTTGTCTGTATCTTTTGGGTTTCCCCAGTTTCCGATGAGCTGAGTCTCATCACCATAGTTGTAGCAGGTTAGGTTGAAGAACTTGAAGAGGTGGGCATTAAAGAGGGTAAGTGAGATGAACTGGCTGATCATTTAGGTACACCAGGGTCACTGCTGAAAGGAAATTACGTATACAGTGGAAGCAAATTATGCTAGCTTTCTGGCAAGAAAGGAAGATAGTTCCTTTGATTCAAGTTCTGCTAGTCTCCAAAGGATGGTCAAGTGATGGACTGGAACAAAGGCAAGGGTCACGTCCAAAGGTACAAATGCTGCAACTCTTTCGGTGTACCATAGTCTTCCTGTCATCCCAGTGGAAACCAAGGTGGATTCAGGGCCTTGTAATGGATGGCACCTTGTTCGGATAGTCTGAAAGTATAGAGGTTTGTTTCAGAAGCAGCAGAACTGATTAAAGATGGCTCTAAAAGTTAGTTTCCCCAAGAATGGACCATTGGGGATTGGATGATAGCTGCCAGTGTTGCTTAATCACGATTTTCGTCTTAATGAGCAGTCTAATGTGGGAAATCTTGAATTCAGATGTGAAGACTTGAGGTTGGTGGGGCACCTGCCTGATGCCAGGTTATGAAGGAGGCTTTTGAGGTTGGTGGGGCACCTGCCTGATGCCAGGTTATTAAGGAGGCTTTTGAGGTTGGTGGAGCAACCTGCCTGATGCTAGGTTATTAAGGAGGCTTTTTGCTGGGATCATAGCAGTTTTTGACAGTGGACTCTTCCTTATTTTTTGAGAGACCTTTCTGAAGGTGAAGCTGCTTGACCATTTACCTTGTTTGTTTAAATTAAAAAATTGTAATTGCAGTTTGCCAGGGCGAAAGGCAGTAATCTTCTTAATCTTAGTTTCAACGACCTGGATGTCAAGTGTCTTGCTCCTGAGATATTGTTACTGTATCTTTGCTTTTGAAAGGAGGTGATCTTGGATGGTTGTAGGGAGCATGTTTGTGGGAAGATTTTGTTATGGTGCACTCTTAGTTACATTTAATCGTAGCCAGTTTTTGTCTTCGTACTCCATTGTACTATGAAATGTACTATTTGCCACTACTTTTCCATGGATTTTCTTGAAGAGATTTAAGCATTCACCTGTAAGGCTGTATTAAATTCTATGCAGGTTTTACTAGTGCCTGTGACCCAACACGCTTGGTGATGCTTGATTTGCAACTACCAATAACAAAAATCCCTTGAAGAAAACTTCAAAATCCCTTATAAAACTATATTTATATTTTGTCCCCACTTTTGATCAATGTTATATTACATGTGCATTAGATAGATTCTTACAGGCCACTGGGACTCTTCCCTGGGCGTGGCTTGCGTGGAATTTGGACCTTGACACTCCACTTTCTGACAGGGATTGATTAACAAACTAACACATATAGTCTCTAGCAATGTTCGTTTTCAGTTGGTACATTACAACTTCTTTCACAGGGCATACCTCCCACCTAGGGCCCTACATCATTTGTCCTTGACACGTCTTAACAGCTGCCCCTGCTATGGTGCAGACAAGCCAACTTCTTGCACTTAGCTTGGCATTGCAGTCTGGTGGAGGTATTCCGGCGCCAGGTCCTAGCTCATATTGCCTGGACTACACGTTTGCATAAAGTCCCTTCGCCCCAGTGCTGTCTGCTGGGTAATGTCAAATGGCCAAAGGGTAGAAAACTTCGATGTAAATTTTTACAATTAGTATCAGTGTTGGCTAGACGTAGGGTTGCCATTACATGGATGGGTCAACGAGTGTCTGAGATAACACACTGGCACAGGGACATAACGGAGTGGTCACTGACGGAAGGAACTCAGATAAACTACACAGGCGTGATGATAAGTTTGCAGAGGATCTAACAGACCAGTGGGATTTATTTAATGTCCTCCTAAAACCAACATCAGATGGGCTCTCCTCAAAAAGCGAAGGGGCTGACGATAGCAGGGAGGAATGCATGGAGGGGGGGTCTACAACAAGTTCTGCTGATGGGGGGAGGGTTCAAGTCCTGTGGGGTTAGGCCCGATGTTCTATTGAGGTGTCTAATGTGTCTAGTACTTTCAACAATGTCAAATGTAAAATTGTTTCTGTGTGTCTGTCTTCCACTATACTTATCACTACTTGGTGCCTGGTTCTTTGTCCTGTATTATAAAATGGAAAAAATACAGTTTTTTTAAAATAAAATGGACTCTGATGAACGGTACAATTCCATATGGGAGTGCCAAACCCCCTAAACACTTGTGTTTAGATCTAATGTTGACCTACATGGTTCACGATGTCCTATTTTCCACAACTGGACCCAAGAAATCTTTCATGTGGAAAATAACGCCATTATGAAAACGTGCAATAGAAAATACATACCATGGCAGAAAATCCAGCAAAACATATTGCTTTCTTCAAACAGTGTCATGTAGTCCCTACATAACCTATACAGGATCTGCGCGTTTGGATAACAAAAACTGTGGGACTGGTGGCTGACTGATTCCGTGCACCCCCACCGGATACGTTAGCCTGTCTGTATCAGCTAGCTCACAGTGGCACTATAATCTCCTCTTACCAAGGAGAGAATAGATTCTGGCAACCTCAGAACATGATAACCCTGATCCCTCAGAATCGTGGAAACAATATACTACCTTTTGCTCAGTCACTCATGCTCACTTGGTTGGTCTCAGAGAGATACTCCGAATAAACAAGCTGGGCGTTTTCAATAAGAATTTATTGAACAGTTGTTATTCTGGTGTAGAATAGATGAGCTGCAAAAACCACTAGACAGTAGCAGAGATATATGATTAGGAGAACTATGAAAGTAAAGGGTTGGTAAAGCTCTACCATCTTCCAATAATCATGAATACATACAAGTATATAAAACACATGATAAAAAGAGCATACTTCTATGATGCCTCCCTAACTAGATGTACCTAAATGTACCTAGCATCTGTGTAGATGTTATGCCAAGAATCCCTCTAGGATTTAGTAGACCCCATTACCTGAAGATGAGAGAATATGGGACCCGCCCTGGTCTCGAGTTGGACAGCCCGCACTGGGACGCCCCCATACTGGGGCAGCCATGCGCTTTATGAGTGTCTCTGGTCAGTGTGTCAGCCGGGAAGTCTCGGTCGCCTCTGTCCTTCTAAGAAAGATGTGATAATATATACCCATAGGTCTCCCCAGGGGTCCTACCTTGCTATGTTACTGTGTCGGCCTGAAGGATGACGTTGGGGCTGAACTTTATACAGAGATATTATACAGGAGATGTTAGTCCTGCTATTAGTCCTGCTGTTCTTCCAAGAAGCCTCATGAATAATGTATGATATTCGAACTAGGGAAAAACCTGCGTTCTAAATGCAGTGTCGTATCTAGGTAAAAAGTCAGTCCCTATGAACCGTTATGTATGTAATGTAGGGAAGAATATAGGTGAAAGGTTGCAATGTTACCTGTGCCTATATAGGGTACCTATATGGAATATAACAACAGAATCACACCCAGAAACCTACTTTTATAGTTTTTTTGACCGGGGATCAGGCCCCCCAGAATTGTTACTTCTGGCTACTTGTGGTTTGGGCCAGAAAATATTAGCAGTGCATCAGGTCTACAGGACAAAATGATGAGCTGCAGAGGACAGTTATAATAGGCAATGACTGAGTCCTTTGACCAAAAATAAATCTTAAGAGATGAGGAAAAAATTAAACTTTACTTGCAGCGAATAGAGCCACACAATAATAGGCAATCTTTCTAAGCTGATGTTTCTTACCTATCAATCATTCTATTTCAAATATGCTTCAAAACACCAAACAAACCCATCACACATATTGTTGAATCATGTAATAATACATTAATTTGATATTGCCAGCATTTTTTTCTTTCTTTCTAGGACATCTTTTGGCTAGAGATGTGCTATAGAAATACCTCCTACATAGACATTGACACAATACATTGAGGTATTCTTCTTTTTGTTAAATGGAGTTTTGTCAAGTGCCCAAACCACACATTAAAGTACTCAATGTTCTTTGAAACAACATACATTTAGATAAGGGTCACATGTAGTTTTATGATCTAGACTATGGTCACAAACTGTCATTAGAATCCACTTTAGTCAGAACTTGTTTCTTTTATCAGTAAGCTCAACAGAGGTTATGTACAAAGGCTGAAAAGGTTATTTGCATACGTGATAAGGTGACCTTGGCTTGCCTGTGTGAATCCCTGTGTCCAAAGTTTGCGGTCTTGGATAACACTGGTTCCATAAATGAAGCAGGGCAGGACTGCCCATGTTGTAAGGGAGGCTTTGCCAGGAGGTGTTTTTGATACCGCTAAGGTGAGAGCTCACCTGTTTATCACCGCTTACAAGCCCTTTCAATGAAGCGTGGCGGCCCAGGGTCTACGCACTTCCCACAGATGCTATGAACACACGTAGGGCTGCTGAGAAATCACAGTCATTGCAAAGGTTTGGAATTTTGGAAAAGTCCATTTCTGGACAAGAAACACAATGAATCCAATGGAAACCTCGAGAGATTCTGATGATGACGTAAGAAGAAAGTATAACACATGGCTAAGACCTGGGCCATTGATCTGCGAATAGGAAAGTCAAACAAAGTCAGAAGACCCAGCAGACAAAGACCCAGACTACAGAAATGTAAAGAAGGGGCGATGGGCAGTAATCAGGGATCCTGCAGGGCTGTAGGAGGCCAGGATACGTCAGCTTCAGGAGATGGAGCCAACAGGGGCGGCTGGTGACATTTGAAAATGGCGGGCCTAAAAAGGCTGGAGGAGTGCCCCGTCAAAACGCACTCTGAAACTAGGCCCAAAACACCCCTTCCCCTCCATGGATTTTCTTCAAAACACTTGCAATCAAAATTAGACGTCCCAACTCTCATCCCAGCTAAGCAAATCCACTCGGAACCACCTGCAACACCCTACAATCGAACCCCAAAAACATGCAAAACTCACGTTTAACATGGACTCCTATGGCAGCTCCTTCCCTTCCTCGACTTTGCCAAAAAACACCATTCCCATCGATCGATTCCTCCCAAACTTCCTGCACACCCATCAATTCCCCCTCCCTACCACTCGCAGCAGCCCCGTTCCTGT
The DNA here is from genome assembly GCF_964204655.1 of Triturus cristatus. Classification (NCBI taxonomy): domain Eukaryota; kingdom Metazoa; phylum Chordata; class Amphibia; order Caudata; family Salamandridae; genus Triturus; species Triturus cristatus. The sequence continues at coordinate 1,754,538,547 of NC_140590.1, read as the reverse complement.
CGATCCACTGGAACACCCTAAAAACCACTTCTCCACAACCCAACCCTACCACCTAACCCTAAACACCACCCCAACCCTACCACCAGCAGCGGGAGAAATTAAAATTAATAAAATTAAAAGACACTTACCTGACCGCCTCTTCTCCTGGTCCGCGTTGGCGCCTCTGCCCCTGCAAACCGGTCCGGAACACCACGTGACCTCAGCACTGGAGTTAAGTGACTGGCAACCCCTCAGCTAATCCTGGCGCTGCTGCAGCGCCAGGATTGGCTGAGGGCACAGCCTACTCCTCGTCCGCCGCCTGCCCATTAGGAGACCGAGGGGCTTCTAATGGGCATACGCAAGGCAGTTAAAACACAAGTACGCATGACTGGGCACGGGCTAAAAATTAAACTCCATGCCCACTCATGCACACTTGTGCTGCCTTTCCCTGGCTTGTGACAATGCATGTCAGTCAAACTGACGCCGGACCGCCCACGGTCCGACGTCATGCTGACTGACATGCATTCTCAGTTCTCCCCACCCTCGGCGTCTCTGAACTTAAGTAAACTAAGTTCAGAGACACCGAGGAGGGAGCTGCGGGCGCGCGGGCGGGTGCGGGGGCGGGGAGGCAACGCCCCCACGCCCCAATGGACGCACCGCGCCTCGGAGCCAACAAAGAGCCAGAGAGCACCAACGGTCAGAACTGGGGGAACACATTATATTGTTTGATTCTGAAAACAGCACAAGAATCTGCTACGTATGCTTTTGTTTCATGGAGTCGTTACACGGAAAATATGGAGAAGTTGTCGTATGAAATCCCTCCTAAAAATCTGAGATGTTTATTAACATATCAATTTACTTTTTGTACAAATCTTTTTATTTTGGGCAGAAACAGGCATGTAATTAGCCCAAAGTGACTCATTTTTTTTAAATTTTCTCTTACATGGGTACACTACTCACCCATTTCGTTTAGAATGAAAACAATTGCCACCTTTAGTCAGAAGAGCCAGGCACAGCAGCCGAGCAGAGGGTCTATGAATTAATGTCTGGACAGGGTTTTCTTCTGCAGTGCTATTAGGGCTTTGGGGGGGCGGCCGACCAACGGGAGGCTCGCCCCCCTGGGGGGTTTTGGGCCGGGGGGCAGCCGGAGCACGGGGGCGGGTTGGGCTGGTTTTGGGCTACTTGGGCTGGTTGGGCTCTGGTTGGGCTCATTTTGGGCTGGGGGCTATATAACCGGGCATTTTGTGTGGCGGTCCACCATTTTGGTGGATCGTGACACAACGGCCGGCTGGGTGGTTGGCGCGAGCTTTGTCGCAAGCTTTGTGCGAGCATTGTTGGTTCTTGGCGAGCTTGGTTGGGCTTTTGGTCGCGAGCGTCGATTGGCGGGATACTGTCCTGCGTGTGTTACTGCGAGGGAGCGATGTCCTGGGGTATCCTGAGGCAGCGGGAGCGAAGTGATCGGCAGTCTGTCTATCAGCGGTATGACCCGAGGGTGGTGGAGGTCCTCCGCCTCCTTGCTGAAGCAGGCCGCACTGATCTGTTGCGGCCCGACGCGAAGGTGAGGCCTCAACGGTGCGCGGCGAGCGGAGTCGCCGCGGCAATTCTCGCACGCGAGCCGCCACGCGCTGGGAAGCGGGGGACAGCGGGGGGCGCAGCTGCCTGGCAGAGGCGGCGCCAGCACGGCAGAGGAGGGGGGAGGCGGGGCGGGGCACCGCGGCCCGTATTTCAGTTTGTGGAGGGCAGTGGGGGTTCCACCACGTGCGAGGGGGGCATACTGTGATAGTAGAGGCAGGAGAAGCGGGGCAGGCAGGGGGAGAAGGCGACCAGGACGGAGGCTTGAGGCGGGGGGAGGGGGGAGCACGGGCAGTTGGTAGTGAGGGTGGGTCCTAACCATTACTGATGGAGAGCTCGGATGAGGGGGGGTGGGGGATCCCTGCGGCCAGCGGGGGGGTGCGCGGGTGCCACGATTGCAGAGCCCGGGTGGGGGGGAGGCGCAGGACAGGGGGGTGCTGGGGGGGCTTGTGGCGGAGGGGGGGTTTAGGGGGGTGAGGGGGGGTTGCTTTGAGGGTGCCGCGCAGGGGGTCAGGTGGGGTGTCGGTGGGAGGTGAGGGGCATGGGGGGAGGCCTGGGGGCGCCAGCGGGGACGTCGGGGACCGGGGGCAGGATGGGTGGCTGGGTGCGGCTCGGGGGGGAGGTGAGGCGCAAATTGGATTCCCTGGAGTGGAGTGAGGTGGAGGAGGGTGCGGGGGGATGGGGGTGGGGACACTTGGGGCGGGGGGTGGTAAGCGGGGGCATGGCGGTCGACTCCTTCCCGGCGCGGGTTCATTCATCCTGGGTCGGGAGGGGCGGGGGAGCGCGGGGGGAGGCGGGAGGGTGGGGAGCGGCGGCGGCCCACTTTAACCCCGGCATGTTGGACTCCACCTATTTGTTTTCACAGGAAAGGCTGGCGAGGTGCTCGGGAGAGCTGCATGCGGCTCCAATCCGCCGAGGGGATGGGCCGGCTCTGCCTTATGCGGGCAGTCGTGCTCCAGCGAGGGACCTGGCAGCGGTGGCACACGAAAGGCGGGGCGGTAAGTCCCTACCAGCCCCACCCCGATGGGCGGGGTTTCCGGGAGGGTCGCTGCGCATAAGTCGGTGGTCCGGGAGAAATTGGACAGGGAGGTACGGGAGGGGCGGATGGTGGGGCCGTTTGGGGAGGCGCCGATCCGGGATCTGATAATCTCACCCATCAGAGTGGTGCCAAAGAAGGAGCCGGGACAGTTTTGCCTAATCCAGCATCTGTCCTGGCCGGAAGGGGCGTCGATCAATGATTACATTGCGGCGGAGTTGTCATCGGTATCGTACTCATCAGAGGACGTGGTGCGGTGTTTGGTGACGGCGGTGGGGCCCGGCGCACTCATGGCGAAGTGCAATATCAAGTCAGCGTTCCGGTTGTTGCCAGTCCACCCGGATGATTATCAACTGTTGGGTATACAGTTTGACGGCGCCATTTTTGTGGACAAAGCGTTGCCAATGGGGTGTTCAATTTCTTGTGCTTTGTTTGAGCGCTTCAGTACCTTCTTACAGTGGGCGTTTTCATGGCGCACGGGGAAGGAGACGATGACGCACTACCTGGATGACTTTTTCCTGGTGGGACTGCCCGGCTCCGCGGACTGCCAGCAACAGCTGGACAGTTTTACAGAGCTCATGGGCTACCTGGGTGTGCCCCTGGCGCCAGAGAAGACACAAGGTCCCAGCACGGTGCTGTCAATCTTGAACATTGAGCTAGACTCGGTGGCCATGGAGGCTCGGTTACCGGAGGAGAAAAATTTGTGCATGCTGGGTTTGGTGGACGACATGCTGGGGCAGCGGAAGGTGACGGTGAGGGAGGTGCAGGTTCTTTTGGGACATTTGAATTTTGCTTGCCGGGTGGTGCGGGCAGGGCGTACGTTTTGTAGACGGCTGGGGCGGGCCCTGGCGGGAGGTACATTGCCGCACCATCATATGCGATTGTCGCAGGCACAAAAGAGGATCTGCGTATTTGGCGGGCGTTCTTGGCGCATTTTAACAGGATCCCGATGGCTCCCCCAGAGGATTGGGAGTGGGATGTCACCATCTCTTCGGATGCGGCGGGAGTGGGCGGTTTCGGTCTCTTTTGGCAAGGGAGGTGGTGCGCGGAGGACTGGCCACCGCACTGGCAGGGCGGAGGGAGGAGCATCGCGTTTTTGGAATTGTTCCTGTTGGTGGTGGCTGTGACGGTGTGGGCGTGGGAGCTGGCGCACAAACATGTGATTTTCAAGGTGGACAATATGTCGGTGGTCCATGTCGTCAATCGACAGTCCGCTAGGGATCCGCAGGTGCTCAAGTTGTTGCGGGTGTTTGTGCTGCGTTGTTTGGAGCATGACATCTTGTTTCAAGCACGGCATGTGCCGGGAGTGGACAATGACATTGCGGATGCTTTGTCTCGTTCACAGTGGCAGAGGTTCCATGGGCTAGCCACGGAGGCGGACGAACGCAAGACGCCAGTGCCAGCGGGGATGTGGTCGGTAGGAGAGAAAGGGTCGTACAACTGGTAAGAGGGTCAGTGGCCCGGTCAACGTGGAGGGCATACGAGCAGGCGTGGTGGGAGTTCTTAGACAGTGGGGCGGGGATGCAGGGTGATTGGGGGGTTCGGTGTGAGCAGGTTGTTCAGTTCATGTTGATGTTGATGGATAAGGGTATGTCGAAGGCGACGATTGCGGGTAAGTTGTCGGCCATAGCGTTTATGGGGAAGTTGTGGTGGGGCTATGCGCTGTCAGCGGGGGAGTTGGGCGCACGCTTACTTGAGGGCTGGGTGCAAGAACGAGGTGCCACGGCTCGGCAGCGTCGCCTCATCACTGGGCGCCTCCTACGGGGTGTGCTACAGCGCCTGCCTAATTTCTGCCTTAATCGGGAAGAGATTCTTATGTTTTCCACTCTTATGTCGTGGATGTATTTCAGGGCCTTCAGGGTGTCCGAGCTGGTGGGGCAGAGGGGAAAGTCCGGGGTTCGATGGGAGGATGTGGAGTTGTGGGCCGGGGAGGTGGCGGTTCAGTTGCAGCGCTCGAAGACAGATCAGCGGGGTGCGGGGACATGGGTGTTTCTGGGGCCCGCGTCGGAGCAAGACATCTGCCCGGCGGTGCGGGCATCCCGGTTGCAGTCGGTGGAGGGTGAAATATTTTGCTGGGTCGCGGGGGAGCGGGTGACGGCGGCCCAGCTGCTGTGGGTTCTGCGGCACGCCCTGCGCGGCCTGGGTGAGGAGCCAACATTTTTCGGGATGCATTCCTTTACGATAGATGCGGCAACGGATGCGGCTCGCCAGGGGTCGGGGAGGGAGGACATTATGCGCTTGGGGAGGTGGAAGTCGGACCGTTACCAGACATACATTCGGTTGCAGGGTTCCGGGGGGGGGGAAGTAGGCAGAGTACTTTCTTTGTGCTGACATGTGTCTCTTTCTAAGTGCGGTGGCGGGGCTGGACGTGGCCGGGTTGTCCATCCTCATCCTGGGCCACTCTTTCGTCAAGCGAGCGGAGCGATATGAATGGGACAAGAGCAGGAACCTTAACTTAGAATTGGATTCTAGGTTGTTTCGCTGTCAGTGGCAGGGGCAAGGGGGTATGAGATGGCATGAGCTTTTCCCGGTGCTGAACAGGGCTGTAAAGGGGGGAGTGTGTCCTGATGTTTTGGTCATACATTTAGGGGAAAATGATTTGGTGCAGTGCAAAGGCCTGGCGTTGTTGAAGCAAATGAAAAGGGATTTGCTGGAGATTCGGACACAGTGGTCAGGTTGCTACGTTATTTGGTCAGAATTCATTCCGCGGAGAATTTGGAGAGGGGCTGAGCGCCCGGCAGCCATAGATAGGGCACGCCGGAAGATTAACAGGGACATGCGGGTTTTTTGTGATAGGGAAGGGATAGGTAGGATGGAACACCCAGAATTACGCTATGTGGCAGTGTAGTTTTTTAGAGAAGACGGGGTGCATTTGTCTCGGTATGGCATGGAGTTATATATTATTCAGCTGAAGGAGGCGTTGGACAGGGCACTGGGTGTGTGCAGGTACCCGAAGCATCAGGAGGCCTAAGGGGGGGGGGGGGTCGAAAGCCGGCAGTACCGACTTTTGAGTGGCGTTTTTCCTAGGTCATTGGGGGTATATACTGAGCTATGGTTACGGTGGGATAGAACATAAGAAGTTACCTAGTTAGGTAGGGTAGGAAAGTTAGGAATTGTAAGTTGTGTTATGATTGTTGCAGGGGGGAAACAATTTAGGGGAGGGGGAGGGGGGCCAGATAGGAAGGCTATATTTAGTGAGGATTAGTTTTGTACGGCACAGGCCAAGGTATGTTTTTATGTAAGGTGCACCTGTTTCCAATAAAGCGGCCTTTTTCACACCAACAAGTTAGCCTGTGGTCTGTACTGCCCCCCTTAGGGCCCAATAGGGCTTTGGGGGGGTGACCGACCAACGGGAGGCTCGCCCCCCCTGGGGGGTTTTGGGTCGGGGGGCAGCTGGAGCACGGGCGGGTTGGGCTGGTTTTGGGCTACTTGGGCTGGTTGGGCTCTGGTTGGGCTCCTTTTGGGCTGGGGGCTATATAGCCGGGCATTTTGTGTGGCGATCCACCATTTTGGTGGATCGTGACACAACGGCCGGCTGGGTGGTTGGCGCGAGCTTTGTCCCGCTCTCCCTCCCTAAGAGTTTGTGGGCGCCCCCCCTCCCTCTCTTTTGGTGGGTGGGGGTTTCGGTTCTGGCTTGGCAGTCGGGGGTGGTTTTCTTGGGGACAGGTGCATCGGGGGGATGCTTTGTTCGGGGTTGTCTCTGGACCAGGTGCTGGTGTGGTGCGCGAGGAGTTGGGGGCATTTTTCCTAGGTCATTGGGGATATATACTGAGCTATGGTTACGGTGGGATACAACATAAGAAGTTACCTATTTAGGAAGGGTAGGAAAGTTAGGAATTGTAAGTTTTGTTATGATTGTTGCAGGGGGGGGGAAACAATTTAGGGGAGGGGGTGGGGGGCCAGATAGGAAGGCTATATTTGGTGAGGATTAGTTTTGTACGGGACATGCCAAGGTATGGTTTTATGTAAGGTGCACCTGTTTCCAATAAAGCGGCCTTTTTCACACCAACAAGCTAGCCTGTGGTCTGTGCTGCCCCCCTTAGGGCCCAAAGACTTGGCTATGACATCCAGCCGGCTACTGTGTCTGAGTGCGTCAGTCAGATCAGCTGAACCATGCACAAAGGAGCGAATGTCCGGCATGAGTCTATAATGTCACACCACCGCAAGAATGTGTCCTGCAGACCCCCTGCTTATAGTTTCAGGGTGTACCATGGCGCTGCACCCTCATGAAGCCAGGGAAGTCTTTCCGTTCATTCTAGCTTGTGAGCAGTGACCCTACAATGTGTCATGCAGACCACCTGCTAATAGTGTCAGGGTGTAACATGGCGCTGCACCCTGATGGAGCCAGGGAAGGCTCTCTGGTTCATTCTAGCTTGTAAGCAGTGACCCTACAATGTGTCATAAAGACCCCCTTCTAAAAGGGTCAGGGTGTACCATGGCGCTGCACCCTCATGGAGCCAGGGAAGGTTCTCTGGTTCCTTCTAGCTTGTGACGTATGCCGTGACCCTACAATGTGTCCTGAGATCCCCTGCTTATAGTGTCAGGGTGTACAATGGCGCTGCACCCTCATGGAGCCAGGGAAGGCTCTCCGGTCATTCTAGATTGTGAGCAGTGACCCTACAATGTGCTGTGCAGACCCCTGCTAATAGTGTCAGGGTGTCCCATGGCGCTGCACTCTCATGGAGCCAGGGAAGGCTCTCAGGCTCATTCTTGCTTGTAAAGTAAGCAGTGACCCAACAATGTGCCCTTATCCGGTTGCCATTCTTGGCATCCGCACCTCTTTTTTAGCATACTTGTAAGATATCATCAGACATGCCTTTTACATTACTTCTCTTTTGGTACAACGCACAATGTGCTCGAAATGCATTCCTCTCCGGGTAAACTCACTCCCTACTGATATGTTAACTTTATTTATCATAAAGAAAGAACTTAAGGCATTGCTTCACTGCACTGCTACCGTGCTGTAAATCTTGGGCCCGATTCACAAAGTTAATCTGAGAGGAAAGTCTAACTTTACGACTTTCGGTATTCACAAAGGGCATTTACGAGTAGTAACGCTAGACTTTCCTCTCAGTTTAACTTTGTGAATCGGGCCCATTGTGTTGATTCGGATTGTGTCTTTCAATGACACTCTTCTTTTTCTTTCCCTTTCTCTGCTTTAGTTCATTTTTTTTTACGCATGTGCTCTTTTCGCTATTTTCACATTCTTTTGCTGTCGTTTGATTTGCATATTATAGTTGAGTATTTTAACGTACTTTATTAATCATTCTATAATTATGTTATTGGATTTTAGTCTTTTATTGGATAATCGTCATAGTTCAATTTTGTCTTTCTTAAAAAGTCAAATGCAATAACCAATACAAGTCTTCCTGTACCATTAATGGTATATATTTTCAGGCTGTTGAACATGCACATGCTTAAATGTTTACTACTCGGATTGCAAATTTACACTGATTCAATAATATAATTTGTGCAGGTGGGGGGATCATTTTACCTGTACCACCTAGCTGTCCAAACCTTCCCCGGTGATTAGTGCGCTATACAAATCGACACAACATAACACACTTCACAGGAAGTGGTCTATGAAGCAAAGGCCGCATTATAAGCCTTTACCCCACCGATGTCCCCATTACACCAGCTATAATTTGTCTTACCCTTAATTATATATCTCCCTGCCTCCTCTTTGATTGTCTCCCTATTGACTCTGTACCTGGAGTGTCAGCCCCATTCATGGCATCCTTCTCTCTTCGTTCCCATCTCATTGACCACAACACGCCAGTCTTTTTATGTCCCACGCCTTCAGTAAAACAGAATCGCCTCACAATGGAGTCAGCTTCATTAACCTCTTCTGACTTTCAGTACATCTGGTACCCATGCTTGTGAAATGAGAGGGTATCAGTTCATTCTGATAACCTGTATCCTAAACTGCTGTCCCCATGAACGGCTCCCACGGCCCTTCCCAGCATCCTCACCCTGCAGTCCCATCTGCATCCAGCAGAGCCTTCCATGGCCAGGAGTGTGAAGACCGCTCTGAACCCGATTGGCTTCTCTCTGCCACCAGCCTGTGCACACTTCAGGCCCAAAGTGATGGTTAAGGGGCCAAGTGAATCCTATATATGCCTGGTGGTACCAGGGCTGTTCATGGTAAAACTATTTAACCAGCAGTATAAAATTATATTAAAACAATTAGGAAATATGAGTATGTTGAAAACAGCTTGTGTCCAACACCTTGTTCATCCTTTTCTGTCAGGGCTAACTAGGAACAACTTCTAGCTCCCTCCTTCTCATAATAATGAACCAGACCTCCCCCTGTACATATTTTGCTATTGAAGTGCACTTGACATGAGAAGGGGTCTGACTCTCTCAGCAACCTGGGAGAGACTACGTTGACCTGAATTCTTTGGTAACTCCGAGAGAGTACATGGGCAAGCCACAGAAATGACACATTTCTGCCACACGTGTTGAAGATAGACTCAGTGTTAGCTACTTTGAGGGAGTGCGCATCAGTTATTCCAGAAGAACAGCAGTGGTTGCTCAGTCGAACAAGTGTGTGGCGAGTGCTCTATAAATGTATATGTAACAAATAGCCTAAAATGTAGAAAATTATGTGGCATAAACTGCTCCATCTTTGATTAAAACATCTGAATTACTGGCTGGTGCCATGTAGAAGAACGAAGAGAGCCCGGATCCCATGATTTATGTGAAGCAACAAGCTTTCTTTGGGATAAAGCTTGTGATGGCCTTAGTTCATCCGCAGTAGCATCCGGTGCCTTAGCTCTGGCAAGAAGACATATGTGGATGAGGGACTGGAATAGACACAGCAGAAAAGACAGCGCTGATGGAAATCCAGGTTGTAGATCTCAAGCTGCTTGGAGTTCAGCTGGAACAGACACACATATGCCTCAGAAGGGAAAACCTGCTTTGTCTTCCTTATTTAAGTAAAGATCCCTCACTTTCAATCTTTCACATTTATCTAGATCATAGGATGCAAAAAGCCTACAGAGAATAGGAAGACTGAGAGGAACTATACAACAGAACAGTCCTTCTCCAGCTAACACAGACTTCAGCTATCCCGACTACTGAGGTGCAGCGGAGATACACGAACAGTCTGGGCGGTATCCTGGATTCTTTGTCAGCGCTGGAAACAGACGTTTCGGATAGTTGTTTTGGACTTAAAGAGTGTCAATATATATGTGTAAGAGCAATTCACTATGGACTGTTTTCAAGGAATTATTCCTCTGGTTCTCCCAGAGAACTGTTTGGCCTATATAGATCTCCAAGATGCATAGCTCTTTATTCAAATCCAGATGATTCATCAAAAAGTCTTCTTAAAGTTTACCTAGGAAGGTGAGCATTTTCAATTTAGTGTGCTGTCCTTTCAATTGATCCCAAGTCTGTGTCCAGAGTTTTTACAAAGATGTTGGCTCCCTTGAAATGACAGGTCACACAAGATGGGATATTTGTACCTGCACCTAGATGACTCGTTGAGTCATGAGGCTGATAGGGATCAGGCTCTGGAAGATGTGAAGAAGGTCATCAGGGTTCCAAAGGTTCCCGGCCTTTTGATAATCTAATCATTCATTCATTAGTACTTTATTCGGTTAAAAAGTCAATAACCATAAAAGCAACAGGTAAAAATTACAATTAAAGTGGCTAAATACACAGTTTTTGTAACAAGGGGGGGAAGCACAAAATTTTTCTATAAGAACAATTAAAATGTATCCATCCATCGATTTTCGGAGTTTAAAAACATATTAAAAAAATTCTGACAGTGATGCAACAATAAATACAGTGTCCATTCTTTGCAATTCTAAAAACGCTGCGCGGCATCTATTTACATTCATCTCTTTAAGGATTGGGACAATACATTTCCTATGGGGCAAAGTGTAAAATCTACAGAAAAACAGCACATGAATATCGGATTGCAGAGATAATTCATCACATGGACATAAGCACAATTCATTAGACCAGGAGTTCATTACTGGGAATGTTAATAATCTAAAAACAATATTAAATCTAAAACGTGTAAGACAAAATCTGTCGTAATTTGACATAGGGAGGCTTAAGTATGGTTGTAATTTAACTCCGCTTAGTATCAACTGATGGGAGCAAACCGTCTCTTTCTTTATTTCCTCTAGCAATCTTTTTTCCCTGAGGTGTTCCATACACAGTTTTTTCAATAATTTTCTGGATATGTATGCCATTGAAGGTGGATCCTCATAGTATTGATGACAGTCAATTTCTGTCAAGAAGGATTTCACATAGTTTAACCATTTAAAAACATTGACATTTTCAAGTTGTAACACATCCTGAAGTATGGCATGGTTTACTACGCACTCATTAACAGTCCATACCCTATGCCACAGTAAGATGGGCTGAATTCTTATTATATCACAGATATACGACTGCCCCAGCTCCTCATGACAATTAAGGGTTGCAATACTATCGGGTACAGACAACATGTACCGCATGAACTTGTTTTCAACTAATTGCATTGCATTTATGTTAGCGTACCCCCAAAGTCCTGATCCATACAGAGCCACCGATATACACGTTGCATTGTAAATGGTTAAAATTACCCTTATGGGTTTCTTTCCCAACTTTTTTTTATAAAACTCTTTAGGGCCATTATTATCTTTGAAAACAAGAGAGTTCTTGCCTTTATAGCGCTTGTCCATGAACCAGTCTCATGAAACAAGATGCCTAAATAGGGGAAGGTGGGCGTGTTTTCTAGGGGAGCGTTGTTTATAAACATGGTTTTCATTTGCTTCTTAGATCATGTTCCACAGTTCATGGTAAAGGTTTTACTACAGTTTATTTTCAAATCTAAACTGAACATGAACTTATTGAAGGATGCTATCAAGTTTTGGAGGGCAATGGGTGTTCGCGCCATTAAAACAGCATCGTCCGCATACAAGAGTGCAGGGATAGATCTTTTACCAACCATAGGCATATCCCTGCACTCCTGCAGTAGACGAGGCTCCAACCCATTTATATAGATCAGGAATAGAAAAGGCGCCAGGACGCATCCCTGGCGTACTCCGCGCCCTATCCCAAATGATCTACTACATTCCCCCCTCTTCCATAACGAACAGTAGCAGTAGCCCCAGAATACAGCTCCCTCAAGAAACGAATAATCGGATCTTCCACGCCCATCCTTTGCATCAGTTCCCATAGTTTGTTGTGAGACACATAGTCAAAAGCCGAGGTAAGGTCGACAAACGCAAGGTATAGGCGCTCCCTTTTTATCGATATGTACTTCTGCTGGACAAAAAATAAATTTAAGCACTGCTCGATAGTTCCTATGCCCCTTTGAAAGCCAAATTGTAGATCGCTTATTACCCCATTATCCTCTGCCCAGTTTTGTAATTTGGCTAAAATAACTCTACCGAGGATTTTTATAGATGAGTCGAGTAGGGATATTGGCCTGTAACATGCACAATTTTGCCTATCTCCCTTCTTGTAGATATGTACAATGGTAGATGTGAACCATGATGGACTTAGACCCCTCGCTAATGCTGCATTAAAAAGCTGTACCAGAATGGGGCCCCAGATGTCACTGTTAGCTTTATACAGATCTGCTGGGATCCCATCTGGACCTGCTGCCTTTCCACTCTTCGTAGCTTTCAAACTCAATAAAACCTCAGGCAGGGTAACCACTACTTTTTGTGCATCCTCCCCTTTCTCGCATGTTAAGTTGGAAACTTTTTCGGGACTTTGTTCTAAGCGCATGTACAGGGTGGAGAAATGTGTGACCCTGTCATCTTCACTGATCGCAATTTCCATGCGAGCCTTGGTGTTATCAAAGAGGAAGGGGGCATTTACCACCCTCCAGAAAGCAGATGTGTCTTTAGACTGTGAGGCTTCACATAGTTCTTCCCAAGCACCCTCTTTATGGCGTTCCTCCTCTGTTTCAGTGCCAAATTGTAACGTTTCCTTAAGTCTCTTATTAAGGAGGGGTCCCGGGGTGCCCGGTGGATGGCATATTTAAGCTCAGTGAGGGCCTTAGTGCATGCATTATCAAACCATCTTCTACTGTTCTTGGGCCTGTTCCTAGAAACCGCCCTCAGGCTCTCTTTAATGGTGGCTGCTATAATATTAAAATGCTCTATTATATTTTCACTCTTAGAGTATTCGTCCAGGCAAATTCTAAAGCTATCTGTACAGGTGTTAACCAGGTTGGCTAAGAATTCATCCGGGGCCACCTTGCTCCACTTAAGCGTATACCCATTTTGTCTCCCCAGCGTAACGTCCGGGGCTGCCTGCATTTGGGACTTATCATTTTGACATGCCGTAAATGGGATATCAATTTCAAGCACTTGTGGAAGATGATCACTCATTGGTGACTCATGGATCTTAAAACTAGAGATCCTGTATCCATAACTATTCGAACAGATAGTAAAATCAATGGTAGTCGATGCTCCCCTATCAATAAAGGTCGGGACAAATGGTGTTGGTCGCATGGCCAGTTCATTTACATATCCCAGATCACAATTAAATAATATCTCATTTAACAAATCCCCAGTTAAAGTATGATCAAAATGTGTGAGGTTAATGTCTTGCTCTAACATTAAACCGCAAATTCCTTTTTGACCCTTATTGCAAAGAGGACAGTTAAAATCCCCCCCCATAGGATCATTTCTTCCCTCTCCTTACTGTCTATTTCACCTTGTAAATCATCATTTAACCTTTTCACAATATCCTGGATTGCGCTGCTTGGGATATTGTTATAGAAGTTAATAATAATAAAACTAGTTCCAGTCTTAGTATCTATCACTACTTTGTGATAAAAACTGCACTCTGAGTAAAAACGTACCCTCCCATATGGTATACAGTTTGAGAGGTACGTAATTAAACCGCCCTTAGGTCTCCCGTGTGTTCCTCCTACTGCAGGCGTACAGTAAGTTTTATAGCCATTTAAATGTATGGGCTCAATGGTCCAGGTTTCTTGCAAGGCCACAATATCCATATTATCTATGACAGTTTCCCAGGAGGGATTAGAGATTTTCTGCTTTAAGCCTGCCACATTCCAAAACATCACGGTACAGGCTTCTTTATGTCCAGCTATTGCTGTCTGATCCATGACAACATGACCCCTATCATTCCCATTATTTTCAAATGTAGTTTTACCCGGGGTTTCTATCGGCCCAGGGATCTGATTATGGCTACTTTTAAGGCATGGTCCCTTTTTGCATTTAACATACTCCTCCACCAAAATTTTGGTCAAATTAGCCAATTCATCACTTTCTGGCGCCCTCTTATTGCTCACATTACTAATAATCGTGTCAGACATTTCCTGTGATAAACTATTCACTAATGAATTTAAAGGATTGTTTAAAGATGGCAACGGGTCAAGAAATTCTTCATGCTCCGGGCGTCAGTCAACCGCCTCCAAAGCGCTAAACCTATTATAACATGGGATGAAGGGTGGAGCAAACTGTACGCCTGGCCATTCTCCGCAATACTGCAGGCCACCCTGTTGGTTTCTCCCGACCCTCCGCTGTACTAGGGTCCATCTGTCATCTCCACCCCCTTCTCCAGCTATTGGGATTTTGATCCCTATACATATCATACCTCCTCCCTTCCCTGGGACAATTCACGTCCCTAGTCCAGCTCCATCTATCATCTGGCTGTTCAGCTGGTTTATAAAAGTAGGACAGAGGTCTAACCATGATCGACAAACCATGATTTCTAGGAACCCCCGACAGATGTGATCTACTGTTTGCGAGTTTTCAAAAGTTATGACCACACAGTCCCCCTGTGATCTTTTCCTATTATAACCCACCCATGGAACCCTCTGAACCATTAAGATGTTACTGGCTAATGCTGAAGGTAGAGGGTGATTAGAATTTAACCAATGTATCACCTTATTTCTGAGTGCCCAAAAGGGTTCCGTAGTTTGAGGAGCCAGTTCCGGAACCCCAGTCAAGATTACCACTTAGGGGCATGCATCTGGTGGTAAATTGATGCTTCTACGTTTTTCGGGCTTCTCATGTTGGGCTTTATCGGGATTATTAGTGGGTGCATTGGGGGTAACTGTTGTACATAAGGTTGCTTCGGTAGCCGGGGTTGGTTTGGGACCATCTGTACTTACTACCGAGCAGGTGGTATTTTGCGTGGGTTTAGGGAGGGGGGTTTTAGGGGTTGATTTTTTCCCTTCCGCCCGTTTATTATTGATTGTCGGCGGTTTGTCAGCTGGTAAGATTGCATTATTTACCCTTTTTTCCTGGCTACTATACTGTGCTTTTATGTCTTTCTGCGACACCTGCAATAGCTTCTCTATCCCATGGAGCCTCTCTTCTAAGGGAGTGAGTAAGGATTTAATTAACATTGTCAAGGTACATATTAAAGGATCCTCCCTTTCTGCTTGTACGCCTATACTATTAGCTGTAATACTGTTAGAAAAAATGTCAGCTAATGTATCTTCTAGTGTGGTGTCATCTAGAATAGTCAGGGGCATTGTCTTGTGCCCACCCTCTTCTTTCTCGGAGTCAAGCCCATTAATTTCCCCCGCTGCCTCTTTACTACTATCCTCCCTAATACCACCCACCTTAGCTACTTTTACTTTCTTGCCAATTAAGTTATTATTGTTGGCGCGCTTATTTTTTGGGATTGCCCCCTCCCTTTTTCCTCTCATTTGACTATTTAGAGTCTCAGCCTGAGTGTCTAAGTGTTCCCCGGTCGTAGTATTTTCCATAAGATATAATGGTTGAGGATTAAGAGGGATCAGATCTTGGGGAGCAGGCTGAGTACAGGCGATATTATGTACCTCCGCATGTGTCTGCAGGGGGATAGATTCAGATAAAGCATTTTCAGGGCCACGTGCCACAGCTATGTGGCCCAAGGACGGCCTCTTGGCAAATGCTAGGTCTTGGGATTCCCTTCTCTCCATTAGTACTATCCCCTGATCTATCAGAGAGCTAGTGTGTACTATGAAGTCATCAAGTGTTCCCATCAACTTTACCCCCCAGCCGCATGCTTACTTCTAGTTTCCCGTGTAGCCATTTTATATGGGCTGCAGATGTCAGATTACCCAATAGGGAAAGGGAGTATGTTCAAACAAAACAGTTTTTTAAAGCATATGCAAAACAGGTCTGGTGGGCAAAAGCTATCCTAAATAAAGGTGATAAATACTAATATCTACTAATACAAGTTAAGGGCATACGAATGAAGCCACGGGTTATGACTGACAAGATATACTGTCAAACAATGTCAAGGGGTCCCAAGAAAGGAGAACTGCGAAATATCAAAACAATAAATAATGTGATTGGCTTACAGTTCCATTATGCTTAGTCTGTTAATGAACCAGGGTCACTGGCCCAGCTCAGTCTCCTCGGGCCTCTGAGGGCCACAGAGGGCCCGCCCTTGGCCCGGCTTAGCCCAGCGTCCCGCGAGCGTCCCGCGAGGAGGGAGGTGCGGCGCGTTTTTCTAGCGCCTCCAGCCGCGTTTGGGGGCGTGGCAATCCGAGGAATCCTGGATGATGTAGTTTGACCAGCTCCCCCCGCTCTGCGGCAGCGCCTGTTCACCTGCGGCGTGGGGGAACGGCAGCAGGGGCGGATTTATGGCGGAACAACAAGGCTCCCGGCAGGAAAGGAGAGCAGTTCTGAAGTTTTGGCAGCGTCAGGTAAGAGAGTAAGCTCCCAGCGAGAAGAGACCCGCTCGTCAGCAGGTGCGGCGCGTTTTTCTAGCGCCTCCGGCCGCGTTTGGGGGCGTGGCAATCCGAGGAATCCTGGATGGTGTAGTTTGACCAGTTCCCCCCGCTCTGCGGCAGCGCCTGTTCACCTGCGGCGAGGGGGAATGGCAGCAAGGGCCGAATTTATGGCGGAACAACAAGGCTCCCGGCTCCCGCCAGGAAAGGAGAGCAGTTCTGAAGTTTTGGCAGAGTCAGGTAAGAGAGTAAGCTCCCAGCGAGAAGATAATCTAATCACAGTTGGCTCAAGTTCACAATCCAAAGTTCATCAGAACCAGATTTTAGACGGACCTGCTTCTGACTCCCCTCCCAGATTAGAGAATTCAAATGATCAAGTCACATCTTTTAACTCTTCTGAGTTTAAGTTTTTCAGCTGTAAGAACTTAGATTCACTCTCCTAGGGGGCCTAGCAGCTGTACTGACAATTGTCCCATGATCCCCCGTTCATTCTACGAAAAGAAGAATCTCTCAAATTGGATGGCAATGGAAAGTATTAGTCTCGCTTTGTTGGGATTTGATCCTTCCTTGATGGATAAGAGTTCTCATCAATACAGACGATGAGACTGTAAAATGCTACCTCTACAGGTGGGGGCCCGCTCTCAGTCTCTTGCAAGGTTTGATATTTCTGTGGTCAGAGAAATCTCTTATCTTTCTGAATGCAGTACATATTTGGGGATTGGACAGTGTAGATATCTACAGGCTAAGCAGGGTCTTGCCATGTTTGTTGTCCGAACCCACTTCTCTTTTTAATTCTGTGCAGGGAGGAGGGGTTCTAATTTTGAATCTCTTCGTAAATCATGGGAATTCATTGGCTTTGTTCCCGGTATCATATGTAGGAAGCATGGGGATTAAATACTCCTTCCTGAGCTAGGATGCAAGACCTTCTGTCTCCATGTTCCAAATTCACTTGATCTCTAGGTTCCTGACATGTAGCAAGACAGAAGAATCCTCAGTGACTATGAATGTTTACCTTCAAGGCCCTGCTTTTGGTTTCTTCTTCTTTACTAGATGATGACTTGCCCAAAGTTGATGTTTGCAATAAATCATCTGACGTCAACATTCTTCACTAAGTCATTAGTTATATTGTACACCTTGCGAATGAAACATCATCTGGTTGATCATGTAAGGCAGGGCTTTGGCACAGTACAGGATTTCTTCTGGTAGGTGACCTGGATATACTTAACTGGGAGGGTCTATATTTGTTGTTGTGAAGTGGTTGAGACACGGATTTACCTAACAGTATTTTGAAATTACTTCAGGCATACAAAGGAATTTCACAAATACCTCTGTCTTTCTTTAAATATGGAATCATAGTAGTTTATCCCATTTTTATTTATAAAACAAGAAAAGCACTACCATCAGCGGCTGACCCATGGTTCAGCACATTAACCCCAATCTTTGTAAACATTCCTGTGCAATCCCTCCCAGAGCTTGCCGCAGTTAAGTTCTATTGGTAACCAGATATGAATCTTTGTAAGAAAGGGAAGGTGCACCAAGAACAAAGTCAGTTTTCTCCAAGTATATCTAAAACGTCTCTTTATTGTAGTCGATAGTGAAAAATGGACATCAGCCTTCGCGTTTCGTTCCACTGAAGGAACTTCATCAGGGCTCAAATGGCAATTTTGGAGGAATAAAGTGTCAAAATCACAAAGGTCTCTCAATAGGAATAAATAAACTTCGTCCAAATTCCTGAAACGTAAGTCACGAAAGGATATCTATTTTTATAGTAGCGTCCTTTAAAGAAGACACCCCACAATAAGGGTAGAAGGTTTACCATCCAGTGTCCTTGCTAAGATACATCCACGAGTAACCACAGAATGTCCCGAACGATGATTTAAAGTCTGTGCACTGAAGAAATAATGCAATGCGCCACGTTACAATCAGGTAATCTGCAAGGGAAAAATAACGCAGTGCTTAGCGCACCAAGCATGTAGTTCGTCAGGCACAAATGAGGTCAGGCGTCATACGACAGTTCGATAGTTTGTTAGCAGCAATAATGCAAAGTGTAATATGACAGTTTTAGGTGCTCCGTTAACAGTGCCCCCGCTATGGATCAAATGATGACACAAAAGTACTGCTTCGCACTCCGACCCCAGAACTGCCCCTCCTGGGGTCAGCACAGGCCGGGATCTGACAGATGCAGGAGGCCGAGAGAGTGTCCCTCTGGGTCCACACCCCACCCCGGGTGTTGATCCACATTACCTGGGGGGGGCGCGAACCCACTCTCCTCTCTGACATCAATGACTTGGCCCTTGATTCAGAACTCCGTCATGGGGTTGCGGCAATCTCGGGCCAGCAGCTCAGCTCTTCTGGGGCTGCCGGTCCAGGCCGCTGCTGGTTTACTCCGAGGGCCTAATGACTTGGCCCTCCTTCTGGCGGTCTCAGTCCACATTGAGATCTGCCCTCAGCACTGTAGAGACTTTACTTCAAATTCGGTGCACACCCTACCCAGGCACTCCACACCAGCGCCTCAGGTTGCACTTCAACAAGCACACCACGTGTCTGAGACTTGCTTCTTCTCTGGTGCTCACAACGGCCCGACGCTCTTCACCAACACCCCGCTTGCACCTCGACACACACCCTTCACTTCCGAGTCTCTCCTCTTCTCCCCGTGCACATGATGTCCAGGTGCTCTTCGCCAATGCCCTGGCTGCACCATGACACGCACTCCATGCGTCCGAGACTCACTTCTCCTTTTGGTGCACACTATGCCCAGGCACTCTTCACCAATGCCCTGGCTGCACCATGACACGTACTCTGCGCATCTGAGTCTCACCTCGTCTCCCTGTGCACACCACGAACAGGCGCTCCTCACCAACGCCTTGGCCTGCACCACAACACACCCAGTGCGTCCGAGACGTAGCTTACTTCTGCGTGACCACGATCACAAGGCACAACTTCTGAGGGTCTCAAGCTGCAAAAGCACGCACACACCGCATTGGGACTTCTCCGGAAACTTTTATGATTTTGTATTTCCAAACAGGGAGCCAGCTCACCTCGGGCCCTTGGGGTTTCAAGACACAGCACAAAGCACAATCTTCTTCAAGCAGGAGGACCCAGCGCCTCCAAGCACAGTCCCAATAGCCTCCCAATAGCCTCTTCCTTAGTTAGCAAACTGCAGACCAGCCCCAGATCACGAAGCAAGGATTGGTCTTTCCACAGCAGTCTCTTCAGTTGCTCCTTCTTTAGCAGAGGTTCCTCTTGACCACAGAATGGGTCCAAGCCTTTTCAGTCTCAACCCATATCTGTTTAATTCCAACGTTCAGGGGTTTCAGCTCTCATAGTTATACCCCTTACTGTCTTTGAAGTTCGTTTGTGCTCAGGGGTCCCTGACCCCTCCCTAAATCAGTTCTGGGTGTCTCTCTCCCTGTTTGATACTGGGAGTCTAGATCCTTAATCACTCAGCAGGAGATGGGTCAATTGGTTTATAGCACCAGCCCAGGTCTTTTCACCTCCCGGGGTTCTCCTCCCCCTACTTTCCAGATGCAGGGCAGCCTGGTGCCATCTCAACCCCCTCCCTGGGTCAAGACCTCTCCCCACCTATCAGTTCCAGACAGACAATCCACATTTCAGCAGAGACACACAGAAATGCCTAGAGCTCAAAACTCAGCCACTTTCTAAAAGAGTGGTTTCTGAACACACAGTGACAAAACCACCTTCCCGGAAAGATGTGTTATGACACTGTGAGTTCATACATACTAAACTTCACCTCTCCATTATAAACTGACAGGAATCTAGGCTAACTAAACACAATACCCAGCCTCTCCCATTCTGTCCTGTGGGCAGAATGGCCTTTCAGCAGTGAGAAACGGAATGGAGTGTTTTTCACTGTCAGAACATAGCACACACCTCAGTATATGTTCTACCTTTTACCTACATTGCACCCTGCCCAGGGGTTACCTGGGATCTACCACATGGGTGCCCAATGTGTATGTAAAAGGGAAAGTCAGGCCTGACAAGTGGTTGCACTTGTCAGGACAACATGCTAACTTAGCACTCTGCGCGCAGGCTCTACACTGCAGGCCTGAGTTCCCTTCTCCGCGCGCCCTTGCATTACTAGTCCTGGCACATACAGTGCACATCACTAGGAACTTTACAAGTAAGGCAAACATACCAATCATGGCCAACCAATTACCATTACATTTGACATAGGGAACACTTGTACTTTGACACTGATTAGCAGTGCCAAAGTACCCAGAGCATCTAAATTGGCAACTCTATTTCAGGAAAACGGTCTCGGGGAAAAGCAAAACGTTTAGGGAACTTTAACCAAAAAGGCCAAGTCCTGCAATAATTCTTTTGATTAATCATACAATTACACTCACATTCACTGATATAAATGAGCATTTATCTTTCAGAAAGCAAACTGTTTTTAAATTATATTCCCAATGAAATTGAATAAGCATGCATATATACCAAACAATAAACACACCTTACATTGCAATGTAAAATAAACAGACCTTCACATATCTGAAAAATGTGTAACTCGCCCCATAAATGTCTACAAATTCTTCCCAAATGTCTTCACAGATCCTTTTCTTGCGCTTCTTTCTCAGTGAAATCATTTCAAGCCAACCAATATGCTATCTCATGAAGCCTCTGTTCCACAGACAACTTTGTTTTAGTTTTGATCTTGGTGTTTCTCTGACTGGCCAGTTCTAGGAAATCAGGCAAAGTTTCAGGATTACAATTCTTCTCCCAAGATCATACACTTTGCAAGAAAAACCATGTATCTAATATCTTGTACTGTTCTGCATCCTACCAACATGTGCAATAAGCTGCTGTCCCATTTCAGGTAATTTACATGGGGACTAATGCAACACGCCAGGATTTTCTACTTAATCATTGTCTTACATTGTGTCCGAAATGCTTCGCCCCCAAAAAACTTTCAGCTTTTCCTCCCTCCTATATCCATCTTTAGTTTTAATTCCTACTATGTTATTTTTTTGTTGTGAGCTGGGTAATTTTTTTGCAACAGCTTTGTATATCTTACAGACCCTATTCACAGAATCATTACCGCTCAGCAAATCGTTCATTACCTTTCCTTCTTTAGTACCTTCCATGATCTTACCCCAAAATTATTTGACATTTTAAATAGTTTCAAATTTCTCTTTGGGTCAATTTATAATGGCTCTGTATTCCAACACAAGATGTTGCACAATCCAACCTTTCTCCTAAAACTACTGGGATCAAATGAATGACAGCCTTGGAGGCCACAAATCAAAATGGCAGGCTGGCTGCAATCTCTCTTAGTGTGCCTGCATTCAGTTATTCTTTGGCAGACTGAGCCTTCATGCACGTTTTCCTGCTTGTATCTGGCTTTCCCAGCACCTCATAGCAGCATCCTATACATCAACCCATAGCTGTTTATTATATCATGTACATTATGAACCTCATTATAGACCTGGGGACCTACTGGATCTACCCAAGTTATTGCACAATTTACATTTCCCTTTGATTCCAGTTCATTTTCATGAATTACTTGTCTTTCAATTCTTCTTTGATGTTATCACTTTTAGACAATCCTTTCAACAAACATAGTCGTTCTACACTGCTTAGGCCAACAGTGGACCCGACAGAACCAGATAGAGCATGCAGTGGCATTGGGGGCGGTCCGCCCCAGGCGGCAGTATTTTGGGGGAGGACAATGGCATTCAGATAAGGCTCGGCTTGCTTTCGTGGACGTTCGGGGACGGGCAGAGAAGGAATAGGACTAGGGCAATGTCCTCTTCTTTTTTGTGCTGGCTGCTGCCCCCCCCCTTCCTATTATTCACTCTCTTTCTGTCTTGCTCCTCACTAACTGAAAACCGTGACTTGAAGAAACGGTTCACAACCTCTCTTTCCTTCTTTCATTTAGTTGCTTCCCTGTGAAATGGATCCAAAAAAGAAAAACACTCTTGCGAGAAATGCCCTTTTTCTGACATTTTTCTATTCCAAAGTGCAGCGGGATGGAGAGAAATAGAAGGTTTTAAATATGAAAAATAAATACATGACTAAATAAAGCAAGACAGAGTGGTTGCAAAGTGGCTTATTTACATCCAAATACATCAGCATCACTTTACAGAGTTTGCCAGTGAAGCGCTACTTTTGTTTTCTCGTCTTTCTTTGAACAGCATTGTTGTTCCCAGGTGGGAAAGTGCACCATTCCTGGAGGTACTGCAATACCTGGTTGATGGGTGGATTGGAAAACAAAATGTGTACCATGGCTCTCTGTGTTTATGGATGTGGTCTTTTTAAACCATACTGCTTACGTTTTGTAAGGATATGAGAAATGGACATTGGAACGGTTCCCTTCAGGGCCCTCTAGTCATGTCCTTAACTCTTCAGGTAAAACCACTCGCTGATTCCTGAATAGTGAGTGAGAGATCATTAAGGTAACCATGTTGTTTCTGCTTACATTTCACATGCTTTACTTAATCTTGCATTCCCTATGAGTGGTTGCTTTTACTTTTTTTTTTTTTAGGCAGCATATTACTCTTATCAAGTGCATAATTTGAAATGAGCCACATCCAAGTGTTTATAGCGGGCACAATTAGGTTATAGCTGAAGGCAGTGTGAGTTTCTCTCAGTGGGGTAGTGTGGTGTTCAGTGGGGGAGAGGATGTGGCACTATGGCCAGAGCTGTCGAATTTGGAACTGGGGAACCGGGTTCAGCCTTCATGACCAGTCCACCAGACCACTATACTGAAGGAGCACATTCCCATGCTAGACCTTAGAAGGCCCCACTAGACCTTAGAAGGCTGTACCCTAGTGGTGTCAATTGTGGGATAACCTTGAAGGCCTGTCCACCACAATCCATACTGAAGTTAATCTCCAGTATTGCGGGCAGGCCTACGAAACAGCACACGCTAGAGCAACAGTGATCCAGTCGCTGTGACTCTGTCACTGAGGTCACATGAACCTTGAGCAGGTTAGGGCGATGCGAACGGTGTGACCGCACTGGGTACCTATTTCAGGTGGGTGCGTAGTGTTTGCAAGTATATTATGGTTTTTAAAAAACTTGCTGCCTCCATCCTGGCCTCCAGAAATTTTCAGAAACAATAAAAATGTCATGATAACTTTAGTGATTAATGTTCTTCCTAGAGAGAGATCGGAGTTTTGTCTAGTGGAAGGGTTGACTCCTGGAAAGGTAGCACAGAGGGTTAATGTGCCTGCTGCAAAGAACATGTACCATGCAGTCCACAAAGTGCAGTTCTCTTTCTTCCCTCCCTCTGCACAGCCAGGTTAAAGGCTTGAGCGGGAGCATGGCTCATTGTGTAAGCAGATGTACTGTGGTAAAATTGATATATTCACCACCATCTCAAATACTAATGAGAAGTTTCCAGAAACACAGCGCATCCAATTTCTTTGCTGAGTCACCGCATAATCCCATGAAGATCAGGCTGCATCTATAAGCAGGATTTGTTTGCTGTGAAAAATCAATTGAATAATACATGCATTTATTAGTTATTAAACAAAGCCGCAGGGAGCATGGAGGGGGGCGATTGAGGCAAGAACAGACACACACAGGCGTGTTCTGCAGGGCAAGAAAGGCAAAGCCTCAGCACCAGCAGCTGATCCAACAAGCACACAATGCCCATCGGATATTGACACTGCTGAGCTCATTGTATCTGCAAAAGAATACATTAAAAAATACATTAATATTTCAACAGAGCCTTTGAAAGTCATCAAAGAGTTATATAATGTGTCTGTGCTCTTTGATTGTCCTGCCTGTAGTTGCCCTACCATATCCACTGTGATAGGCTTGGACAGAAAGGGACTTTCTGAGAGACTAGATCATTCATGGGATAAACTAACATAACATAATATTACATTAACATATAAGATGAACACCAGAGCAAACTGCAGAAAGATTGCACTTACCTGTTGCTACTCTTTTAGAGTGTAAGCCACATTAGATAGTATCCTTTCAATGTTATGGTGTGCTCCTGCAACAGACCACTCTTGATACACACTCTGGAGTGCAATGCTTATATCCCTTTAATCTCCAAGTAACTTTGAGATATTAAAAAAAGCATGTTGGCTGACAATGCTGAGGTACATTGTGGAGTTAACACACTATAAATAAATTAACATGACTTTAATGCAGACACAAATAATTGATCATCTTCCCTTCAGAATACAACCAGGTGCCTCAACTGGCAAGCTGTCACAGATGGTTGAGGTCATATTCATGGAGGATGAGCCAGTGGTCACTAAAGAGCTCTGATTGAAGTATAACAGTAAACTGTAGACAACAGGGCCTGATGTACAGTGGTACTCTTTGGTCATAAAGCCTACTACTTGCAAATTGACAAGTATTGTGCCCAAAAAATATCTTTTAACTATTTTCAAAAGTTGCTTTATGAGTCTGAAACATTTTTCCAAATCGTAAAAGGGCTTTTGCACCCCTTTTCAAATTACAAATAAGAGGGAGCAAGAAAGGAGTCACCCTCTTATCTGCGATTAGAAAACGGATGTATCAATGGTTTGCCAGGAAACTGAAAAATCTGGGTGTCATAGTGGGCAATAAACTCTCCTTTGGGGACCAGGTAAACGCGGTGACCTCTGCCAGTTTCCATCTTTATTATTATTATTAAACCTTTGTAGTGCGCGTAGCTACCTTTAGCCATCCTAGCACTAGCGACTGAACAGAGGCAAATGAGGTTAAAGTGCTGATTTTTGGAATAGCCAGGTTTTTAAAAGTTTACGAAATGGAAGGAGATGGGGTTCAGAGCAGAGGTGTGGGGGTAATGTGTTCCAGAGTTTCGCCACATTATAGGTAAAGGATCTTCCTCCACTTCTTGTCCTCCTTATTTTTGGAACGACTGCCAGATTAAGAGTGACCGACCGCAAGTCCTTCTTGGGGCGATAGGGAGTAATAAGGGATTTGTTGATAGGCGGGCCTATTCCCCACATCGTTTTATGAGCGATGCCAAGGGCCTTAAATTTAACTCTTTCTGGGATTGGCAGCCAGTGTAGAGTTTTTAAAGCTGGCTTGGCTGATTTGGACTTTGAGATCCCAAGCAGCATTCTGCCAGTACAGTTCTGCGCCACCTGGAGCTTCCTTAAAGTAGCTTTGGAAGACCCTAAGTAGAGGGAGTTGCCATAGTCCAATCGTGACAGGACCAAGACCTGAATCAGGATTCTTTTTGCAGCCATTGGAAGGAGTGGGAGGACTTTCCGAAGAAGTCTGAGTGTGCCGCAGCAGGCCCCTGTCACCCTCACCGCTTGGTGGTCAAACTTAAGAGAGTTGTCTAGCCAGACACCCAAACTCTTTATCTTGGTTCTAGGTGTTGGAGGGGAGCCTAGGCACTTGGGCCATATCATGTTAAGGTCCATGCTTGAGTAGTTGCCTATGAGCATATGTTCTGTTTTGCCTCCATTGAGTTTGAGAGAGGAGTGCTCCATCCAAGAGGCAACTTTCTCCAAACATGTTTCAAACTCAGAGGGAAAATTGCGGGACCCATTGAGAGTTATGACCAGAAGCGTGTCAGCCGCATAGGTAACGATCTTAATCTTGTTAGGTAGAATGATGTCAGTAAGTGGCTGCATATACACATTGAATAGTGTGGGGCTCAACGAGGATCCCTGTGGGACTCCACAGCTGAGCTCTAATCTCCTAAATGTTGCGTCCCCTGAAAACTTCTATTATCTAGGTAGGATTGTATCCAGGAGATCGCCTCATCTTGGATCCCAAGTCTCCTGAGTCTCTCCACTAAGATGGTAAGGTTAACTGTGTTGAAGACTGAACTTAGATCGAGGCGGATGATGGCGACTGCTCCTCCTCGATCTAAAATTTGTTTAGAGTCCTCTACCACAGCAAGAGAGCAGTCTCCGTTCCGTGCTTAGGACGGAACCCAGTCTGGGTGGTATGCAGGAGGTCATGGGTTTCCAGAAAGTTGGAGAGGAGCGAGTTCGCATATTTTTCTAGTATTTTTACAATGGCTGGCAGCAGCGAAATAGGGCAATAATGGCCCAGTTCCTCTGGGTTTAGGCTAGGTTTTTTAATAGTGCCTTTACCATGGCATGTTTCCATGGTCCAGGGACAGATCCTGTGGAAATGGAGAGATTTATGATTTCCAGAAAAGTAGGGAGGATCACACCTCCTGCTTTGTGAAGGATAAATGGGGGGGTTGGCTCTAGAGGGGAGCCTGATTTTATTTGTGAAAAGATTTCTGGTTACTTGTCCAAATTCATAGCAGGGAATTCCTTAAGCACATGTTCTGGCTGATTTGGGAGCACATCTGTAGATCGGAGGTCACTGGGGCAGGGGGAGCTAGGAAATGTGGTATATATCTTTTTTATTTTATCCTAAAACAATTCCGCCAATGTATAATACCGTTCTGGGGGTGCCCGAGAGTTGGTTCATTTTTTGGGAGCTCTAAGAGATCCCCGCTACCCGAAAGATTTCCCTGGAAGTGTTGGTGGCGGAAGTAATGATGCCTTCATAATAACTGGCCTGTGCTTTTTTTATTTCTTTTTGGTAGACTTTTATAGATTCTCTTTATTTTATTTTGTTCAGGTCCTTGTAATCTCTCCTCCATTCCCTCTCCAATCTTTTGCATGTCTGTTTGAGTATTCGCAGTTCAGGGGAGGACCATGGAGTTTTTTTATCTCTACTTTTATCATTGAGTTTAGCTTTGACTCAATCCAATGGGTGAAACTTTCCGAAGCTACGGTGAGATTTGAGCTAGCTTTTGGTTTGAGACTCTCAAGAGCTGTAATCCAGGAGTCTACGGTAAATTTCGCCCAAGGGTGTGTTTTCCTCTTGATGACTTTGCTACTCGGGGTTCACTGTGGGGGGGTTATACAAAAGGGGATCAGAAATTGGTCCAACCAGGGAATGCGAATAGGATTATTCACCGACATTCTGGTGTGGTTGCTAAAGATGGGGTCTAGCGTGTGGCCTTTCTTGTGTGTAGGGCCTATAACTTTTTGGGCAAGTTGGATAGCTAAAAGATCATGGGTGCATCCACCTTGTTGGGGTCATCAAAATGTAGATTGAAGTCCCCCATGAGAGTGGTGTTGGGGGATGTGCCCACCAATGTGGCTGCCACCTCAGGAAGAGATTTAAGAAACTGACTGCACCCTCCAGGGCTGCGGTAGATGAGAGCTCCAGAAAAGGAGTGGGTGAAAGATAGCGCCATATTAAAAGAGACACTTTCACAGTCTGGGCTAATGTCAGGTTAAACCCTGCATTAATGCGTGTTTTTGTGGATTATGGCAATACCTCCGCCTTTCTTTTTATCGCAGTCATTCCGCTTCATAGTATAACCCATGGGCAGAGTTTGTACCAGATCAGGTTCTGATGCACTATGTAGCCATGTTTTCGTCAGGAATAGTTCATCCGGACCCTCATCTTCCAGGAGCATCTTAATCTCCAGGGAGTGTTTTGGTAGAGATCTACAGTTGAGGAGGAGCATTCTGAATGTGTCGTGATGCTGGACCTCAGGGGGTGAATCATCCTGTGGGCGGAAGCTAAACATGCAGTGAGAGCACACGGGCACCTTGCTGAGTGGGAGCAGTGAATGCTGACAGTCCTTTTTAGGACTGGGTCTCCTAAACTTTAATAGCTCCTGGCGTGAATAGACCATTCTAATTGAGGATGGGGGGGCTGCCATGTGGCTTAAGTGGTGGGAGACCCGGAAGCTCGTTCTGAGCTCCGCCTCCGACCCGCCTCTACTCCCTCCACTTCAAACCGTAAAAACCGTTGTGGACCGGGTAGCAAGCGGGGATCGGTGTGAAATGGCTTGGTGAGTGCAAAACGGCAATGGTAAAAATGTAAATTTAAAAGTAAATACAATTTTTTAAAACCTGACCTTCGCAAAGCTCAGGCACAATTCAGCAGTGCAGGTAGTCTAATCAGCCGCTGTGCGTCTGCCATGCGGCTTGAGTGGTGGGATACCCGGAAGCTCGTTCTGAGCTCTGCCTCCGACCTGCCTCTACTTCCGTCACTTCAAATGGTAAAAACCGCGGTGGACTGGGGAGCGAGCAGGGATCGGTGTGATCAGGCTTGGTGAGTGCAAAATGGCAATGGTAAAAATGCAAATTTAAAAGTAAATACAATTTTTTTTAAACCTGACCGCGAGTCTCAGGCACAATTCAGCAGCTTTTTAGAATGATAAGGAAATAAAATCGTTCCTACCAGCAGACTGTCAAAGGATAGTTATATCATCTTTAATCCTATCGTGTGTGGTCTATTGTAACAGTCTGTACCTTAATGTTCAAAAGAAATACCTAAACAAGCTTCAACTATTACAAAATGCAGCAGCTAGACTGCTGACTGGGACACCAAAATTTGTTTCTGTTAAAAAAGAAATAGAAAGGCTACACTGGCTCCCTGTGAAACAACGAGTTCATTTTAAGTCCCTATGCATGGTTTTCAAAGCGCTTCACGGAACAGGACCAGACTACCCTCAACAACGCTTCCAATGGTACATCCCCAGAAGAGCCCTTTGTTCAGCTGAAGCAAAAGGGATGGTTGTACTGCTAGTTAAAAAAGCTAACTGGAGCGGCAGAAGCTTTGTCACCTGCACCGCCCGGGCATGGAATGAGCTTCCTTTTCATCTCAGAAGCACCACGGAACTGCTGACATTCAGGAAGGGGCTGAAAACCTGGTTGTTTACCATGTAGGCCAATACATACTCTGGAATTTGGACAGATAGTAGCCAGCGCGAGGACACCCTTGGGTAACCGTGTGCTCAAGAAATGCAATTAACATAACATAACCACAATTGTGATTGCAAACCATTGACCGGATACTGACAACTCAAGTGGAGAGATATCGGTGTTGCAAAGAAGAAGTCCCTGAGGGACATTTTCCTCTCCAGTAGTTTTTTTGGTTCCGGTGCTTCAGGTATCAGTGCTTCAGAGGAGCAGGCAGTGGGTCACTGCCTATTCCACTTGACGTCTTCCGAAATGGGAAACATTTTTTTAAAGCAGCACCTGTACCTTAATATAAATGAGCTGCTTTAAAAATCAAAAGGTTTCCTATTTGAGAATGCAGATGCAAAGTAAGAGCTCTTCTGTCCCTTGAAGGCCTTCATCTCTGAATTTGATGCCACAGGTGGTTGCAAATCACAAACTGCCTGTTAGTCTTGGCCCTTTCTGCAGGGTAATGCCCAGCCATTTTGCCTTCACCCTTCTGTTTGTTTTCTGAACCCATTTGCGTTGGTGTTTAGGACTCTGCACACTTTACCACTGCTAGTCAGTGCTAAAATACTTAAGTAGCCCTGCAAACATGTTTCAGGCCTGCCACTGCAGACTGTGTGTGCATGTGTAAACTGCCATTTCAACTTGGAAAAATTAATGTTTTCCCATGCCCAAGCCTTCCTTTTTTACTACATGGGGCCGATTCCGATCCGGGAAAAACCGGGTACGAACCGTCGGTCGGAGCGTTTTCTCCGTCCGACTCGTACCCGGGGAAAATACATTACAAACATGGAAGTACGATTCGTACGGAAACACCATTTCCGTACGAATCGTACAAAACACCGACCGACAAAAATATGCATACAAATGTGATCCGGGAAAGCGCCGACGTGACGTCGGGACGCATTCAGGCTGCGGTTCACGAACCAGGAAGTACGAACCGCACCAACGTCACCCCGCACGGATTATATTTTCCAGCTGCCAAAAACTGCCGGGAAATCAGGACGACGCACGCAAGCAGCACCCGTACGCTACGGACAGCAATGGACCCGAACCTACGTGTCATCCCGGCCCTCATAGCAGTCCACCTGCTCTACAGGCACCGACGCAGATGCCGCAGAAGGTCAGAACAACACCCAGGGGCAAAGGGGGGGGCAGGGGCAGGACACATAACCCCCACCCAAGTCACACATCATACATGCCCTGGACATACCTGACCTGCAGGGCCTGGTCACTTCGAGGGGGTGGGGGCGTGTCCAGCAACGGAAGTGGATGTAGACGCGAACCGGCAACACAACAAGTCAGGTACGTACCGTACCCACGCCTGAAGAGCGTGTGTACGGGTCGTACCACGCCCACCCCTACGTCACCCAAACAATGGCGGTACGGCATGTATCCACGTTCTAAAGGCCTGGGTACGAGCCGTACACAGGCCTGCTGAGCGTGGGTACGGGCATGTACGGCCCGTACCCCCACCCCACACATGTATGTACGGACCATACCCACAGCCCACCCGTGTATGTACGGACCGTACCCACACCCGTGTATGTACGGACCGTACCCACACCCCACCCGTGTATGTACGGACCGTACCCCCACCCCACCCGTGTATGTACGAACCGTACCCACACCCGTGTATGTACAGACCGTACCCACACCCGTGTATGTATGGAGCGTACATGGCCAGACACAGGAGGGGTGTGTGCCTATCACTCCCAGCAGTGCCCAGACAGAGGAGGGGTGGGTGCAGAGTCCCCCAGCAGTGCCCAGACATTGGAGTGGTTGGTGCCTAACACCCCCAGCAGTGCCCAGACATAGGAGGGGTGGGTGCAGAGTCCTCCCAGCAGTGCCCAGACACAGGAGGGGTGGGTGCAGAGTCCCCCCAACAGTGCCCAGACACAGGAGGGGTGGGTGCAGAGTCCCCCAGCAGTGCCCAGACATTGGAGTGGTTGGTGCCTAACACCCCCAGCAGTGCCCAGACAGAGGAGTGGTTGGTGCCTAACACCCCCAGCAGTGCCCAGAGATAGGAGGGGTGGGTGCAGAGTCCTCCCAGCAGTGCCCAGACACAGGAGGGGGGTGTGCAGAGTCCCCCAGCAGTGCCCAGACATAGGAGGGGTGGGTGCAGAGTCCCCCAGCAGTGCCCAGACATAGGAGGGGTGGGTGCAGAGTCCCCCAGCAGTGCCCAGACATTGGAGTGGTTGGTGCCTAACACCCCCAGCAGTGCCCAGACAGAGGAGCAGTTGGTGCCTAACATCCCCAGCAGTGCCCAGACAGAGGAGGGGTGGGTGCAGAGTCCCCCAGCAGTGCCCAGACATTGGAGTGGTTGGTGCCTAACACCCCCAGCAGTGCCCAGACAGAGGAGGGGTTGGTGCCTAACACCCCCAGCAGTGCCCAGACAGAGGAGGGGTTGGTGCCTAACACCCCCAGCAGTGGCCAGACAGAGGAGGGGTGGGTGCCTGTTAGACCCGGCCCTCGTAACATAGTCAGACCTGACCCCTGCATCTCACACCAGCCCCGAGCCCCTGGCCTGGCCGATCCTTCCCACCAGAACACACACACCCGACCCGGACTTCCCCCGTCCGTAGGCCTTCCTCCTTCGGCCACCCCGGGCCCGCGTGCCCACTTCATGCACCAAGATGGCCGCCCGGCCCCAGCGCGACCCTAGCCTACAGGCGCCACTCCGGCTGGAGGACATCGCGCTCCCCTTGGGATGAGAAAGGGAGGAGCAGTTTCCATCACACCTCTGCGCTTCCCTGGGAAGGTGGGTTTCGATCGACCCGCCGGCCTCCCCGAGGGCTGGCTCCACGCCTGCTGGGTGTCTGGGGCTCCTCCCGACCCGGCCCTGAAAGGATCAAAGGACAATGGCAGGAAACCCCCAACAAGCGACCCCCAGGTGACAAGACCCCTGCCTGCACAGACTCCGGACATCAAAGAGGAGTCGCCCTATAACAAGGGGTGCTCTGGGACTGTCCGGCAGATTCGCCTTGGAAACACATGAGCCCTGCTGAGTGACTCGCGGCTCCCTGAAAGATCGTAAGACCTCCGAACTTGTGCTTGAGCCCTGCTGAGTGACTCGCGGCTCCCTGAAAGATCGTAAGACCTCCGAACTTGTGCTTGAGCCCTGCTGAGTGACTCGCGGCTCCCTGAAGATCGTAAGACCTCCGAACTTGTGCTTGAGCCCTGCTGAGTGACTCGCGGCTCCCTGAAGATCGTAAGACCTCCGAACTTGTACTCGAGCCTGCTGAGTATCTCGCAGCGCCCACAGACTCCCTTGGTCCCGCCGGACCCCACGACGACAAGCGTATCCCCCAGCTCGAGGATTGTGAGCTGTGCGCCGGATACGCTCCTGCATTTGATCCATACCCCCAAAGACTGTCCCGCTACCTCCTAACCCCCCTCCAAGACTTTGTGAGCCCGCGCTCTACTTGTATATATTTTGCCTTGCTGATCATAAAGATCTTACCACTCCGATCTGATAAAGATTTGCTCTTAAGAACTCCTCGTGTGGTGTCTCTCTGTCGTGCGGTGCCGAGTGTGCGATCCTAGATACGAGGTTCCTCCCCTGAGGAGTCTCCCGCCAGTGCCCTGCTACGATACCTCGAGGGTGGGTCTCAGGGCAGTCAGGGCCCCCTCCGGGCCCCTCTGAGGTCGCCTTCTAACATTGGTGGCAAGCGACGGGATTCGGGCCCATAATCTAGAGATCGTACCGTGAACGGCTGACGCACTATCGACAAAGATGGCAGAAGGAAACGCCGTGGTTCTCGTAGAAGACGACGCCAGTACCGTGTTCCAGGTGGAACAGCTGGAAGAGTACACTCACAGAGAACTAAAGCAATTCTGTAAG
Source organism: Triturus cristatus (assembly GCF_964204655.1). NCBI lineage: Eukaryota > Metazoa > Chordata > Amphibia > Caudata > Salamandridae > Triturus > Triturus cristatus. Next base: position 1,754,505,794 of record NC_140590.1, on the reverse strand, counting down.
GAACTCAGAATTGCTACCACTGGTCTCAACACCAAAGAAGATATGCAAAAGGCACTGAAAGCTTGGGTGGATTCTGGAGCCTCCCTCCCAGAATGAGCGGTGGAGCCCCACGACGAAGCTGGACCCTCCCAAGGAGAGCGCAGCAGCAACCAGGTGCGAGGCTTCGTACCAGACGGGGGCCTATCCCCAGAGGAACTCGCAGACAGAGAAAAAAGTCGCCATCACGAGCTCGAATTAGCCAAACTCAAAATTGAGGGCGAGTTGAAATTAGCCGAGAAGAAGCTAGCAGTAGAACAGTTGCGAGTACAAGGAGAACTGGAAGAGAAGAATCTCCAACGAGAACACGAGGGAAGGAGACTTCAACTAGAACATGAACGCAGCTTGAAGGAAATAGAACTGAAAGCAAGAAGCGAAGAAGCGCGGCCCCCGGGGAACCGGGAGGCGGCCGCCCCGACGGAGCAGAAGGTCCACATCCCCAAGGATGTGGTCAAGGAATATTACAAGAATGATGACATTCAGCAGTGGTTTCGGGCCTACGAGGTCGCCATGACCTCCCATCGGGTCCCGCAGAAGGATTGGGGGGCTGGGTTATGGGGACGGTTCCTGAGCGAAGGAAGAGACACCCTGCTCGACCTACCCACCTCCATGCAGACCTCCTATGAACACATGAAAGCGGCTCTCCTCACAAGGTACGGCCTCACCCCGGAGATGTACCGCCAGCGGTTCCGGGACTGCAGGAAGATCCCGGGTACCACCTGGGTGGAATATGTGAATTTCTTCAGCCGCGCCTTCGATGGGTGGATCAAGGGCAGCAAGGTAACCACCCTGGAAGAACTAACCGACCTTATGTTATGGGAACACCTGGCTGCCAACTGCTTTGTGGAACTACGCCAGCATCTGTTCGACAGCAAGCTCACGGACCCGAGAAAGCTGGCTGTCGAGGCGGATCGCTAGACCAACACCCGGGTCTCCCGGGGCCCTGTAGGGGAGTACCCCCGAGTCAGTCAGGGACCACCCCGCCAGAGAGGGGGGGGAAACCAGGGAGGGCAGAGAGAGCCCCAGGCTAGTCCCCCGAAGTCCCAACCTCCGCCTTTCCCGGCACCCCCACCAGCTGTATCCGGCCCCCCCTGAGACGGGGGCACCGGGTAACCATCACTTGTTTCCGTTGCCAGAAGCCCGGGCATTACGCCAATGACCCTGAATGCCCCATGGCCCCACGCACCAACCAAGCAGCACCCCCCGCTAGACAGATAGCCAATGTAGCCCTGGGGGAGGAGGTTGAGGAGGCCGAGGAGTGGGAACCCGCCGCTATGGCCCTAGTGTCCTTAGGAGATAGAGAGATGGTCCCTGGGAGCCTCCTGCCCTCTAACACAAAGAAATATGGGCAGCTCGTCACGATCAATGGCCACCAAGTAGAAGCCCTCCGTGACACCGGGGCCAGCATCACCGGTGTCCTCAGCCATTTAGTCCACGAGGACCAGGTCCTCCCCAACGTATTTTGCCCTGTCATTTCAGCCGACAACACAGAAAGCCTATGTAAGGTAGCCCTGGTGCCCTTCGAGTGGGGAGGGGTGGTCGGTAAACTGAAGGTCGCAGTGAGAACATCCCAGCCCGTCAACTGTCTCCTGGGGAACGACCTGGAAAGTTCCCCCTGGGGGCAAGTTGAGCGCAAGACCCACCTAGGGATGATGGGCCTCCCTGAGTGGGTGTGCGCCACCACTCGATCCATGGCGGCTCGACTGACCCCCCTGAGGGACGTCGACGATGCCCCGACCCCTGAAGATGGGATGGTCCCGGCCGAGGGCCCCCACATCCCCCCACCAGAAGAGTCGCTCGCCAGTGACGAACCGCCGCCTTCCGACTCCACCCCAGACACCGAGTTAGGCGATCTGCCCGAATTAGCCCAGTGGCGCTACGAAGGGGGCCCCTCCCGTGAGGAGTTCTGCCGAGAGCAGGCTACCTGTCCCTCCCTGGTCGGGCCCCGGCAACAGGCAGAGGCCCAGGCCCCAGGCGACCAGACGGGGACGCACCAGGTCTATTGGGAGAATGACCTTCTGTACAGCGAACAGAAGTCAGTGGAGCTAGGGTCCGGCCGGGTGCTGGTGGTACCACTACGCTTCCGAAACCTCCTCCTGGGCTTGGCCCACGACGTTCCCCTCGCAGGCCACTTGGGTCAGGACAAAACATACAGTCGCCTCGTGACTCACTTCTACTGGCCCAGAATGAAAGCGGATGTAGAAGCCCACTGCAAGTCCTGTCCCACGTGCCAGGCCAGTGGGAAGAGTGGAGGGAAGCGCAAGGCTCCCCTCCAGCCCTTCCCTGTTGTCAGTACCCCTTTTGAGCGGGTCGGGATCGACATTGTAGGACCTCTGGACCCCCAACTTCCCAGGGGCACCGGTTCATCCTCGTCCTGGTGGACCATGCCACTCGTTACCCTGAGGCCATCCCCCTGCGCACCGTCACGGCCCCCGTGGTGGGCCGGGCGCTGATGGGGATCTTCTCCCGCATGGGTTTTCCCCGCGAGGTCGTGAGCGATCGCGGTACCAACTTTATCTCCCGATACATGAGGTCCTTATGGCAACAGTGCGGGGTGTCCTACAAATTCACCACCCCATACCACCCCCAAGGAAACGGCCTGGTAGAGCGGTTTAACCGGACTCTGAAGGGGATGATCGCGGGCCTGGAAGAGCCCCTCCGGCGTAAGTGGGACCTCCTGCTCCCCTGCCTCCTATTCGCATACTGAGAAGTTCCCCAGAAATCCTTGGGTTTAAGCCCCTTCGAGTTACTCTACGGGCACCCCGTCAGGGGCCCCTCAGCCTGGTCAAAGAAGAGTGGGAGGCGGCGCCCCGAGGCACCCCCCGAGACGTGTTCCGTTACGTCCTGACCCTCCGCAATCAGACTAGGAGGTTCCGGGAAATGGCAGAGGCCAATCTGGAGGCGAGTCAGGAGGAGATGAAGCGCTGGTACGACCAGAACGCCGCGCTAGTCGAGTTTCAGCCGGGCCAGCTGGTGTGGGTCATGGCCCCCGTGAAACCCTGCGCTCTCCAGGATAAATGGACCGGGCCCTTCAAAGTAGTTGAGCGAAAGAGCCCGGTCACGTACTTGGTAGACGTCCAGTCACCCCGGGACCCCCTCCGGGTCCTCCACGTGAACCGCCTCAAGCCCCACTTTGTGCGGACAGAGCTGAGCCTCCTACTGGCCACTGACGACGGGTCCGAAGAAGAGTCAGATCCTCTCCCTGATCTTCTATGCACCAAGGAGAAGGACGGCTCCGTAGAAGGAGTGAACCTCTCCCCGTCTCTCACTCCCCAGCAACGTGAGGATTGCCGCCAGCTCCTAGGGCAGTTTCCGGACCTTTTCTCCCTGGTCCCCAAGGTCACCGACTGGTGTGTCCATGATGTGGATACCGGGGACAGCCCGCCAGTGAGACACCGAGCCTACCGAGTCCCTGATCGGGTCCGGTCCTGTATCCACGCCGAAGTCTCGAAAATGTTGACCCTAGGCGTGCTCGAACCCTCAGACAGCCCCTGGGCCAGCCCCGTGGTCCTGGTCCCAAAAGCAGCCGCCCACGGGGTCGCCCCGGATCTCAGCTTTTGCGTGGACTACTGGGGACTCAATGAGGTCACCCGAGCCGATGCCCACCCCATTCCCCGAGCGGACGAGCTCATTGACCGGCTCGGAGCTGCACGGTTCCTCAGCACCTTCGATCTCACCTGCGGCTACTGGCAAATTGCGCTCACAGAGGGAGCCAAGGAACGGTCCGCCTTCTCCACCTCGGATGGGCACTATCGCTTTCGCGTAATGCCCTTCGGGATGAAAAATGCCCCGGCCACCTTCCAGCGACTGGTAAATAGAGTCCTGGCCGGGCTGGAAAAATTCAGCGCTGCATATCTCGACGATATCGCAGTTTTTAGTTCCGAATGGAGTGAGCACCTCCAACACCTCCGGAGGGTGCTAACCGCCCTACGCCAGGCGGGCCTCACCGTGAAAGCCAGCAAATGCCAGATTGGGCAAGGTTCGGTAACCTACCTGGGGCACCAGGTCGGAAGCGGGCAGGTCGCCCCTCTACAGCCCAAAATCGACGCCATCCTAGCCTGGGAACCCCCCACTACCCAAACAGAGGTCCGAGCCTTTCTGGGCCTCACGGGCTACTATCGGAGATTCATCCGGAATTACGGCAGCCTGGTCGGTCCCCTCACGGGACTCAGGTCCAAGAAGCAGCCCAAGAAGGTACAGTGGTCCCCTGCCTACCAAGAGGCGTTCAATGCCCTGAAAACGGCCATGTGTATGGCCCCCGTCCTCCAGGCCCCCGACTACTCCAAAGAGTTTGTGGTACAAACTGATGCCTCCGAGCATGGCATCGGGGCCGTCCTCTCCCAAGTAAATGACCAGGGTCTAGACCAGCCCGTGGCCTTCCTCAGCCGAAGGCTGTTGCCCCGGGAACAGAGATGGAGTACCATCGAGCGCGAGGCGTTCGCAGTAGTCTGGGCCCTCAAGAAACTACGCCCTTACCTGTTCGGCACCCATTTCAGGGTCCAGACCGACCATCGCCCCTTGCGATGGCTCATGCAGATGCGAGGAGAAAACCCCAAGCTTCTGCGGTGGTCAATCTCCCTCCAGGGGATGGATTTCACCGTGGAACATCGCCCTGGTACGGAACACGCCAACGCCGATGGCCTCTCCCGATTCTTCCGCCTCAGCGAAGAGAACCCCCAAGAAGATGGGTAGTTCTCTCCGGCTTTCAGCTGGGGGGGACGCGTGTTAGACCTGGCCCTCGTAACATAGTCAGACCTGACCCCTGCATCTCACACCAGCCCCGAGCCCCTGGCCTGGCCGATCCTTCCCACCAGAACACACACACCCGACCCGGACTTTCCCCGTCCGTAGGCCTTCCTCCTTCGGCCACCCCGGGCCCGCGTGCCCACTTCATGCACCAAGATGGCCGCCCGGCCCCAGCGCGACCCTAGCCTACAGGCGCCACTCCGGCTGGAGGACATCGCGCTCCCCTTGGGATGAGAAAGGGAGGAGCAGTTTCCATCACACCTCTGCGCTTCCCTGGGAAGGTGGGTTTCGATCGACACGCCGGCCTCCCCGAGGGCTCGCTCCACGCCTGCTGGGTGTCTGGGGCTCCTCCCGACCCGGCCCTGAAAGGATCAAAGGACAATGGCAGGAAACCCCCAACAAGGGACCCCCAGGTTAACAAGACCCCTGCTTGCACAGACTCCGGACATCAAAGAGGAGTCGCCCTATAACAAGGGGTGCTCTGGGACTGTCTGGCAGATTCGCCTTGGAAACACATGAGCCCTGCTGAGTGACTCGCGGCTCCCTGAAAGATCGTAAGACCTCCGAACTTGTGCTTGAGCCCTGCTGAGTGACTTGCGGCTCCCTGAAAGATCGTAAGACCTCCGAACTTGTGCTTGAGCCCTGCTGAGTGACTCGCGGCTCCCTGAAGATCGTAAGACCTCCGAACTTGTACTCGAGCCTGCTGAGTATCTCGCAGCGCCCACAGACTCCCTTGGTCCCGCCGGACCCCACGACCCGCTACCTCCTAACCCCCCTCCAAGACTTTGTGAGCCCGCGCTCTACTTGTATATATTTTGCCTTGCTGATCATAAAGATCTTACCACTCCGATCTGATAAAGATTTGCTCTTAAGAACTCCTCGTGTGGTGTCTCTCTGTCGTGCGGTGCCGAGTGTGCGATCCTAGATACGAGGTTCCTCCCCTGAGGAGTCTCCCGCCAGTGCCCGGCTACGATACCTCGAGGGTGGGTCTCAGGGCAGTCAGGGCCCCCTCCGGGCCCCTCTGAGGTCGCCTTCTAACAGTGCCTAACACCCCCAGCAGTGCCCAGACATATGAGGGGTGGATGCAGAGTCCCCCAGCAGTGCCCAGACATTGGAGTGGTTGGTGCCTAACACCCCCAGCAGTGCCCAGACATAGGAGGGGTGGGTGCAGAGTCCTCCCAGCAGTGCCCAGACACAGGAGGGGTGGGTGCAGAGTCCCCCCAGCAGTGCCCAGACACAGGAGGGGTGGGTGGAGAGTCCCCCAGCAGTGCCCAGACATTGGAGTGGTTGGTGCCTAACACCCCCAGCAGTGCCCAGACATAGGAGGGGTGGGTGCAGAGTCCCCCAGCAGTGCCCAGACATAGGAGGGGTGGGTGCCTAACACTCCCAGCAGTGCCCAGACATTGGAGTGGTTGGTGCCTAACACCCCCAGCAGTGCCCAGACAGAGGAGCGGTTGGTGCCTAACACCCCCAGCAGTGCCCAGACGTAGGAGGGGTGGGTGCCTAACACCCCCAGCAGTGCCCAGACACTGGAGGGGTGTGTGCAGAGTCCCCCAGCAGTGCCCAGACATAGGAGGGGTGGGTGCAGAGTCCCCCAGCAGTGCCCAGACATAGGAGGGGTGGGTGCAGAGTCCCCCAGCAGTGCCCAGACATTGGAGTGGTTGGTGCCTAACACCCCCAGCAGTGCCCAGACAGAGGAGCGGTTGGTGCCTAACACCCCCAGCAGTGCCCAGACAGAGGAGGGGTGGGTGCAGAGTCCCCCAGCAGTGCCCAGACATTGGAGTGGTTGGTGCCTAACACCCCCAGCAGTGCCCAGACAGAGGAGCGGTTGGTGCCTAACACCCCCAGCAGTGCCCAGACATAGGAGGGGTGGGTGCCTAACACCCCCAGCAGTGCCCAGACACAGGAGGGGTGGGTGCAGAGTCCCCCAGCAGTGCCCAGACATTGGAGTGGTTGGTGCCTAACACCCCCAGCAGTGCCCAGACAGAGGAGGGGTTGGTGCCTAACACCCCCAGCAGTACCCAGACAGAGGAGGGGTTGGTGCCTAACACCCCCAGCAGTGGCCAGACAGAGGAGGGGTGGGTGCCTAACACCCCCAGCAGTGCCCAGACATAGGAGGGGTGGGTGCAGAGTCCTCCCAGCAGTGCCCAGACACAGGAGGGGCGGGTGGGGTGCAGAGTCCCCCCAGCAGTGCCCAGACACAGGAGGGGTGGGTGCAGAGTCCCCCAGCTGTTCCCAGACATTGGAGTGGTTGGTGCCTAACACCCCCAGCAGTGCCCAGACAGAGGAGCGGTTGGTGCCTAACACCCCCAGCAGTGCCCAGACATAGGAGGGGTGAGTGCCTAACACCCCCAGCAGTGCCCAGACATAGGAGGGGTGGGTGCAGAGTCCTCCCAGCAGTGCCCAGATACAGGAGGGGTGTGTGCAGAGTCCCCCCAGCAGTGCCTAGACACAGGAGGGGTGTGTGCAGAGTCCCCCCAGCAGTGCCCAGACACAGTAGGGGTGTGTGCAGAGTCCTCCCAGCAGTGCCCAGACACAGGAGGGGTGGGTGCAGAGTCCCCCCAGCAGTGCCCAGACACAGGAGGGGTGTGTGCAGAGTCCCCCCAGCAGTGTCCAGACACAGGAGGGGTGTGTGCAGAGGCCTCCCAGCAGTGCCCATGGAAAGAAAAAGGGTGGAGTACCCACAGATCCAATGGCCACAATTGTCAGTCAGGTGCACAAAGACCCTGCAGTACATGTAACACATGTGTGCGAGGCTGGGAGTACACACATGCATACTGCCTAAAAGGGCACATGTCCACATGAAGTCATGTCAACAGGCTACATACACAAGTGCAGTGATCACCAAGGATGCCACGGATGATGCAGGTGGAGACATCGCTCTGCATGCATGGACAAAGTTGAAGGTGTCCGTCACACACCCAGCTAATGTAGACACAGCTCAGCACAACATATTGGAAACACCCTGCAGGGAAGATGTCAGGGTACACAGAGGAAGGAACACACCTTGGGACAATGTCACCATGCAGTAACTGCTTACATGAACAAAGAAACTTAGCTAACACCTTGTGATGGCACCTATGACCAGCACACTACTACATTTCTCACACACCCAACACATGATCACCACCCAAAATCATGTAGCAGCCCCACCAACAGCAATACCAGAAAAGCAGTAGAGTTCAACGGAAAAAAAAATGGCTTTAATCAGCATGAGCAAAAAATGTTTGTGTGGATCAAGTTCAATATTTACAAAGCCCATAGGGCAGTCCATAAGTCACAGCTGGATGGGGGACACAGTGGGACGCGTGTCCCCTAGCTTGCCTGCACAGTTCAGACCACCCTGTCATCCACAGGGGGGGGGCATCATGTGGGGGGGAAGGACCAGGCACCGCAAGGACAGGGGGGGCAAGGGCAGGTGTTGTGGGTGCAGGGACGGACGACTCCAACACAGGGGGTGGGGCAGCGCCAAAGGAGGTGGTGAGGATGGCGCTGCACACGTCAGCAAGGTCCCCCAGCGTCTCCCCTGCACCTGAAGGAACCACAGGCCCCAAGGAGGGGGGGGGCGGAGGAATGGGTCGCAGCGCCACTGGGGGAGGGTGTGGACAGGGGGGGGCACTCAACTACCCTGACGGGGACTCCTTTGGCCGCTTGCGGGGTGGTGTCACTGTTGGGCTCAGGGACAGAGCGGCCATGAAGGCATCTTTGCTGGATTCGTGGCCAGGAGAGCTGAGGGGAGTGGATTTGGAGGGAGTGGATTTTGCGGAATGCGGACTCCCACTCTGGCTGCGTGACTTACGTTTGCCCCCCGACCCAGTGGGTGTGCCTACCTCACCCTGTGTGTGCGTGCCAGGAGGTGTGCGCTTGGCCTGCCCTGCTGGTGTGGTGCCTGTGTCTGGTGGGGTGTGTGCATGCTGATGTCTGGGTGTACGTGGGACAGGCATGGGAGTGGAAAGTGTGGATGGGGCAGGGGTAGGGGGTGGGGCGTAGCACTGCAGGAGACCCACTGCTGCAGTCAGTGTCGAGTCTATGGACCTCAGCAAGTTGCGTTGGTCAGACTGCGCCGATGAAATGCCCTCCAAGTATGCCTCCATCTGGTCGAGCACTCAGCTGTGGCCATGGAGGACATTAAGCGTCGCAGTCTGACCAACACGCAACTGCCGCAGGATGTCCACAGACTCGGCATTGGTGGCAGCAGTGGAGACAGGGGCAGGGGGTGCGGTGCCTGGCAAGAAGGAGACACGTGGTGACCGAGCACGGCGGGAAGGGACATGAGCAAGTGGGAGGCCGGTGATCGGAATGGAGGGGGCGGGTAGTGATGGAGTGCTGGTGTCAGCTGTGGGACCAGCCTCCGCCCCCTCGGAGTGCTCAGCCTCGGACCCGTCTGCGTCATAGTCGGTGGTGTCTTGACTGGACAGGTCCTCCGCTGCACTCCCGTCGGCCTCCGTGCCACTCGATGTGCCAGACAACTCTGCACCGCTGGCACTGGTGCTCGCTCCCTCCTCACGGTCCGTGCCAGTGTCTCCCTCTGTGTCCCCCGACGATGCTGTGGGCAAGGTGAAGAGACAGGAAATAACCAGACACCTGTATACATATGTCACATGAGTCAAATCCACATAGGTCACAGTGCATAGCCTGAAAAGCAACATGAGTAACATCTACAATACAAGGTACATATGTAGGCCCTGCAACACACAGTTGGTTGACCCACCATGTCACTGACCAACTATGGAGAGCATGACACAAAAGCAAATAACATGATATGGATTTGGACAGAGGAGCCAGGCACTGGGGACAATCCAGCACAGCATCTGCAGCACACAGCGTTGGCGTAAACAGGGATGAGCAGGAAACATGTCTATTAACTGTAGGCACATGCTGCAAAGGCAATACTTAAAAACATGCCCAACATTAATGGGTCACTGCACCTTGAGTGTATGTCCAGACAAACATCACACACTGGCCAGACCTAGCAAGGAGACCTTAGGTCTAGACATGTATGCCTTGCCCGCACCAACCACCCCCTACATGAGGCAATATTCATGAGACACAGGAGGCACTTACATCTTTTAGTCTGGAATACAAACAAATGGCCTGCAAGAAATCCAGATTGTACACAAAATACCCCTGGTGCGCCGGTACAAATACATCATCTACAAATGGCCATCATCAGATCATTGTACCAAGACACAGGCACTGGCCCCCGTGAGCATGAACAAGGGACATTTGGTCAGCCTGTACAGTGGACACATGTAGCAGAGTTTACGTTAACACAAATGGTGCCAGGGTACACATGGCAAGGAGGGGAAGGGAGGAAGGACAGCACCGCTACACTTTGGGGACCAGGAACTGCACTGCACATGTAAACCCTGGCAGTGTATCCATGCAACTGTGCACTCACAAATGCTGGTGACACACAACAAACACACATGTACCTACCCCCTTCCTGCTGCTGCTTTTCCTGTAAGCGCCTGTCCATGTCAGGGAAGACGACCGCCAGCACACGCTTGTGGATGTGGGTCAGACGGCGGCGCCCATGGTTCTTTTTGCTCACAGGTGAGTCCCCCAGAAGGACCCATGCGATCTTCCGCGTCCAGCACCGGATATCCTGCCAGCGTTTCCTCACCTGGGCTAGGCGCCGCTTCCGACCATCTGTCTGCCTCACGGCCCTGACGGCGTCCTTCCAGATCTGCTCCTTGGCACAGGCGCCTACCTGTGAGGATGTAAAAGTGAGACAACATCAATACACCTGCGACATGTCACAGAGACACACATTAGAGCAATTTTGCTGGTTTTAACAGGGCATAGAATGCATCACGCTCATGACACCTGTGTCATAGGGACACTTTCCTCTGTGGAAGGCAAAAAGCACTAGGTGGCATTGTAGAGTACACAGATGGCATGAGGGGTGCAACACAATCAATCATCCGGGCTCACACTGTGCATCACAAGCGGCTCCAGGATTATGTGCAGCACCTCAAAGCAGGCACATGCCACAGGCCACTGAGGCGCCCTCAGCAGAGTACACAGACACACACAGCCACAGGACAATCACCTGCCATTGCCAACTGCAGCTACACACCTCACTCTGCACATGTGCCACTAGACTGGGGGGTGTCACAGGTGTGGGGCTGGCCCATCACCGCAGACACACAGCACTGCTCCCTGCTCACATCAGATGGGCAGGGTATATCCATCCCTCATGCAGCTGGGGTGCTACACTCCACATATGCACTCACCCACATGACAGGGGACTTACACACACACACACCAATGTCCAGGGGACAAACATCATTTGTACACTCTCAGCACATGTACACTAAACACACACACATCTGTGGGTACTGCCACCTGTCACACTGGGGGGACCACAGATTCACATAAGGACTGTAGTAACAACATTCCCAGGAGGATTAGACAGGCAGAATGTGTAATGCCACATGCAGTGATTGTCACAGTACACACAATGCAAGTGAGAAGAGCAGACATGCACCACAGCATGCTCTGGCTGGGAGACATTAGGCATTCCCCCACCCGGGACCCACCCTACAGTACATTGCATGTGTGTTACACCTGGACACAATGGCAGAAGTCACTGTCACTAAAAAGGGGCACAGTCTTTGCTAGTGGACTCAGCACTCACCTAAACCCCTGGTCGACCATACAGCATAGGGTACTGTGGGAGGATCACATCCAGCAGGGCTTGGTTCTCCTCCTGGGTGAAAGGCTGGGCCCTCTCCACAGACCTGGACATGGTGCCAGAGGATTCACGAGCAGCAGCAGTGTAGTGGAATCAAAGGATGTGCATGTAGGAAGGTGGATATCTGACTATGGTTACCCCCAACTTTTTGCCTAGTGTCTAGCTGGTTTTTCGACTTAGTTGGCCTGAGATCCTGCCATTCAGGGTCTCAGGCTGTCTGCTCTCTCTTTAAAATGGATTCCATGTACCCTAGGTACATTCCCAATTGGTAAGGATCACCTTATTGGACCCTGTACAGTGTACCCTAGGTACCCAGGGCATAGGTGTACCCTAGGCCTCCCAGGGGCTGCAGCATGTATTATGCCACCCCTGGTCTGGCCTTCCAATCAGACACAACTGGCTGATCACTCAGCTGGGGCAAGGTCGTGTAATCACCCCTTGCTTAGGTGTAGTATTCCTATACCTACCTTATATATAGACACATGTGTACCTATCAGTCACTCCTATGGCAGGCCTTAACAATCCTGGAGGCAGAGTGCTTGGTAACATGTGAGATGGTGCTCTAGCATGAGCTGAGCCTGTCTGCAGCTTTCGGAACCATGTCCTTATAGCTGTTCTATGATATAGCCTACCATATACTCTTAAAGTGCCTTATAATCTTAAACGGTTATGGTAACTATGGTTGGGCTGTATCAAAACATGTCGTGTAAGGTGTCTAACACTTTGGAATAATACCCCCATACCATTTCTGGTGATGAGGATATTATTCCTCCCTTCTAGAGGGAGAGACATGTTAAAATCATACTTTGCTGTGTAACCTCTGACCAAAGCCTCAGCATCACAAAATGGATGCTGCTGCCACGACACAAGTCTGACCTCCTGCAGCTGGGAGTGATCCCAGCCAGGGAGGCCTGGACAATAGGTTTCCTGCTTGGGGAGGTGCTAGCACCTCCCCAGACAGCCTTTAGTGTATTGGGGCAGGGTGGGCTGAAAGGAATGAGACATGCCTGGGGCACACAAGGTGTTCCTTGCATAGTCCAGTTCAAACCGGTGCTGGGGCACTCCAGCCCCAGCTCTGGCGCGAAACTGGACAAAGGGAAGTGGGTGTAACCACCCCCTCCCAGGTCCCACCCATAAGGCGTGACCTAGCAGGTAGTCCCAGCCCCCCAGATTAGTATAAGAGTGGGAGTTGGGCCTCAAGACGAGAGATTATCCTGAACCTGCAAAACTGAACAGAAACTCTGGACCTTCGACATTCGACGAAAGAAGAAGACTGAAGAATCTCCCTTGTAGCCAAGGAGTGGCTACCCTGTGCAAACAGGCACCATCAAGTGACTACCCTTTGCTTTGTGAAACGTTCGACGAGGAACCGACTGCAGAGCCCGACCAGAGCCTTGATTTCCAGACTTCTCCGACCCTCATCCACATCTGCAGCAGAGCTGAGATCCGTGGAGGCGACGAGCGACGTGGGACCGGCTACCGGGGAAAAGTGGCTAGTAACTTACAGCGCAGCTTCTGAGGTACCCTCGAAGTTGTGCACCGGGGATTGAGAAGCCCCAACCCCAAGCACCATCTGCACCGAAGACCAGCCCCCCACGCTCCACGAGTCCTGCGTGGGGCCCTTCAGCATTTTCCTGCTTGCCGCGTCTGTCCGGTTGCTTGCCCGCTGGCTAGTGGCCTTTGTGACGACGCTCCCTAAAATCTTCTGCGCTGGTTTGGCTCCTCCAGACTGGCTCCCGCTTCTCTGCAAAGAAGAAGCACCCCAGACCTTCCTGGTCTGCACCAGAAGCAAGTCCCTTGTTCTTCGTGGGTTCCGCTTGCCAAGGCTTGGTGAGTCCTAGTCCAACTTCGACGCCGCCGACAGCAAGAGCCTTCGTGGGACAGCTCGCCTCCTGGTCCTGGTCGTCCTCGACGCTTCCTGGTCCTCCTGGCTCCAGCGACAAGCTTCACCTTCCCCTGCAACTCTTCACGACATCGCCTGGTTCCTTCCTGGTTCCACGTGGTCACTGGCTAGTGACCTTGACTCTGTCCCCTCTGCTTGCAGGTTTCTTCTCTTCTTGATCCCAGGCTTGGGATCCACCGGACACTCTCCCCTGACTGCCTGTCAGCATCTTTCTTCAGGCATCCATAGGAGTCGACGACGAAAACGACGCATCTTCACCCCTATGCACCCGCAGCCTGTGGGCTAGGTAACTTGGGTACTCCGGTGCTCATCAGGATAGTGACTATCCTAGTGTCTAGTTTTCAAGTCTCAACTTCCTAGCTACTCCGGAAGTGTCCTAAATCTATCTATTTCTAAACTGTAACATTGCTATTGACTTTTACGCATTACGCGTGAGTGTTTCCACTCTGCACACGAATCCCGTGGGCCTCCCACTCCCTAACTAACGCTAGTGTAGTGTAGCCCCAGCGATTCCCTAGGCCTAGGCCTATTCTATTTCCGTGACAGTGGTTCTTATACCACTTATTTAGTATATGGTTTGCGTGGCCCCTAGGGCCTAACTGTATTACTTACCTGTGTGACTTACTGTATGCATTAATAAGACTGTGTTGTACTTACCTCTAAACTCATAAAGAGTGCTGAGGGTTTGCTTAGAATAAATACACTTTATTTTATATATATATCTGTTGTGGTGTCCTTTCATTTGGTATTCAAGGGATTATATATGGTATCACAGCTGGCTTCACATGCCATTCAGAGTTTAGCCTAAGACTGCTCTTGTCCATGCTACCACTAGGATAGCTGGTCTATAAGGTTGACTTTACAACCAATCACCATAAGGGTATTTGGACTGATATAAGGTGTACACTATAACTAGTGACATCATACATCAGGCCAACTTCTCACATTGGTGGCAGCGGTGGGATCTGAGCTTGCTGTTGTAATACCATTGTAATCTTGAGATACTAAATTGAAAGATCACACAGATATTGTCTAGGTACATATAACATAGATTATTATACTTAAGTCCTACTGGACTTTGTAGTTGTAGGTTGAAGGGAATAACACACCCTGACTACAACTACTAGAAAGGTTTAGTAGATACAACTAGTGTAGGTAGGTGCACACACCACACCCTCACTAGATCATGCCTCTGGGAGGAGATCAAGTAGATGCTCTCTCAGGAGGGGCAGGTCTGCAGAAGACCCCCTCTAGGTATGATACCTTAACATTCCAGGAGATGAGACAATTGTGTACCTCCAGAGGAATAAAACAGGGTGCAAACCCTACCCTCCTTCAGTTAAGACAACTCCTAGAGGAGTATGATGCTCAGAGGGCATCACAGGAAGGTGCCCTAGGCACAGAGGAGGGTCTACCCACCACAGAGGAGTCAGATGGGGCTTCAGATGGGGAGGTAGACAGCCAGAGCCAAGTAAGGAGACTTAGCCAGGCTAACTTAAGTTTACATGGGAGTTTGCATGGGGTCCCCCCATACAGACCCACAAGTAGACATTCACAGAGAAACAGGAAGGACAGATCCCCTTCAGGGGAATCCATCCACTCCCATGTCTCTAGCATCTCTAATGCTTCCTCTCACAGGGGAATGACTTCACCTGAGAGAAAGGAGCATAAAGCCAGAATGAGGGAAGCTAATCTGAGGATTCAGAGGGAAGAAATTGCCCTTGCCAAAGAGAAGCTTGCTCTGGCCAGAGAGCAAAAATTGTGTGGGTCAGAACCCACTGGTGGCAGCAACATCCCTAGAGATAGGGATAGGTCTTATGACCATAGAAACCTAAGCAAGATAGTCCCCCCATACCAGAATGGGGATGACATCCACAAATGGATGACTGCTTTGGAGAGGGCCTGCAAAGTACAGCAGGTACCCCAAAGTCAGTGGGCAGCTATCTTGTGGCTCTCCTTTTCTGACAAAGGTAGAGACAAGCTCCTCACAGTCAGTGATGAGGATGCAAACAATTACAAAGTCCTGAAGAGTGCTCTGATAGATGGGTTTGGCTTAACCACTGAGCAATATAGGTTGTTGTTCAGAGACACCCAGAAGACACAGACACAGGACTGGTCTGATTTTGTGGATTGTGCCACTAAGGCTTTGGAAGGTTGGTTAACTGGCAGCAAGGTGCAGGACTACACAGGATTGTACAACTTGATTATGAGGGAGCAGATCCTTAGTAATTGTCAGAACCAGCTTCTCCATCAACACCTGGTAGACTCAGATTTGACCTCTCCCCAAGAATTGGGAAAGAGGGCAGATAAATGGGTCAGGACCAGGATTAGGCCTAAAAATCAGGGTGGTGACCAAAAGAAAGATACCACCAAACCTCAAGAGAAGGGTGGGGATAAAGCAAAAGAGAAATCTTCCTCAGGGCCCCAAAACTCCACACAGGGTGGTGGGTCCCAAGCTCCCTCCTCTACCACAGTTAAAAAGCCTTACTGCCATGTGTGTAAAACACCTGGGCATTGGAAAACTGACAGCAGTTGTCCACAGGCTAAAAACAAAACTGTTCCTCCAACTACTCCTGTCACACCACCTATTACTGTCAGCAGTAATCCCCCAGGTGGTGGGAGTGCCCCCAAAAATTTGGTTGGGTTTTCTTGGGGAACACAGGGGGATCCTGGCTTAGCCAATTCCCCTACAGCAGCTACTCTTGTCTGTGATGGTGGCATGGGGTTTGCCAACTTCACTGCCTGTCCCAACACTTTGGGTAGGTACAGACAGGAACCCTACATCAATGGTAGAAAAGCTGAGGCCTACAGAGACACTGGAGCTAGCATCACTATGGTGGCCCATAGGCTAGTTCCCTCTGAGCAGCTTTTGCCTGGTTTCTCATACCAGGTAACTAACATTGATGGCAAGCAGAACAGTCATCCCATGGCAGAGGTATGTCTCAGCTGGGGAGGTGTCACTGGCCCTAAAAGGGTGGCAGTGTCTCCAACCTTGCCTGTGGACTGCTTACTGGGGAATGACTTAGAACTCTCAGCTTGGGCTGGAGTTGAACAAGACACCCATTCTAAAATGGTAGGCCTTTCCAAAAAGGGTAGTGGGGTTGTGCCAGTCACAACCCCTGTCCAAGTAGCTTTCCTCCCTGAAAAGGTTGGAAGGGCAGTGGTAGCCACAGCCCAGGCACAGACAGACTCCCCTGTAGCAATTGGCAGAGCTGTGACAGTCACAGCTCAAACACAAACTGAGTGCCTTCCTGAAAAGGTTGGCAAGGCTGTAATGGTCTCAGCCCATACTCAGACTGATATAGGTGTAGTGAAGCCTGAAACTATGGATCACTCCACACAAACAGAGAGTAGTGGGGAGGAAGAAAAGTCTCCCTCTCCCCAGACATTAGGAAAAGGTCAGCCTCCTCAGGGATCTGACCTCACCCCTTGTGAAGGAACTGCCCCAGAGGTAGCCAGGCCTGGCCTGGCAGAGCCTCTGATGTCAGTGGCCCCTTCCAAGGTGGGACCCAGTCTGGTGCAGGTAGCCTGCCTCTCTCTACCCTGCCTCAGTCAGCCCAGGGCTGCAGAGGTCAGGGAGGCCAGTGGACCCCAAGAGGGCCCCTGTCCACAAGAACCCCCCCTTCAAAAGAATGAGGATTGCCTGGTTAGTTGCCCTAGCCAGGTGATGGGTAAAAACATTCCTGAGGGATCCCCTTCACAGGTAGTTAGGGACCTCCCCCAGAGGGATTCTGTTGGGCACAGGCAAACCTGGGACCTTAGGGCCCCAAACCTGACCTGTCCCTCCAGTAAGCCCACAAAAGGGACCCAGCCTCCAGCTTTAGGTAGCCAGAGGCTGACCCTGAGAGCACAGTGCAACTCAGTTAGAGAAAGAAAGGCATCCATGGTGGAGGATGATTGGAGGAAGCTGAGGCCTCACTTTGAGGACACTCACTTCAGTACTCCATCTCAACACCAGCCTTTTTCTTTGCAAAGACACACCAAAGGTAGAGATTCCCTATGGTGGAGACCCTATGATATCTTTAGGATGAGGGATTGCTTAGTGGACCATGAGACAGGGGGTAACCATGCCAGTGCTGGTTCTTCCTTATATGGCCACTCAGGCAATAGAGGCTTACCTTGTAAAGGCCAGCCTTATCTCCTTTCGTTTGGGGGGGGGTTGTGTAGGAAGGTGGATATCTGACTATGGTTACCCCCAACTTTTTGCCTAGTGTCTAGCTGGTTTTTCGACTTAGTTGGCCTGAGATCCTGCCATTCAGGGTCTCAGGCTGTCTGCTCTCTCTTTAAAATGGATTCCATGTACCCTAGGTACATTCCCAATTGGTAAGGATCACCTTATTGGACCCTGTACAGTGTACCCTAGGTACCCAGGGCATAGGTGTACCCTAGGCCTCCCAGGGGCTGCAGCATGTATTATGCCACCCCTGGTCTGGCCTTCCAATCAGACACAACTGGCTGATCACTCAGCTGGGGCAAGGTCGTGTAATCACCCCTTGCTTAGGTGTAGTATTCCTATACCTACCTTATATATAGACACATGTGTACCTATCAGTCACTCCTATGGCAGGCCTTAACAATCCTGGAGGCAGAGTGCTTGGTAACATGTGAGATGGTGCTCTAGCATGAGCTGAGCCTGTCTGCAGCTTTCGGAACCATGTCCTTATAGCTGTTCTATGATATAGCCTACCATATACTCTTAAAGTGCCTTATAATCTTAAACGGTTATGGTAACTATGGTTGGGCTGTATCAAAACATGTCGTGTAAGGTGTCTAACACTTTGGAATAATACCCCCATACCATTTCTGGTGATGAGGATATTATTCCTCCCTTCTAGAGGGAGAGACATGTTAAAATCATACTTTGCTGTGTAACCTCTGACCAAAGCCTCAGCATCACAAAATGGATGCTGCTGCCACGACACAAGTCTGACCTCCTGCAGCTGGGAGTGATCCCAGCCAGGGAGGCCTGGACAATAGGTTTCCTGCTTGGGGAGGTGCTAGCACCTCCCCAGACAGCCTTTAGTGTATTGGGGCAGGGTGGGCTGAAAGGAATGAGACATGCCTGGGGCACACAAGGTGTTCCTTGCATAGTCCAGTTCAAACCGGTGCTGGGGCACTCCAGCCCCAGCTCTGGCGCGAAACTGGACAAAGGGAAGTGGGTGTAACCACCCCCTCCCAGGTCCCACCCATAAGGCGTGACCTAGCAGGTAGTCCC
Source organism: Triturus cristatus (assembly GCF_964204655.1). Taxonomy (NCBI): domain Eukaryota; kingdom Metazoa; phylum Chordata; class Amphibia; order Caudata; family Salamandridae; genus Triturus; species Triturus cristatus. The sequence continues at coordinate 1,754,487,194 of NC_140590.1, read as the reverse complement.
AGCCCCCCAGATTAGTATAAGAGTGGGAGTTGGGCCTCAAGACGAGAGATTATCCTGAACCTGCAAAACTGAACAGAAACTCTGGACCTTCGACATTCGACGAAAGAAGAAGACTGAAGAATCTCCCTTGTAGCCAAGGAGTGGCTACCCTGTGCAAACAGGCACCATCAAGTGACTACCCTTTGCTTTGTGAAACGTTCGACGAGGAACCGACTGCAGAGCCCGACCAGAGCCTTGATTTCCAGACTTCTCCGACCCTCATCCACATCTGCAGCAGAGCTGAGATCCGTGGAGGCGACGAGCGACGTGGGACCGGCTACCGGGGAAAAGTGGCTAGTAACTTACAGCGCAGCTTCTGAGGTACCCTCGAAGTTGTGCACCGGGGATTGAGAAGCCCCAACCCCAAGCACCATCTGCACCGAAGACCAGCCCCCCACGCTCCACGAGTCCTGCGTGGGGCCCTTCAGCATTTTCCTGCTTGCCGCGTCTGTCCGGTTGCTTGCCCGCTGGCTAGTGGCCTTTGTGACGACGCTCCCTAAAATCTTCTGCGCTGGTTTGGCTCCTCCAGACTGGCTCCCGCTTCTCTGCAAAGAAGAAGCACCCCAGACCTTCCTGGTCTGCACCAGAAGCAAGTCCCTTGTTCTTCGTGGGTTCCGCTTGCCAAGGCTTGGTGAGTCCTAGTCCAACTTCGACGCCGCCGACAGCAAGAGCCTTCGTGGGACAGCTCGCCTCCTGGTCCTGGTCGTCCTCGACGCTTCCTGGTCCTCCTGGCTCCAGCGACAAGCTTCACCTTCCCCTGCAACTCTTCACGACATCGCCTGGTTCCTTCCTGGTTCCACGTGGTCACTGGCTAGTGACCTTGACTCTGTCCCCTCTGCTTGCAGGTTTCTTCTCTTCTTGATCCCAGGCTTGGGATCCACCGGACACTCTCCCCTGACTGCCTGTCAGCATCTTTCTTCAGGCATCCATAGGAGTCGACGACGAAAACGACGCATCTTCACCCCTATGCACCCGCAGCCTGTGGGCTAGGTAACTTGGGTACTCCGGTGCTCATCAGGATAGTGACTATCCTAGTGTCTAGTTTTCAAGTCTCAACTTCCTAGCTACTCCGGAAGTGTCCTAAATCTATCTATTTCTAAACTGTAACATTGCTATTGACTTTTACGCATTACGCGTGAGTGTTTCCACTCTGCACACGAATCCCGTGGGCCTCCCACTCCCTAACTAACGCTAGTGTAGTGTAGCCCCAGCGATTCCCTAGGCCTAGGCCTATTCTATTTCCGTGACAGTGGTTCTTATACCACTTATTTAGTATATGGTTTGCGTGGCCCCTAGGGCCTAACTGTATTACTTACCTGTGTGACTTACTGTATGCATTAATAAGACTGTGTTGTACTTACCTCTAAACTCATAAAGAGTGCTGAGGGTTTGCTTAGAATAAATACACTTTATTTTATATATATATCTGTTGTGGTGTCCTTTCATTTGGTATTCAAGGGATTATATATGGTATCACAGCTGGCTTCACATGCCATTCAGAGTTTAGCCTAAGACTGCTCTTGTCCATGCTACCACTAGGATAGCTGGTCTATAAGGTTGACTTTACAACCAATCACCATAAGGGTATTTGGACTGATATAAGGTGTACACTATAACTAGTGACATCATACATCAGGCCAACTTCTCACAGTGCAGGCAAGTGCTCTCTCATGGGACCTGGCTGCCTTATATCTGCCTTGCTGCCCTGTTTCATGCACAGGAGTACAGAGTGATTGGTCACTCACATTTGCATCCTATGTTTTCTCCAATCCCTTTAAACCTAACACAGTCAGTGGATTAGCTTCTTTTTTTATTGAGAATGATGTCAACTCAACAACCACTTTGCAACAAAGTAGATTCTTTCAAACCGACTTTTGCTGGGCACCTGCAGGAAAAAAATTCAAACTTTCAACTCGGTCTCCATGACAACCAGCATGCATGTAGGGCTTTATACTTGTCCCTCATGTGTCCCCTATGTAATTTGGACATTCACACACAGGTACGGTGTGTTCCAGGGCCCTGGGGCACCCCAAATGCATAGAAACGGGCCGTACACGCGCCTGTACGGGGCGTATCACTATGGGTACGCATACGCGAGCAAAGCCATAGTGAAACGGCCCGTACACGCGCGTGTACGGTCCGTACTAGTATGGCAGTGCTGGCGTATGCGTACGCCATGGTAATACGGACCGTACACGCGCGTGTACGGTCCGTACTAGTATGGCAGTGCTGGCGTATGCGTACGCCATGGTAATACGGACCGTACACGCGCGTGTACGGTCCGTACTAGTATGGCAGTGCTGGCGTATGCGTACGCCATGGTAATACGGACCGTGCACGCGCGTGTACGGTCTGTATTACCATGGCGTACGCATACGCCAGCACCCACATTGACATAGGGACACTACACACGCCCCCAGAGCGCATGTACGGTGCATTTCACACCTGACAGTGGTGACAGGCAGCACACAGTAAGGAATAGAGCTGACATACTTGTCCAAGGCTGGACATCAAGGCATTGTCTGTGCAGTACTACATGTGTGGGGCACAGGTGTGTCAGGCTGTAATGTGGCACATTACTCCTGAGTTGTGAATGCAATAGATGTATGATGAGATGTGTACAGATGTCATGTGTGATGGTGGACTATGTGCCAGACATCCCCTTCACTCCTTTGACATGTGTTCATGTAGTACAGAACACTTGTGAAAAGCGTCACTGCCATGGCACAGTCAACAACACACGCAAGTGTCCCCTGATGCCAGCTACAGGGGTTTTCACACATGACATGTGACTCCCCGCGTTGCACAATGTGACTATGTCATGTATGTGTCGTGTGTTCCCATTAGCCTGCTGTAGGTGTTTGGTCAAATGCATCTGCAGTTGCTGCAACCAACATGCGTCTGTGTGTAGATGGCCATGGCACAGTGTTACGCATACCAGGCCACATGTGGAATCCGACGTAAGGTGTGTGTTGGACAGGCCTCACAGACGGCCCGCGCCCTCCCCGCTCGACCCGGCCCGGACTCCGGGCCACCTGGCATAACCCCGCGATGATCACCTGCACCCCGTCCCCCGACGGACCCTCTGCCCTCGGACCCCTACCCATCACGGGGTCCAGCCCCACCGGCCTTCCCGGCCGAGTCAAGCCGCCATCTTGGACCCTGCACCACGCGGCCACCTGGCCTCTCCTCGACCCTAACCCCGGGCCTGGCCGGCCCCGACATCCCGGCACCACTATCCACCCAGGAGGTGAGCGGACCACTTGGCAGGTCAATGGGAGACCGAAGTGTCAAGGGCTCGCCCCCGCCAGGTGCCGATCGCTCCCCGCTCCCCCGGGCACTGGCTCCACCCCCTGCTGGGTGTCTGGACACCTTCATCCCGGACCCTCCGACCTCCAAGTGCGAGGGTCCGGACATCAAAGGACACCAGCCCTATAACTGAGGCAGCTCCGGAGCAGGAAGGCAGTTGTATCCTGGAGTCGAGAGACACCGAGTGAACTCAACCCTGACGGACTACTGGCGCTGCCGTAGCCCGCTCTTGTGAACCATCGTCCTGCCTGCTGGCGCTGCCGCGGCCTTCTGCAACATTCATCTTCCTGGGACCTGCTGGCGCTGCCGCGGCCCGTTGTAACGACCATCCTCACCGGGACCTGCTGGCGCTGCCGCGGACCGTTCATCTTCATCTGGGACCTGCTGGCGCTGCCGCGGCCCGTTGTATCGACCATCCGCACCGGGACCTGCTGGCGCTGCCGCGGCCCATACCACCTAACCACCAAAGCTCGAGGATTGTGAGCTCATCACCACCTCATCCGGATTACCTGATTGGTAAATAGACTGTCCCGCTACCCCCTTCCCTACTTTGCAAGACTCTAACCGAGGGGACCCCTGAGTCCAGACCTCCTTGTACCATTTGACCGTACCTTACCTAAGTGCCTATAAAGATCATTGAACCTTCTCCGTGTGTGGTATTTGTCTGTGGGGGGGAAGTTACTTGTCTGTACGATCGCTGGAGACGGCTCTCCCCGGAGACCTCTCCTCCTGACCCCGGCCGACCCTCCCGGTCCGTCTACCTTTTCTAACATTGGTGGCCAGCGGCGCGATCCGAATCAACGCGTAATCGTACAGAGAGTAGCTCACCCCACGACAAAGCACGATGTCGACCGAAGATAGCAGCTCCACCGAGAAGTTCCAAATGGAGAAACTAGACGAATACAACCACCGCGAACTGAGACAATTTTGTATAGAACTTGGCATTGCTACCACCGGCCTGAGTACCAAAGATGATCTAAAGCGCGCCCTTGAGTCGTGGACAGAAACAGGGGTCACAAGACCCTCCGACCAAAACAGCGTTACACCAGAGGGGAACGCCACGACTCCCGAGGAAAGGGGAACGGGCCTCTCACCGGAGGAGATACGAGAAAGAGACAGAGTCAGACTGCACGAATTAGAGATGGCACGACTCAAGATGGATGGAGAGCTCAAGTTAGCTGAACAAAAACTCAACCTCGAGCATATGCGGATTCGAGAGGAACGGGAAGAAAAACAGAGGCAGAGAGAGCTGGAAGAGAAAAAGATAACGCTCGAGCACGAGCGCCAATTGGCAGAAATAGCTCTGCGCAAACAGCATAAGGACTTGGGGGTGCCTGAAAGACCACACACCCCGGGACCAACTGAGAAAAAAGTGCACATCCCCAAGGATGTGGTCCGCGAGTATGTCCGAGAAGACGACATACAACAGTGGTTTAAGGCCTATGAGATCGCAATGACCTCCCACCGGATCGACCGGAGTGATTGGGGAGCCGGACTTTGGGGGAGATTTATCAACGAGGGTCGCGATGCCCTGCTGCAGCTCCCCGATCACCAAATGTCGTCCTACGACCACATGAAGGCTGCTCTCCTCACCCGCTACGGCCTCACACCCGAGATGTACCGCCAGAGGTTCAGGGATTGCACCCGGATCCCAGGTACAACTTGGGTGGAATACGTGAACTATTTCAGCCGGGCCTTCGAGGGGTGGATCAAGGGAAGTCAGGTCACCACATACGAACAACTCTTCAACCTTATGGTATGGGAACACCTGTCGAACAACTGTTTCGTCGAGCTCAGGCAGCACCTGCTCGACAGTAAGCTGACTGACCCCCGGCAGCTCGCCGCCGAAGCTGACCGGTGGGAAAGCACCCGAGTGGGCCGGAAAGGGCCACACGACCAGAACAGAAGCAACCAAGGCCAGCACCGACCTCGGGGAGGAGGAGGAGGCCAGGGGCGTGGGAGAGACGCCTTACCAGCAACACCCGTGGCCAGCACCCCGCCGCCGGCCGGCCGGGGCAACCCCCCGTTGCGGCCTGGGTACCGAGCCAACGTCACGTGCCACCGGTGCCAACGACTAGGCCACTACGCCAACGATCCGAGCTGCCCGCTGAACCAAACGCCCAAGCCCCGCCAGGTAGCTGCCGCTGCCCTGGGGGAGGAACAGTTGTCGGAGGGACCCGAGGAGTGTGAGCCGGATCAGCAAGGGTGGGAACCGGCCGCCATGGTCCTGGCATGCTTAGGGGGAAGAGACATGGTTCCGCGGGCCCCCCTACCCGCCAACACCAGAAAATACGGTCAGTGGGTGACCATTAATGGACAGAGAGCTGAGGCCTTGCGCGACACCGGCGCCAGCGTGACGGCCGTCCGCTGTCACCTGGTGAAGCCCGAGCAGATCCTGCCGAACATTCTCTGCCCCGTCCGCTCAGCAGATAACTCCGAAAGCATGTGCAAGATGGCCTGCGTCCCGTTTGAATGGGGAGGGGTCTCCGGCCTACTGAAAGTGACGGTCCGGGACGATGCCCCCGTGGACTGCCTCCTGGGGAATGACCTTGAGAGTTCCCCGTGGGCCACCGTCGAGAGGAGAGAGCACCTGGGGATGCTGGGCCTCCCGGACTGGGCCTGCATAACCACCCGATCCATGGCCGGCCGGGCCGCCCCCCGATCAGAAGAAACCGAATGGCCGGCACCTCCGCCCCCGGTGGCCCCCGGAGAGGACAACGGCGAGTCCGACCTCCCAGACCAGACCCCCGGAGAAAACGAGCAACCCCAGGACCTTCCGGGTCTGGCTCAGTGGCGGCAAGAAGGGGGGCCCACCCAAGAACAGTTCCGCCAGGAGCAAAAGACCTGTCCCTCCCTCGAGGGACTTCGCCAACAAGCCGGCACCCAAGCCGCCGGGGACACTACCGGAACCCACTGGGTCTACTGGGATAACGACCTGCTCTACAGCGAGCAAAGAATCGCCGAGCTGGGGGCCAGTCGAGTTCTGGTGGTACCGCTCCGCTTCCGAGACTTTCTGCTCAACCTAGCCCACGATGTCCCCCTGGCTGGGCACCTGGGCCAAGATAAAACATACAGTCGACTGGTGACCCACTTTTTCTGGCCAAAAATGAGGAATGACGTTCTGAACCACTGCCGATCGTGCCCCACATGCCAAGCAAGCGGGAAGAGTGGCCGGAAGCTGAAGGCTCCTCTACAACCCTTCCCGGTGGTCACCACCCCGTTCGAGAGGGTGGGGATAGACATTGTGGGACCGCGGGATCCTCGCACGGCTCAAGGACACAGGTTCATCTTGGTGCTAGTGGACCATGCCACCCGCTATCCCGAGGCGGTGCCCCTACGGACCGTGACCGCTCCAGTGGTTGGCCGGGCCCTGATGGGGATCTTCTCCCGGGTAGGCTTCCCCCGAGAAGTCGTCAGCGACCGAGGTACGAACTTCATATCGAAGTACATGAAGTCCCTCTGGCAACAATGCGGGGTCACATACAGATTCACGACCCCCTATCACCCCCAAGGAAACGGGCTAGTGGAGCGGTTCAACCGCACTCTCAAAGGGATGATTGGGGGATTAGAAGAGCCCCTCCGTCGCCAGTGGGATGTACTGCTCCCGTGCCTCCTCTTTGCCTACCGAGAAGTACCCCAGAAGTCCCTCGGCTTTAGCCCCTTTGAACTCCTATACGGACACCCTGTGCGAGGGCCCCTCAGCCTAGTGAAGGAGGGCTGGGAGCAGGCCCCCCTAACGACCCCTCCAGACGTCTTCAAATACCTCCTGGCCTTGCGAAACCAGACCCGGCGCTTCAGGGAGATGGCCAAGGCGAACCTCGAGGCCAGCCAGGAGGACATGAAGAGGTGGTATGACCACAATGCCTCCTCCGTGGAATTCGAGCCGGGGCAGCAAGTATGGGTGATGTCCCCCACCGAACCGTGTGCCCTGCAAGATAAGTGGACGGGGCCCTTCAAGGTGGTCGAACGCAAAAGCCCCGTCACTTACCTCATCGACATGGGGACCTCCCGGAACCCCCTTCGGGTCCTCCACACCAACCGGCTCAAACCGCACTTTGTGCGCTCCGAACTCAGCCTCTTGATGGCTACGGACAGTGGCACCGAAGAAGACTCCGAGCCCCTCCCGGATCTCCTGAAGACTCAAGAGAAGGACGGCTCCGTGGACGGGGTCCGGCTCTCGGACACCCTCACTACGGAGCAACGACAGGACTGCCGGGACCTCCTGCTGCAGTTCGCTGCCCTGTTCTCCCTCACTCCCGGGGTCACCCCCTGGTGTTTGCACGACGTAGACACCGGGGACAGTCCCCCTGTCCGGCACCGGGCCTACCGCGTACCAGATCGGGTACGGGCCTGCATACAGGAGGAGGTGGCCAAGATGCTCACGATCGGGGTCATCGAGCCCTCGGACAGTCCCTGGGCCAGTCCCGTCGTGCTAGTTCCCAAAGCCGCTGCCCCCGGCACCGCACCTGAACTGAGATTCTGCGTCGACTACCGGGGCTTGAACGCTGTCACCCGGACCGACGCTCACCCCATTCCCCGAGCAGACGAACTGATCGACCGGCTGGGGGCCGCCCGCTACCTTAGTATCTTCGACCTAACGGCGGGCTACTGGCAAATCGGCCTCACACCCAGGACTCAGGAACGGTCAGCCTTCTCCACCCCCGATGGCCACTATCAATTTAAGGTCATGCCATTTGGCATGAAGAACGCCCCCGCCACGTTCCAACGCCTTGTGAACCAGGTCTTGGCGGGGCTTGAAGAATTCAGCGCTGCCTACCTGGACGATATCGCTGTGTACAGCCACCACTGGTCCGACCACCTCCGGCACCTCCAAGAGGTCCTACAAGCCCTCCAGCGGGCCGGCCTCACCATTAAGGCCGGCAAGTGCCAGATTGGCCAAGGGTCCGTGACCTACCTTGGGCACCAAGTGGGGAGCGGGCTGGTGGCCCCACTACAACTTAAGATCGCTGCCATCCAGTCCTGGCAGCCCCCCGTCACCCAGACCGAGGTCCGAGCCTTCTTGGGGCTCACCGGCTACTACCGGCGGTTCGTGAAGGACTACGGCAGCATCGTGGGGCCCCTCACGGGTCTCACATCCAAGAACCAGCCAAAGCGGATCAATTGGACTCCTGACTGTCAGGCGGCCTTCGAGGAGCTGAAGGCCGCCCTGTGCACCGCCCCGGTGCTCCAGGCCCCCGATTACAGCCGGGAGTTTGTGGTGCAGACCGACGCCTCCGACCACGGCATCGGAGCCGTCCTCTCTCAGCTGAACCCTGAAGGTCATGACCAGCCGGTGGCCTTCATCAGCCGACGTCTCCTGGCCCGAGAACAGCGTTGGAGCACCATCGAGAGGGAAGCCTTCGCAGTGGTGTGGGCCCTCAAAAAGCTCCGGCCCTACCTATTCGGTACCCACTTCCGGGTACAGACCGATCATCGACCCCTGCAATGGCTGATGCAGATGCGGGGGGAGAACCCAAAACTCTTGCGCTGGTCCATTTCCCTGCAGGGAATGGACTTCACCGTGGAGCACCGACCGGGCCAAGACCACGCCAACGCGGATGGCCTGTCCCGCTTTTTCCGCCTCGACGAAGAGAGTCCCCAAGGAGATGGGTGACTCTCCCCGCCTTCAGCTGGGGGGGACGCATGTTGGACAGGCCTCACAGACGGCCCGCGCCCTCCCCGCTCGACCCGGCCCGGACTCCGGGCCACCTGGCATAACCCCGCGATGATCACCTGCACCCCGTCCCCCGACGGACCCTCTGCCCTCGGACCCCTACCCATCACGGGGTCCAGCCCCACCGGCCTTCCCGGCCGAGTCAAGCCGCCATCTTGGACCCTGCACCACGCGGCCACCTGGCCTCTCCTCGACCCTAACCCCGGGCCTGGCCGGCCCCGACATCCCGGCACCACTATCCACCCAGGAGGTGAGTGGACCACTTGGCAGATCAATGGGAGACCGAAGTGTCAAGGGCTCGCCCCCGCCAGGTGCCGATCGCTCCCCGCTCCCCCGGGCACTGGCTCCACCCCCTGCTGGGTGTCTGGACACCTTCATCCCGGACCCTCCGACCTCCAAGTGCGAGGGTCCGGACATCAAAGGACACCAGCCCTATAACTGAGGCAGCTCCGGAGCAGGAAGGCAGTTGTATCCTGGAGTCGAGAGACACCGAGTGAACTCAACCCTGACGGACTACTGGCGCTGCCGTAGCCCGCTCTTGTGAACCATCGTCCTGCCTGCTGGCGCTGCCGCGGCCTTCTGCAACATTCATCTTCCTGGGACCTGCTGGCGCTGCCGCGGCCCGTTGTAACGACCATCCTCACCGGGACCTGCTGGCGCTGCCGCGGACCGTTCATCTTCATCTGGGACCTGCTGGCGCTGCCGCGGCCCGTTGTATCGACCATCCGCACCGGGACCTGCTGGCGCTGCCGCGGCCCATACCACCTAACCACCAAAGCTCGAGGATTGTGAGCTCATCACCACCTCATCCGGATTACCTGATTGGTAAATAGACTGTCCCGCTACCCCCTTCCCTACTTTGCAAGACTCTAACCGAGGGGACCCCTGAGTCCAGACCTCCTTGTACCATTTGACCGTACCTTACCTAAGTGCCTATAAAGATCATTGAACCTTCTCCGTGTGTGGTATTTGTCTGTGGGGGGGAAGTTACTTGTCTGTACGATCGCTGGAGACGGCTCTCCCCGGAGACCTCTCCTCCTGACCCCGGCCGACCCTCCCGGTCCGTCTACCTTTTCTAACAGTGTGTGTGTATGCATCGACACGGAGTTTCAAATGAAGGACATATCTGCATCCTCTCAATGTATGTGGGATAATCCTTGAAATGTAATCCTTCATGGCAAGGTGTGTGGTCTGTCCATTTTCGTTGACATGTGACCTGTGCCTCTAGTGTTCCGCAACCTGTCTGTACAATAAACATCCTTCCTCTGCACATATTCGGTTGTCTGTAACTCCTGCAATGTGTCTGCCTGCTCACTTACACTGGGCCACAGCTAGTTTCATGGCATGGCATTATGAGGTTGAGAATGAACGTTTGGAGCTGTCTCTTGGTAGGAGTGTCACATGGCTGGCATACGTGTCCAGGGCATATTGCACAGACCTGACTCTGTATGTAGCATATGTGTATTGCCTGTTGACCATGTGCTCAGTACATTGACATTGGTGGTGTACTGTACTCACTCTTCGTTTTCCCTTCTAATTCACTGCAGGGCTCCGCCTCTCCCTTGAGCAATTCCGGACTTGGCTGACATGCGGGAAAATGACTGTATACGCCGCTACCGCTTCCCCCAATGTATGATTGTGGACTTGACGACACGGCTGGCAGCACACCTCCAACCGCTACACAGGTATCCTGGTGCACTGACACCCAAGGTGAAGGTGATGGCAGCCCTACATTTCTTGGCCACGGGTACCTTTCAACATACCATTGCCCATGTCGGTGGGATGTCCCAAACCATGTTGAGCCGTGTTCTGCATGATGTTTTAGAGGCCATGTTGGAGCACCTTGATGAGTTCATAAAATTCCCAACTCCTGAGCAGTTGACAGCTGTCAAGCGTGAGTTCTATGCCCTGGGAGGGATGCCCCATGTCATTGGGTCCATAGATGGAACACATGTGGCTTTGGTACCACCACAGGCACAGGAGGTAGCCTTCCGTAACCGCAAGCATTACCACTCCATTAATGCCCTTGCGGTGTGTCTTGCCAACATGGTGATTTCACATGTCTGTGCTCGTTTTCCAGGATCAGCACACGATGCGTACATCATGAGGCGTAGCAGGGTGCCTGAAATGATGCTGCAGCTGCGCAACGAACAAGCATGTATTGTTGGTGGGTATACTATTGCAGTCCTGTATTTAACGTCATCTTCCTGTCTTACTGCTTCTCCTGACCCACTCTTGTCCATGATGTTTCCATGTAGGGGACGCTGGCTATCCCAACATGCCATGGCTGATGACGCCTCTCCGCAACCCCCGCACGGCTGCCGATCACCGCTACAACAACGCCCATGGGCGGACCAGGCGAGTGATAGAGAGGACGTTTGGCCTCCTGAAGAGCCGATTCCGTTGCCTCCACAAGACCGGTAGCGCACTCCCATATGCACCGGTGAAGGTCTGCAAGATATTCCTCGTGTGCTGCATGCTGCACAACATGGCAGTGGAGAAAGCTGTGCCACTCATCCTGGATCCAGATGAGCAGGACCATCCACCCGTGGAGGATGAAGGGCTTGGGCACGAGGCAAGTGATGTGGAGGAGGAGGATGCGGCAGAGGACATGCGGAGTCGGCTCATACGCGACTTCTTTGCTTAGTGGTGAGTTCCAGTGTCTGAGTGTGCACGCATTGGGCTGTGTGTGGCATGTGTTGCAATGTGTGTGCCCATCTGCATGTCTTCCAAGTGAGTCTGAGGTGTGTTTGGATGTGTCACTCGAGTGATGGTGCAATAGAAGAATGTTTTTCCAGAGTCATCATTGTCACCTAGCATGTTGACAAGCTAATACGTGTTGAGTACATGCACATGCATGCGGATGTACTTCTTTTGGCTGACTTCTGGTGTGTCTCCCATCCACAGGTACTTGCGCATGCTGTCTGCTGGTGGCATCGTTGTGCTCCTGCTATTGCTCATGAACACAGCAACATGTGCTGACTCAGCGTTACATGCACGGACAAGTTTGAAGATCTCCATCGGGTAAGGGATGCAGCACGGCTTTTTGGGAGTGGTATTTGTTTTGAATGTGTGTGCACTGCTCCTGTTCATGTTTGGTTACTTAGCATACATGTAGATTCACCATGGGGCACATGACCTGGAGCAGAATTCACCTGAATTGATGGTCAGACTTGGTGGCAGTCATCTGTGATGGGATTGTGATGGAGCCATCAATGTGTGTAACACTGGCCTCGGAAACATACGGGTTGCACCGGGTTGACATGGTGTGTGAATTCCCCATTAGGGGCTCAATGGTGTATAGCAGGCTCTCCGTGAGCAGCAGGGGGTGTTTAGCTGTCACCCGTCACTTGTGTGCCAGTGCCATGGATTTCCAGCATCTGTGGTGCTAAGGGTGGTGCTAAGGGTGGTGCCAGTGTTGGTCCCACGTGTTCATCCACATGACCTGTGTATGTGTTGACAGAGTTGCATTGTCATTCCAACACACATGACTAATAAATGTGTCCCTCTGTCTCCAAGGTGCCTCATCTCTGTCAATGGTGGTCTGTTGCCACTGTGCATGCGGCATGTCTGGCATTGTTCTCAGAGATGGTGCATATGAGTCTATGTGTAGAGTAGCAAGATGCAAGCTGTTTGTCAGGGATTAGAATCTGTATTGTGCATGATGTCCATGGCTGTGTAGGTTTTGTGGCATGTCAGTCTCCACGACGGCCACTGTGCGGCATGTGAATCCTTTGTGTGGGTGTGTGCCATGTTGAACCAGACATTCCTTCCTTGGCATACACCTTTTGCATGGTTCCTTCCTGAGATCCTTGTCTTTGTGTGCTACTTGTGGCATTGTTTCCTTGACATGGCGCATGCTGCTGCAGGCCCTGCTGCAAGGGCACCCAGTGTCCACGCAAACGAGCTGGTGTCCATCATGGATTGCTTGCTGACATGTGCTATGCTGATCAGCAGCATCTGTGCCTCCGTTACGTCCTGACCCTCCGCAATCAGACTAGGAGGTTCCGGGAAATGGCAGAGGCCAATCTGGAGGCGAGTCAGGAGGAGATAAAGCGCTGGTACGACCAGAACGCCGCGCTAGTCGAGTTTCAGCCGGGCCAGCTGGTGTGGGTCATGGCCCCCGTGAAACCCTGCGCTCTCCAGGATAAATGGACCGGGCCCTTCAAAGTAGTTGAGCGAAAGAGCCCGGTCACGTACTTGGTAGACGTCCAGTCACCCCGGGACCCCCTCCGGGTCCTCCACGTGAACCGCCTCAAGCCCCACTTTGTGCGGACAGAGCTGAGCCTCCTACTGGCCACTGACGACGGGTCCGAAGAAGAGTCAGATCCTCTCCCTGATCTTCTATGCACCAAGGAGAAGGACGGCTCCGTAGAAGGAGTGAACCTCTCCCCGTCTCTCACTCCCCAGCAACGTGAGGATTGCCGCCAGCTCCTAGGGCAGTTTCCGGACCTTTTCTCCCTGGTCCCCAAGGTCACCGACTGGTGTGTCCATGATGTGGATACCGGGGACAGCCCGCCAGTGAGACACCGAGCCTACCGAGTCCCTGATCGGGTCCGGTCCTGTATCCACGCCGAAGTCTCGAAAATGTTGACCCTAGGCGTGCTCGAACCCTCAGACAGCCCCTGGGCCAGCCCCGTGGTCCTGGTCCCAAAAGCAGCCGCCCACGGGGTCGCCCCGGATCTCAGCTTTTGCGTGGACTACTGGGGACTCAATGAGGTCACCCGAGCCGATGCCCACCCCATTCCCCGAGCGGACGAGCTCATTGACCGGCTCGGAGCTGCACGGTTCCTCAGCACCTTCGATCTCACCTGTGGCTACTGGCAAATTGCGCTCACAGAGGGAGCCAAGGAACGGTCCGCCTTCTCCACCTCGGATGGGCACTATCGCTTTCGCGTAATGCCCTTCGGGATGAAAAATGCCCCGGCCACCTTCCAGCGACTGGTAAATAGAGTCCTGGCCGGGCTGGAAAAATTCAGCGCTGCATATCTCGACGATATCGCAGTTTTTAGTTCCGAATGGAGTGAGCACCTCCAACACCTCCGGAGGGTGCTAACCGCCCTACGCCAGGCGGGCCTCACCGTGAAAGCCAGCAAATGCCAGATTGGGCAAGGTTCGGTAACCTACCTGGGGCACCAGGTCGGAAGCGGGCAGGTCGCCCCTCTACAGCCCAAAATCGACGCCATCCTAGCCTGGGAACCCCCCACTACCCAAACAGAGGTCCGAGCCTTTCTGGGCCTCACGGGCTACTATCGGAGATTCATCCGGAATTACGGCAGCCTGGTCGGTCCCCTCACGGGACTCACGTCCAAGAAGCAGCCCAAGAAGGTACAGTGGTCCCCTGCCTACCAAGAGGCGTTCAATGCCCTGAAAACGGCCATGTGTATGGCCCCCGTCCTCCAGGCCCCCGACTACTCCAAAGAGTTTGTGGTACAAACTGATGCCTCCGAGCATGGCATCGGGGCCGTCCTCTCCCAAGTAAATGACCAGGGTCTAGACCAGCCCGTGGCCTTCCTCAGCCGAAGGCTGTTGCCCCGGGAACAGAGATGGAGTACCATCGAGCGCGAGGCGTTCGCAGTAGTCTGGGCCCTCAAGAAACTACGCCCTTACCTATTCGGCACCCATTTCAGGGTCCAGACCGACCATCGCCCCTTGCGATGGCTCATGCAGATGCGAGGAGAAAACCCCAAGCTTCTGCGGTGGTCAATCTCCCTCCAGGGGATGGATTTCACCGTGGAACATCGCCCTGGTACGGAACACGCCAACGCCGATGGCCTCTCCCGATTCTTCCGCCTCAGCGAAGAGAACCCCCAAGAAGATGGGTAGTTCTCTCCGGCTTTCAGCTGGGGGGGACGCGTGTTAGACCTGGCCCTCGTAACATAGTCAGACCTGACCCCTGCATCTCACACCAGCCCCGAGCCCCTGGCCTGGCCGATCCTTCCCACCAGAACACACACACCCGACCCGGACTTTCCCCGTCCGTAGGCCTTCCTCCTTCGGCCACCCCGGGCCCGCGTGCCCACTTCATGCACCAAGATGGCCGCCCGGCCCCAGCGCGACCCTAGCCTACAGGCGCCACTCCGGCTGGAGGACATCGCGCTCCCCTTGGGATGAGAAAGGGAGGAGCAGTTTCCATCACACCTCTGCGCTTCCCTGGGAAGGTGGGTTTCGATCGACACGCCGGCCTCCCCGAGGGCTGGCTCCACGCCTGCTGGGTGTCTGGGGCTCCTCCCGACCCGGCCCTGAAAGGATCAAAGGACAATGGCAGGAAACCCCCAACAAGCGACCCCCAGGTTAACAAGACCCCTGCCTGCACAGACTCCGGACATCAAAGAGGAGTCGCCCTATAACAAGGGGTGCTCTGGGACTGTCTGGCAGATTCGCCTTGGAAACACATGAGCCCTGCTGAGTGACTCGCGGCTCCCTGAAAGATCGTAAGACCTCCGAACTTGTGCTTGAGCCCTGCTGAGTGACTCGCGGCTCCCTGAAAGATCGTAAGACCTCCGAACTTGTGCTTGAGCCCTGCTGAGTGACTCGCGGCTCCCTGAAGATCGTAAGACCTCCGAACTTGTTCTCGAGCCTGCTGAGTATCTCGCAGCGCCCACAGACTCCCTTGGTCCCGCCGGACCCCACGACCCGCTACCTCGTAACCCCCCTCCAAGACTTTGTGAGCCCGCGCTCTACTTGTATATATTTTGCCTTGCTGATCATAAAGATCTTACCACTCCGATCTGATAAAGATTTGCTCTTAAGAACTCCTCGTGTGGTGTCTCTCTGTCGTGCGGTGCCGAGTGTGCGATCCTAGATACGAGGTTCCTCCCCTGAGGAGTCTCCCGCCAGTGCCCGGCTACGATACCTCGAGGGTGGGTCTCAGGGCAGTCAGGGCCCCCTCCGGGCCCCTCTGAGGTCGCCTTCTAACAGTGCCTAACACCCCCAGCAGTGCCCAGACATATGAGGGGTGGGTGCAGAGTCCCCCAGCAGTGCCCAGACATTGGAGTGGTTGGTGCCTAACACCCCCAGCAGTGCCCAGACATAGGAGGGGTGGGTGCAGAGTCCTCCCAGCAGTGCCCAGACACAGGAGGGGTGGGTGCAGAGTCCCCCCAGCAGTGCCCAGACACAGGAGGGGTGGGTGCAGAGTCCCCCAGCAGTGCCCAGACATTGGAGTGGTTGGTGCCTAACACCCCCAGCAGTGCCCAGACATAGGAGGGGTGGGTGCAGAGTCCCCCAGCAGTGCCCAGACATAGGAGGGGTGGGTGCCTAACACTCCCAGCAGTGCCCAGACATTGGAGTGGTTGGTGCCTAACACCCCCAGCAGTGCCCAGACAGAGGAGCGGTTGGTGCCTAACACCCCCAGCAGTGCCCAGACAGAGGAGGGGTGGGTGCAGAGTCCCCCAGCAGTGCCCAGACATTGGAGTGGTTGGTGCCTAACACCCCCAGCAGTGCCCAGACAGAGGAGCGGTTGGTGCCTAACACCCCCAGCAGTGCCCAGACATAGGAGGGGTGGGTGCCTAACACAATGTACTGCTCGATTTTCCCGGCCTTCCGGTGTTTCTCAAACGGGGCTTGGACAGGAAGGAGGGTGCCCGGCGTGTTCGCACGACTGAGTGTGATCGTGGTTGTTCTGATGGTAGCGGTGATGATGATCGCCGTGGGCGCTTTGATCGTCGGGACAGGAAGAGAGAGGGGGAAAAGGAAAGGGGGAGAAATGATCATGCTTATAGCAGACGTAGAGATGATAGGGATCAATCCCCTGAGTTGAGAAGGAGGGAGGATCGACACAGTTTGGCCGATCGAAACTCGCAGTACAATGCAGAGGACAGGAATCCATTTCGTAATAGAGATGGATATGAACAGGAAGTACCGATACCTAAAAAACGTGAGAGTCTTTATCCTGATTTGTCCTGGTACACAGAATGCAGTAAGAATGACTAGGAAATAGGTCAAGCTCCGGTACACAGATGGGCTCACAGAGATAATAGACCCTATGTAGATATTGATATTTATTGGAGACATCGTAATATCCAAAGGGCCCGAGCATTAGTTGATACAGGAGCGGAGGCCACTCTTATTCATGGAAAATCAAAGAAATTTACAGGGCAGCCTTTTACTATTACCGGATTAGGAGGAAAAGAAACCCCCGCAGTTCAAACTTTGCTTGAAATGAGAATAGGTAGAATCCCTAGAAAGGAATATTCTGTATTAGTGGTGCCACTCCTAGAATTCATAATTGGAATTGATATTTTGAAGGGAATGACGTTGCATCTTGATGATGGGTGTTACCAATTTGGAACGACGCATTATATCTCGTCCAGACCTATACGGGTTGGTCGTTTAAGGATGCCCCCCATACAAGTTCCCCAGGCGACCAAAGTGGTTTGTCAGAAGCAGTATCGTATTCCGGGTGGTCATGCAGAGATTAGTACCACCATTCAGGAGTTGGTTGATGCAGGCGTTATAACTCCAATTACTTCCGCTTGGAATAATCCTGTTTGGCCGGTGCGTAAAAGTGATAATTCTTGGCGCATGACTGTTGATTATCGAGAATTGAACAAACACACGCCCTCTTTGACGGCTGCAGTACCGGATGTTATTACCCTGATTGAAAGAATCCAAACACATCCAGGTACATGGTATGCGTCCATCGATATTGCTAATGCTTTCTTTTCTATTCCAATTGCCCCTGAGTGTCAGGAACAGTTCAGTTTTACGTGGAACGGGCGTCAGATGACGTTCAGAAGTCTTCCTCAGGGCTATGTGCATAGCCCTACGATCTGTCACCGGCTGGTGGCAGAACACTTGACTGAGGTACCAGTTCATCCCAAAATTCAGATATGTCATTATATTGATGATGTTTTGATCCAAGGCGAAACACAAGAGGATGTTCAGACACAATTAGATAGAGTCATTGAGTGTCTGCGTGGGAAAGGTTGGGAGATCAATCCGGACAAATTACAAGGTCCGTCCCAAGCTGTAAAATTTTTAGGTATTAATTGGCATGAGGGACACCGCGAGGTGATCCCTCAAGTTAAACAGAAGATTCTTGATTTTTCGGTTCCGAGGAATAGGAAGGAAGCCCAGAGCTTCATTGGTTTATTTGGTTTTTGGCGCCAGCATATTCCTCATTTGAGTCAAATATTGGCCCCGTTGTACCGTGTTACACGTAAAAAGAATGCATTTGAATGGGGTAAGCAACAGCAAGATGCATTTAGTCTAGCGAAAGAGGCAATTCAACATGCTATGGATCTTTGGCCTGTACGTGATGGTGATGTGGATTTGAATGTGTCTGTGCAAGGCCCTTATGCAAACTGGAGTCTGTGGCAGAAACAAGGCAGGTGCAAAGTACCATCAGGGTTTTGGACCAAAAAGCTACCTGATGCTGGTGAGCGTTATACACCTTTTGAGAAACAGCTACTTGCTTGTTATTGGGCTTTGGTGGATACCGAGCAATTAACATTGGGACATGACATATTCTTGCGTCCTGAAATTCCTATTATGCAGTGGGTTTTGAGTTCACCAAAAACTCATCGAATTGGGCATGCTCAGGAGGCAAGTGTGATTAAATGGAAATGGTACATACAAGACAGGGCACGTGTGGGTCCGAAAGGAGTTGCGTCTTTACATGAGCAAGTGGCGCAAGCACCATCGACTGAGACTGAGAGTGAGTGTTCTGTACCTTTAGAACAGGAGTCTCCTGTCAAGTGGGGCAAACCTTTTGATGATTTGTCCGTCGAGGATAGGAACCATGTGTGGTTCACAGATGGGTCAGCAAAATTTATTGGAACTACACGGCACTGGAAGGCGGTGTCTTATAATCCGATCACACAGAAACTGTTGAGCACAACTGGTGAAGGGAAGAGTAGTCAGTTCGCAGAGCTCCATGCCGTTTACCAAGTTTTGAAACAGGAGTTACCTGGCGTATGCCATATTTTCACCGACTCCTGGTCCACTGCCAATGGACTGGCCGTTTGGTTACCGACCTGGCATTCCCATAATTGGAGGTTACACTCCAAAGAGTTATGGGGAAAAGAGTTATGGCAAGAGATTTGGGAAATGCTCCCACAGAGTACTGTTACCATCTTCCATGTGGATGCTCACACCCCAATAGATTCTCTTGACAAATTTTTTCATAACATTGCAGATGAGAAATCTAAAATTGCTGAGGCAGTGGTGGACAGACAAGATCCTGATATTGCGGGATTGGCGAAATGGGCACACCAGAAGGCAGGACACTTTGGAGAGAAGGCCACTAGCAGGTGGGCTGCTGATAGAGGAATTTATATTCCCCTGGATCTAATCAAAAATGTTATTCTACATTGTCCCATCTGTCAACATATCAGACAGCGTAAAGTACCCCAAATTGTTAGAGGTCATTTACATCGCGGAAAATTGCCCGCTCAAATCTGGCAGATTGATTACATCGGACCCCTTCCCATGAGCAGAAATTGCCAATATGTTTGCACCATTGTTGATACATATAGTGGTTTGCTGGTAGCTTTTCCATGTAAGCAAGCCACCCAATTGAATACCATAAAAACATTAGAATTGATTATGATGTATTATGGTGTGCCATTCCAAATTCAATCTGATAATGCATCCCATTTCCGTGGAAGATTGGTACAGGAATTCTGTGTGGAAAATAATATCGCATGGATTTTTCATATACCTTACTACCCGCAGGCCTCGGGCCTGGTAGAGAGATTGAATGGCCTGTTAAAGGATCAGCTGCGTAAGTTAACAGATGACAAGTATAAAAATTGGCGAGACTTTTTACCCCAAGCATTATTGATCCTGAATAATCGTCCTTTTTTAAATGCTGAATCTCCATTTATGCGTTTGTTCCCCCCAAAGGTTGAGACTATGCCTAATGTAATTAATGAAACTGTGATGTATTGGGAAATTACTTCCGGAGCTCTGGCTCCATGCAGAGCGACCCCAGGGTCGGCAGGCTTAGATCTGCATGCTATGGATGACACCGTTCTAAAAAGCAAAAATCGGGTCATCATTGCTACCGGTGTTGGTATTCATATACCACCGGGGAATTTTGGATTGATCGCCCCTAGATCGGGGCTGGCTGTAAAAGGCATCCAAGTACTTGGAGGGGTAATTGACAGCGACTATCAGGGAGAGATTAAGGTACTTCTGCTAAATAGCAGTGAGAATGACTTGCTGATACACCGCACCGACCGAGTGGCTCAATTACTCATTATGCCTGTTTTCAGTGGCGAAATAAAGAAAGGCACTGCCCCAACTTTGCTAACTGTACGAGGCCAGAAAGGCTTTGGCTCTACGGATAACCCTGGAGCCAAGATTTGGGTGCAATCGCCTAAGAATCCCCCTGAACAAGCAGAGGTTGTTGCCACCGGTCAGGATAATACCATTTTGGTTATGAAGCCAGGGAAAGATAGCTGGGAAGCTGTCCCAGCTGATAAATGTTATTTACGAGAATGATTAATGCCTGTGTTTGGTTCTTTTTCAGATCATTCTTTGGATTGTTGCTGCAGGATGTGTCGGTACTGGACACCGTTTGGTCTACTTCGGAGAGAGAGAAGGGATCCCATTAACCCAGGATGAATTGGGAACCAGAGTGTTGCGTTCCTTCAATGCGTGGGACTCGTCATCGAACTTTTGGACATTGCTGGCGAAAAGAGTAACTGATGCCCCTCACTTCTGTTTGACACCGATGAGATCTGTGCACGATATCTTAGCGACGTGCCTAGTTGCTGTCCCCGCCTCGCTGGAAACCTTAACAAGCATCTTTAACGTTTCAAAGGCTCGTCCGAATATTATTCTGGGTGATTTTGCTACCCATGCATATTGTCCTTTATGTACTGAACTGCCGAATGAGCAACTTCCCATCCAGTCCCAAATAACTACGTATAACATTACACAAGGTGATCTTTGTTTTTTCCTCACATGTAATCCTAATGCAATTTCCGAATGTCTACGTCTCAAGTTAAGAGGCGCCACTGTTTTCACATCTCATGAACGAACTCTGTGCTTCCAGAGGACTCCGACCACATGTGTCTCAGTTAAGAACAATATGACTTGCAATAGTTTGGTAATTACCCCTAGTCACTATCGTGCAATGTTGCTACCTGCCGGATGGCTTTTCTCATGTGGTAATACTTCCTGGCCCTATGTCCCGGCGAACATTTCCGGAGGCCCGTGTGCCATTACTAGGTTGAGTTTGCTTATGTTCTCCTCACATCCAAATGCCAACTCTCGTGTGCTCCGAGATACAGTAATGCTGCAAGAGGATTGTGACTCATCCTTGCATTTATATTCCAAGTCTGAATACCTTAGTCTAGCTGTTTCAATTATTGGTGTCCCTGCTTTGGCGGTTTATAATGCTAAATCCATTGGGAAAATGGCTTGCTGGATGGTCAAATCTATTAATCATACTTCCGCAGTCTTATCTGACTTACTATTAGACGCCCAGGGCGAACGTAGAGCCATCTTGCAAAATAGAGCAGCCATTGATTATCTTCTGCTTAAACATGGACATGGCTGCTCAGATTTCGAAGGCCTCTGCTGTTTTCACTTATCTGATCATACACAATCCATTCGTGCACACATAGATAAATTGCATGACCTAACTAATGAAGTTAGGAACCACATTGATCAGGGCTGGTTTGACTGGCTCTTTAATTGGTTGCCGGACATGCATCTACGCCACATATTAGGTGGCATTTTGATTGCTCTTGTTGTTTTAATTTCTATCTGTTGTTTTATTCAGTGTATCCCTTCACTGCTTCAATTCTGCACATCTGGTACTAGACATAGATCGGTTAGTTTTGTTTCATATTATTCTTCCACAGATGTTAGCTCCATTTAGCATATATAATAGACTGAAGTCAAGGGTGGAATGTACTGCTCGATTTTCCCGGCCTTCCGGTGTTGCAGGGCAATCCATATGACTTCAGTCTCTTTCCATCCGAGTCTAAGGACTGGAGTAGTGAGTAGGGCCCATCTGTTAGACACTTGTGACACAATCCCGTGCTCCTACCCTTAGCTCAGGGCCTACACACATAGCCTAGGGGATAGATTCGTTAGCCTTGAGGATAATTTGCCCTATTGTGAGGTTGTTTCCTGGAGCTGTGTTGAATTCAGGCCTGGTAGGCCTCAAACGGGAGAGACTCCATCTTTCTTTCTGCCCCGGCAGCCCGGGACCTTTCCAGAGGGAGGGGGATGTTTTAGTTATGAGGTGTTATTCGCTCGGAGAGAACCGGTTCAGGCCGGCCCTTATCGAAGGATTGTATTTTTCTTCATGCCGAAGACACTACATCAGGCCGGCCGGCTGGGAAAGTGTCCTTGGTACGGGGAGGTACAGGAATTTGGTGGGCGGCAGGTTTCGAGCTGGAAATTTCCATGAGGGAATGCACTTCTATATTAGTGAAAGTCTGAGTGAGATAAGAGCACTTGCCTCTAGACCATAGGCGGCATCTGGCCGTTAGCAGAAGAGCTATTACTTATTCCAGGGAAGACTGATGACGAACTTGAATCCAAAGAGGAGAGGGTAGTCGATGAGGACGAGGTTCCAGTGACTCGGAGAGGGAGAAGGAAGCAGACCCACAACTGCAGAGGGGTGACTTCCAGGCTAAGCCGAGGCATAGACGAGGAGGGAACCTAGATGACCATTGAGTACAGGCGACGTACCCTCAAGGTGAAGTCGATCCCTTTTTCTTTGAAGTGTATAACTTAATCTTTTACTTTCCTTGCAGGTTATATATATATATAATGTGTTCCGTAAATGTGCATGTGGCATTTAAATAAAGTATTTAGCTTGTTGTAAGTTAGCATGTGTTATGTGTCTTTGCGTAGAAGGATAGCCTAGCCTCTCTGTCAGAGCTAATGCGACATGAACCAGGTTTAATCCGGGTCAGGTAAGTGATAACTGGATGAGGAGGAAATGAGCCCCTCAAACTGGAGAACAGGTTGTGCTCTGCTAATGGTCTTTGTGTGATCTGATATATAGTAATCCCAATTCCCCTGTCGTGTACCACGGTAATAATAGGATGAGCTCGTGTGTCGCTGCCGAATGGGTAGGAGATTCTGGACCTAACTAAGGTCGCGAGACTTTGTGTGTCGCTGCCGAATGGGTAGGAGATTCTGGACCTGACTAGGGTCGCGAAACTTTGTGTGTCGCGGCCGAATGGGTAGGAGATTCTGGACCTAACTAGGGTCGCGAGACTTTGTGTGTCGCTGCCGAATGGGTAGGAGATTCTGGGTCTGCCTAAGGCCGCAAGACTGTGGTTGCTGAGATTGCGAAGCTGTGAGGTCTCTCTATATATATATATTAGGAATTCCCTGTCCTTAGGTGGTACGTATATATGTGGTTATTTGGGTGTAAAAAGACCCTAGGGAGGGGGTAACGTTCTGTTTTGGGTTAGAAGGGCTCTGTAGAGCGGGTTCCACCCGATCCAAAAACCCAAGCAGAACACACCCCCAGCAGTGCCCAGACACAGGAGGGGTGGGTGCAGAGTCCCCCAGCAGTGCCCAGACATTGGAGTGGTTGGTGCCTAACACCCCCAGCAGTGCCCAGACAGAGGAGGGGTTGGTGCCTAACACCCCCAGCAGTACCCAGACAGAGGAGGGGTTGGTGCCTAACACCCCCAGCAGTGGCCAGACAGAGGAGGGGTGGGTGCCTAACACCCCCAGCAGTGCCCAGACATAGGAGGGGTGGGTGCAGAGTCCTCCCAGCAGTGCCCAGACACAGGAGGGGCGGGTGGGGTGCAGAGTCCCCCCAGCAGTGCCCAGACACAGGAGGGGTGGGTGCAGAGTCCCCCAGCTGTTCCCAGACATTGGAGTGGTTGGTGCCTAACACCCCCAGCAGTGCCCAGACAGAGGAGCGGTTGGTGCCTAACACCCCCAGCAGTGCCCAGACATAGGAGGGGTGAGTGCCTAACACCCCCAGCAGTGCCCAGACATAGGAGGGGTGGGTGCAGAGTCCTCCCAGCAGTGCCCAGATACAGGAGGGGTGTGTGCAGAGTCCCCCCAGCAGTGCCCAGACACAGGAGGGGTGTGTGCAGAGTCCCCCCAGCAGTGCCCAGACACAGTAGGGGTGTGTGCAGAGTCCTCCCAGCAGTGCCCAGACACAGGAGGGGTGGGTGCAGAGTCCCCCCAGCAGTGCCCAGACACAGGAGGGGTGTGTGCAGAGTCCCCCCGGCAGTGTCCAGACACAGGAGGGGTGTGTGCAGAGGCCTCCCAGCAGTGCCCATGGAAAGAAAAAGGGTGGAGTACCCACAGATCCAATGGCCACAATTGTCAGTCAGGTGCACAAAGACCCTGCAGTACATGTAACACATGTGTGCGAGGCTGGGAGTACACACATGCATACTGCCTAAAAGGGAACATGTCCACATGAAGTCATGTCAACAGGCTACATACACAAGTGCAGTGATCACCAAGGATGCCACGGATGATGCAGGTGGAGACATCGCTCTGCATGCATGGCCAAAGTTGAAGGTGTCCGTCACACACCCAGCTAATGTAGACACAGCTCAGCACAACATATTGGAAACACCCTGCAGGGAAGATGTCAGGGTACACAGAGGAAGGAACACACCTTGGGACAATGTCACCATGCAGTAACTGCTTACATGAACAAAGAAACTTAGCTAACACCTTGTGATGGCACCTATGACCAGCACACTACTACATTTCCCACACACCCAACACATGATCACCACCCAAAATCATGTAGCAGCCCCACCAACAGCAATACCAGAAAAGCAGTAGAGTTCAACGGAAAAAAAAATGGCTTTAATCAGCATGAGCAAAAAATGTTTGTGTGGATCAAGTTCAATATTTACAAAGCCCATAGGGCAGTCCATAAGTCACAGCTGGATGGGGGACACAGTGGGACGCGTGTCCCCTAGCTTGCCTGCACAGTTCAGACCACCCTGTCATCCACAGGGGGGGGGGGGCATCATGTGGGGGGGAAGGACCAGGCACCGCAAGGACAGGGGGGGCAAGGGCAGGTGTTGTGGGTGCAGGGACGGACGACTCCAACACAGGGGGTGGGGCAGCGCCAAAGGAGGTGGTGAGGATGGCGCTGCACACGTCAGCAAGGTCCCCCAGCTTCTCCCCTGCACCCGAAGGAACCACAGGCCCCAAGGAGGAGGGGGGCGGAGGAATGGGTCGCAGCGCCACTGGGGGAGGGTGTGGACAGGGGGGGGCACTCAACTACCCTGACGGGGACTCCTTTGGCCGCTTGCGGGGTGGTGTCACTGTTGGGCTCAGGGACAGAGCGGCCATGAAGGCATCTTTGCTGGATTCGTGGCCAGGAGAGCTGAGGGGAGTGGATTTGGAGGGAGTGGATTTTGCGGAATGCGGACTCCCACTCTGGCTGCGTGACTTACGTTTGCCCCCCGACCCAGTGGGTGTGCCTACCTCACCCTGTGTGTGCGTGCCAGGAGGTGTGCGCTTGGCCTGCCCTGCTGGTGTGGTGCCTGTGTCTGGTGGGGTGTGTGCATGCTGATGTCTGGGTGTACGTGGGACAGGCATGGGAGTGGAAAGTGTGGATGGGGCAGGGGTAGGGGGTGGGGCGTAGCGCTGCAGGAGACCCACTGCTGCAGTCAGTGTCGAGTCTATGGACCTCAGCAAGTTGCGTTGGTCAGACTGCGCCGATGAAATGCCCTCCAAGTATGCCTCCATCTGGTCGAGCACTCAGCTGTGGCCATGGAGGACATTAAGCGTCGCAGTCTGACCAACACGCAACTGCCGCAGGATGTCCACAGACTCGGCATTGGTGGCAGCAGTGGAGACAGGGGCAGGGGGTGCGGTGC
This sequence comes from Triturus cristatus, assembly GCF_964204655.1. Classification (NCBI taxonomy): domain Eukaryota; kingdom Metazoa; phylum Chordata; class Amphibia; order Caudata; family Salamandridae; genus Triturus; species Triturus cristatus. The sequence goes on along the minus strand of NC_140590.1, from coordinate 1,754,461,385 downwards.
CTGGCAAGAAGGAGACACGTGGTGACCGAGCACGGCGGGAAGGGACATGAGCAAGTGGGAGGCCGGTGATCGGAATGGAGGGGGCGGGTAGTGATGGAGTGCTGGTGTCAGCTGTGGGACCAGCCTCCGCCCCCTCGGAGTGCTCAGCCTCGGACCCGTCTGCGTCATAGTCGGTGGTGTCTTGACTGGACAGGTCCTCCGCTGCACTCCCGTCGGCCTCCGTGCCACTCGATGTGCCAGACAACTCTGCACCGCTGGCACTGGTGCTCGCTCCCTCCTCACGGTCCGTGCCAGTGTCTCCCTCTGTGTCCCCCGACGATGCTGTGGGCAAGGTGAAGAGACAGGAAATAATCAGACACCTGTATACATATGTCACATGAGTCAAATCCACATAGGTCACAGTGCATAGCCTGAAAAGCAACATGAGTAACATCTACAATACAAGGTACATATGTAGGCCCTGCAACACACAGTTGGTTGACCCACCATGTCACTGACCAACTATGGAGAGCATGACACAAAAGCAAATAACATGATATGGATTTGGACAGAGGAGCCAGGCACTGGGGACAATCCAGCACAGCATCTGCAGCACACAGCGTTGGCGTAAACAGGGATGAGCAGGAAACATGTCTATTAACTGTAGGCACATGCTGCAAAGGCAATACTTAAAAACATGCCCAACATTAATGGGTCACTGCACCTTGAGTGTATGTCCAGACAAACATCACACACTGGCCAGACCTAGCAAGGAGACCTTAGGTCTAGACATGTATGCCTTGCCCGCACCAACCACCCCCTACATGAGGCAATATTCATGAGACACAGGAGGCACTTACATCTTTTAGTCTGGAATACAAACAAATGGCCTGCAAGAAATCCAGATTGTACACAAAATACCCCTGGTGCGCCGGTACAAATACATCATCTACAAATGGCCATCATCAGATCATTGTACCAAGACACAGGCACTGGCCCCCGTGAGCATGAACAAGGGACATTTGGTCAGCCTGTACAGTGGACACATGTAGCAGAGTTTACGTTAACACAAATGGTGCCAGGGTACACATGGCAAGGAGGGGAAGGGAGGAAGGACAGCACCGCTACACTTTGGGGACCAGGAACTGCACTGCACATGTAAACCCTGGCAGTGTATCCATGCAACTGTGCACTCACAAATGCTGGTGACACACAACAAACACACATGTACCTACCCCCTTCCTGCTGCTGCTTTTCCTGTAAGCGCCTGTCCATGTCAGGGAAGACGACCGCCAGCACACGCTTGTGGATGTGGGTCAGACGGCGGCGCCCATGGTTCTTTTTGCTCACAGGTGAGTCCCCCAGAAGGACCCGTGCGATCTTCCGCGTCCAGCACCGGATATCCTGCCAGCGTTTCCTCACCTGGGCTAGGCGCCGCTTCCGACCATCTGTCTGCCTCACGGCACTGACGGCGTCCTTCCAGATCTGCTCCTTGGCACAGGCGCCTACCTGTGAGGATGTAAAAGTGAGACAACATCAATACACCTGCGACATGTCACAGAGCCACACATTAGAGCAATTTTGCTGGTTTTAACAGGGCATAGAATGCATCACGCTCATGACACCTGTGTCATAGGGACACTTTCCTCTGTGGAAGGCAAAAAGCACTTTGTGGCATTGTAGAGTACACAGATGGCATGAGGGGTGCGACACAATCAATCATCCGGGCTCACACTGTGCATCAAAAGCGGCTCCAGGATTATGTGCAGCACCTCAAAGCAGGCACATGCCACAGGCCACTGAGGCGCTCTCAGCAGAGTACACAGACACACACAGCCACAGGACAATCACCTGCCATTGCCAACTGCAGCTACACACCTCACTCTGCACATGTGCCACTAGACTGGGGGGTGTCACAGGTGTGGGGCTGGCCCATCACCGCAGACACACAGCACTGCTCCCTGCTCACATCAGATGGGCAGGGTATATCCATCCCTCATGCAGCTGGGGTGCTACACTCCACATATGCACTCACCCACATGACAGGGGACTTACACACACACACACCAATGTCCAGGGGACAAACATCATTTGTACACTCTCAGCACATGTACACTAAACACACACACATCTGTGGGTACTGCCACCTGTCACACTGGGGGGACCACAGATTCACATAAGGACTGTAGTAACAACATTCCCAGGAGGATTAGACAGGCAGAATGTGTAATGCCACATGCAGTGATTGTCACAGTACACACAATGCAAGTGAGGAGAGCAGACATGCACCACAGCATGCTCTGGCTGGGAGACATTAGGCATTCCCCCACCCGGGACCCACCCTACAGTACATTGCATGTGTGTTACACCTGGACACAATGGCAGAAGTCACTGTCACTAAAAAGGGGCACAGTCTTTGCTAGTGGACTCAGCACTCACCTAAACCCCTGGTCGACCATACAGCATAGGGTACTGTGGGAGGATCACATCCAGCAGGGCTTGGTTCTCCTCCTGGGTGAAAGGCTGGGCCCTCTCCACAGACCTGGACATGGTGCCAGAGGATTCACGAGCAGCAGCAGTGTAGTGGAATCAAAGGATGTGCAGGCAAGTGCTCTCTCATGGGACCTGGCTGCCTTATATCTGCCTTGCTGCCCTGTTTCATGCACAGGAGTACAGAGTGATTGGTCACTCACATTTGCATCCTATGTTTTCTCCAATCCCTTTAAACCTAACACAGTCAGTGGATTAGCTTCTTTTTTTATTGAGAATGATGTCAACTCAACAACCACTTTGCAACAAAGTAGATTCTTTCAAACCGACTTTTGCTGGGCACCTGCAGGAAAAAAATTCAAACTTTCAACTCGGTCTCCATGACAACCAGCATGCATGTAGGGCTTTATACTTGTCCCTCATGTGTCCCCTATGTAATTTGGACATTCACACACAGGTACGGTGTGTTCCAGGGCCCTGGGGCACCCCAAATGCATAGAAACGGGCCGTACACGCGCCTGTACGGGGCGTATCACTATGGGTACGCATACGCGAGCAAAGCCATAGTGAAACGGCCCGTACACGCGCGTGTACGGTCCGTACTAGTATGGCAGTGCTGGCGTATGCGTACGCCATGGTAATACGGACCGTACACGCGCGTGTACGGTCCGTACTAGTATGGCAGTGCTGGCGTATGAGTACGCCATGGTAATACGGACCGTACACGCGCGTGTACGGTCCGTACTAGTATGGCAGTGCTGGCGTATGCGTACGCCATGGTAATACGGACCGTGCACGCGCGTGTACGGTCTGTATTACCATGGCGTACGCATACGCCAGCACCCACATTGACATAGGGACACTACACACGCCCCCAGAGCGCATGTACGGTGCATTTCACACCTGACAGTGGTGACAGGCAGCACACAGTAAGGAATAGAGCTGACATACTTGTCCAAGGCTGGACATCAAGGCATTGTCTGTGCAGTACTACATGTGTGGGGCACAGGTGTGTCAGGCTGTAATGTGGCACATTACTCCTGAGTTATGAATGCAATAGATGTATGATGAGATGTGTACAGATGTCATGTGTGATGGTGGACTATGTGCCAGACACCCCCTTCACTCCTTTGACATGTGTTCATGTAGTACAGAACACTTGTGAAAAGCGTCACTGCCATGGCACAGTCAACAACACACGCAAGTGTCCCCTGATGCCAGCTACAGGGGTTTTCACACATGACATGTGACTCCCCGCGTTGCACAATGTGACTATGTCATGTATGTTTCGTGTGTTCCCATTAGCCTGCTGTAGGTGTTTGGTCAAATGCATCTGCAGTTGCTGCAACCAACATGCGTCTGTGTGTAGATGGCCATGGCACAGTGTTACGCATACCAGGCCACATGTGGAATCCGACGTAAGGTGTGTGTGTATGCATCGACACGGAGTTTCAAATGAAGGACATATCTGCATCCTCTCAATGTATGTGGGATAATCCTTGAAATGTAATCCTTCATGGCAAGGTGTGTGGTCTGTCCATTTTCGTTGACATGTGACCTGTGCCTCTAGTGTTCCGCAACCTGTCTGTACAATAAACATCCTTCCTCTGCACATATTCGGTTGTCTGTAACTCCTGCAATGCGTCTGCCTGCTCACTTACACTGGGCCACAGCTAGTTTCATGGCATGGCATTATGAGGTTGAGAATGAACGTTTGGAGCTGTCTCTTGGTAGGAGTGTCACATGGCTGGCATACGTGTGCAGGGCATATTGCACAGACCTGACTCTGTATGTAGCATATGTGTATTGCCTGTTGACCATGTGCTCAGTACATTGACATTGGTGGTGTACTGTACTCACTCTTGGTTTTCCCTTCTAATTCACTGCAGGGCTCCGCCTCTCCCTTGAGCAATTCCGGACTTGGCTGACATGCGGGAAAATGACTGTATACGCCGCTACCGCTTCCCCCAACGTATGATTGTGGACTTGACGACACGGCTGGCAGCACACCTCCAACCGCTACACAGGTATCCTGGTGCACTGACACCCAAGGTGAAGGTGATGGCAGCCCTACATTTCTTGGCCACGGGTACCTTTCAACATACCATTGCCCATGTCGGTGGGATGTCCCAAACCATGTTGAGCCGTGTTCTGCATGATGTTTTAGAGGCCATGTTGGAGCACCTTGATGAGTTCATAAAATTCCCAACTCCTGAGCAGTTGACAGCTGTCAAGCGTGAGTTCTATGCCCTGGGAGGGATGCCCCATGTCATTGGGTCCATAGATGGAACACATGTGGCTTTGGTACCACCACAGGCACAGGAGGTAGCCTTCCGTAACCGCAAGCATTACCACTCCATTAATGCCCTTGCGGTGTGTCTTGCCAACATGGTGATTTCACATGTCTGTGCTCGTTTTCCAGGATCAGCACACGATGCGTACATCATGAGGCGTAGCAGGGTGCCTGAAATGATGCTGCAGCTGCGCAACGAACGAGCATGTATTGTTGGTGGGTATACTATTGCAGTCCTGTATTTAACGTCATCTTCCTGTCTTACTGCTTCTCCTGACCCACTCTTGTCCATGATGTTTCCATGTAGGGGACGCTGGCTATCCCAACATGCCATGGCTGATGACGCCTCTCCGCAACCCCCGCACGGCTGCCGATCACCGCTACAACAACGCCCATGGGCGGACCAGGCGAGTGATAGAGAGGACGTTTGGCTTCCTGAAGAGCCGATTCCGTTGCCTCCACAAGACCGGTAGCGCACTCCCATATGCACCGGTGAAGGTCTGCAAGATATTCCTCGTGTGCTGCATGCTGCACAACATGGCAGTGGAGAAAGCTGTGCCACTCATCCTGGATCCAGATGAGCAGGACCATCCACCCGTGGAGGATGAAGGGCTTGGGCACGAGGCAAGTGATGTGGAGGAGGAGGATGCGGCAGAGGACATGCGGAGTCGGCTCATACGCGACTTCTTTGCTTAGTGGTGAGTTCCAGTGTCTGAGTGTGCACGCATTGGGCTGTGTGTGGCATGTGTTGCAATGTGTGTGCCCATCTGCATGTCTTCCAAGTGAGTCTGAGGTGTGTTTGGATGTGTCACTCGAGTGATGGTGCAATAGAAGAATGTTTTTCCAGAGTCATCATTGTCACCTAGCATGTTGACAAGCTAATACGTGTTGAGTACATGCACATGCATGCGGATGTACTTCTTTTGGCTGACTTCTGGTGTGTCTCCCATCCACAGGTACTTGCGCATGCTGTCTGCTGGTGGCATCGTTGTGCTCCTGCTATTGCTCATGAACACAGCAACATGTGCTGACTCAGCGTTACATGCACGGACAAGTTTGAAGATCTCCTTCGGGTAAGGGATGCAGCACGGCTTTTTGGGAGTGGTATTTGTTTTGAATGTGTGTGCACTGCTCCTGTTCATGTTTGGTTACTTAGCATACATGTAGATTCACCATGGGGCACATGACCTGGAGCAGAATTCACCTGAAATGATGGTCAGACTTGGTGACAGTCATCTGTGATGGGATTGTGATGGAGCCATCAATGTGTGTAACACTGGCCTCGGAAACATACGGGTTGCACCGGGTTGACATGGTGTGTGAATTCCCCATTAGGGGCTCAATGGTGTATAGCAGGCTCTCCGTGAGCAGCAGGGGGTGTTTAGCTGTCACCCGTCACTTGTGTGCCAGTGCCATGGATTTCCAGCATCTGTGGTACTAAGGGTGGTGCCAGTGTTGGTCCCACGTGTTCATCCACATGACCTGTGTATGTGTTGACAGAGTTGCATTGTCATTCCAACACACATGACTAATAAATGTGTCCCTCTGTCTCCAAGGTGCCTCATCTCTGTCAATGGTGGTCTGTTGCCATTGTGCATGCGGCATGTCTGGCATTGTTCTCAGAGATGGTGCATATGAGTCTATGTGTAGAGTAGCAAGATGCAAGCTGTTTGTCAGGGATTAGAATCTGTATTGTGCATGATGTCCATGGCTGTGTAGGTTTTGTGGCATGTCAGTCTCCACGACGGCCACTGTGCGGCATGTGAATCCTTTGTGTGGGTGTGTGCCATGTTGAACCAGACATTCCTTCCTTGGCATACACCTTTTGCATGGTTCCTTCCTGAGATCCTTGTCTTTGTGTGCTACTTGTGGCATTGTTTCCTTGACATGGCGCATGCTGCTGCAGGCCCTGCTGCAAGGGCACCCAGTGTCCATGCAAACGAGCTGGTGTCCATCATGGATTGCTTGCTGACATGTGCTATGCTGATCAGCAGCATCTGTGCCTCATGCGGCAGCACACTCTGCATTATGCACAAGATCCCCAGTTCCATCCACCTCAAGGCAAGAGGGAGACCATCCCCCTGGTCAACTATGGCATCCATGTCTACTCCTACCCTGCACTCTACGGACATGTGCGTTAGTAATCCCATGATACTTGTCCATATCCAGGGTGCATCTGCACAGCTCTGCTACTACATCCGGCGACCAGGCCACATCAGCGTCCAACAGAGATGGGGGGAGTGGATCACTGCCAGCTGCAGGATGACCTTCTCAATCCACGCACACCCTCAGGATGCTGCCCACACCCACAACATAACCATGTGGCACTGTGATCCAACACCCAATTGTGCCATCTCCATGCATCCAACCTTGGCTGGCCCACCATTCTCCACATCCACCTGACTCAAGCATGCAGGACATGGTTCTGCCACGTGTCTACACATACCTGGTACACCCACCCCAGGACACTGCACACGATCCCTGGCCTCTGCGCATGACTGTTGCTCTTCTGAATAGGTCTGTGGGCACAGTTGTGCGGGCACCCCATCAGCTGGTTGGGCCCATCACGAGTGTGTTGTTTGTGTACTCACCAGGATCTCGGACTCCTTCTAGTCCGTCACATGCCAACGGCGGCAGCGTGGCCATCACCTTCTCCTCCCAGGGATGGTAGTGTACCGGTCTGCGGGCCGGCCCTCCTCCAGTGATATTGGCCTGGTTGTGCTCCTCCGTCATTTTGCGGCGGACCGTCCTCCGCAGATCGTACCACCTGGCTTGACACTCATGCCTGGTCCTTCTGGTGGCCCCAACAGCATTCACGGAATTGACTATCCTCTCCCACATGGCAGTTTTTTCTGATATGCTGGTCCGTCTGACCAATGTTCCAAAGAGCTGTGGCTCGACTTTGATGATTTCATCGACAAGGACCTCCAGCTCCTCCTTAGTGAACTTTGGATTCTTGTTGGTGGGCATGGTGTGGGGTGTGGGTGTGGATGGTTGTGGGGGTGGGGGTGTGGATGGGTGTGGGTGTGGATGGTTGTGGTTGTGCAGGTGTGTGTGCGTGATTGTGATGAGGGTGTGTTTGTGATGGTGGTTTTGTGAAGGAGTGCAAGTGTAAGGTGTATTGATGGTTGAAGTATGGTGCAGTGCGTTGTCTCTGGGGTCTGGCAGCAGTGGATCTGTTGCAAAGGATCATGGTTTGTGTGTGTTGGGCCTTTTTATTGGTCAATTTGTGGGTGTGGCTGTGTTTGAAGTTGGGGTGGGTGTGTTATAAGGAGTGGTAGTGGTTTGGGCCTCTGTTTCTCTGTTTGTCAGTTGCAGGTCAGTGTATAGGATGTATTTGGCCTTGTTGGATATGTTTTGTGGTGTTGTGTGCCTCGGATTGACTGTCCTTGTGTTTTTTTGGTTAGTTCTGGTTCAGTAGGAGTGTTTTTAGCGTCTGTACGGTGCGTACATGGACGGGTGGGGTGTGGGTACGATCCGTACATACACGGGTGGGGGTACGGTCCGTACATACACGGGTGGGGTGTGGGTACGGTTCGTACATACACGGGTGGGGTGGGGGTACGGTCCGTACATACACGGGTGTGGGTACGGTCCGTACATACACGGGTGGGGTGGGGGTACGGTCCGTACATACACGGGTGGGGTGGGGGTACGGTCCGTACATACACGGGTGTTATGTTATGTTATGTTATCCAGTTTTTTAAAGCGCAAACAGCTGCCCCAGCAACGGGGCGTCCCGGCGCTAACCCAACCAGTACCTGAGGGGTGAAGGAGGATAACCAACAGAGGACTAGATAAGGGAAAAGAGATGCGTTTTTAATTCTTTCCGAAAGGCAGTTAAGTTGGTTAGTGTGCGGATGTGAAGAGGCAGGGAGTTCCACAATCTTGCCCCCAAGACCTTGAAGGAACGTCCACCCATTCTACACAGCTTGGAACGGGGGACTGTCACAAGGTGTTGTCCTAAAGAGCGTAGAGTACGCTGAGGGGTGTAGGGAACAAGGAGCGGGCGTAGGAGTTCAGGGCAGTCCGAGTTAAGAATTTTGAATGCTGTGGTGAGGGTTTTAAAATGGATGCGGGATTCAATTGGCAGCCAGTGCAGATTGCGGATGGTAGCTCTGGCCGAGCACCTGCGTGGGAGGCCAACCACTGCTCTGGCGGCCGAGTTCTGAATACGCTGCATCCGTGCTAATTCTGCTTTATTAGCCCCTAAGAATAGCACATTGGCATAGTCCAGCCGGGCGAGAATCATGGACTGGATGATGAGTTGGCGGGTTCTAGAGTCGAAGAAACCGAGTATCGGGCTAAGACTTCTCATTAGGCCCACACACGTAGCTGCCAGTTTCTTTGTGTGGGACTGGAAGTTAAGAGAGGAGTCGAGCCAAACACCTAGGTTCTTCACCACGTCTTTCGGCACGGGGGTGGGACCAAGCAAAGAGGGCCACCAATGGTCACTCCAATGGCTAGGGTTTTTGCCAAGGAGAAGCACCTCCGTTTTCCCGGCGTTCAGCTGCAAACACGGGTGGGGTGTGGGTACGGTCCGTACATACACGGGTGGGGTGGGGGTACGGTTCATACATACACGGGTGTGGGTACGGTCCGTACATACACGGGTGGGGTGAGGGTACGGTCCGTACATACACGGGTGTGGTGTGGGTACGGTCCGTACATACACGGGTGGGGTGTGGGTACGGTCCGTACAAACACGGGTGGGGTGTGGGTACGGTCCGTACATACACGGGTGGGGTGGGGGTACGGTTCATACATACACGGGTGTGGGTACGGTCCGTACATACACGGGTGGGGTGAGGGTACGGTCCGTACATACACGGGTGGGGTGGGGGTACGGTCCGTACATACACGGGTGGGGTGGGGGTACGGTGCGTACATACACGGGTGGGGTGTGGATACGGCCCGTACATACACGGGTGGGGTGTGGGTACGGTCCGTACATACACGGGTGGGGTGGGGGTACGGTCCGTACATACACGGGTGTGGGTACGGTTCGTACATACACGGGTGGGGTGTGGGTACGGTCCGTACATACACGGGTGGGGTGGGGGTATGGTCCGTACATACACGGGTGTGGGTACGGTCCGTACATACACGGGTGGGGTGGGGGTACGGTCTGTACATACACGGGTGGGTTGGGGGTACGGTCTGTACATACACGGGTGGGGTGGGGGTACGGTCCGTACATACACGGGTGGTGTGGGGGTACAGTCCGTACATACACGGATGTGGGTACAGTCCGCACATACACGGGTGTGGGTACGGTTCGTACATACATGGGTGGGGTGGGGGTACGGTCCGTACATACACGGGTGGGGTGTGGGTACGGTCCGTACATACACGGGTGTGGGTACGGTCCGTACATACATGGGTGGGGTGGGGGTACGGTCCGTACATACATGGGTGGGGTGGGGGTACGGTCCGTACATACACGGGTGTGGGTACGGTCCGTACATACACGGGTGTGGGTACGGTTCGTACATACACGGGTGGGGTGGGGGTATGGTCCGTACATACATGGGTGGGGTGTGGGTACGGTCCGTACATACACGGGTGTGGGTACGGTCCGTACATACACGGGTGGGGTGGGGGTACGGTCCGTACATACACGGGTGGGGTGGGGATACGGTCCGTACATACACGGGTGTGGGTACGGTCCGTACATACACGGGTGTGGGTACGCTCTGTACATACACGGGTGGGGGTACGTGCCATACCTACGGGGTGGCTGTGGGTCCGCACCGTACATACGGGGGTGGGGGTTCGGCACGTACATAAGGGGGCTGGGGGGGGTGTTCGGCACGTATGCGAGCACATGTCTCCATGGTTGCTATGGGAGTTCGGTCCGTACGGTGTATTTTCCATACGGTTGTAACTTCGGACGCACGGTACGAATCGTACTTGCGCGCTCGGACTTCGGTTTTCACATTTGTACGTGAAAACGTCCGGGGACGTGTCGGACACGTTCTCCGACCCGAGTACGTGTGGGGGAATTTTCCCAATGCGATTCGTACGGACTTTTTCCCATGCGGATCGTACTTGCCAGTTTGTACGGGACTTGTACGATTCGTACGGAAAAAACTACGGATACGAGTCGTACGGGGAATTTTTTTTTGCGAATCGTAATCGGCACCTAAGGTCTTGAACAGCCCATCGGGTAGGGGGCAGTGTATTTAAAAAGCAGGACATGTATGTTTAAGTTTTACATGTCCTGGTAGTGAAAAACTCTTAAATTCGTTTTCACTATTGCAAAGCCTGCCCCACACATAGTATAGCATTATTATGTTTAATAAGCTGTAGCTTCTGAATGGGAACAGGTAGACAGGCTGAGTCTGGTGCCTAAAGAATTGTAATTAAAAGTCTTCTTTAATACTAAAGTCGGCTTTTTAGTCACAATTCTGAAAATTACACTTTGAAAAGTTGTACTTTTCTTGACTTAACCATTTGTTGCCTGCAGCCTGTTCCTGGATCACATGACAAGGTGTAGCTGGCAGTTGGTCCTTGTGTATTGCTCCCAAACAGTGAGACAAAGGGAAGCTAGGTGTTGGCAGGATGGGCCACACTGAGTAAACGAGGAGGGGAAGAGCTGTCACCTACCATACTTGCAAATCACAAAGGCTCTGTCTGAGCACTCTCATGAAGGGTTTGTGACAATGGTCTTTTGGGACCCCAGACAAGCTAGGCCAGGACAGAGAGGAGGGATGCCTGACACCACAGGGGGATTGGTAACCTCTAGAAGCTGCCTCTACTTCAAAGTGGGCAGGTATAAACATTGGACCTCAGAACTCATCTTTTCAGTACACCCCTGAACCTGTGAACTCTGCCTGGAAGAAGGACTGCTGTGCTGCTGAAAGGACTGTCAATCTGCTGTACTGCTGCCCTGAAGGACTGCTGCCCTGATGTATTGACCTGTTGCTCTTCTGCCCTCTTACCTGGGTGAGAAGGACTGGACCTGCATCTCTAAACCCAGGACCCCAAGCTAGTTTACTGGCCTCCTGATCAAAAACCTCAGGGACACATGCTTCCGACAACCTTGAACCCAGCACCTGGATTCTGCCATCTGTGAGTCCTGCCCTCCCAAGTGGTGCCACGCTAGTCCTGGACCCTTGAAAGTGGGTCTGAATGTGCTCTGCCAGTGCATATATGGATTCAGCAGAACCAACGCATCTCCTCCGAGGTGTGACGAATGTATGACGTTACTACGCATACATTTACAACACGGTACTTTACATCGCATTTGTTACAACCCAAGTTGTTACAACGACTTGAGCTGGAGGGCGCTGGACTTAGGAATAGTAGATTTACTATTCCAGCTCCAGCCTACATGGATCACTGACTAAATATCGAAGGTCACAATATCGACCTACAAAAATATCGGAACAAAAATATCGATGACAAGAATATCGCCATCCTATCTACAACATGGTAAGTACAAAAATATCGATAATTAAATATCGATGTCAAAAATATCGTTAGTAATAAATATCGTTTTTTTTTAGTTTAATAATATATGTAAAATAAACATAATAATACTTATAAATAAAATAAACATAATTAAATATATTTCATAATGTTAAAAATTAATAATTAATAAATATAATGTAATACAAAATTAATTAAACATATACATATAATATATAAACTTACTTAATAATGTTTTAATAATTATTTTAATAAATTATAAATTATATAAATATATTAAAAATTGCAAAAACATTACACACATAAAACAATAACATAAATAAAAATTAAATAATTATGTATAACAAATTAAATAATTACATTTAATTTAAATATTGTTAAAATTAATTATATACTACATTAGCTAAAATAATAAAAAAAATATTAAATAGCAGATAGAATAAAACTACTACTCAAGCTCCAAAAAAAACAAAAGAAAGGAAAATGTTGGATAGCGGATATCAAAAAATTACTATATCCACTCCAGATAGTGTAACAGTAGAGAAAGTGTTGGATAACATAGAGATATAAATTACTATTCCGACTCCAGGGACTGCAACAGTAAGGAAAGTGTTGGATAGCGTAGGGGTAAAATTAACTATTCCAACTCCAAACAGTGCAACAGTAGGGAAAGTGTTGGATAGCGTAGGGGTAAAAATTACTATTCCCACTCCAGAGAGTGCAACAGTATGGAAAGTGTTGGATAGCGTCAGGGTAAAAATTACTACTCCCACTCCAGAGAGTGCAACAGTAGGGAAAATGTTGGATAGCGTAGAGTTAAAAATTACTATTCCAACTCCAGAGAGTGCAACAGTAGGGAAAGTGTTGGATAGCGTAGAGGTAAAAATTAGTATTCCAACTCCCGACAGTGCAACAGTAGGGAAAATGTTGGATGGCGTAGGGGTAAAAATTACAATTCCCACTCCATACAGTGCAACAGTAGGGAAAGTGTTGGATAACGTAAGGGTAAAAATGACTATTCCAACTCCAGAGAGTGCAACAGTAGGGAAAGTGTTGGATAGAGTAGGGGTAAAAATTACTATTCCAACTCCAGAGAGTGCAACAGTAGGGAAAGTGTTGGATAGCGTAGGGGTAAAAATTACTATACCAACTCCAGAGAGTGCAACAGTAGGGAAAGTGTTGGATAGCGTAGGGGTAAAAATTACTATTCCAACTCCAGAGAGTGCAACAGTAGGGAAAGTGTTGGATAGCGTAGGGGTAAAAATTACTATTCCAACTCCAGAGAGTGCAACAGTAGGGAAAGTGTTGGATAGCGTAGCGGTAAAAATTACTATTCCAACTCCAGAGAGTGCAACAGTAGGGAAAGTGTTGGATAGCGTAGCGGTAAAAATTACTATTCTAACTCCAGAGAGTGCAACAGTAGGGAAAGTGTTGGATACCTTAGAAGTTAAAAATAACATAATTATAAATAAAATATTTCTTTAAAATAATTAATAATGTAATTATTAAATAACTCAAAATTACTTATAAATACCAATATTTATTAAAAACATAACTACCAATAAATAATTAATTAGCAATAAAGTATTAATAAATACCAATAAATAATAATTAATGATTATTAATTACCAATTAAAAATTATTGAACACTTACATATTTTATACAAAAAAATATTTATCAAACATTATTTTTTTTTTTTTTTTTTTTTTCTTTTTTATTGAGATCAGGACAGGAGATCGGAGCAACAAATAATAATGAAAGTAACAGACAATCAAACAGATTAGTCAAATCAAACAGGCAAATCAAAAACAAAAAAAAAAAAGGCATGTAGATACATATCGGCATTCCTACCAGCTTTGTCCAAATCGACGAAATTACAAACAGATTTAAGTACATCAATCTTTACATAGAGTTGAGGCGCCCCAGATTCTGTTAATTTTTAGAAGGAATTTGTGACCTCTAATCTTAGCTAGAGAAGTTTCCATGGTATGAATTTCTTTAACAAAAAGCCACCACTCCATCACGTGTGGTGGGTTACTTGAAATCCATGTCCTAGCAATGGTGAGTCTGGCACAACCAAATAAAATATTGATAAGATCAATTTGTGAGGCTACAGATGAATAATTCAACAAGGGAGTGCCTAACATCACATTAGCCAAACTTATTGTGATTGGTTGTGACAGAATCTGCGTCATACCCTGGCTAATTTTAGACCAAAATTCAGTAAGTCGGGGACACGTTAACATCATGGTGCCGATCACGATCCGGTAAAAAAAATTCCCGTACGACTCGTATCCGGTCTTTGTACCGTACGAATCGTACAAGTGCCGTACGAACTGGCTATCATGATTCGCGTGGTAAAAAGTCCATACGAACCGCATCGGGAATGATTTCCCACACGTCCTCGGGTCGGAAAATGTGTCCGACACGTCCTCGGACGATTTACCGTACAAATGTGAAAGGTGAAGTCCGACCGAGGAATCACGATCCATCCCGTGCGTCCGATGTGACAACCGTATGGAAAAAACACCGTCCGCACCGAACTCCCATAACAACCATGGAGACATGTGCCCGCATACGTGCCCAACACTCCCCCCCGCCCCCGTACGTCCGAGACGTACCCCCCGTGTATGTACACCCCCACCCGTGTATGTACACCCCAGTACGTTCGAGTCGAACCCCCACCCCTGTACCTGTCCGACCCCCATGTATGTACACCCCAGTACGTTCGAGTCGAACCACCACCCCTGTACGTGTCATACCAATGTCCATGTACACCCCAGTATGTTCGAGTCGAACCCCCACCCCTGTACGTGTCGTACCAACGTCTATGTACACCCCAGTACGTTCAAGTCGAACCCCCACCCCTGTACATGTCCGACCCCCATGTATGTACACCCCAGTACGTTTGAGTCGAACCCCCACCCCTGTACGTGTCTGACCCCCATGTATGTACACCCCAGTACGTTCGAGTCGAACCCCCACCCCTGTACGTGTCGTACCACCGTCTATGTACACCCCAGTACGTTCGAGTCGAACCCCCACCCCTGTACGTGTCCGACCCCCATGTATGTACACCCCAGTACGTTCGAGTCGAACCCCCACCCCTGTACGTGTCGTACCACCGTCTATGTACACCCCAGTACGTTCGAGTCGAACCCCCACCCCTGTACGTGTCGTACCAACGTCCATGTACACCCCAGTACGTTCGAGTCGTACCCCCACCCCTGTACGTGTAGTACCACCGTCTATGTACACCCCAGTACGTTCGAGTCAAACCCCCACCCCTGTACGTGTCGTACCAACGTCCATGTACACCCCAGTACGTTCGAGTCGTACCCCCACCCCTGTACGTGTCGTATCACCGTCTATGTACACCCCAGTACGTTCGAGTCGTACCCCCACCCCTGTACGTGTCGTACCAACGTCCATGTACACCCCAGTACGTTCGAGTCGAACCCCCACCCCTGTACATGTCCGACCCCCATGTATGTACACCCCAGTACGTTCGAGTCGAACCATCACCCCTGTACATGTCGTACCAACGTCCATGTACACCCCAGTACGTTCGAGTCGAACCCCCATCCCTGTACGTGTCGTACCAACATCTATGTACACCCCAGTACGTTCGAGTCGAACCCCCACCCCTGTACGTGTCCGACCCCCATGTATGTACACCCCAGTACGTTCGAGTCGCACCCCCACCCCTGTACGTGTCGTACCACCGTCTATGTACACCCCAGTACGTTCGAGTTGAACCCCCACCCCTGTACGTGTCCGACCCCCATGTATGTACACCCCAGTACGTTTGAGTCGAACCCCCACCCCTGTACGTGTCGTACCAACGTCCATGTACACCCCAGTACGTTTGAGTCGTACCCCCACCCCTGTACGTGTCGTACCACCGTCTATGTACACCTCAGTACGTTCGAGTCGTACCCCCACCCCTGTACGTGTCGTACCAACGTCCATGTACACCCCAGTACGTTTGAGTCGTACCCCCACCCCTGTACGTGTCGTACCACCGTCTATGTACACCCCAGTACGTTCGAGTCGTACCCCCACCCCTGTACGTGTCGTACCAATGTCCATGTACACCCCAGTACGTTCGAGTCATACCCCCACCCCTGTACGTGTCCGACCCCCATGTATGTACACCCCAGTACGTTCGAGTCGAACCACCACCCCTGTACGTGTCGTACCAACGTCCATGTACACCCCAGTACGTTCGAGTCGAACCCCCACCCCTGTACGTGTCGTACCAACGTCTATGTACACCCCAGTACGTTCAAGTCGAACCCCCACCCCTGTACATGTCCGACCCCCATGTATGTACACCCCAGTACGTTTGAGTCGAACCCCCACCCCTGTACGTGTCTGACCCCCATGTATGTACACCCCAGTACGTTCGAGTCGAACCCCCACCCCTGTACGTGTCGTACCACCGTCTATGTACACCCCAGTACGTTCGAGTCGAACCCCCACCCCTGTACGTGTCCGACCCCCATGTATGTACACCCCAGTACGTTCGAGTCGAACCCCCACCCCTGTACGTGTCGTACCACCGTCTATGTACACCCCAGTACGTTCGAGTCGAACCCCCACCCCTGTACGTGTCGTACCAACGTCCATGTACACCCCAGTACATTCGAGTCGTACCCCCACCCCTGTACGTGTAGTACCACCGTCTATGTACACCCCAGTACGTTCGAGTCAAACCCCCACCCCTGTACGTGTCGTACCAACGTCCATGTACACCCCAGTACGTTCGAGTCGTACCCCCACCCCTGTACGTGTCGTATCACCGTCTATGTACACCCCAGTACGTTCGAGTCGTACCCCCACCCCTGTACGTGTCGTACCAACGTCCATGTACACCCCAGTACGTTCGAGTCGAACCCCCACCCCTGTACATGTCCGACCCCCATGTATGTACACCCCAGTACGTTCGAGTCGAACCATCACCCCTGTACATGTCGTACCAACGTCCATGTACACCCCAGTACGTTCGAGTCGAACCCCCATCCCTGTACGTGTCGTACCAACATCTATGTACACCCCAGTACGTTCGAGTCGAACCCCCACCCCTGTACGTGTCCGACCCCCATGTATGTACACCCCAGTACGTTTGAGTCGAACCCCCACCCCTGTACGTGTCGTACCAACATCTATGTACACCCCAGTACGTTCGAGTCGAACCCCCACCCCTGTACGTGTCCGACCCCCATGTATGTACACCCCAGTACGTTTGAGTCGAACCCCCACCCCTGTACGTGTCGTACCAACGTCCATGTACACCCCAGTACGTTTGAGTCGTACCCCCACCCCTGTACGTGTCGTACCACCGTCTATGTACACCTCAGTACGTTCGAGTCGTACCCCCACCCCTGTACGTGTCGTACCAACGTCCATGTACACCCCAGTACGTTTGAGTCGTACCCCCACCCCTGTACGTGTCGTACCACCGTCTATGTACACCCCAGTACGTTCGAGTCGTACCCCCACCCCTGTACGTGTCGTACCAATGTCCATGTACACCCCAGTACGTTCGAGTCATACCCCCACCCCTGTACGTGTCCGACCCCCATGTATGTACACCCCAGTACGTTCGAGTCGAACCACCACCCCTGTACGTGTCGTACCAACGTCCATGTACACCCCAGTACGTTCGAGTCGAACCCCCACCCCTGTACGTGTCGTACCAACGTCTATGTACACCCCAGTACGTTCGAGTCGAACCACCACCCCTGTACGTGTCGTACCAACGTCCATGTACACCCCAGTACGTTCGAGTCGAACCCCCACCCCTGTACGTGTCGTACCACCGTCAGTGTACACCCCAGTACGTTCCCGTCGCACCCCCAACACAACCTCCTAAGTACGGAGCGCACCCCAGGCCCCAACATCACAACCGCATGTACGAGTCGTACCAAGCCACACACAAGGACAGCACCGTACAACCAAATGGCCCATGTACACACCGTACACACGCTCAAAACGCACGTACACAACCAGGACAAAACCAAACAACACAAGAATACACTATTCGAATGGCACAAAGCCACTAAACATGGCCAACAAACACTAAAAAAACACATTCACTGACCTGCAACTGCCAAAAACAAACAGAGGCCCAAAACAACACCACTCCTTATAACACACCCACCCAAACTTCAAACACAGCCACACCCACCCATGGACCAATAAAAAGGGCCCACATACACAAACCATGAGCCTTTGCAACAGACTCACTGCTGCCAGACACCACAGAACCATACTACAAGCCTCACCACACCTTACACTTGCAAACCTCCACACAACCACCTCCACAAACACCCCCTCATCACATTCACACACACACACCTGCACAACCACACCCACACACCCACAACCATCCACACACACACCCCACCATCCATACCCACACCCCTCACCATGCCCACTAACAAGAATCCAAAGTTCAGTAACCAAGAGTTGGAGGTCCTTGTTGATGAAATCCTCAGAGTCGAGCCACAGCTCTTTGGAACATTGGTCAGACAGACCAGCATTGCAGCAAAAACAGCCATGTGGCAGACCATCGTCGATGCTGTGAATGCTGTTGCGGACACCAGAAGGACCAGGCAGGAATGCCAAGCCAGGTGGTACGATCTGCGGAGGAGGGTCCGAGCCAAGATGCTGGAGGAACTCAACCAGGCCAACGCCACCGGAGGAGGGCCCTCCCGCAGACCCGTACACTACCAGCCCTGGGAGGAGAGGGTGATGGCCATACAGCCGGTGGAGGCAGTCGAAGGATTAGGAGGATTCCGAGACCCGGGTGAGTACACGAACAACGCACCTCACATGGGGGGGACCTCATCCACAACCAAAATCACTAACAGGCACGCAACCACCCCAACCTATCGCATGACTCAACCACACTCCATGAACACGCACATGCCACTGCCGCCACCATGCCCCATGCACCCAGCTGGACAATGTCAAGTCACAGGCCACAGAAGACACCAACACATGACACCGTAACCCGGATGGCGGGAGGGTGGGCCCCAAAAATCACATAGTGCAACTCAGAAGCAGACAACAATGCCCTCTGCCCATATGGCCCAGGTCACAGCCAGACAAACAGTCTGTCCCCACACAGGAAAGACTCGCCAGCAAATGGCGGACGCCTTGCATCAACACATGGGGGTGAAGGCACTGTTTTGCACATGACAGCAGCTAATGAACAGCCAACACTGTGAAAGAGTGGCAGCACACACAACCACAGCAGCAGCGCACACACAGACACTACACCCAATGGGTGCCTGGAGATCAGAAACAAACTCACAGCAACAAGCCAAGGGCCATTCAAAGGACTGGAAAAAGTGTGTGTCTAGGAAGCTGGGCTGAGGTGACAGAGGGTGACACACAGAGGGAGGGAGAGGGGGACAGAGAGGGAGGGAGAGGGGGACAGAGAGGGAGGGAGAGGGGGACAGAGAGGGAGGGAGAGGGGGACAGAGAGGGAGGGAGACACAGGGACACGGACAGAGGGAGGAGGCTGACACATGGAGGGAGGGAGAGGGGGACAGAGAGGGAGGGAGACACAGGGACACGGACAGAGGGAGGAGGCAGACACACGGAGGGAGGGAGAGGGGGACAGAGAGGGAGGGAGACACAGGGACACGGACAGAGGGAGGAGGCAGACACACGGTGGGAGGGAGAGGGGGACAGAGAGGGAGGGAGAGGGGGACAGAGAGGGAGGGAGACACAGGAACACGGACAGAGGGAGGAGGCTGACACACAGAGGGAGGGAGAGGGGGACAGAGAGGGAGGGAGACACAGGGAGAGCAAATCAGCCGTGTGGTGTGTGGGAATGTCTGCTCGTCAGCAGGTAGACTGCGTGCATATAGCCAAGGGTGGCCAGTGCCAGAACCCCCCCTCTTCCCCATGGCAAAACACAGGCCCATGTCACAACCTGTTCACTAGCACAACGACAGCTACCTGCATTATATAAGTGTGTGGATCCACTCCATGTGCACATGTACAGTGCTACACGGAAGGCGCCAATGCATGGCTCGCCACACCTGCCCACTCCACTGCTGACTGCAGTCACACTTGACACAGCAAGTAAGACTGTGCCACACATATTTAAAGGGGCCAAAGTGGTGTCCAAGGGACACACCCATGCACAAGTGCACTGTGAGTGGAATGCAAGACAGATCCTAATTCCAAGAGGAAAAGTGCCAACTTTGAAACTGATGAAACATGGATGTTGCATGGACCAAAATTAACATTGTCTCTCTCACACACAGGTCAACATCGTGGTTCACCCCCAACACTGGGGGGGAAGACTCACAGGACCCGGATCTGCGGGAGCCCGATCCCACCGGCAGCGACGACTCTCACCACTCTGTGGACGACCCCGACCGACCTGGCCCCTCTGGTGTCCAACCACCTGCAGCACCTGCGTCAGGTACAACTGTGCCAACCACCACCCCCACTCCTGCCACATCCCAGGGGACACCCAGGATCCCTGCCCCACCACCACAATGCAGCCAGGCCGGCCAGGAGGGACACGGTGTCCCGGGCACCCAGGAGGAGGCAGGCGACAACGCCAATGCCACTCCTCAGGGGTCCCGGAGACCCGATGTACCCACAAGGGCAGGCCAGGTGCAAGTGGGCAGGGGTGGTGGTAGTGGAGGACGGCGGAGGCGCGAGCCTGACCAGTTGGCTGGGGAACCGGTATTTGCCCATGTCCGTAACATCATGGACACATACCGGCAGGACACCACGGGCATGGCCCAGGTTGTGTCCACCCTCAATGAGATCAAGGGGACCCTCGATGAGATAAAGACCCAGCAGGCCCAGCAACATGCCTGTCTACTGCAACACCAATGGAGGATGGAGGCCAGACAGGCTGAGCAAGTGACGGTGTTCCAGGGGATTCACGATACACTCCGTCGGATGGCCGACAACATGGGCAACCCTCCCTGTGCCAGACGGCGTAGAACATCACCACCAACAGGGAGGGATCAGGAGACGGAGGAGACATCCGACGGAGCATCCCAAACATCGTCACGGCCTGCTGCTGAGGGTCCCCGCAGGAGGCCGGGTCGTCCACGGAAAGGACCGTGAGGGTCGGCGCTACATCACCATCTCCCAGGACACCTGGCCTGGCACCTGGCCCACTGGAGCAACAGCATCACAGCATCAAGAGACATTCTCTGCCACATGGCCCTGCTGGTCACTGTCTGACCAATGTTGACAAAGACTGTGGCATGGACTATGAGGATTTACATTGGCAAGGACACCAACTCCCCTACTGAACTTTGGATTCCAAACTCCCAGAAAGCCCCTCACTTCATCCCCCCCCCCCCAATAAAAATTCACACCATGAAGAGAAGATGCCTGCTGGTTGCATTATTACCTTACATATGTGTTGTAAAGTCTAAACATGCCTGAGCTCTCTTTTGACTCCAACCATCCACACCCTGGGGCCTGATTCTGGCAGAGGACACACGGGTCACAGTGTATTAGGCAAGACAGACATGGCGCACCATACACACCCGTGATGGGCCCAACCAGCTGAGGGGGTGGCCGCACAACCGTGCTGACAGACACATTGAGTACAGCAACAGTCATGCGCAGAGGTCAGGGATCATGTCCAGGGTCCTGGGGGGCACCCAGGTATGTGTAGACAGGTGGCAGAACCATGTCCTGCAAGCTTGAGTCCGGTGGATGCAGAGAATGGGGGCCTGGCCAACGTTGGATGCATGGGGATGGCACATGTCACAATACCCACACAGTCATGGACATCATGCCCAATACACAGTCTCAGCCCACACACACAGCTTGCATCTTGCTACTCGACACATCGACACATAGCCACTATCAGGGAAAACCATGCCAGACATGCTGGATGCACCGTGGCAACACACCAGCATTGACGGAGAAGAGGCACCTTGGAGGCATAGGGACACCTTTATTAGTCATGTTTTCGGGATTGCAGAGGCAACTTGAAGTACACATGAACACATCTTGTGGAGTAACATGTGGGTCCAACACTGGAACCCCCCTTCTGCAGCACAAATGCGTGTTAGCCATGGAACTGGCACACAATTGTCGGCTAACAGCTAAACGCCCACAGCTGCTCACGGAGGGACTGCCATACACCATTGATCCGCTGATGTGGAAGTCCCACACCATGTCAAGCCAATGCTAACCGTATGTGTCCGAGGGCAGTGTCACACACATTGATGCCATCATCACAATCCACTATCTCATCACTGATGACTGTCAACCAGGCAGACCATCTATTCAGGTGTACACAGCTGCATGTCGTGTCCCATGGGGATGCTACATGGCTGCAGAGGAACCAAACATCGACAGGGGCAGTGTGCATACATCGTGAACAAATGCCACACCCAATACACCCCAGATGCATCCCTTACCCTATGGAGACTTCCAAACGTGTCCGTGCCTGTAACGCTGAGTCAGCCCACGATGACGTGTCCATGAGGAATAGCAGTGCCACAACAATGCAAGCAGCAGACGGCATGCGCAAGTACCTGGGGAAGAGAGACACACAAGAAGTCAGCCACAAAAAGCACAGCCACTTGCATGTGCATTTACTCGACACATGTATGGATGACAACATGCTAGGTCACAATTATGACTGGGGAAATACAACCATCACTGCCACCATCACTCCAGTGACACACCCACACACACCTCTGACTCACGTGCCATACATGCAGGTGGAGACACACATCACAACACATGCCACACGGGGACCAATGCGTGCACACTCAGACACTGGTACTCACCACTAAGCAAAGAAGTCGCGTATGAGCCGAGTCCGGATGTCCTCTTGCGGCTCCACATCCTCCACATCACTAGCCCCATTGCCAAGCCCTTCGTCCTCCACGGGTGGATGGTCCTCGTCATGTTGATCCAGGATGAGTGGCACAGCTCTCTCAACTGCCATGTTGTGCAGCATGCAGCAGACCATGAAGATTTTGCAGACCTTCGCAGGGGCATATGGGAGCGCGCCGCCGGTCTTGTGGAGGCACCTAAATCGGCTCTTCAGCAGGCCAAACATCCTCTCTATCACTCGCCTTGTCCGGCCATGGGCGGTGTTGTAGCGGAGCTGGGCCGGCGTGATGGGGTTGCGGAGATGTGTGAGCAGCCATGGCATGTTGGGATAGCCAGCGTCCCCTACATGGGAAGCACATGGACATCGTTAGAACTGGTGAAGCGGTCGTGCTGGTAGGCTATGCAAATTACAGGACAGACAGACTGTACCCACCAACAACACATGCTCTTTCGTTGCGCAGCTGCATCATCATTTCAGGCATCCTGCTACGCCTCATGATGTAGGCATCGTGTGCTGATCCTGGAAAACGAGCACAGACATGTGAAATCACCATGTTGGACTGACACACCACAAGGGCATTGATGGAGTGGTAGTGCTTTCGATTGCGGTACGCCACCTCCCGTGCGTGTGGTGGTACCAAAGCTACATGTGTCCCATCTATGGACCCAATGACATGGGGCATCCCTCCCAGGGCATAGAATCCACGCTTGACCGCAGTCAACTGTTCAGGGGTTGGGAACTTGATGAAGTCATCCAGGTGAATCAACATGGCCTCTAAGAAATCATGCAGCACACGGCAGAACATGCTCTGGGACATGCCACCAACATGAGCTATGGTATTTTGAAAGGTACCCATGGCAAGAAAATGTAGGGCAGCCATTACCTTCAGCTGGGGTGTCAGTGCCGTAGGATACCTGTGCTGCGGTTGCAGGTGTGGTGCCAGTCTCGCCGTCAACTCCAGAATCAACGGTTGGGTGAAGCGGTAGAGCCGGATGCTGTCATTCTCCCGCATGGCAGCCAAGTCCGGAATTGGTCGGGCAAGAGGCGGCGCTCTGCAGTAATTTGGTAGTGACAAGGAAGAGTGAGTGCACTACGACAACAATTCATATGTACTGAGCACATGTTAATCTGTCAATACACATATGCTACATAGGGAGTCAGGTATGTGCTACATGCCCAGGACACGTATGGATGCAAGGTGACACTCCTACCAAGACCCAGCTACACACGGAGATTGAGAACCTCCCCATGCCATGCCATGGGAATAGCTGTGTCCCAGTGCACGTGAACAGCCAGACGCAAGACAGGAGTGACATACGCCCACACATCAGCAGAAGTAGGATGCCGATTGCAGAGACTGGTAGCAGAACACTAGAGCCACAGGTCACATGACATTACACTAGGACAGCCCACACACCTTGCCATGAAGGTGCACATGTCATGACTCACCACACATTCATTGTGAGGATGCAGACATGTCCTTGTCACGCTACTCCGTGTCCCATGCATACATGTGCACCTCACATCCGATACCACATGTGGCATGGTGTGCGGAACAGTGTGCAATGACAATCTACACACAGACACATGTTGGTTGCTGCAACGGCTGCAGCTTTTGAGGGTGCTCCAACATCAACCTGATGGGAAGCCCCCACACATACATGACATAGTCACATTGTGCACCGTGGGTAGTGACAAGTCAGGTGTGGTAACCCCTGTACCGGGCATCAGGGGACACTTCCGTGTGTTGGTGTCCGTGCCATGCCAGTGACGCTCACCCCAAGTGTGCAGTACGACATGCACACATGTCAAAGGAGTCAAGGGCATGCCTGGCACACATTGCACCATCACACAGTACATCTGTATACATCTCATCATACATCTGGTGCCTTCTCGACTCAGGAGTAATGTTCCACATCACAGGCCGTCACACCTGTGCCCCACACATGTAGTAATGCACAGACGATGCCTTGATGTCAATTAATGGACAAGTATGTCCATCCATGGACAAGTATGTCCATCCATGGACAAGTATGTCCATCCATGGACAAGTATGTCCGCCCTATCCCTACCTGTGTGCCGCCTGTCACCACTGTGATGTGTGAAAACCGCTGTACTGCTGCGAAGAGGGCCTGTGTACCTTCCCATATCACTATGGGAGTGCTGCCGTATGTGTACCCATCGTGATGGCGAGCGTACAGGCATGTGTACGGCCCGTACCACTACGAGTAGGCATACGCAACAACAGCCATAGTGGTAGGGTCGTACGCACGCCTGCACGCTCCCTATCACTATGGGTGGCCTCGCGTATGCGTACTCGTCGTGGTACGGGCCGTACACACGCCTGTACGCTCCCTATCACTATGGGTGTCCTCGCGTATGCGTACTCATAGTGGTACGGGCCGTACACACGCCTGTACGCTCCCTATCACTATGGGTGGCCTCGCGTATGCGTACTCGTCGTGGTACGGGCCGTACGCATGCCTGTACGCTCCCTATCACTATGGGTGTTCTCGCGTATGCGTACTCGTAGTGGTACGGGCCGTACGCACGCCTGTACGCTCCCTATCACTATGGGTGTCCTCGCGTATGCGTACTCGTCGTGGTACGGGCCGTACACACGCCTGTACGCTCCCTATCACTATGGGTGTCCTCGCGTATGCGTACTCGTAGTGGTACGGGCCGTACGCACACCTGTACGCTCCCTATCACTATGGGTGGCCTCGTGTATGCGTACTCGTCGTGGTATGGGCCGTACACACGCCTGTACGCTCCCTATCACTATGGGTGTCCTCGCGTATGCGTACTCTTAGTGGTACGGGCCGTACGCACGCCTGTACGCTCCCTATCACTATGGGTGTCCTCGCGTATGCGTACTCGTCGTGGTACGGGCCGTACACACGCCTGTACGCTCCCTATCACTATGGGTGTCCTCGCGTATGCGTACTCGTAGTGGTACGGGCCGTACGCACGCCTGTACGCTCCCTATCACTATGGGTGGCCTCGCGTATGCGTACTCGTCGTGGTACGGGCCGTACACACGCCTGTACGCTCCCTATCACTATGGGTGTCCTCGCGTATGCGTACTCGTAGTGGTACGGGCCGTACGCACGCCTGTACGCTCCCTATCACTATGGGTGGCCTCGCGTATGCGTACTCGTCGTGGTACGGGCCGTACACACGCCTGTACGCTCCCTATCACTATGGGTGTCCTCGCGTATGCGTACTCGTAGTGGTACGGGCCGTACACACGCCTGTACGCTCACTATCACAACGTGTACGCATACGCGAGGCCACCCATAGTGATAGGGAGCGTACAGGCGTGTGTACGGCCCGTACCACTACGAGTACGCATACGCGAGGACACCCATAGTGATAGGGAGTGTACAGGGGTGCGTACGGCCCCTACCACTACGAGTACGCATACGCGAGGACACCCATAGTGATAGTGAACGTAGGCACGCGTGTACGGGCCGTTGCAATGCATTTGGGGTGCCCTAGGGCCCCGGAACGCACCGTACCTGTGTGTGAAGCTCCAAATTACATAGGGGACACATGAGGGACAAGTATTAAGGCCTACATGCATGCTGGTTGTCATGGAGACCAAGTTCAAAATTTGAATGTGTTCTGGAAGGTGCACAGCAGAAGTCAGTTGGAATTAATCTACTTTGTTGCAATGTGTTTGTGGGGCTGACATCATGCAGGAGAATGAAACCGAGAGAGAACCCACAGACTGCTAGGTTTGAAGGGATTGGAGGAAACATAGGATGCAACTGTGAGTGACCAATCACTCTGTACTCCTGTGCATGAGATGGGCCAGCAAGGCAGATATAAGGCAGGCAGGTCCCATGAGGGAGCACTTGCCTGCACATCTTTGTATTCCACGACCCAGCTGCTGCTACTGATTCCCTGGAACCATGTCAAGGGCTGTGGAGAGGTCACAGCCATTCACCCTGGAGGAGAACATGGCTTTGGTGGATGTGATCCTCCCACGGTACCCCATGCTGTATGGGCGACCAGGTTATCAGGTGAGTTCAGTGTCCACTGGCACAGACTGTGTCCCTTTTTAGTGACTGTGACTTCTGCCATTGTGTCCAGGTGTGACACACATGCTATGTACTGTAGGGGGGTCCCAGGGGGGGAATGCCTGATGTCTCCCAGCAGTGCCCTGAGACAGGAGGGGTGTGTGCAGAGTCCTCCCAGCAGTGCCCTGAGACAGGAGGGGTGGGGGCCTATCACTCCCAGCAGTGCCCTGAGACAGGAGGGGAGTGTGCAGAGTCCTCCCAGCAGTGCCCTGAGACAGGAGGGGTGGGTGCCTATCACTCCCAGCAGTGCCCTGAGACAGGAGGGGTGGGTGCCTATCACTCCCAGCAGTGCCCTGAGACAGGAGGGGTGGGTGTGATGCACAGTGTGAGCCTGGATCATTGATTGTGTAGTTGCCCTCATTCCACCTGTGTCCTTTCAATGACACGTACTGCTTTTGGCCTTCCCCCACAGGATCATGTCCCTATGACAAAGGTGCAATGCGTTGGATGCATACTATGCCTTGTTGTAAACAGCAAATGTGTTCTAATCTGTGTCCCCGTGACATGTGCAAGGTGTATTGATGTAGTGTCACTTGTTCATCCTCACAGGTAGACGCCTCTGGAGAGGTGTGGCTCACTGGTTAGAGGCGGCAGATCCGTAAGCAGAGAATCGGCCAGGGACCAGGGTTCAATTCCCGACGCGGCAGGGTCGTGGACCAGGGTCAAAACGGACTCGATAATTCTCGCCTCGGTACCTACTCTAACCAGGAACACACTCGGCAACTCTGGGCATTAGCTTGCCTCATCTCCACAAAGGCCCCCCACATTCGCTGGGGATGCCTGGTTTCACCTTGGAGATACCCTGGAGGGACCATCTCACAGGGATAGCCAGGACGGGTTCCCCCGCGGTCTACAGCGCCAGGACGCCTCAGGGCAGCAGTGCGCTTTACAAGACACATACATTTACATTTACAAGGAGCAGATATGGCTTGACGCCGTCAGTGCCGTGAGGAGTGCGGATGGTCGGAGGCGGCACCTGTCCCAGGTGAGGAAACGCTGGCAGGATATCCGGTGCTGGACGCCGAGGATCGCACGGGTCCTGCTGGGGGACTCACCTGTGAGCCACAAGAACCGCGGGCGCCGCCGTCTCTCCCACATCCAGAAACGTGTGCTGGCGGTGGTCTTTCCTGACTTGGACAGGCGTCTACAGGACATGCAGCAGCCGGAAGGGGGTAGGTACATGTGTGTGTTTGTTGTGTTTCACCAGAATTTGTAAGTGCACTGTTCCATGGATACACTTCCAGGGTTTATGGTGCTGTGCAGATCCTGTTACCCACAGTGTTGCAGGCCTCTCCTGCCTCCCTTCCCCACCTTGTAATGTGTTCCCTGGTCTCTGTGTAGTCACTCCATCACAAAGTTATGTAGCCTGACACCTTCTCCAAGTGTACAATGCCTGCAGCATCATGTGTGGGGGTGGTGTGTAACAGGTTTAGTGACCTTGCCTGTGCCCTGTCCAGTTCTGGACTTGTGGGTTCCATGTCAGTTGGCACTAATGCTGATTTCAGACATGGGAGTTAATCTCTTGAGTGCGAGGCCTTCCAGCAGGCATGTCCCATGTGGTGGCCTGTGACATGATGTGCATGAGTGTGCATTACGCATAGTGCAGGGATGTTAGCGTGTGTTGCAGGCATTTCCATTCAGGAGCATGGAGTTGTGTGGCCACTACTGTCCCCAGGGGCATCTTTTCTTAGGTATCATGTGTGTAATCCGAGAATGTCGACAATCTCTGTGTCTACAGCATAGGTTGTGCTCTGTGCCATTGTCCCCTGGCACCATGTTTATTGACGTGAGATGTATTACAAGTGTCCACTGTCCAGCCTGACGTGATTTTCCAAGTACATACTCACGGTGGCCATTGCCTGTGTGTCTTGTAGCAATCATCTGATGATGCCCATTTGTACATGATTCTTTGGACAGGCGCACCTTGGGTATTTGGTGTGCAATCTTGAATTATTGCATCCCATGTGTATTTCACCCAGACTAAGAGATGTAAGTGCTTCCTGTGTCTCCACAGATTTCTCTCATGTAGGGGGTGGGTGGGGCGGACATGGCCTACATGTCAAGACCTGTCATCTCCTTGCTCGGACTGGCCAGTGTGTGATGTTTGTCTGGACATACACTCAAGGTGCAGCGTGCCAGTCAGGGTGGGCATGTTCTCAGTATTACCTATGCTGCATGTGCCTCTAGTTCCTGGATTTGGTCCCTGCTCATCCCAATTTCCTGCCAGGCTGTGTGGTGCAGATGCAGTGCTGTATTGTCCCCAGGGCCTTGCTCCTCAGTCAGAATGCCATGTCATCTCATTTGCTATTGTGTCATGCTCTCCATAGTTTTTCCATTGCATGGTGGGTCACACAACTGTGTCTTGCAGGGCCTACGTATATACCTTGTTTTGTAGTTGTAACTCATCCTTTGTTTCAGGCTATGCACTGTAACCTACGTAGATTGTACTCATGTGACATATGTATACAGGTGTATGATTACTTTCTGTCTCTTCACCCTGCCCACAGCATCGTCGGGGGACACGGAGGGAGACATGGACACAGACGGCGCGGAGGGACCGAGAACCAGTGCCAGCGGTGACATCGGGGCTGGCACTTCGAGTGGGACTGAGGCGGAGGAGAGTGAACCCGGGGACCTGTCGACTGGCACAACAGAGTATGAAGCTGACGGGTCCGAGGATGATCTCTCCGAGTGGGCGGTGGCTGCACCACCATCTGACAGCAGCCCTACATCTGGCACCGCCCCCTCCATTGGCATCAGCCGCCTCCCACGTGCTTGTGTCCCTTCCCAACGTGCCCGGTCACCACATGTCTCCTTCCTGCCAGGCACCGCACCCCCTGCCCCTGTCTCCACTGCTGCCGCCAATGCTGAGTCTGTGGACATCCAGCGGCAGTTGCAGATTGGTCAGACTGCGATCCTTAATGTCCTCCATGGCCACAGCCAGGTCCTCAACAACATGGAGGCATACTTGGAGGGCATTCATTCATCGCAGGCTGACCAACGCAACTTGCTGAGGTCCATAGACTCCACACTGACTGCAGCAGTGGGTCTCCTGCAGCGCTACGTCCCACCCCCAACCCCTGCTCCTTCCACAATTCCCACTCCCATGCCTGTCCCACATACACCCAGATGTAAGCATGCAGTCACCACAACAGACACAGGCACCACACCAGCAGGGAAGGTCCGCCGCACACCTCCTGACACGCACACACAGGGTGCAGTAGGCACACCCACTGGGTCGGGGGGCAAACGTGTGACACGCAGCCAGAGTGGGAGTCCGCATTCCACCCAATCCACTCCCTCCAAATCCCCTCCCCTCAGCTCTCCTGGCCACATCTCCCCCAAAGACTCCTTCATGGCCGCTCTGTCCCTGAGCCCCACAGTGACACCACCCCGCAAGCGGTCAAGGAGGTCCCCGGGTAGGGTGCTTGAGTCCCCCCCCCTGTCCACACCCTCCCACAGTGGCGCTGCGACCCATCCCTCTGACCCCCCCCCCTCCTTGGGGCCTGTGGTTCCTTCGGGTGCAGGGGAGTCCCTGGAGGACCTTGCTAAGATGTGCAGCGAGATCCTGGCCTCCGCCTTTGGCCCTGCCCCACCCCCTGTGGTGGAGTCCTCCATCCCTGCACCAACGACGCCTACCCTTCACCCTCCTGTCCCTGCGGTGCCTGTTTCTTCCCCCCCACATGATGCCCTGACCCCTGTGGAAGACAACGGATTGTAACTGTGCAGGCAAGCTAGGGGACACGCATCCCA
The DNA here is from genome assembly GCF_964204655.1 of Triturus cristatus. Lineage (NCBI taxonomy): Eukaryota > Metazoa > Chordata > Amphibia > Caudata > Salamandridae > Triturus > Triturus cristatus. The sequence goes on along the minus strand of NC_140590.1, from coordinate 1,754,430,498 downwards.
CTGTGTCCCCCATCCAGCTGGGACTCCTGGACTGCCCTATGGCCTTTGTTAATGTTGGACTTACGTCATACTAGTTTTTTGCTCATGCTGAATAAAGCTATTTATTTTTTGCCCTTGGAACACTCCTGCATTGCTGGCATTGCTGTTGGTGGGGCTGCTACATGGTTGTGGGTGTTGGTCATGTGTTGGGTGTGTGGGATATGTAGTAGTGTGCTGCTCATAGGGGGGACCCTGGGATCTGTGTGCCATCACACGGTGTTAGCTACCTTTCTCCATTCATGTAAGCAGTTGCTGCATGTTGCAATTGTCCCAAGGTGTATTCCTTCCTCTGTGTACCCTGACTTCTTCCCTGCAGGGTGTCCCCTGACTTTGGCACAGAGCTGTGTGTCCATTAGCTGGGTGTGTGACGTAGTCCTTCACCTTTGCACATGCATGCTGAGCGATGTCTCCACCTGCATCATTCGTGGCATCCTTGGTAGTCATTGTACTTGTGTATGTGGCCTATTGACATGACTTCATGTGTACATGTTTTCTTTTCTGCGCTATGCATGCGTATACTCCCAGCCTCGCACACATGTGGTACATGTACTGCAGGGTCTTTGTGCACCTGACTGACATTTGTGGGCATGGTATCTGTGACTACTCCACCCTTTGCGTTCCATGGGCACTGCTGGGAGTGATGGGCCCCCACCCCTCCTGTCTCAGGGCACTGCTGGGAGTGATAGGCCCCCACCCCTCCTGTCTCAGGGCACTGCTGGGAGGACTCTGCACACACCCCTCCTGTCTCAGGGCACTGCTGGGAGGACTCTGCACACACCCCTCCTGCATCTGGGCACTGCTGGGAGGACTCTGCACCCACCCCTCCTGTCTCAGGGCACTGCTGGGAGGCCTCTGCACACACCCCTCCTGTCTCAGGGCACTGCTGGGAGTGATAGGCCCCCACCCCTCCTGTCTCTGGGCACTGCTGGGAGGACTCTGCACACACCCCTCCTGTCTCAGGGCACTGCTGGGAGTGATAGGCCCCCACCCCTCCTGTCTCAGGGCACTGCTGGGAGTGATAGGCACCCACCCCTCCTGTCTCAGGGCACTGCTGGGAGGACTCTGCACCCACCCCTCCTGTCTCTGGGCACTGCTGGGAGTGATAGGCCCCCACCCCTCCTGTCTCAGGGCACTGCTGGGAGGACTCTGCACACACCCCTCCTGTCTCAGGGCACTGCTGGGAGGACTCTGCACACTCCCCTCCTGTCTCAGGGCACTGCTGGGAGTGATAGGCACCCACCCCTCCTGTCTCAGGGCACTGCTGGGAGGCCTCTGCACACACCCCTCCTGTCTCAGGGCACTGCTGGGAGGCCTCTGCACACACCCCTCCTGTCTCAGGGCACTGCTGGGAGGACTCTGCACACACCCCTCCTGTCTCTGGGCACTGCTGGGAGTGATAGGCCCCCACCCCTCCTGTCTCAGGGCACTGCTGGGAGGACTCTGCACCCACCTCTCCAATTTCACAATATGTACGCTCATGACATACACGGATGTGGGTACGCTCCATGCATTCGAGGTGAGGGTACGTGTCTTACTTACACTGTTGGGGTGGGGGTACACTCCATACGTACGCGGGTGTGGGTACGGGTCGTACTTACACTGTTGGGGTGGGGGTACGCTGCATACGTACGCGGGTGTGGGTACGGGTCGTACTTACACTGTTGGGGTGGGGGTACGCTGCATACATACGCGGGTGGGGGTACGGGTCGTACTTACACTGTTGGGGTGGGGGTACGCTCCATACGTACGCGGGTGTGGGTACGGGTCGTACTTACACTGTTGGGGTGGGGGTACGCTCCATACGTACGCGGGTGTGGGTACGGGTCGTACTTACACTGTTGGGGTGGGGGTACGCTCCATACGTACGCGGGTGTGGGTACGGGTCGTACTTACACTGTTGGGGTGGGGGTACGCTGCATACGTACGCGGGTGGGGGTACGGGTCGTACTTACACTGTTGGGGTGGGGGTACGCTCCATACGTACGCGGGTGTGGGGACGGGTCGTACTTACACTGTTGGGGTGGGGGTACGCTCCATACGTACGCGGGTGTGGGTACGGGTCGTACTTACACTGTTGGGGTGGGGGTACGCTCCATACGTACGCGGGTGTGGGTACGGGTCGTACTTACACTGTTGGGGTGGGGGTACGCTCCATGCATACGGGGTGGGGGTAGGGTCCGTACATATCCGTCCCCACGCTATGTGATGCTTGTGCGGGCCGTACCCAGGCCTTTGCCACGTGGGTACGAGCCGTCCCGCCATTGTTGGGGTCAGAGGCGTAGCTAGAGCTTGTGGCGCCCGGGGCTATCCCTCAGATTGCCGCCCCTGGAGAGGGGGATGAGGGGTGCTGGGGAAAAAGGACCGAGAGACACATAGTATCGCCGCTAATAGTTACCTCGATCATGCAAGTTACATGCACATACATGACACCGTCCAAGGCTACACAGTTAAATACACCGGTGACCGGCAGTACAAAGGAGAACACACAGACTGCCACCCTGCAGGATTTCAGGAAGGGCCTAAAAACATGGTTATTCGATTAACGTCCCTAATCAGCAGCACCGCCCCCACCCTCCAGCGCCTAGATACCCTCACAGGTGATAAGTAGCGCTATGCAAAACCTGTTTGTTTGATTGATTGACACCCGATTTCCACACATCGTTTGTGCGCTACATTAGTTTTATCTGTAAAATTGTATGTCTTTGCAAGTTAAGTGACCACTTCAAGGGAGATTGTGCTGTCTATAAATGACACTGCGCGAACACACCATGCTTTAATGATATATGTTCAACATTGTGAGTTCGGTGATGAAGCACTGATGGCAGCGACGCCACTCTGAAAATTGTTCGAGCACCACTGGGTGTTCCCAATCCTGTTTCTCTTGGTTATTACCTTCTCTGACTCAACGAAATTCTAGTCCCCCTCCCATATGAATGTGTCACAAGCCCTCTGGACATTATTAAGGCAGGTATTGGCCTGATAATGTGGTAACCAGATATTTTACTAATTTGCATTTTTAAAGAAGGGCGCATGTTGTGTGTGTTTTTAGTGTCTCACCAGAGTGACCAAAAAAAGAAGCCTGCTGTGGTAGGCCCTTTATAGTTTTCAGAGCTTGATACAGTCTCTGACAATTCTATGTTTATTTGTAAATTGCTGGCCTCTGTGCTAAGGCTGGGTGTTAAGAAGTCTGGATTCCCCCTTGCACAATTGTTGGCTCAATTACTTTAACTGTAACTCTAAACCTAGAACACAAACCCTAACCACAAACCTGCGTTAAGACCCAATCGAAACACTTGTGTTTATCCAAATCTTAAAACTAACCCGCAATCTAAGCATAATCATACATGTATCTCTAAACCTATTGTTAATCCAAGCGATACTAATAATTCCAGTCCTCGTTCCACCCCTATCCCATTCATCTAACCATCACCCTCATCCTAGTTATAACCTAATTCTTTCTAACACTAATATTGACTGTCACTCCAACTCAAACACTAATACCAGCTTTAAGGCAACCCCTATCTCGTGCCCTAACTCGAGAATAGCAGATCTTGTTTCAGTGCAAGATTTGTGCATGCTGTGGTGCCTTATGTTAAAAACAAGATCTGCAAACTTGTGTCCATTCTCTAGATGTCACCAGGTAGGTATGTGAAACTGCCCTACTCACTGGCCTATCGAGCCTGGCTTCCCCAACATTATTGTTAATCTCAGCAGCAAGGCTTACTGCAAACATGGAAAAGGACAGTCCACAGCTCATCAGTTAGAGAATGTCTGAGCTCGCTCCCAGTAGAGAAACACTGCATACTCAGGACAGTGCGCATAACCTTCAAAGCCCTTCACCAACCTACCTAGCATCAGCAATTACACGTCACTGGGCAAAACAGAAACCCCAGAAACAAAGAAGCACTGATGCTTGTAGCTCTGAAATTCAACATAAAAAAATCGTATGGCCTTATTTAGAAATTGGTGAATGGAATACTCTGCCACACAGTGGCACATATCATGTGCTCTGTATACAAAGGCTATAGGCTAAAATGCACCTGTTTGTTTGTGTCTGAGCATCCTATCGGCCAAACTCCAAAGTAGGCCCTTACTCCATCTCAATAACAGCACCCAGAATATGGATTTTTTTATTTATCCGATAAAACTCCATATTCATGCCTCATAACACCTAACACTAACACTTACGTTTGTGACATTTAATTGCAGCTCTCTCCAGCACCTGCACCGCCACATATGCAGTGTCATTCTTAAATCAAATATTGTAGAGTGAAGAACAAACTGACTACTTAACGTTCACTATAAGACAACACGTCTTTGCTAACATGGATTTATATGACTTGGATGCATTTCTCAAAATATGTATCTACAAATTGCAAAATGCTCTGCCGTCATCCTGAACATTTATTTGTAAATATGTATGTTTATTATTTGGAATCATTTCTCACATTTTTTGTAAAAATAAAAAACTGTAGAGTACTTTAACGTCGTCTGCGTGTGGTATAAAATTTCAAATAAAAACGTAGAAATTACCAGCATTCGCAGGGTTCTATACTTTATGGAATGCTCTCCGACACCCCACTGTACAACCGGCGGCCATGTCTACGTTTCTACAGGGCAATGCCTGCAATGTTCACCTCATGGTTTGTGCACGTGGAGGGGCGCAGCTGGCACCGGAAGTACAGTTAACAGCAGCAGGCCGGACATAAAGGAAGCATAGCTGCCAAGGTTTCAGATTGCTAAGTGTGACATTTTTATAATGTCAGCGTAATTATGAGTGACATTTCAACAACTATGAGTGACACTTTTTTCGCAAGGAAACTCAAGCAATAAAAACAAAGGCAACATAAATATCAGAAATGACACCCATTTGAGCAACGAGAAACTGTAAGAAGAATTTAAAACGGCTGCAAAGCACTGGAAATTGAAGGGTACAAAACTATTTCTCCCTGAAGAGGGTCCTCTTTCACCACTTGTAGGAAATCATCTAGGAAATCTGAATAGGATATCATTTAGAATAGAATAGAGAGGAAGAATAGTTGTCTATTTATTTCCTCTTCATATCCATGGCATTTTTAATTGCACATGTAGTGATAGTGTTTCGAGATATTTTTACTATTACAGAGAAAGTCTTCACTTTTTTCCAGAAGCAGAATACCAGGAAAGACCATATTTTCCCATATGCGCTGCAGAACCTCAGTCCCTTGTAAGAACCTTCCCTTAATGTCTTCCTCCTCAGTATCCTGCCCACCAGGTAGGTATAGACAATTTTTCTTGCAGGAGGAAGGGATTGTCCCTGGTTTAAAATGTTGCAGTCATTGCCATTTCAATCATGCGCTGTTTATCTAATGTAGATGGAGCTGATTCAGGGGAATCATCACTTTCGGGGTCAGGCTTACCCATCATCCAAATGGCGCCTCTTAACCTGACACTTCTTGTACTGCTCTATTTTCTGCATAAACACAGCCACAATCACCCACACAACACTGTGGCTCACGATCTACAAAAATGCAAATGACTTTCTCCCTCATTTATGTTGCTAAGCAACATTGACTTTCGCGAAGTGGCGCCATTACAGAGTCAGGCAGCTGCATCCCCATAATTGAATAATCCCCACTTGCTTCACTCCAGTAGAAGTGTTCCAAGTAAACAGAATGCACGCTGATCCAAAATTGTTCTGCTGAAGCAGGACCGCAGTAGAACTGCCACAGTTTTGTATTACGAGAGCAGCGGCTTCCATGCTGTCCTCAATACTTCATACGGGCCTGCTAAAACAGGACCTCTTATACTGTTGTATTAGCTATGACGTCGCTATAGAAGAGGCTTATGTCTACTATAGACTTACAATAAATGTAAATCAACATTATCACCAGTACCCAGTGAACATACTTGCACAGAAACAACAGAACACGGAGTAAGGTGGGTTGCCTTCCATTAATCTTGCCTTCCATTTATGTTAATCATATGATAGGCAAAAGCAGTTGGCAATATGGGAGGGATGGGAAAACAAGTGATTTTTTTAACCTATGTATTTTTTTGGCTTGATGACCTGTTATGTCCACAAAAGCATTCTCTCATAAATTAAGGGTTATTGGGAGGAAGACGGATGAGGACATAATGGCTGGCACCCTCCACTTTTCAGCAGTGCTGCTGCTATACTTTTATTAGGAATGCGCTTGTCTGTGTCCGTGCCTGAATATGTAATGTAAATACGGTCAGGTGCTCATGTACAGCACTCCAATACCTTCGGGTCGAGTTCGCGCTATATAAAAGATGCAACAAAAAAAAAATTCCCACCGGGACATAGTCGAGTAGCTCGAAGCTGGCTCCCACGCTATCGCGTTGTGCAGAATTATGGCGCCACCTAAACGTCGTGCAGCACAAACCTTCGATAAATGCCGCCCGCTCGATGTGCACCGCGGGCGGCAGCTGAGCTCAGCATGACTGCGGGAGTCGGGACCTGGCTGTGACTCGTCGTCCCTGCCTTAGCGGGAGGTTGACATTGCCCAGGAGACTGGTGACCCGGTCGCGACCACACGGTGCGTGCAGCGTGCAGCGTGCCTGCGCTTGTGCAGGCAGTAGTTGCAAGCAGGTCACGTGAGCTTGCTTGGCGCTTACACTTCAAACAGGGCCGCCACCGCGAGGCACTGGCGGCCCGTTGTGGCGGCCTTTATAATTTATTTGGGGACACTGACTGACAAAGTGTTAGACAGTTAGTGTCCCCAAATATATTATAAAGGCCGCCGAAACGGGCCGCCAATGCCACGCGGGTGCCGCCTCCAGAACAGTGCCGCCTGGGGCGGTCCGCCCCCCTCGCCCCCCCCTAGCTACGCCACTGGTTGGGGTGACGTGGGTGTGGGCGTGGTACGACTCGTACCCACGCTCTTCAGGCGTGGGTACGGGACCTACCGGTCTGGTTGTGTTGCCGGTTCGCGTCGTGACGGACTTCCGTTGTGGCGGTCGCTGGCTTAGCTGGACACGCCCCCACCCCCTCGTAGTGACCAGGGCATGGGAGTCAGGTATGTCCTGGGCATGTGTGCTGTGTGACTTTGGTGGGGGGTTTGTGGCCTGCCCTGGTCCTGCCACCCCCACCCCACCCCACTTTCCCCCCTCCCTTAGTTGTTCTGACCTTCTGCGGCATCTGCGTCTGAACCTGTAGAGGAGGTCGACTGCTATGAGGGCCGGGATGACACGTAGGTTCGGGTCCATGTCTGTCCGTCGCGTACGGGTCCTCCTTGTTCGCGTCGTCCTGTCTGTCCGTCGCTTCATGTTCCTCCTTGATCGCGTCGTCCTGTCTGTCCGTCGCGTACTGGTACTCCTTGTTCGCGTCGTCCTGTTGCGTACTGGTCCTCCTTGTTCGCGTCGTCCTGTCTGTCCGTCGCGTACTGGTGGTCCTTGTTCGCGTCGTCCTGATTTCCCGGCAGTTTTTGGCAGCCGGAAAATATTCACCGTGCGGGATGACGTCGGTGCGAATCGTAATTCCTGGTTCGTGAATGGCAGGCTGCGAGCGTCCCGACGTCAGGTCGGCGCTTTCCCAGATCGCATTTGTAGGTTTATTTTGTTCGGTCGGGGTTTTTTACGATTCGTACGGAAATGGTGTTCCCGTGCGAATCGTAATTCCATGTTTGTAAATTTTGACGACCGGGTACGCGTCGGACGGAGAATACGCTCCGACCGATGGTTCGTACCCGGTTTTTACCGGATCGTAATTGGCACCATAATGTTCGAGATTGGCAGCTAATAGGTCACATTTGGGACACCTTGTCCGTTCGCTGTTGGAACGGTTGCTGGACCATTTTGCGATTTTTTCTGGAGTATAATATAACTGAAATATCGTTTTATATTGTTGTAATCGCAGGCTGGAAGACTGAACCGAACGGTTGAAGCTACTTAACGAAGATGATATCTGTTTAGCAGAAATATTCAAGCCCAAACGGGAACTCCATTTAGCCGCAATATTCCCACAGTCGTCCAATTTAAGCGAGGTAAAAACTTTATAGCCAAGACTAATGAGTGATCTAACCTTAATAGAATAGAAACAGTTCCAGATATCTGAATCAACAATATTTAGTAACTTTATTTTACGTATTAAGTAGTCGTGTATTTGAATGTATTTGAACTGTGCAGTTAAGGGTAGTTTATAGATTATTCTTAGTGTCTCGAAGGCCAGTAGACCGTCATTACCGTAGAGGTCCCCAAGTGTTTCTATTCCAGCGACTTTCCACATATAGAATATACCATCATGGAATATCTCCGGAAGACCAGGATTGGCCCATAGAGATAATTGAGAATGAAAAAAGGACGTATTACATTTGGCCAGAATAAGTTGCCAGATTTTAACAGTGTCTCTAATAGTCTTGAATTTTACCCGTTTAAAATAGTTTGGGTCATTAGTTTTGGCTAAAAACATATTGGAATCCTCGCCTAAAGCAAATTGATAGCAATAAGGCGCTTGCTTGTCACGAATGAACAAGCAGCGAAGACGACTGAGGAAAGCCGAAAGATAATATAATCTGAAGTCGGGGAAGGTCAAACCGCCTTTATTAAGAGGTAGTTTGAGAAGATTAATTGACCTGCGAGCCTTCTTATATCCCCAGATATAACTGCTAAAAATCCCATCTAGCCGTTTGAAATATGTGTTGTTAACGAAGAGAGGTATGGACCTAAATAAATATAAAAATTTAGGTAATATATTCATTTTAATTAAATTGATCCTACCGACCATACTGAGGGGGACCTTATGCCACTTTTTTAGAATTGTGACAGTTTCTTTGAGAAGAGTCTCATAGTTAAGTTTAATTATCTCATTGGTATCAGAAGAAATTTTAATGCCGAGATAAGTGGCTGTTCTACAGGTGCCTACTATCTGAGTCGAGGGTTTGTGATTCAAGATAACTTGTGTTTTATGTGAGTTGAGTTTGTAACCAGAAACTGAACCGAATTTGTTAGCCTCCTCAGTAATTCCCAGTATAGCTGTTGGTATATTAGTTGAATAGACCGCAATATCATCGGCATACGCCGTAATTTTTAGCGGTATCTGACCGTGTATGAAGGGAGTAATATTAGGATTGGCTTGTAGGGCGGCAAGAAAGGGTTCCAGCGATAGCGCAAATAGCAAGGGTGATAGTGGACACCCTTGCCGGGTGCCATGAGAGATTAAAAAGCTGGTAGAAGTTAGCCCAGCATAGCAAAGCCTAGCCGTGGGGTGGTCATATAGAGCCTGAAGCCAAATAAGAAATTGACCGTGGAAGCCCATAGTGGTCAGCGTTGACCAGAGAAATTCCCACCCCACTCGATCGAAAGCCTTTTCAGCATCCAAGAGAATCATACCGAGTGGGGTGGGTCCAAGCCTGGCCACGTCGAATGCAGTAATAGCCATATTGATATGGACGGTAGTATCTCTTCCCATGACAAAGCCGTGTTGGTGAGGGGATACCAGATGTGGGATAAGTGGAGCTAATCGAATAGCAAGTACCTTGGCAAAAGTTTTAGCATCTGTGTTGATAAGTGAGATGGGTCGATAAGACCCACATTGGTCTCCAGGTTTACCCTTTTTTAGAAAGAAAACAATCCTGGTAGTGTTCCAGGATTTAGGAGCCTTCCCAGTGATCCCAACATTACTAATCACATCAGTGAGTAATGGCAAAATTTCCTCCGAGCATATTTTGTAAATGTCTAATGGGATAGTGTCTTCTCCAGCGGCTTTGCCTAAGGGTAGTGTAACTATCACTTTTCTAATCTCTTGCTCAGTAATATTTTCAGAAAGCAGCACCATGTTTCCAATCTGTTTACCCTTAATTATATTAGTATCCAGGTATTCTTGGATCTTATACAAAGCGGGCTGTTCATCTGGGGTATATAGTGCACTGTAGAAAGCTACGAATTGCTGGAGAATCTGCTCGGGTTGAGTATAAACCATGTTATTTGGACCCTTAATTTCTTTTATAGATGTTTTAGATTTATCATGAGCGATTTTATATGCTAAAATTTTGCCAATCTTATCTCCACTCTCATATTGAGATAGGTGAAATTTATGTAAACTATTCATATTTTTCTCCATGAGTCTAGTTTTGATGCTAAGATTAGAACAAGCTAGCTTTTGGCATATGTCAGATACAGCTAAATAGCTTGACTCTTTTTAGACGCGCCATTAAAACACATCTGTTTGCCTCTGCTATTTGATCTTTCACTCTCTTGGCCTTGACCTGTTGTGTGGTGTACTTGATCAGGCGCCAGGACGCCCCTTTGCTGGGGCAGCTGTGTGCCTAATAAAAGTTATTAACATAACATAACATAACATAACATTTGATTTCCCTGTATCAGAGCCTGTGACAGCTGTTTTTCAAGCATGGTTATGGTGTTACTCATAGCAGCCCAGCCACGTTTGTATAGGGAATTCTGAGTAAGAACGAACTGCAGTGTAAACCCGCGTATGCTAGCTTTGACAGTGTCCCAAACTATACTGGGAGAAGCTGAGTTTGTATTTATTGCAATAAATTCACCTAAGTGTGCTTTCAATTGTGTTATATAATCTGTATTGGACAGTAAGTGTCTGGGAAATGTAAATGTCCTGGGTTTCCGACTGATCTGTGGTATACTAAATGTTAATATAATTGGGTTATGATCCGAAGCCACTCTTGGACATAGCTCCATGGAACTATTCTTTATGATATTGTCTGAGGCCCAAGCCATATCGATTCTTGAGCAGAGTTGGTGGGGTGCAGAGTAATATGTAAAACCGGCAGTGAAGGGGTATATAGTTTGCCAGACATCTTTTAGATTGTGAATATGACCGAGTTCAATAAGAGCGGCTCGGGAACGACGCATCCTCTGAAATGCTCGATGCCGAGTAGTATCAATATTGTAATCCATAATGAGGTTGAAATCCCCCATTATTATCAGTTCTCCACTGCTGTCCAGGAGTTCAATATTTAACCTATCTATAATGAGCGGGTCGTCAATATTCGAACCATAAAATACACAGAAAGTAAAAATATTATCATGCCAAAGTATTTGAGCAATAGCCCAGCGGCCAGCTTTATCCACCTTAGTTTTGGTTAATACTATATTTAATCTTTTCTGTGTTAGAATAGCAACACCTCTAGTTGGGATACTGCATTCTGAACGCGCTATCACGTCGTATCCTAGCTGCCCAAGAAGTTTACGATCTTTATAGGTGATAGAAGTTTCGGTGAGCAAGGCTATCTGGGGCTTATACAGATTAAGCTCTTCAGAAACAAGCCGTCTCTTATTCCTGCCATTGAGTCCCCCAACATTCCAGGCCAGACATCTGATTCTGTGTATCATTTCAACATGCTTAAACCCTTTGCCCGTTTTTGATTTTGATTTTTCGTACTGTGTAGCAACATAAAATTATAATAACAAAATACCTTCCCCTCCGACCTGATCATTTTAACATTTTTATCCCCCCCTAACCCACCCCAAAAAAACCACCCTCGGAGGATCAGAATGAACCCCCAATCCCAAAGAGGAGGAAAACCTCTTATACCCAGCTGCCGGTGATTGGGCAGCGCAAAAGAGAAGCAACAGAGGTGGTCCACCTGCTAGACAGATATTGGCTCTTTCTTTATTTATATAAGTCTATTACAGTTAGTATAGTGTATATGTGTAAATGTGTGAGTGCCCCTATCACCGATTTTTTTGTGGGGTCTGGGGGAGGAGTCAAGATGGCGGGCTGACTCGCCACGGAGATGCTGCAGCGGGAGGTCTCTGCTAATACCTCTGTTGAAACGCGGATCTACTTAGAAAACTGAATACTGAAAACTGAAAACTGAAAACTGAATGTAGCTGAAAATGACAGTGCTCCCCGCACCTATCTGGCCCCAACTCGGCGTCTGACAAATATAGCGGTCAGGACGCGACGTACCTGCTGAATTGGGGGTCCTCCATATCGCAAAGAGCACAGCGAAGCAGCGAAGGATAGCAGTGAGTCGGCTGGTTCTGTTTCAATCACCCGCATCGGCGATCACCTCCCACAGCGGCTGTGGCCTACCGGCTCCTCCTAGGCCCCTTGGATAGAGTGCTTGGGGCAGACCACTGAGACCTGCGGCGGAGGTGTGCTTGGGCCCATACCGGAGCTGATCTCTCTTTGTGTGGGCCAGCATTAGCTTTGCGCCTGGCTTAACTCACACTCAGGGGGCCACACAGCACCGGTGGGAGAACGGAGCGGGCCGGCCGGAAACTAGCTCGGATTATCCCCAGATTGGCGAGATCCAGACGGAGCGGGAGCCGCGGCCCACACGGGGAGAACTGCTTCCCGACTGCGGCCGGTGTCCGGAGGGAGCGTTCAAGTGACGTGAGAGGCGGGCTGCTCCCCCGGTCTGGGGGGCTTCCACGTCAACAGCCCTGCACTCTGGTGGCATCGGACAGCGCATCCAGCGCATCCACTCGGAGGGTACCTGTCGAACTGCTGAACTGTGGATTGATGCTTCTATTCCATAGGGCTCTCCGGCGTCTGTTGGGGGCGGCACGTCTTGCTCTCCCTACGGCGTTTAGGTTATCGGAGGCTCACCTCCTCCGCAGCTCAAGACTCTCGCTGCCTATTTTTCCGGCGTTTTTTTCTTTATCTCTGGGGGGCGCCTATACGGACAAGCTTACACACTGTTGCTCCATGGCCCCTAAATCGGTGGCACGAGGCGCTCGCACTGGACGAAATATGTCTCACCAGGCTGGGCGAGCACCGATCCCCATCTCGCGAAGGAGCCATACTTCTTCTATAGACGGGGCCGGAACCGACACAGGCAGCGGCCGAGACCGACCCCCGACGGATACACCTAATACATCTAACACGGGTAAGCCCTTGATCCGCCCTTCCCTTCTGGCTGCTCCAATTGTCTCTCTGTGTGATGAAGAGGGGCTAGGATTGCCTCCCCTTTGCAACAGTGGCTCTCTGGGGAAAAATATAGATTTAGGGCACCCCTCTGTTGCCCCTGGGGATATGCTCCTGCCCTCTCTACCTTCTGCTTCACTGGTGTGTCTTACTGGTGTTTTGCAAAACACTGAGCCTTCATATTTCCAAGCTAGGATCCCTAGTGAGGCTATGACTCCCGGAAACGCCGAAGAGGGTGCAAATGCAGCTCTCCCCTCTTCGATCACTTTGGAAGTCTCACCTTTGATCAACGAACCTCCGGAGCTCCCTCTGCTCACTCCTGCTGTCCCGGGTCAGGGGCTGGGAGGGCTGGAAGAGACTCCTTGCGACTTGGAAAACTTAGACCTAAGCCATGACAACGATGCAGAGTCTGAGGAAGAACCTGAAATCTCCCTCAACTCTCTGACAGATTCTGCAAGAAAAACTACACGGAAAAAGGGGAGGTCTAAGGCCAAAAATAAGCTAAAAATGGGCAAATCCACAGCTGCCTTTAAAGCCGGCCCTACTACTTTGCCACCACAAGGGAAGCCTATAGCTGAGAATAGTCCTCTTCGCAAATGGATTCAAGCCAATGGAAATGTCAGGAAGATGGCTTTACGCCTGTCCGGTGTCAGCTCCATGCTGGGAGACCAAACAAAAGAAACGCTCCCGACTCAATCTCTAGTGCAAGTGGACTTATCAGCATCTTCCTCTTCTCCCCCTCTTCCTGTATCCATTGACTCTTGTCTGCCTGTCTCTAACTCATCAAACGACCTAAGCTTCTCGACTACTATATACACTCAGGAGAAAAGGTCTATTAACAATGCCACTACTTTTAAGCAAACTCTGGCTCTCACTGCTTCGGATGTCCCCTCTTCTGATCATACAAACCTCCCGCTTCCCTCTGACCTTGATTCTGACAGAACGGAAAAACAAAGCTCCCCTCTCAATATCATTTTGCAGACTCTGTTAGACCAACATAAGGAAACGCAATTACAGTTTCTCCAACTAAGAGAGGATAATATCAAGATACAGCACTCCATTCAGGATCTGAATAATAAAGTGGGAGGGGTCGTTCAGGACATAGAATCCCTACAGCAAAGGGTTTCGAATGTGGAAGAGACATCTGCCTATAACCAGAGTGCGGTTAACAAATACCAGGAACAGATCGGAAAGTTACAGGACAAGATGGAGGACATGGAAAATAGACAAAGACGTCTCAATCTCAGACTATTTGGCATACCCGAAGGCTCGGAAGGGGCCGACCCAAGGGCATATATGGTATCACTTTTTCAGAAAGCTTTCCCGGACCTTTCTGACTGGGATTGGGACTCCCAGCTCCAGAGAGCTCATAGACTTCCCCTCTTTACAGCAAATAAGGTGAGCAGATTTCCTCGCCCCTTTCTGATTTTTTTGGGGAATTTTCTCCTTAGACAGGCCGTTTCACTTAAAGCTAGGCCCAATTCCCCTGTTACGATCGACTCTATCACCTTCTTTGTAAGATCTGATCTCAGCAAAAGCACTATGGACAGACGCTGGAGGCTCCGCCAACTCATCGACCCATTTAAGGCCCGGGGTGGCCAGGTCTTTTTGCAGGAACTAGCTCGCTTAAAAGTCATCCATGGTGGGCGGACATACACATTCACAGATGAGAAGGAGGCAGAACAGGCTCTATCCAAATTAACACCTTAGAGAAAGGCGAGATCTATATTTCAATATGTCATTATGAAGTCAGAAAAAAAAAAATACCTGACTTCCAATGTCAAGCGTTGGCCTAGAATATCACCTACATACTTACACAGGGATTACGGGAAAGGGAAGGGAAAATAGGGGAGGGAGGGACAAAAGAAAGGGAAAGAGAAGGAAGGGAAGAAGGGGAAAGAGGGTAGAGGGAAAAAAATGGGATAGGGAGATAGTAAATTAAGGGAAGAAAAAAAAAAAAATCAAACATTAATTACCAATTACAAAAAATTAAACAATTACATATTTTTTATAACCAAAATCATAATTATTATACATTAATTACCAATTAATAATTACTTATTACTCTATTAATTAGAAATATCAATAAATAATATTTAAACATATTTAATTACCAATTGATTATTAATCAACAATAAATTATTTTTCATTACCAAAATATTATAATTTAAAATATTTACCAATTAATAATTAATCTCCAATTAATTAATTATCAATACCCAACAACAAATTTAATAATTACTTAATTAGATTTCAATTACTTCCAACACTATTCACCTATAAACGCTCAAAACACTCAAATAATAAAATAATACAGTTAACATAATTATCAATTAATAGATTAATAAAAACTAATTACCAATTAATAAAAATTAATTACCAATTAAAACTTAATTAACAATAATATAATTATCAATACCAATAAATAAATAAAAATATTACTTAATTACAATGAAATTACTTCCCACCCTAATCCCCTATAAACCCACAACCCGCTACAGAATTTAAACGCAAAAATTATTTTAAATTAATTTATAATTCCTAAAATTTTATAATTAATTTTATATAATTAAATTACTTCCCACCCTGTTCCCCTATAAACCCACAACCCGCTACAGAATTTAAACGCAAAAATTATTTAAAATTAATTTATAATTCCCAAAAATGTATAATTAAATTCATATATTTAAATTACTTCCCACCCTATTCCCCTATAAACCGACAACCCGCTACGGTACTACAACACAAAATTAACTTAAAAAACCCATTATTAACATATACAAATTGTATACATATATTTTAAAACCAATAGAACACTTAACAAAAAATAATTAACACATACATATTAAATACATAATAAAATACATAGCAATATTATAAATATCGATATTAGTGACATCGATATTAGTAACATCGATATATTTGATATCGATATTACTAACTTCGATATTACTAACATCGATATAAAAATAATCGATATTACTTACCTTAGGGTCGATATTCTGTCCATCGATATTCTTGACATCGATATTGTGTCCCTTCGATATTTAAAACTCGATATTAGTGTATCTCGATATTTTATTTTCGATATTTTGGCTGCTCACCGCCTACATACAGTAGGGAAGGTGTTGGAATAGTAAATCTTACTATTCGTTCGGTTAGAGCGCCATCCAGCGCAAGTCGTTGTAACGACTTGTGTTGTAATGCCCGCCATGTAAAGGCATTGCGATGCAATGCCCGCGTTGTGAAGGATTTTTCCCGGTGTGACATATCTCCCGTAGCACCGGTGCATCACCTTTGCTGCTCGACGGGGTGCCCTCGGAACTGACACATTGCCTCAGTTACGCAACTTCCTTGATTCAAGGACTTTGCAATGTCCATTGTGGCCCATTGGAACCGCTGATGCTTCTCCAAATAGTACATGTCTTAGGCCAACTCACCTCCCCGGAACCGCAGCTGAGCGACACATCTCCTCTTCCTGACCTTCCATTGCCTCTGCTTCGCAACGCACCCTCAACGCATGACTCCACCTCTCTTTGCAAACAAGATTAAAGTACTGTGATCAGTGAGCCTAACTGGTCCCTGTAGCAGGCCCAAAACCATTGCAGTCGGCCTAAACTTGTGACTTTGTCCCAGTATGGTGTGTCCAGCTGGCGATTTGTGCCTTTCTGGGCTATTTTCACTGAAATCTTCAAACTTGCATATCTCTGTTTCTACTGATTGAACTTTTAACATTTTGATATTGATTTATTTACTGAAATGTACACTATTTCACTAATTCAGTGTGAGATTCTTCTTGTGTTGAGTCATACCCCCCGTGTATGTACACCCCCACCCGTGTATGTACACCCCTGTACGTGTCGTACCCCCCGTGTATGTGCACCCCTGTACGTGTCGTACCCCCCCTGTACGTTCGTGTCGTACCCTCCCTATGTACACCCGTGTACGTTTGTGTCGTCCCCCCCGTATTACCACCCGTGTATGTTTGTGTCGTCCTCCCGGGTATGGACACCCGTGTACGTGTCCTACCCCCCGTATATGTACACCCGTGTACGTGTCGTACCCCCGTGTATGTACACCCCTGTACGTGTCGTACCCCCGTGTATGTACACCCCTGTACGTGTCCTACCCCCGTGTATGTACACCCCGGTACGTGTCGTACCCCCACCCGTTTATGTGCACCCGTGTACGTGTCGTACCCCTCCGTGTACGTACACCCCTGTATGTGTCGTACCCCCGTGTATGTACACCCCTGTACGTGTCGTACCCCCCGTGTATGCACACCCCTGTACGTGTCGTACCCCCCTATGTACACCCGTGTACGTTTGTGTCGTCCCCCTGTATTTACACCCGTGTACGTACGTGTCGTACCCCTCCGTGTATGTACACCCCTGTACGTGTCGTACCCCCCGTGTATGTACACCCCTGTACGTGTCGTACCCCCGTGTATGTACACCCCTGTACGTGTCGTACCCCCACCCGTGTATGTGCACCCGTGTACATTAGAGTCGTACCCCCACCCGTGTATGTACACCCATGTACGTCAGAGTCGTACCCCCACCACAACCTCCTAAGTACGGAGCGCACCCCAGGCCCCAACATCACAACCGCATGTACGAGTCGTACCAAGCCACACACAAGGACAGCACTGTACAACAAAATGGCCCATGTACACCCCGTACACACGCAAAAAACGCACGTACACAACCAGGACAAAACAAAACAACACAAGAATACACCATTCGAATGGCACAAAGCCACTAAACATGTCCAACAACCACTAAAAAAACACATTCACTGACCTGCAACTGCCAAAAACAAACAGAGGGCCCAAACACCACCACTCCTTATAACACACCCACCCAAAGTTCAAACACAGACACACCCACCAATGGACCAATAAAAAGGGCCCACATACACAAACCATGAGCCTTTGCAACAGACTCACTGCTGCCAGACCCCACAGACAACCTACAGCACCAAACTAGAAGCTTCACCACACCTTACACTTTCACAACTTCACACAACCACCTTCTCAAACACACCATCATCACATTCACACACACACCTGCACAACCACACACACACACCCACAACCATCCACACCCCCCCCCCCAACCACACCCACACCCCTCACCATGCCCACTAACAAGAATCCAAAGTTCAGTAACCGAGAGTTGGAGGTCCTTGTCGATGAAATCCTCAGAGTCGAGCCACACCTCTTTGGAACATTGGTCAGACAGACCAGCATGTCAGCAAAAACAGCCATGTGGCAGACCATCGTCGATGCTGTGAATGCTGTTTCGGACACCAGAAGGAACAAGCAGGAATGCCAAGCCAGGTGGTACGATCTGCGGAGGAGGGTCCGAGCCAAGATGCTGGATGAACACAACCAGGCCAACGTCACTGGAGGAGGGCCGTCCCGCAGACCCGTACACTACCATCCCTGGGAGGAGAGGGTGATGGCCATACAGCCGGTGGAGGCAGTCGAAGGATTAGGAGGACTCTGAGACCCGGGTGAGTACACAAACAACGCACCTCACATGGGGGGAACGTCATCCACAACCAAACTCACAAACAGGCACGCAACCACCCCAAGCTATCGCATGACTCAACCACACTCCATGAACACGCACATACCACTGGCGCCACCATGCCCCATGCACCCAGCTGGACAATGTCAAGTCACAGGCCACAGAAGACACCAACACATGACACGGTAACCCGGATGGCGGGAGGGTGGGCCCCAAAAATCACATAGTGCAACTCAGAAGCAGACAACAATGCCCTCTGCCTATATGGCCTAGGTCACAGCCAGACAAACAGTGTGTCCCCACACAGGAAAGACTCACCAGCAAATGGCGGACGCCTTTGCATTAACACATGGGGGTGAAGGCACTGTTTTGCCCTTGACAGCAGCTAATGAACAGCCAACACTGTGAAAGAGTGGCAGCACACACCACCACAGCAGCAGCCCAGAGACACACACTACACCCAATGGGTGCCTGGAGATCAGAAACAAACTCACAGCAACAAGCCAAGGGCCATTCAAAGATCTGCTAACAGTGTGTGCTCAGGAAGCTGGGCTGAGGTGACAGAGGGTGACACACAGAGGGAGGGAGAGGGGGACAGAGAGGGAGGGAGAGGGGGACAGAGAGGGATGGAGACACAGGAAGACGGACAGAGGGAGGAGGCTGACACACAGAAGGAGGGAGAGGGGGACACAGAGGGAGGGAGAGGGGGACAGAGAGGGAGGGAGACACAGGGAGAGCAAATCAGCCATGTGGTGTGTGGGAATGTCTGCTCGTCAGCAGGTGGACTGCGTGCATGTAGACAAGGCTGGCCAGTGCCAGCACCCCCCCTCTCCTCCATGGCAAAACACAGGGCCATGTCACAACCTGTGCACGAACACAACGACAGCTACCTGCATCATTGAAGTGTGTGGAACAACTTCATGTGCCCACGTACAGTGCAACACGGAAGGCGCCAATGCACGGCTCGCCACACCTGCCCACTCCACTGCTGACTGCAGTCACACTTGACGCAGCAAGTAAGACTGTGCCACACATAGTTAAAGGCGCCAAAGCTGTGCCCAAGGGACACACCCATGCACAAGTGCACTGTGAGTGGAATGCAAGACAGATCCAAATTCCCAGAGGAAATGTTCCAACTTTGAAACTGATGAAACATGGATGTTGCATGGAACAAAATTAACATTGTCTCTCTCACACACAGGTCAACCTCGTGGTTCACCCCCCAACACTGGGGGGGAAGACTCACAGGACCCGGCTCTGCGGGAGGCCGATCCCACCGGCAGCGACGACTCTCACCACTCTGTGGACGACCCCGACCAACCTGGCCCCTCTGGTGTCCAACGACCTGCAGCACCTGCGTCAGGTACAACGGGGCCAACCACCACCCCCACTCCTGCCACATCCCAGGAGACACCCAGGATCCCTGCACCACCACTACAAAGCAGCCAGGCTGGCCAGGAGGGACACGGTGTCCCGGGCACCCAGGAGGAGGCAGGCGACAACGCCAATGCCACCCCTCAGGGGTCCCGGAGACCCGATGTGCCCACAAGGGCAGGCCAGGTGCAAGTGGGCAGGGGTGGTGGGAGTGGAGGACGGCGGAGGCGCCAGCCTGACCAGTTGGCTGGGGATCCGGTATATTCCCATGTCCGAAACATCCTGGACACATACCGGCAGGACACCACGGGCATGGCCCAGGTTGTGTCCGTCCTCGAGGGGATCAAGACCCAGCAGGCCCAGCAACATGCGGAGCTACATGCCTGTCTACTGCAACACCAACGGAGGATGGAGGACGGACAGGCTGAGCTCGTGACGGTGTACACGGGAATTCACAATACACTCCGTCGGATGGCCGACAACATGGGCAACCCTCCATGTGCCAGAAGGCGTAGAACATCACCACCCACAGGGAGGGATCAGGAGGAGGAGGAGGAAACATCCGATGGAGCATCCCAAACATCGTCACGGCCTGCTTCTGAGGGTCCCCGCAGGAGGGCGGGTCATCCACGGAAAAGACCGTGAGGGTCGGCGCTACAGCACCATCTCCCAGGACACCTGGCCTGGCACCTGGCCCACTGGAGCAACAGCAGCACAGCATCAAAAGACATTCTCTGCCACATGGCCTTGCTGGTCACTGTCTGACCAATGTTGACAAAGACTGTGGCATGGACTCTGAGGATTGCAAATGGCAAGGACACCAACTCCCCAACTGAACTTTGGATTCCAAACACCCGGAAAGCCCCTCATGTCACACCCCCCCCCCCTAAAATAAAAAGTCACACCATGAAGAGAAGATGCCTGCTGGTTGCATTATTACCTTACATGTGTCTTGTAAAGTCTAAACATGCCTGAGTTCTGTTTTGACTTCAACCATCCACACCCTGGGGCCTGAGTCTGGCACAGGACACACGGGTCACAGTGTATTAGGCAAGACAGACATGGAGCACCATACACACCCGTGATGGGCCCAACCAGCTGAGGGGGTGGCCGCACAACCGTGCTGACAGACATATTGAGTACAGCAACAGTCATGCGCAGAGGTCAGGGATCATGTCCAGTGTCCTGGGGGCACCCAGGTATGTGTAGACAGGTGGCAGAACCATGTCCTGCAAGCTTGAGTCCGGTGGTTGCAGATAATGGGGGCCTGGCCAACGTTGGATGCATGGGGATGGCACATGTCACAATACCCACACAGTCATGGACATCATGCACAATACACAGTCTCATCCCACACACACAGCTTGCATCTTGCTACTCGACACATAGACACATAGCCACTATCACGGAAAACCATGCCAGACATGCTGGATGCATCGTGGCAACACACCAGCATTGACTGAGAAGAGGCACCTTGGAGGCATAGGGACACCTTTATTAGTCATGTTTTCGGGATTGCAGAGGCAACTTGAAGTACACATGAACACTTCATGTGGAGTAACATGTGGGTCCAACACTGGCACCCCCCTTCTGCAGCACAAATGCGTGATAGCCATGGAAGTGGCACACAAGTGTCGGCTAACAGCTAAACACCCACAGCTGCTCACGGAGAGACTGCCATACACCATTGATCCGCTGATGTGGAAGTCCCACAGCATGTCAAGCCAATGCAAACCGTATGTGTCCGAGGGCAGTGTTACACACATTGATGCCATCATCACAATCCACTATCCCATCACTGATGACTGTCAACAAGTCTGACCATCTATTCAGGTGTACCCAGCTGCATGTCATGTGTACCATGGTGATGCAACATGGCTGCAGAGGAACCAAACATCGACAGGGGCAGTGTGCATACATCGTGAACAACTGCCACACCCAATACACCCCTGATGCATCCCTTACCCTAAGGAGACTTCCAAACGTGTCCGTGCCTGTAACGCTGAGTCAGCACACGATGACGTGTCCATGAGGAATAGCAGTGCCACAACAATACAAGCAGCAGACGGCATGCGCAAGTACCTGGGGAAGAGAGACACACAAGAAGTCAGCCACAAAAAGCACAGCCACTTGCATGTGCATTTACTCGACACATGTATGGATGACAACATGCTAGGTCACAATTATGACTGGGGAAATACAACCATCACTGGCACCATCACTCCAGTGACACACCCACACACACCTCTGACTCACGTGCCATACATGCAGGTGGAGACACACATCACAACTCATGCCACACGGGGACCAATGCGTGCACACTCAGATACTGGTACTCACCACTAAGCAAAGAAGTCGCGTATGAGCCGAGTCCGGATGTCCTCTTGCGGCTCCACATCCTCCACATCACTAGCCCCAGTGCCAAGCCCTTCGTCCTCCACGGGTGGATGGTCCTCGTCATCTTGATCCAGGATGAGTGGCACAGCTTTCTCAACTGCCATGTTGTGCAGCATGCAGCAGACCATGAAGATTTTGCAGACCTTCGCCGGGGGGGCATATGGGAGGGCGCCGCCGGTCTTGTGTCCTGAATCGGCTCTTCAGCAGGCCAAATGTCCTCTCTTTCACTCGCCTTGTCCGGCCATGGGCGGTGTTGTAGCGGAGCTGGGCCGGCGTGATGGGGTTGCGGAGAGGTGTGATCAGCCATGGCATGTTGGGATAGCCAGCGTCCCCTACATGGGAAGCACATGGACATCGTTAGGACAGGAGAAGCGGTCGTGCTGGAAGTCTACGCAAAATACAGGACAGACAGACTGTACCCACCAACAACACATGCTCGTTCGTTGCGCAGCTGCGTCATCATTTCAGGCACCCTGCTACGCCTCATGATGCAGGCATCGTGTGCTGATCCTGGAAAACGAGCACAGACATGTGAAATCACCATGTTGGACAGACACACCACAAGGGCATTGATGGAGTGGTAGTGTTTGCGATTCCGGTACGCTACCTCCTGTGCCTGTGGTGGTATCAAAGCAACATGTGTCCCATCTATGGACCCAATGACATGGGGCATCCCTCCCAGGGCATAGAATCCACGCTTGACCCCAGTCAACATTTCTGGGGTAGGAAAATGTATGAAGTCATCCAGGTGAATCAACATGGCCTCTAAGAAATCATGCAGCACATGGCAGAACATGCTCTGGGACATGCCACCAACATGAGCTATGGTATTTTGAAAGGTACCCGTGGCTAGAAAATGTAGGGCTGCCATGACCTTCAGCTTGGGTGTCAGTGCCGTAGGATACCTGTGCAGCGGTTGCAGGTGTGGTGCCAGTCTCGCCGTCAAATCCAGAATCAACCGTTGGGGGAAGCGGTAGCACCGGATACAATCATTCTCCCGCATGTCAGCCAAGTCCGGAATTGCTTGGGGAAGAGGCCGCGCTCTGCAGTAATTTGGAAGTGACAAGGAAGAGTGAGTGCACCACAACAACAAATAATTTGAACTGAGCACATGTTAATCTGTCTATACACATATGCTACATACGGAGTCAGGTATGTGCCACATGCCCTGGACACGTATGGCTGGCAGGTGACACTCCTACCAAGACCCAGCTACACACGGAGATTGAGAACCTCCACATGCCATGGCATGGGATTAGCTGTGTCCCAGTGCAAGTGAACAGCCAGACGCAAGACAGGAGTGACATACACCCACACATCAGCAGAAGTAGGATGTCGATTGCAGAGACTGGTAGCAGAACACTAGAGCCACAGGTCACATGACATTACACTAGGACAGCCCACACACCTTGCCATGAAGGTGCACATGTCATGACTCACCACACATTCATAGAGAGGATGCAGACATGTCGTTGTTACGCTACTCCGTGTCCCATGCATACATACGCACCTCACATCCGATACCACATGTGGCATGGTGTGCGGAACAGTGTGCAATGTCAATCTACACACAGACACATGTTGGTTGCTGCAACAGCTGCAGCTTATGAGGGTGCTCCAACATCAACCTAATGGGAAACCCCCACACATACATGACATAGTCACATCGTGCACCGTGGGTAGTGACAAGTCAGGTGTGGTAACCCCTGTACCGGGCATCAGGGGACACTTCCGTGTGTTGGTGTCCGTGCCATGCCAGTGTCGGTCATCCCAAGTGTGCAGTACGACATGCACACATGTCAAAGGAGTCAAGGGCATGCCTGGCACACATTGCACCGTCACACATTACATGTGTACACATCTCATCATACATCTGGTGCCTTCTCGACTCAGGAGTAATGTGCCACATCACAGCCTGTCACACCTGTGCCCCACACATGTAGTACTGCCCAGACAATGCCTTGATGTCCATCCATGGACAAGTATGTCCGCCCTATTCCTTCCTGTGTGCTGCCTGTCACCACTGTGATGTGTGAAAACCGCCGTACTGCTGCTAAGAGGGCCTGTGTACGTTCCCATATCACTATGGGAGTGCTGCCGTATGTGTACACATAGTGATGGTGGGCGTACAGGCATGTGTACGGTCAGTGAGTACGCATACGCGAGAACACCCATAGTGGTACGGCCCGTACACACGCCTGTACGTTCACTATCACTACGAGTACGCATACGCGAGGACACCCATAGTGGTACGGCCCGTACACACGCCTGTACGTTCACTATCACTACGAGTACGCATACACGAGGACACCCATAGTGGTACGGACCGTACACACGCCTGTGCATTCACTATCACTATGGGTGTCCTCGCGTATGTGTACTCGTACTGGTACGGCCCGTACACACGCCTGTGCGTTCACTATCACTATGGGTGTCCTCGCGTATGCGTACTCGTACTGGTACGGCTCGTACACATGCCTGTACGTTCACTATCACTACGAGTACGCATATGCGAGGACACCCATAGTGGTACGGACCGTACACACGCCTGTGCGTTCACTATCACTATGGGTGTCCTCGCGTATGCGTACTCGTACTGGTACGGCCCGTACACACGCCTGTACGTTCACTATCACTATGGGTGTCCTCGCGTATGCGTACTCGTACTGGTACGGCCCGTACACACGCCTGTACGTTCACTATCACTACGAGTACGCATACGTGAGGACACCCATAGTGGTACGGACCGTACACACGCCTGTACGTTCACTATCACTATGGGTGTCCTCGCGTATGCGTACTCGTACTGGTACGGCCCGTACACACGCCTGTACGTTCACTATCACTATGGGTGTCCTCGCGTATGTGTACTCGTACTGGTACGGCCCGTACACATGCCTGTACGTTCACTATCACTACGAGTACGCATACGCGAGGACACCCATAGTGGTACGGCCCGTACACACGCCTGTACGTTCACTATCACTACGAGTACGCATACGCAAGGACACCCATAGTGGTACGGACCGTACACACGCCTGTACGTTCACTATCACTACGGGTGTCCTCGCGTATGCGTACTCGTACTGGTACGGCCCGTACACACGCCTGTACGTTCGCTATCACTATGGGTGTTGTTAGAAAAGGTAGATGGACCGGGAGGGTCGGCCGGGGTCAGGAGGAGAGGTCTCCGGGGAGAGCCGTCTCCAGCGATCGTACAGACAAGTAACTTCCCCCCCACAGACAGATATCACACACGGATAAGGTTCAGTGTTCTTTATAAGCACTTATTTAAGGTACGGTTAAATGGTACAAGGAGGTCTGGACTCAGGGGTCCCCTCGATTAGAGTTTCGCAAGGTAGGGAAGGGGGTAGCGGGACAGTCTATTTACCAATCAGGTAGTTCGGATGAGATGATGATGAGCTCACAATCCTCGATGGTGGTTAGGTGGTATGGGCCGCGGCAGCGCCAGCAGGTCCCGGTGTGGATGGTCGATACAACGGGCCGCGGCAGCGCCAGCAGGTCCCCGGAAGATATACGGTCCGCGGCAGCGCCAGCAGGTCCCGGTGAGGATGGTCGTTACAACGGGCCGCGGCAGCGCCAGCAGGTCCCAGGAAGATGACGGTTGCAGAAGGCCGCGGCAGCGCCAGCAGGTCCCGGTGAGGATGGTCGTTACAACGGGCCGCGGCAGCGCCAGCAGGTCCCAGGAAGATGACGGTTGCAGAAGGCCGCGGCAGCGCCAGCAGGCAGGACGATGGTTCACAAGAGCGGGCTACGGCAGCGCCAGTAGACCGTCAGGGTTGAGTTCACTCGGTGTCTCTCGACTCCAGGATACAACTGGCTTCCTGCTCTGGAGCTGCCTCAGTTATAGGGCTGGTGCCCTTTGATGTCCGGACCCTCGCACTTGGAGGTCGGAGGGTCCGGGATGAAGGTGTCCAGACACCCAGCAGGGGGTGGAGCCAGTGCCTGGGGGAGCTGGGGGCGATCGGCACCTGGCGGGGGAGAGCCCTTGACACTTCGTTCTCCCATTGACCTGCCAAGTGGTCCGCTCACCTCCTGGGTGGATGGTGGTGCCGGGATGTCGGGGCCGGCCAGGCCCGGGGTTAGGGTCGAGGGGAGGCCATGCGGCCGCGTGGTGCAGGGCCCAAGATGGCGGCTTGACCCGGCCGGGGAAGCCGGTGGGGCTGGACCCCGTGATGAGTAGGGGTCCGAGGGCAGAGGGTCCGTCGGGAGACGGAGTACAGGTGCTTGTCGCGGGGATATGCCAGGTGGGCCGGAGTTCGGGCCCTGTCGAGCGGGGAGGGAGCAAGCCGTCTGTGAGGCCTGTCCAACATGCGTCCCCCCCAGCTGAAGGCGGGGAGAGTCACCCATCTCCTTGGGGACTCTCTTCGTCGAGGCGGAAAAAGCGGGACAGGCCATCTGCGTTGGCGTGGTCTTGGCCTGGTCGGTGCTCCACGGTGAAGTCCATTCCCTGCAGGGAAATGGACCAGCGCAAGAGTTTTGGGTTCTCCCCCCGCATCTGCATCAGCCATTGCAGGGGTCGATGGTCGGTTTGTACCCGGAAGTGGGTACCGAAGAGATAGGGTCGGAGCTTTTTGAGGGCCCACACTACTGCAAATGCCTCCCTCTCGATGGTGCTCCAACGCTGTTCTCGGGCCAGGAGACGTCGACTGATGAAGGCCACCGGCTGGTCATGACCTTCGGGGTTCAACTGAGATAGGACGGCTCCGATGCCGTGGTCGGAGGCGTCGGTCTGCACCACAAATTCCCGACTGTAATCGGGGGCCTGGAGCACCGGGGCGGTGCACAGGGCGGCCTTCAGCTCCTCGAAGGCCGCTTGACAATCAGGAGTCCAGTTGACCCGCTTCGGCTGGTTCTTGGATGTGAGACCCGTGAGGGGCCCCACGATGCTGCCGTAGTCCTTCACGAACCGCCGGTAGTAGCCGGTGAGCCCCAAGAAGGCTCGGACCTCGGTCTGGGTGACGGGGGGCTGCCAGGACTGGATGGCAGCAATCTTAAGTTGTAGTGGGGCCACCAGCCCGCTCCCCACTTGGTGCCCAAGGTAGGTCACAGACCCTTGGCCAATCTGGCACTTGCCGGCCTTAATGGTGAGGCCGGCCCGCTGGAGGGCTTGTAGGACCTCTTGGAGGTGACGGAGGTGGTCGGACCAGTGGCGGCTGTATACAGCGATATCGTCCAGGTAGGCAGCGCTGAATTCTTCAAGCCCTGCCAAGACCTGGTTCACAAGGCGCTGGAACGTAGCGGGGGCATTCTTCATGCCAAAGGGCATGACCTTAAATTGATAGTGGCCATCGGGGGTAGAGAAGGCTGACCGTTCCTGAGCCCTGGGTGTGAGGCCGAT
Organism: Triturus cristatus; assembly: GCF_964204655.1. Taxonomy (NCBI): domain Eukaryota; kingdom Metazoa; phylum Chordata; class Amphibia; order Caudata; family Salamandridae; genus Triturus; species Triturus cristatus. The sequence continues at coordinate 1,754,402,942 of NC_140590.1, read as the reverse complement.
CTGCCAGTAGCCCGCCGTTAGGTCGAAGATACTAAGGTAGCGGGCGGCCCCCAGCCGGTCGATCAGCTCGTCTGCTCGGGGGATGGGATGAGCGTCGGTCCGGGTGACAGCGTTCAAGCCCCGGTAGTCGACGCAGAATCTCAGTTCAGGGGCGGAGCCGGGGGCAGCGGCCTTGGGAACTAATACGACCGGACTGGCCCAGGGACTGTCCGAGGGCTCGATGACCCCGATCGTGAGCATCTTGGCCACTTCCTCCTGTATGCAGGCCCGTACCCGATCTGGTACGCGGTAGGCCCGGTGCCGGACAGGGGGACTGTCCCCGGTGTCTACGTCGTGCAAACACCAGGGGGTGACCCCGGGGGTGAGGGAGAACAGGGCAGCGAACTGCAGCAGGAGGTCCCGGCAGTCCTGGCGTTGCTCCGAAGTGAGGGCGTCAGAGAGCCGGACCCCGTCCACGGAGCCGTCCTTCTCCTGAGTCTTCAGGAGATCCGGGAGGGGCTCGGAGTCTTCTTCTGTGCCACTGTCTGTAGCCATCAAGAGGCTTAGTTCGGAGCGCACAAAGTGCGGTTTGAGCCGGTTGGTGTGGAGGACCCGAAGGGGGTTCCGGGAGGACCCCATGTCGATGAGGTAAGTGACGGGGCTTTTGCGCTCGACCACTTTGAAGGGCCCCGTCCACTTATCTTGCAGGGCACATGGTTCGGTGGGGGACATCACCCATACTTGCTGCCCAGGCTCGAATTTAACGGAGGAGGCATTGTGATCATACCACCTCTTCATGTCCTCCTGGCTGGCCTCGAGGTTCGCCTTGGCCATCTCCCTGAAGCGCCGGGTCTGGTTTCGTAAGGCCAGGATGTATTTGAAGACGTCTGGAGGGGTCGTTAGGGGGGCCATCTCCCAACCTTCCTTGACTAGGCTGAGGGGCCCTCGCACAGGGTGTCCGTATAGGAGTTCAAAGGGGCTAAAACCGAGGGACTTCTGGGGAACTTCCCGGTAGGCGAAGAGGAGGCACGGGAGCAGTACATCCCACTGGCGACGGAGAGGCTCTTCCAATCCCCCAATCATCCCTTTGAGAGTGCGGTTAAAACGCTCCACTAGTCCGTTCCCTTGGGGGTGATAGGGGGTCGTGAATCTGTAGGTGACCCCGCATTGTTGCCAGAGGGACTTCATGTATTTTGATATGAAATTCGTGCCTCGGTCGCTGACGACTTCTCGGGGGAAGCCTACCCGGGAGAAGATCCCCATCAGGGCCCGGCCAACCACTGGAGCGGTCACTGTCCGTAGGGGCACCGCCTCGGGGTAGCGGGTGGCATGGTCCACTAGTACCAAGATGAACCTGTGTCCTTGTGCCGTGCGGGGGTCCAGAGGTCCCACAATGTCTATCCCCACCCTCTCGAACGGGGTGGTGACCACCGGGAAGGGTTGTAGAGGGGCCTTCAGCTTCCGGCCACTCTTCCCGCTGGCTTGGCATGTGGGGCACGATCGGCAGTGGTTCAGGACGTCATTCCTCATTTTCGGCCAGAAAAAGTGGGTCACCAGGCGACTGTACGTTTTGTCCTGGCCCAGGTGTCCAGCCAGGGGGACATCGTGGGCTAGGTTGAGCAGAAAGTCTCGGAAGCGGAGCGGTACCACCAGAACTCGACCGGCCCCCAGCTCGGCGATTCTTTGCTCGCTGTAGAGCAGGTCGTTATCCCAGTAGACCCAGTGGATTCCGGTGGTGTCCCCGGCGTTTTGGGTGCTGGCTTGTTGGCGGAGTCCCTCGAGGGAGGGACAGGTCTTTTGTTCCTGGCGGAACTGTTCTTGGGTGGGCCCCCCTTCTTGCCGCCACTGAGCCAGATCCGGAAGGTCCTGGTGTTGCGCGTCTTCTTCGGTAGTCGGGTCCGGGAGGTCGGACTCGCCGTTGTCCTCTACGGGGGCAACCGGGGACGGAGGTGCTGGCCATTCGGTTTCTTCTGATCGGGGGGCGGCACGGCCGGCCATGGATCGGGTGGTTATGCAGGCCCAGTCCGGGAGGCCCAGCATCCCCAAGTGCTCTCTTCTCTCGACGGTGGCCCACGGGGAACTCTCGAGGTCATTCCCCAGGAGGCAGTCCACGGGGGCATCGTCCCGGACCGTCACCTTCAGTAGGCCGGAGACCCCTCCCCATTCAAACGGGACGCAGGCCATCTTACACATGCTCTCAGAGTTATCCGCCGAGCGGACGGGGCAGAGAATGTTCGGCAGGATCTGCTCGGGCTTCACCAGGTGACAGCGGACGGCCGTCACGCTGGCGCCGGTGTCACGCAAGGCCTCGGCTCTCTGTCCATTAATGGTCACCCACTGACCGTATTTTCTGGTGTTGGCGGGTAGGGGAGCCCGCGGAACCATGTCCCTTCCCCCTAAGCATGCCAGGACCATGGCGGCCGGTTCCCACCCTTGCTGGTCCGGCTCATACTCCTCGGGTCCCTCCGATGATTGCTCTTCCCCCAGGGCAGCGGCAGCTACCTGGCGGGGCTTGGGTGTTTGGTTTAGCGGGCAGTTCGGATCGTTGGCGTAGTGGCCTAGTCGCTGGCACCGGTGGCACGTGACGTTGGCTCGGTACCCAGGCCGCAACGGGGGGTTGCCCCGGTCGGCCGGAGGCGGGGTGCTGGCCACGGGTGTTGCTGGTAAGGCGTCTCTCCCTCGCCCCTGGCCCCCTCCTCCTCCCCGAGGACGGTGCTGGCCTTGGTTGCTTCTGTTCTGGTCGTGTGGCCCTTTCCGGCCCACTCGGGTGCTTTCCCACCGGTCAGCTTCGGCGGCGAGCTGCCGGGGGTCAGTCAGCTTACTGTCGAGTAGGTGCTGCCTGAGCTCGACGAAACAGTTGTTTGACAGGTGCTCCCATACCATAAGGTTGAAGAGTTGTTCGTAGGTGGTGACCTGACTTCCCTTGATCCAACCCTCGAAGGCCCAGCTGAAATAGTTCACGTATTCCACCCAAGTTGTACCTGGGATCCGGGTGCAATCTCTGAACCTCTGGCGGTACATCTCGGGCGTGAGGCCGTAGCGGGTGAGGAGGGCAGCCTTCATGTGGTCGTAGGACGACATTTGGTGATCGGGGAGCTGCAGCAGGGCATCGCGACCCTCGTTGATGAATCTCCCCCAAAGTCCGGCTCCCCAATCACTCCGGTCGATCCGGTGGGAGGTCATTGCGGTCTCATAGGCTTTAAACCACTGTTGTATGTCGTCTTCTCGGACATACTCGCGGACCACATCCTTGGGGATGTGAACTTTTTTCTCAATAGGCCCCGGGGTGTGTGGTCGCTCAGGCACCCCCAGTTCCTTATTCTGTTTGCGCAGTTCTATTTCCGCCAGTCGGCGCTCGTGCTCGAGCGTTATTTTTTTCTCTTCCAGCTCTCTCTGTCTCTGCTTTTCTTCTCGTTCCTCTCGAAGCCGCATATGCTCGAGGTTGAGTTTCTGTTCAGCTAACTTGAGTTCCCCATCCATCTTGAGTCGTGCCATCTCTAATTCGTGTAATCTGACTCTGTCTCTTTCTCGTATCTCCTCCTGTGAGAGGCCCGTTCCCCGCTCCTCGGGAGCCGTGGCGTTCCCCTCTGGTGTGATGCTGTTTTGGTCTGGTGTGACGCTGCTTTGGTCGGAGGGTCCTGCGACCCCAGTTTCTGTCCATGACTCAAGAGCGCGCTTTAGATCATCCTTGGTACTCAGGCCGGTGGTAGCAATGCCAAGTTCTATGCAAAATTGTCTCAGTTCGCGGTGGTTGTATTCTTCTAATTTCTCCATTTGGAACTTCTCGGTGGAGCTGCTATCTTTGGTCGACATCGTGCTTTGTCGTGGGGTGAGCTACTCTCTGTACGATTACGCGTTGATTCGGATCGCGCCGCTGGCCACCAATGTTAGAAAAGGTAGATGGACCGGGAGGGTCGGCCGGGGTCAGGAGGAGAGGTCTCCGGGGAGAGCCGTCTCCAGCGATCGTACAGACAAGTAACTTCCCCCCCACAGACAGATATCACACACGGATAAGGTTCAGTGTTCTTTATAAGCACTTATTTAAGGTACGGTTAAATGGTACAAGGAGGTCTGGACTCAGGGGTCCCCTCGATTAGAGTCTCGCAAGGTAGGGAAGGGGGTAGCGGGACAGTCTATTTACCAATCAGGTAGTTCGGATGAGATGATGATGAGCTCACAATCCTCGAGCTTGGTGGTTAGGTGGTATGGGCCGCGGCAGCGCCAGCAGGTCCCGGTGTGGATGGTCGATACAACGTGCCGCGGCAGCGCCAGCAGGTCCCCGGAAGATATACGGTCCGCGGCAGCGCCAGCAGGTCCCGGTGATGATGGTCGTTACAACGGGCCGCGGCAGCGCCAGCAGGTCCCAGGAAGATGACGGTTGCAGAAGGCCGCGGCAGCGCCAGCAGGTCCCGGTGAGGATGGTCGTTACAACGGGCCGCGGCAGCGCCAGCAGGTCCCAGGAAGATGAAGGTTGCAGAAGGCCGCGGCAGCGCCAGCAGGCAGGACGATGGTTCACAAGAGCGGGCTACGGCAGCGCCAGTAGACCGTCAGGGTTGAGTTCACTCGGTGTCTCTCGACTCCAGGATACAACTGGCTTCCTGCTCTGGAGCTGCCTCAGTTATAGGGCTGGTGCCCTTTGATGTCCGGACCCTCGCACTTGGAGGTCGGAGGGTCCGGGATGAAGGTGTCCAGACACCCAGCAGGGGGTGGAGCCAGTGCCTGGGGGAGCTGGGGGCGATCGGCACCTGGCGGGGGAGAGCCCTTGACACTTCGTTCTCCCATTGACCTGCCAAGTGGTCCGCTCACCTCCTGGGTGGATGGTGGTGCCGGGATGTCGGGGCCGGCCAGGCCCGGGGTTAGGGTCGAGGGGAGGCCATGCGGCCGCGTGGTGCAGGGCCCAAGATGGCGGCTTGACCCGGCCGGGGAAGCCGGTGGGGCTGGACCCCGTGATGAGTAGGGGTCCGAGGGCAGAGGGTCCGTCGGGAGACGGAGTACAGGTGCTTGTCGCGGGGATATGCCAGGTGGGCCGGAGTTCGGGCCCTGTCGAGCGGGGAGGGAGCAAGCCGTCTGTGAGGCCTGTCCAACAGGTGTCCTCGTGTATGCGTACTCGTAGTGATAGTGAACGTACAGGCGTGTGTACGGGCCGTACCAGTACGAGTACGCATACGCGAGGACACCCATGGTGATAGTGAACGTACGCACGCGTGTACGGGTCGTTGCTATGCATTTGGGGTGCCCTAGGGGCCCGGAACGCACCGTACCTGTGGGTGAAGCTCAATTTTACATAGGGGACACATGAGGGACAAGTATTAAGGCCTACATGCATGCTGGTTGTCATGGAGACCAAGTTTTAAGTTTGAATTTGTTCTGGAAGGTGCACAGCAGAAGTCAGTTGGAATGAATCTACTTTGTTGCAATGTGTTTGTGGGGTTGACATCATGCTGAAGAAAAAAACACAATAAGAACCCACTGACTGTGCTAGGTTTGAAGGGATTGGAGGAAACATAGGATGCAAATGTGAGTGACCAATCACTCTGTACTCCTGTGCATGAAACAGGCCAGCAAGGCAGATATAAGGCAGCCAGGTCCCATGAGGGAGCACTTGCCTGCACATATTTCGAATCGACCACACTGCTGCTGCTCGTGATTCCCTGGAACCATGTCAAGGTCTGTGGAGAGGTCACAGCCATTCACCCTGGAGGAGAACCTGGCATTGCTGGATGTGATCCTCCCACAGTACCCCCTGCTGTATGGGCGACCAGGGTATCAGGTGAGTGCAGAGCTACTAGCACAGACTGTGTCCCTTTTTTTGGTGACTGTGACTCCTGCCATTGTGTCCAGGTGTGACACCCATGCTATGTACTGTAGGGGGGGTCCCAGGGGGGGGAATGCCTGATGTCTCCCAGCAGTGCCCAGAGACAGGAGGGGTGGGTGCCTATCACTCCCAGCAGTGCCCAGAGTCAGGAGGGGTGGGTGCCTATCACTCCCAGCAGTGCCCAGAGACAGGAGGGGTGGGTGCAGAGTCCTCCCAGCAGTGCCCAGAGTCAGGAAGGGTGGGTGCCTATCACTCCCAGCAGTGCCCAGAGTCAGGAGGGGTGGGTGCCTATCACTCCCAGCAGTGCCCAGAGACAGGAGGGGTGGGTGCAGAGTCCTCCCAGCAGTGCCCAGAGTCAGGAGGGGTGGGTGCCTATCACTCCCAGCAGTGCCCAGAGTCAGGAGGGGTGGATGCCTATCACTCCCAGCAGTGCCCAGAGACAGGAGGGGTGGGTGCAGAGTCCTCCCAGCAGTGCCCAGAGTCAGGAGGGGTGGGTGCCTATCACTCCCAGCAGTGCCCAGAGTCAGGAGGGGTGGGTGCCCAGATTCAGGAGGGGTGGGTGCCTATCACTCCCAGCAGTGCCCAGAGTCAGGAGGGGTGGGTGCCTATCACTCCCAGCAGTGCCCAGAGACAGGAGGGGTGGGTGCAAAGTCCTCCCAGCAGTGCCCAGAGTCAGGAGGGGTGGGTGCAGAGTCCTCCCAGCAGTGCCCAGAGTCAGGAGGGGTGGGTGCAGAGTCCCCCCAGCAGTGCCCAGAGTCAGGAGGGGTGGGTGCCTATCACTCCCAGCAGTGCCCAGAGACAGGAGGGGTGGGTGCCTATCACTCCCAACAGTGCCCAGAGTCAGGAGGGGTGGGTGCCTATCACTCCCAGCAGTGCCCAGAGTCAGGAGGGGTGGATGCCTATCACTCCCAGCAGTGCCCAGAGTCAGGAGGGGTGGGTGCCCAGATTCAGGAGGGGTGGGTGCCTATCACTCCCAGCAGTGCCCAGAGTCAGGAGGGGTGGGTGCCTATCACTCCCAGCAGTGCCCAGAGACAGGAGGGGTGGGTGCAAAGTCCTCCCAGCAGTGCCCAGAGTCAGGAGGGGTGGGTGCAGAGTCCTCCCAGCAGTGCCCAGAGTCAGGAGGGGTGGGTGCAGAGTCCCCCCAGCAGTGCGCAGAGTCAGGAGGGGTGGGTGCCTATCACTCCCAGCAGTGCCCAGAGACAGGAGGGGTGGGTGCCTATCACTCCCAGCAGTGCCCAGAGTCAGGAGGGGTGGGTGCCTATCACTCCCAGCAGTGCCCAGAGTCAGGAGGGGTGGGTGCCTATCACTCCCAGCAGTGCCCAGAGTCAGGAGGGGTGGGTGTGATGCACAGTGTGAGCCTTGATAATTGATTGTGTCTTTGCCCTCATTCCACCTGTGTACTTTCACTGGCACGTACTGCTTTTGCCCTTCCCCGGATGAGTATGTCCCTATGGCAAAGGTGCAATGCGTTGGCTGCATGACATGCCTTGTTGTAACCAGCTAATTTGTTCTCATATGTGTCTCTGTGACATGTTGCAGGTGTATTGATGTAGTGTTCATCCTCACAGGTAGGCGCCTCTGCCAAGGAGCAGATCTGGCTGACCGCCGTCAGTGCCGTGAGGAGTGCGGATGGTCGGAAGCGGCGCCTGTCCCAGGTGAGGAAACGCTGGCAGGATATCCGGTGCTGGACGCGGAGGATCGCACGGGTCCTGCTGGGGGACTCACCTGAGAGCCATAAGAACCGCGGGCGCCGCCGTCTCTCCCACATCCACAAGCGTGTGCTGGCGGTGGTCTTTCCAGACTTGGACAGGTGCTTACAGGAGATGCAGCAGCAGGAAGGGGGTAGGTACATGTGTGTTTGTTGTGTTTCACCAGCATTTGTAGGTGCACTGTTCCATGGATGCACTGCCAGGGTTTAATGGTGCTGTGCAGATCCTGTTACCCACAGTATTGCAGTGCTCTCCTGCCTCCCTTCCCCTCCTTGCAATGTGTTCCCTGGTCTGTGTGGAGTCACTCCGTCACAAGGTTATGTAGCCTGGCACTTTCTCCACATGTACAATGCCTGCAGCATCATGTGTGGGGGTGGTGTGTAACAGGTTTTGGGACCTTGCCTGTGCCCTGTCCAGTTCTGGTCTTATGGGTTCCATGTCAGTTGGCACTAATTCTGACATGGAACCCAGACATGGGAGTTAGTCTCTCAAGTGTGAGGCCTTACAGCACGCATGTCCTATGTGGTGGCCTGTGACATGATGTGCATGAGTGTGCGGTACGCATAGTGCGGGGATGGTAGCGTGTGTTGCAGTCATTCCCATTCAGGAGCATGGAGTTGTGTGGCCACTACTGTCCCCAGGGGCATATTTTCCTAGGTATCATGTGTGTAATCGGAATATGTTGACAATCTCTGTGTCTACAGCATAGGTTGTGCTCTGTGCCATTGTCCCCTGGCCAAATGTATTTTGACGTGAAATGTAGTACAAGTGTCCACTGTACAGACTGACCTGATTTTCCTTGTTCATACTCACGGTGGACATTGCCTGTGTGTCTTGTTACAATCATCTGATGATGCCCATTTGTACATGAATATTTGGACAGGCGCACCTTGGGTATTTTGTGTGCAACCTTGAATTGTTGCATCCCATGTGTATTTCACCAAGACTAAGGGATGTAAGTGCTTCCTGTGTCTCCAAATAATGTTCTCATGTAGGGGGTGGGTGGTGCGGGCATGGCCTTCATGTCACAACCTGATATCACCTTGCTAGGACTGGCCAGTGTGTGATGTTTGTCTGGACATGCACTCAAGGTGCAGTGGGCCAGTCATGGTGGGCATGTTTTCAGTATAACCTATGCTGCATGTGCCTCTTGTTCCTGGATATGGTCCCTGCTCATCCCTATTTCCTGCCACGCTGTGTGGTGCAGATGCAGTGCTGGATTGTCCCCAGGGCCTTGCTCCTCAGTCAAAATTCCATTCCATCTCATTTGCTATTGTGTCATGCTCTCCATAGTTTTTCGGTGGCATGGTGGGTCAAACAACTGTGTCTTGCATGCCCTACATATGTACCTTGTTTTGTAGATGTAACTCTTCTTTTGTTTCAGGCTATGCACTGTGACCTATGTAGATTGGACTCATGTGACATATGTATACAGGTGTATGATTAATTTCTGTCTCTTCACCCTGCCCACAGCATCGTCGGGGGACACGGAGGGAGACATGGGCACAGACGGAGCAGAGTGACCGAGCACCAGTGCCAGCGGTGACATCGGGGCTGGCACATCAAGTGGGACTGAGGTGGAGGAGAGTGAAGCCGGGGACCTGTCGACTGGCACAACAGAGTATGAAGCTGACGGGTCCGAGGATGATCTCTCCGAGTGGGCGGCGGCTGCACCAGCAGCTGACAGCAGCACTACATCTCGCCCCGCCCCCTCCATTGCCATCAGCCGCCTCCCACTTGCTCGTGTCCCTTCCCAACGTGCCCGGTCACCACATGTCTCCTTCCTGCCAGGCACCGCACCCCCTGCCCCTGTCTCCACTGCTGCCGCCAATGCCGAGTCTGTGGACATCCAGCGGCAGTTGCAGGTTGGTCAGGCTGCGATCCTTAATGTCCTCCATAGCCACAGCCAGGTCCTCAACAACATGGAGGCATACTTGGAGGGCATTCATTCATCGCAGGCTGACCAACGCAGCTTGCTGAGGTCGATAGACTCGACACTGACTGCAGCAGTGGGTCTCCTGCAGCGCTACGTCCCACCCCCTACCCCTGCCCCATCCACACTTCCCACTCCCATGCCTGTCCCACGTACACCCAGACGTCAGCATGCGCCCACCACAACACACACAGGCACCACACCAGCAGGGAAAGTCCACCGCACACCTCCTGACACGCACACACAGGGTGAAGTAGGCACACCCACTGGGTCGGGGGGCAAACATGTGACACGCAGCCAGAGTGGGAGTCCGCATTCCACCCAATCCACTCCCTCCAAATCCCCTCCCCTCAGCTCTCCTGGCCACATCTCCCCCAAAGACTCCTTCATGGCCGCTCTGTCCCTGAGCCCCACAGTGACGCCACCACGCAAGCGGTCAAGGAAGTCCTCGGTCAGGGTGGTTGATTCCCCCCCCCTGTCTACACCCTCCCCCAGTGGCGCTGCGACCCATCCCTCTGAACCCCCCCCTCCTTGGGGCCTGTGGTTCCTTCGGGTGCAGGGGATTCCCTGGCGGACCTGGCTAAGGTGTGCAGCGAGCTCCTGTCCTCCACCTTTGGCCCTGCCCCACCCCCTGTGGTGGAGTCCTCCATCCCTGCACCCACGACGCCTACCCTTCACCCTCCTGTCCCTGCGGTGCCTGTTTCTTCCCCCCCACATGATGCCCTCACCCTTGTGGAAGACAACGGAATGTAACTGTGCAGGCAAGCTGGGGAAACACGTATCCCACTGTGTCCCCCATCCAGCTGTGACTTCTGGACTGCCCTATGGGCTTTGTAAATATTGAACTTTCTACGGACATACAATTTTTGATCTTGCTGATTAAAGCCATTTTTGCTTCCTTTGAACACTACTGCTTTTCTGATATTGCTGTTGGTGGGGCTGCTACATAATTTTGGGTGGTGATCATGTGTTGGTTGTGTGGGAAATGTAGTAGTGTGCTGGTCATTGGGGGGACCCAGGGATCTGTGTGCCATCACACGGTGTTAGCTAGGTTTCTGTGTTCATGTAAGCAGTTGCTGCATGGTGAAATTGTCCCAAGGTGTATTCCTTCCTCTGTGTAGCCTGACATCTTCCCTGCAGGGTGTTCCAAATATTTAGCGCAGAGCTGTGTGTACATTAGCTGGGTGTGTGACGGACTCCTTCTACTTTGCACATGCATGCTGAGCGATGTCTCCACCTGCATCATTCGTGGCATTCTTGGTAGTCATTGTACTTGTGTATGTGGACTATTGACATGACTTCATGTGTACATGTTTTCCTTTCTGCGCTATGCATGCGTATACTCCCAGCCTCACACACATGTGGTACATGTACTGCAGGGTCTTTGTGCACCTGACTGACATTTGTGGCCATTGGATCTGTGGGTACTCCAACCTCTTCTTTCCAGGGGCACTGCTGTGAGTGTTAGGCACACACCCCTCCTGTCTCTGGGCACTGCTGGGAGGACTCTGCACACACCCCTCTTGACTCTGGGCACTGCTGGGAGGACTCTGCACACACCCCTCCTGACTCTGGGCACTGCTGGGAGGACTCTGCACACACCCCTCCTGTCTCTGGGCACTGCTGGGAGTGATAGGCACCCACCCCTCCTGTCTCTGGGCACTGCTGGGAGGACTCTGCACCCACCCCTCCTGTGTCTGGGCACTGCTGGTAGGACTCTGCACACACCCCTCCTGTCTCTGGGCACTGCTGGGAGGACTCTGCACACCCCTCCTGTCTCTGGGCACTGCTGGGAGGACTCTGCACACACCCCTCCTGACTCTGGGCACTGCTGGGAGGACTCTGCACACACCCCTCCTGTCTCTGGGCACTGCTGGGGGTGATAGGCACCCACCCCTCCTGTCTATTGGCACTGCTGGGAGGACTCTGCACCCACCCCTCCTGTGCCTGGGCACTGCTGGTAGGACTCTGCACACACCCCTCCTGTCTCTGGGCACTGCTGGGAGGACTCTGCACCCACCCCTCTTGTCTCTGGGCACTGCTGGGAGTGATAGGTACCCACCCCTCCTGTCTCTGGGCACTGCTGGTAGGACTCTGCACACACCCCTCCTGTCTCTGGGCACTGCTGGGAGGACTCTGCACACACCCCTCCTGTCTCTGGGCACTGCTGGGAGGACTCTGCACACACCCCTCCTGACTCTGGGCACTGCTGGGAGGACTCTGCACACACCCCTCCTGACTCTGGGCACTGCTGGGAGTGATAGGCACCCACCCCTTCTGTCTCTGGGCACTGCTGGGAGGACTCTGCACCCACCCCTCCTGTGTCTGGGCACTGCTGGTAGGACTCTGCACACACCCCTCCTGTCTCTGAGCACTGCTGTGAGGACTCTGCACCCACCCCTCCTGTCTCTGGGCACTGCTGGGAGTGATAGGCACCCACCCCTCCTGTCTCTGGGCACTGCTGGGAGGAATCTGAACCCACCCCTCCTGTGTCTGGGCACTGCTGGGAGTGATAGGCACACACCCCTCCTGTCTCTGGGCACTGCTGGGAGGACTCTGCACCCACCCCTCCTGTGTCTGGGCACTGCTGGTAGGACTCTGCACACACCCCTCCTGTCTCTGGGCACTGCTGGGAGGACTCTGCACACACCCCTCCTGTCTCTGGGCACTGCTGGGAGGACTCTGCACCCACCCCTCCTGTGTCTGGGCACTGCTGGGAGTGATAGGCACACACCCCTCCTATGTCTGGGCACTGCTGGGAGTGATAGGCACCCACCCCTCCTATGTCTGGGCACTGCTGGGGGGACTCTGCACACACCCCTCCTATGTCTGGGCACTGCTGGGAGTGATAGGCACCCACCCCTTCTGTCTCTGGGCACTGCTGGGGGGACTCTGCACACACCCCTCCTGACTCTGGGCACTGCTGGGAGGACTCTGCACCCACCCCTCCTGTCTCTGGGCACTGCTGGTAGGACTCTGCACACACCCCTCCTGTCTCTGGGCACTGCTGGGAGGACTCTGCACACACCCCTCCTGACTCTGGGCACTGCTGGGAGGACTCTGCACACACCCCTCCTGACTCTGGGCACTGCTGGGAGTGATTGGCACACACCCCTCCTATTTAACAATATGTACGCTTAGTCCATACACGTGTGTGGGTTCGCTCCATGGGGGTACGGGTCGTACTTACACTGTTGGGGTGGGGGTACGCTCCATACGTCTGCGGGTGAGGGTACGGGTCGTACTTACACTGTTGGGTTGGGGGTACGCTCCATACGTCCGCGGGTGAGGGTAGGGGTTGTACTTACACTGTTGGGGTGGGGGTACGCTCCATACGTCCGCGGGTGGGGGTACGTGTCGTACTTACACTGTTGGCATGGGGGGTACGCTCCTTGCATACGCGGGTGGGGGTACGGTCCGTACGTACACGGGTGGGGTACGGGTCGTACTTACACTGTTGGGGTGGGGGTACGGTACGTACATACACTGTTGGGGTTGGGGTACGCTCCATGCATACGAGATGAGGGTACGGGTCGTACTTACACTGTTGGGGTACGCTCCATGCATACGCGTTTGGGGGTACGGTCCGTACGTACACTGTTGGCATGGGGGGTACGCTCCATGCATACGCGGGTGGGGGTACGGTCCGTACGTACACTGTTGGCATGGGGGGTACGCTCCTTGCATACGCGGGTGGGGGTACGTGTCGTACTTACACTGTTGGTGTTGGGGGTACGCTCCATGCATACGGGGTGGGGGTACGGTCCGTACATATCCGTCCCCACGCTATGTGATGCTTGTGCGGGCCGTACCCAGGCCTTTGCCACGTGGGTACGAGCCGTCCCGCCATTGTTGGGGTGACGTAGGTGTGGGTGTGGTACGACTTGTACCCACGCTCTTAAGGCGTGGGTACGGGACGTACCTGTCTGGTTGTGTTGCCTGTTCGCGTCGTCAAGGACTTCCGTTGTGGCGGTCGCTGGCTTAGCTGGACACGCCCCCACCCCCTCGTAGTGACCAGGGCCTGAGGGTCAGGTATGTCCAGGGCATGTGTGCTGTGTGACTTTGGTGGGGGTTTTGTGGCCTGCCCTGGTCCACCCCCCCCCTTTCCCCCCTCCCTTTGTTGTTCTGACCTTCTGCGGCGTCTGCGTCGGAACCTGTAGAGGAGGTCGACTGCTATGAGGGCCGGGATGACACGTAGTTTGGGGTCCATGTCTGTCCGTCGCGTATGGGTACTCTTTGTTCGCGTCGTCCTGTCTGTCCGTCGCGTACAGGTACTCCTTGTTCGCGTCGTCCTGATTTCCCGGCAGTTTTTGGCAGCCGGAAAATATTCACCGTGCGGGATGACGTCGGTGCGAATCGTAATTCCTGGTTCGTGAATGGCAGGCTGCGTGCGTCCCGACGTCACGTCGGCGCTTTCCCGGATCACATTTGTATGTTTATTTTCGTCGGTCGGGGTTTTGTACGATTCGTACGGAAATGGTGTTTCCGTGCGAATCGTAATTCCATGTTTGTATATTTTGACGACCGGGTACGCGTCGGACGGAGAATATGCTCCGTCCGACGGTTCGTACCCGGTTTTTGCAGGATCGTAATTGGCACCAGTATGTTTTACTTCTAAAGTGAGACAGAAGCAGACCTGTCAGTCAGTTGGGTCAATCAGCTTTAGGATGCAGAGTTGCTTGACAAAAGCTTTCAGAATACATATAGGAGAGATTTTGTCATTAAAAGGCTGACTCGGATTGGCAGTATGTTTTTTGGTAGATGAAAATTTGGTTGAAGAGTAACATGCTTGCTCTTCCCTTGTCCAAGGACATCACCAATACCAATAAATTGTTTTTCCACAAAGTGCTTCATACAGAACTTTTACCATTTCTAAGCGCTGTAAGTAATAGGTGTCACTGTTCTTAGAATTACTAGTATTACATTTACCCACCTCATAAGCATAGACGGCTGAGTCAGCCTTGTTGAGATAGAAACTGATGTGACATTTCTAACATTTCCACAGGTTTGGTTTGCGGTGGTCATTCTATCGGTGGGAGAGCTGTGAGGGGCTGCCGGGGGTGGGGGTGGGGCTAGACTCAGGGTGAAAGCACACTCTCATGTCACAAAAAGGCTACACACTAGCAAAACCTTTTTTGAGGATGGGTGGGACCATGTTAATGGTTCATTGATTTGCTTATTATATGCTCAGTTGTTGTTAATGGCCAGTGAGCTAAGCTCTGCACGAGATATTGTCCATGTGATATCTAACAACTCACATCAGGATGCTGATCACACGGATGGGTTGCGGGATTTCCCTTGTGAATAGGTGTCCTTATCTGGCTCGTGCTACCCTTGTGACTACTGCGGCCGTCTTGCTATATCCTGAATAGGCATAAACATCTGTGGTGACTTTTATTAAAACCAGTGTGATCACAGCGTGAGGCACATTTGAAAAAAATTGTCATGTTAGTGAATAAAGCTCTGTGTGACACAAATCATATTCTTCTGATTAAAGGGGCAGGAATCTTCCAGTAGTTTGGATGATGGAGATAAGTGATGTGGCCCCCTATTCTCAAGGAAACTGGGAAATCTGCACCCACAGATTTACTCCAATGTGAGGGTGCGGAGTTGCTACATTTTTTAATTCACCAACCTCCCATTGGAATCTGCAAAGGAATCTCTGCCTGGCCCAGGTTTCCATGCAGATTCCTCCCAGAATCAGTTGATTCCTAACTTCTCTTTTCATTCCCTATGTAATGAGTTCTCAATGGCGGGGCACGCTATACAGTGGAATGCATTCCCCATGTAAATGCACTATTTCCTACACTGCTGAAACATGTTTTCCTTGTGGAGAAGGGTAGTCCCTACATCCCCAACAAATGTGACTGTGACACATTCTCCTTTCCTCTTTGGAGGAAGAGTTACATAATCCAGCGTTGGAGTAAATCTTTCACCATGTCCAGGGTGGGAAAGGCTCATTTTCCAAGTTTGTGGGCTTTCCCAACTTTCAAGGCAAGCCACGCCCATTTCTATCTATGTGAGATTGATTTATGGCAGCAAAGATCTCTGTACTTATGGAGGAGATTTTCTTCTCACTTGGAATCCCATTGGGAATTTCTGGCAGGCAAAATAAAGGTAAATCTTGGTGTAAGTTTTAACCAAATTTACCTTTTTGAATAGACTCCATAATTTGGTCTTGAAGTGGTGTCCCTTTGACTGGTCGCAAATTATTAAGGAATGGAGGAGAAAAAAGGACTTTCATTGTGATCCTTTGGTGTCTTCACTATGTTAAATTACCCGTACACGGATCCTTGTATCCAAAGTCACATCAGAATCTCTCCAAATCAGTTTATCTGGGAGTGAGATGACCACCTCTCTCCATGTTGTGTTGGAACTAAATATCCAGCCCGGGGCTTTCATTTGACAACCTAGGTGCCGTTTCCGATCCTGGAAAAACCGGGTACGAACCGTCGGTCGGAGCATTTTCTCCGTCCGACTCGTACCCGGTGGCAAAACATCACAAAAATGCAAGTACGATTCGGACGGAAACACCATTTCCGTACGAATCGAACAAAACACCGACCGAACAAAAAATACCCACAATTCCGATCCCGGACGCCGCGGACGTGACGTCCGGACGGAGTCAGGCAGCGTTCCACGAACCAGCAAGGACGCGATGGACAGCCATGGACCCCAACCTTCGTGCCATTACGGCCCTCATAGTAGTCCACCTGATGTACAGGAACCGACGCAGACGCCGCAGGAGGTCAGAACAACACCCAGGGGCAAAGGGGGGGGGGCAGGGGCAGGACACATGACCCCCACCCAAGTCACAAATCACACATGCCCTGGACATACCTGACCTTCAGGGCCTGGTCACTTCGAGGGGGTGGGGGCGTGTCCAGCAACGCATGCGTCCGCCACAACGGAAGTGGATGTTGACGCGAACCTGCAACACAACTATTCTGGTACGTACCGTACACACGCCTGAAGAGCGTGGGTACAGGTCGTACCACGCCCACCCCTACGTCACCCCAACAATGGCGGTACGGCCCGTACCCACGTCATGAAGGCCTGGGTACAGGCCGTACACAGGCCTGCTGAGCATGGAGACGGGCATGTACGGACCGTACCCACACCCGTGTATGTACGGAGCGTACCCCCACCCCACCCGTGTATGTACGGACCGTACCCCCACCCTACCCGTGTATGTACAGACCGTACCCACACCCGTGCATGTACGGACTGTACCCCCACCCCACCTGTGTATGTACGGACCGTACCCACACCCGTGTATGTACGGAGTGTACCCCCACCCCACCCGTGTTTGTACGGACCGTACCCACACCCGTGTATGTACGGACTGTACCCCCACCCCACCCGTGTATGTACGGACCGTACCCACACCCGTGTATGTATGGACCATACCCCCACCCCACCCGTGTATGTACGGACCGTACCCCCACCCCACCCGTGTATGTACGGACCGTACCCCCACCCCACCCGTGTATGTACGGACCGTATCCACACCCGTGTATGTACGGACCGTACCCCCACCCCACCCGTGTATGTACGGACCGTACCCACACCCGTGTATGTACGGACCGTACCCCCACCCCACCCGTGTATGTACGGACTGTACCCACACCCGTGTATGTACGGAGCGTACCCCCACCCCACCCATGTATGTACGGACCGTACCCACACCTGTGTATGTACGGAGCGTACTCCCACCCTACCCGTGTATGTACGGACCGTACCCACACCTGTGTATGTATGGACTGTACCCCCACCCCACCCGTGTATGTACCCACACCCGTGTATGTACGGAGCGTACCCCCACCCCACCCATGTATGTACGGACCGTACCCACACCCGTGTATGTACGGGCCGTACCCCCACCCCACCCGTGTATGTACGGACCGTACCCACACCCGTGTATGTACGGAGCGTACCCCCACCCCACCCGTGTATGTACGGACCGTACCCACACCCGTGTATGTACGGAGCGTACTCCCACCCCACCCGTGTATGTACGGACCGTACCCACACCCGTGTATGTACGGACTGTACCCCCACCCCACCCGTGTATGTACCCACACCCGTGTATGTACGGAGCGTACCCCCACCCCACCCATGTATGTACGGACCGTACCCACACCCATGTATGTATGGACCGTACCCCCACCCCACCGGTGTATGTACGGACCGTACCCACACCCGTGTATGTACGGACCGTATCCACACCCATGTATGTACGGACCGTACCCACACCCCACCCGTGTATGTACGGACCATACCCACACCCCACCCGTGTATGTACGGACCGTACCCACACCCGTGTATGTACGGAGCGTACTCCCACCCCACCCGTGTATGTACGGACCGTACCCACACCCGTGTATGTACGGACTGTACACCCACCCCACCCGTGTATGTACCCACACCCGTGTATGTACGGAGCGTACCCCCACCCCACCCATGTATGTACGGACCGTACCCACACCCATGTATGTATAGACCGTACCCCCACCCCACCGGTGTATGTACGGACCGTACCCACACCCGTGTATGTACAGACCGTATCCACACCCATGTATGTACGGACCGTACCCACACCCCACCCGTGTATGTACGGACCATACCCACACCCCACCCGTGTATGTACGGACCGTACCCACACATGTGTATGTCCCGAGCGTACATGGCCAGACATTGGAGTGGTTGGTGCCTAACACCCCCAGCAGTGCCCAGACATAGGAGGGGTTGGTGCAGAGTCCCCCAGCAGTGCCCAGACATTGGAGTGGTTGGTGCCTAACACCCCCAGCAGTGCCCTGACATAGGAGGGGTTGGTGCAGAGTCCCCCAGCAGTGCCCACACATAGGAGTGGTTGGTGCAGAGTCCCCCAGCTGTGCCCAGACATAGGAGGGGTGGGTGCGGAGTCCTCCCAGCAGTGCCCAGACATATGAGGGTTGGGTGCAGAGTCCCCCAGCAGTGCCCAGACATAGGAGGAGTGGGTGCCTAACACTCCCAGCAGTGCCCCTGACATAGGAGGGGTGGGTGCAGAGTCCCCCAGCAGTGCCCAGACATTGGAGTGGTTGGTGCCTAACACCCCCAGCAGTGCCCAGACATTGGAGTGGTTGGTGCCTAACACCCCCAGCAGTGCCCTGACATAGGAGGGGTGGGTGCCCATCACCCCCAGCAGTGCCCAGACATAGGAGGGGTTGGTGCCTATCACTCTCAGCAGTGCCCAGACATAGGAGGGGTTGGTGCCTATCACTCCCAGCAGTGCCCTGACATAGGAGGGGTGGGTGCCCATCACCCCCAGCAGTGCCCAGACATAGGAGGGGTTGGTGCCTATCACTCCCAGCAGTGCCCAGACATAGGAGGGGTTGGTGCCTATCACTCCCAGCAGTGCCCTGACATAGGAGGGGTTGGTGCAGAGTCCCCCAGCAGTGCCCAGACATAGGAGGGGTGGGTGCCTATCACTCCCTGCAGTGCCCTGACATAGGAGGGGTGGGTGCAGAGTCCCCCAGCAGTGCCCAGACATAGGAGGGGTGGGTGCCCATCACCCCAGCAGTGCCCAGACATAGGAGGGGTTGGTGCCTATCACACCCAGCAGTGCCCTGACATAGGAGGGGTTGGTGCCTAACACCACCAGCAGTGCCCAGACATAGGAGGGGTGGGTGCCCATCACCCCCAGCAGTGCCCAGACATAGGAGGGGTTGGTGCAGAGTCCCCCAGCAGTGCCCAGACATTGGAGGGGTTGGTGCCCATCACCCCCAGCAGTGCCCAGACATAGGAGGGGTTGGTGCAGAGTCCCTCAGCAGTGCCCAGACATAGGAGGGGTTGGTACAGAGTCCCCCAGCAGTGCCCAGACATAGGAGGGGTGGGTGCCCATCACCCCCAGCAGTGCCCAGACATAGGAGGGGTTGGCGCAGAGTCCCCCAGCAGTGCCCAGACATAGGAGGGGTGGGTGCCCATCACCCCCAGCAGTGCCCAGATATAGGAGTGGTTGGTGCCTAACACCCCCAGCAGTGCCCAGACATAGGAGTGGTTGGTGCCTAACACCCCCAGCAGTGCCCAGACATAGGAGTGGTTGGTGCAGAGTCCCCCAGCAGTGCCCAGACATTGGAGTGGTTGGTGCAGAGTCCCCCAGCAGTGCCCAGACATTGGAGTGGTTGGTGCCTAACACCCCCAGCAGTGCCCAGACATAGGAGTGGTTGGTGCAGAGTCCCCCAGCAGTGCCCAGACATAGGACAATATACCCCATACACAAGTACAGTGACCACCAAGGATGACACCCATGATGCAGGTGGAGACATTGCTGAGCCTGCATGCAAAAACTTGAAGGGATCCCTCACACACCCAGGAAATGTAGACACAGCTCAGCACAGCAATTGGGAGACACCCTGCAGGGAAAATGGCAGGCTCCACAGAGGAAGGAACACACCTTGGGACAATGTCACCATACAGTGAGAGCAAACATGACCAAATATTATTTGCAGAGACCTTGTGATGGCACGCAGATACCAGGGTACACCCCATGAGCAGCACACTACAACATTTCCCAGACCCCTAACACGTTATCACCACCCCAACTCAGGGAGCACCAGCACCAACAGCAAGTCCAGGAATGCATTAGTGTGCAAAACAAAAACAAAATGCTTTATTCAGCATGAAAAATGAAATGTCCACTATATACAAGGCCCATGGGCCAGGCCATCAGCAAAGTCCTGGGGGGTACACATCGGGACGTGTGTCCCCTAGCTTGCCTGCACAGTTCACATGTCCATTTCATCCACAGAAGTGGGGGCATCACGGGGGGGGGACCAGGCACCGCAGGGACAGGAGGGGTAAGGGTAGGTGTGGTGGGTGCAGGGAGGGACGACTCCGCCACAGGGGGTGGTGCAGCGCCAGAGATGGAGGCGAGTTCGGCGCTGCACACTGCTGCCAGTTCGCCAAGCGACTCCCCTGCACCCAGAGAAACAACAGGCCCCAAGGAGGGGGGGGGGGTCAGAGGGATGGGTCGCAGCGCCACTGGGGGAGGTTGTAGACAGGGGGGGACTCAACTCCCCTGACCGGGGACCCCTTTGACCGCTTGCGGGGCGGTGTCACCTTGGGGCTCAGGGAGAGAGCGTGCATGAAGGATTCCTTGTCTGTACCTGGTCCAGGAGAGCTGGGGGGAGTGGATTGGGAGGGAGGGGGTTGTGATGTATGTGGACTCCCACTGTGGCTGCGTGTCCTACGTTTTCCCCCGCCCCAGTGGGTGTGCCTACTTCACCCTGTGTGTGCGTGCGAGGAGGTGTGCGCTTTGCCTTCCCTGGTGGTGTGGTGCCTGTGTCTGGTGGGGTGCATGCATGGGAACGTCTGGGTGTGCGTGGGACAGGTATGGGAGTGGGAATTGTGGATGGTGCAGGGGCAGGGGGGGAGGCAGCGCTGCAGGAGATCCACTGCTGCAGTCAGTGTCGAGTCTATGGACCTCAGCAACTGGCGTTGGTCAGACTGCGCAGCCGAGATGCCCTCCATGTATGCCTCCATCTGGGTCAGCACTCATGTGTGGCCATGGAGGACATTAAGCATCGCAGTCTGACCAACCTGCAACTGCCGCAGGATGTCCACAGACTCGGCATTCACAGCAGCAGTGGTGACAGGGGCAGGGGGTGCGGTGCCTGGCAAGAAGGAGACATGTGGGGACCGCGCACGGAGGGAAGGGACACGAGCAAGTGGGAGGCCGGTGATGGAAATTGAGGTGGCGGGGGGATGTGGAGGGCTGCCTTCAGCTGGGGGGGGCATCCTCCGCCACCTCGGGGAGCTCAGTCTCAGACCCGCCTGCGTCATAGTCGGTGGTGCCAGTCGACAGGTCCTCCGCCCCACTCCCCTCGGCCTCCGTGCCACTCGATGTGCCAGACAGGACAGCACTGCTGGCACTGGTGCTCGCTCCCTCCTCCCGGTCCGTACCAGTGTCTCCTTCCGTGTCCCCCGACGATGCTGTGGGCAAGGTGAAGAGACAGGAGATAATCAGACACCTGTACACATATGTCACATGAGTCAAATCTGCATAGGTGACAGTGCATAGCCTGAAAAGCAACAGGAGTAACATCTATAATACAATGTACATATGTAGGCCATGCAACACACAGTTTGTTGACCCACCATGCCACTGAGAAACAATGGAGAGCATGACACAACAGCAAATAACTTGACATCAAATTTGACAGAGGAGCCAGCCTCTGGGGACAATCGTGCACAGCATCTGCACCACACAGCGTTGCCAAAAAAGGGATGATCAGGAACCATGTCTATTAACTTTTGGCACATGCTGCTAAGCTAATACATTAAACCATGCCAAACATGACTGGGTCACTGCACCTTGAGTGTATGTCCAGACAAACATCACACACAGGTCCGACCCAGAAAGGACACTTATGTTTTTGACATGTAGGCCTCGTCCGCACAAACCACCCACACCGGAGACAATGTCATTGAGACAGAGGAAGTACTTACACCCCTTATTCTAGGATAAATACACATGGCCTCCACTAAATCCTGACTGTACACAGACTACCCCTGTTGCGCCGGTCCACATATATCATTGACAAACAACCATCATCAGATTGTCGTACCAAGACACACAGGCACTGCCCACTGTGAGTATGCAGCAGCAAAATTGGGTCACCCGGTACAGTGGACACATGTAGCACCCTTTACGTAAATACAGATGAGGCCAGGGTACACTGCCACCGAGCCCAACCTATGCCGAAGACACAGTGAATGTCCATATTGTTGGATGACGCACATGATTCCTAGGAAAAGGTGCCCCAGGGCACGGTAGTGCCCACACTCCTCCATGGACCTGGATGGATATGACTGCAACTGAAGCAACCGTCCCTGCACTATGCAGTACTCCCACTCATGCACATCATGTCAGAGGGCACAAAATTGGACATGCATGCTGTAAGGCAGTACACTTTGAAGACACAATCCTATGTCGGGACTCCCCATCAGTGCCAACTGACATGGACCCCACAATGACTGAACTGGCCAGGGCACAGGCAAGGTCCCAAAACCTGTGACACATCACCCCCACACATGATGCTGCAAGCATTGGGCACTTGGATTAACTGCCAGCCTAGATAACCTTGTGCAAGGGTGACTACACACAGACCAGGGAACACATGGCAAGGAGGGGAAGGGAGGAAGAACAGCACCGGTCTACTTTGGGGAACAGGTCATGCACTGCACATTCAAACCCTGGCAGTGCATCCATGCAACTGCGCACCTCCAAAAGCTGGTGACACACAACAAACACACATGTACCTACCCCCTTCCAGCTGCTGCTTCTGTGCTAGGCACCTATCCAATTCGGGGAAGACCACCGCCAGCACACGCTTGTGGATGTGGGTCAGACGCCGGCGCCCACGGTTCTTATGGCTCTCAGGTGAGTCCCTCAGCAGGACCCGTGCAATCCTCCTCGTCCAGCACCGGATATCCTGCCAGCGTTTCCTCACCTGAGACAGGCGCCGCTTCCGACCATCCGTATCCCTCACGGCACTGACGGCTTGCTTCCAGATCTCTCCCTTGGCAATGGCGCCTACCTGTGAGGATGCAAAAGTGAGAATACATTAATCCACCTGAGCAATGACACAGAGACACACATATTGATTATTCCTATTGTTTGAACAGGCCATGGTATGCATGCTACTCATTGCACCTTTGTCATAGGGACATTATCCTCTGGGGAAGGCCAAACGCACTACGTGCCAGTGAAAGTACACAGGTGGCATGAGGGGTGCCACACACTCAATGACCCGGTATCACACTGTGCATCACAAGCTACACCAGGATTATGTATAGCACCTCAAAGCAGTCACCTGCCCCAGCACACTGACGCAACCTCAGCAGAGTACACAGACACACACAGTCACAGGACAATCACCTGCCATTGCCAACTGCGGGTACAAACCTCACCCTGCCCATGTGCCACTAGACTGGGGGGTGTCACAGGTGTGGGGCTGGGTCAGCACGGCAGTCACACAGGACTGCTCCCTGCTCACATCAGATGGCCAGGGTATATCCATCCCTCATGCTGCTGGTGCGCAACACTCCCCATATGCACTCACCCACATGACAGGGGACTTACACACACACACCAATGTCCAGGGGACAAACACAGCATTCGGTCACTCACAGCACAGGTACACTGAACAAACACACAGCTATGGGTACTGTCACCTGTCACACTGGGGGGACCACAGGATCACATCAGGATTGTGGAAACAGCATTCCCAGGAGGAGTAGCCAGGCAGAATGTGGCATGCACCATGCATTCATTGTCACAGTAAGCACTATGCAAGTGAGGAGTGCACACAGGAAACACAGCATGCTCTGCATGGGTGACATGAGGCCTTCCCCACCCTGGGACCCACTCTAAACCACATTGCATGTCTGTCACACATGGACACAATGCCAGAAGTCACAGTCACACAATAGGGGCACAGTCTCAGCTAGTGGAGTCTGCACTCACCTGAAACCCTGGTCGACCATACAGGCTATGGTACTGTGGGAGGATCACGTCTATCAGGGCCACATTCTCCTCCTGTGTGAATGGCTGTGACCTCTCCACAGACCTGGACATGGTGCCAGAGGAATCACGAGCAGCAGCAGTGGTCATGGATGAAAGTTTGTGCAGGCAAGTGCTCTCTCATGGGACCTGGCTGCCTTATATCTGCCTCGCTGGCCTGTTGCATGTACAGGAGTACAGAGTGATTGGTCAGTGACATTTGCATCCTACGTTTCCTCCAATCCCTACAAACTCACCCCAGTGAGTGGCTTAGCATGGTTTCAAATTTGATGATGATGTCAAGTCAACAACCACTTTGCAACAAAGTATATTCTTTCAAACTGACTTCTGCTGGGCACCTGTTGCTCAAATTCAAAATTCAAACTCGGTCTCCATGACAACCAGCATGCATTTAGGCCCTTATACTTGTCCCTCATGTGTCCCCTATGTGTTTTCTATATTTACACACAGGTACGGTGCGTTCCACGCCCTAGGGCACCCCAAATGCAGTAATACGGACCATACACGCGCGTGTACGGTCCGTATTAGTATGGCAGTGCTCGCGTACGCGTACGCCATGGTAATACGGACTGTACACGCGCATGTACGGTCCGTATTAGTATGGCAGTGCTCGCGTACGCGTACGCCATGGTAATACGGACCGTACACGCGCGTGTACAGTCCGTATTACCATGGCGTACGCGTACGCGAGCACTGCCATACTAATACGGACCGTACACGCGCGTGTACGGTCCGTACTACTGTGGCGTACGCATACGCCAGCACCCACATAGTGATCCGGACCGTACACGCGCGTGTACGGTCCGGATCACTATGTGGGTGTTGGCGTATGCGTACGCCACAGTAGTACGGATCGTACACGCGCGTGTACGTTCCGGATCACTATGTGGGTGCTGGCGTATGCATACGCCACAGTAGCACGGACTGTACACGCGCGTGTACGGTCCGTATTAGTATGGCAGTGCTCGCGTACGCGTACGCCATGGTAATACGGACCGTACAAGCGCGTGTACGGTGCGTACTACTGTGGCGTACGCATACGCCAGCACCCACATTGACATAGGGACCCTACACACGCACTCAGAGCGTATGTAAGGTGCGTTTCACACCTGACAGTGGTGACAGGCGGCACACAGACAGGAATGGAGCTGTAATACTAGGCCAAGGCTGGACATCAAGGCATTGTCTGTGCAGTACTACATGTGTCGGGCACAGGTGTGTCAGGCTGTGATGTGGCACTTTACTCATGAGGAGTGATGCAAAGAAATGTACAATGAGCTGTGTACACATGTCGTGTGTGATGGTGCACCATGTGCCACACATCCCCTTCACTCCTTTGACATGTGTGCATGTAGTACAGACTAGTAGAGCCATGCGTCACTGGCATGGCACAGTCACCGACACCCGCACCTGTCCCCTGATGCCAGGTACACGTAATATTACACCTGACATGTGGAAGCCCGCGTTGCAAGCTGTAACCATGTCGTGTGTGTGTAATGTGTTTCCATAGGTTTGCTGTAGGTGTTGGGTCAACTGCATCTGCAGTTGCTGCAACCAACATGTGTGTGTGTGTGTAGATGGGCATGGCACACTGTTACGCACACCAGCCCACATGTGTGATCCGACGTAAGGTGTGTATGTATGTGTTAGACAGCGACCTCAGAGGAGCCCGGAAGGGGGTCCTGACTACCCTGAGACCCACCCTCGTAGTATCGTAGCCGGGCACTGGCGGGAGATTCCCCAGGGGGAGGAATATCGCGGCTAGGATCGTACTTCTGGCACCACACGACACAGAGTAACCACACTGAGTATTCTCAGAAAACAATCTTTATCAAGTAGGTTATCACAGCAAATATGTACAGTGTGAGCGCGGGCTCAAGAGTCTCGGAAAGGTAGGGGGTAGCGGGACAGTCTTTGGCAAAAGTTCAAGCAGGGACGTATCCGGCGCACAGCTCACAATCCTCGAGCTGGGGGATACGTGGTTGTAGTCGGGGTCCGGCGGGACCGTGAGAGTCTGGGGGAGCCGCGAGTCACTCAGCGGGCTCAGGTGCAAGATCGGAGGTGTGCGATCTTCAGGGAGCCGCGAGTCACTCAGCAGGCTCAGGTACAAGTTCGGAGGTGTTACGATCTTCCAGGAGCCGCGAGTCACTCAGCAGGCTTAGGCACAAGTTCGGAGGTGTTACGATCTTCCAGGAGCCGCGAGTCACTCAGCAGGCTTGGGCACAAGTTCGGAGGGGTTACGATCTTCCAGGAGCCGCGAGTCACTCAGCAGGCTTAGGCACAAGTTCGGAGGTGTTATGATCTTCCAGGAGCCGCGAGTCACTCAGCAGGCTTAGGCACAAGTTCGGAGGTGTTACGATCTTCCAGGAGCCGCGAGTCACTCAGCAGGCTTTCGTTGTTCCAGCGTCGAATCTGCCGGACAGTCTCAGAGCACCCCTTGTTATAGGTCGACCCCTCTTTGATGTCCGGAGTCTGTGCAGGCAGGGGTCTTGTCACCTGGGGGCCGCTTGTCGGGGTTTCCTGCTATTGTCTTTTGATCCTTTCAGGGCCGGGTCGGGAGGAGTCCCAGACACCCAGCAGGCACGGAGCCAGCCCGCAGGGAGGCCGGAGGGCCGATCGAAACCCATCGTCCCAGGGGAGTTCAGAGGTGTGATAGAAACTGCTCCTCCCTCTCTCATCCCCTGGAAGTGCGGTGTCCTCCAGCCGGAGTGGCGCCTCCAGGTCAGGGTCGCGCTGGGGCCGGGCGGCCATCTTGACGCATGAAGTGGGCATGCGGGCCCGGGGTGGCCGAAAGGAGAGAGGCCATGGACGAGGATGTCCGGGCCGGGTGCGGGTGTTCTGGTAGGAAGGACCGGCTGGGCCGGGTGTTCGGGCCGCAGGTACCAGGTTTCGGTGGTGCGGGTGCACGGAGGGCCATTCTATGAGGCCGGGTCCAACACGCGTCCCCCCCAGCTGAAAGCCGGAGAGAACTGCCCATCAACTTGGGGTGTTCTCTTCGCTGAGGCGGAAGAACCGGGAGAGGCCGTCAGCGTTGGCGTGGTCCATACCAGGGCGGTGTTCTACGGTGAAATCCATCCCCTGGAGGGAGATTGACCACCGCAGTAGCTTGGGGTTTTCTCCTCGCATCTGCATGAGCCATCGCAAGGGCCGATGGTCAGTTTGGACTCTGAAATGCGTGCCGAACAGGTAGGGTCGTAGCTTTTTGAGTGCCCAGACCACGGCAAAGGCTTCGCGCTCTATGGTGCTCCACCTCTGCTCTCGGGGCAGCAGCCGCCGACTGAGGAAGGCGACGGGCTGGTCTAAGCCTTGGTCATTCACTTGGGACAGGACGGCCCCAATGCCATGTTCGGAGGCATCTGTCTGGACTATGAACTCCTTGGCATAGTCGGGCGCCTGGAGGACGGGAGCAGTGCACATGGCCTTTTTTAGAGCATCGAAAGCCTCCTGGCAGGCAGCCGTCCACTGCACCTTCTTTGGCTGTCTTTTAGATGTGAGTTCGGTGAGAGGGCCGACAAGGCTGCCATACCCCCGAATGAATCGTCGGTAGTAGCCTGTGAGTCCCAGGAAGGCTCGGACCTCCGTCTGGGTGATGGGTGGTTCCCAGGCCAGGATGGCGTCGATCTTTGGCTGTAGAGGGGCGACTTGGCCGCTCCCGACCTGGTGCCCCAGGTAGACCACGGAGCCTTGCCCGATCTGGCACTTGCTGGCTTTTACTGTGAGGCCTGCCTGGTGCAGGGCGGTTAGCACCCTCCGGAGGTGCTGGAGGTGCTCACTCCACTCTGAACTGAAGACGGCGATATTGTCTAGATATGCCGCGCTGAACTGTTCCAACCCGGCCAGGACTCTATTCACTAGTCGCTGGAAAGTGGCCGGGGCATTTTTCATCCCGAAGGGCATTACGCGGAAGCGGTAGTGCCCGTCGGGGGTGGAGAAAGCGGACCGCTCCTTGGCCCCTTCGGTGAGCGCAATCTGCCAGTATCCGCAGGTGAGGTCGAATGTGCTGAGGAACCGGGCTGCCCCTAGTCGGTCAATGAGTTCGTCGGCTCGTGGAATGGGGTGGGCATCGGCTCGGGTAACGTCATTGAGCCCCCGGTAATCCACGCAGAATCGGAGCTCGGGGGCGACACCGGGGGCCGCTGCCTTCGGGACCAGGACCACGGGGCTGGCCCAGGGGCTGTCAGAGGGTTCAATCACCCCCAGGGTCAGCATCTTCGAGACTTCATCTTGAATGCAGGACAGGACCCGGTCAGGAACCCGGTAGGCCCGGTGTCTCACCGGCGGGCTGTCCCCGGTGTCCACGTCATGAACACACCAGTTGGTGACCCGGGGGGTCAAAGAGAAGAGGTCGGCAAATTGTCTGAGGAGCTGGCGGCAGTCCGCTTGTTGCTGGGCAGTGAGGGCTGGGGAGAGGTTCACTCCCTCCACGGAGCCATCCTGCTCCTTGACACACAGGAGGTCCGGGAGGGGATCGGACTCATCTTCGGCCCCGTCATCGGTGGCCAGCAGGAGGCTCAGTTCTGTCCGCACGAAGTGAGGCTTGAGGCGGTTCACGTGCAGGACCCGGAGGGGATCCCGAGGCGACTGGACGTCCACCAAGTATGTAACTGGACTCTTCCGCTCAACTACCTTGTAAGGCCCAGTCCATCGGTCCTGGAGGGCGCCAGGCTTCACGGGGGCCATGACCCACACTTGCTGGCCCGGCTGGAACTCGACCAGAGTGGCATTCTGGTCGTACCAGCGTTTCATCTCTTCTTGACTCGCCTCCAGGTTGGCCTCGGCCAGTTCTCGGAACTTCCTGGTCTGGTTCCGGAGGGCCAGGACGTATTGGAACACATCTCGGGGGGTGGTCTGGGGTGCTGTCTCCCACTCCTCTTTAACCAAACTGAGGGGACCTCGGACGGGGTGCCCATAGAGTAACTCAAACGGGCTGAATCCTAGGGACTTCTGGGGGACCTCTCGATATGCGAACAATAGGCAAGGGAGCAGGACGTCCCACTTACGCCGGAGGGGTTCTTCTAGGCCAGCGATCATCCCTTTCAAAGTCCTATTAAACCTTTCTACTAGGCCGTTTCCTTGGGGGTGATACGGGGTGGTGAACTTATAGGACACCCCACATTGTTGCCACAGGGACGTCATGTACCTTGAGATGAAATTAGTGCCGCGATCGCTCACGACCTCGCGGGGGAACCCCACCCTGGAAAAGATCCCCATCAGGGCCCGGCCCACCACAGGGGCCGTAATGGTGCGCAGGGGGATAGCCTCCGGATAGCGGGTGGCGTGGTCCACTAGGACCAAGATAAAACGGTGGCCTTGGGAGGTGGGGGGGTCCAGTGGCCCCACGATGTCGATCCCGACTCGTTCGAAGGGGGTACTGACGACCGGGAAGGGTTGGAGGGGAGCCTTGAGTTTCCCTCCACTCTTCCCACTAGCCTGGCACGTGGGGCAGGACTTGCAATGGGCCTCTACCGCTGCTCTCATTTTAGGCCAATAAAAATGGGTCACAAGACGGTTGTAAGTCTTGTCCTGTCCCAGGTGGCCGGCGAGGGGGACGTCGTGGGCTAAACCCAGGAGGAAATCTCGGAAGCGGAGGGGTACCACCAGTACCCGTCCGGATCCCAGCTCCACCGACTTCTGCTCACTGTACAGGATGTTATTCTCCCAATAGATTCGGTGCGTCCCGGTCTGGTCACCTGCGGCTTGGCCCTCGGCTTGGCGCCGCAGCCCGACCAGGGAAGGACAAGTGGCTTGCTCCCTGCAAAACTCTTCCCGGGTGGGTCCGCCCTCGTGGCGCCATTGGGCCAACTCGGGTAGATCCCCTAACTCAGGGACCGGGGCGGGGTCGGATGGTGCGGGTTCATCGCTAGCGACGGACCCTTCTGATGGGGGGACGGAAGGACCCTCGGCGGGGACTGTTCTGGTCTCTTAGATCGGGGTGCTCTCGACTTCCTTCTGGGGAGTGAGTCGGGCGGACATAGATCGGGTGGTGGCGCACACCCACTCGGGGAGTCCCATCATTCCCAGGTGGGCCTTACGCTCTACGTGCTTCCATGGGGAACTCTCTAGGTCGTTCCCTAAAAGGCAGTCGACCGGCTGGGAGGTTCTTACGGCCACCTTGAGTTTGCCTATCACCCCTCCCCACTCAAATGGCACCAGGGCTACCTGGCACATACTTTCTCTATTGTCTGCGGATATTACAGGGCAAAAGACGTTGGGGAGGATCTGCTCTTCGGGGACTAGGTGCTTGAGGACACCGGTGATACTGGCCCCGGTGTCTCGCAGGGCCTCTACCTGGTGGCCATTGATTTTGACAAGCTGCCCATACTTCTGGGTGTTGGAGGGGAGGAGGCTACCAGGGATCATCTCCCTATCTCCCAGGGATACTAGGGCCATCGCTGCGGGTTCCCACTCTTCGGCTTCCTCCATCCCCTCACCCAGGGCTACGTTGGCCATCTGTCTCGTCGGGGGGGCTTGGGTGGCCATGGGGCACTCTGGGTCATTGGCGTAGTGCCCGGGTTTCTGGCAGCGGAAACATGTGACAGTCACCCGGTGTCCCCGTTTCCCAGGGGGTCCGGTCACTGGTGGAGGGGGTGCCGGGAAAGGTGGAGGTGGTGTCTTCGGGGGGCTAGGCTGGGACTCTCTCGGCCCTCCCTGGTTCCCTCCTCCTCTCTGGCGGGGTGGTCCCTGACTGGTTCGGGGGTACTCTCCTACCATGCCCCGGGAGACCCGGGTGTTGGTCCAGCGATCGGCCTCCACAGCCAGCTTCCGGGGATCTGTGAGCTTGCTGTCCAGCAGATGCTGACGTAGTTCTACGAAGCAGTTCGCAGCTAGATGTTCCCACAACATGAGATCAGTGAGTTCGGCGAGGGTGGTGACCTTGCTGCCCTTGATCCACCCATCGAAGGCCCGACTGAAAAAGTTTACATATTCCACCCATGTGGTGCCCGGGATCTTCCTGCAGTCCCGGAACCGTTGACGGTACATTTCTGGGGTGAGGCCGTATCTTGTGAGTAGAGCCTCTTTCATGTGGCTGTAGGAGGTCTGCAGGGAGAGAGGTAGGTCGAGCAGGGTGTCCCTTCCTTCGCTCAGAAACCGCCCCCACAACCCCGCCCCCCAGTCCTTCTGCGGGATCCGATGGGAGGTCATGGCGACCTCGTAGGCCCGAAACCATTGCTGAATGTCATCGTTTTTATAATATTCCTTGACCACATCCTTCGGGATGTGGACCTTCTGTTCCGCTGGGGAGGCCGTCTCTCCGTTTCCTGGGGGCCTCCCTTCCTCGTTTCGGGCCTTGAGCTCGAGTTCCTTTAAGCTGCGTTCGTGCTCCAGTTGGAGCTTCCTTCCTTCGTGCTCCCGTTGGAGCTTTTTCTCCTCCAGTTCGCCTTGTACACGCATTTGTTCTACTGCTAGCTTTTTTTCCGCTAACTTCAATTCGCCCTCAATTTTGAGTTTGGCCAGCTCTAGTTCATGATTGCGGCTTCTCTCTCTGTCCGCGAGTTCTTCTGGGGATAAGCCCCCGTCTGGTATGCCGCCTCGCACATGATTGCTGCCGCTTTCACTTTGGGGAGGTTCGGTTTCGTCGGGGCGCTCCCCCGTGCCTTCCAGGCGGGAGGCCCCGGTCTCCACCCAAGTTTTCAGTGCTTTCTGCAAATCTTCCTTCGTGTTGAGACCAGTGGTAGCGATTTTAAGTTCTTTGCAAAATTGCTTCAGCTCCTTGTGTGTATATTCTTCTAGATGCTCCACCTGGAACACCCTGTTGGCGTTGGTTTCTGCGGGGCTCATGGCGCTTCCTTCTGCCATCCTTGTCGGTAGTGCGTCCGTTGTTCACGGTACGATCTCTAGGTGATGGGCCCGAATCCCGTCGCTTGCCACCAATGTTAGACGGCGACCTCAGAGGAGCCCGGAAGGGGGTCCTGACTACCCTGAGACCCACCCTCGTAGTATCGTAGCCGGGCACTGGCGGGAGATTCCCCAGGGGGAGGAATCTCGCGGCTAGGATCGTACTTCTGGCACCACACGACACAGAGTAACCACACTGAGTATTCTCAGAAAACAATCTTTATCAAGTAGGTTATCACGGCAAATATGTACAGTGTGAGCGCGGGCTCAAGAGTCTCGGAAAGGTAGGGGGTAGCGGGACAGTCTTTGGCAAAAGTTCAAGCAGGGACGTATCCGGCGCACAGCTCACAATCCTCGAGCTGGGGGATACGTGGTTGTAGTCGGGGTCCGGCGGGACCGTGAGAGTCTGGGGGAGCCGCGAGTCACTCAGCGGGCTCAGGTGCAAGATCGGAGGTGTGCGATCTTCAGGGAGCCGCGAGTCACTCAGCAGGCTCAGGTACAAGTTCGGAGGTGTTACGATCTTCCAGGAGCCGCGAGTCACTCAGCAGGCTTAGGCACAAGTTCGGAGGTGTTACGATCTTCCAGGAGCCGCGAGTCACTCAGCAGGCTTGGGCACAAGTTCGGAGGGGTTACGATCTTCCAGGAGCCGCGAGTCACTCAGCAGGCTTAGGCACAAGTTCGGAGGTGTTATGATCTTCCAGGAGCCGCGAGTCACTCAGCAGGCTTAGGCACAAGTTCGGAGGTGTTACGATCTTCCAGGAGCCGCGAGTCACTCAGCAGGCTTTCGTTGTTCCAGCGTCGAATCTGCCGGACAGTCTCAGAGCACCCCTTGTTATAGGTCGACCCCTCTTTGATGTCCGGAGTCTGTGCAGGCAGGGGTCTTGTCACCTGGGGGCCGCTTGTCGGGGTTTCCTGCTATTGTCTTTTGATCCTTTCAGGGCCGGGTCGGGAGGAGTCCCAGACACCCAGCAGGCACGGAGCCAGCCCGCAGGGAGGCCGGAGGGCCGATCGAAACCCATCGTCCCAGGGGAGTTCAGAGGTGTGATAGAAACTGCTCCTCCCTCTCTCATCCCCTGGAAGTGCGGTGTCCTCCAGCCGGAGTGGCGCCTCCAGGTCAGGGTCGCGCTGGGGCCGGGCGGCCATCTTGACGCATGAAGTGGGCATGCGGGCCCGGGGTGGCCGAAAGGAGAGAGGCCATGGACGAGGATGTCCGGGCCGGGTGCGGGTGTTCTGGTAGGAAGGACCGGCTGGGCCGGGTGTTCGGGCCGCAGGTACCAGGTTTCGGTGGTGCGGGTGCACGGAGGGCCATTCTATGAGGCCGGGTCCAACAGTATGCAACTACACGGAGTTTCAAAACAAGGACACATCTGCATACTCTCAATGTATGAATGATCAATCTTGACATGTACTCCTTCATGGCAATGTGTGTGGGCTGTCCTTTTCCCATGACATGTGACCTGTGCATCTATTGTTTGGCAACCTGTCTGTACCATACACATACTTCTTCTGCACATGTGTGGATGTCTGTAACTCCTGTGATGCGTCTGCCTGTTCACTTACACTGGCCCACAGCTAGTCTCATGCCATGTCCTGGTGAGCTTGAGACTCAACGCTTGTGGCTGGCTCTTGGTAGGAGTGTCACCTGCCTGGCATACATGTCCAGGATATGTTGCACAGACCTGACTCTGTATGTAGCATATGTGTATTGGCTGTTTTACATGTGCTCAGTACATTGACATTGTTGTTGTACATTACTCACTCTGGTTGTCCCTTCCATTTTAATGCAGGGCTCCGCCTCTCCCTCGACGAATGCCAGACCTGGCTGCCCTGCATGAACGGGACTGTATACGCCGCTACAGATTCAGCCAAGGGTTGATTGAGGAGTTGACTGGCCGGCTGGAAGCACACCTCCTCCCGCGACACAGGTATCCCAGTGCACTGACACCCAAGATGAAGGTGATGGCAGCCCTACATTTCCTTGCCACGGGTACGTTTCAACATACCATTGCTGATGTCGGGGGCATGTCCCAAACTATGTTCAGCCGTGTTCTGCATGATTTCTTAGAGGCCATGTTGGTTCACCTGGATGAGTACATTAAATTCCCAACTCCTGAGCAGTTGACAGGTGTCAAGCGTGAGTTCTATGCCCTGGGAGGGATGCCCCATGTCATTGGGTCCATAGATGGCACACATGTGGCTTTGGTACCACCACAGGCACAGGAGGTAGCGTATAGGAACCGCAAGCATTACCACTCCATTAATGCCCTTGTGGTGTGTCTTGCCAACATGGTGATTTCACATGTCTGTGTTCGTTTTCCAGGATCCGCACACGATGCCTACATCATGAGGCGTAGCAGGGTGCCAGAAATGATGCTCCAGCTGCGCAACGAGCGAGCATGTATTGTCGGTGGGTATACTCTGGCAGTCCAGTGTTTAGCGTCATCTTCCTGTCTCACTGCTTCTCCTGACCCACTTCTGTCCATGATGTTTCCATGTAGGGGACGCTGGCTATCCCAACATGCCATGGCTGATCCCGCCTGTCCGCAACCCCAGCACGGCTGCCGAGCACCGCTACAACAACGCCCATGGGCGGACCAGGCGAGTCATAGAGAGGACGTTTGGCCTCCTGAAGAGCCGATTCCGGTGCCTCCACAAGACCGGCGGCGCACTCCCATATGCTTCGGTGAAGGTGTGCAAGATCATCATCGTCTGCTGCATGCTGCACAACATGGCAGTGGAGAAAGCCGTGCCACTCATACTGGATCAAGATGACCAGGACCATCCACCCGTGGAGGATGAAGGGCTTGGTGACGGGGCAAGTGATGTGGAGGAGGAGGAGGCGGTAGAGGACATCCGGAGTCGGCTCATACGGGAGTTCTTTGCTTAGTGGTGAGTTGCAGTGTCCGTGTGTGCACGCATTGTGCCGTGTGTGGCATGTGTTGCAATGTGTGTGTCCATCTGCATGTCTGCCAAGTGAGTCAGTGGTGTGTATGGATGTGTCACTCGAGTCATGGTGCAATAGACGTATGTATTTCCAGAGTCATCATAGTCAACTAGCATGTTGACGACCTGATACGTGTTGAGTACATGCACATGCTGGCGGATGTGCTTCTTTTGGCTGACTCCTTGTGTGTCTCTCATCCACAGGTACTTGCGCATGCTGTCTGCTGGTGGCATTGTTGTACTCCTGCTACTCCTCATGAACACAGCAACATGTGCTGAATCAGCGTCACATGCACGGACAAGTAAGAAAATCTCCTTAGGGTAAGGGATGCATCACGGGTTTTTGGGTGTGGTATTTGTTTGTAATGTGTGTGCACTGCTCCTGTTCATGTTTGGTCAATTAGCATACATGTAGAATCACCATGGGGAACATGACATGGAGCAGACTTCACCTGAATCGATGGTCAGACTTGGTGACTGTCATCTGTCATGGGATTGGGGAATGTGATGAAGCCAATAATGTGTGTAACAATGCCCTCGAAAACATACGGGTTGCACCGTGTTGACATGGTGTGTGAATGCCCCATCAGAGCCTCAATGGTGTATAGCAGCCTCTCCGTGAGCAGCAGGGGGTGTTTAGCTGTTACCCGTCACTTGTGTGCCAGTTCAATGGATTACCAGCATCTGTGTTGCAAAGGGGGGTCCCAGTGTTGCTCCCACATGTTCATCCACATGACCTGTGTATGTGTTGACAGAGTTGCATTGGCATTCCTACACACATGACTAATAAATGTGTCCCTCTGTCTCCAAGGTGCCTCATCTCTGTCAATGGTGGTCTATTGCCACTGTGCATGCGGCATGTCTGGCATAGTTGTCTGAGATGGTGCATATGAGTCTATGTGTAGAGTAGCAAGATGCAAGTTGTTTGTCAGGGATTAGAATCTGGATTGTGCATGATGTCCATGGCTGTGTCGGTATTGTGGCACGTCAGTCTCCACGACGGCCACTGTGCGGCTTGCGCATCCATTGTGTGTATGTGTGCCATGTTGGACCAGACATTCCTTCCTTGACATACACCTTTTGCATAGTTCCTTCCTGAGATCCTTGTTTTTGTGCTCAACTTGTGGCATTTGTTTCTTGACATGGCGCATGCTGCTGCTGGCCCTGCAACAAGGGCACCCAGGGTCCACGCAAACGAGCTGGTGTTCATCATGGATTGCTTGCTGACATGTGCTGTGCTGATCAGCAGCATCTGTGCCTCATGCTGCTGCACACTCTGCATTATGCACAAGATCCACAGTTCCATCCACCTCAAGGCAAGAGAGACCATCCCCCAGGTCAACTACAACATCCGTGTCTAATCCTACCCTGCACTCTACGGACATGTGCGTTACAACTCCCATGATACTTGTCCACATCCAGGGTGCATCTGCACAGCTCTGCAACTACATCCGGCAACCAGGCCACATCAACGTCCAACAGAGATGGGGGGAATGGTTCACTGCCAGCTGCAGGATGACCTTCTCAATCCACGCCCACACTCATGATCCAGCCCACAACCCCAACTCAACCTTGTGGCACTGTGATCCAAGTCCCCATTGTGCCATCTGCATGCATCCAACCTTGGCCTGGCCACCATTCTCCACATCCACCTGACTCAAGCATGCAGGACATGGTGCTGCCACATGTCTACACATACCTGGGAGTAGCACCCCAGGACACTCCACATGATCCCTGACCTCTGCGCATGACAGTTGCTCTTCTACATATGTCTGTAGCCACAGTTGTGCGGGAACCCCCTCAGATGGTTGGGCCCGGCACGCGTGAGTATGGTGCTCCATGTCAGTATTGGATGATACATTGTGACCCATGTGTGTCCTGTGCCAGACTGAGACCCCAGGGTTTGGATGGTTGGAGTTACTTCTGAGATCAGGCATGGTTTGACTTTACAACACACACATGTAGTGGAATTGTTAGAAAGGGTAGATGGACCGGGAGGGTCGGCCGGGGACAGGAGGAGAGGTCTCCGGGGAGAGCCGTCTCCAGCGATCGTACAGACAAGTAACTTCCCCCCCACAGACAGATACCACACACGGATAAGGTTCAGTGTTCTTTATAAGCACTTCTTAAGGTACGGTTGAATGGTACAAGGAGGTCTGGACTCAGGGGTCCCCTCGATTCAAGTCTCTCAAAGCAGGGTAAGGGGTAGCGGGACAGTCTGTCTACCAGTCAGGTAGTTCGGATGAGATGATGACTAGCTCACAATCCTCGAGCTTGGTGGCTTAGTTGGTACGGGCCGCGGCAGCGCCAGCAGGTCCCGGTTGAGATGGTCGGTACACGGTCCGCGGCAGCGCCAGCAGGTCCCGGAAAGATGGTCGATGTACGGTCCGCGGCAGCGCCAGCAGGTCCCGGTGAGGATGGTCGTTACAACGGGCCGCGGCAGCGCCAGCAGGTCCCGACGAGGATGGTCGTTACAACGGGCCGCGGCAGCGCCAGCAGGTCCCGACGAGGATGGAAGTTGCAGAAGGCCGCGGCAGCGCCAGCAGGCAGGACGATGGTTCACAAGAGCGGGCTACGGCAGCGCCAGTAGTCCGTCAAGGCTGAGTTCTCTCGGTGTCTCTCGACTCCAGGATACAACTGCCTTCCTGCTCCGGAGTTGCCCCAGTTATAGGGCAGGTGCCCTTTGATGTCCGGACCCTCGCACTTGGAGGTCGGAGGGCCCGGGATGAAGGTGTCCAGACACCCAGCAGGGGGTGGAGCCAGCGCCTGGGGGGAGCTGGAGGCGATCGGCACCTGGCGGGGGGAAGAGCTCTTGACACTTCTTTCTCCCATTGACCTGCCAAGTGGTCCGCTCACCTCCTGGGTGGAGGGTGGTGCCGGGATGTCGGGGCCGGCCAGGCCCGGGGTTAGGGTCGGGCCGAGGCCACGCGGCCTCGTGGTGCAGGGCCCAAGATGGCGGCTTGAACCGGCCGGGGGAGCCGGTGGGGCTGGGCCCCGTGATGAGTAGAGGTCCGAGGGCA
Organism: Triturus cristatus; assembly: GCF_964204655.1. Classification (NCBI taxonomy): domain Eukaryota; kingdom Metazoa; phylum Chordata; class Amphibia; order Caudata; family Salamandridae; genus Triturus; species Triturus cristatus. The sequence goes on along the minus strand of NC_140590.1, from coordinate 1,754,365,141 downwards.
GAAGATCCGTCGGGAGACGGGGTACAGGTGCTTTTCGTGGGTTATGCCTGGTGGGCCGGAGCTCGGGCCCTGTCGTGCGGGGAGGGACCAAGCCCTTCGTGTGGCCTGTCCAACATGCGTCCCCCCCAGCTGAAGGCGGGGAGAGTCACCCATCTCCTTAGGGACTCTCTTCGTCGAGGCGGAAAAAGCGGGACAGGCCATCCGCGTTGGCGTGGTCTTGGCCTGGTCGGTGCTCCACAGTGAAGTCCATTCCCTGCAGGGAAATGGACCAGCGCAAGAGTTTTGGGTTCTCCCCCCGCATCTGCATCAGCCACTGCAGGGGTCGATGGTCGGTTTGTACCCGGAAGTGGGTACCGAAGAGATAGGGCCGGAGCTTTTTGAGGGCCCACACCACTGCGAAGGCCTCCCTCTCGATGGTGCTCCAGCGCTGTTCTCGGGCCAGGAGACGTCGACTGATGAAGGCCACCGGCTGGTCATGACCCTCGGGGTTTAACTGAGAAAGGACGGCCCCGATGCCGTGGTCGGAGGCGTCGGTCTGTACCACGAATTCCTGACTGTAATCGGGGGCCTGGAGCACAGGGGCGGTGCACAGGGCGGCCTTCAGCTTCTCGAAGGCCGCTTGACAATCGGGGGTCCAGTTAATCCGTTTCGGCTGGTTCTTGGACGTGAGACCCGTGAGGGGCCCCACGATGCTGCCATAGTCTCTCACGAACCGCCGGTAGTAGCCGGTGAGCCCCAAGAAGGCTCGGACCTCGGTCTGGGTGACGGGGGGGCTGCCAGGACTGGATGGCAGCAATCTTAAGTTGTAGCGGGGCCACCAGCCCGCTTCCCACTTGGTGCCCAAGGTAGGTCACAGACCCTTGGCCAATTTGGCACTTGCCGGCCTTAATTGTGAGACCGGCCCGCTGGAGGGCCTGTAGGACCTCTTGGAGGTGACGGAGGTGGTCGGGCCAGTGGCGGCTGTATACAGCGATATCGTCCAGGTAGGCAGCGCTGAACTCTTCGAGCCCCGCCAAGACCTGGTTCACGAGGCGTTGAAACGTGGCGGGGGCATTCTTCATGCCGAAGGGCATAACCTTGAATTGGTAGTGGCCATCGGGGGTAGAGAAGGCTGACCGTTCCTGAGCCCTGGGTGTGAGGCCGATCTGCCAGTAGCCCGCTGTTAGGTCGAAGATACTGAGGTAGCGGGCGGCCCCCAGCCGGTCGATCAGCTCGTCTGCTCGGGGAATCGGATGAGCGTCGGTCCGGGTGACAGCGTTCAAGCCCCGGTAGTCGACGCAGAATCTCAGTTCAGGTGCGGTGCCGGGGGCAGCGGCTTTGGGAACCAATACAACCGGACTGGCCCAGGGACTGTCCGAGGGCTCGATGACCCCGATTGTGAGCATCTTGGCCACTTCCTCCTGTATGCAGGCCCGTACCCGATCTGGTACGCGGTAGGCCCGGTGTCGGACAGGGGGACTGTCCCCGGTGTCCACGTCGTGCAAACACCAAGGGGTGACCCCGGGGGTGAGGGAGAACAGGGTAGCGAACTGCAGCAGGAGGTTCCGGCAGCCCTGGCGTTGCTCCGAAGAGAGGGCGTCAGAGAGCCGGACCCCGTCCACGGAGCCGTCATTCTCCTGAGATTTCAGAAGATCCGGGAGGGGTTCGGAGTCTTCCTCTGCCCCACTGTCCGTAGCCATCAGGAGGCTGAGTTCTGAGCGCACAAAGTGTGGTTTGAGTCGGTTGGTGTGGAGGACCCGGAGGGGGTTCCGGGAGGTCCCCAGGTCGATAAGGTAAGTGACGGGGCTTTTGCGCTCGACCACTTTGAAGGGCCCCGTCCACTTATCTTGCAAGGCACATGGTTCGGTGGGGGACATCACCCATACTTGTTGTCCAGGCTCGAACTCAACGGAGGAGGCATTGTGATCATACCACCTCTTCATGTCCTCCTGGCTGGCCTCGAGGTTCGCCTTGGCCATCTGTCTGAAGCGCCGGGTCTGATTGCGTAGGGCCAGGATGTATTTGAAGACGTCTGGAGGGGTCTTTAGGGGGGCCATCTCCCAACCTTCTTTTACTAGGCTGAGGGGCCCTCGCACAGGGTGCCCGTACAGGAGTTCGAAAGGGCTAAACCCGAGGGACTTCTGGGGAACTTCTCGGTAAGCGAAGAGGAGGCACGGGAGTAGTACATCCCACTGGCGACGGAGGGGCTCTTCCAATCCCCCAATCATCCCCTTGAGAGTGCGGTTAAACCGCTCCACTAGTCCGTTCCCTTGGGGGTGATAGGGGGTCGTGAATCTGTAGGTGACCCCGCATTGTTGCCAGAGGGACTTCATGTATTTGGATATAAAGTTCGTGCCTCGGTCGCTGACGACTTCTCGGGGGAAGCCTACCCGGGAGAAGATCCCCATTAGGGCCCGGCCAACCACCGGAGCTGTCACGGTCCGTAGGGGCACCGCCTCGGGGTATCGGGTGGCATGGTCCACCAGTACTAAGATGAACCTGTGTCCTTGTGCCGTGCGGGGGTCCAGAGGCCCCACAATGTCTATCCCCACCCTCTCGAACGGGGTGGTGACCACAGGGAAGGGTTGCAGAGGGGCTTTCAGCTTCCGACCACTCTTCCCGCTGGCTTGGCATGTGGGGCAAGATCGGCAGTGGTTCAGGACGTCGTTCCTCATTTTCGGCCAGAAAAAGTGGGTCACTAGGCGGCTGTACGTTTTGTCCTGGCCCAGGTGTCCAGCCAGGGGGACATCGTGTGCCAGGTTGAGCAGAAAGTCTCTGAAGCGGAGAGGTACCACCAGTACTCGACCGGCCCCCAGCTCGGCGATTCTTTGCTCGCTGTATAGCAGGTCGTTATCCCAGTAGACCCAGTGAGTTCCGGTGGAGTCCCCTGCGTTCTGGGCGCTGGCTTGTTGGCGGAGTCCCTCGAGGGAGGGACAGGTCTTTTGTTCCTGGCGGAACTGTTCTTGGGTGGGCCCCCCTTCTTGACGCCACTGGGCCAGGTCAGGAAGGTCCTGGGATTGCGCGTCCCCTTCGGTCGTCGGGTCTGGGAGGCTGGCCTTGTCGTTGTCTTCTACTGGGGCGACCGGGGGCGGAGGTGCCGGCCATTCCGGTTCTTCTGATCGAGGGACGGCACAGGCGGCCATGGACCGGGTGGTTATGCAGGCCCAGTCCGGGAGGCCCAGCATCCCCAGGTGCTCCCTTCTCTCAACTGTGGCCCACGGGGAACTCTCGAGGTCATTCCCCAGGAGGCAGTCCACGGGGGCATCGTCCCGGACCGTCACCTTCAACAGGCCGGAGACCCCTCCCCATTCGAATGGGACGCAGGCCATTTGACACATACTTTCAGAGTTGTCTGCCGAGCGGACGGGGCAGAGAATGTTCGGCAGGATCTGCTCGGGCTTCACCAGGTGACAGCAGACGGCCGTCACACTGGCGCCTGTGTCACGCAAGGCCTCGGCTCGCTGTCCATTAATGGTCACCCACTGACCGTATTTCCTGGTGTTGGCGGGTAGGGGAGCCCGCGGGACCATGTCTCTTCCCCCTAAGCACGCCAGGACCATGGCGGCCGGCTCCCACTCTTGCTGGGCCGGCTCATACTCTTCTGGTTCCTCCGATGATCGCTCTTCCCCCAGGGCGGCGGCAGCTACCTGGCGGGGCTTGGGTGCTTGGTTCTGCGGGCAGCTCGGGTCATTGGCGTAGTGGCCGACTCGCTGGCATCGGTGGCACGTGACGTTGGCTCGGGCCCCAGGACGCCACGGGGGGTTGCCCCGGCCGGCCGGAGGCGGGGTGCTGGTCACGGGTGTTGTTGGCAAGGCGTCTCTCCCTCGCCCCTGGCCCCCTCCTCCTCCCCGAGGACGGTGCTGGCCTGGGTTGCTTCTGTTCTGTTCGTGTGGCCCCCTCCGGCCCACTCGGGTGCTTTCCCATCGGTCAGCTTCGGCGGCGAGCTGCCGGGGGTCAGTCAGCTTACTGTCGAGGAGGTGCTGCCTGAGCTCGACGAAACAGTTGTTCGACAGGTGCTCCCATACCATAAGGTTAAAGAGTTGTTCGTAAGTGGTGACATGGCTCCCCTTTATCCAACCCTCGAAGGCACGGCTGAAATAGTTCACGTATTCTACCCAAGTTGTACCTGGGATCCGGGTGCAATCTCTGAACCTCTGGCGGTACATCTCGGGTGTGAGGCCGTAGCGGGTGAGGAGGGCAGCCTTCATGTGGTCGTAGGACGACATTTGGTGATCTGGGAGCTGCAGTAGGGCATCGCGACCCTCGTTGATAAACCTCCCCCAAAGTCCGGCTCCCCAATCACTCCGGTCGATCCGGTGGGAGGTCATGGCGATCTCGTAGGCTTTAAACCACTGTTGTATGTCGTCTTCTCGGACATACTCGCGGACAACATCCTTGGGGATGTGGACTTTTTTCTCGATTGGCCCCGGGGTGTGTGGTCGCTCAGGCACCCCCAGTTCTTTATTTTGTTTCCGAAGTTCTATCTCCGCTAGTTGGCGCTCGTGCTCGAGCGTTATTTTTTTCTCCTCCAGCTCTCTCTGTCTCTGCTTCTCTTCTCGTTCATCTCGGAGCCGCATATGCTCGAGGTTGAGTTTCTGTTCAGCTAACTTGAGTTCCCCATCCATCTTGAGTCGTGCCATTTCCAACTCGTGCAATCTGGTTCTTTCTCTTTCTCGGATCTCCTCCTGCGAGAGGCCCGTTCCCCGCTCCTCGGGAGCCGTGGCGTTCCCCTCTGGTGTGATGCTGCTTTGGTCGGAGGGTCCGGCGACCCCAGTTTCTGTCCACGACTCTAGGGCGTGCTTTAGATCATCCTTGGTACTCAGGCCGGTGGTAGCAATGCCAAGTTCTATGCAGAATTGTCTCAGTTCGCGGTGGTTGTATTCTTCTAATTTATCCATTTGGAAATTCTCGGTGGAGCTGCTATCTTTGGCTGACATCGTGTTTTTGTCGTGGGGTGAGCTACTCTCTGTACGATTATGCGTTGATTCGGATCGCGCCGCTGGCCACCAATGTTAGAAAGGGTAGATGGACCGGGAGGGTCGGCCGGGGACAGGAGGAGAGGTCTCCGGGGAGAGCCGTCTCCAGCGATCGTACAGACAAGTAACTTCCCCCCCACAGACAAATACCACACACGGATAAGGTTCAGTGTTCTTTATAAGCACTTCTTAAGGTACGGTTGAATGGTACAAGGAGGTCTGGACTCAGGGGTCCCCTCGATTCAAGTCTCTCAAAGCAGGGTAAGGGGTAGCGGGACAGTCTGTCTACCAGTCAGGTAGTTCGGATGAGATGATGACTAGCTCACAATCCTCGAGCTTGGTGGCTTAGTTGGTACGGGCCGCGGCAGCGCCAGCAGGTCCCGGTTGAGATGGTCGGTACACGGTCCGCGGCAGCGCCAGCAGGTCCCGGAAAGATGGTCGATGTACGGTCCGCGGCAGCGCCAGCAGGTCCCGGTGAGGATGGTCGTTACAACGGGCCGCGGCAGCGCCAGCAGGTCCCGACGAGGATGGTCGTTACAACGGGTCGCGGCAGCGCCAGCAGGTCCCGACGAGGATGGAAGTTGCAGAAGGCCGCGGCAGCGCCAGCAGGCAGGACGATGGTTCACAAGAGCGGGCTACGGCAGCGCCAGTAGTCCGTCAAGGCTGAGTTCTCTCGGTGTCTCTCGACTCCAGGATACAACTGCCTTCCTGCTCCGGAGTTGCCCCAGTTATAGGGCAGGCGCCCTTTGATGTCCGGACCCTCGCACTTGGAGGTCGGAGGGCCCGGGATGAAGGTGTCCAGACACCCAGCAGGGGGTGGAGCCAGCGCCTGGGGGGAGCTGGAGGCGATCGGCACCTGGCGGGGGGAAGAGCTCTTGACACTTCGTTCTCCCATTGACCTGCCAAGTGGTCCGCTCACCTCCTGGGTGGAGGGTGGTGCCGGGATGTCGGGGCCGGCCAGGCCCGGGGTTAGGGTCGGGCCGAGGCCACGCGGCCTCGTGGTGCAGGGCCCAAGATGGCGGCTTGAACCGGCCGGGGGAGCCGGTGGGGCTGGGCCCCGTGATGAGTAGAGGTCCGAGGGCAGAAGATGCGTCGGGAGACGGGGTACAGGTGCTTTTCGTGGGTTATGCCTGGTGGGCCGGAGCTCGGGCCCTGTCGTGCGGGGAGGGACCAAGCCCTTCGTGTGGCCTGTCCAACAGGAATAATGCAAAATGACGGCATCATCTCGTGATTGTGATGAATTTTATTTTTGGTGGGGTACGGGTTTGTGGGGATGACAAGGGGTGCTTGGCGGGAGTGTAGAATCCAAAGTTCACTGGGGGAGTTGGTATCCTTGCCATTGGAAAATTGTTGGACCCGGCCTCATAGAATGGCCCTCCGTGCACCCGCACCACCGAAACCTGGTACCTGCAGCCCAAACACCCGGCCTAGCCGGTCCTTCCTACCAGAACACCCGCACCCGGCCCGGACATCCTCGTCCATGGCCTCTCTCCTTTCGGCCACCCCGGGCCCGCATGCCCACCTCATGCGTCAAGATGGCCGCCCGGCCCCAGCGCGACCCTGACCTAGAGGCGCCACTCCGGCTGGAGGACATCACACTTCCAGGGGATGAGAGAGGGAGGAGCAGTTTCTATCGCACCTCTGAACTCCCCTGGGACGATGGGTTTCGATCGGCCCTCCGGCCTCCCTGAGAGCTGGCTCCACGCCTGCTGGGTGTCTGGGACTCCTCCCGCCCGGCCCTGAACGAGATCAAAAGACAATAGCAGGAAACCCCGACAAGCGACCCCCAGGTGACAAGACCCCTGCCTCCACCGACTCCGGACATCAAAGAGGGGTCGACCTATAACAAGGGGTGCTCTGGGTCGGTCCGGCAGATTCGACGCTGGAACAACGAAAGCCTGCTGAGTGACTCGCGGCTCCTGGAAGATCGTAACACCTTCAAACTTGTGCCTAAGCCTGCTGAGTGACTCGCGGCTCCTGGAAGATCGTAACACCTTCGAACTTGTGCCTAAGCCTGCTGAGTGACTCGCGGCTCCTGGAAGATCGTAACACCTCCGAACTTGTGCCTAAGCCTGCTGAGTGACTCGCGGCTCCTGGAAGATCGTAACACCTCCGAACTTGTGCCTAAGCCTGCTGAGTGACTCGCGGCTCCTGGAAGATCGTACACCTCCGAACTTGTACCTGAGCCCGCTGAGTGACTCGCGGCTCCCCCAGACTCTCACGGTCCCGCCGGACCCCGACTACGACCACGTATCCCCCAGCTCGAGGATTGTGAGCTGTGCGCCGGATACGTTCCTGCTTGAACTTTTGCCAAAGACTGTCCCGCTACCCCCTACCTTTCCGAGACTCTTGAGCCCGTGCTCACATTGTACATATTTGCCGTGATAACCTACTTGATAAAGATTGTTTTCTGAGAATACCCAGTGTGGTTACTCTGTGTCGTGTGGTGCCAGAAGTACGATCCTAGCTGCGAGATTCCTCCCCCTGGGGAATCTCCCGCCAGTGCCCGGCTACGATACAACGAGGGTGGGTCTCAGGGTAGTCAGGACCCCCTTCCGGGCTCCTCTGAGGTCGCCGTCTAACAAAAATCATCAGAGTCTATGCCACAGTCTTGGTCAACATTGGTCCGACAGTGACCAGCAAGTCCATGTGGCAGAGAATGTCATTTGCTGATGTGCTGCTGTTGGGCCAGAGGGCCAGGTGCCAGGCCAGGTGACCTGGGAGATGGTGATGTTCCGCGGACTCTCACGGTCTTCTGCGTGGACGACCCACCCTCCTGCGGGGACCCTCAGGTGCAGGCTGTGACGGTGCTTGTGATGCTCCATCGGATGAATCCTCCTCCTCCTGATCCCTCCCTGTGGGTGGTGATGTTCTTCGCCTGGTGGCACAGGGAGGGTTGCCCATGTTGTCGGCAATCCGACGGAGTACACGGGTCATTTCCGTCTGCACCGCCACGAGCTCAGCCTGTCTGTCCTCCATCCTGCCTTGGTGTTGCTGTTGACAGGGATATTGCTCGGCCTGCAGGGTCTTCATCTCCTCTAGGGTCCCATCGATGTGTGTGAGGGTTGACACAAGCTGGTCCATGCCCCTGTGGTCACGCCGGTATGTGTCCAGGATGTTGCTGACCTGGGACATTACCGGTTCCTGAGCCGACTGGTCAGGTTCGCGCCTCCGCCTTCCTCCACTCCCGCCACCCCTGCCCACATGTGCCTGGCCTGCCGTTGTGGGCACATCGGCTCTCCGGGACCCCTGAGGGACGGCATTTGCGGTGTCGCCTGCCTCCTCCTGGGTGCTCGGAGGACCGTGTCCCTCCTGGGCAGACTGGCTGTGTTGTCGTGTGCGGGCAGGGCTCCTAGATGTCTCCTGGGATGTGGCAGGAATGGGGGTGGTGGTTGGCACAGTTGTACCTGACGCAGGTGCTGCAGGTGGTTGGACACCAGAGGTGCCAGGTTGGTCTGGGTCATCCACGGTGTGGTGAGAGTCGTCACTGCCGGTGGGGTCCTCCTCACGCAGAGCCCGGTCCTGTGAGTCTTCCCTCCCAGTGTTGGGGGGAGATTGACGACATTGACCTGTGTGTGAGAGAGACAATGTTAATAGTGTTACATGCGACATCCATGTTTCATTCATTTTTGAGTTGGCACGGTTCCTCTGGGTAGTTGGATATGTCTTGCATTCCTCTCACAGTGCACTTGTGCATGAGTATGTCCCTTGGCCACAGCTTTCGACACTTTACCTATGTGTGACACAATCTTAGTTGATGCATCTATTTTGGAACAGTCAGCAGTGTGGTGATCGGGCGTAGCGAGCCATGCAGAGCCGCCTTCCGTGTTGCACTGTACGTGTCCAAATGGTGTTTGTTCCATGCTATTTGATCATGCAGATGGGTAACTTGATCATTTGTGACAGGGTTCTTACGAACACAGTCGGTGGGTATACTGGGTGTAAGGTTAGGTTTGTGCCTGCAGCACGGATGTACTCGTGCACAGATTGACACATGGACCGGTGTTTCTCTGCGGAAAGAGGGGGGTTTGAGGCACTGCCAGACCTTGTCTACATGCACCCAGTCCACCTGCTGACGAGTGGACGTGGCCACACCACCCAAGGGTGAACTCTCCCTCCCTCTGTCTCCCCCTCTCCCTCCCTGTGTCTCCCTCTCTCCCTCCCTCTGTCACCCTCCTCCCTCTGTCTGTCTCCCCCTGTCTCCCCCTCTCCCTCCCTCTGTCTCCCCTCTCCCTCCCTCTGTCTCCCCCTCTCTCTCCCTCTGTCTCCCCGTCTCCCTCCCTCTGTCTCCCTCCTCCCTCTGTCTGTCTCCCTCTGTCGCCCTCTCTCCCTCCCTCTGTCACCCTCCTCCCTCTGTCTGTCTCCCTCTGTCGCCCTCTCTCCCTCCCTCTGTCTCCCCCTCTCCCTCCCTCTGTCACCCTCCTCCCTCTGTCTGTCTCCCTCTGTTGCCCTCTCTCCCTCCCTCTGTCACCTTCCTCCCTCCCTCTGTCTGTCTCCCTGTGTCCCCCTCTGTCTCCCTCCCTCTCTCTCCCCCCCCTCCCTCCCTCTGTGTGTCACCCTCTGTCACCTCAGGCCAGCTTCCTGGGCACACACAGTTTGCAGGTCTTTCAATGGCCATTGGCTTGTTCGTGTGGCTTTATTTCTATTCTCCGGGCACCCATTGGGCAGTGTGTCTGAGTCTGCGCTGCTGCTGTGGCGGTGTGTGCTGACACTCTTTCAGAGTGATGCATCTTCTTTGGCTGCTGTTATGTGCAAATTGTGCCTTCATACCCATGTAATCCTACAACGCGGCCACCATTTGCAGGCAACACAGTACTGTGTGGGGACACACTGTTTGTATGGCTGTGTCCTGGGCCATATGGGCTGAGGCCATTGTTGTGTGCTTGTGAGTTGCTCAATGTTGGTTTTGCTGCCCCCCCTCACAGCATCGGGGAGATCCTGTCTTGTGTTGGTGTTTTGTGTGGCCTGTGACTTGGCATGGCCTTGATTGGTGCATGGGGCATGGAAGCGCTCGTGGCATGTGTGTGTTTGTGGAGTGTGGTTGTGTCCGGTGCTGGCTTGGGGGTGTTGGTTACATGATTTTGATTTTGTTTGTGTATGGCGTTCCCCCCCATGTGAGGTGAGTTGTTTGTGTACTCACCAGGGTCTGGGAGTCCCTGTAGTCCATGTACTCCCTCCGGCGCCAGCGTGGCCATCACCTTCTCCTCCCAGGGATGGTATTCTACCCGTCTGCGGGGCGGCCCTCCTCCAGTGATGTTCCCCTGGTTGTGATCGTCGGCAATTTTTCTCTTGACCGTCCTCCGCAGATCGTACCACCTGGCTTGGCACTCATGCCTGGTCCTTCTGGTGGCCCCAACAGCATTCACAGCATCGACAATCCTCTGCCACATGGCCGATTTTTCGGATATGCTGGTCTGTCTGACCAATGTTCCAAAGAGCTGTGGCTCGACTCAGAGGATTTCGTCGACAAGGATCTCCAGCTCCTCCTTTGTGAACTTTGGATTCTTGTTAGTGGACATGGCGTGGGGTGTGGGTGTGGATGGTTGTGGGGGTGTGGGTGTGGATGGTTGTGGGGGTGTGGGTGTGGATGGTTGTGGGTGTGTGAGTGTGGTAGTGGAGGTGTGTGTGTGAATGTGATGAGGGGGTGTTTGTGAAGGTGGTTGTGTGAAGGTATGCAAGTGTAAGGTTCAAGTATGGTGGTGTGGGTTGTCTGTGGGCTCTGGCAGCAGTGGGTCTGTTGCAAAGGCTCATGGTTTGTGTGTGTGGTCCTTTTTTATTGGTCCATTTGTGGGTGTGGCTGTGTTTGAAATTTGGGTGTGTGTGTTATAGGGAGTGGTTGTGTTTTGGGCCTCTGTTTATCTGTTTGGCAGTTGCAGGTCAGTGTATAGGATGTTTGTGGGCTTGTTGGTCATGTTTTGTGGTGTTGTGCGAATCGAATTGACTCTCCTTGTGTTGTTTTGCTTTGTCCTGGTTCAGTAGGAGTGTTTTGGGCCATGTTGTACAGTGCTGACCTTTGCTATGGCTTAGTGTGACTCGTACATGCGCGATGTTGGGTGAGCGTGCTGGTGTAGGGGCCTGGGGTTCTGCGCGTACATACACAGGTGTGGGTACGGTCCGTACATACACGGGTGGGGTGGGGGTACGGTCCGTACATACACGGGTGGGGTGGGGGTACGGTCCGTACATACACGGGTGTGGATACGGTCCGTACATACACGGGTGGGGTGGGGGTACGGTCTGTACATACACTGGTGGGGTGGGGGTACGGTCCGTACATACACGGGTGGGGTGGGGGTACGGTCCATACATACACGGGTGTGGGTACGGTCCGTACATACACGGGTGGGGTGGGGGTACGGTCCGTACATACACGGGTGTGGATACGGTCCGTACATACACGGGTGGGGTGGGGGTACGGTCCGTACATACACGGGTGTGGGTACGGTCCGTACATACACGGGTGTGGGTACGGTCCGTATATACACGGGTGGGGTGGGGGTACGGTCTGTACATACACGGGTGGGGTGGGGGTACAGTCTGTACATACACGGGTGGGGTGGGGGTACGGTCCGTACATACACGGGTGTGGATATGGTCCGTACATACACGGGTGGGGTGGGGGTACGGTCCGTACATACACGGGTGGGGGTACGGTCCGTACATACATGGGTGGGGGTACGGTCCGTACATACATGGGTGGGGTCGGGGTACGGTCCGTACATACACGGGTGGGGTGGGGGTACGGTCCGTACATACACGGGTCTGGATACGGTCCGTACATACACGGGTGGGGTGGGGGTACGGTCCGTACATACACGGGTGGGGTGGGGCTACGGTCCGTTAATACACGGGTGTGGGTACGGTCCGTACATACACGGGTGGGGGTTCGGCACGTACATCCGCGGGCGTGGGGGGGGGTCGTTTGGCACGTACATACAAGGGCTGGGGGGTGGGGTGTTCGGCACGTATGCGGGCACATGTCTCCATGGTTGCTATGGGAGTTCGGTTCGTACGGTGTATTTTGCATACGGTTGTAAAATCGGAAGGACGGGACGGATCGTACTTGCGCAGTCGGACTTTATTTTTCCGACCGGTACGTTTGGTCGTCCGGGGATGTGTCGGACACATTTTCCGACCCGAGGGCGTGTGGGGAACTTTTCCCGATGCGATTCGGATGGACTTTTTCCCATACGGATCGTACTTGGCAGTTTGTACGCTACTTGTACGATTCGTACGGAAAAAAATCCGGATCCAATTCGTACGGGGATTATTTTTCCAGGATCGGAATCGGCACCCTAATGTGTTCTGGAAGTTGTAGTCTTGCCTTCCTTCCATTTAAACAAATGGACTAAAACTCCCATTCACAATGGGTTGCAATTAAAAAGCCAGGGATGGAAACGTGTTGTCCAGGAGACAAGGAGTTCATGGCAGACTCTGGAAGCTCTTGGCGAGAGGAGCATTGAAAGTCAATTTCCATTTCATTGCTTCATATCAATGTTAGGATCAGAGGCGCACCAGCCTATTACAGAAAACTTGAATCAACCTGTTCCAGCGGTTGATCCGCTTCGGGAGTTGACAAAGGAGGAACCGTAAAGAAAGCTTAATTTGAATATATAGGTCACTACAGTCATATAATTATTGTAGGACAACCGGAGTCTCTTGCAGAAACTGCCCCATATTGCTCCACAGAAGAGAAACCGAGGATTCTTGTCTGTCAGCTTCCAGGTAGTTTTCAAGAAGAGGTCAGAGGGGATAGATAGGCTCATAGACTTAAAAGTACAAAATTGAATCAGAGAGTGTGCGGGGATTGGCGAGAAAATGGTCTATGAAGCTAAGGTTTAATTTGTTGGGTAATTGTGATTTATTTTAGTGCAATCACAAAGGTTTAAGCCCAGAAACCTATCGTTGAATCTGTTTCTTCCCCTCTCAGGTATTGATTAAAGGTTGTTTCTCTCATCCACACAGGTGGCTTGGTGGTTCGGCCAATGACTCCCTCGGAAAAAGAAGGACAGAGACAACACCTGGTAAAAATGTAGGATAAGTAATAAAAATTAAATAAACTATTGTAAACCAAAGTTCTGCTGTTTGCTTGTTTTTGCTCTATCCTTATGTGAATCTTCTTTCTGACACGGGGTGGGCTATCTGAGAAAAGAAACTTACTGTGTGGTGGAAGCTGTATTTCTGTTTCCTAAAATAAAGTGCACCGAGTTCAAGAGAAATAGAGCAACCCGTTCCAATTTATGGACATAGGGGGAGATTTAACCAATCTCCCCGCAACGCAACGCAGCCTCCCGCGAGGCTGCGCTGCATTGCGCGACAGGAAGGGAGCAGGAGAGCACCATATCTTCAGAGAAATGTCTCTCTCCTCCCCTTTCCCTTGTGCCGGCGCTGATTACAGCTGCTGTGCATCACGCACACAGCTTAGCGCCATATGGCTAGGGGGTGTGTGTGAGACTAGGATAGGTTTTGTATAGGAAGGGTAGCCTTCCTGGACAAAATACTATGCTAAACACAAGGGAAAGCGTTTCTCACTTTGTATGCGTGATGCACAGTGCAGCACGCATGCAAAGTAGTAAAAGGAAGGAGAAATGAAAGCATTTCTCCTTCCTTGCGCCTGGTTTAAAAAGGCGTAGTTTTCTCACGCTAAATCCAATGTACTGTTTTCAGTAAAGTGGGTTCAGCCTGAGAAACCTTGGGTGGTTATATGGGAACGACCATGCTCCACCCTATCGCGCTAAGGTGTGTGCGTGACGCACGGCAGCTGTAATCAGCTCCTGCGCAAGGGAAAGGGAAGGGGAGGAGAGAGCCATATCTTTGAAGATATGGCGCTCTCCTGCTCCCTCCCTGTCGCGCTAAATTGCCCGAGTGTCAGAAGTCCTAGGATCCTCATCTGGTTCTGTGCCTCTGCACCCCATAATGCATTGAGAAGACATTACCAGGAAAGCCTCTCTTTCCTCAATAACAAAATAGACACTCACAAAATTATGAGAACTTGATTGGCCTGTTACTGTAATGGGAGGTCAGGTACAGTTAGGTAAGACCATTCTCCCCTTTTAAATCAACCCACGATAACAACAACAACAAAACATATTCTACTTGGCCACCAGCAAAGGTCACCACTTTTCAGTCCACACATCCTCGTTGAATGCTTCTTCCTCCTCTGCAGGCCCAATGCCGGCCTCGGGCATCAGTTGAGAGACTCCTTCCTCTTTATCCTGCTTCTTCCATGCCGGCTGAAGTACTGGGTATTTTAGACCCAGCGGTGCAGGGGCACACACCCTATGACTTCTGGGTTCACCCTGTTCCGGACCTACAGAAACACAGAGTCTTCTGGGTGAAGTCAAAGATTTGTTTATTGGCTGCAGACCAATGACAGGTATCCTAGAAGTACAACAGCGTGTATGTTCTCAGGAGACTGCTGAAAATCATAGGAACGGGCTTCTCCTTAAGTACAAAATATCATGCTCCAGGCACAGATTCCTTGGTTTACGATATGGCCATATAGAGGTATACATTACAAACGAAAAAGCAGAGTCATGATGACCATCCCACATTCCAGTTCGGCCAGCCCACAATGATTTACACAGTAAGGTTCAGATCCCACATCGTATGTCAATAGACCCCCCAATAAACATGAGCATCTCCTGTTTTGGGAAACAAGTCATAAAGCAGAAACAAGCAGGTGTGGAAGAGATTAGCCGGAGGATTGTGTAGAATGAAAGGGTTTTATGACGGGTCAAGCCCTGATGCTAATCACAGGTGGACGGAGGAAGGGGAGCTCGTGACACCGGTTTGACCCGGGGCAGCAGAGCCAGCTGCCCAGGTCACAGAGAAGTCAAAGGGAAAGCCCATGTACTGTGAGGCCCGTATTTACTCCATTATAGCCTATGTGAGGGCAATGACAAGATGGCCACTGCTTCCAAAATGGAACCCGCGTAGTGAAGCAGAATAACGTGTACACAGTGCATTCATAGCTAGAACGATATATATAAAGCACTCGTACATGCCGCATTTACCATTTGCGGTTCGCTAATACCAAGATAGACAGGGGTAGGGCCCTGTCCCCTACGCGGTCCCGAACATTAAAGTACGACAGACCCTCCTTTTGCCCTTACATAGGCAATCACTATACACATCTTAATCCGAGTCTAGGTCAATGTCCGCAAAGTCATGGAGATGTTGCTGTAGCATCATCCTATTACTTAGTTCGTCCCTCGATACAGGTTTCCTTACACATAAGGTAGCACAGAGGCCACATATCGCGGGAGCACACTGTATGCACAGACAGAACAGGAAAAGAATGGCTAAGATCATTCCGATGACCATCAGAACTTTCCAACCCCAGGCAGATATCAATTCCCAGAACCACCCCACCAGTGACCAATCTCCCTTATCCACGTGTATGGATTCAGATATTTTATGGAGTTTGGAGATGGCTTGATACACTGTTGGAGCATTATCTGGTATGAAAATGCAGCAACTGGATTGGATGACCTTGCATACCCCACCGCGGTCTGCAAGAATAACGTCTAGAACCATGCGGTTCTGCAGAGTCATAAGGCGATCCGCTTGGAGCTCAGCTGTCAGATTACTAAGGGCACCAGCCGTTACATTGACAGTGGATTCAACCACACGAGTCAGCTGTCTCAGGTTCCTACTGTTGACCATAGGTCCCCAAAACGGCAGGAAACCCAAGAAGAAGTCTCCTGCTTCCTGACCGGCAGTATCCTCCTTACTAATCACACCTCTCACAACTCTGGTCTTGTGATAGTCAGAGGCAGCAGTAAATGTCGGCGGTAGCAAGTTCGCAATATAACATGTGCCCGAGAAATCAGGGGGCAGCCATGTATATGCTCGGTCATGACAGATGAAATATGTGCCCTTGGCAGCCAAAAACGCAGGGGAAAACTGTGATGGGAAGGTGTACGTTTCAGTACAGTCACTTCTTCCCAGTTGAGCTCTAGGATTCTGACCATTACCCTGTAAGCAGAACCGACCCATGTGGGGCACGACCCAGATTGGAGATGAGATTTTTTCGCTGTCTTTCACCCAGACTAATACTATACCCCGTCGCGTTCCATCCTACATAAGGTCTCAACTCTTCTTTGGGAATGGATGAGTATGCATCGATATCCCTACTCATATCGGCAACTCCTTTCATCAAAGCCTTATTATTGGTGATAGGTCTGATGGAACGCGGTTGGCGAGGGGAATATGTATCTAGAGCATAGAGAAACATGGTTTGGAATGCCCATGACGATCCATTGTAACTATACGGCAGCACCAGGTAGGGAATACCCTTGTTAATGGTATGGGGCATTAACCCACACACCCAGCAATTGGTCGTATTCATTACCAGTTGGTGCTGGTGCAAGAGCTGGATAAACGAGTTATTTACGAACTCTGATCGTCTGGTCTGTTCGTGCTCAGGCAAAGGGTGAAAAGAGTGAGAGGAGGCAGTAGAAAGAGGTATAGGCTGTTGAGTGGGTTCAATGGGCTTTTGAGCGGAGAAGAACACAAATCCTACAATAAACATTGTGATACTACACAGTGTAAAAAGGCACAAAAAGACAAAACATTTACTTTTTACAATTCTACACATCCTTGCGTTAAAGTTCATTTCCTCAATTGGTCTCTCCATCTTAAAAAACTCCATCCTCTACTCGGGCCGCTCGCGGCGGATGAGTTTCTTCTGCTGAGGGGCACGCCTGTCAGTCCAGGGAAACGCCCTAGACCAACCAGAACCGTTGACCTAGCGTCTTCGGCCTGTACCCCAGAGTCTTGGCACCGCGACCCTGCGGCAGAACCCGGATGGTGGTTCGAAAAACAAAAATCAAGAAAGTCCTTCAGATGGGAGAGCAAAAATGTCAAGAGGGAAATAGTAAAGAAATCTTTATTTGTCCATGGGCCTTGGTCTCAAATTATAGCGGAGATGGCCAGGTGCTGTTTGGTCTTGAAACAAAAGTTCAGGCTCAGTGGTGTCCAGTCGACTTGATGGTGGCACAGCTTCCTGCTGAATATTGTCACTCTCTTGGTCTGAAACTGTGCCTCTTAAGCGTGCGTCACTGAATGGTACAAAACGAGGTACAATGTCTGTCTCTGAGTCGGCGATACCCTCCTTGACCCACTGGTCATATGGCAGAGGCAAGGGGACTACTTTACAGTGGGTACCATGGATCCAATGCTTCTTCCCTTTCACTCGCACTGCTGATCTTGTCGAAAGAAGAACAAGATGAGGGCCGATCCAGCGAGGCTCGTCGTTGCTCTTGCGCTGGAAATTTCGGACTAGCACCCACGTACCAGGGTTGATAGGGTGTCCAGGAGGTTCAGAGGCTTGGGGAAGAGTATCATGTACCTGTTGGTGCAAAACACGCAGTTTAACAGTCAAATCATACAGGTAATCGAGCAGTACTGGATGTTCGATCTCACTAAATTTTGCCGGTCTTGGCACGCCCCATACATTAGCCGGGCGGCCAAAGACGACCTCATAGGGACTAAGTCCCACTCGTGAGTGTATGGTCATTCTGGTGGACAGGAGTGCTAGAGGCAGAGCGTCAGGCCATTTAAGACCGGTGCTCGCTTGGATTTTGGCCAGCTTGAGCTTTAAGGCTCCATTGTAGCGTTCTACTAGTCCAGCTGATTGGGGGTGATTTGCAGCATGGAATTTCTGCTTTATCCCTAGCCCTTCACATACATTCTTCATCACTTTACCCACAAACTCACTTCCGTTATCACACCACACCATTCTTGGCATCCCAAACCTAGGGAAAAACTCCTTCACAAGGGCTTTGGCTGTGGATAGGGCAGTGTTATCTTTCAGAGGATAAGCCTCTATCCATTTTGAAAAAGCACAAACAACCACCAGTACATATTTCAGGTTGTTGCATCTTTCCATGTGAATAAAGTCCAGCTGCAAGACTTCAAATGGACATGATGGGGGTGCAAAGTGACCAGCTGGAGTTGGGGTTCCCCTGCCAGGGTTGTACTTCAAGCATACTATGCAATTCTTGACCACATTCTCTGCACACTTGGAAATCCCAGCATTCTGCCATACTGGAACCAACAACTTGCATATACCTTTCGTACTGATATGTGCCATTCCATGTGCCATAGTAACCACTGGAAGCACATATGCATCAGGCAACAACCATCGCCTATGTTCTGTCAGATCAATCCAACAACCATTCTCATCCAGCTTACCCATACTTTCTCTCCACTTGCTTAACTCTTCCTCTGTGGCTTCAGCTTGAAGCGACTTCACACTCTCTATTGTGTTCTCACACATTCCCACATCATTAACCCATCTTGCGGGCCTGCAACATACATTCTAGTCTTCACATTCTGTGCTGTTTCTCTCGCGGTCTCATCAGCAAACGCATTCCCACGTCCAACATCATCTGTGACTTTCCTGTGCGCACTGCATTTCATGATCGCAACTTGCAACGGTAGGGTCAGTGACTCAAGGAGATCATTCACCAACTTGCCATTCTGAATTTTAGCTCCATGCGACGTCAGGAACCCACGCTCCTTCCACAGTCGCCCAAAATTATGAGCCACGCCAAAGGCGTACTGGCTATCTGTGTATATATTCACTCTCATTCCTTCAGACAACACACATGCTCTCGTGAGGGCGTTTAATTCTGCTGCTTGGGCCGAATTATGTGGCACTCGTGCAGTTTCCACGACCGTGTGCAAAGTCGTGATAGCATATGCAGCAGTCGTGTCACCATTAGGGAGCTTGAAACATGACCCATCTACCCATAAAGTGCCATCACATTCAGTCAGGGGAGTATCTTTTAGATCTACTCTCCCTTTCGTCTCTTCTTCTGTCCTGAACAGACAGTCATGTTGCTCAATCTCATCTGAGTCTGCTGGAATTGGCAACAATGTAGCTGGATTCAGCGTATTGCATCTCTTTATGTGTATGTGATTTGCTAACAGTGTAAGTTCATAACCTGATAACCGCGCACTAGTCAAGTGTTGTGTCTTGGTCCTATTTAATAACGTGTCTACTGCGTGTGGAACCATAACAATCAATGTATTGTCCATTACCAAACCAGCAGATTGTCGGATAGACATCGCTGCAGCAGCTGTGGCTCTCAGACAGCTTGGCAATGCCCTCGCTACGGGGTCCAAGGTTGATGAAAAATATGCGCATGGGCGCGGTCTGTCGCCAAAAGGCTGTGTTAACACTGATAACGCACATCCATCTTTCTCGTGAACATACAATGTAAAAGGCTTACTGTAGTCGGGGGTACCCAACACAGGTGCTGAACATAATGCATTACGCAATTCCACAAAACTTTTCTGGCACTCTTCAGACCATGGGATAGGATTCGGTGTGTCTTTGCATGTTAAGGCTAACAAAGGTTTTGCCAATAAAGAAAAACTAGGGATCCAATGCCTACAGTATGAAGTGATGCCCAAGAAAGCACGTACTTCTCTCTGTGTTTTTGGCACACTCAACTGTGCAATGGCTTGAATTCTTTCTGGGGTCAGTTTCCTTCCCTCCTTCGATAAGAGATGACCTAAGTAGGTCACCTCTTGTCGACAATATTGCAGCTTAGAGAGAGACACTTTGTGATGGAAAGCGGATAAATGGCGCAACAGTGACAATGTGGCTTCTTTACAAATCTTTTCAGTATCCGCAGCGATCAGTAAATCGTCCACGTACTGAATCAGGATAGCGCCACTAGGTAAAACAAGTGCATCAAGCTGCGCTTTCAAAGCCTGACTGTATATGGATGGACTCTCACAGTAGCCCTGGGGAGCGCGTTTGAAGCGGAAGCTTCGGCCTCCCAGACTAAAACCAAAAATGTCCCTGCTCTCTTCTGCAATTGGGATACTAAAGAAAGCATTCTTTAAATCGATCACTGAAAACCATGCAGCAGAGGCTGGAATCATTGTTAACAAGGCAGTTATATCGGGGACAACCGGAAACTGTGGCACAACAATCTTATTAACCTCTCTAAGATCAATCACAAACCTGTAAACAGGTGGCTGTGAAGGATCCGTTCGTTTTAAGACAGGTAAAATCGGGCTATTGCATACGTTGCCTCTTGTCTCTTCAATCACACCCTTATTAATCAAGTCGCTGACAATGTCTAACAATGCTTTCTGCCCTTCATTAGAGATCTTGTACTGGGGAATACGTGGCAGTCTGACATTAGCCTTTAGAGTCACCACATATGGCGGTATCTCCAAGAGGCCCACATCATTGGGACCAGTAGCCCAAAGGGCATCCGGAAGGGATGACAATTCAGGTGGCATTGTATTTTTAGACAAATACATTGGGGAAATCACTTTCTTGCCTAATGTAAGTTGTACTCCTGAAGGAGAACAATACAGTGTAGCGTGCAATCTTTTCAACAAATCTAATCCCAGCAAATTCTCACCACAACCTGTTGTCAGAATCAGGGGTGCTTTCAGCTCACAAGGTCCAACAGAAAGTGACATGGGACTAGAAATCGGGTTCCTAACTGGGGCGCCAGAAAAACCTACTGAAACATTCATATCGCCAGACAAAGGTGCGCCAGGGAGTTTTGAATGCATGATTGAACTCTTTGCAGCACCAGTGTCTAGCAGAAAAGGCTCCGTTATATTTGCTGTAGTCACCTCAACATACGGTCCACTCTGATCCACTGGCACTGAAACAACTCCCTCTCTCTGTCTACGGCTGTCCTAGTAATCATTATTTTCTGCATCACCGTCCTCTGCATAATAATTATTATTATAATACTGGGCCGTATTACTAATCGCGTTAGCTTGCTGATCAAAGCTATTGATGGTATTTTGAGGCGGTAGAGGACGCGCGTTCTGGGGAACACTTCCACGCCCTCTGCCTCTAGGAGCTTGCTGACCACCCCTACCTCTCGCGCCATACACATTACCGTTCCGCTGCATTAATTTAGGGCAACTGTATTTAAAATGACCTTCCTCTTTACAGTATGAACATTGGTTGGGACCTATAGGGACACGTGGTTGGTAATACCCGTTCATTTGCTGATTGTTCTGAAACTGTTGGGGTTGGTGATAGACACCTTGGGGTTGCCTATAATTATTCTGACCTCCACGTGGCGGATAGGCCTGCTGTAAAAGGACCTTTGTCTTTAGTTCCTTCGTTTTCTTTTCTGTTCTATCTTTCTCGTCTTTATCTCTATTTTCATAATACTGTGCAGTAGCCAATATTTGCGCTGAAGAAGAAACAGCCCAAGAACTTTCTGAATCTTTTAACTTTTTACACATGTCAGGAAGTAAATTCTGCACAAATTTATCCACAAACAGCCGTTGGCCACCCTCAGTACTCATATCCTGCCCACTGTGGTCAATAAACGTTTCTTCAAACCTAGTAAAGAAGTCTGACACTGTCTCATCTTTCTTCTGCTTGCATGCAGATAACTTGTCCCAATTTACGCGCATCGCAGGCATGATTGTCTTCATATACGTGATGATTCTACCAGGCAATTCAGCTACTAAAGGTTCTGGTTTCGCACCACCAGTTTGTCTAGCATCAGCAGCAACAATGTTAGCCCATGTATCCCCTAGTTCTGCATTGTGATCTACATTACGAATTGATCCCCATAGAGGCTGTGGAACAACATTACCAAACAACATGTCTATGTCTGCCAGATTCATAATACATGACCCTGCCGTCTGTGACAACTCTTTATAATAACCTGCTGGGTTTTTACGGGGATCAGGCAAGGATTGCTTAAGCGCTAACACCTCAGAGCGCTTCCATGGAACATGCACCCAAACACGCTGGAAATGCGCTGCCACAGCGGGGTTACCACCGGCAGCTGCAACCGCTTCCTTCCATACTGGGGGAACTTCTCTCATAGGGTATTGTCGCGCTTTTGCCTTTTTCCCCACAAGGACATCTTGTTCAAACAATGACTGTTGGCAATCATCATTCCTAAAAGACAATACAACCGCAACTGCTTTATCTACTTCGCGGTCTACAATTATACCAGTTCCAAAATCGAACCTCACTCTATACAACTCCTGCGGGTTCGGATTTTTACCACTATCCTCCAATTCTTCACAGAGAATTTCGCACATTTTCTCAAACACATATCTCTGTTTTGGGGCATCCCATTGATGGAAAACGTTGACAACTGATTCCACATTATACAGTGAAGGAAAAACGATCCATCTGCGCGCCATGTTATCTATTACCTTTTTCTCATCGGGGTTAGGCAATTGGCTGCGCAACTGCTTACGCTGTAAACCAGGAGTCGCACCAGATGACTCAAAGAGAGGAGACATTAATGTAGTAACCACATTAGCTAAGCGCTGTCACGCTGAAGGAGAAGCTGAGGCGAGAACAGGGGGAAAAACAGAGGGAAGAAAAGAGGATGTAGAGACAGGTACTGGAGTGGTGGAAGGAAGAGTGTCAGGGGAGGCAGCTGCTGTATTAGGCAAAGTCGCAGGAAGTGCGGGGGCAGTTGGAAGCACAACTGGCGGCGCTTGAGAGGGCTGCGCTACAGGGATAAGAGCCGGCTGCAAAGCAACTGGCGGTTGCGGCAAGGCTTGCAGTATATGCACTGGAGGCGGCATATTTACAAGCTGGGGAGGCGCCGTGGCAGTTTGAGCATACGGGGGTGGGGAACTCAACAAATGTGACATCAGGGGATCTTTCTCCTTTTCTTCGGACTCATTCTGCTTAGAATGTGGTAAAGCTGGGTAACATTTATCAATCCCTAACTTGCGCTGCCTATGCAATTGCTCACTCATCTGCTCCTCTTCATTGTCTTTAAATTGTACAGCTGCTTGCATCACTGTCATACCTTTCTCTCTCTTATTCTTTTTCGCTAACTTAATTTCCTTTTGTTTGGCTTCCTTTCGCCATAAGCGGAAAGAGTCAAACATCGCCGGCCGGGCTTTCTTCCTAAACAATTTAATTTCCAAATTATCTAAAATATCGGTATCAAAACTACCATTTTGGGGCCATTTTAAAACACCGTCTTTCCTGGTGTAGTGGATCCATACTTCGTTATATGCAATGGGGCCTACGCCATGTTTTACATAGAGCTCATAAGTTGGAGTTCCAACCGGAGGAACCGGACATGATTCCTCTAGCTGGAAATCTTTTCCACAACCCAAACAGAATAATCTACCAAATAGTCCAGAACCAGGCATCTTTGCTCACTAGTCTAGATCCAAACGTCAAAGGATTATTGATTACGATATTCTCGTGAATACACGAGTCCTCTGGTTTTGGCGTTTGCAAACTCCAAAGTACCAAATTACCAAATCAAACGATCCCGAAGGATACCAAAAACAAAGAGGAGACGCTCCACTTATACTTAACTGAATATTGTTGATCGATGGCGTCACCAGAAGACTCTCTCGATTGTTTCGCTCTCTCAAAACTCGTCAAGGGTCCAAAACAGGTCGATTAATCAGGGCAGCAGTCCTTCGTAGCCGTCGGGACGCGGAGAACCTCGCAGAAAAGACTTTAGGACCACGTCGACATGCAGGGGTCGATGAAGTGGCGGCCTTCCTCCGGAATTTCCACACGAAGCTCCTCACGAACCTCTGGCTTGGACTGGTACCGCTGAAATCGTCCCGAGTTGGGCGCCAAACTGAAGTACTGGGTATTTTAGACCCAGCGGTGCAGGGGCACACACCCTATGACTTCTGGGTTCACCCTGTTCCGGACCTACAGAAACACAGAGTCTTCTGGGTGAAGTCAAAGATTTGTTTATTGGCTGCAGACCAATGACAGGTATCCTAGAAGTACAACAGCGTGTATGTTCTCAGGAGACTGCTGAAAATCATAGGAACGGGCTTCTCCTTAAGTACAAAATATCATGCTCCAGGCACACATTCCTTGGTTTACGATATGGCCATATAGAGGTATACATTACAAACGAAAAAGCAGAGTCATGATGACCATCCCACATTCCAGTTCGGCCAGCCCACAATGATTTACACAGTAAGGTTCAGATCCCACATCGTATGTCAATAGACCCCCCAATAAACATGAGCATCTCCTGTTTTGGGAAACAAGTCATAAAGCAGAAACAAGCAGGTGTGGAAGAGATTAGCCGGAGGATTGTGTAGAATGAAAGGGTTTTATGACGGGTCAAGCCCTGATGCTAATCACAGGTGGACGGAGGAAGGGGAGCTCGTGAGACCGGTTTGACCCGGGGCAGCAGAGCCAGCTGCCCAGGTCACAGAGAAGTCAAAGGGAAAGCCCATGTACTGTGAGGCCCGTATTTACTCCATTATAGCCTATGTGAGGGCAATGACAAGATGGCCACTGCTTCCAAAATGGAACCCGCGTAGTGAAGCAGAATAACGTGTACACAGTGCATTCATAGCTAGAACGATATATATAAAGCACTCGTACATGCCGCATTTACCATTTGCGGTTCGCTAATACCAAGATAGACAGGGGTAGGGCCCTGTCCCCTACGCGGTCCCGAACATTAAAGTACGACACGGCGGTCCTCAGGTTTTGGACAGGGAACTCATTTGGGTAATCTTCTGTCAATTTGGGATGTCCCTCCTCGCAATCATGTACCTCGGCACCCCTTTCATTCTGTCTCCCACTGCCCCAATACAGAGTTCTTTTGAAGCCTTTTCGGCCTCCCAATCTGGCTTCTCCTCCTCCTTCTCCTCCATTTGTCTTTCATTTTTATTTTACCCCTCTTTGATCCCCAGAAAGAAGAATTAATGGTAATAAAGGACCTCATATACAACATACATTGGGAATCTCCCATGCAAGACAGTTTGTAATAGGTCTAGCAAGAATTGCCTTAAGAAAGAACTTCTTTGAGTTCCAGGGTACAGTATATTTACAAATATGTGGTACTTAGGAGTACTTTTGCTTCCAGCATAGCATTTGTTTACATAGACCAATTTGAATTGGACCATATATATCCTGAAACAAGCCCTTATCTACCCAACATAAAAATGTGTTGTTGCTATGTCAAGAAATTTTTGTATCACCTAGGAAGGTGAAATGGAGAATTGATTACCTGTCTCAACTCTCCTAGCTGGTTTTTGAAATTCACCCACACTATCCCAAAACCTTAACTTCCATCATTGGATCTTATGATCTTTTGTAGGAATTGCCCACTTGAAACATATGGTTTCCACCTAGCAACAGACAAAAGTAGTCTCTTGCCTTTTAACAATTTTCAGCTGCACTCTTTCCTCAAGAAACTACTGTATTGACAGTTTTTAACATAGACCAGTAATAGACCAGTAATTGTTCTTCTGTACATGACTATAGCAATCCACAATGATCTGGATATTGCCCAGACACGCACAGCTCTGGATTTTGCCAAGCCATGCAATGATCTAGATTTTGCTGGCACACTCTGCTCTAGATTTTGGGCAACAAATGCTCTGGATTTTGCCCATGCATGCTGTGTTGTGGATTTTGTTTGCATATTCTGCTCTAGATATTGCCCAGACTGGCTCTGTTCTGGATATTGGCCAGACTGGCTCTGCTCTGGATAATGCGCAGAATGGCTTTGCTTTGGATATTGCCCAGACTGGCTCTGCTCTGGATAATGCCCAGAATGGCTTTACTTTGGATATTGCCCAGACTGGCTCTGCTCTGGATAATGCCCGGAATGGCTTTGCTTTGGATATTGCCCAGACTGGCTTTGCTTTGGATATTGCCCAAACTGGCTCTGCTCTGGATAATGCCCGGAATGGTTTTGCTTTGGATATTGCCCAGACTGGCTCTGCTCTGGATAATGCCCAGAATGGCTTTGCTTTGGATATTGCCCAGACTGGCTCTGCTCTGGATAATGCCCAGAATGGCTTTGCTTTGGATATTGCCCAGACTGGCTCTGCTCTGGATAATGCCCAGAATGGCTTTGCTTTGGATATTGCCCAGACTGGCTCTGCTCTAGATATTGCACAGACTGGCTCTGCTCTGAATATTGCCCAGACGAGCACTGCTCTGGATATTGCCCAGACTGGCTCTAAATAAACTACCTAAAAAATAAAAACATATTAGCAAAAACATGCATTATAATTACATAAAATTATTATAAAAATAATTTTAAATATAATATAAACATTAACAATAATATTTCAACAATAAACACTATTCAAAACAAGCAACAATAACCAAATTAATTGAAATATAATTTAAAAAAAAATAGGAAAAATGTCCCAATTTACAAAAATTAAATTTTCTATTCTCACTCTAATCTACGCAACAGCAGGGAAAGAGTGTAACTTCTGAGAGGTTAAATTTACTATTGCTAGTCCAATTGAAGAAACAGTAGGGAAAATGTTGGATTTCGGAGTTGTTAGATTTACCAGTCCTACTCCAGTATAAGCAACAGTAGGGAAAGGATTGGATTTCGAAGGGGTTAGATTTATTATTCCCTTTCCAGTCTAAGCAACAGTAGGGAAAAGCTGGGACTTTGGGTCGGTTATATTTACTATTTCACAATCCAGTCTAAGCAACAGTGCATTTGGTGGGTTTATGTCCAGCGCATAGATGCGTTGATATATCGGATATGTTCCACAACCAGCTCTGGGTGTAGTTTGCATATAGATGCGCAGGAGTGCATGTGTGAGCGATGCTTATGTGTGTGTATGCGTGTGTTTTGCTGTAGGTTTGTTTGATTTGCATGTTTGTAAATCTGCTAGTGTGTCTGTGTTTATGTTTATTGTGTATGGCAGTGTGTGTGTATGGTTGTATATGTGTAAGGACCCCTTAGTAGAGAGTGGATCCGGGCACCTCTGCTCACCTGGGGCTAATATAGGGCCGAATGTGTGCACATGGCAGTAGCGGGCTGTTAAGGGAAAGAGGTCGGAACCGTCTGTTTGGCAGCTCACCCAGAGAAGTGAAAAATACATTTGAAAATGCCTTCACCCAGGAGGTCTTTTAATGGCATTCATTGCCACAAAGTCATTGCCTCGGTCAAATCTAAACAGGAAGTAAGAGGAAAAAGTGGGATAAAAAAGCAGAATATAAAACCAAAATTTCTCAAAACATTTTCCTCACCTTCCACGCTAGAACTTCAGATTTTTTGTGCAGCTTTAACTGCCCTTTCTCCTCTAGTGTGGACATGTTTTAAATATGAGGGAAAAGTGTGAAGCCTTAATGCACTTTTTTCATATTTTTCCATGTTCTCTGCACTTGATCAGATTATAAATGAGGTTGAAAGTGTTGGATTTCGAAGAGTTTAAATGTACTATTAGCTTTCCAATCTCAGCAACAGTGGGAAAGGTGCTGGATTTAGCCGTGGTTAAATTTAATGGGCCCGATTCACAAAAGTAATCTGAGACAAAATCCTAACTTTATGTCTTTCAGTATTCACATAGGACATTTGCTACTCTTTAATGCCCTTTGTGAATACTGAAAGTCGTAAAGTAAGGATTTTGTCTCAGTGAAACTTAAGTTTTGGTCTTAAGAGACCAAAACTTAAGTTACACTTAGACAAAATTCTAACTTTACGACTTTCTTTATTCACAGAGAGCATTTAAGAGTAGTAAAGTTAGGAATCCTAACTTTACTACTCCTAAATGCCTTTTGTGAATACCGAAAGTCCGAAAAGTTAGGATTTTGTCTCAGATTACTTTTGTGAATCGGGCCCACTATTCCTACTCAAATCTAAGCAAACGTAGGGAAGGTACCGGACTTCGGAAGAGTTACATGTAGTATTGTAGCTTAATCTCAGCAACAGTAGGGAGTGTTGGATGTCATAGAGTTTGCATATACTATAATAACGTTTTGTAGCAAACTTAAATACCTAACAACAACAAAATATAAATAAATATTTTAGTTTCCAATAAATACTACATAAAAAAGGCATAAATACATTAAAACAAACTAATATTTTTAATTACAAATTACTTCCCCCCCCCAATACTCACAAATGGCTTACAAAATTCATTATAAATAAAATGTTGCCAAAATTAAATTACTACTTTAAACAAATAAAATGTAAAAGAATAATACACATGACATTTTACAAAAAAATAATAACGTAATAGATCTTTCAAATTAAAACAATTTATATAATGAATAATCAATTACAATTATCATAATTATAATTTTTTTATTTAATTAACAAAAACTTTTTTACAAATATAATTTAAATAACTTTCAACACTATTCCACTAAAAACCCAACAATATGCTACTAAATTGTAGATTACTAATTAAACTCTTTTAAAAAATCACAATTTATATTTAAATAATTAACAGACAATTAATCAGTTATAATATTCACATAATTAATAACCAATGAATTATGTAAAATATTTTAAGAAATTAACAAGAATTAAATGTTACTTAACTTTCACCCTGTACCCCCCTTTTTTTTTATTTAGTGTCAGATAAGATCACAAAAAGGTAACATTACAAACTTATTATCAAAATAAAAAGCATACAAACACAATGTATTATCACGAGCAACAGGAAATGCCACAGAAAAAGAGAAAAGAAATTAAAAGATATTAAGGGCCTCATTACGATGCCAGTCGGATCACCATCTAAGGTGCGGTCGAAGGCGGTCGGTCTGACAGCCGGATTACGATGCATGCATCCAGTACTTCGACCGACCGATGAAAGACCACCGACTCTGACAGCCTTTCTCCGAGCACCGAGTTGGCGGTTGAAGAGAAACCACAGCCATAGGGCTATACAGGGATATCCGACCGCCATCCGTATTACGATGTGGGTGTCCGACGACCTGGCCGTGGCGGTCCAGACTGTCTGACTCTAGTGTCGGAAATAAAGGATTTGGGGTGCATTCGCCCCAAAATCTTTACACAATACTGGATTGGTAGTAATGGAAATAACAGTCGCACATCTATTTCCCTATTGCCTGAGCAATTTTAGGTGCCCATCGGGATAGAAAACACATCCCACTACCATGGATGTGACCGACAACACGACCCGGGGAGGGGCACTTGTTAACACTGAACGTTTTCTAACTGGGTACTACCCCGGCACTCAAATGTTACTAATCACACTGTCAGTGAAAATGATTTCAGGTATGGCCCAAATTCACAGTACAACTACAATTTGTCCTAGCTGTCCCCTAATATTGAGCACTACTCTGCAATAAGAGCGGTACTCAAACCGAGAACTGAAGCACTTGTTTGATGAATAAGAAAAAACAATAATGTCCCAACATATGTTCTTCATAATAAATCATGAAATTTAATGTGTCTAGTAACAACTTGTGTACAATTTCCAAAGTAACCAATTCTCCTTGTTGCATTAGTATGTTTAAACAGTACAGTGTACACATGGATGTGTCATATTGTTATACAAATTCCAAAAAGAGAACCTGTCTCCCTGTTGGCTTAGTACAATATTGCAGTACAGTCTACACAATTAGTCCCTTAAAGACGAGCCAATTTCCTTGTGAGGTGAGAAGAATCAGATGTCGAAACCTCAACGAGGAAGTAATCCGGAACAGCCGACATGTGTTTCGTTACGCAATGTAACTTTTTCAAGGCTTTGAATGTAATCATTACAAGAGAGATTTAAGTTGACAGTTAAGTATTCGCAAAATTGTTCTCTGAACATACGTTTGTTCATTTACAATGCAATGTGGGGTAAAAAGAAGAAAACACGTCCCAGCAAGGGATTCGGTCCAAACGTGTGCGTGTATCATTAGTCACTAGATTAGTCATACTTCTTAGTATACAACCCGAACAGTGAGGAACCAGGAGCAGGAAGATAGCCTAAAGAGATTCCGTGCCCAAAGTGTAACTATAAAAGTTAGGAGTCAGGAAGGTGGAGTGTGTCAGGCAGGCTGACGAACAGAGCCCAAAAACCAAGGCATGTATTTTTCGTGCAATAACCAATCAAGATGTATTAGGATGGGAATAGGTGAATCCACACCCACTATCTAGTAAGAGTAGAACAGTACCTTCAGTATAGTAGAGATGTTGCGAAAATTTAGAGTATTTCCTAGTCCAAGAGTAAAATCATCTGACGGCCGAAAGTATAAATCAAAAGCAATTCTATTTGCTGGATTCACCATTCAGTATATCTAAAACAAGCAGACAGAGATGAAAATTGGGGTGAACAGTCTATATCTATAACTGACAAATCCCAGTAGACCCTCACACACAAGTCAAGTCTATCTGAAAGAAACAGAATAACAATATAAGAGGCTATACCCTACAGACATGACGCCAAAATCCATCTAGTGAGAATCATTCCACAGTATATGGATTGTGAGGCAACTTACTTCTAGTTGCCGAGTTCCAGCAGCAAATCCGTAATGTAGTCAGTGGGGCTGTCACAGTAGGACCTTCAACGATTTTAAGGACCCTTAAGACAAGTTGTCTGAAAAAGAAATGTGATTGACTAGCCATGTTTCGAAAACCCAGTCTAGATACGTGGCCCATTTATTGAGTGTTTTATTGAAGATTGAGGTATGTTACGTCAATCTAATATCTCATACAAGGAAAAATCGAGAGATCTCTATTAGAGAATCTCATACGCCTTAGTCTGTGCTCCAGTCACACAGAGCCATATAATGCTGTTGCTTGTTACCCAGTTTAGTAACCCATGCAAATCACTATTGTTGGTGCCGAAGCAGTAAATCCAGAAATTCAAAATGTATAATTTATATGAGGCCATTATTTATGCCGTTCCCTCAAGTTGTCACACTATCCGATCATCACTGGCGAAACTTACTTGCTAAAATTTAGAGATAATGTAGAACCATCAGGGCAGCTCCAATCAATCGCTGCACCTTTTTCTTTTTTAAGACAGAACGTAGCCAGATAAGCAATAGGGACTGTGAGTCACCTACATGTTCTTCCTAAACGGATACAGTAAACCACAGATTATCAAGAATCATATTATAATTTAAGACCTGAAGGTCCGGCAATGAAAAAAACAAGGTGGGCTCTTTTGTACGGTACTCTAGAGCCGCAGCAATGGTTCTAACGTCATAGGTTGTCGCGGCTCCAGTCAATAATTAGTCTTTGAAACCGTGCAAACATGTGGGCAACGTAAAAGTTTACCACTTAAGTATTGTTCTTGTTAGTGAAAGAAGAACAAAGGAAATGAAAAGGGAAAGGCTGATGACAAATCATCCCCGTAGGTATCCAATTATGGCAAAACTATCGAACGAGGGAATCCAACATTTTTTGGCCCTCAATCTACGTTTATATGTGACAATCAGAAAGTACTCACTTGGCCCAGTGGCGAAGTATTCTGGCCAGAAGCACTATGATAGGTGCCTGTGGAAAGAATATAGGGTCAAGACTCCGATATTGACAAAACCCTATATGGGCCTAAGTAACTCGGCTGTTCTCTATTAGCCAACGACATCCGCCGATATTCGAAAGTCACTTACTTCTGAATCCAAAGTGCATACGGTCGTTCAAGCGTCGTCCATCAGAGCGGCCCCCATGAGACGCTGCACATTTATATGTAGTGTAGACGCCGAGATAGTAAAGGGACTGCGTACCTAGGCGGACTTCCTGTATAAGACATAGAGGGTAGGACTATGTTGAATGCAAAAGAACACATATCCACCATGTTGGAGTAGGAAAACGAAAACCAAGCGACCTACGCCAAGAATAACAAGTAAGAATGCAAATATCAATAATGATTGAGGGACATTATGATGGTCAGAAAAATTTATGGAAATAACCACCATGGTCGAACCCTACTGTACTAGGGTGAAAAACAGTATTATGCACCCCCTGTGTTCCATTGTAATGGTAACACGTGTAGAAAAATCCGAAGCAGTATATTTCGACATACTATAATTCTAGCAAACTGTAGTAACTGTGTCCAAGTAATACAGTGTTTCTCCATTAAAGAATAATGCAAGAAAGAGAAGGTGCATGATAACCCAAGAGAAAATAGAAAAGAGAAAAAAGACTGTAAAAATCACAGATTCCATACATCATGTGTCTTATCATTACATACGTCACATGGTTGAGCAGTTTCAGTTACAATATCCTTATTACAACATTAATCATTTAAAAATACATGTAACTCCTTATCAAAGTTAATACCCTGTTCCACAGCCCGAAGGCGGATAATCCATTGTGCCTCTAATCTTCTGAGGACAGCAGTCCGATCCCCCCCTCTGGGGTGATTGTAGGCCTGAGCTATCCCATGAAATTTGACATTAAGAAGGGAACTTCCAGGGTGAAATGTATTAAAATGTACTGCCAATGGGTAACTGTGATCGTTTTTGCGGATAGCCCTAATATGTTCCTGAATTCTCTTTTAGAGCTCGAATAGTGCTACCAATGTAAATTAAATTGCACGAACATTGTATGCAGTACACTATGAATTTAGATTCACAATTTATAAAGTCCTTGATTGTATGTACAGAAGGGGTATTGTAACTAAATTCTTTAATACCGTGTTTCGCCAAAGGACACATATTACAATGTGAGCATTTGTAGAAACCTTTGGGTTTTGGTGGTAACCAAGATAGCGTCATGGGTTTTGGTGGTAAGTAGCTCCTGCAAAGGATGTCCCTCAAGGTTTTATTCCTCCTGTGTATAATCTTTGGTTTAGTAGTTAAATATTGAACCAAGGATTTGTCTAGTAATAGAAGATGCCAATGTTTGGACATGATCTTGTGGACTGCCTTGCTTTCTACATGAAAGTCTGTGATGAAACCTATTTCTTTTAAGTTCTCATGTTTTCTGTTCTCTGCATGTTCTTTCTTTTTAAGAAGTGTGTGTCTGGGTGTGCGTAGGACTCGCTTTTTCGCAGTTTCTAGGACGTCAGAGGAATAGCCCCTGTGTTTAAACCGTTCCTGTAGGTTGTGTAGTTCCTGTGTGAAAACCTCTTTCTCACTACAATTCCTGCATAAGCGAAACATTTCACCAAGAGGGATGGCATTGATTTGTGCCATGGGGTGTGCACTAGTAGCATGTAAGACAGCATTGTATGCTGTTTCTTTTCTATAGAGTTTGGACATAATTTTGTTGCCTTTTACGTACATTGTGATATCTAAGAACGCAATGTGTGTAGTATTAAAATTGGAAGTAAATTTCAAGTTGAAATTATTGTTGTTTAAATGCTCTGTTAGGGAAATTAATTGCGATTGACTGCCCGTCCAAATGATGAAGATATCATCAATGTATCGTCCCCAATACATTATGGTGCCGATCACGATCCGGTAAAAAATTCCCCCGTGCGACTCGTATCCGGTCTTTTTACCGTACGAATCGTACAAGTGCCGTACGAACTGGCAATCACGATTCGCATGGTAAAAAGTCCATACGAACCGCATTGGGAATATTTCCCCACACGTCCTCGGGTCGGAAAATGTGTCCGACACGTCCTCGGACGATTTACCGTACAAACGTGAAAAGTCAAGTCCGACCGAGGAATCACGATCCATCCCGTGCGTCCGAGGTTACAACCGTATGGAAAAAACACCGTCCGCACCGAACTCCTACAGCAACCATGGAGACATGTGCCCGCATACGCGCCCAACACTCCCCCCAGCCCCCGTACGTCCGACACGTACCCCCCGTGTATGTACACCCCCACCCGTCTAGGTACACCCCAGTACGTCCGAGTCCTACCCCCACACCTGTACGTGTCATACCCCCGTGTACCCACACCCCAGTACGTGTCGTACCACCGTCTATGTCGCCCCAGTATGTTCCAGTCCTACCCCCACCCCAGTACATGTCGTACCACCGTCTATGTACACCCCAGTACGTTCCAGTCCTACCCCCACCCCAGTACGTGTCGTACCACCGTCTATGTACACCCCAGTACGTTCCAGTCCTACCCCCACCCCAGTACGTGTCGTACCACCGTCTATGTACACCCCAGTACGTTCCAGTCGTACCCCCACCCCAGTACGTGTCGTACCCCCGTGTACCCACACCCCAGTACGTGTCATGCCACCGTCTATGTACACCCCAGTACGTTCCAGTCCTACCCCCACCCCAGTACGTGTCGTACCACCGTCTATGTACACCCCAGTACGTCCGAGTCCTACCCCCACACCTGTACGTGTCATACCCCCGTGTACCCACACCCCAGTACGTGTCGTGCCACCGTCTATGTACACCCCAGTACGTTCCAGTCCTACCCCCACCCCAGTACGTGTCGTACCAACGTCTATGTACACCCCAGTACGTCCGAGTCCTACCCCCACACCTGTACGTGTCATACCCCCGTGTACCCACACCCCAGTACATGTCGTACCACCGTCTATGTACACCCCAGTACGTTCCAGTCCTACCCCCACCCCAGTACGTGTCGTACCACCGTCTATGTACACCCCAGTACGTTCCAGTCCTACCCCCACCCCAGTACGTGTCGTACCACCGTCTATGTACACCCCAGTACGTTCCAGTCGTACCCCCACCCCAGTACGTGTCGTACCCCCGTGTACCCACACCCCAGTACGTGTCGTGCCACCGTCTATGTACACCCCAGTACGTTCCAGTCGTACCCCCACCCCAGTACGTGTCGTACCACCGTCTATGTACACCCCAGTACGTTCCAGTCCTACCCCCACCCCAGTACGTGTCGTACCACCGTCTATGTACACCCCAGTACGTTCCAGTCGTACCCCCACCCCAGTACGTGTCGTACCCCGTGTACCCACACCCCAGTACGTGTCGTGCCACCGTCTATGTACACCCCAGTACGTTCCAGTCCTACCCCCACCCCAGTACGTGTCGTACCACCGTCTATGTACACCCCAGTATGTTCCAGTCCTACCCCCACCCCAGTACGTGTCGTACCACCGTCTATGTACACCCCAGTACGTTCCAGTCCTACACCCACCCCAGTACGTGTCGTACCACCGTCTATGTACACCCCAGTACGTTCCAGTCCTACCCCCACCCCAGTACGTGTCATACCCCCGTGAACCCACACCCCAGTACGTGTCGTGCCACCGTCTATGTACACCCCAGTACGTTCCAGTCGTACCCCCACCCCAGTACGTGTCGTGCCACCGTCTATGTACACCCCAGTACGTTCCAGTCCTACCCCCACCCCAGTACGTGTCGTACCACCGTCTATGTACACCCCAGTACGTTCCAGTCGTACCCCCACCCCAGTACGTGTCATACCCCCGTGAACCCACACCCCAGTACGTGTCGTGCCACCGTCTATGTACACCCCAGTACGTTCCAGTCGTACCCCCACCCCAGTACGTGTCGTGCCACCGTCTATGTACACCCCAGTACGTTCCAGTCCTACCCCCACCCCAGTACGTGTCGTACCCCCGTGTACCCACACCCCAGTACGTGTCATACCACCGTCTATGTACACCCCAGTACGTTCCAGTCCTACCCCCACCCCAGTACGTGTCGTACCACCGTCTATGTACACCCCAGTACGTTCCAGTCCTACCCCCACCCCAGTACGTGTTGTACCACCGTCTATGTACACCCCAGTACGTTCCAGTCCTACCCCCACCCCAGTACGTGTCGTACCACCGTCTATGTACACCCCAGTACGTTCCGGTCCTACCCCCAACACAACCTCCTAAGTACGGTGCGCACCCCAGGCCCCAACATCACCACCGCATGTACGAGTCGTACCAACCCACACACAAGGACAGCACCGTACAACCAAATGGCCCATGTACACACCGTACACACGCTCAAAACGCACGTACACAACCAGGACAAAACAAAACAACACAAGAATACACCATTCGAATGGCACAAAGCCACTAAACATGGCCAACAACCACTAAAACAACACATTCACTGACCTGCAACTGCCAAAAACAAACAGAGGCCAAATACACCACCACTCCTTATAACCAACCCACCCAAGATTCAAACACAGCCACACCCACCAATGGACCAATAAAAAGGGCCCACACACACAAACCATGAGCCTTTGCAACAGACTCACTGCTGCCAGACACCACAGAACCACACTACAAGCTACACCACACCTTACACTTGCACACCTTCACACAACCACCCTCACAAACACCCCCTCATCACATTCACACACACACACACACAACCATCCACACACCCCCCAACATCCACACACCCCCCCCCACCATCCCCACCCACACCCCTCACCATGCCCACCACCAAGAATCCAAAGTTCAGTAACCGAGAATTGGAGGTCCTTGTTGATCAAATCCTCAGAGTCGAGCCACAGATCTTTGGAACATTGGTCAGAAGCACCAGCCTGGCAGCAAAAACTGCCATGTGGCAGACCATTGTCGATGCTGTGAATGCTGTTGCGGACACCAGACGGACCAAGCAGGAATGCCAGAACAGGTGGTACGATCTGCGGAGGAGGGTCCGAGCCAAGAGGCAGAATGAACACGACCAGGCCAACGCCACCGGAGGAGGGCCCTCCCGCAGACCCGTACAGTACCATCCCTGGGAGGAGAGGGTGATGGCCATACTGCCGGTGGAGGCAGTCGAAGGATTAGAAGGACTCCGAGACCCGGGTGAGTACACAAACAACGCACCTCACAAGGGGGGAACGGCATCCACAACCAAAATCACCAACAGGCACGCAACCACCACAAGCCATCGCATGACTCAACCACACTCCATGAGCACGCACATGCCACTGCTGCCACCATGCCCCATGCACCCAGCTGGACAATGTCAAGTCACAGGCCACAGAAGACAACAACACATGACACGGTAACCCGGATGGCGGGAGGCTGGGCCCAAAAAAGCACATAGTGCAACTCAGAAGCAGACAACAATTCACTCTACCCATATGGCCTAGGTCACAGCCAGACAAACAGTGTGTCCCAACACAGGAATGACTTGCCAGCAAATGGCGGACGCCTTGCATCAACACATGGGGGTGAAGGCACTGTTTTGCACATGACAGCAGCTAATGAACAGCCAACATTGTGAAAGAGTGGCAGCACACACCACCACAGCAGCAGCGCACAGACACAGACACTACACCCAATGGGTGCCTGGAGATCAGAAACAAACTCACATCAACAATCCAAGGGCCACTCAAAGATCTGCTAACAGTGTGTGCCCAGGAAGCTGGGCCGAGGTGACAGAGGGTGACACACAGAGGGAGGGAGAGGGGGACAGAGAGGGAGGGAGACGGACAGAGGGAGGAGGCTGACACACGGAGGGAGGGAGAGGGGGACTGAGAGGGAGGGAGAGGGGGACAGAGATGGAGGGAGAGGGGGACAGAGATGGAGGGAGAGGGGGACAGAGATGGAGGGAGAGGGGGACAGAGAGGGAGGGAGAGGGGGACAGAGATGGAGGGAGAGGGGGACAGAGATGGAGGGAGAGGGGGACAGAGAGGGAGGGAGACGGACAGAGGGAGGAGGCTGACACACGGAGGGAGGGAGAGGGGGACTGAGAGGGAGGGAGAGGGGGACAGAGATGGAGGGAGAGGGGGACAGAGATGGAGGGAGAGGGGGACAGAGAGGGAGGGAGACGGACAGAGGGAGGAGGCTGACACACGGAGGGAGGGAGAGGGGGACACAGAGGGAGGTAGAGGGGGACACAGAGGGAGCGAGACACAGGGAGAGCCAATCAGCCGTGTTGCGTGTGTGAATGTCTGCTCGTCAGCAGGTAGACTGCGTGCATGTAGACAAGGGTGGCCAGTGCCAGAAGCCCCCTCTTCACCATGGCAAAACACATGGCCATGTCACAACCTGTTCACGAGCACAAGGACAGCTACCTGGATCATATAAGTGTGTGGATCCACTCCATGTGCACATGTACAGTGCATGGCTCGCCACACCTGCCCACTCCACTGCTGACTGCAGTCACACTTGACGCAGCAAGTAAGACTGTGCCACACATAGTTAAAGGGGCCAAAGTGGTGCCCAAGGGACACACCCATGCACAAGTGCACTGTGAGTGGAATGCAAGACCAATCCTAATTCCAAGAGGAAATGTGCCAACTTTGAAAATGATGAAACATGGATGTTGCATGGACAAAAATTAACATTGTCTCTCTCACACACAGGTCAACGTCGTGGTGCACCCCCCAACACTCACAGGACCTGGATCTGCAGGAGCCCGATCCCACCGGCAGCGACCACTCTCACCACTCTGCGGACGACCCCGACCAACCTGGCCCCTCTGGTGTCCAACCACCTGCAGCACCTGCGTCAGGTACAACTGTGCCAACCACCACCCCCACTCCTGCCACATCCCAGGAGACACCCAGGATCCCTGCCCCAACACCACAATGCAGCCAGGCTGGCCAGGAGGGACACGGTGTCCCGGGCACCCAGGAGGAGGCAGGCGACAACGCCAATGCCACCCCTCAGGGGTCCCGGAGACCCCATGTGCCCACAAGGGCAGGCCAGGCGCAAGTGGGCAGGGGTGGTGGGAGTGGAGGACGGCGGAGGCGCGAGCCTGACCAGTTGGCTGGGGATCCCGCATTGTCCCATGTCCGTAACATCCTGGACACATACCGGGAGGACACCACGGGCATGGCCCAGGTTGTGTCCACCCTCAATGAGATCAAGGGGAGCCTCGATGAGATAAAGACCCAGCAGGCCCAGCAACATGCCTGTCAACTGCAACACCAACGGAGGATGGAGGACAGACAGGCTGAGCAAGTGACGGCATTCCAGGGGATTCACGCTACACTCCGTCGGATGGCCGACACCATGGCCGACCCTCCCTGTGCCAGAAGGCGGAGAACATCACCACCCACAGGGAGGGATCAGGAGGAGGAGGAGGAAACATCCGACGGAGCATCCCAGACGTCGTCACGGCCTGCTGCTGAGGTTCCCCGCAGGAGGCCGGGTCGTCCACGGAAAGGACCGTGAGGGTGGCTGCTACATCACCATCTCCCAGGACACCTGGCCTGGCACCTGGCCCACTGGAGCAACAGCATCACAGCATCAAGAGACATTCTCTGCCACATGGCCCTGCTGGTCACTGGCTGACCAATGTTGACAAAGACTGTGGCATGGACTCTGAGGATTTCCAATGGCAAGGACCCCAACTCCCCTACTGAACTTTGGATTCAAACATCCCGGAAAGACCCTTACTTTGCCCCCCCCCCCCCACTAATAAATCACACTATGATGAGTAGATGCCTGCTGGTAGCATTATTAACTAACATGTGTCTTGTAAAGTCTAAACATGCCTGAGTCATCTTTTGTCTTCAACCATCCACACCCTGGGGCCTGAGTCTGGCACAGGACACATGGGTCACAGTGTATTAGGCAAGACAGACATGGAGCACCATACACACCCGTGATGGGCCCAACCAGCTGAGGGGGTTGCCGAACAACCGTGCTGACACACACATTGAGTACAGCAACTGTCATGCGCAGTGGTCAGGGATCCAGTCCAGTGTCCTGGGGGGCACCCAGGCATGTGTAGACAGGTGGCAGAACCATGTCCTGCAAGCCGGAGTCCGGTGGATGCCGAGAATGGGGGCCTGGCCAACGTTGGATGCATGGGGATGGCACATGTCACAATACCAACACAGTCATGGACATCATGCCCAATACACAGTCTCAGCCCACACACACAGCTTGCATCTTGCAACTCGACACATTGACACATAGCCACAATCAGGGAATACCATGCCAGACATGCAGGATGCACCGTGGCAACACACCAGCATTGACTGAGAAGAGGCACCTTGGAGGCATAGGGACACCTTTATTAGACATGTATTCAGGATTGCAGAGGCCACTCGAAGTACACATGAACACATCATGTGGAGTAACATGTGGGTCTAACACTGGCACCCCCCTTCTGCAGCACACATGCGTGTTTGCCATGGAACTGGCACACAAGCGTTGGCTAACAGCTAAATACCCACAGCTGCACACGGAGAGCCTGCCATACACCATAGATCCGCTGATGTCGAAGTCCCACACCATGTCCAGCCAATGCTAACCGTATGTGGCCGAGGGCAGTGTCACACACATTGATGCCATCATCACAATCCCCTATCCCATCACTGATGCCTGTCAACCAGGCAGACCATCTATTCAGGTGTACACAGCTGCATGTCGTGTCCCATGGGGATGCGACATGGCTGCAGAGGAACAACACATCGACAGGGGCAGTGTGCATACATCGTGAACAACTGCCACACCCAATACACCCCAGATGCATCCCTTACCCCATGGAGACTTCCAAACGTGTCCGTGCCTGTAACGCTGAGTCAGCCCACGATGTCATGTCCATGATGAATAGCAGTGCCACAACAATGCAACCAGCAGACGGCATGTGCAGGTACCTGGGGAAGAGAGACACACAAGAAGTCAGCCACAAAAAGCACAGCCACTTGCATGTGCATTTACTCGACACATGTATGGATGACAACATGCTAGGTCATTATAATGACTGGGGAAATACTACCATCACTGGCACCATCACTCCAGTGACACACCCACACACACCTCTGAGTCAGGTGCCATACATGCAGGTGGAGACACACATCACAACGCATGCCACACGGGGACCAATGCGTGCACACTCAGACACTGGTACTCACCACTAAGCAAAGAAGTCGCGTATGAGCCGAGTCCGGATGTCCTCTTGCGGCTCCACATCCTCCACATCACTAGCCCCATTGCCAAGCCCTTCGTCCTCCACGGGTGGATGGTCCTCGTCATGTTGATTCAGGATGAGTGGCACAGCTCTTTCAACTGCCATGTTGTGCAGCATGCAGCAGACCATGAAGATCTTGCAGACCTTTGCCGGGGCATAAGGGAGTGCACCGCCGGTCTTGTGGAGGCACCGGAATCGGCTCTTCAGCATGCCAAACGTCCTCTCTATCACTTGCCTTGTCCGGCCATGGGCGGTGTTGTAGCGGAGCTGTGCCGGCGTGATGGGGTTGCGGAGAGGTGTGATCAGCCATGGCATGTTGGGATAGCCAGCGTCCCCTACATGGTAAGCACATGGTCATCGTTAGAAGTGGTGAAGCGGTCGTGCTGGTAGGCGATACAGAATAGAAGACAGACAGACTGTGTTGGACCCGGCCTCGTAGAATGGCCCTCCGTGCCCCCGCACCACCGAAACCTGGTACCTACAGCCCAAGCACACGGCCCAGCCGAACCTCCCCACCAGGACACACGCACCGACCCGGACATCCCCGTCCCTGGCCTCTCTCCTTTCGGCCACCCCGGGCCCGCGTGCCCACTTCATGCACCAAGATGGCCGCCCGGCCCCAGCGTGACCCGGGCCTAGAGGCGCCACTCCGGCTGGAGGACATCACGCTTCCAGGGGATGAGAGAAGGAGGAGCAGTTTCTATCGCACCTCTGAACTCCCCCGGGACGATGGGTTCGATCGGCCCTCCGGCCTCCCTGAGGGCTGGCTCCACGCCTGCTGGGTGTCTGGGACTCCTCCCGACCCGGCCCTGTAAGGATCAAAAGACTATAGCAGGAAGTCCCGACAAGCGACCCCCAGGTGACAAGACCCCTGCCTGCACAGACTCCGGACATCAAAGAGGGGTCGACCTATAACAAGGGGTGCTCTGGGTCTGTCCGGCAGATTCGACGCTGGAACAACGAGAGCCTGCTGACGTGGTCGCGGCTCCTGGAACTTGAACCCACCTGAGCCCTGCTGAGTGACTCGCGGCTCCCTGAAGATCGTAAGACCTCCGAACTCGTACCTGAGCCCTGCTGAGTGACTCGCGGCTCCCTGAAGATCGTAAGACCTCCGAACTTGTACCTGAGCCCTGCTGAGTGACTCGCGGCTCCCTGAAGATCGTAAGACCTCCGAACTTGTACCTGAGCCCTGCTGAGTGACTCGCGGCTCCTTGAAGATCGTAAGACCTCCGAACCTGTACCTGAGCCCGCTGAGTGACTCGCGGCTCCCCCAGACTCTCACGGTCCCGCCGGACCCCGACTCCGACCACGTATCCCCCAGCTCGAGGATTGTGAGCTGTGCGCCGGACACGTCCCTGCTTTGAACCGTTACCAGAGACAGTCCCGCTACCCCCTACCTTTCCGAGACTCTTGAGCCCGTGCTCGCCGTGTACATATTTGCAGTGATACCTATTTGATAAAGCTTGTTTCTGAGAATACCCAGTGTGGTCTCTCTGTGTCGTGTGGTGCCAGAAGTACGATCCTAGTTGCGAGATTCCTCCCCCTGGGGAATCTCTCGCCAGTGCCCGGCTACAATACTACACGGGTGGGACTCAGGGAAGTCAGGACCCCCTTCCGGGCTCCTCTGAGGTCGCCGTCTAACAGACTGTACCCACCTACAACACATGCCCGTTCGTTGCGCAGCTGCATCATCATATCAGGCATCCCGCTACGCCTCATGATGTAGGCATCGTGTGCTGATCCTGGAAAACGAGCACAGACATGTGAAATCACCATGTTGGAGAGACACACCACAAGGGCATTGATGGAGTGGTAGTGCTTCCGATTGCGGTACGCCACCTCCCGTGCGTGTGGTGGTACCAAAGCTACATGTGTCCCATCTATGGACCCAATGACATGGGGCATCCCTCCCAGGGCATAGAATCCACGCTTGACCTCAGTCATCTGTTCAGGGGTTGGGAACTTGATGAAGTCATCCAGGTGAATCAACATGGCCTCCAAGAAATCATGCAGCACACCGCTGAACATGCTCTGGGACATGCCACCAACATGAGCTATGGTATTTTGAAAGGTACCCGTGGCAAGAAAATGTAGGGCAGCCATTACCTTCAGCTGGGGTGACAGTGCCGTAGGATACCTGTGCAGCGGTTGCAGGTGTGGTGCCAGTCTCGCCGTCAACTCCAGAATCAACGGTTGGGTGAAGCGGTAGAGCCGGATGCTGTCATTCTCCTGCATGGCAGCCAAGTCTGGCATTATTCGGGCA
Source organism: Triturus cristatus (assembly GCF_964204655.1). Classification (NCBI taxonomy): domain Eukaryota; kingdom Metazoa; phylum Chordata; class Amphibia; order Caudata; family Salamandridae; genus Triturus; species Triturus cristatus. The sequence continues at coordinate 1,754,322,470 of NC_140590.1, read as the reverse complement.
AGAGGCGGCGCTCTGCAGTAATTTGGAAGTGACAAGGAAGAGTGAGTGCACCACGACAACAACTCATGTCTACTGAGCACATGTTAATCTGGCAATACACACATGCTACATAGGGAGTCAGGTATGTGCTACATGGCCAGCACATGTATGGATGCAAGGTGGCACTCCTTCCAAGACCCAGCTACACACGGAGATTGAGAACCTCCCCATGCCACGCCATGGGAATAGCTGTGTCCCAGTGCAAGTGAACAGCCAGACGCAAGACATGAGTGACATACACCCACACATCAGCAGAAGTAGGATGCCGATTGCAGAGACTGGTAGCGGAACACTGGAGCCACAGGTCACATGACATTACACTAGGACAGCCCACACACCTTGCCATAAAGGTGCACATGTCATGACTCACCACACATTCCTTGTGAGGATGCAGACATGGCCTTGTCACGCTACTCCGTGTCCCATGCATACATGTGCACCTCACATCCGATACCACATGTGGCATGGTGTGCGGAACAGTGTGCAATGACAATCTACACACAGACACATGTTGGTTGCTGCTACGGCTGCAGCTTATGAGGGTGCTACAACATCAACCTGATGTAAATCCCCCACACATAAATGACATAGTCACATTGTGCACTGTGGGTAGTGACAAGTCAGGTGTCATAACCCCTGTACCGGGCATCATGGGACACTTCCGTGTTTTGGTGTCCGTGCCATGCCAGTGACGCTTACCCCAAGTGTGCAGTACGACATGCACACATGTCAAAGGAGTCAAGGGCATGGCTGGCACACATTGCACCGTCACACAGTACACCTATACACATCTCATCATACATCTGGTGCCTTCTCCACTCAGGAGTCATGTTCCACATCACAGCCTGTCACACCTGTGCCCCACACATGTAGTAATGCACAGACGATGCCTTGATGTCCATTCCTGGACAAGTATGTCCATCCATGGACAAGTATGTCCATCCATGGACAAGTATGTCCGCCCTATTCCTACCTGTGTGTCGCCTATCACCACTGTGATGTGTAAAAACCGCCGTACTGCTGCTAAGAGGGCCTGTGTACGTTCCCAAATCACTGTGGGAGTGCTGCCGTATGTGTACCCATCGTGATGGCGAGCGTACAGGCATTTGTACGGTCCGTACCACTACGAGTACGCATACGCGTGCAGACCCATAGTGATAGTGAGCGTAGATGCGTGTGTACGGTCCGTACCACTACGATTACGCATACGCGTGCAGACCCATAGTGATAGTGAGCGTAGATGCGTGTGTACGGTCCGTACCACTACGAGTACGCATACGCGTGCAGACCCATAGTGATAGTGAGCGTAGATGCGTGTGTACGGTCCGTACCACTACGAGTACGCATACGCGTGCAGACCCATAGTGATAGTGAGCGTAGATGCGTGTGTACGGCCCTATCACAATGTGTGTCCTCGCGTATGCGTACTCGTAGTGGTACGGGCCGTACACACGCATCTACGCTCACTATCACTATGGGTCTGCACGCGTATGCGTACTCGTAGTGATAGTGAGCGTACATGCGTGTGTACGGGCCGTACCACTACGAATACGCATACGCAAGGACACCCATACTGATAGTGAACGTAGGCATGCGTGTACGGGCCGTTGCAACGCATTTGGGGTGCCCTAGGGCCCTGAAACGCACCGTACCTGTGTGTGATGCTCCAAATTACATAGGGGACAAGTATTAAGGCCTACATGCATGCTGGTTGTCATGGAGACCAAGTTCAAATTTCGAAATTGTTCTGGAAGGTGCACAGCAGAAGTCAGTTTGAATTCTTCTACATTGTTGCAATGTGTTTGTGGGTCTGACATCATGCAGGAGAATGAAACCGATAGAGAACCCACAGACTGCTAGGTTTGAAGGGATTGGTGGAAACATAGGATGCAAATGTGAGTGACCAATCACTCTGTACTCCTGTGCATGAGACAGGGCAGAAAGGCAGATATAAGGCAGCCAGGTCCCATGAGGGAGTACTTGCCTGCACATCTTTGCATTCGTCGACCCAGCTGCTGCTACTGATTCCCTGGAACCATGTCAAGGGCTGTGGAGAGGACACAGCCATTCACCCTGGAGGAGAACATGGCTCTGCTGGATGTGATCCTCCCACAGTACTCCATGCTGTATGGGCGACCAGGGTATCAGGTGAGTGCATAGGCCACTGGCACAGACTGTCCCTATGTTGTGACTGTGACTTCTGGCATTGTGTCCTGGTGTGACACACATGCCATGTACTGTAGGGGGGTCCCAGGGGGGGATGCCTGATGTCTCCCAGCAGTGCCCTGAGACAGGAGGGGTGGGTGTGGAGTCCTCCCAGCAGTGCCCTGAGACAGGAGGGGTGGGTGTGGAGTCCTCCCAGCAGTGCCCTGAGACAGGAGGGGTGTGTGCCTATCACTCCCAGCAGTGCCCTGAGACAGGAGGGGTGGGTGTGGAGTCCTCCCAGCAGTGCCCTGAGACAGGAGGGGTGGGTGCCTATCACTCCCAGCAGTGCCCTGAGACAGGAGGGGTGTGTGCCTATCACTCCCAGCAGTGCCCTGAGACAGGAGGGGTGTGTGCCTATCACTCCCAGCAGTGGCCTGAGACAGGAGGGGTGGGTGCCTATCACTCCCAGCAGTGCCCTGAGCCAGGAGGGGTGGGTGTGGAGTCCTCCCAGCAGTGCCCTGAGACAGGAGGGGTGGGTGTGGAGTCCTCCCAGCAGTGCCCTGAGACAGGAGGGGTGTGTGCCTATCACTCCCAGCAGTGCCCTGAGCCAGGAGGGGTGGGTGTGGAGTCCTCCCAGCAGTGCCCTGAGACAGGAGGGGTGTGTGCCTATCACTCCCAGCAGTGCCCTGAGACAGGAGGGGTGGGTGTGGAGTCCTCCCAGCAGTGCCCTGAGACAGGAGGGGTGGGTGTGGAGTCCTTCCAGCAGTGCCCTGAGACAGGAGGGGTGGGTGTGATGCACAGTGTGAGCCTTGATCACTGATTGTGACATTGCCATCATTCCACCTGTGTACCCACTGTGGCACGTACAGCTTTTTCCCTCACCAGGGGATGATGTCCCTATGACAAAGGTGCAATGCGTTGGCTGCATGACATGCCTTGTTGTAACCAGCTAATTTGTTCTCATATGTCTCTCTGTGACATGTGGCTGGTGTATTGATGTGGTGTCACTTGTTCTTCCTCACAGGTAGGCGCCACTGCCAAGGAGCAGATCTGGCTGACCGCCGTCAGTGCCGTGAGGGGTGTGGATGGTCGGAGGCGGAGCCTGCCCCAGGTGAGGAAACGCTGGCAGGATATCCGGTGCTGGACGCGGAGGATTGCACGGCTCCTGCTGGGGGACTCACCTGAGAGCCACAAGAACCGCGGCCTCCGCCGTCTGAGCCACCTCCACAGGCGTGTGCTGCCGGTGGTCTTTCCAGACCTGGAGAGGCGCTTACAGGCGATGCAGCAGCCGGAAGGGGGTAGGTACATGTGCGTTTGTTGTGTGTCACCGGCATTTGTAAGGGCACGGTAGCATTAATTCACTGGCAGGGTTTAAAGGTGCTGTGCAGATCCTGTTTGCCCCAGTATAGCGCTGCGCCCCTGCCACCCTTCCCCTCCTTGCAATGTGTTCCCTGGTCTGTGTGTGGTCACTCCTTCACAAGGTAATGTAGGCTGGTGCTTTGTCCACGAGAACAATGCCTGTAGCATCATGTGTGGGGGTGGTGTGTAACAGCTTTTTGGACCTTGGCTGTGCCCTGTCAAGTTCACTGCATGTGGGTTCCATGTCAGTTGGCACTGATGCTGACTCCAGACATGGGAGTTGGTCTCTCATGTGTCATGCCTTACAGCGCGCATGTCCTATGTAGTGGCCTGTGACATGATGTGCATGAGTGTGCGATACGCATAGTGCAGGGATGGTGGCGTGTGTTGCAGTCATTACCATTCAGTAGCATGTAGTTGCGTGCCCACTACTGTCCCCTGGAGCACCTTTTCCTCAGTGGTGTGTGTCACCATAAACGTGGACACTCTCAGTGTCTACAGCGTAGGTTGTGCTCTGTGCCATTGTCCCCTGGCACCATGTATATAGACGTGCTATTTTGTACAGGTGTCCACTGTGCAGCCTGACCTGATTGTCCTTCTTCATACTCACAGTTGCCAGTGCCTGTGTGTCTTGTTATACTCATCTGAGGATGGGCACTGGTACCTCATTATTTGTACAGGTGCACCTTGGCTGTTTGGCGTCCAATCTTGCATTTTGCCTGCCCCTGTGTTTATCACCCAGACTATGAGATGTTGGTGCCACCTGTGTCTCAACAATTTGCCTCGTGTAGGGGTTGGTTGGGGCGGGCAATGCCTATATGTAAAATCCTGATTTCTACTTGCTGGGTCTGGGCAGTGTGTGATGTTTGTCTGGACACACACGCAAGGTGCAGTGACCGAGTCATGTTGGGCATGTTTCCAGCATTACCTATGCAGCATGTGTCTCAAGTTCGTGGATATGGTCCCTGGTCATCGGTATTTTCACCGACGCTGTGTGGTGCAGATGCAGTGCTGGATTGTCCCCAGGGCCTGGGTGCTATGTCAGACTACGTTTCCTGTCTTGAGCTATTGTCTCATGCTCTCCATGGTGTTTCAGTGGCATGGTGGCTCAACCAACTGTGTGTTTCATGCCCTACATCGGTACCTTGTTTAGTAGATGTTAGGGATCTTCCTTTTCAGGCTATGCAATGTTACCTATGTAGATTGGACTCATGTGACTGATGTGTACAGCTGTCTGATTAATTTCTGTCTCTCCACCCTGCCCACAGCATCGTCGGGGGACACAGAGGGAGACATGGACACAGGCAAGGCGGAGGGACCGAGCACCAGTGCCAGCCGTGACATCGGGGCTGGCACATCGAGTGGGACAGAGGTGGAGGATAGTGCGGCCGAGGACCTGTCGACTGGCACGTCAGAATACAAAGCTGACAGGTCCGAGGAGGAGGTCTCCGAGTGGGCGGTGGCTGCACCAGCAGCTGACAGCGGAACAACACCTCGCACCGCCCCCTCAGTTCCCATCAGCCGCCTCCCACTTGCTCGTGTCCCTTCCCAGAGTGCCCAGTCACAGCATGTCTCCTTCCTGCCAGGCACTGCACCCCCTGCCCCTGTCTCCACTGCTGCCGCCAATGCAGAGTCTGTGGACATCCAGCGGCAACTGCAGGTTGATCAGGCTGCGATCCTTAATGTCCTCCATGCCCACGGCAAAACCCTCACCAACATCGAGGCATTCTTGGAGGGCATTCATTCATCGCAGGCTGACCAACGCAACTTGCTGAGGTCCATAGACTCCACACTGACTGCAGCAGTGGGTCTCCTGCAGCGCGACCTCCCCCCACCTACCCCTGCCCCATCCACACTTCCCACTCCCATGCCTGTCCCACGTACACCCAGACGTCGGCATGCACCCACATCAACAGACACAGGCACCACACCAGCAGGGAAGGTCCACCGCACTCCTCCTGACACGCACACACAGGGTGAGGTAGGCACACCCACTGGGTCGGGGGGCAAACGTGTGACACGCAGCCATAGTGGGAGTCCGCATTCCACCCAGTCCACTCCCTCCAAATCCCCTCCCCTCAGCTCTCCTGGCCACATCTCCCCCAAGGACTCCTTCATGGCCGCTCTGTCCCTGAGCCCCACAGTTACACCACCACGCAAGCGGTCAAGGAAGTCCTCGGTCAGTGTGGTTGAGTCTCCCCCCCTGTCTCCACCCTCCCCCGGTGGCGCTGCGACCCATCCCTCTGACCCCCCCCCCTCCTTGGGGCCTGAGGTCCCTTCGGGTGCAGGGGACTCCCTGGAGGACCTTGCAAAGGTGTGTAGTGCCATCCTGGCCTCCGCCTTTGGCACTGACCCACCCCCTGTGGTGGAGTCCTCCATCCCTGCACCCACAACGCCGCCCCTTTGCCCTGATGTCCCTGCGGTGCCTGGTGCTTCCCCCCCCCCCTGATGCCCTCACCAGTGTGGAAGATGATGCCATTTGACTGTGCAGGCAAGGTAGGGGACACACATCCCACTGTGTCCCCCATCCAGCTGGGAATCATTGACTGCCCTATGGGCTTTGTGAATATTGAACTGCCTGTGATCCACGGACATTGTGCTCATGCTGAATAAAGCTTAATTTTGTTTTCATTATCCCACTACTGCTATGCTGGTATTGGTGTTGGTGGGGCTGCCACATGGTTTTGGGTGGTGTTTAAGGGTTTGGGTGTGTGGGATATGTAGTAGTGTGCTGCTCATTGGGGGGACCCTGGGATATGTGTGCCATCACAAGGTGTTGGCTAACTTTCTTTGTTCATGTAAGCAGTTACTGCATGGTGCACTTGTCCCAGGGTGTATTCCTTCCTCTGTGTACCCAGCTTTCTTCCCTGCAGGGTGTTCCCAATACTTAGCGCAGAGCTGTGTCTACATGAGCTGTGTGTGTGACGGAGCCCTTCTACTTTGGCCATGCATGCAGGGCCATGTCTCCACCTGCAACAATCGTGGCATCCTTGGTGATCACTGTACTTGTGTGTGGAGTCTGTTGACATGAGTTCATGGGGACATGTTCCCTTGTAGGCAGTATGCATGTGGATAATTCTGGCCTCACACACATGTGTTACACCCCTCCTGTCTCAGGGCACTGCTGGGAGGACTCCACACCCACCCCTCCTGGCTCAGGGCACTGCTGTTAGTGATAGGCACCCACCCCTCCTGTCTCAGAGCACTGCTGGGAGGACTCCACACCCACCCCTCCTGTCTCAGGGGACTGCTGGGTGGACTCTGCACACACACCTCCTATTTCAGGATATGTACGCTTGGAACATACACGGTGGGGGTACGTTCCATGCATTGGAGGTGAGGGTTCGAGTCGTACTTACACTGTTGGGGTGGGGGGTAGGCTCCTTGCATACGCGGGTGAGGGTACGGGTCGTACTTACACTGTTGGGGTGGGGGTACGCTCCTTGCATACGTGGGTGAGGGTACGGGTCGTACTTACACTGTTGGGGTGGGGGTAGGCTCCTTGCATACGCGGGTGAGGGTACGGGTCGTACTTACACTGTTGGGGTGGGGGGTACGCTCCTTGCATACGCGGGTGAGGGTACGGATCGTACTTACACTGTTGGGGTGGGGGTACGCTCCATGCATACGCGGGTGGGGGTATGGGTCGTACTTACACTGTTGGCATGGGGGTACGCTCCATGCATACGCGGGTGGGGGTACGGGTCGTACTTACACTGTTGGGGTGGGGGGTACGCTCCTTGCATACGCGGGTGAGGGTACGGGTCGTACTTACACTGTTGGGGTGGGGGGTACGCTCCTTGCATACCCCCCCTGATGCCCTCACCAGTGTGGAAGACGATGCCATTTGACTGTGCAGGCAAGGTAGGGGACACGCATCCCACTGTGTCCCCCATCCAGCTGGGAATCATTGACTGCCCTATGGGCTTTGTGAATATTGAACTGCCTGCGATCCACGGACATTGTGCTCATGCTGAATAAAGCTTAATTTTGTTTTCATTATCCCACTACTGCTATGCTGGTATTGGTGTTGGTGGGGCTGCTACATGGTTTTGGGTGGTGTTTAAGGGTTTGGGTGTGTGGGATATGTAGTAGTGTGCTGCTCATTGGGGGGACCCTGGGATATGTGTGCCATCACAAGGTGTTGGCTAACTTTCTTTGTTCATGTAAGCAGTTACTGCATGGTGCACTTGTCCCAGGGTGTATTCCTTCCTCTGTGTACCCAGCTTTCTTCCCTGCAGGGTGTTCCCAATACTTAGCGCAGAGCTGTGTCTACATGAGCTGTGTGTGTGACGGAGCCCTTCTACTTTGGCCATGCATGCAGGGCCATGTCTCCACCTGCAACAATCGTGGCATCCTTGGTGATCACTGTACTTGTGTGTGGAGTCTGTTGACATGAGTTCATGGGGACATGTTCCCTTGTAGGCAGTATGCATGTGGATAATTCTGGCCTCACACACATGTGTTACACCCCTCCTGTCTCAAGGCACTGCTGGGAGGACTCCACACCCACCCCTCCTGGCTCAGGGCACTGCTGTTAGTGATAGGCACCCACCCCTCCTGTCTCAGAGCACTGCTGGGAGGACTCCACACCCACCCCTCCTGTCTCAGGGGACTGCTGGGTGGACTCTGCACACACACCTCCTATTTCAGGATATGTACGCTTGGAACATACACGGTGGGGGTACGTTCCATGCATTGGAGGTGAGGGTTTGAGTCGTACTTACACTGTTGGGGTGGGGGGTAGGCTCCTTGCATACGCGGGTGAGGGTACGGGTCGTACTTACACTGTTGGGGTGGGGGGTACGCTCCTTGCATACGTGGGTGAGGGTACGGGTCGTACTTACACTGTTGGGGTGGGGGTAGGCTCCTTGCATACGCGGGTGAGGGTACGGGTCGTACTTACACTGTTGGGGTGGGGGGTACGCTCCTTGCATACGCGGGTGAGGGTACGGATCGTACTTACACTGTTGGGGTGGGGGTACGCTCCATGCATACGCGGGTGGGGGTATGGGTCGTACTTACACTGTTGGCATGGGGGTACGCTCCATGCATACGCGGGTGGGGGTACGGGTCGTACTTACACTGTTGGGGTGGGGGGTACGCTCCTTGCATACGCGGGTGAGGGTACGGGTCGTACTTACACTGTTGGGGTGGGGGGTACGCTCCTTGCATACGCGGGTGAGGGTACAGGTCGTACTTACACTGTTGGGTGGGGGGTACGCTCCTTGCACACGCGGGTGAGGGTACGGGTCGTACTTACACTGTTGGGGTGGGGGGTACGCTCCTTGCATACGCGGGTGAGGTTACGGGTCGTACTTACACTGTTGGGGTGGGGGTACGCTCCATGCATACGCGGGTGGGGGTACGGGTCCTACTTTCACTGTTGGGGTAGGGGGTACGCTCCTTGCATACGGGGTGGGGGTAGAGTCCGTACATATCCGTCCCCACGCTATGTGATGCTTGTGCGGCCCGTACCCAGGCCTTTGCCACGTGGGTACGATCCGTCCCGCCATTGTTGGGGTGACGTGTGTGTGGGCGTGGTACGACTCGTACCCACGCTCTTCAGGCGTGGGTACGGGACGTACCTGTCTGGTTGTGTTGCCGGTTCGCGTGGTGACGGACTTCCGTTGTGGCGGTCGCTGGCTTATCAGGACACGCCCCCACCCCCTCGTGGTGACCAGGGCATGGGAGTCAGGTATGTCCAGGCCATGTGTGGTGTGTGACTTATGTGGTTGTTTTGTGGCCTGCCCTGGTCCTGCCACCCCCACCCCACCCCACTTTCCCCCCTCCCTTAGTTATTCTGACCTTCTGCGGCGTCTGCGTCGTAACCTGTAGAGGAGGTGGACTGCTATGAGGGCAGGGATGACTCGTAGGTTCGGGTCCATGTCTGTCCGTCGCGTACTGGTACTCCTTGATCGCGTCGTCCTGTCGCGTACGGGTCCTCCTTGATCGCGTCGTCCTGTCGCGTACGGGTCCTCCTTGGTCGCGTCGTCCTGTGTGTCCGTCGCGTACTGGTCCTCCTTGTTCGCGTCGTCCTGTCTGTCCGTCGCGTACTGGTGGTCCTTGTTCGCGTCGTCCTGATTTCCCGGCAGTTTTTGGGTGCCGGAAAATATTCACCGTGCGGGATGACGTCGGTGCGAATCGTAATTCCTGGGTCGTGAATGGCTGGCTGCGAGCGTCCCGACGTCAGGTCGGCGCTTTCCCGGATGGCATTGGTAGGGTTTTTTTGTTCGGTCGGGCTTTTTTACGAATCGTACGGTGATGGTGTACCCGTGCGAATCGTAATTCCTTGTTTGTATAAATTGACGACCGGGTACGCGTCGGACGGAGATTATGCTCCGTCCGACGGTTCGTACCCGGTTTTTACCGGATCGTGATCGGCATCTATGTGTGTGGTAAGATCCGGGGGACCATTCGTCCAGAGGTGTTGTTTTTCAAATTTGCCCATGTATAGGTTGGCTATAGAAGGTGAAAATTTACATCCAATGGCCACTCCCATCGCTTGTTGGTACCATTCCTCTTTGTGAAGAAACACATTGTTTTCCAAAACTAATTTGGTCATCTCCAAAATCATAGTTGTATGACCAAAAAGTGTGGCATCCCTTTGGTAGAGAGTATCCTTCAAGGCCTGTAAGCCTTCTTCCCAGGGGATGCTGGTGTATAGTGCACACACATCTAGAGTTGCAAAAGACATATCTGGCATCCATTCGATGTCTTCTAGTTTGTTAAGCAGGTCCCCAGTATCTCTAAGGTAAGAGGGAAGATTTAAAACGAAGGGTTGCAGAAAAGAGTCAATGTATTCTGATATGTGTTCTGTGGGGGAGCCTAGACCTGACACTATCGGTCTACCCGGAGGAAAGGTTGAAAGTTTATGTATTTTTGGAAGAGTATAAAAGCACGGAGCTTTGGGTGTAGGATTGAAGAGGTATCTAGCCTCTCCATCTGTAATAAAGCCCTGTCCCTGCCATGTCCTGAGTTTGGCTTCAATGAGGGTGGTGATTCCTTTGAGTGGATTTGATGACAGTTTGATATATGCCTGTTTATCCAAAAGCTGTCTGGTGATTTCATTATCATAGTCATCCTGGTGCATCAGAACAATATTGCCACCCTTATCAGCTTCTTTTACAATTATTTCTGTGTTGGCAGATAGTTTTTTGAGGGACATATATTCCGATTTGGTAAGATTGTACCTATATTGTTTATGTGTACCCCTCAGTTTATCTTCCAGGGCATGTAGATCTTTGGTTACAGCTCTATAGAAGGCATCGATCATATTGTCTGACGATAACTGTGGAACAAATTTTGATTTTACCTTAAACCCACTGTCAATCTTCAAATTCATTTCTATGCCTAGGTCCACTAATACATCCGACATTGAAATGGAGTTATCATTCAAGGAAGACAATAAATGAACATTAGCAATGTCACTGATTGTTTTATTACAAGGTGTTGTCACTGGGTTCACATAACTCAATGGAGTCGGATTCTCCTCAAAATACTTTTTTAGTTTAACCTTTCTAATGAATTTGTATAGGTCCACATGGATGTTCACAAAGTCAGGTTTACTAGTCGGACAAAAACTTAGCCCTTTCGTAAGTGCCATTTCATCACATTTGGTTAGTGTGCAGTGGGATAAGTTTACAATTTGTACATGGTCGGGAGAGTCTGCCACCACAGCCTCCGTATTGAGCTCTGTGGAAGTAGTCAACGTCAATTCTTTGCATTGCGAGCCGAGAATCTGGTGTTTGTGGCCCCCTCTCTCCCGGCATTTCCGCCTCCCGCCCCTTCTTGTTTTTTTGGGACGTCCCGATTGTATGTATTTAGTGTTCCCTTGCGGTAACGATTCATCTCTTCTAAAAAAGATGATGTAGTGGGATCAGGGTTAGTACCCAATGTAGCAGGCTCAGGTTCTGTTGTAGAACTATTTTCGCTACAGATACTGGAGATATCCGACCCACTAGTAGAAGGCATGCTGGCTATGTTACTAGCTACCACATTTTTATTGGCATATTTGGGTCTTTCTTCATCAAATTTCTTCGCGAAAGTAAACACTCTCCCATTTTTGTAGTCCGTCTCGTCTTTTTTTCCTTAATGTATTGTTGGTGACCATTGAGAATATCTTTTAATATCTGATAGTTCTTTTCAGTGGGCTCAGGTAAGTTCAAATTTTTGATTTCCAGTTCCAATGCTGCTATGTCAGTCAAAAGTTTGTTCCGCTTGCGGTCTGCATGGCGGATTAGGACATCCATCATTTTGTAAGACGAAGTGGTAATAAGTTCTTCCCATTCATTTAAAAGGTCCGGGTCCAAATCCTCAAATGAGGGAAATATTATGACCCGTAGGCCTCTGGGAATCTGTCTGATGTCTAGATATCGTTTTAAAGTGGTGGCATCCCACGTTCTGGATAGCTCCTGTTTTTTTAGTCTTTCTAACCTAACAAATTTAGATTTAAGGCCTTCCTGCTCATTAGTTGCCTTCTGTTTAGAGTTGGTAGTTCTTTCTCCAGAAAAAAGTTCTGAGAAGATTTTATCTCTTTCATCGTCAAAGGTTGCCATATTTCCAATTACGATTAGTTAATAGGGGACTATGATAAGAGTGGTGTGCGATGCAAAGAAAAGAGTGCTGACTTCCACAAGAGCTTTACACAATACTGGATTGGTAGTAATGGAAATAACAGTCACACATCTATTTCCCTATTGCCTGAGCAATTTTAGGTGCCCATCGGGATAGAAAACACATCCCACTTCCATGGATGTGACCGACAACACGACCCAGGGAGGGGCACTTGTTATCACTGAACGTTTTCTAACTGGGTACTACCCCGGCACTCAAATATTACTAATCACACTGTCAGTGAAAATGATTTCAGGTATGGCCCAAATTCACAGTACAACTACAATTCGTCCTAGCTGTCCCCTAATATTGAGCACTACTCTGCAATAAGAGCGTTACTCAAACCGAGAACTGAAGCACTTGTTTGATGAATAAGAAAAAACAATAATGTCCAAACATATGTTCTTCATAATAAATCATGAAATTTAATGTGTCTAGTAACAACTTGTGTACAATTTCAAAAGTAACCTATTCTCCTTGTTGCATTAGTATGTTTAAATAGTACAGTGTACACATGGATGTGTCATATTGTTATACAAATTCCAAAAAGAGAACCTGTCTCCCTGTTGGCTTAGTACAATATTGCAGTACAGTCTACACAATTAGTCGCTTAAAGACGAGCCAATTTCCTTGCGAGGTGAGAAGTAATCCGGAACAGCCGACACGTGTTTCGTTACGCAATGTAACTTTTTCAAGGCTGTGAATGTAATCATTACAAGAGAGACTTAAGTTGACAGTTAAGTATTCGCAAAATTGTTCTCTGAACATACGTTTGTTCGTTTACAATGCAATGTGGGGTAAAAAGAAGAAAACACGTCCCAGCAAGGGATTCGGTCCAAACGTGTGCGTGTATCATTAGTCACTAGATTAGTCATACTTCTTGGTATACAACCCGAACAGTGAGGAACCAGGAGCAGGAAGATAGCCTAAAGAGATTCCGTGCCCAAAGTGTAACTATAAAAGTTAGGAGTCAGGAAGGTGGAGTGTGTCAGGCAGGCTGACGAACAGAGCCCAAAAACCAAGGCATGTATTTGTCGTGCAATAACCAATCAAGATGTATTAGGATGGGAATAAGTGAATCCAAATCTGCTTCTCTTCAGCAGTCTCAGCCGTGGATGCCTTCATCCATGTCCCCTCTACACCTGGGCAGCTGAACCCTGACATCTACGATCCTGTGGGTGCCGGAAGCCAGGTAAGTTCTTCAGCGGTATGTATCCTCATTGAGGCAATCCCTCCCCCTCGAGGTTTCCTCTATCTGGCCAGCATGTATAGACCCGGTGCCTGTCCCCAAATCCAAAATAAAGAGTTTGGGTTTCTGGCTTGATTCTGAGCTTAGCTTTAAAACCCAAGCAAGGAAAGTTGTTGCCTCCTGCTTCGGTATTCTAAGAATGCTGCGCAAAGTGTTGCCTTTGCTACCCCCTCAAGCAAAAAGCTCGTGGTCCGGGCACTTGTCTTATCCCACCTGAACTATGGCAACACTCTTTATCTCGGTGCTCCCTGTGCGGTCTTTAAGAAACTTCAAATCATGCAAAATTGTGAGGATTCTTGAGGGTACTCCAAGCCGCCAGTCAGCCAAAGCTGCCCTTAGGTCTTTACATTGGCTTTCTATTCAGGAAAGAGTCCACTTTAAAGCCCTCTGCACCACCCATAAGATACTAGGGGGTGTGGGACCGGCTATCATTTCTTCCTTTGTCCAGCCCTACCAAGCCAACAGGCGGTTACGTTCAAATGACCTCCACCTGGCGTCTATTCCCAGAATCAAGAGGTCCAGAAGTGGCTCTTACAACGCCGCTGAACTCTGGAAGTCCTTGCCGCTTCAGCTATGTAAAGAGCCAGACCACACCGTCTTCCGCAGGAGGCTCAAAACCTGGCTTTTCCCTAATTGATTGCCACAGCTTAGTGAGGTTTCTGCCCTAGCGCTGGGATGCCTTCGCGTTACCATGCGCTTTAATAATGCTACTTCCTTTCATTTCATTTCATGGTGCACAAGGTATATCCACACATATTTCATGCATGTGTGTACAACCTCACATGTTTTCTATGCATTTGTACTACTTGAGGCAATATATTCGCGGATATGTCCATGCCGTAGCAGTGACCACTGCAGAAGCAGCAGTTGCATCGTAATATGGCGGGGGAAGCTTCCCAGCTTGGGCGGTCAGAATCGGGCTGCAGCCACGACGTTCAGACGGGCGGTCCGATCGGCATCGTAATGAGGCCCTAAGGAAGGGAACAAAGTAAACAGTTAGAAGACAAAAATATTCAACACCAGTTAGAGCAGGCCCAGATTCTTTGGAAACGTTTTAACCTCTTCAGTGCCCCGCCCTTTCCACGCCCTGTGCCGGGCGTTTCATTAGCGGGTGGGGTTCATGACGAGATAGTCTCGTCATGGGCACAGCGCAACCGCGGCCCATGACGAGACCATCTCGTCATGGGCACTGAAGGGGTTAAGGGCACTGGGGCCTCTAGATTGTGATATAGCCAATTCAAATTCAAATATCTGGCAGATAAGCACCCACCACTCTGATACCTTCGTAGGAGAGGGACTTATCCACGACCTAGCAATGCATAGCCAGGCAGTAATAATTATGATCGACATCAGTGAACTGCAGGTGGGGTTGTGCTTAATTTTGTAAGTCAACATAATCTCCCTGATAGAAAGCTGAAAATCACATCCCATGCAGGATATTGTCAGTTGAACCACCCCTAACCAAACTTCCAGTGCCTTCTACAAACCCAACAACCCTCTATTAAAATCGAAGTTACTAATAACATTTAATAAACATAAACATTAAAAAGTCACAAATTGCCCAGCACCTGAACCTTCAACAAAAACGACATAGGGAATATCTCAAAGAGATGACTCAATTCCGACTCATGGCTACGAGGCATAAGATATATGAGACCGGCGACAAAGCCGGGAAGCTTCTGGCATGGCTCGATAAAAGGGAGCGAGACAGAAAGTGGATAGCACAGCTTTGCACAAGTGATAATCTAACTGTGACCGATCCGCGTGCAATAGTGCAGGAGTTGGCACAGCACTTTCAGCAGGTTTACGTGTCGCTATCTGAAATGTCCGTGGAAGAGGCGCTGACTTATATAAAAGATATAGCAATGGCCAAACTTACACCGGAGATGGCCCTCACGCTGGAAGCAGACCTTACAACCGAGGAGCTGCAGGTGGCAATTGGTTCCTTGCAATCGGGGGAAGCGTTGGGGCGTAATTGCATATCCGTGGAACTTTATAAAAGGCTGGCAGGGACGGTGGCCCCGCACCTGCTTCAGATGTACTGTGACAGCTTGCAAATAGGCGAGCTCCCGCCAGATCAGCGCCTAGCCACTGTGGTGGCGATCCCAAAGTCGGGGAAGCCCCCGGATAACTGCACCTCCTATCGCCCCATTTCATTAATCAATGCTGAGGCCAAAATTCTAGCAAAGCTTCTTGCGATCAGGCTGACTCCACACCTCACTACCCTCATTCACCCGGACCAGTCCGGATTCATGCCCAATAGAAACACCGCATTGAACCTGAGGCGTCTGCACGGAGTGATGGCCCGCATACCATATCTTCAAGAGCCAGCCATTCTTCTATCGCTCGACGCCCGTATGGCGTTTGATATGGTGGTGGCCCTTCCTGTTCGCTGTGCTAACACACTTGGGCTTTGGCCCAAAGTTCTGCGCATGGGTGCGTCTCCTGTATACAAAACCACTAGCACACGTGACAGCTGATGGCCACATATCCCATGACTTTCCATTGTCCCGTGGCACGCGTCAGGGCTGCCCCCTGTTGCCGCTGTTATTTGCCCTAGTTTTGGAGCTGTTAGCGGCATGGATCAGGTGGGAACCAATGATCCGGGGCCTCAGGTGGACGGTCGGCTGGGAAGACCGCATCTCGTTATATGCGGACGATGTTCTGCTATACCTGACCTCCCCCAGACGATCCATTCTAGTGCTCCTGAATATATGTGACCAGTTTGGTCGAGCGTCTGGGTACACTATAAACTGGTCCAAGTCGATACTCTTTGTACTTCGGGGCCCGCCACCGCAACTCCCAAGGGATTGCCCTCTACAGATCTCTGGGGACGCTTTCAAGTATCTGGGTATCTACATTACGGCTAACCCGGGCAAATTTATTAAACAAAATCTTTTGACTCCCCTAGAGCGTTTAAAAAGGGATGCAATTGGGGGACACTGCCTTTGACTCTGCTGGGAAAGGCGGCACTTTTTAAAATGATGGCGCTACCTCGATTCCTGTATGCATTGGAAAATACACCATTCCCAGTGCCATCTGACTACTTCAAAAAGATAGCGGCTCAGGTCTCTGGGTTGTTGTGGGGGAACAAACCGGCACGCATAGCGCAGCGCAAATTAACTAAAGGGTGGTACGACGGCGGCATTGCACACCCAGACATAAAACTATACTACTGGGTGGCCCAACTGAAAGTAATCAATCAGTGGATACACGCCCCACAGACAGATCCCGCTTTCAAGGCAGATAGGCATGGACTAGGGACTGAGGGTATGATGTCCGCACTTTACAGCAGGAAGTGTACGCCGGCGGTGATCGGTGATCGGACCCACCAGGCAGACGATTGACCTATGGCATGAACCTCACACTAAACTATGCTGGAAGGGAACGATAACCCAACTTACCCCTTTGTGGGATACACAACGTCTGGGCGGCCTACAACAGTGCAAGGGCTTTGACAAATGGGATGCAATTGGTATATCCACGGTGGGGGACATGTGCCACAAGGGGGAGATGATAACATTTGAGCGCCTTCAAATGCAGTATGAATTAGCACCCGCAGAACTCTTTCGATATCTGCAAATAAAACATGCGTTGTAGGCAGTTCTACCGTCCGGCACTGAGGTTCCGGAGGCCACCCCCCTGGAAGATAGACTTCTGTCAGAATACATGCCGAAGCGGGCGACTTCCTTTACCTATCGAAAATTAGTAAACAATTTACCCGACCCACACGTGACGCTCAGGGAAACGTTGTCCCGGGACACTGGCGACTTTGAGGATGCCGAGTGGCGGGAGGCACTAGCCTCCCCGCGAGAGGTGGGAATACCCTTTAGACTTAAATTAGTACAGCTTAAAATTCTACATAGAACCTATTACACGAGGCACACTCTTCACAAAATAGGATCAGCACAGCACCCATACTGCCTGAGACGATGTGGGGAGGAGGGTACATTCTTCCATACGGTGTGGGAGTGTCCAAGGATTAGGGAATACTGGATAAACGTAATGAGGACCATATCACAGGCGGTGGAGGTGTAATTAACGCCGGAACCCAGGAGATGCCTATTAAACGTGTGGGAACCAAACGATCTTACGCGCCCGCCACAGGAGTGGGCCACACTGGGGATACTGATAGCGAAGCGCAACATTGCACAAAAGTGGGGTGTGGGAAAAGCGCCAACGCTCGCTACATGGTGCGGGGACCTAGATACTGCCGTGGTGACAGAAAAAGCAGTTTTCATCAATCGAGGATGTCCTAACAAGTGGAGTAGAGTCTGGGGGGCCTGGAATAGATTCAGGGGATACATCTGCGAGCCTCCTGAGATACGGGTGGAGGGGGAGTCTGAAGAAGAAAATGACGGGGAGGTGGGAACTTAATGGAGGGGAAGTAGTCCACTGTTACGGTAGATTCGTTATCACTATGTTACTTGCCAAAAACCCACAGATGTCTGAATGTAATGTTTGTATGTACTGTGTGATTTACTTGTGCCTAGCTTATGTTTACAATAAAATGTTTTTCAAAAAAAAAAAATCACAAATTGTTCCTAAATTAATTAAGAAAAACAATTAAATTAAATAATACATCTATGTAACAAATGCCCACACAAATATTTAAATTACATTAACAAATTCATTAACAAAAAATTATAATTAATTTCCTACAAATTAGGCATTTAAAATTACAAATATTATACAAAATATAACAATGAAACTAAACATAGTAACACCTAAAATGGAAATAAAAAAGTCATATATACTAAATTAATATTTATTACCACCATAATAAAATGAACAATATTAAATACAGCAATATTCTTTAAGCTATAAAATATAGCCAAAACTTCGATTTTCTGCTACGCAATATTCTTTGTGACAATATTTACACAATTTTCATGTCACACGATATTTAGGATTCAATATTTGTGTCATTCAACCTAAGACCCGAACACAAGACTTAAAATGACCGTGTCTTTTTATGGTCCAAAGATACCCTGGAGTGTGATTCATCAAGTATAGCTAACGGAGAAAAAGGCTTTCTCTACCTGTATGTTTCAAAATGTACACCATATCATTTATTTAAACACTGACACTACGACTGGACCAACAAATGGAAAATATAACACATAAGAAAAAGAATATTCATTCTTAGATTTTATTTTTCATTTTTTATTTTTTATCTTAGTCAAAAAGATTACTTCAATGCAATTATATATTAACAATTTATCAAAAATGGTACATTAAAATGACAAAAAGATTCATATGCAGCAATGTTAATCAAACTCAGAGAAAGGTCCCAAACAAAGTCATTCAAAACACACTCTCAGACTAACACAAATATCATACAGCACCATGAATACATACATCACACCTAGGCAAACAATAAACTAAATGAACCTGAAGGCCCTACAAGCAAAGAAATCAATGTTCGAAAATCAGTGTATAACTGGTCAATGCTGTGCATAATTGTACATATTCTATTATAATTTCAAATAGGATTCAATGAGGCCTTCCTAATTTCTTGTCTCTCAAATATTGAAATCCTATTTGAAATTATAATAGAATATGTACAATTATGCACAGCATTGATATAATAAATATATAATTGCATCGAAGTAATCTTTTTGACTAAGATAAAAAATAAAAAATGAAAAATAAAATCTAAGAATGAATATTCTTTTTCTTATGTGTTACATTTTCCGTTTGTTGGTCCAGTCGTAGTGTCAGTGTTTAAATAAATGATACGGTGTACATTTTGAAACTTACAGGTAGAGAAAGCCTTTTTCTCCGTTAACTTTCAATTTTCCCCTGATTTCCTACCTACATTTCTCTCCCAGGGGTTCCCCTTGTTATATTGGCTCATCAAGTATAGCACCAGGTCACAGCCACCAGTGCTGGACTGGAATTTGGGCAATGTGTTATTCTGCCAGTGTCAGATGGGCCAGCTTGAAACGACAAGCCTGTGCCTTTATTATACCCCTCCAACGGCCCGATTGATTAAGGCCCATCGGAGGTTGACCTCAAATTCTGCCCACCTAACTTAAATGGGATGAATTAGAGGTCAGTTTTTACTGCCCATCGCTGCAAGAAAATTCCTAGCAGTACGGGGCAGTGAAAACTAGAAAATGATCCCGTCACCATGGGGGAGGACTACCATGGCTGGTAGAGCCTTGTCTTTTTTTAATTTTCAAAATGAAAATTGTGCTTCGGAAAAATATTTTGCCGTATGGCTCCATCATGCAACAATCATTGACAGGAATGTGATGGTGATTCATGGAAGTGCTGTAAGAAATGACTGATAGGTTGGCAGTCTTTTCGTAACTTGAAGGATAGACAAGCAGCAAAGGTGACAGAGTAAATTAATCCGTTATCCTGACTGCCAAAACTCAGACTGTCAAATTATAAATCAGCCCCCAAGTCACCAAATATCTTCATTTCACTATAGGAACCGGGGGGACTCTATGCCTGCATTTTTAACAATCCTGTGCATTCTGGAAGTGGAGGTGCTGGTTCGCTAAAGTGGATATGATTGATCTGAGATACGTGAAAACAATGATCTGTAATAGGAAAACTCAGGACTACAGAACGGCACCAGGAGTGATGTGGAGTCGTCGCGCAACCTTCAACAATGGTAGCAAGGAAGGGAACCAGCAATGTGGTGGAGGTAGAGGTCAATGCCCTAAATACAACTCGTTACCATATCCGGAGGAAGACAGAAAGGCCTTAAAGGGAACCCATTGCCATATCTGGAGGTAGAAGAAACCAATGCCTTAAAACAACTCATTGCCATATCCGGAAGAAGAGGTCAAGACCTTAAAGGAAACTCATTGCCATATCGGAGGGTAGCAGGCAAGGCCTTAAAAGGATCTCATAGCCATATCTAACAAGGCCTTAAAGAGAACTCATTGCTGTATCTAGAGGCCTTCACCAACAACAGTTAATACATACTGCACTGGGAAAGTGCACTTTTGAACCAAACATTTTTGCATCTATCATCTGATTCAAAAAATGTATTTTTGACTTTTTAGATGCGCTCAAATATCACTGCATAATTATACTGCAAAGTGCAATTTCACATAATCTGGCCTATTAAAGCTCTCATTTATGGAAACATTTTCTGATCTTAAACTGCAGTAAATGATAGAAGCAAAAAAGGAAAATCAGATGGTGAACGCAAAGACTGAGCAGACTAGCTTTTTGTAATTTAATAATGGTCAATTAAAAAGTGTTCAAGCCAGTAAATGTTAATTTTCCCTAATTGAATTTGTGTTCATTCGTGATACAGATTCCTGGAACCGCTTAAAGCAGCTTTCCCTGAAATCCTATAATCTACTGTCACTGATGGAGAGCTTCATTAGAGGAAAGGATTGATGCTGTAGACTGAAAAGCCTCTGCAGCCTCAAGCCTCACCTGCAAAAACAAGGTATTAAATTTGTCACCCATTTCAAGTATAGTGTACGGAAATGGGCTACTCACTGGGTTATCAAATCACACCAATTTTCCCTCAAAGTAGTTTTTCATTCAGCAGCCTGTACAAAATGCCTCAAACACCACATGGGTCATTGCACAACTAGGTTGGCTTCCTATGGACCATAGCTCAGCACACAAGACTCTTCACATAATCTTCTGCAAGGATTGGCTTACCCGGCCAACGAAAGGATAGAAGGGGGCAAGTGTAGTGACGGCACCTGATGTACGTGCTCTGGATTAGATAGATTACTGGATCCTAGTGGTTGACACACAACTCAGGCATTTTAGGGTCAAGGAAAGACTTTGGTTCCCAGAGCAGAATAAGTTGGCTCAGCAAGATTACTCAGAGTCCTAGCAATGTCATTCTGTTGGAAGGCTTTAGGGTCTGTGTAGTTCCGCACTCAATCAGCTTCTCTCGCCTTTGTTTTTTTTTCCCTGGGGGATTGTATCATTAGGAACTGCTAGGGATTTAGGTTTTCCTTGTTTGCTCTGATATTCCTTTCTTGTCTAATCTCTTGTTTAACACCTCATATTGTGAGGGTGGCTTGGAGGTGCTCCTTGTTCTTGTCACTCTAGGTTTCTATGG
Organism: Triturus cristatus; assembly: GCF_964204655.1. Taxonomy (NCBI): domain Eukaryota; kingdom Metazoa; phylum Chordata; class Amphibia; order Caudata; family Salamandridae; genus Triturus; species Triturus cristatus. The sequence goes on along the minus strand of NC_140590.1, from coordinate 1,754,301,009 downwards.
AAAAGCTGGGAAGCACTCTACTGTTAATACCATTATGTGTCTTGATTAGTAGAGACCTTGTTCCTAGTTAATCACAAGTTGTCTTTGCTTTATAAAAGAATATCTGTACCCCTTTGAAAGGCAACAACCATCACTCTTGAACTACCTGTGAACTTCCTGCACTGGTATTCTCAACCAACCTCAAAGACCTTCTCGTCTGTTTCTATCCTCTTTCACTGTTCGCTCGCTAGTGTGCTGAGAGGGAGTTTCATTACAAAGATCCATAATTTTAATTTTCTGACCTATATTTGCTGTGCAGTGTTCTGCCATCTTGTGCCCTTATGTCAAGAAACAAAAATAAATAATTACATTAAATAGCTGCTTATTGGCAAGAACTCAAGTGTGAAAGCTATTCTCAGAATAAATATTCCTCCATGGCTACATTTGACTTGTCAAGTTATTGATCGAGACAATTAATTCTCTCTCTTGATTACCTCAATCATAGACAATACTTACCAAAGAGAAATTATCTGGATTAGATATGTACAAGGTTTGCATTTATGAACTTGTAGATGCCCCCAAATATCACTGTGTACTTGTACTGCACGAGTGCAATTTCACATAATCTGGCCTATTAATTCTTACATATGTGGAAGCTTTTTATGATCTTAAATTTAGAGAAGCACAAAAGTAAAAGCAGATGGTGCATTCAAAGACTGAGCAGTCTAGCTTTTTGTAATTTAGTCATTGTCAATGAAAAAGTGGCCATGCCATGAAATGTAATTGAATGTGTGTGAATATGACATTAGATTCCAGGAACCACCTAAAGCAGCTTAAAATCCTAAGTCACTGGTGGAGAGCTTCATCAGAGGAAATGCTTGATGCTGCAGACTGAAAAGTCTCTGCAGGCTGTAGCCTAACCTAACAAATCAAGATCTTAAATTTTACGGCCATTGAAAGTATATTCTACGGAAATGTGCTACTCACTAAGCTGTCAAATCAGGTCTACCTTCCCTAAAAGCAGTGTTTCATTCAGCAGCCTGTACACGAAAGACTTAGACACACCACATGGGTCATTACTCTACTAGATTGGCTTCCTATGGACCATAACTCAGACCCAAGACTCCTCTCATCACCTTCTGTAACGATTAACTTGCTTGGATGTAGCATCATGTGAGTTCTCAATGATGGAATTGTGTGGTTCCTAATGGACTCCGTAGAATTGTGATATAAGCGTAAGAGCGTAGTGAAGTGAATGCAGGTTTAGAATGTTGAGTTTGAGGTTACACACAGAAGAATAAAGATGTGTTATATTAAGCTCCATGTGTGGCATAGTCATTGTCGAGTACCCAGGTGATGAAACTACAACTGGCGAAGAGATTGGAGATAAGTAACCCAAAGATCGACAGGGCTCTCCCGGAGAGTTTGCCGTAGTCCTGCTGGCTGTTTATACGTGCCACGTGTGCCTTTGTCGAAGTGCAGAATTGACGTTTGGTGTCTGTGGAGTGAAAGCGCAGCCCCAGTCCGAGTAAAGCATTTGAAGATAACAAAAGCTACTCTGAGAAGTCTACACAACCTACTGGGAAGGCCATAAAAAAGGAGGTACCGCACTACTACGCAACCTAAAACTATACATCACACAGAGTGATAATGCTAAAGGTGGATGCAGCCAGCATTTGAAAGAGCAGCAAATTGCAAGATAACGCTGAGAACAGAAGCGCTGCGAGGCAGAGATCAACCAGGTGTCAGACAAAACAAAGAGGTGCCTAAAAGCAAAGCAAGTCAAATACAAGAAACGGTTATTTGCTTACCAGGGCTGAGTAAAGAGAGTCATCCTGCCACAGCACTGGGGAAATCACCCCAGAGGACGCACCTGGGGTTGTGCTTGCAGAGACATCTATAAATGAAGTGGCCCACCACCAAAGCTGGCGAGTGGAGCTCAGAACAACTCTAGAGGTTTCCGAAGGTCAGAAGCTGAGAGTGGTGTTTAGAATCATGAAAGTTTGCTTTTCCAATGGAGACCAAGAATGAGGTTGTGTTTCCTATAATTATCAAGAATGGCCCAGAGGCCAGCATGACGCAAGACCTCTGAGATGGTTTGCATAAACAAGATCACCAAGCAGCGTCGGAAGGAATACTACTCTCCATATCAGTAAGTTCCACCAATGGTTAAAATGCCGACGTCTTCTTAAAACCACAGCCACCATTCTATACCGCCAAAAAGCAAAATATTGACGAAAGATGGACTGCCTGGATAGAGACATTTGATGATTTCATTGATGCGATAGAGGAAGCAGATAACAAGAAGGTTATCAAATATCTTAAGAATCTTGCTGGTGAAAGCGTAAAAAAGTCATAAAGAAAATGCTGATGAAATTACCTACTGTCAAATCAAAGCAGCAGTGAATCTCAAGTTCCAGAAGCGACGTTCGACGCATGCCCACTAGGCAAAGCAACAGCACCAGCTGAGGCAAGTTGACAGCAAACGAAGTTGATCGTCTTTAAAATCATTTTCAAAAGGTCTTTCAGTTATAATATCAAGTGAAAGTGAAGAAGATGGTTGTGCTATGTCAATGTTTACCTCAGACAAACGTGTGCATATTGTTCCACACCCTCCGCATGTCCCAAACATCTTCGGATAGCTCCCCATTAACTCAAGCAGTCACTCACGCCCTAGTAACCAGCCGGCTGGACTAAGGCAACACGCTCTAAGCAGGACTCACCACCCAACTCTACAGATGATACAAATCTCAGCCGCCAGACTGATCCTCGGCCTCCACAAATGGACTCACATCACCCCCATCTCAGTAACCTCCACTGGCTCCACATCCAGAAAGGATGCCAATTCAAGATGTTGACACATGCGTACAAGGCCCTCATGACCAAGTACCAGCATATATCAACCACGGGCTAAACTTCCACCAACCTTCCAGACACCTGTTCTCCACCTCCCTTGTCCACACTCCTTGATTCCGCCAAAGCAACAGTGGAGGGAAATCCTTCTCATACCTCGTTGTCAAGTTCTTGAATGACCTCCCGCTGCACCTCTGAACATCATCCTCTCTCCCTGAAGTCAGAAAAGAACTCAAGCCCTGGATCTTCGACTGATCCCAGCAAGAACCCTGAACCTGGATACCATCACGGGTGATTAGACGCGCACTGGAAATCTGAGTTGATTTATTGATTGACTGGCCGCATGTGAGGAAAAACACAGGTTAAAGAAAGATTGGCATGACAAAGCACCAAAGACATTCAAACATTGTCCAAAAATCACACTTAAAGTCAACGGTTGATCAATACTTTGTCTTATCGACAATGATGGGTCGATAAACATCATGCCTAAAGAGAAGTACAATGAACTATGTCTATGGCCCTGGCTTACACCATCAAAAACTAAAGTCTACACATGGGCTACATCAAAGCGATTAAAAAGTAAAGATTTATTTGTAGCAATAATGAAACAAAAAAGCAAATGTTCAAATACCTGTCAAGTGCCTGTTTTCTCAGCTTCAGCACAGCTGCTGACTTGGGACTGAAATCAGTGAACTATAACATAAATGCTCATCACAAAATAGGAAGTCAATTCCCTTTGTTGTTTCATGGGTTGGGAAAACTCAAGACTATGAAAGTACAATTACACATTAATGAGGATGTCCGTCCTATTACTCAAAGACAGATGGATTGCATTTCATATACAGGAAGCTGTTGAAAAAGAACTTGAATCCTTACTTAAACAAGATATCATTGAGCATTCCACTGGTGCAACGCCATGCGTCTCTCCCATAGTGACAGTGGAGGAGCTGTACGCATCTATGTAGATATGTCTCAAGCGAACCAGGCAATTGAAAGAGAACGACATCCGGGTCCACACATTGCTGACATGATAACACAATTGAATAGTGCAAAGATATTCTCTCTCCTTTATCTGAATAAACTTTATCATCAGTTGGAACTTGAGGAGAATTTCAGGTACATTACAACCTTTCTACACATATTGGTCGGTTCCGATCTAAAAGACTGAGTTTTGGTGTGTCATGAGCTGTGGAGCTTTTTCAAGATGTCATTCAACGTATCATACAGCCTGTCATGAAGGCTTTCAATTATAGTGATGTTGAATTAGTTTTTGGAGCTACATATAAGGAGAACGATAAAGCTATCACGCAAGTGTGTAATTCGCTCACTGATGCTGGGTAACCATTGAATGATGAGAAATGTGAGTTCCATAAAACAAAGTTAAAATTCATTGGCTATATCTTTTCTGATGGGGGTATGACACCTGATCGTGCTAAAGTGCAAACATTGTCAACTGCCAGTCCCCCACAAAATGCTTCCATATTACATTGATTCCTTGGCATGGCCAGCTACTGTTCAAAATATATACAAAACTTTGTCACTGCGATTGCTCTGTTAAGAGAGTTGACAAAAAAGTATGTTTAATTTCATTGGTCATATGAGTGCAAACAATGCTTCAAGAAAATTAGACACAGTATTAAGAATGCTATTGAAATGCTATACTTTGATCCAAAGTTCATACTGAGCTTGTTGTTGATGCGTGTCCTATTGGTTTAGGCACACTTGCACAGCACAGTGGACACCTGAATGCTCGAAGTCATATTGTGGCCTACGAAAGCAGAAGTTTGTCCCAAACTGAAAGTGCTCATTCACATTCTGAGAAAGAAAGTTTAGCCATGGTATGGGCTCATGAACATTTCCACGTATTCTTATATGGGAAGTCTTTCACGCTTTTGACAGATCATCAAGCATTGTTGACCATCCTTGGCAATCCAAAGGTAAAGATGCCTTCTCACATTGAATACTGGGGTCTATTATTACAAGAATATAATTATTCAATCGTGCATCGTCCAGAGAAAGATCAAAACCCTGCTGACTATTTCTCAGGAGTGCCTCTGCATTGCCCTGACACCCCTTCCAAGTTGGCTGAAGTATACCTAAATATCATTGTGAGATCAAGCACACCAGCTGATATTTATTTAGAACAAATCAACACAGCCACAAGTCCACACAGTGATATGTTGAAACCAAAAGAAATTATTAAAGATCAGTCTTGGTACCAGCACCCTCAACCTGTTACCCGTGACAGTGAGTACCAAAAGTTCAAAAATGTCAAACATGAACTGTCTGTTACTGAGGACGGCATTATCCTAAGATGTTCAAGAATTGTTATTCCGGAGAGTCTGTGACAACAGATGATTGAAGTGGCACATGAAGGACGCAGTTGAATTGTGGCCACAAAATGAGTCTGGTTTCCACATCTCGATTAGAGAGTTGAAAGTGAATTGAAGGCTTGTCATCTATATAACTGCCTTTCATCGAAAACAACTAAACACACCTTAAACATGTGAGAGTTGCCAAAACACGTCTGGGAAAGAATTACTGTTGACTTCTTCTGTCCTATTGACATCGGACATCACCTAATGGTGATTGTTAATGAATACTAGGATAGGGGTGGGCGGAATTTGCGTAGTCGTGCTATGCAAAGCTCCGCGAAATGGTAAAAAATCTCCCAGAGGATGCAAAAGTTCAGCAAACACGTGGAATTGCTTGTTCCTCTTGTTTGCGATGCTTTTTTCCTGTTCGCGAACACTGTTTGCATGCTTGGGGAGAAATATCTTGTGAACACGCATTTTGAAATCGCGAAGAAGCAAAATTCTGCGAAGCCGTGGATCGTGGAATTTTTGGCAATTCCGCGTTCTCCGCGGAACACGAAATTACCCAAATTCCGTGAGCGGAACGGAATTTACCGCCCAGGCCTAATGAATGCTCCTGTATTCCAATGATGGAAGATCTCTCATCCATCATTCAGGAAAGAGTCATTGAGACATTAGACCACATCTTCACGAAATGGGGTGTTCCTGCGATTTTAAAATCCAACAATGGCCCATCTTTCAACAGTCGAGAATTCAGAGACTTTCTCAGTCATCTTAATGCGAAGCATCAGAAGAACACACCTCTTTTGCCACAGGCCAATGGCCCTGTCGAACGTTTCATGAGTGCTCTTAAGAAAGCTGTTCAGCGTGCTGTACTGGAAAAGCTCAACCTTAACACTGTCTTGAATTCTAGTCTTAGTGCTTGCAGTTCAACTCCTCACTCAACCACAAGTGAAAGCCCTGCAACCTTGATGTTCGGGAGAGCTGCGACGACCAAGTTACCTCAATGGACCACCAGAAGATCAAGTAGTGAGGAAGAAATCTGTGTAAATGACTCGGATCATAAAAGGAACAGGGAGGCCTATGCAGATAAGTACCGACATGCAAAGGATGTTATTTTCACTAGAGGATATTGAGTGCTAGTTCATCAATCTAGAAAACTAAAATCTGATGCTCCCTTCAATGCTGAGCCCTTTCATGCTGTAACCAGCAACATGGTGACTGCCCATTGTCCTGGGAAGTCCATTGTGTGAGATTCCTTGCATTTCTGACATGGAGCTCTTCGCCCATCGGGCACTGATATCAATGTAGAGACTGGGTCTGAAAGGACAAGTGAAAACCCCCTGACTGCTATTGTTCCTACATCACCAATGCAGGTCATGGGCACTTCTACTGACTGTCCCCAGTTTCCGAAGACACGGTCAGGATGTGTGATCAATGCACCACGAAGACTAATTGAAAAACTATGATTGTGCATAGATTTGTAAAAAAATTCTATTTTTTACTCAACAGAGGGGGAGATGTAGTTCTGTGTGAGTTCGGAATGAAGGAATGCTTGTGGCTCCTGATGGAATGTGACATAAGCGTTGTAGCGTAGTGAAGTGAATGCAGGTTTCGAATGTTGAGTTTAGGGTTACACAGAGAAAAATAAAGACATGTTATTCTAAGCTCCATGTGTGGTACCCAGAATGGGACGGACGCTATACTGGCCAAAGAAAGTGTGGAAGAAGAGGACAAGTGTAGTGACAGCACCTGATGTACGTGCTCTATAACTGTTAGACTGAAAAATCATTCACTTTGTGATAAAAAGCTGAAAGTTGGTACAGACATTTGTATTTGTAATAGTAATCATATAAGAGCAAGCCCCTAATGGATCTTGCCTATGACGTCATACAGTCTAATCGAAATCCAAGATAGTGGGCAAATATCAAAAAATAATTTAAAATCTTCTGATTTGCGTAAAATTTGACACAAACGTTCATGTGTACATTTCACTGCATGTCAAATACATGCCCACGTTGGATCTAGACTGTGACGTCATAAATTTAAAACCAAAATGGACGTCAATAGGGACGCTAGGATTAAGTAACACACACTGTAGTGAAATTAAACTTATAAATTGCATCATTCGTATCCCTACAACACATTCTATGAACATGTGGATAAAGTTTCCATTGTAGTTAAACAATACAAGACTATATTAAACACTGATAACATTGATATAAGATGAAACAATGATGATTCAAGTTTGTATACTGTCTTAATCTTGATAACAGTTTCCACTGCAAAAGCAAAGGTCGGTGCACAGGAGTCTTGCATTTGAGCATTTGCATTGATTTTGGCACGACTTTTTCCACCACAACAAATAAGTTCTTTGCATGCCTTAGAGGTCTCCGGAATGGTTTTCCATTGTGGTACCATTACTCCATCAATCTTTTTCCAGCCCCAATCATTTAAATTTGACAATTCTTGCATGGGCATTAAAGTTTGACCCCAAACATGACCCCCTTGGAACGCAGATCATGTTGAAGATCTTGTCTAGGTGGGATGTTTTCAATAGTTCTGTTGGCACTTGCAAATATGAATTGGTGTGCACCGTTTATTTCATGCAATGGGCAAGTAAGGCTATACATTAGTACAATGAATCTCTCGACATTTCCAAAATGAACAGGATCAACAGAACTTGGTTGGTCGGACAGAAAGTTAAATGCGGGAGTAGCAGAAGATAGTGCTATCTAGGTGTGAAAAGCTGCTTTCTTCCCTCTCCCATGAAACGTTGAATGTGGTGTCGCAACCGGTAACAGTATGGAACAAGCATTGGTAAATGCATTAGGTTTCACCTTTGCTATTAATAATAAGCTGCTTTTTGTTTTTTGTGCCTCTTGGGGGAGCAGGAAGAGGGGTCACCGGGGAGGTAGTCGGTGAGGATCTGTTTTATACATATTCTAGGGGGTTAACACAAGCATTAAAGCTGCTTTAGCAATAATATAGGACACTAAAGTGATAAGCATGAGCGGATGCATTGATTTGTACCCTCAGGTGCATGTCCGAGTATATGGTACTGCCAGGAGCAGATGCCTTGATTTTTACCACATACCCAGATACATTGCCATACCATGTTTCGAGGTTTAACAATACACACTTATAAACAATTCACAAGTACATCTGTGTGTAGCTCCAGCTCCTCTCAAGAGCGGATTCCATGAGCATGGAGAGAAAAGGGGAGCAAGCAGAAAATGAAGTCAATGGGAATGGAAGAGGGTAAACGAGACAAAGGATTCTGGGGGTGAAAAGGAAGCTGGAGAGAAGGGACATAAGAGAGGAAAGAAAGGGATGCAAAATAAGGCAATTGATGGGAGTTTAGTCTGATGTATGGATCAGAAAAAGAGCCTGGAAAAGTAAGGACAATGGGAGGTAAGGCTGCTGGATTGTAACGAAGGAGCCACGTAGTAAAAGACTGAGACGGGTGCAGCAAAACAGACGGGCTTGAGGAAGACAAAGACTGTTGGGGATGGGAGGTTCTACAGGGGGGTGAAAATAGATGGTTTTGAAAGAAGGGTGGTGATATATGGAGAAAGGAAATTCGGAGAGGTGCAGGGACTATACTTGGTGCGGGAGTTAAGCGTTGCACTCAGCTTGGTTCCCAAAGATGTCCATAAGCCAGCTGAATGAATAGCTGCCCCATGCCTCCCTTCTTCGCCACCCTCACACATCTGTTGGCTCCCTGATATAACATATAGAGCTCCACTCCAAGGCACACGATTTTACGGAGTGACCCCGCCATGCTTGGAAAAGTGAGGCAGGGCGCGTCTACGTATATGGAGAGGGCTAAAGAAAGCAAGGGGACATTCAAGGATATAAATGTGTTTAATGTGTGAGTATTGGAAAAAACAACAAAGGTGCTCGAACTTTGAAGTTTGGCAGTGCGTCAACGCTCATGCACGAAAAACCACACAAAGTAGCCATACCTTAGGAATATCATGAAAGGAGGCACACAGGCACACCAAATCTTTAACATTGGGAAAACCAGCTACAATAGAATAGTTGAGAATCAAAAAAGAAACACAAGATATGCCGGTAACAAAGTAAATTATGAGAAGTTTCTGTGTGAACATATGTTTGCTGCAGCTCCATCTATTCAGGGTAAAAAAAATGTAGGTACAGTAGGAACGTTTTTTTACAGAAACAACTGTTAAAAACATTTCTCTCCGCATCAGACATAAGTGCAAATTTTGCAATGTCTGTTTTAAATATTTAGTTACGGGGAAAGGATCTTATTTTTGCAAATTGAACAGAAAAACGTATACAAGATATTTTGTTTCAAACAATAATTTTATTAATTCTCAATTACTAAACCTTTTCATCCTTCTGATGGGGGTAAGGGCCAGCCTGGTGGGGGGCACCAAGCAGCACCAAACATACACCACCAGTGGCACAGGGATGGCCGGGTGCAGGGTGCGTTGGGCACTCAATGCATTCCTATGGGGATTCTTCTTTCTGGAAACAGGCTGCAAGCGTCGCACTGGAGGTTGCAGGAGGAAGACCATCAACAGCAGAGGTAAGTAGAGATGAAGGGGGTCCTAGGGGCACAGTCAGTTCAACTCTCCTAGGCGGGTTCAGGGTGCCTTTTGATGTCGAAGTCTTCTTACCGGAGCCAGTTGTGGTCTGGGGGAGCCTTTGGACTCGCACTGCAGGCGCCGTCGTGGAGATCAAGAGAGGCCAGCCAATGCTGGACTCAAGGTCAGGATCACTGGGGAGACCTCACTGCACAGGTGGGTCACTCAGACTCTGGCCGTAGGAGTCTGGTGCAGAGGGGCAAGTGACATTGATCCACCAGGATCCTTGGATTTGGATTCTTCTGACAGAGCCACTGTCCTCAGGAGATTGAAGTCTTTTTCGAAGGCAGCAATCCACCCAGGGTTTTCAGAGTTGCTGGCTGCAAAACAGTTCGCAGGGTCGTTGAAACTAGAGACAGGCCGTAGGGCTGGGGCCAAGACAGTTGTCATCTTCAGTCTTCTCTGCAGGGATGTCTTCTTTCTTCTTAGGTGATCGCAGATCTAGTTTCTAGGTCTGGGGAGCCACCTTAACAGTGGCGGCTCCTCCATTGGGGCATCACCCCACTGCTTTCTAGCAGTGCGAGAAGCAAAAACATAAAATGGTAAAACTACCATCTTATGTTTCTGCTTCTAGCACTGTCAGAAAGCAGAAGTGCCTGGTTGGCGGTGGGCGGGAGGGTATGCCTGATTGTGGGCGGTCCTGCTCGAGGGCAGGGGGGAGTGGCTTGCCCACTGTTGTGGGTACTGACTGTTTGGTCGGCCCCAGGGCGGACCAATCCAGTCATGCGCACTCAGCCTTTTTCTCTCTCATAGAGAAAATGGCCTCTCAACAGGCGCCCAGCTGGGGCGCTATCTGCTGCACCGCAGTAATCACAGCATTGCCATTGCAGCGTTATGATTGGCGGGAGGGGAGGGTGGCTGCTTGACAGAAAACTCCACAGCTGAAGGCCTCCCTGGCCCGCGGGCGCATGATGCGTGCCATTGTGCGCCCTGTGCCTTCACTTCTTCAGGTTCTGCCTGTGAAGACGAGCAGGCAGACACATGCCTCAGTCCCTCACGTGCCTGCTGTCAGTGCTGCCCAAACTCTGCCTCACTGTCCACAGTACCACAAGCAGAAAGGCCCCCTCCTCAGCTCACCGTGGACAGTCCGTCCATTCAGGGGAAGCTTCATTGTCCCTCTGTGCGAGGGGCGGGCGCATCCTGCTGGTTGTGCACGCTATGTCACTGTGCAGCCTACCAGCCTCCGCCGCCTCTCCCGGGCTCTGCAGGACAGCGAGGAACCCAGGCACATCCTCCATTTAATGGAGCACAGCTCGGCCGTGAGGAAAACCAGGCCTGGATCTCTGGAATGGGTCACACCGGTGAGAGCTGTGGGGAGCGCGCTTCACGAGGGTAGAAATGCCAGCAATGCCATATGCACAGACGTATACCATTATATGGTGAGTGAGCCGTCTTTGGGTTGTGGGTGTGCTGTGGCCACATCGGGTAGTGGCGGGGTTTTCTGTATTTGAAAGTCGCTTAGGTTGAGCAAGAGCTTATTTAAGGCTCCACGCTAGGGCTGCGAACACCTTTCTCAGAAATGTTAACTCTCAGTGCGTTTGGAATATAGGAATCTTTATCGAATGCATCAGTACCCTTCTTACCAGCACCCCAGTCCCATGTAGGAAGCACCCCAAAGGAAAGGAAAAGTATCAGCTGCACTTGGTGCTCTCATAGAACTACATATTTGGTGCACGATGCAATGGATAGCTACATGTATTTTATTGCATTGTGTAGCGCCAAGTACGTTTGCTAATGGCCTTCTTAGGGAGACTGTGGCGTCTTCAGTCTGGTTGTGCAGTAGGGTCAGTGGCGGGTGCCTCACGAACGGGCAGGGGTATTCAATGCAGTTAGTATATAACAATATTCACAAATTCACCTGTAACCCCATGCTGTCCCACTGAGGACTGTGGTGCTTCGAGAAGGGTGTAGTTTTTACTTGTGTTTGGCAATGTTTGAGGCATGGTCGCAGACAACTGTCACGGACAAGACACAAGCCAGACGTGATTGTCTCGGAGGCTACAGATAGACGCAGGGGTGCTCAGCTCACTCCAGAGATTTGAGTACAACCAGCAGGTCACACGCTCAGATATCACTCGATGTCTCGCTTCTCTTACTGAACTTTGTTACAAAGAGTACTATTGAAGAGACAGCAGGTAACTCTTGCTGTGCAGAACAGCAACAACCTGGAACATACATTTACAATAATAAGCAGGGGCATAGCTTCAAGTGGTGCAGCAGGTGCAGTGGCACCAGGATCCAGATGCTTGAGGGGCCATCAAATCCTGATATTTTACTCTTCAAAAGGGCACCCAGGGCTCTCATCACCTTCCTTGCAGTAGTGTACTTACGGCTTGAACACTTGTATGTAGTTTTGGTTACAGGTTGAACACATGTTGGATGCAGTTTCGGTTTGCAAGCAGTTACAGGTTGAATATGTTTACGTGGTAACACGTGTATATTGTAGTGCTGCATGTGCTAGCTTGTGCTGTGTATAATGTCCTCTGTGCTGTAGCTTTCCAGAAATTTACCCCCTTCCCCATACAATTATACAGTGAACTTGTGTGGTATGTGTGCTGTTTCTCTGCACGTAGTCACAGGATGGATGTGCGCTGTACTATAGCTGTGCATGTCATTACACTTTGAACTTGTGTGGCACGTGTGCTACACTAGCTTGGCACCCATCTCCAGGTTGAGCAAGTGCTAGGCCGCAGCTATGTAATTGGGTACAGGTTAAACTTGCTGTGCTTCTGATTAAACTTTAAATTTTGCGTGGCACCTTTGCTGCACTGGCTCTGTATAAGTGGAACATATGCACCGCAGCTGTATATCTGGTTTTAAGCTGTGTTTTATATGTGCAAGTAATACTGAATGTGTGCAAGGGCCATGTGTACACTGTTATTTGTCTGAAAATGCACCATTTACCCACTCTTTTTTCAGAAATGTTCGGGGACAGAACCCCCCCCCCCGAACGCCCTTTAGCTGGCTCGGGCTAGCTTGCTATGCTCGCTCGCCGCAGTGCAGTACGGCAATTGTTTTACGCCACACCACTTTCAAATGTCACCAGCCGCCACTGCACCTTAATACTAAATTTAAGGGGTGTTTTAGAGGAGTAGTAGGTAGGGCCAATGGGCACTTTTATGCCACCCTCCTGTGGAAGGGGGCGTAGACCTAGACCTGATTGGAGGAGTCCCCTAATCTTGAAGATGGAGGGAGCTCAAAAGTGTGATTAACTTCCCCTCTTTTTCCTAATATTGTAGGGGCATATCTGCTCATACAAATATGCACACACTTGTGATATATTGAACCCTGCCATAGGGCTGGTAAAGCCTGCTAGAGGGGTAACATCTATATCTTAGGCAGTGTTATTTGGCACGGCACAAAGTTAGTGTGCCATGTCGACTTTATTGTTTTGTCTGCACCATGCCATGCAAGCTGCAGTGGCAGTCTGCATGGCCTAGGTACCCAGATGCCATTTACTAGTGAGTTACTGGTTGCCTGAAAGGCTAATTGTGGTACAGTTTTAGGGAAAGAACACTGGTTCTGGTAACCTGGACAGTAGGGACCCAGTACTCTACAGTCAATATTGCATCAAAGGCCAGGCAAAAAGTGAGGGGGTACTTCAACAGAACCCCATTTTCTCACACACTGAAACATGTTGAACCTTTCTTTTACAAGCTGTAAATATTTCCTTACTTTCCCACATGCAGCCATAAAATATGCTGATTTAGTGCTGGACCTGTTCCAGGGTACATTTTGAAATGTGCAGCCAAAGCACTGGTGGAGACTATGGGTCTACAATCTGCTGTGGGAATCCCCAGCGCCAGACATAAAAAACAAGTTAGGGAGGTCATTGCGAGAAAGGCATTACAGGGAATGGGACTGTGACGTGAGCTGTGGAAAATTAAAAGCCAACTAAATGAACAGCGCTGGTTTAGAGCATGGCTAGGATTAAACAGAAATGTCAGCATTTTAAAAATAAAAACGAGCACAGTGCAAGCGATGTGCAGGCAGTGCCTTTAAAAACATAGATCTACAAAAGCAGAGGGAAACATTACGTGGGCACTGGGAAACTGAAAGGAGAGGCACAAGATACAACGCGAGAAAACTAAAGGAAACAGTAGGCTACAGCCAATAGTAACAGGGGAAAAGCAAGTGGCAAACATAGAAACCAATGAAAAGCAGGGAAAGCAAGGGGGCAGGATGTAATCCCCTTTTAAGATTTATATTAAATACAATAGATTTCGCAAGCGCTGTGGAGGCAAAACCTAAACAGGGCAGAGATTCACATATAGCAAATCCTAAGTTTGCTGCAATACTGTGAGCTAAAATGTAGCAGAACTTTTTTTCCTGTACCAAAACCTAACCACAATTCTTGAAATCCAATGTTTATAAAATTAGCAATAGAAAGAATGACTACATCGTTATCTACTTTACGAATCATTTTTTTGGAATGACCTTCAGTTGCTGCATGGAAAGAATCAAGAATAACTTGTATGTCCGCCTCCTCATGATTGCAAGACAAAATCATTTCTAAATTCGTAATTAGTGTGGAACTTACAACTTTATCGTGGCAGGTGACAATTACTTGCTTCTCTTTGTTAGTAATAAGTTGCACACACCTACTCAGTAAACCAAACTCTGTCTTGTTTTCGTATCGTCTAAGGAAACTATGCCAATGTTTGGATACAGGAGTGTTAGATTCAACTTGCTTGCGAAGACCCTCATCTCTTTTGTCTAACACTTTGCTTGATGCTTCCAGTAATATATATATATATATATCCCACACAAAATCCAATTGTTTCACACTCCTTGCTTGAGTTTCCAAGTATTTTAAAGAAAGTCATTTTGATATGAAGCCCCGCCATCATCACAACATATTAATCTTCACCATATAGATGTAGTACATTCTTTTGAATTAGTTTTGCTAAGGCAAAGAGAAGTTGGTCCATTGAAATAATAGGTGTTTGTCCTGGATTGAGATAAAGAACAGATTCTTTAATGACTTTCATGCAATAGAAGACCAGGGATTTAGAATGAGCACTTTCTGTGAACATCGGCAACAATGCAGTATGGCAGTGGTCTATTGATGGGTGGTAGCAAAGATTCATGACATGCTGCCCGAGAAATACTTTCATTAGAAGAAATATTTCCATTCTTAACATTGCGCCTCAATATTTCAAACCATCACTTTGATGATCAACAACTACTGTTAGTAATGGAACGTGATAATCTGCATTGTTCATTGAAGCTGGTTCGGTAGTTGTAAATAGTACTGGAAGATTTGAAATCTGTTCTGATTTTGCCATATTAGGATTAATCACCACAATACCACGATCAATTCCTTCTAGTTCTGGGTGTTGTGTCTGAGTTACTGCCGTTCCATGGAAATGTCTTTACCTGTCATGGAACTTGGGTTGTGACCTATGTTAGCAATATTTCCACTGGAAACATCAGTTTTGGTGGTCACACAACTTGTCACTTTCATACAGTGCGTAAATGCTATTTCCTAAGTCAGCAGGTATTTGCGAAACCATATCATATGAAATACAAATACCTAGTTTATTGAACATGTCTATAAGTTTTCAATTCCTCGTTTGACTGTGGATAGAAAGAGCAATGTATATTGACAGAGGAGTTTCTTTGTTGCTGTTATGTCTTAGAACTGAATGAGAGTCTATTCTGAATTCTTTACACTGTTAAACATCAGTAATTCAGATCTATACAATGTTATATTGGTAGTGGCTGTTTCACAGGAATAATGATCTCTTATGTCGGATCCATCAAGTATCATTTAAACAAGGAAAAGTAGCGATTCCGGAACTGATCGGTTTCTCCAATCATCTTCAAACGTTCCATTGAAGTTTTCAGATTTCTGCACCATGCCCCTTCTAACAATGCTTGCTGTATTAGCAATATTTACGGCATCAAAATCTGACTTGTCATAGGTAAATACTAATGCAGATCCTAAGTTACTTTCGAAAACTAACAGGATGTCTCTTCCTTCATTGTATGAGTTCAAACCTCTTGTATTTTGGAGCATTCTCTCTATTAGTCTTGTTGAGTTAACCTTACCAGCAGTGGAATCGAGCTGCTTTACTCTGCTTGTGTAAAGGTTTACAAAGTCACAGAGTTTGAAAACTTTTTAACATCTCCCACTCACAAATATTTCAGATATGAGACAAGCTCGGCTAAGCTTTACCTTCTACTGAGGTTTCACTAGGTTATTCGTTTTTATTCTTTCATGCACTACATGCTCTGTTATAGAGTCCAACTAAACATTTATACTGGTATTCAGCATCCTGTGTGTGCATATCACACATAGCCAATTTTACAATAAGTGCTGCATCTTGAACCAACTCGGCACACTGACAAAGGCTAGCATTCACATCATCTGTTTTTGCTTTATGCATTACAGATGTATCTGATTCTTTGCAAAAGAAACATGCACACTTCCAGGAATTTTACTTGGAACTGGAATTTCCGAACGTGTTTTAACTGGGCTACCATATAGATCCGCATCACGATGTTTTCTTTTCTGAGAGTATTGCAGATTTAGATTGCTGCACTCGTTAAAACACAGTTTATGCCACACTACATTGCTAGTCCCTAATGTCTGCTCAATACCAGAACCATCATTAAGCCATTCTAGTTCTGTATTCAAAGGTACGCATTCCAATTCTTTAAATTTCTTCAGGTTATGGTCTAAAACACAATATCTAGAACCATAATGTTTGCGTGCAGCATTTGCTGGACTAATACGTCTTTCCGAAGTGCTTGCCTCACAAAGAACACAGATGGACCAATTTGTTGCAATAAAATCATTGTGCGGGATAGCTGGACCACTGGCTGTGACTGTTGCAGCAAGGTATTGTTTCGACATGCTACTTATTTTCAGGCATTACAGAAGACATGTTGAATCTGAAAAATAAGAAAGGTACATTTTGATATATATAATACATATTAATAGATGTTAATACATGTTAATAAGTAGGGATATTTACAACAAATGTTTAACAGATTTGAATCTTAAAGTTTTCTACATGATTTTAACAGCCATTTTGGATTTATATGTATGAAGCCACAGTCTAGATCCAACGTGGGCATGCACATGACATGTACACATGAACGTTTGTGCCAAATTTGATGCGCATCAGAAGATTTAAACTTATTTTTTTATATTTGTCGACCAGCTGGGATTTCTATTAGGCTATATGAAGTCATAGGCAAGATCCACTTGCTGTTATATGATTACTATTCAAAGACAAATGTCTGTACCAATTTTCAGCTTTCTATCACAAGTTGAATGATTTTCATTAGAAAACAGGCTTAACAGCTGTACTAGGATAGATTATTGAAGTTTGGTGGTTGACACACAACACAGGCATTTTAGGGTCAAGGAAAGAGCCTTCGGTTGCCAGTGCAGAATAAGATGGCTCGGAAAGATTACGCAGAATTGTAGCAATGTCATTTTGATGGAAGGCTTCGGGGTCGTGTAAATCAGCATTCAAACAGTGTCCCTCGCCTTTGTTGTTTTTTTCCTGGGAGATTGTATCTTTAGGGACTGCTAAGGATTGTATCTTTAGGGACTGCTAGGGATTGTATCTTTAGGGACTGCTAGGGATTGTATCTTTAGGGACTGCTAGGGATTGTATGTTTAGGGACTGCTAGGGATTGTATCTTTAGGGACTTCTAGGGATTGTATCTTTAGGGACTGCTAGGGAATGTATGTTTAGGGACTGCTAGGGATTGTATCTTTAGGGACTGCTAGGGATTGTATCTTTAGGGACTGCTAGGGATTGTATGTTTAGCGACTGCTAGGGATTGTATCTTTAGGGACTGCTAGGGATTTTATCTTTAGGGATTGCTAGGGATTTAGGATTTCCACATTTGCTGCTCTCATATTACTAAAATCACACCAATGCTCTTCTAACTAAAATGTCTCATGAAGAAAGCAAAATGTTTTTCAAAACTACCAACAAACTTATGAGGCCACGAATTTAAGAACGGCTACAAGTCTGTCAATAACAATAATAGAGGTACGTCATTCCAGCCTTAGAATTGGTGTAGAAGGCTCGGCCACCAGATCTGGTGTTCGATATGCGTGGGACGTGTACAAGTAGGAGTCTGGCTGAGTGTGGGTGCCCAGAAGGCTTGCACTTCCTGTTTCATAGCTAGGGTGTGCTGGGGGGGGCTAGGGTGTCGAGCTGTGAAAATATTCTGAGGCTTGAACCGAGACCACTTCGGAAGTGCCGAGGGGGGAGGGGGGGGGGGGCTCCTGCGAACAACACCTCGTGTGTAAGTGTAATTAAGAGTTGCTTATGGCTGCACCCTGCGGTCTTATTTCTCAGCGCATGTTTGTGTTATTTTTAAATTTTGAGGTCCGAGCCCTAAACCGGCCCTTTTAGGGCACTGTACCTTCTTGCTGAAGCCCGCGGAGTGAGTTTATTTTCTAAATACACACCGTTGTCCACTGTAAATATACCTTGTCCTTCCCAGGCTATGCTCTGTGTTTTTAGCACAACACAGCGAGCGTCATGGAAAATGTTCTATTATAATTTGCTTAGTGCGCCGCCCCTGATTATTATCAAAGCACTTTCAAAGTCTGGACTTGGGCGGATATGATGTGCTCGAACACTGAATTTAGATTACCTGCAACACAAAGAGAGAGGTTGGAAGAAGGCGGCTCGCAGTGATGCCAGTTAGGCAAACACCATTACAGTGCCGCTAATGTGCAGAATTAGTGGCCCCGTATTAGATGCAATAGTTATGGCACCCAGCAATTTCTTTTTTTTTTTTTTTTGTTTAAGACATTTTTATTGAGTTTTCTGAAGAAATAAAACACAAAAAATACAAAAGGAATACATTCAAATAGGAAATCAAAATCGTACTTACAAATTATAGAAACCAATTAATAAGAAGCAATATAAAAATCCCATAAAGTGACCAAATAATAACAGAAAAGAAGAAAAGAAAGAGAGCTAAAGAGAGAGGAGAAATAAAAATAAAAGGAAGGTAGAGATCAAAGAAATAAAGAACATAAATCATAGAATGTAAATCAGAGAATAGCAAATGTCCTGAGACCATATAAGATATCAGAGAAAAGAACCAAATTAGGAAAGAGGAGCATGTGAAGAGAGATAAGATGTAAAAGGTAGCCAGAGGAGATCAGATTAAATTTTTTGAGAAATGACAGAAGAAGAGACACTGGCAATCCGATGTTCATCGCAAATAAAATTCCACCGCATTAATGAA
Organism: Triturus cristatus; assembly: GCF_964204655.1. NCBI lineage: Eukaryota > Metazoa > Chordata > Amphibia > Caudata > Salamandridae > Triturus > Triturus cristatus. The sequence goes on along the minus strand of NC_140590.1, from coordinate 1,754,282,012 downwards.
GATATTTTCGAATTGTCTTTCCATGAAGATAAAATGACTTTGAAAGCTAATGCAATAAAAAGATCAAACAATAAAGAAATAGACGTGGAGTCATCCAAATCAGGTGAAGAGGAACCTAAAAAAACATTATGAAATGACAAACTCAGATTACAATTAAAAATGTTCATACATTTTGACCAAACTGATTTCCAAAAAGTCAGAACATTAGAACAATCATAAAGGAGATGTCTCAAAGTGCCGGTATGTTTAGAACAAGACCAGAATAGTGGAGACGTGGAAGGGGAGAACTTGGATATACAAACAGGAGTAATAACAGCTCTATTGTAAATAAAATACAAGGATTGAGTTATACGAGCAGCCGCAGAAATTTTAAATAACTTAGACCATAATTTATCCCAGACATCAATAGTAAATGAAAGGGATAAGTCTATTTCCCAAGCAAGTTCAGTAGGGGATTTAGATCTCTCGGTTATATGTAACAACAATAGTTTATAAACAAGAGCGGCTTTAGGTTTATGCATAGGAAATAGACTGGATAATGGTGTTGGGGGAGTAAGGGATGGTGAGGTTGCAGGAGAGTCAAAAGAAGCTAACTGTACTTGTATAGCAGCTGAAACTAAAAGATACTCAGTAAGAGAAGTGTCAGGTAGTTGAAATTGTGTTTGCAAATCAAGGAAGGGAATAACAGATTGTTGAAGAATTAATTGATGAACAAAAATAATGCCCTTCTCCTTCCAGTGTTTGTAGTAAAAAGATTTACCCTTGTATTTAAGAAATGTATTATACCAAATAGTAGAAGATAGAAAGCATTGAAAATGAGTTAAACCCTTAGTGAATGTATTATAAAGGCTGAGTGATAAGCCTTAAAATCGGGAAAACGTACTACACCTTCAGACTTAGGGCGTTTAAGTTTTATAAGGGAAATACGTGGGCGTTTCTTATTCCATAAAAATTTTACACAAATGGAATTAATTTGTGACAAATATGAAATGGGAATGCGAATAGGCAACATAGACAATATATAAAGGACATGAGGTACAATCAACATTCTTATAGTATCTAACCTACCCCACCAAGAAAGATATAGTGGGGTCCAGGTGAGAAGCAAAGATTGAATATTAGTAATTAATGCTGCAAATGTAAATTTAATTGTGGCAGGTAGGGAAGCGGAGAACCAAATACCAAGGTATTTAATTTTCGTGGGACACCATGTAAAATTAGTATCATTAAACATATATTGATTACATAACGGGTTCAGGGGTAAAACTTCTGTCTTAGAGAGATTTAATTTATAACCAGAAATGCTGGAGTATAGCCGAACCTCATCCAAGAATGGGTGAAGGGATGTAAGAGGATTAGCCATATATACCAATATATCGTCAGCATATGCTGATAATTTAATTTCTAAAGAGTTATACGTAAAGCCAGATATATGAGCATTAACCCGAATACGCTCAAGAAAGGGTTCGAGACAAAGGACAAATAACAAAGGGGAGAGAGGACAGCCCTGACGTGTACCACGAGACAAAGAAAAAGATTTAGAAAAGTGATTATTTACAAAAATACTGGCCAGTGGACAGGAGTACAATAATTTAATATATGAAATGAAGGTTGGACCAAAACCAAACCATTGGAGGGTTCTAAACATAAATTGCCAATTAATACGGTCAAACGCCTTTTCGGCATCTAGAGACAACGCTGCAAGAGGAGATTTAAATTTTTTTGCATGAGATATAACATTAGCAAACATACGAGCATTATCTGCTGCTAATCTACCCTTAATAAATCCAACTTGATCAGTCTTAACCAATAATGGAAGAAGACTCTCAAGACGAATAGCAAGAATCTTTGCAAATATCTTACAATCATAGTTAATTAATGAAATAGGGCGATAGTTTTTGCACAGGGAATGATGTTTGTCAGGTTTGGGAATAATAATTATTAAAGCATCCATAAAGGAGCCAGAGGCCTTCGCATCATTATTAAAGGAATTAAACAGTGTCAGCAGCTTAGGAACAAAAATCGATGTAAAGGTAGAGTAGAATTCGACCGAAAAGCCATCCGGTCCTGGAGCCTTTGATTTTTTAAAGGATTTAATGGCATTAATAATCTCTTGGGCAGTAACCGCATCCTCCAATGAATCAAATTCACTGGGTAAGGAAGGGGAGCACCCAGCAATTTCTGACGCCCTCTGCTGCAGACTTTACCTGGTAACGTGAATCCACTCATTACAAGTTTTCCTCTTAAAACATGGATTTACATCTGAATATGGCCCTATGTTCTCACAGCCATAATCCACATCCTGAATTTACTGGGCATTTTTCCTCTTGTACATTTCTCCAGGTTTAACCTGACAGAGTTCCTAGTGGAAAAATGTAGGGTTGCAGTAATTACAACAAACATTGCAATTCCAAACTCCACGTTTGCACAGGGATCGCCTGTCATAATCATGGCCTTGGTTCGCTAGCCTATTGGAGGGCTGGCGTTGGAGGGATTCGGCCTACAGCTGGAAGAGGGTTCCAGATCCAGGGACGTTTTACACATTTGTCCTGATTCATTGACCCAACAATGGGATACACAGCAACAACCTCACACGTTCAGGGCAGGCTCACAAAGATCTGATACAACGCAGCTCATCTGATACAACGCAGCGCAGAGACTATGGCTGCTCAGTGCATCAAAGGGAGCGCGCCAAACAGCGCCATATCTACTAAGATATGTTTCTGTGCACTTTACGCTGCCATGCGCCACTGCACACAACCTTGCCTGATACTGTAAGGGTGTGTCCGTGATGTCTAACATAGGTTTTACAGAGGAAGGCTACCTTTCCAGTCACAATCCTGTGCTTAGACAAAGTTTAAATAAATAAATACTTGGATCTTTGGAGTGCAGCTTTTCACCCGTGAGGGCATCCAGGCACTGCCCATAACCATGGGTAGATTAAGTGATTTGCCCAGAATCACAGGATGTTGAGCCGAGACTTGAACCTGGAACACTAGCTCCAAAGTCGGCAGCTCTGGCCGTTACACCACATTCTCTCTCCAATACAATCTCTCTAATATTTTTCAAAGTTTATATCTGTGCTGTACACACATGGCGCCCATACAAAGTTGAAAAAGCTTGTGGAAAATAAAATGTTTTTCCAACGTTACTCTTGCCTCAAGGAGGCATAATTTGTTTGAGCATTACATTTTTGCCGTAAATACTGGTCTACAAATGTTAGACGTGATTTATGTCAAAACCCCTTGATGGTTGCATAAGAACGCCCCTCCCTATACCATCCATCAAATGCCACTTTGATGTAAAGTTGTGCATAGATGTCACTTTGCGTGACTTTAGGGCTACTGTTCATAGCAAAACAATTGAGCAAGAATGTAAATTCCAAAACAAAATCTTTGCTCAGTCGAGTGCTGGGGTCACCCGAAAAGCCGGGTCTTGAGGTCTTTCCTGAACTGAGGCACTGTGGGAGATGCTGGAGGGGGAGGATTTTTCAAGCTTTGACTGCGAGGTAGGAGAGGGATTTTCCTCCTGTTCTTGTCTTGCTGACATGTAGGACGGTGGCTGGTGAGATCTGGTGTGATCGGAGGTGTCTTTTGGGTGTGTGGAAGGAGAGGCCGCTGTTCAGGTATGCATGTCCGGTGTTGTGGAGGGCCTTGTATGCATTGGTGAGGAGCTTGAAGGTTATTCCTCTTTCGACTGGAAGCCAGTGGAGATCACAGAGGTGTTGGGTGATGTGACTGTGATGGGGGATGTCGAGGATCAGTCTGGCTTCGGAGTTCTGGACAGTCTGGAGATTGCGAAGGAGTTTCTTGTTGATTACGGCGTAAAGATTGTTTCCGTAGTCCAGTCTGCGGCTGATGAGTGCGTGCGTGACAAAATGGATTTGGTTGGGATCCATCAGAAGGTCTTTCGAACCATGCAGAGAGTGTTGAAGCAGGTCGAGGAATCGGCGTTGATCTGTTGGTTCATTGTGAGCAATGAGTCTAGTATGATGCTGACGTTTTGTGCATTGACCGTCGGGGAGGGTGGATTTCCGAGGGCGGAGGGCCACCAGGATTTGTTCCATGTGGATGGGGTGGAGCCAAGGATGAGGACTTTTGTATTTTCTAAGTTGAGTTTCAGGCAGTTGTTCTTCATCCAGGGGGGCTATGTAGACATTTTTATTTTTTAATTGTTTTTATTGAGTTTTATATAGCGGGAACTTGACCCTAATCGGATATCAGAGCACTTTACATAGCACCAGTTGCATTACATGAGGACACATTAATTTTTGTTAGGCACTGGGAGATTAGGTGATTTGCCCAGAATCACAGGATGTTCAGCGTCATTGCTGAGACTCGAACCCGGTTTCCCAGATTCGAGGTTGGATGCCCTAGCCATTAGGATAACTCCTCTCCCTACCCTCTCCATGTTGAAGAGGGTGGGGCTGAGGGAGGGGGCCTGGGACACTCCACAGTTGGTCTCTGTCGGATCTGAGAGGTAGGGAGGGAGACTGACCTGCTGAGTTCTGCCAGTGAGGAAGGAGCGGATCCGGTTGAGGGCCTTGCCATGGATGCCGACATCGTGGAATCTGGTGGCCAGGTGCGATGGGAGACAGTGTCGAATGCAGCAGAGAGTTCCAGGAGGATAAGGGTTGCCGTTTCGCCCTGGTTGAGGACGGAGCGGATGTCATCGGTTGCAGCGAATAGGGCGGTCTTGGTGCTGTGATTGCTCTGGAATCCGGATTGGAAGATGTCCAGGATGTTGTTAGCTTCGATGAAGTTTGCCAGCTGGTTGTTGATGGCCTTTCCGATGACCTTGGCTGCGAAGGGAAGCAGAGAGATGATCCTGAAGTTCTTGAGGTCTGTCGAGTCTGTGGAGGATTTTTTCAGGAGGGGGTTGACTTTGGCGTGTTTCCAGTCATCGGGGAAGGTGGCGGTTTTGTAGGAGCAGTTGATCGTCCGACGTAGTTCGGATGGGAAGGTCGTAGCGGCTCTGTGGAAGATGTGGTGTGGGCAGGGGTCTGAGGGTACTCAGGAGTGGATGGTTTTCATGGTCTTCAAGGTGTTTTCTGTTGTGAGCGGGGTCCATTTGAGCAGGGTCTGTTGGGGGGCGGAGGGAGAGTAGTCACACTGACCAGGTCAGTGGCCTTGCTCTTCTTGCCATGCAGTGGGCGTGATTAAGTAGGGATAGGGGGAAGGGCGGGTCAGCTGGGAGGCAGGAGCAGGAGGACACACTGGAGGGGGAAGGGGCTGCGGGCTGCAGTGGCGGGGGAAAATGAAGGAAAGAGTGAGAAGAGTGAGGAGAAGTGAAAAAGTGTAAAGTGACTGAAGGGCAAAACGAAGGAAAGAGAAAAAGAGGGCACAAAAGGAAAGAGAGGCAGAAGCAGAACAGCAAAGGGCTCTCCCACTGGACCACCAGGGATGAGGCGCAGGCAGTAGCCCGCGGGCGGTGGAGAGCCTTGAACACCCTGCAAACCGAGAGCTTAGGGCTCAGCACTTAGTGGTGGAGCTGCGCAGGTGGGAGAGTAGTCACACTGATCAGGCCAGTAGTCCTGCTTCATGCAACACTTCTACTGTTTCTACTCACTATATGAAAACATGTGCAGCTATAACCCGTGCCATTGGTGCCAGAGGAACAATGATAAACAGCTGGAATGACTACACGACATGGGGCACACCTTGAAAGAGATAGCAGAGGAAAAGAACTGTCTAATTATGCACAATATCACACAGTGCAAACTGATTCGATTTGTGGCATTTAACAATAGGTATTAATTACTGCCCAACTCAGTGATAAGCATGTTATCAACCTTAGAAGAAGAAAGAAATGTAATTAAATGCTGCAGGGATTCAAACGTATGCAGGTAATGTGCAGATGTTTTCAATGGATGTATAACCAACAGAACGCTTTTGCTAGGATTAGAACTTGTGACCACCAAACTACACAAGGATCTCTGCAACATATACATTAACCCATCAAGCTATCTTATTATGGTACAACCCAGGAGCCTGCAGGTTACCAGCTTTGTTCTAAGGCATGTGCATTATATCTCGCAGGTACTTTATGATGATTCAAACCTGTGACTACCTGTTTTAATGCTGATCAATGTGGAAAGTGCATTATCTATCCGAACAACCCTTCCAGTGTTTATGGTCAGAGTTATTCACTGGACTTGCACGAGACAAATAGATCCCTGCAGCGGAACAACAAATACAGTCTGTGGCTGACTAATAAATGGGCCAGCACTGCTTTAATGTCACATTTCTCCTTGTTGTCAATTTGTTTTGCAGCGCTTAAAAAAGCACTGGTACTGGCAAACCACAGGGCTTCTTGCTAACTTATGACTCTGCCCTTACCTGCGGGCCTCTAATGACTCCATCGCTCAGTGCTTTGGCTCTCACTACCCTATCTCCTTTCTCCCAACATCTCTATTGCCTTGTTTTGAGGGCCACAGAGTTTTTGCCCATTTTCATCATTAATCTATCCCAGCCCAAACTTTGTTACATTTATATAGAGCTTGCTACCCCTGACGAGGCTTTGAGGGCCTTATGGTAAGTTGTACGCTACCCAGGAGCCCAGAGTTAATGGTCAGTCGATTAGTTATTTGAGTAGTTTTGCACGCTCATACTATACATTAACTCCAGTTTATTTGTGGTACATTATTGACATAGATGTTATCATAAGAGGCGCCTATATGAGAAGTAATTGCTTGCTGGAATTAATATATATTGTTATGGTTTCCAAAATGAGCTTAATACAGATAGGCATGAGATTGAGACTAATGTATATGCAGAAGAGGCAGACAGAATGTAGCAGGGAAGAAGAGGAGGATTAAAAAAAAAAAAGGGATGGAAGTAAGTAAAAGTTTCATTGAAGGTCAATTTTTCATGTAGAATTTTAAGAAACATAGCAGGCAGAGAATTTTTGCATGACATTTGTGGATGTAAATCTGTTGAAATACACAGTTTCAAACTGTGCCCCTAAGAATATAGCTTACACAACTTTCTTGAGGCACTTAAGAGTTGATACAAATACTTCCACAGTGAAAAAGGAAGCCAGTGCTTGTTGAGACCCCTTTACTTCAAGCAGTGCGAACCATAAGCGCATTCTGTTACCCGTAATTACAATATGAGAATACCCCAGAGAGACAGCTTTTATATACCTACTGCAGCAGTATATTCAATACTATAAAATATTGTTACTGTTTATGCAAATCAGATGCACCATACATAATCTATACAAATAAAATATATACCTACCTAACAACGTAAAAATATAACAAGACAATTGATAAAAAAATTGCAGCAATCATTAGTATATTCAGTGCATGATTGTGACCCATTCAATGCCTGGTTCGGAAGGTTCTGTGCCCTGCGTCCACCTAAAGAGCCCCACCACCCACCCGTCCCCACCAGAACAGACACCAGGTCCAGCAGAATTAATGTTTCTTGGGTCACCACCTTCCAGCATCCACTGTGCCCCCTAGTGGCTTTAGCTGGTCATGCTTCTCAGACCCCAGGCGTGAACGATTTCAGCAGACAGGGATCCAGAGATCCGGCAGGGGCAAATTCTGCAGCCCCACAAATCTAAAGCGAGGCCCACGGTGCATTATATTCCCTTCAGCTCTCAGCAGGGCTCTGGCATGTACTCTCTGAAAGGGGGTACATCAGACCTCTAGATGGTTCAGTGATTGCCTCAAACTCGGCTTTGGACATGGAAATCTCTCTTTCTAGTTGGTGTAGTTTCCTAACCGTATAATTGTTTAATTTGGGACATTTCCTATCAGTCACACCCACTGTTTAGTTAGAAAGGGGCTTAGTGTAACCTGTGTATATGTGCCTTTATAATAACTGGAATTCCTTGCATGCAGCTCCTGGACCAAGAGACCAGTGGCACTGTAATTGCTGTCCATTACTATGGTGAAGGAAGCTTTGGCACTTGAGTGCCATGGACGAATTATGGGAACCTCTAATTGACATTCATGCAGGCTTTAACAGGTATGGAGGAAGGCACTTGCTTGGCAAATGGTTTTATTTACTTATTCATTATTTAATTATTTATAAAGCATATTTGTAAAGTTTAATCATTATAAATGTGCTTCTTCCAAACACTGTGCAAACTTTTAATGTACAAACTTAAAAGACGTGGCAGTAAAGCTGGGGCGGGGAAGGCAAGCAGCAGATATTGTGTTAGTAGTCAATCATTTTCAGGAACATTTTAATGCTATAGGTGGTCTTTCCCCCAAAAAAGGAATGCATTCCACCTTGGTGGTCCATGAATAGTCATCAGAGGTCGAGGTGGACGGGAACATTCCTCTACTCCATGATGTGTTAAGCATTCATCTCTGTTCTTTCTTTATGTCATCAGTCCAGGAGTGATCTGAACGATATGCTCGTTCGGCCAGTGTTGGTCCTAGAATCAGACCAAGAGAGTTGGGACAAACTGGGCTAGTTGATGGCTCACCAGCTCTGTCTCTATAATGTGGAGTGGACATGCCTGTCAATCATTTGGGTGGTACTCCAAGAGAGGGAAGAACTTGCAAGTAGCCGCCATCACACTTCCTCCAGACACAGCAGGACACACACATTAATAAAAACAATAACCATTGGCAAAGTCAATAGGTCTCACCTATGAGAGCTATTGGTTATGGTAATGTTTTGTAGCCCTGCTGTACAGCAGCATGAGTGCTTTGCAATGTGGCTAAAACTAATTTAAGAAAGCACTATTTGCAATAAGGATTGATGTGCTTTATTTTTAAAGTGTATTACTGCTGAATGCATCATGGTAGTTCTTTATAACTATTTTTAGTGATACTGCTCACCAGCCATGCTGCTATATGGCATGACTACAAATCATTGCCAAGGTCATCAATGCCCATGCTGTATAGCATGAACAACAGGCAGTGGCAGAGCCAATAGTCTCAAAGGCGACACCTATTGGCTTTGCCAATGCTTGTTAGGTCTCTGCACAACACCCCTGTCACTCTGAGCTAATCAGCGAATCTCCCCATGCGTAAACAGAAAGATATATGACATTTGGCCAAAAATCCTATCACAAAGAAGGCAATTGCAGTCATCTCCATGTCTTAGTGAAAATATTTTTAGAAGCAGATAGCATCTGTTGTCACAATAAAATCAGATAGCATCTGTTTTTAGAGTAAAATAATTTTCAAATTAGAAAAGGACTTCTCTAAAGTGAGTGTGGCAGTAAAACAGCTATAACTAGTAAGAAGTTGAACAAGGACTTCAGGGAAGAAGAAAAAAGAAAAGTAGTACCTCAATCACAGAGTGATCAGCGGAAGGACAGCAAACAAGCTGATCAATCAGTACTTGGTCCTTGCTCCAGTGGAAGGAAGAGAAAGCGAAACCAGCAGGTGCTGACCAATTAGAAGTCAGCAAATAAGAGGGACAATGAAGCGAAATACTGTTATGCAAAAGGACGGCTGCAAGCTCTTTGTTGCTTACAATATCCCTTGCAAGTGAGAGTGCATGCAGCACATGCGCTGTTGCAGGCGAGACCTAAAAACTTGTGCTTCCACCAGTCACTACAAGGTACTAAAAAGAAAGAGACGTTCTTTATCAAGCTCTCCAACAAAACAAAACAAAAAGTGAATAATGTAAGAGTTGTTTTTCCTTTGGTATAGTAGTACTTATAAATGCAATAACTTGTCAGAAGTAAAAAAAAAAGGAAGCAGTGTTCACCAAGTATCATGGATGTGCATTTACACAGCTATTTGTGCTGAATAAGCAGCCTAGGATATTAATATCGCTCACCTCCAAGTTATGGAATAGAAATTCCACCAATGCTGGGTACGAGATGAGTGGAGAAGGGGATCCTGAGTTACAAAACTTGGGGTCGGTGCTGGGAATCCTCCACAGCAGGTGCTGAACCCAATGGCCAGTGTCTGCCACTCTACTCCTGCCTCCCCCTCTGCCTCTGAACATCATCATCATCATGATATCTCTCTCTCTTTCCTTCTTTACTCTCACAACCTTCTGCAGTACGGAGACGCCAAATTTACCATATATGCATGAATTGACCTTGCCAGGTTGAAATGATTGATGCAGCTCTTATGGTTGGTTTTGGAAAAAACATATCTGGGTGCCAATAACGAGCCAAAATACACACGTCATCCTGAGCTGTAATATTCTTCCTCCTGGGGTTTCATTGTGCCTGCCCTGCTCTCTGTCCTCCTAAGTAGACTCTGATCTGCATACCTTTCCAGTAACCACTCACACCCTGGGCCGGGAGAAAAGGTAAAAAAAAAACATGCAATAAACTAGGGGCCGATTTACAAGAAACGAACGTATCTCTGCATTATAGCAGAAATGTATCTGTTTACTTGTGTTACGCAAACAAAAACCATGCGCCACTATGGATGCGTCACATTTACAATGTGGTGCACCATGGCGCAAGGATTGACAGATGTGTCACGCATCTGTTGGCGCAAAAATCACACACGGTGCAACTCCAGCAATGCTCATGAAGGCCTATACCGATTGAGCGGCATCACTCCTTATGCCTGCTTCAAGTAGGTGTAAGGTTTTAACGCAGTGGCATTGTAGATGTGGCGCAGCGAAATCTTGTAGATTTCAATACATCACTTTTACGCAGCTTTCTTGTGTCGAAACACCCACCCTGCATACATTATACCTGACGCAGTTATAATGTGGTGCAGGGCTTTACAACATGACGCATCTCCCTAGATGCGTCATGTTGTAAATGTGTTGCAACTTGGAGCATGGTTTACGCCACCACTGCGTCACAAAAGTGATGCAACGGCGGTGTAAAAGTGTCGCAGGGGGCTTGTAAATCTGCCCCTTTGAGTTTCCTTTGCTAGCAAAAGGAAGCCAGAAACACTGGCAGGAGTCACATGTTCTTGCACCGGTCAGAAATGATCTGGGTCGCTAATCGGGTCACACCTGTTTCCGCTCTGGGTCAACCTTCCTCTGTAAACTCACAAGTAAAAGGAGGCTGTGAACCAGGGCAGCCAAGAACACAAAACCCTATTATGAAGCTGTGAAAATGAGACCAAATATGAATCACCATCCTTGAATGAAAAATTAACTTTATAAAAATGTCAAACTTAAATTGGTTTTGCTTATAGTCGCCTCTAAGTGCCAGTTCTGACACAGATCTGGTACTTATGTAACTTATCTTCACATTGCTTCACTGAACCCAAGCACTCTTCAATTGCGTGGCCCATTTATTGTAGGTTTTCAGAGCCGGAGTCCAGTTTCTGTACTCCTAAGAGCAGCTAACCATTTACTAGGGATTGCCAAGTGTATTAAAAACCACATGGCCCAGGTAAGTATACACACCAAGGCCATAAACTAAGATGAAATATAAGTATAAAGAGGAGAACTGTCCTGGGGTTCATTAGAGGCAGAGGTTCCGCTGCACCACCACAATAATGTTCTATGCGGCAGTGATAGGGCCAGGCTGGGTCTGCATGTAACATGCTCCCAGTATCACTTCAGGGACAGTAGATTAAGGCAGTGTTTCCCTTTTTCCCCATGGTCATAGATGGTGGGCCATTCTCCGCAGTACATGTAAAATGCAATACATCAGCAATTTGGCCTCCAGAATACTTGCACTTCGCAGGACAGCAACACTCTTATCACTGGTTCTGATCACCACTGTCTTTGGAGAAGATGTCCTCCCAACATTGGAAAGGACTGAGTATTACTGCTCAGAATCGTCAATGGTGTGTGCAGTCCCATTTCCTCTGCTTCTGTTGTATTGCACATCTCATGATTTCATAGATTTTTTGCATTTCCCACTGTTGGGTAGATTCTGAAATGGACCATTATTCTATTATTCTAATGTCATCCTATTTGCCTTACACCACCTTCTGTGCCAGCTACTTCATCAGGAGTGCCTGAGACATATTCATTTTGATCATGGTTCTTAGCAATGGCGTACAGCATCGCCAATGTTTTGCAGCATGGTTGAAGAAGAAAAGAAAACAAAAAGGTGTGAGGACACAGCCGCTACATTATTATATATGGAAGCGCATGTGTGTGCGGACAAAATAACGCGGGCAACTTCTCTTTCTATTTACCGATCTGAGATTGATTGGCAAATTAAAAAAAGAAAGTAGAACAAAAGCTTATAAAAAAAACTTTTCAGCAGAGGAGTTGATCGGGAAGTGTGTGTGGTGATGCAACACAGGGGTGGGGGGGGCAAGAAGCATATGGAATGCATGTAAAATGCAATACATTGCCACTTGGCCTGCAGACCGCTTGCCTTTTCGCTGGACAGCAACACTCTTATCAGTGGGTCTGAATTTTAACACATTTTAGAAAACGTGATTTTGTGTGCAATAACAGGCGCAACCCGCTGCTCACTGGGTACTGAATTCTGTAGTGTTGAAGCACTTTCCCTTCTTGGGGTCAGTGTCATCCTTTTATTTTGTGTGCCGTTTAACCATTTGGTTTGTCATATGTTTACTAGGCCTGGGAGGTGAACTCTGCTCCGTTCGCGGAGTTTGCAGACTTTTACGCACTCAGCGGAGCACGCGGAGTTCTGAAAAACTCCGCTCTGCGGAGGATCGAAGTGATATATATATATATATATATATATATATATATATATATATATATATATATATATATATATATATATATATATATATATATATATATATATATATATATATATATATATTCAATGAAATAAACAAAGGTTAAAGCTTAGTTATCATTAGAGAAACTTATTTTCCCTATGCAAACCAAGTTTTAAACTACACAAACTTTAAAAAATCTAAATTAATAGTTATAACTATAAAGAGTGTGTAACAAGATCCACTACTTATAATAATTTGAAGGTGGTGGATGAATTGTAAATGATAGTTATAACTATAGAATTTGTGAAGTTGTTTGTATAGGGAAAAAAAGTGTTCTTAACTATACGCTTTAAGCTTTGGTTTTTTCATTTAATTTCAATGTTTTTATAAACCTTTTTAATAAGAATGTGTTTCATATCATAGAGTCTACTGCCGTAAGTGAAGAGTTGTTAAGTAGAGTGTTGTACAGTGCAATGGAGCAGAGTGTTGTACGTTTATTGTCATAGACTGCAGTATTGTAGATTGGAATTTAGTAGAGTGTAGTAGCGTATTGTACAGTGTAGTAAAGTGTTATATAGAGTACTGGCATAGTGTCTCAAATAATGAAATCAAGTATCGCCGACAGGAGCAACGAGTTATACAGTGGAATGGCATGTCAAACAGTAGAGTAGGGTAGAGGGTCGTAAACTGCTAGAGTCGAGTATAGTGGAGTAGAATGTTTTGGGTGAAGTAGAGTGTCACAGAGTATCATCAAGTGGAGTGCCATAAAGTACAGTGGAGGAGAGTGTTGAAGAGTGAAGTGCTGTGTGGAGTGGGTACCATAGAGAGAAGTTGAGTGACATGTCAAGTGTCATACAGTGTAGTACAGTGGCATAGAGTGGATGGGCATAGAGTGGAGTAGAGTGTCAGAGTGGCATAGAGTGTAGTAAAATGTTGTAGAGTGGAGTTGCATATAATGGAGTAGAATGTCGGGCAGTGGAGCTGCATACAACTGAGTTTGTACAGTAGCGTGGAGTGGTATAAAGTGTAGTGGACGTGAGTATAGTGCAGTAGAGTACACTGGAGTGGGGTAGTGTAGAGTGGAGTAAAATGACAGAGTGGAGTGGTGTGTCATAGACTATAGTGAGTTGGAGTGCCATAGAGTGGAGTGGGGTAGCATACAGTTAAGTAAAGTTTCAAATTACAGTTCTGTGTTGTACAGAAGTGTGTAGTGGGGTGTCGTACAGTATTGGAAAGTGATGTAGACTACAGTAGACCATAGTGGCATACAGTCTAGTTGGTTTTGTAGAGTGGAGTGGTGTACAGTACAGTTTTGTAGATTGTGGTAGAGTGGATTGGCAACATTGGTATAGAGAACAATGACATTGAGAGGCGTGGAGTGGCATAGAGTGGAGTATTGAGTCAACGTAGAGTGGAGTAAAATAGGGTGCAGTGACACACAAAGTTACGTCAGTGTGGTATAGTGGACTACAGTATTGTGGAGTAGAGTGCTGTATAGTGGCATACAGTATAGTACAGTCTTGTACAGTGGAGCGAAGGGGGATAGACAGGAGTAAAGTGTCGGAGAGTGGCATACAGTGTAGTAGAGTGTTGCAGAGTAGAGTGCCATAGAATATAGTAGTGTGTGAAACAGTGGAGTTGCGTGGGTTGGATTGTTGCATCGTAGCATTGAGCAAGGTAGAGTCTCATACAGTTGAGTAGAGTTGAGTGAGTGGTGTAACAGTGTGGAGTAAAGTAAATTAGAGTGTATTGATATGTCGCAGAGAACAGTGGCATGGAAAGAAGTGCACTGGTGCAGTGTATATAGTACATTGAGTGGAGTGCTACGTCATATAGAAAAGTGCTGCATAGTGGAGTAGAGTGTTTTACATTGGAATGTAATGGCATAGAGTGGATCACAGAACTGGACAGTGGAGTGTACGGGGATAGAGAAAAGTAGAATGTGGTAGGGTGGCATGAAGTGTGGTAGACTTTTATAGAGTAGAGTTATATAGAGTGGAGGAGAGTGTCATATAATGGAGTGGCGTAGAGTGGAGTGGTGTCCACTGTAGTGGCGTAGAGTACATTACCGTAAAGTGGAGTAGCATATAGTGGAATATTGTACAGTGGAGTGTGGAAGAGTGGGGAGGTATAGAGTGGAATAGCAATAAGTGGAGTGGTGTACAGTGGAGTGGCATAGAGTGGAGTAGGGTACAGTGGATTAGCGTAGGGTGGGGTGGCATACATTGACATTGAAGTAGCGTAGACTCAAGGAAACTGTTATAAATTGAAGTGGTGTCTCAGACTGCAGAGTTGGGTGCTGTGTCGAACAGTGTTGGAAACTGTCAGAGTGGAGTAAAGTGTTGTACAGTAGAGTATACAGGCATCGAGTTGAGTGTAAATTTGGACAGTAGAGTGTATGGGGATAGAGTGGAGTAGAGTCTAGTAGAGTGGCATAGAGTTTAGTAGAGTTGAGTTTTATAATGTGGAGGAGAGTGCAGTGGAGCGGCGTAGAGTGGAGTAGTGTACAGTGCAGTGGCATAAAGTGTAATAGTGTTGAGTGGAATAGCATAAACTGGAATGGCATACAGTGGACTGGCATAGCGTGTAATAGTGTAGTAGTGAGTGGTGGAGTAGTGTACAGTGAAGTGGTTTAGACCGGAGTGGTGTATTGTGGGGTAGAGGGTAATAGCATACAGTGGAGTGGCATAAAGTAGAGAGGGGCAGAGATTGAAGTTGCGCAAAGTGTAATAGCGTAGAATGAAATGGAGTACAATGGAATAGCATAGGGTGGAGTGGGGTAGAGTAGAATAGCGTAGACTGGAATAATGTAGAGTAGAATAGCTTAAAGTGGAGTGGAGTAGACTGGAGTAGTGTACAGATGAGTGGGGTGGAGTGAAATGGCATAATGTGGAGTGGCGTAGAGTGGAGGAGCTTCCGGTGGACCAGCATAGAATGAAGAGGAGTGAAGTGGAGTGGTGTAAAACTGGAGTGGCGTAGAGTAGCATAAAGTGCACATATATCCTGCACTAAAACAATCACTCCTACAATGCAGATGCCCTTGCACCATGGCGCAAGGGTGCCTGCATTGGCGCACAGCAGCCTTTCGTGCACCACCGCAGGAGGAAAGGACAGGAATGCGCCATATCTGATAGCTATGGTGCATTTTTGCCACTTTCTTTTGCTGTAGGGCAGTGCTGAAGGAAGGCTTGCGGGGCTGCCCTACAGAACATATTGTAAATGAGGCCCTGAATGTCTCACCAGCTATGAAGGACATCTTTTTAAGCGATTACCTTGAAACTTCAGACTGGTTGAAACAATATCAGTCATATCTCATGCAGTGCTCACTTATCTGCACATTGGCAACACAGAAATGGACACTAAGACCCTGAGGAAGGTCAGAGCGCCAAAATAGATTTGCTCAGGCCTGAGAACGTGTAATGCACCGCAGTAAAGTGCGTCAGACTGATGCCTTTTTTGCTGGTGGGAGTTCCAGTCAATTTACAAATGGTTTCTACTTGACTCTGCCACAATCTGGAGTTCACTCAAGCTGCACAGTGAAGCAGGACAACAGGTTTTATTATTAACAAACGTTCGCTCTTCACTGTCAAAGCCCTCAGAAACCCTTGCCTCTTCTCACTAAGTACATCTCTCCATCTCTGGTTGTGCACGGAGCCTGCACCCTTCCCTCTGATCAGGATTGTGAGGGAGTCCATACCCTGGTCAATAAAATGTCCCTCCCTCTAAGCAGACTGTGTTTTAAACCCTTCCACGCGGGGGTAATTCTCCCGCGGTGTGGGGGGGGGGGGCCGCGGCGGTGGCGCTGTGCTCGTGACAAGCCCAGCTCGTCATGAGGCACAGTGGAGCTGTGCTCATGACGAGCTCAGCTTGTCACGACCCCACCCATTGATTGATTCTCCCGCACAGGTGGGGAATCAACCGTGCGTGGGCGGGCCGCAACAGTTATGATGAGCCCAGCTCGTCATGAGCACAGCTCCACTGTGCCTCATGACGAGCTGGGCTTGTCATGAGCACCGAAGAGGTTAAGGTTTCAATGTCTGGATTAGGGAACTCGTTCTTAGCTTTTTGACGTCGGTGAACCCCCCCACTTAATCATTACTGGAACCCGGGGACCCCCACTAAGTCATAATTGGAATCCGGGGACCCCCCACTGACTAATTATTTGAATTCAGAGATCCAGCCTAAGCAGTTTTGATGATTTGAATTGCAAAACAATACACAAACATACAGAAACATGCATTCCTCAAACAAAATACACAAATGATTAAATATTTGAATTCTTAAACTTTAAAAAAAAAAGTGAAATGTTGGTCCTTTTCCAGTTTAAGTTGAGGCCATCCTTCATATGTACTGCAATCTGTGCATGTGCACCACTCCCACCCACAATCCGAGGGCACCAAGTTAAATTTTAGTCTCCAATTGAAGATCTTTTCACATTTGCAGAACGTTTTTAAATTTCCCATTTTACATTTTGCTTCTTAATTTATATACACTAGTTTAATCTGTTAATGTTATTTAATTGTTTAAGCAGTTGTGGACCCCTGAGTAGGCATCACAGACCCGCAGGGGTCCCCAGACCACAGGTTAAGAACCACTGGTTTAGGGAATGATATGTTGAACCTCAATATTTTTAGTCAATTCGAATCACAATCCTGGCTGATAAAGAAGGTTAACAAAGACTGACAGATATACAGAACTTAAACACACCGACCTTTAGATTCTGTTGTGACATCTTGCAAACCAAGTTCCCAGGTACAAGCCCTTTTATCAACAGCTTCAAACAGTCACATTAAACAGTGCTTAATTTGAGCCAGTGGTTTCCTTTGTTCAGCATGAGCACTTAAACATCAACACCGTTGCTTTTCATGAGCACCCATTAAAGACACATTTATGGTAGGCAGGGGAGATTAAGTGATTTATCCAGATTCACAGGATGTTGAGCCAGTGCCGAGGCTCCAATCCCGTTCCCCAGCTCCAAAGTCGGCAGCTCTGTCCATTAGGCCAGATCTCTCCCCACTTTCATGCTTAGCACTTGGTTCTGTTTTAGGCGGCACTAACAGGAGAAATTCGCTGGTGAAAGCTGCCACCTGACGAGAGCCCCAGCACTTATGTTTTTTGTTTACAAATTAACCACTGACATTAAAGTATGTGCCTAAATTTGGAATTGACCGTAAATGTTGCAATTGCCTGAATTAGGATTAAGAACAGAGCACAAACTGGGCTTGGCCATGGGTATTACCTTACAATCATTTTTTATGCAAATATGTAATGTCACCTCTACCAGCTAGACCAATAAAGACAGCACATCCATCATAATAATGGTACAAACGCTAAACTCCATTCCAGAAACATTAGAGTGGTTCTCTTACTCCCCCCAAAAAATCACATAGCTGTTTTTTCGGCTATCACCACGAAAAGCCACTTCTAATTATTTTATCTCTAAAAGTGGTGTTTCTCGGGTCTAATGTGTTCATAAGCAGCCATGACAAATAGGAGAGTGGTGAAGGAAGGGGGTTTCTTCAAAATTATATTGGGACTAACTGGTGGCACCCAGGAGAACATCTAATCCGCTATGTCTACAGTGTCCATCTTGTTCTCCTTTCTAGTAACACTCGGCAGCTGGACAGTTACATCCTCGTTTTACATTGCACAGACTTTATTTTCTTGCACCACAGACCTGCAGAAAATTAAAGATAGCAAATCTGTTTGCTCATCTTTAAAAAGAGAATGAGAAAAGACTATCACCTAAAAATCAACACCCAAGTGAGGCAAGAATAACACTTCTGAGGTAAGGCTCAGTGGCGGCTCCTCCGCTAAGGTGGGGAGCCTCGTCCCACTGCTTTGCAGCAGTGAAATAAAGGAAAAATAAAATGACAACTCAAGGTTATCATTTTATTTTTTCCTGCTGCAGCAGCTTTGCGGGTGGGGAGGGGCTGCTCTGGTGACAGAGGACCAGGGGGAGGAGTGGCGGCACACTGTAAGTGCCCATGACTGTTTGGCCGGCTGTCTGGGGCCGGCCAAACAGTCATGCGCACTTTGAATGTTCTCTACTCAGGCTGCATTACAACCCAGGCTCCCATTCCATGGCTGAGCGCCGAACAGCGGCGCTCAGACCAATCACAATGCTGCATTGCAGCGTTGTGCTTGTCTCGGGGGAGCTTGGGTGCTTCCTGTTCCATTCCAGCCGGGGGAGACAACGGAGGGAAGACGGAGGAGTGATGTGGTGAGGAAGTAAGGTTTTTTTCTTTTTTAGATCCCCTTAACCCCCCTGCCCTGTCACCCCGATCCGTGTTGGCCGCCACTGGTAAGGCTCAGAACTGTCCAACATTGTGTCAAAACAAGCACAGGCAAAGCCAACAGGTCTGGGTTTAATGTGTTAATTCATGCAGCATATACTCTTTAAAGCCATAGGACAACGGAAAGGTGGTCTGCATTGAAGGCTCCCTTTTTTTAAGTTTAAAAGCTTTATTTCAAATAAAGGTAGTACAGAGAACAAGAAACCAATGGTACAAATTATTTCATTATAAGAGAAAAAACATATCAAATGAGGGGTTTATGTACAGAAGAAAAGAAAGCTATTTTACATTTTTAAGGGAATAAGGGAGAGGAAAGAAAGGGGGTAAAAGAGGGAAGGATGGAAGGTAAACATTCTAAAACTAATAAATTAAGAAATTGCATCTTATATCGGAATAAGAAAGATAAAAAACGAATCAAGCTAATATATATAGTAATCAAAAAGAACAGTAAAAGGTAAAGAATGAGGAAAATAAACGCTCAAGGAGGTTTGAAATTCTCAGCATTTAAACGAGCGTTATCAGTTAATACTGAATGATCTAAATAAGTGGTAAGGGGTAACCAAAAGAGATCTCTATTAAGCAAAGGTTTACAAGAGGAGGCAAAAGCAATATCAAGTTGATGCATATGACAGAGGCTATTCCACCAGTGTTGAATGGAGAGATTTGTTAGTGTTTTCCAATTTATAGTGATGTGTTGGAAAGCCAAAGCAAGCAGGAGATCAAAAAGACCCTTTTTATTAGGGGGGAGGTCTATGGATTCAGAGAGACTTCCAGAGAAAAGTAGGGGATGGAATAGGGAATAGAAATATTAAATAGGCGAGACACATAGGACCAAACTTTCTCCCAAAAAGAGGAGACTGAAGGGCAGAGGAAAAGAAGATGAAGAGGACCGGTATTAGGGGAACCACAGGTACAACAGTTTGTAGTAGTAGAGTGAGAGAATTTAGCAATAGAGGTGGGAGTGAGATAAAGCCTATGGTATAGAAAGAACATAGATTGAGTAAGAGAAGCGGAACAAGAGATTTTTAGAGAACGGGACCAAAGTTTGTCCGAAAAGGTAATAGACCATTCACATCTCAGGTCAGATTCCCATGTGAGTGCCAACTTGGTTTTCATATGCTCTGGATTAGGAGCTGAGAAATATTTATAAATAGGAGATGCTTTAGGAACTAAGAGAAGAAGTTTAAGAAGAGAATGAGAGGCAGGGGGAAGAGATGAGGATGGAAGAGAATAGAAAATATCAAGAATGACCGTCATTAGAACAGTAAATTTCTGTAGGAAGGAGTGGGGACATTGAGAAGCTGTCTGAAACTGGGTAAATAAACAAGGAGTTAGGCCATCAAAAAGGTCTTTGACCCAGGTTATACCTCTTGATCTCCAAGAGTTCCAAAAAATAGTTCTACCATTGATAGTAATGAGGGAGTTATGCCAAATAGGGGAATCTAAAAAGGATTCTTTAGAGATAGGATTGGGATGTAGCAAAGGTTTCAGTAGAGAACAAGTGTGTTTAAACAAAGGGAGAGAAGTAACAGGCGTTTTGGCAGAAACGGCCAGGACTTCCTTTAAAGAAAACGGTAATGATAAGGCTCGCTCAATGGAGAGCCACAAGGGACTGAAAGGGGAGAAGTCAGAAAGGAGCCATTTGGAGGCTTGTCAAAGACAAAAAGATTTATGATATAAGCGAAAATTAGAGAAATTAACACCACCATTATATTTGGTCCTACGAAGAGAAGAGAGAGAGATCCTTGACTTTTTATTTTGCCAAAGAAATTTAGATAGACGGGAATCGATTTGTTTAAAATAGCAGGCAGGAATGTGAACAGGGAGCATCGAAAGAGTTTAAATCAAAATAGGAGTAATCATCATCTTGATTGAATCTAACCGACACCACCATGAAAGAAAGAGAGGATTCCAAGAGGAAAGTAATTTGTCAATCCGAGACAGGATCGCAGACATATTTAATTTAATAGAAGAGGCAATAGAATTGGAGAACCATATACCTAGATATTTGGTTTCGGAACTATTCCATGCAAACCCAGTGGAAGAAAAGGAATGAGGAAGACAAAATTTAGTGAGGGGAAGAATTTCTGTTTTGTCAGAATTAATTCTATAACCAGAAACAAGGGAAAAATAAGCAAATTCTTGTAATAAGGGAGGAATAGATTTTTCAGGATCGGAAATAAAGAGTAGGATGTCATCTGCGTAAGCAGAGAGTTTTAAATGTTGCTCACCGTACGAAAAACCAGAGATGGAAGCATTGTTGCGGATTGAGAAAAGGAAAGGTTCAAGAGCAAGAACAAAAAGAAGAGGGGATAGAGGACATCCCTGACGGACCCCACGTTGGAGGTGAAAATAAGACAAGATACGACCGTTTACTAATACTGAAGCTCTCGGGGCTGAGTATTACAAAGATATAAGAGAAATACATTTGGGACCAAAACCATGCCATTTCAAGGAAGCAAATAAAAATGACCAATCTACTCTATCAAGTGCTTTTTCAGCGTCAACAGATATGGCCGCTAAAGCTGTGGCGAGAGAGGGGACTTTGTTTAAAACATTAAGAAAAAGACGAAAATTATCAGAGGTCAACCTGCTTTTGACAAAACCACATTGCTCTTTACCAACTAAATGAGGTAAAAGAGGATTTAAAGGTAAAGCAAGTGTCTTGGCAAAAAGTTTGTCATCAACATTAACCAGAGAAATCGGTCTATAATTTTTGCAAAACATAGGATCTCGTCCTTCTTTATGAATCAGGCAAATTGTAGCTTCTTGAAAAGTACCGTCTGTTTTACCAGAGAGAAAAAAGGAATGAAAAAGGTTTAAAAGCTTAGGAAGGAGTAAGTTAGAGAAATGTAGGTAAAATTCAACTGAAAAGCCATCAGGGCCAGGTGTTTTCCCTTTCTTTAGAATAGACAAAGCAGAGGAGAGTTCATTAAGGGTGAGGTCAACCTCAAGACCAGAAAGATTAAGATGAGACTTGGATAGGGATGGTAATTTATCAAGATAAGATTGAATGAGAGAACTAGAGGGAGGGGACTCCGGGGTATACAAATCTTCATAGAACAGTTTAAATTCATTAAGGATGTCTTGATCCTTATGAAGAAGAGTGCCATCCGCAGAATAAACAGAGTCAATCAATGTACGATCTTTACAGAATTTAAGGTAATTTGCTAGAAGTTTTCCAACTTTATTACGACCACCATAATAGCGAGCGCTACTACGGAGAAGTATGGAAGACGCATTGTCAGTCGAAGTTTTGTTGAATGCCAATTTAGCGCGAATCAGGGCTGGAAGGACTGCATTAATCGGTGAGGTATAAAATGTATGCTCTAAAGCTTTGATGTGGGCCAGGGTAGCTTTATGTTGCTGGAGAAAACGTTTCTTCTTTCTTGAGACAAGTTCTATAATGAAACCTCTTGCAGTAGCTTTAAAGGAGTCCCAAATTATGTAAGGGGAGGAAGTAGAAACTTTATTAATGTTGAAAAATTCGTTAGCAAAGGTGGTGAAAGAAGAGGAGAAAAGAGGGTCAAGAAGAAGAGAGTTGTTGAAACGCCAACGGGAGGACCTGGGATGTGGTGGAAGTAGATCAAGGTCAGTTATGATTGGGGAATGGTCAGAAATAACGATAGGTTCAATAGAAGAGGATAACAAGTTTTGAGATAAAGATTGCGAAAGAAAGATATAGTCTAAACGAGAGAGAGAATTGTGAGGGGGAGAGAAGAAAGAGAAGTCAAGGGAATCAGGGTGAGTGAGCCTCCAAGAGTCAACAAGATGTGTTTCGGAGACAGTATCCAAAAATTGTTTATGAGATCTATGGGGTGTAAAGCATGTCTGTGATTGGCGATCAAGAAAGGGGTCAACAACTTGGTTACAGTCACCTCCTAAAATGAAATTTTCATCTCTAAATTGAATACATTTTTGTGTGATCATAGGCCAAAATGAGCAATCAGGATGAGTGGGACCATAAACATTAAAAACAGTCAAAGAGATATTATTAATTAACAGCTTAGCTAACAGCCATCTACCTTCTGCATCATTTTCTTGCGATATAATTTCACAATTTAGTTTCTTATGACATAGAATTACTACACCATTTTTCTTATTAGAAGTGGGAGAGATTAAAAGTGATCCTACCCAGCTTCTCTTCAATTTCAAAGCCTCAGTTTCTGTTAGAAGGGTCTCTTGCAGAAAAACCAGGTCAGGGTTATAAGAGGCAAGATGTGATAGAATTCTCTGTCTCTTAATAAAGTTAATGAAACCTTTCACATTCCAGGGAATAACTCTGAATGTAAAACCATAAAAAATACATAAAAACAACAACAATAAAAACAAAACGTACAATATTAACAAAGATGCAATAAATACTGTAATCAAACTTACACTCCAAATACAAGTACAACATTAGAGAAAAGGAGGGAAAGGGAAGGGAAAAGGAAGAAGGGAAAGAAGGACCAAAAAAGGAGAGGATTGAAAAAAGAGACAATAAGAGAAGACAGTACATGACAACCACCAATGCAGTTAACAAAAGTAGATTGAGAAAAATAGAGAGGATGACGACTGTGATACGTAGCTTTTAGGGGAAGGCAAAAGAATACGTGCGGGGAGTGGCGACACGAGGAAGACGGCACAACCAACCGGGGAGGTAGCATCACAGCGGGGAACATATTCGATAAACAGGAAACAGAGAGAGAAATGCATTAGAGGATATAACATTTTTTTTTTAAAGTACCTATAGCAAATAGAAGAATATAAAAGAAGTACGGAAAACAATATAAGACAAACATAGTGCTACGATACAATTATTAACAATAACCTGAAAAGATGAAACCAAGCAAGAGTAAATTCAAAATAGAGGAGAAAAAAGTCAAGGTCTGGTGGTTGAAGAAGAGAGAGGGCCAGAGACATCCATCGACGATGTGGACTGCGACTGAATGAATTTTCTCAGCTCTGCCGGTTCCTCAAACAGTGGAGGTTTTATTTTGGTAAGTAACCTTGAATAAACATGGGTGAAAAAGTCCATAACGAGCTCCAAGTGTGCGTAAGGGAGGTCGAAGATCCAAACATTCTTTCCGCCGTTTAGCAATCGCAGAGGAAACATCCTGAGATAAAAATAACTTAGCACCTGACCAGACAAGCTGTTTTTTGTGTTTAGCTGCATTTAAAACCTGTAGCAAGTCTGTAAATTTTAAAAACAGAAAAATAACACCTTGTGGCTTGGAAGGAGCAGCTGAGCTGAAGAAGACAAACGAGGACCCAACCTGTGTGCTCTCTGTATATTCAGATTTGTAGATGCAGGTAGGTCCAGAAGCTTTATGAGAAAATTGTTGAAGAAGGGAACTGGATCAACACCTTCTAAATTGTCTGGAAGACCATATAAGCGTAGATTGTTGCGCCAATTTCTGTTTTCCAAGTCCTCTGCTGATTTCTTCAGCCAAAGGACCTCCTTCTCAAGGAGAATTAATTTTGTAGAAACAGTTTGAAGTTCATCAACTTGCTGTTCCACTGTGGAAATACGAGAGTCCATAGAAGCCCACTCAGTGTCCATAGTCTGTAAGCGTGAATTAGTCTCCTCGATAAAGGGGCGCAAAGTGCGAATTTCCTCAAAGATAGTGTCGAGAGAAATTGGAGAAGCAGGCTTTGGTGAAGAAGGAGGGTCCTGTTTGAGGCGTTTATTAGCAGCAGATGAAATTTGCGTTTTAACTGGTGCTGGTGACGAAGCTGACTTTGAAGAATTGGATTGCGCCATAGTGATAGTTTTCCTAAATACAGGAGCAGAGGGAAAAGATACTGACACTGGAGACTAAGGTATGGATCTCTTCTGTGTAAGTAATAGTTTCTTGCTCCTGCCCATAGGGTAGAGAAGGAAAAACTACATGCGAGAAAAAAATAACACCAATGAAGAAGTAGAATGACTCACAGTGCGTGAGGTAAGCTTCACAAGTGGATGCACAAACAGTTCAAAAATACAGCTTTATTGTTATTAAAGTTAAAAATATGACTGGTCAGGCATACAATGGCAGAACAAATAAGAAATATCATCAAAAATCAGGAAAGCAGCATAGTAATTGAGGTGTAATGCCAGGAAATCCTCACAGGGAAAAACAAAATGGCGGCCGCAGAGGAGATAGAACAATAAAGAGAGGTTTTACCTCAAAATACAAAGAAGTCACCCATTTCAGGCATATGAGGGTGATCAGGAGCAGTTCCGATGTCTAAAACTCTCAGTTTCGATGTGTGTAGAGAGTTTTTTGCTGCGAATTTTACCGCAACATTTCCGCTGCGACGCGGAGCTCCGGAGCCAGGCGGCCATCTTGTTTGGTGCCGCGCGCTCCTCTGAAGGCTCCCTTTTAATAACAGATAAAGAGCAGGAACATCATTAAGCCTTTCTTGCCACCCAACCTTCTTTTGACATAGAAAAACAAGCATGTGCAATGCAACAGGTCTCTCACTTGCAAGAGTTTAACCAATTGGCATTGTAAATGATAATGCCTTTTATTTATGTTTTAAAAACCAACACATAAATAAACGGCATTGCCCTTTACAATGCCAATAGCTCAAACTCTAACAACTGCGAGACCTATTGTATTGCAAATGCTTGTTCTGCCTCTTGTGCTCTGAATCAAAGCCTGATCATAAAACTAAAGTCCTGGTCCATAAATATGAGGGCCGGTGCCCACAGCCTGTAGCCCCAGCACAAATTAAGCATCTTTCTTAACAAAGGGTAGTGTTACTTCACAACAAAATGCTTGGTTGCTGGAATATTAGCCTATTTTGCTAATGTCGCTAGACCTGTTCTGGAAATAAGTGCCAGGAAGTTGAAATTGAATACAATGGCACCATGACATATGTGAGCAGGCTGCCAAACTCACTAGATGCAGAAGGCAGTTACAGCTGACACAATGCAATATACTCAAAGGCCTACATTGAAGACAGTTTAGAAAGCAGGCGTTGCCCTCTAACTTATGTCACCTGAAACCAATTTCAAGGGATATTCCTTTGAAGTGTGTGTTTTGACTTTACTTAAATAAACTCTACAATCCAGTTTAGTAGGAAGATGCGGCCTAACAGCAGAAATGCAGACGGAACCCGGTTCAAGTCCTGGCGTCGAATCAACATCCTGTGATTCTGGGAAAAATTTAATCTTCCTGTGTCTAAAAACAAATGAAAACCCGACCTTCTGGAATACGACCTTGTGGTCAATGAAGCACTCTAATGCTCTTGGGCCAAGTGCGTGCTATATAAAAATGCAAAAAAAAAATAGTAATTCACAGATATTTAAAAAGCTCCTTTCAATGGTATTTTCAAGAAAGGCACCATTGATATTTAAGTGAGAAACCGTGTGTCTACCTGACAAACAGCCACATTTAAACAAAAAATGCAAATTAATCTGCGCTTTTTCTGCCAGACAGGTTTCCCATGCCCGTCCCCCTTCCTCGACAGGGAAAGTAGAAGATTAGCTACCCGCCAGTTCAGAATCCGTGTGACGTGCATGGCCACACCTTCTCCATGACACTGACAGCTGAATTTTGTAAGCGCTTCATCCCAGCTGATCCCAATTATACTTTCTTGTTTCTACCTTCTTCTTTTGATGCTACAATATTTTTACAATTTGTAAAGCATTTTAGCTCCCGACCAGTGCTTCATCTAAGTCGTATAAAATGCATAAATACACTATGAAAAAACGAGGAGCTTGGGGGGGCAATCAAATGCCCCCACGCATTTTTCGCATGGTTTTTTTTTGTCCAATACCCCCAACCACCCCCCCAAAGAGGACAGAACTGGGCTATTCATCCATGAAACTAGGGTTGCCACGTGGCTCAATGTCAGAAGATAGCAAGCATCAACATACTCAGATAGGTGACCGGAAGACTACAAGTCCCAGAATGCATCAGTTTAAAAACAAATCCCCATGATGGATGCATGGTTACACCAGGTACATGATAACTACAATGAGAAGACTGTGTCACTCAACCAAAGATCGGACAGCCATTTAAATGCAGAAATGAAAGAAGAAGGTGAGTTGAAAAAAGCAGCTTTTACATTCAACATATATATGCATTTAAAGAATAGAAAATTGATGTAATAGACGAGGCAGATAACTATGGACGCCCTCCCAAAAGCTGCAACCCATCCACCGTATGAAGGATGTGCACCTGGAGAACAGACCCCGCCTACATTATGGCTCCTCCCTCTGGCCCCTTCCACAGCATCTGAGAGTACAGCCTGGCAGCATGGAGGTTATGCAAACACCATGCAAATCTTACGTTAACTTTGTTTATACAGCCCACAATCACAGAGGGCTCTCAGCGCTGAGCAAACAATCACAGCATGAAATGATGCCAAGGTTTTGATTTCTTTCAGAAACTCAATCCGCGTGAGAGGCCAGTCCGCACTTAGACAGCGGCCACTGAGGAGGCCTGACTCCTATTATTGCCAAGCAGACTTTGCTGTTACACAATATTTTATACAAAATAAATGCACCTATATGTCCGTTTCCATACACACAATGTGTGTGGATTCCAAAGAACTTGCTCTTTCATACTTTGGCACTAATCAGAGACAGTCAGCGCACCGAAGCCCACTTCCGACATAATAAGCACTACATAGACACAAATGATAACCCCAAGCAGACTCTCCTCAAAGTGCGGGCTTCAAATTCAGATTTTCAGTTGTGCACATAAGCAAACCAGGGACATGTAACACATGCACGTTATTGGAACAGGAATGCGCCGTACTGACTTCTCTTTCCTTCTTTCATTTCGTGGCTTCCCTGTGAAATGGATCCAAAACTGAACATTCCCGCGAGTGGTGCGCGCGCCACAGCGAGCCATGTGGTTTCAATTATCGTGCCCGTGTCTGCGCACAATAGTTGAAACCACATGACGGCCGGTGCGCGTAATAGACACCAATAGGCCATGGGCAGAGCTATGAGCCCGCCTTTGGCCTATTGCGTGCTATCTTAAAAACAAACATGCAGGCAAAAGCCAATAGCACGACACGTAACGAAAAACCCACACACAAGCATATACAATTCCAGGGTCCGTTTCGGAACCCCGGACAAAAGGACTCTCGCTGCGCGAACAGGGCTGCGCACTGCATCACTAGGCGCGAGACCTGAAAAAGGACTAAATTGAAGACAAGTGAGCTTTTAATATCTGTCTTTCTGGCAGCACAACTGAGAAGCTTCAAAGAGGAAATAGCAAGCAAAGGGAAAGAGCTGGTGGCATAAGGGGGAATGAGGAGCACTCACGGAAAGAGGGAGGGGTTGGAGGGACAAAAGAGGGGGGCATGGTCGGCCATGAGAATGACGAACACACAGACGAAAGCAGGAGAGAGGACAAGAAGGGGTGGGGTGTGGTGAATGAAAAGTACAGGGGAAAGAGGGAGGGGGCGAAGGAGGAACAAAAGGTGGTGGTGGGCAGGCAAAGTAAAGAGTGAGATAAAAGGTATGGAACCAGCAAGAAAGAATAGAGCCCTCTATAGTTGTAAAGGACTCTCTTATGAGGTCAATGCAAGCACCACATTGGAGGCAGAAAGATGCACCCTAACAAAAAATAGCATCTGCGGAGAGGGAAATGCTCCTTTGGGCTGAGACAAGATGAGATTCACAAAGAAGCGAATGGATGAAAATGGGCGGGTCATAAAAAGTCACTGGTTGAGCAGGGCTGACCCAAAGCCTATTCTAAGTATGTAAAAAAAACAAAAGGTCAAACAGTTGTGCTTTCAATCCAGACCTAATAATGACGTAATATGTTTTTTCTTTATATATATCATGAAATACTGCACTTCTCTAATTTCAAAGCGATCTAAATAAAAGATATTACCCTATTCACGAGACTCAACATATCCACCTGAAAAGGATGGAATGATGAGTCGGTCTTGCTGGGATTCTAACTCATTATCACCATAACACTGTATTTGTCAGTGGGAAACGTTAAGACCAGTAGTCATCCTGTCTGAGGACTGACTTCCTACATCAGTTCACACTCACTTATTGTGTTTCCCTCCTACATTTGGAGTGTCTTTATCGAAACGTGCGTCGGCGCACTTCTGTCTCTGTATATTACACTGAATTATTATTATTGTACATTGAATTGAACAATAATGAAATTAGTTGAAATATTTTATTTTAATACATAGAAAGAAATAATTTTCTCTTCTAAGTGTGTGTTTTAATTATGGATTTTTTTATATGTGTTGTCTTGCTCTTGTAAAATGTATGAATAGTTGTTTTACGTAGGTTTGTTTCTTATGTTGTTCACATTTTTCTCTTCATTGTGGAGCTCACAAAAAATTACTGCATATATTATAAATATAAATATCATTAGCTGTATATGTCTAGGACTAAAATATTTGTTACTGATGGTGAATAAAAGAAAAAATGAATTGAAATGTATTGTCCCTTCTGGAGTTATTAGAAAAGTTCTGTGCTTTCTGTTAGTTGTTACTACGCATTCCCTGGTTTCTTCTCCATAAACATTACTGTCAGGGGCCCTCTATTTTGATTACGAAGAGCGCACTCACTCGTTGGCCAGTCATTCACCATGATTGTCCAAGTTACACTGAAACATTATCAGTCCGGCCATTGGCTCCAATTGGTACTTTAAGAACCTTTTTTGGCCAACCGCAGATGGCCATTCTTCAAAAAAGAAACATGGAATTCTTTGTTTCAATAAATATTATGGCGAAACGGATCATAAGGTTACCATGAGATTAAGTTGTGCGTCACCACCATTTTACAGCTCTTGCACTAGCTATGACTAACTCACTGAGAATCAAGAGCGGCCCTAAGGCAGCTCCGCCTTTAGTTAACCTCATTTGTATCATACTGGGTGTGAAGATGCAATGATCAGAACTCCTGTGTTTCTTGCAATGGATGGCTATGCTGAAACAAAGAACAGGTGGTTCATGGAGCCCCTCCTTTTACACTCCCCCTTGAATCAACAGATTTAAGATGTTTACATTTCTGTGGAATGTGTGCAAATATATGCAATACAGAAAAAACGAGGGTGAGGCAACATTAAATAAATGCTGTGTATTTCACTGCTCTTGCAAAGCTATGACTAATTGACTATTAGCATGACTAGGCCTAGGACACGCGTGCACATAGTTACTCTGTCATGAGGACACACTCTTTCATGTGTTCAGCCATTAAAAATGTGTGGGCGCCTCGACTGCGAAAAATAAAATAGCCTAACGACCCATACTTTACAGGGACCCATGAAAAATGGATTTCATCATTCATCATCACAATAACTTTAGTTGGATCATCAAAATCATAAAAGGTGTACATACATAAATTCATCATAATGGCATACAATATACACATGGACCGTGTGTTACATACATTCATTTAAAAAACCATTTGGATAATAGAAAACATTTTTAAAAAGAACTAAAAAGAAATTAAAAACAGTTTTTGAATAAGGCCTGCTTCTACTAGTGCTGTCTTTACTGGTATTTACTTTTTAGATATATACACAAAAAGTGTAAAACAGGAAATGATAAACGGAGAAAATCAAAGAGAGGCAATACGTTGATATGCAAACTCCTACTGATGGACCATGAAGACAACACTAGCAAAATGCAGCTACCTGGTTTACATCGAAGTAAGAAGCATCAGTTCTTCACCTTCAGTCAACCCCCTAATTTAGAAAGTGCAAAGGTGCAAAGGCAGTAAAATACAAGCATAGTTTTAACATTCAAAGTTATCCCCACTATACAAACATGAAATATTGGGAGTATCAAAAAGAATGCATGGTGTCAGGAAGCAATAACATTTCTAACAACAGCATTATGGTGACAGACACCGAACCACACTGCTGTGCTTAACCATTGTCAGGGCCACTATGACTATGAGGAACTGGATAATCAAACATATAGTGGCAGATTTTTCTAAATTAGGTGGTAATAAAACCAAAATATGCATCATTTTGCACATCCTCAGGCACTGTTAATTTGATCTTTTTTTGTTAAAATCTGAAACTTATTTGGCACGGTATGCAGAAGTAATTTCATAACTACGCGGTTAAACGCTGCAGCCACAGAGTCACAATTCCGCTGGCTTGACCATTGTCTAGTCTTTTACTAATATTCTATTCAAGGAAGGTAAACAAAACCTAAACATTCTAATTGCAATCAGTATCTATTGTTTGCAGAACTTTAAAGAATATAGCATTATAGCCCGCCGTAGTGGGCCATACCGACCATTAAAGGCCCGCTCCAGCGTTAAAGGCCTAGCCAATGGCGCAGGCCTTTAACAAGAGAGCGGGCCTTTAATGGCAGGTATAGCCCCTACGGAGGGCTGTAATGCCATTAGAACATTCCAACCCTAGAGGCATAATGTTCTAATTAATAAAACAAAGGCCTCCCGGAGCCATTGTCTTCAATGGAGCTCTCAACATTCCAATGTTCTAAAACAGCTTTAACATTCTCGCCTAGACAGAATTTACCAACTCAAAAGATGTTTTTCTTAAATTATACATTCTTATTTACGCACTGTTTGCTTCTTTGTACTGCACAAAATGAAATCGTAACATCCACTAAATTACTTACTATTTTCAATAAACATTTCCCATTTAAAGCACATCTTTCATGCAGATAAGCCCAAAATAAAACATATTATAAAAAAAAATTAAAGACATAAACACCGGCAAACTCAAGATAATACAGAAATAATAATGATAAGACAGAAATCCTTCTCCTCTCTAACGACGGTCAAACCCACAAGGTCCAAGAATGGATTAAGCTTATGGACTCCCTAAACTTCGACCGTACCCTGACTCACCCGCCAAGTCGCTGGGCATCTCACCGGACCCAAACCTGTACATGAGCGCGCACATAAAGGCTACCGCTAGGAGCGCCCTACAAACTAAAACTTCTCAACAATATCAAGCCCTTCCTCCCGCCTAATGATCTCAAGACCGCAACACAAGCCCTGGTTCTATTCAGACTAGACTACGGAAACGCTACCCTCACAGGCACAGCAAAATCCCACCTAGCCCCCATGAGAACAACTCTAAACGCAGCAGCAAGGATGGTCACTGAAGCAAAAAGACACAATCATATCTCTCCCTCCCTGAAAAACCTCAAATGGCTCCCTATTGAAGCTTGCTGCCAGTTCAAACCTGCCTGTCTCACCCACAAATGCAAAAACAACAATTGATGGACAGAATGCAGAACAATGTCATACATTCACCCCAGTACAGAGATCTGGGCCTAAATCCATCGTTTTTTTGCTCACCATGCCATTCCAGTTTGAACCCAGCCATATGCAAATCAGTCTTGACCCTGTGCCCCATGGGAACAGTCCAGCCCGAACTGCCAAGCCAGGTCCACCCTGGACTGGAAACAAGCATCCTAGGACCGGTTTCGGGCTTTCAGCCCTCGTCAGCCAGGATAGCTTGATTCCAGTGGCATGGAGAGCAAGGGACTCACGTCTGCGCATACCCTTCCAACTCGGGGTGACAAATGCAAAAACAACAATTGATGGACAGAATGCAGAACAATGTCATACATTCACCCCAGTACAGAGATCTGGGCCTAAATCCATCGTTTTTTTGCTCACCATGCCATTCCAGTTTGAACCCAGCCATATGCAAATCAGTCTTGACCCTGTGCCCCATGGGAACAGTCCAGCCCGAACTGCCAAGCCAGGTCCTCCCTGGACTGGGAACAAGCATCCTAGGACCGGTTTCGGGCTTTCAGCCCTCGTCAGCCAGGATAGCTTGATTCCAGTGGCATGGAGAGCAAGGGACTCACGTCTGAGCATACCCTTCCCACTCGGGGTGACAAATGCAAAAACAACAATTGATGGACAGAATGCAGAACAATGTCATACATTCACCCCAGTACAGAGATCTGGGCCTAAATCCATCGTTTTTTTGCTCACCATGCCATTCCAGTTTGAACCCAGCCATATGCAAATCAGTCTTGACCCTGTGCCCCATGGGAACAGTCCAGCCCGAACTGCCAAGCCAGGTCCTCCCTGGACTGGAAACAAGCATCCTAGGACCGGTTTCGGGCTTTCAGCCCTCGTCAGCCAGGATAGCTTGATTCCAGTGGCATGGAGAGCAAGGGACTCACGTCTGAGCATACCCTTCCCACTCGGGGTGACAAATGCAAAAACAACAATTGATGGACAGAATGCAGAACAATGTCATACATTCACCCCAGTACAGAGATCTGGGCCTAAATCCATCGCTTTTTTGCTCACCATGCCATTCCAGTTTGAACCCAGCCATATGCAAATCAGTCTTGACCCTGTGCCCCATGGGAACAGTCCAGCCCGAACTGCCAAGCCAGGTCCTCCCTGGACTGGAAACAAGCATCCTAGGACCGGTTTCGGGCTTTCAGCCCTCGTCAGCCAGGATAGCTTGATTCCAGTGGCATGGAGAGCAAGGGACTCACGTCTGAGCATACCCTTCCAACTCGGGGTGACAAATGCAAAAACAACAATTGATGGACAGAATGCAGAACAATGTCATACATTCACCCCAGTACAGAGATCTGGGCCTAAATCCATCGTTTTTTTGCTCACCATGCCATTCCAGTTTGAACCCAGCCATATGCAAATCAGTCTTGACCCTGTGCCCCATGGGAACAGTCCAGCCCGAACTGCCAAGCCAGGTCCTCCCTGGACTGGAAACAAGCATCCTAGGACTGGTTTCGGGCTTTCAGCCCTCGTCAGCCAGGATAGCTTGATTCCAGTGGCATGGAGAGCAAGTGACTCACGTCTGAGCATACCCTTCCCACTCGGGGTGACAAATGCAAAAACAACAATTGATGGACAGAATGCAGAACAATGTCATACATTCACCCCAGTACAGAGATCTGGGCCTAAATCCATCGTTTTTTTGCTCACCATGCCATTCCAGTTTGAACCCAGCCATATGCAAATCAGTCTTGACCCTGTGCCCCATGGGAACAGTCCAGCCCGAACTGCCAAGCCAGGTCCTCCCTGGACTGGAAACAAGCATCCTAGGACCGGTTTCGGGCTTTCAGCCCTCGTCAGCCAGGATAGCTTGATTCCAGTGGCATGGAGAGGAAGGGACTCACGTCTGAGCATACCCTTCCCACTCGGGGTGACAAATGCAAAAACAACAATTGATGGACAGAATGCAGAACAATGTCATACATTCACCCCAGTACAGAGATCTGGGCCTAAATCCATCGTTTTTTTGCTCACCATGCCATTCCAGTTTGAACCCAGCCATATGCAAATCAGTCTTGACCCTGTGCCCCATGGGAACAGTCCAGCCCGAACTGCCAAGCCAGGTCCTCCCTGGACATGGCTTGGCAGTTCGGGCTGGACTGTTCCCATGAGGCACAGGGTCGAGACTGATTTGCATATGGCCATGTCTAAACTGGGGTGGTGTAGTGGGCAAAAGAACGATGGATTCAACCCAGATCTCTTGACTGGGGGAGAATGTCTGCATTGTCAGCATTCCGTCCATCAATTGTTTGTTGTAACGCTTTTCGCCCTAAGTGGGATGGGTATTCCCAGACGTGGGACCCGTGCTCACTACGCCACTGGAGTCAAGCTATCCTGGCTGATGACGGCTGATAGCCAGAAACCGGTCCTAGGATGCTTGATTCCGGTCCAGGGAAGACATGGCTTGGCAGTTCGGGCTGGACTGTTCCCATGAGGCACAGGGTCGAGACTGATTTGCATATGGCCATGTCTAAACTGGGGTGGTGTAGTGGGCAAAAGAACGATGGATTCAACCCAGATCTCTTGACTGGGGGAGAATGTCTGCATTGTCAGCATTCCGTCCATCAATTGTTTGTTGTAACGCTTTTCGCCCTAAGTGGGATGGGTTTTCCCAGACGTGGGACCCGTGCTCACTACGCCACTGGAGTCAAGCTATCCTGGCTGATGACGGCTGATAGCCAGAAACCGGTCCTAGGATGCTTGATTCCGGTCCAGGGAAGACATGGCTTGGCAGTTCGGGCTGGACTGTTCCCATGAGGCACAGGGTCGAGACTGATTTGCATATGGCCATGTCTAAACTGGGGTGGTGTAGTGGGCAAAGAAACGATGGATTCAACCCAGATCTCTTGACTGGGGGAGAATGTCTGCATTGTCAGCATTCCGTCCATCAATTGTTTGTTGTAACGCTTTTCGCCTTAAGTGGGATGGGTATTCCCAGACGTGGGACCCGTGCTCACTACGCCACTGGAGTCAAGCTATCCTGGCTGATGACGGCTGATAGCCAGAAACCGGTCCTAGGATGCTTGATTCCGGTCCAGGGAAGACATGGCTTGGCAGTTCGGGCTGGACTGTTCCCATGAGGCACAGGGTCGAGACTGATTTCCATATGGCCATGTCTAAACTGGGGTGGTGTAGTGGGCAAAAGAACGATGGATTCAACCCAGATCTCTTGACTGGGGGAGAATGTCTGCATTGTCAGCATTCCGTCCATCAATTGTTTGTTGTAACGCTTTTCGCCCTAAGTGGCATGGGTATTCCCAGACGTGGGACCCGTGCTCACTACGCCACTGGAGTCAAGCTATCCTGGCTGATGACGGCTGATAGTCAGAAACCGGTCCTAGGATGCTTGATTCCGGTCCAGGGAAGACATGGCTTGGCAGTTCGGGCTGGACTGTTCCCATGAGGCACAGGGTCGAGACTGATTTGCATATGGCCATGTCTAAACTGGGGTGGTGTAGTGGGCAAAAGAACGATGGATTCAACCCAGATCTCTTGACTGGGGGAGAATGTCTGCATTGTCAGCATTCTGTCCATCAATTGTTTGTTGTAACGCTTTTCGCCCTAAGTGGGATGGGTATTCCCAGACGTGGGACCCGTGCTCACTACGCCACTGGAGTCAAGCTATCCTGGCTGATGACGGCTGATAGCCAGAAACCGGTCCTAGGATGCTTGATTCCGGTCCAGGGAAGACATGGCTTGGCAGTTCGGGCTGGACTGTTCCCATGAGGCACAGGGTCGAGACTGATTTGCATATGGCCATGTCTAAACTGGGGTGGTGTAGTGGGCAAAAGAACGATGGATTCAACCCAGATCTCTTGACTGGGGGAGAATGTCTGCATTGTCAGCATTCCGTCCATCAATTGTTTGTTGTAACGCTTTTCGCCCTAAGTGGGATGGGTATTCCCAGACGTGGGACCCGTGCTCACTACGCCACGGGAGTCAAGCTATCCTGGCTGATGACGGCTGATAGCCAGAAACCGGTCCTAGGATGCTTGATTCCGGTCCAGGGAAGACATGGCTTGGCAGTTCGGGCTGGACTGTTCCCATGAGGCACAGGGTCGAGACTGATTTGCATATGGCCATGTCTAAACTGGGGTGGTGTAGTGGGCAAAAGAACGATGGATTCAACCCAGATCTCTTGACTGGGGGAGAATGTCTGCATTGTCAGCATTCCGTCCATCAATTGTTTGTTGTAACGCTTTTCGCCCTAAGTGGGATGGGTATTCCCAGACGTGGGACCCGTGCTCACTACGCCACTGGAGTCAAGCTATCCTGGCTGATGACGGCTGATAGCCAGAAACCGGTCCTAGGATGCTTGATTCCGGTCCAGGGAAGACATGGCTTGGCAGTTCGGGCTGGACTGTTCCCATGAGGCACAGGGTCGAGACTGATTTGCATATGGCCATGTCTAAACTGGGGTGGTGTAGTGGGCAAAGGAACGATGGATTCAACCCAGATCTCTTGACTGGGGGAGAATGTCTGCATTGTCAGCATTCCGTCCATCAATTGTTTGTTGTAACGCTTTTCGCCTTAAGTGGGATGGGTATTCCCAGACGTGGGACCCGTGCTCACTACGCCACTGGAGTCAAGCTATCCTGGCTGATGACGGCTGATAGCCAGAAACCGGTCCTAGGATGCTTGATTCCGGTCCAGGGAAGACATGGCTTGGCAGTTCGGGCTGGACTGTTCCCATGAGGCACAGGGTCGAGACTGATTTGCATATGGCCATGTGTAAACTGGGGTGGTGTAGTGGGCAAAAGAACGATGGATTCAACCCAGATCTCTTGACTGGGGGAGAATGTCTGCATTGTCAGCATTCCGTCCATCAATTGTTTGTTGTAACGCTTTTCGCCCTAAGTGGGATGGGTATTCCCAGACGGGGGACCCGTGCTCACTACGCCACTGGAGTCAAGCTATCCTGGCTGATGACGGCTGATAGCCAGAAACCGGTCCTAGGATGCTTGATTCCGGTCCAGGGAAGACATGGCTTGGCAGTTCGGGCTGGACTGTTCCCATGAGGCACAGGGTCGAGACTGATTTGCATATGGCCATATCTAAACTGGGGTGGTGTAGTGGGCAAAGGAACGATGGATTCAACCCAGATCTCTTGACTGGGGGAGAATGTCTGCATTGTCAGCATTCCGTCCATCAATTGTTTGTTGTAACGCTTTTCGCCTTAAGTGGGATGGGTATTCCCAGACGTGGGACCCGTGCTCACTACGCCACTGGAGTCAAGCTATCCTGGCTGATGACGGCTGATAGCCAGAAACCGGTCCTAGGATGCTTGATTCCGGTCCAGGGAAGACATGGCTTGGCAGTTCGGGCTGGACTGTTCCCATGAGGCACAGGGTCGAGACTGATTTGCATATGGCCATGTCTAAACTGGGGTGGTGTAGTGGGCAAAAGAACGATGGATTCAACCCAGATCTCATGACTGGGGGAGAATGTCTGCATTGTCAGCATTCCGTCCATCAATTGTTTGTTGTAACGCTTTTCGCCCTAAGTGGCATGGGTATTCCCAGACGTGGGACCCGTGCTCACTACGCCACTGGAGTCAAGCTATCCTGGCTGATGACGGCTGATAGCCAGAAACCGGTCCTAGGATGCTTGATTCCGGTCCAGGGAAGACATGGCTTGGCAGTTCGGGCTGGACTGTTCCCATGAGGCACAGGGTCGAGACTGATTTGCATATGGCCATGTCTAAACTGGGGTGGTGTAGTGGGCAAAAGAACGATGGATTCAACCCAGATCTCTTGACTGGGGGAGAATGTCTGCATTGTCAGCATTCTGTCCATCAATTGTTTGTTGTAACGCTTTTCGCCCTACGTGGGATGGGTATTCCCAGACGTGGGACCCGTGCTCACTACGCCACTGGAGTCAAGCTATCCTGGCTGATGACGGCTGATAGCCAGAAACCGGTCCTAGGATGCTTGATTCCGGTCCAGGGAAGACATGGCTTGGCAGTTCGGGCTGGACTGTTCCCATGAGGCACAGGGTCGAGACTGATTTGCATATGGCCATGTCTAAACTGGGGTGGTGTAGTGGGCAAAAGAACGATGGATTCAACCCAGATCTCTTGACTGGGGGAGAATGTCTGCATTGTCAGCATTCCGTCCATCAATTGTTTGTTGTAACGCTTTTCGCCCTAAGTGGGATGGGTATTCCCAGACGTGGGACCCGTGCTCACTACGCCACTGGAGTCAAGCTATCCTGGCTGATGACGGCTGATAGCCAGAAACTGGTCCTAGGATGCTTGATTCCGGTCCAGGGAAGACATGGCTTGGCAGTTCGGGCTGGACTGTTCCCATGAGGCACAGGGTCGAGACTGATTTGCATATGGCCATGTCTAAACTGGGGTGGTGTAGTGGGCAAAAGAACGATGGATTCAACCCAGATCTCTTGACTGGGGGAGAATGTCTGCATTGTCAGCATTCCGTCCATCAATTGTTTGTTGTAACGCTGTCTCACCCACAAAGTCCTTCACATTAGCAAACCAGTCTACCTTGCAGCGAAGCTCACCAAGGCAGGCCAGGCAAGACACCTGAGGAGCACCAACAACTTACTTCTCATTCCCCCAAAGAGACACAAACAAAAAGCCCAGGCGTGCTCCTTTTTTGGAAATGCTCCCAAAATCTGGAACTCCGTACCAGCAGATCTCAGAACCAACCCCTCCTTCGTGACCTTAAAAAAAAACGAAAGGATCTCCTCCTTGCCTGATACCTCTAACCTTCAGACCAATACATTGTAGTACCTTCCAGAAGACTCTCCTTTTTGCCCTATCTGTCTGCTTGCTCTTGTTTACATGTTGTAAAGCGCTCTGATACTCTCAGGTCTTGTCAGTACTATATAAAACTCTCTAAATAAAAAAAATAAAAATAAAAATATATATATATATATATATATATTAGTATCTTGGATAATGTCAATGATATAATTTGAAATGTCTGAAAATGTCATCAATGATGTGATTTGGCATGTCATCAGTGATGTTATGTGCGAGGTGCCTTAAATCCTACCTCCAGCATGCAGCCCTCCTAAAGTCAACACACCTTTTCAATTACAAACATACTACCCCATTTAAAATATCATGAACCAGAATGTATGCGAACACACTCAGCATGATATATATGTCCAAACAATCAAAATCATGCATCAACAAACCAACAACAATATGCCAAGATAACCACGATCACATGTAAGTCAACCATCATCAGATGGACTTCCACCCAAGTCATATGACCACTCATCGAATATTACATGTTAGCATAACCAACAGTCACCATCATATACCCTCACAGCCACCATAATATGCCAGCATATCTGCCTCTATGCATCCAAACCCCAACCAGTGTGCATGCTGACAGCCACCATCATATGCCATCGCTGGACCACACGCACACAAACAACTACATTTATCAAGAGTGTATGACATTGAAACGGATGCCTTTACCATCCTTTGTAAGTAAAATTAAGCAAACCATATATTTTTTTTTTACACAGACATATCTATGGTGCCCTGTGTGAGCACCAGGGCACCCACTTTTTACAAAAACGGTCCCCGTGTGATGAGGTCCCCGGGGCCATAAAGGCTCGGGGAGGAGGGCCGCGCAGCTCCCCTTCCCTTTTAACATAGGCTCTGTGGGATGTGGCCACAATGGCCTAAAGAGGCTTGTCGAGGGGGTCCAGGCTACCACCCTCCCCTTTAATATAAACGGCCCTGGGGGTGTGGGGTCCCTTTGACCTAATAAGTCTCAGGAATGGGTGCCACAGGGCCCCGCATTTAATTTAAAAAATGCTCTGGGGATGGGGTTGCACTGCCTAGCAAACCTAATAAGGCTTGTGGAGGGTGGCTCACGTGCCCCCTTTAAAATAAATAAAGCCCTGGGAGATGAGGTCCCTACACCATATAAGGCTCATGGAGTGGGGCTACGTGACCACCCTCCCCCTTAATAAAAAAGGCGCTGAAGTGTGGGGTCCATAGGTCCTAATGAACGAGGATAGAGGGCACGCGACCCCCTACTCTTTCAAATAAAAGTGCCTTGTGGCAAACTCCCCACCGCGCATGGCGAAGGCCCTGTGCAATGGGGAGTTCACTGCCTTTACGGGAGTGGCCACAGACCGGGCCTTGTGGTCAATTTCCCACTGTGCACAGCCAAAGGTCGTGCACAGCCTGGGGTTGGCTACATGCAGGAGATGGCTGCAGGCCCTGGAGTGATGTCATAAATGATGTCATAGAACATGTCATGAGTGATGTCATAAGCAGTATATTACTCACACAACGAGGACACAAACATAAGACCGGCAGAGGGAGCAGAGTGGCACACACTGCCACATTGCACCTTGACGAAAGTGTGACTACATGGCGATGTTCCCACTCTATCCCCGGGTTTGGACTACAATCAATGAAACTTGGGTATGCTATTTGAAGTATTATGTTATGGCTATTTGTAAAGTGCACATATCACCCCGAGGGGTCTCATGGCGCTATTGCGGGGCCATCTAAGGAGCGGGTTCTACAACATGGAGAGATGTATTTAGAATAACCAGGTTTTCAGCTACTTTTTAAACTGTTTAAGGTCTGAGATAGCATGAATATGTGTTGGAAGCTTATTCCATTGTTGAGAGGCCAGGTAAGAGAATGATCTACCACCATTTCTGGCTGTTCAAACTCTCAAAGGGGTCAGAAGGTATTTTCCTTCAGACCTGAGGTTCTTTCTTGGTGAGTACCACTTGAGTTTCTTTGATAGATAACTTGTCCCAGCTACATATAGGGACTTGTGTGTGATGCACATAAGTTTGAAGCAGGTACGCTCTCTGATTGGGAGCTAGTGCAGTGATCTCAGGGTAGGTTCTGAAGGGGAACGAGATGGAAGATATAGGACTAATCTAGCAGCGGTGTTCTGCATTACCTGGAGTCTAGAATACACGTCTTCATTAATGGAGGCCATAAGTGCATTGCCATAGTCTAACCGGCTAAATATTAGACCCTCAACCTGCATTTTCCTGGCTTCCAACGACATCCATTAGAAGATCTTTTGTAGCATTCGCAAGGTGCCATAGCATGTGGCCAGAGTCTGATTTACATGGTCCTTCATGGATAACTTGTCATCTATTACTATACCGAGATTTCGCACCGTAGATTTTGGTATGGGACAGGGGCTCATACTGGTGGGCCACCATTTAGTTGACCATGATAGATGTGCTTTGCCAAATAAGATCACTTCGGTCTTGTATGCATAGAGTTGTTTGCATCCGGTTTGATATATGAGACATACAGTTGATAAATCTGGTTCTTGTGTCGTCAGGGTTAGGTCCCAAGGTGACACTTAGCTGGGTATCATCTGCAGAAGAGATTACTTCAAAACCATATGTTCTGATTAACCTAGCTAGGGGTGGTACATATACATTAAATAGAATAGGGATAAGTGCTGATCCCTGAAGGACCCCTTTGTCAACCTTTGAGCTGCTGGATACTATACATTCAATTTGGACAGTGCTGGTGCAATCTTTTAAAACATTTTTCAGCCTGTTTAAGACTTTGCCTCCTACTCCAATCTCTTCAAGCCTTTGAATTAAAATTGCATGAGAGATGGTGTCAAAGGCCGCATATAGGTCCAGCAGGACCAACATTGCTGACTGCCCGTCATCTAAGGAGAGTTTTATGTTATCTACCACCTCCACCAGGGCCGTTTCAGTACTGAAACCGGCCCTGAAACCTGATTGGGAAGGGCCCAGTAGTTAGTGCCATTCTAGATAGGCCAATAATTGTTTGTTAACCAAGGATTCAATTATTTTTCCAAAGTATGGCAGCAGGGAGATTGGTCGATAGTTACTAAATTATTTTGGATCTGTTGATTGTTCCTTTGGGATTGGTTTGCCCCTTGCTGATTTCCATTTGATGGGGCCTCCCTCCAGGTATAAAGACATATTAAAAAGCTCAGTAAGACTATTGAGTATGCCAGGAGACAGACCGGAGACCCTGATTTGATTCTGTTAAGT
Source organism: Triturus cristatus (assembly GCF_964204655.1). Lineage (NCBI taxonomy): Eukaryota > Metazoa > Chordata > Amphibia > Caudata > Salamandridae > Triturus > Triturus cristatus. Next base: position 1,754,239,954 of record NC_140590.1, on the reverse strand, counting down.
GCGACTCCAACCTCCACCTGAGTTAGTTTGGTGAACACATCAAGACCTACTGTCCTGCGTGTATACATGCAGTCATCATCCATATTAGATTTTGCTATATTGGGGTTAGAGAGGGTGTTATAGATCTTGTCAATTTTTTATCCTAAAAAAATATAGAGAGTTCATCAGCCCAGATTTGAGAGGAGGGGCTGACACTCTGGCAAGATGAAGGATTAGTGAATTCATTTATGACTCTATGTAGTTCTATGTAGTGTGTCTACTAAGGGCAAGTATGCCATACATAGCCTCCCTAACATATAGTGATTGACTGGGATGGAGTGTGTTAAAGTATAAGGGATCGGTATGCTGAGGAATGCCTTTGACCCTGTTGGGCGATAGTGATAGGCTGAAACATGTCGGTACAGCAGACAGTGTGATGGAGTCGCTGATTCTCACATATACTCGTTTAGCATGAGTTTTTAATTCTGTCAAGTGGGACCCATAATAAAAATATAGGCAGGTACCCAATTAGAAACTTTTAATCTTTTTTGTTTTCTGGACTTGGGATCCCTAGTTTGAAATAATTCTGTTTCATAATCCTTTTTCAAAAATAATATTGCTCCACCCTAAGCGTTGGCTTGCGCCAGTGTGTGTCAGTGGCCCGATGATGAAGCATGCCACTATCTAGTGGGTGAGGGCAATTTTAAAAACCCAAAGGGTTTTCCCAAAGTGATTCGCTTTTGTGTTTACTATTCTGGGTTGCCATAGACCAGGAACTAAGTGGGCCAGTCTTCTTCCCTTTTCTTCCCTCTATTGTGTTTCTTTCCCCTCTCCATATTTAGTCTGATATAGTCTTATGTTTGTGTCCTTCTCATTGTGTGTGTGAGCAATATAGATCTCTCAGGAGAGAAGGTAATCTCTTGTCTCTTCTGGTTGTGGGTATAGAAATGTCATAAGCAGTGCATGGCGGGGGTGCAAGTTATAGTTAGCTCTGCTAACTATGACTAGTGAATTTCTGTGCTTTTTTTTAGTTCAAACGTTAATGCTGTCACTTACAAATTCCCCTAACTAGAACGTTACTTTGACCTTTGTTTTTTTCAGTGGGAGAAAATTATATATATATGGCAATCTATGGCGAAACTCTAAGAACGCAGATTGTGTGCTGGTACAGGTACCTTGACGACTTGTTTTTAATTTGGAATGGTACTGAACAGGCGGCACAAGATTTTATTGAGAAATTGAATATCAATGACTTAAATCTTAAATTTACTGCCCAGATGAGTAAGAGCAGTATATTCTACTTGGATGTGGAGGTCTTTGTATACAACAATAAATTGGAAACAAGACTCCATAGAAAACCCACATCTGGCAATACAGTCCTGCATGCACAGAGCCATCATCCTTCACATCTAATCAGTAGCATCCCCTTTGGGGAGATGCTGCGGATACGTAGGATTTGCAGCTCGGACAGGGAATGTACACTAGCTCAATTGGAATGCAGAGAGAGATTTCTAGACAGGGGATACTCTGAAAACATTTTGGATCAAGCTATGACAAAGGCTAACAAAATAGGGAGACCCAATGCATTGAGGCAGAAAGCCACTATCGATATCAATCAAGATCAACCTACTCGATTGATATTAACATATAACAAACAGCACAAAACACTACGTAGGATCATCAGCAAGAGTTGGCCTTTAGTCTGTAATGACCCTGTTCTATGAAAAGGACTAACTAAATCCCCGAGCATTGTTTTTAGGAAAGCACGGTCCATGAGCACGAAATTGCAGGTCCACAAACGGGTGCTCCAGCACATTAGAGCCATCATTAACAGTGATGCCGCCTACCCAGTGGCGAGGCACTTTAGGGAGTGCCATGAGAATAATTTGTCGCATCTCAAATATTTTGCTATAGACACGGTTCTACCACTGAGAAGGGGTGGCAACCGTGAATGACTATTGCGACAGATGGAAACAAGGTACATATTGGAACTTGACAGTAAAGCACCCCCAGGGGTTGAATGCGAGTGAGGACTTCTTCACTTGTTTATAATAATGAACTATTACTGGCAGATATTTTAGTCCAGACATACTGCTGCCTCCTGATTGAATCAACAATGAAACTGACTATTTTATAAGAATTTTTTGTAAAATGGGGAAAAAACATATTTTTTATAAATATTTTTCCCCTTTTTTTATGTGTCTACATACCAAATTCACGGCTGTGATTGGATGTAAGATATATGAAAGCGTATTTTGCACATTACATATTGCACTTACTTTTTCCCACTAGAAGATGTTTGGGCCCACTGGGGCGGATATTCCAGAATTTTTCTTTCATGTAATATGTCCATTACGTTGCAATAACTTGATTATTGGGATCCTGAGTTGTTGGTAATACCACTTGGTATTTAGGCTTGAATTGAGCTGCTAACAATGAAGCTTTAAATGTAACAATTTTAGCCTTGTACTCTAAGAGATAGGATTGGATCCGCAATCATGTTGCTAATTCTATTGGGTGCATCGGTTGAACTGTTTTAACATTTTAGCTGAGGATTTTAGCATTTTTATGGTATTTTATGAATGCTATCATTTTATCCATAAATATTTATTTATGTATATATTGAATTCAGCGCCAATTTACACTCTGATATTTGTCATTGTACTGTATTGCGTTGTAATTGCACTGATTTGGGAACGTATTACGAGTACTAGGACAACCTGTTGTCTATGTCCATGAATTCTTGTGGGAGTGTCTTAACACGTATTCTTGAGCACTAGCACTTTAAAAAGATGAAAAAACTCTCCGTTAGCGTATCATGTGATCAAGGCCTCCGCGAGGCTGAAACGCGTAATGGCGATGGTGCAGGGCTGTTGAGAAATAAACTTCGGATGTGCACAAAACGGAGGAATGGAAATATATATATATATATATATATATATATATATATATATATATATATATATATATATATATATATATATATATATATATATATATATATATATATATATATATATATATATATATATATATTACCTACTGGCGGTCGCCAGTAGGTAGTTATAGTTAGGACCCCTTTTCCATAGGAAAACCTCAACATTCTATTTTGAATAACTTTGGCGCCGGTCGATGAATCCTCGCGAATTTCTCAAAATAGGTGGGGCGCTACGCTCCGCTCCTACCCTGAAAGTCTCGGGGGGATCCGTCAAGCGGGGGCTGAGATAAAAGGGGGGTCCCAAAACGCGTTTTTCCCATGCATTTTTCCATAGGACCTTTAGAACGAGCTACAGCCCGAACGGCTGAACAGAATTACTCGAAATTTGGCAGAGAGGTAGTCCCTAGGTCAAGGAAGTGCCTTTTGTAGGTTTGGTGTAAATCTGTTCAGTAGATTCTGAGAAAATAGCCTTTAAATCAATATATATATCTGAGCCCGCTTATGGTACGCTTACCGTACGCTTACCGTAAGCGTACGGTGGCGTGCGCGAGCGCGATTCTGATTGGCTCTTAGATCTTAGTAAACATTCGAATCGGCCGAAACCAGGAAGCGGCGGCCGCCATTTTGTGTATTTCGCTCTGAAAAAAAAGAGTGAAAACAAGAAAAGGGGGCAATGAGGAGAGTTACAGACCCCCTAACATTTGTAAGGGGGTCAAAGAAGGACAGAAAAGTACAAAAAAAACATTTATTGATTTTTAAAAAAATCACGGGGTACGCGTACGGTAAGCTTACGGTAAGCGTACGGTATAAAAAATAAAAATAAATAAATGAAAAGCAGATTTAAGAGTTTAGATATTAGGGAGCTCTAAAAAGAGCTGTTGTGTTTATGAAGTCATTTTTTTAGTGGTACCTACAAGTAAGTACCGATGCAGAGTCTAAGGTTCAAAAGGAAGACTCTGTTCCCTTCATCATTGAAGTGCACACCATCTCCTCTATAAATGTCTTGCATGTCATAACGCAAGTTGTTGTGGTAAATGGCACCCATACCATAGTCACGGAGGAAAGCAGAAACAGATTTGTTGACGTGCTTTCTTGCTTTGTCAATCTGTGGACAGAAATGATTGGACCAGTTCCATTTTTGCCTTTGGCATATGTTGGAAAACACAAAGGCAGTTTTAGGGAAAAGTGAAAACAGTTGTGCAAAGGTGTCCTTCATAAGCATTTCCAGACCTACCCCAGTCAAAGTGCCTAGGTCATTGCCACCACAGTGCACTATTATGAGGTCAGGGTGTTGGATTTGCATGAAGGATTTCACCAATGGCATCAATTGGTGCCACTTTAACCCTCTCTGACCAATCCATTTAATGTCTACATTTGGCAAAGCAAGGTCTCTCACCATATCTGTTTTCTCTGCAAACTTTTCACTCCAGAAGACATAGCTGTGCCCTACAATCCACACTGTGAACATCTTCAAAGGAGAACTGGATGCACTCAGGAGGTGTCTTTCAGTAGAATGGCAATATGAAAAGAAAGACAGTTTGGAAATGGAGGCATACATATTTTTTTCAAAACAAAAAGAACTGATTGGCTGTTTCATACCATTCTAGAATAAAAACTAGGCTGTATGTGTAAATTAATAGAAGCATGTTTTGTATTGGTACAAAAAAATGTGTAACCAAAGAACAGTACTATGGATTTGCTGTTAGGTTTGAAAAGTCAAGCACTCTTGCTCTGTGGAATTGAAACATTGTTTGGCGAACTTCTGACCTAACTCAACACAGCAGTGTTCCATGAGCTGTTGCTATGGTAGCAGGCAGAAGTCAAGTTGGGGGAAGGGTACTAGGCAGAAGTCAAGTTGGGGGAAGGGTACTTTTGGAAAAGGGTTGGTTTTCAACCAATAGAAATGTGTGATTACATTGGAAAAAAAGGGGGAAGCACTGAGATTTGAAACTTACATGTATATGTGTGGAAAAATAGAGGGAAAGTTTGCCATTATCTGGTTCTGCTGAGAGGAGAGAGGTGAACACAACAGAGATCCTGGCTCTGATAATCTGCTGTTTGAGTGTCACATTTCTTTCACAACTAACTAATTTTAAAGGTGAGTTTACAGTTTGAGAGGGGATGTATGTGGTAACTTAAGAAAAGAATAATAGAAATGGAAATTGTTTTTGTTGTAGTTGCGTTTATCATTTTCTGTTTTGGGAGAAATTTAAATGTGAGGAACATGTAAAATAATATGGAGTATGTTTTCACAATAAATTAAGGTGTACTGGAAAAAAAAAGAATAGTTTAAGGGTTTGAGGTTGGACTCAGTAATGCAAATACATTCAGCATCACTAAGGCTGGTTGCCCTTGCTGGAGTGTAGGCAGTCACCGAGAATACACATGGTGGTGGTCTGAAAAAACAGTTTGGACATGTGCATTTAAATAAATCAAAAAAAGTGGTTTCATAATGTGTCAGTCTGTAAAAGTGATTTTCACTTGCCCCGAAAAAAAAAGAGCAGTAAGTGTGCTTTCAAATTGGCAAAGAAATTTCGTTTTGGGACTAATGTGAAAACATGACTCTGTGTGCAGAGAGGAATTATAGGCAGAGATTTATTGCGTATTGCTCTGGTGATTTCACAGTTGCATTAGATGGAAAGGGGGAGCGAATTTTTGGGGGAAGAAGCAGACTCTTAGCACACACCCATGTGCTTGCCATGTATAATCATGCACAGTATTTACAAGCGAGTGGGGTTTTCAGGTTTCAGTCTGTAATGCAAATACATTCAGCATCACTAAGGCTGGTTGCCCTTGCTGGAGTGTAGGCAGTCACCGAGAATACACATGGTGGTGGTCTGAAAAAACAGTTTGGACATGTGCATTTAAATAAATCAAAAAAAGTGGTTTCATAATGTGTCAGTCTGTAAAAGTGATTTTCACTTGCCCCGAAAAAAAAAGAGCAGTAAGTGTGCTTTCAAATTGGCAAAGAAATTTCGTTTTGGGACTAATGTGAAAACATGACTCTGTGTGCAGAGAGGAATTATAGGCAGAGATTTATTGCGTATTGCTCTGGTGATTTCACAGTTGCATTAGATGGAAAGGGGGAGCGAATTTTTGGGGGAAGAAGCAGACTCTTAGCACACACCCATGTGCTTGCCATGTATAATCATGCACAGTATTTACAAGCGAGTGGGGTTTTCAGGTTTCAGTCTGTAATGCAAATACATTCAGCATCACTAAGGCTGGTTGCCCTTGCTGGAGTGTAGGCAGTCACCGAGAATACACATGGTGGTGGTCTGAAAAAACAGTTTGGACATGTGCATTTAAATAAATCAAAAAAAGTGGTTTCATAATGTGTCAGTCTGTAAAAGTGATTTTCACTTGCCCCGAAAAAAAAAAGAGCAGTAAGTGTGCTTTCAAATTGGCAAAGAAATTTCGTTTTGGGACTAATGTGAAAACATGACTCTGTGTGCAGAGAGGAATTATAGGCAGAGATTTATTGCGTATTGCTCTGGTGATTTCACAGTTGCATTAGATGGAAAGGGGGAGCGAATTTTTGGGGGAAGAAGCAGACTCTTAGCACACACCCATGTGCTTGCCATGTATAATCATGCACAGTATTTACAAGCGAGTGGGGTTTTCAGGTTTCAGTCTGTAATGCAAATACATTCAGCATCACTAAGGCTGGTTGCCCTTGCTGGAGTGTAGGCAGTCACCGAGAATACACATGGTGGTGGTCTGAAAAAACAGTTTGGACATGTGCATTTAAATAAATCAAAAAAAGTGGTTTCATAATGTGTCAGTCTGTAAAAGTGATTTTCACTTGCCCCGAAAAAAAAAAGAGCAGTAAGTGTGCTTTCAAATTGGCAAAGAAATTTCGTTTTGGGACTAATGTGAAAACATGACTCTGTGTGCAGAGAGGAATTATAGGCAGAGATTTATTGCGTATTGCTCTGGTGATTTCACAGTTGCATTAGATGGAAACAGGAGCGAATTTTTGGGGGAAGAAGCAGACTCTTAGCACACACCCATGTGCTTGCCATGTATAATCATGCACAGTATTTACAAGCGAGTGGGGTTTTCAGGTTTCAGTCTGTAATGCAAATACATTCAGCATCACTAAGGCTGGTTGCCCTTGCTGGAGTGTAGGCAGTCACCGAGAATACACATGGTGGTGGTCTGAAAAAACAGTTTGGACATGTGCATTTAAATAAATCAAAAAAAGTGGTTTCATAATGTGTCAGTCTGTAAAAGTGATTTTCACTTGCCCCGAAAAAAAAAGAGCAGTAAGGGTGCTTTCAAATTGGCAAAGAAATTTCGTTTTGGGACTAATGTGAAAACATGACTCTGTGTGCAGAGAGGAATTATAGGCAGAGATTTATTGCGTATTGCTCTGGTGATTTCACAGTTGCATTAGATGGAAAGGGGGAGCGAATTTTTGGGGGAAGAAGCAGACTCTTAGCACACACCCATGTGCTTGCCATGTATAATCATGCACAGTATTTACAAGCGAGTGGGGTTTTCAGGTTTCAGTCTGTAATGCAAATACATTCAGCATCACTAAGGCTGGTTGCCCTTGCTGGAGTGTAGGCAGTCACCGAGAATACACATGGTGGTGGTCTGAAAAAACAGTTTGGACATGTGCATTTAAATAAATCAAAAAAAGTGGTTTCATAATGTGTCAGTCTGTAAAAGTGATTTTCACTTGCCCCGAAAAAAAAAAGAGCAGTAAGTGTGCTTTCAAATTGGCAAAGAAATTTCGTTTTGGGACTAATGTGAAAACATGACTCTGTGTGCAGAGAGGAATTATAGGCAGAGATTTATTGCGTATTGCTCTGGTGATTTCACAGTTGCATTAGATGGAAAGGGGGAGCGAATTTTTGGGGGAAGAAGCAGACTCTTAGCACACACCCATGTGCTTGCCATGTATAATCATGCACAGTATTTACAAGCGAGTGGGGTTTTCAGGTTTCAGTCTGTAATGCAAATACATTCAGCATCACTAAGGCTGGTTGCCCTTGCTGGAGTGTAGGCAGTCACCGAGAATACACATGGTGGTGGTCTGAAAAAACAGTTTGGACATGTGCATTTAAATAAATCAAAAAAAGTGGTTTCATAATGTGTCAGTCTGTAAAAGTGATTTTCACTTGCCCCGAAAAAAAAAAGAGCAGTAAGTGTGCTTTCAAATTGGCAAAGAAATTTCGTTTTGGGACTAATGTGAAAACATGACTCTGTGTGCAGAGAGGAATTATAGGCAGAGATTTATTGCGTATTGCTCTGGTGATTTCACAGTTGCATTAGATGGAAAGGGGGAGCGAATTTTTGGGGGAAGAAGCAGACTCTTAGCACACACCCATGTGCTTGCCATGTATAATCATGCACAGTATTTACAAGCGAGTGGGGTTTTCAGGTTTCAGTCTGTAATGCAAATACATTCAGCATCACTAAGGCTGGTTGCCCTTGCTGGAGTGTAGGCAGTCACCGAGAATACACATGGTGGTGGTCTGAAAAAACAGTTTGGACATGTGCATTTAAATAAATCCAAAAAAAGTGGTTTCATAATGTGTCAGTCTGTAAAAGTGATTTTCACTTGCCCCGAAAAAAAAAAGAGCAGTAAGTGTGCTTTCAAATTGGCAAAGAAATTTCGTTTTGGGACTAATGTGAAAACATGACTCTGTGTGCAGAGAGGAATTTTAGGCAGAGATTTATTGCGTATTGCTCTGGTGATTTCACAGTTGCATTAGATGGAAAGGGGGAGCGAATTTTTGGGGGAAGAAGCAGACTCTTAGCACACACCCATGTGCTTGCCATGTATAATCATGCACAGTATTTACAAGCGAGTGGGGTTTTCAGGTTTCAGTCTGTAATGCAAATACATTCAGCATCACTAAGGCTGGTTGCCCTTGCTGGAGTGTAGGCAGTCACCGAGAATACACATGGTGGTGGTCTGAAAAAACAGTTTGGACATGTGCATTTAAATAAATCAAAAAAAGTGGTTTCATAATGTGTCAGTCTGTAAAAGTGATTTTCACTTGCCCCGAAAAAAAAAGAGCAGTAAGTGTGCTTTCAAATTGGCAAAGAAATTTCGTTTTGGGACTAATGTGAAAACATGACTCTGTGTGCAGAGAGGAATTATAGGCAGAGATTTATTGCGTATTGCTCTGGTGATTTCACAGTTGCATTAGATGGAAAGGGGGAGCGAATTTTTGGGGGAAGAAGCAGACTCTTAGCACACACCCATGTGCTTGCCATGTATAATCATGCACAGTATTTACAAGCAAGTGGGGTTTTCAGGTTTCAGTCTGTAATGCAAATACATTCAGCATCACTAAGGCTGGTTGCCCTTGCTGTAGTGTAGCAGTCTGGACATGGGCTTTTTAAAAAATCTGAAAAGTGGTTTCATAATGTGACAGTTTGTAAAAGTGATTTTCACTTGCCCAAAAAAAAGAGCAGTTAGTGTGCATTCAAATTGGCAAAGAAATTTCGTTTTGTGACTATTGTGAAAAGAAATGTAGTAATATATTTAAATACAATAAAGGATTTTTTTTTTAGTTTTTTTCAGGTATTGCTGAAGAGCAGTGAACAAAATTTAAGATGCCTACAAAATCCAGAGTTCAAAAAACGCTAAAAAAAAAACTATATTTGAAGACAACTGGAGGACCAAAGTTAGTAGAAGATGCTCATGTTGGGAAAAAGAAAAAATCTTCTGGTAAGCAGAAAAAACAATTTCTTAAAAATATATTCAAAACAAGGAAAAATGTACAAAATGTCTGTACTGGAAAGAATGTTACGAAACGAACAGAACAGGAAAAAATTGAGAATTTAGTTAATGCAAATATACCTTCTGCAACTGAAAAGATTTACATAAACAGAAAAACAGCGTTTAAAGAGATACGTAGAAAAATTTTTCAGAGAAGAGTTATGTCCAATTTGATAAAGGATGTGAAGAAATATAAGCAAAAGGCAAAATATTACAAGAGAAAAAAAGAAATTGAAGCCATTGCAGCAAAGGCATTAGAATTAAAAAGGAAACTATTCATATTAATTTTGAATAGGATGCGTACATTAGACAAAATGGTTAATGTACTGAAATCACATAGCAAAAGGAAAAGAGTAGTGAACAGAACAAACTTTTGTAAAGTGTTTTTAGGAAAGTGGATGCATAGTTCAAGTAGTGAACCTTTTTTTAATGAAGAGAGCTATTTTCAAAGTAATAGTTTGCTGCATGCAGTTGACACCAGAGGTCGTTCATACGAAGTAACAAATGGTTGCATAATGGAGAAGGAGATAATGGTTCCAAGAGATGAGGTACAAGTGATGGCAGATGAGGCAATGGGGAGACGTCCTAAAGCCCCAGTGTACACTTGGAATTGTAGTAGTATTTGCACTGTGCGTCAGGAATCTATTGACAAATTTCGAGAGTTTCTAAGAGAATATAGTAAAAAAAGTGTAAAACAGAAGATTAAGGTGCTTCAAAGTCTGGATCCATGCAGAGTGAGAGAGAATACTGGTTTGCAGGGTCATTCTCTGGCTTGTCTATCTAGAAAAGTGTGCAATAGTGTTTTCCATCATTTTAGGATGCTGGCTGTTCATCATACTGAAATGAGAAAGTTTGTGAGACGGTTGTATTTTGCCAAAAGTCCAGCAATAAAGTTAAATGAATTGAATAGGGCTCTGTTCCGAGGAACGGTATCAGATGTAGAGAAGGTTGTTGATGAAATTCAGTTTTGTTACTTTGGTCCTGAACAAAACAGTGCAGAGAAGGACACAGTAAATGAGGAAGAAGTGGAAGAGAATGTAGAACCTTCTGTAAGTAAGACATTTAATGATCACATAACAAAATTTGCAATAGTCTCTAATGAAAGACCAAATTTTACTTGTATTTGTTGCCGCAGAACTCATTATAGAAAACAAACTAGGAATGTTGATCTCTACAGAAAGAGTGAAAATGAAGATAATTATAAGTGGAAGGATTTTGCCACATATATATTTCTAGAAAATTGTTTTGAATTGGGTGTAGATCAGCGTATTTGTAAATACTGTTACAACAAGTTAGAGGAAAATAGAATGCCGACCAGAGCTGTACATAATAATTTAGAATTGGATGCTATTCCTGCTGAACTTTCTGAATTAAATACATATGAGTCTATACTCATTCAATGTGTTCATCTGTTCCAGACCATAGTACGTATGGAGCCCAAAACTGGTAAATTACCTCCTTCAGATTAACTGAGAGGTTTAAAAGGTAGAGTGGTGTATTTGCCCTTGGATTTGAAAAAAAATATGGAAACTATTGATGCGGATACTTTGGAAACTGAACCATTAATTATTCTGGTTAATGGTGTACCTACAAAGAATAAGAAGATTTGGCAGGAGCTGGTAGATGTGCGGAAAGTACAAAGAGCAAATTTGTATTTGAAAAAAAATAACAAATGGTATGAATCAATTTATATAGAAGAAGAAGAAGAAGAAGAAGATTTACAAGAAGACACAGAAATACCAACTGGACAAATTGAAAAAGTGGACAAGTCAAAGGAAGAAGAAATTTATGAACATTTTAGCATACATCCTCTTCATTCGAAAGAAGTTATGGGAGACAATATTGATCTCTTTCAGATGAAGAAAGCAAAAGGAACTCCCGTGAGTGTATGGGAGGAGAGCTTGGAAGCTCGATGTTTTCCCCAGCTGTTTCCTAAAGGAAAAGGAGGACGATACGATGAACGTCCAGAACAGATTCCAGCTTCTGAGTATCGGACTACAAGACTATATGCTGAAGATCCCAGATTTCGACAAAGTATTCCTTATTTGTTCCATCTTTTATTTGAAAGCGACTTGTCTGCACTGTCTTATGCAGTAAATCACATTTTAAAAAGTGGAGTACATTTACAAAATGTGTCTGCTAAGGATTTTATGGAGAAAGTGCAGCACCGAGATGATCATTTGGAAACACAACTGATCAATCTGATGGCTTGTCAGCGTGGGACAAATGAATATTGGTACCGACGCCATGGTGAACTAAAATGCATGTTACGGAATTTAGGAACACCAACATGGTTCCTTACCCTAAGCTGTGCCGAGTACGCTTGGGATGATTTACTGGATTTTCTACGAGAGGCCAATTCAAACATTAAAAACATCGAATACAAGACAGCAGGAGAACTGTGCTCATTGGATCCGGTTAATGTTTGCAGATATTTCAATCATAGATTTGAGGCTATGATGTCCTTCATCTGCAATAAAAAAAATCCACCCCTTGGAGAAGTAGTGGATTTCTTTTGGAGAAAAGAGTACCAGGCAAGAGGTGCTCCTCATATTCATATGCTGTTGTGGATCAAGGATGCCCCAAAGTTTGGAACACATGCTGATGAAGCAGTGTTATCTTACATTGAAGAATATGCAACATGTGCTATACCAAAAAGCACAGAAGAGAACAAGTTAAAGGAGCAAGTTTTACGTTTCCAAAGTCATCGGTGTGGAAAATACTGTCGACGGAAATACAAGAGCAAAGAAAAATACTACACTAAATGTCGATTTGGATTTCCTAGACCTGTTCTTTCAAATGGAAGAGTCAACAGTTTTATGTCAGCTGTGAGACATACTATCACAAGAAAATCACCTAAGAATACCTACAACCTAAAAAGAAAAGAAGAATCAAAAAATATAAATGACTACAACCCAGTCATTTTATCCATGTGGAACGCTAACATGGATATACAGTATGTAGCTGACAATTCCATTGCTGTTGCTCGATATGTAACGTCTTACATTACGAAATCAGAAAAAACAGAATTGAAGGAAATGTGGGAAGAGATTTCTCACGAGAAGACTGTCAGTAAGAAGCTGTACAGTTTCAGTTTGAAGATGTTATCGCATCGAGAAATTGGATCCTACGAATGTTCAGATAGGTTATCTTCTGCAAGTCTCTACTCGAAGTCAAGAAGAATAATTTGGGCAAGTTTAGGCCTTGCAGCAATGAGAAATCGGGTACTGAAATCTGTAGGAGAAATTGAATATTTGGCCGAGAATGACCCAGAAAGTACAGATATTTTGAAAACAAACATGTTGGACACATATTATCCCAAGAGAAGTCAACATCTGGAGAACATGTGTCTCTATGAAGTGCTGCAGAACTACATTTATTCACGGAAAGCCACAGAAGACATCAATAATGGAAAATATAAAGTCGTTGGTGAAGAAGGATGTTTGGTGAAGCAAACAAAAGGAAGTTTGATAAATCACCGGAAGCTGAGTTGCGACACTACTGACAAGAAGGAATTTTACTACTTGGCTCTTTTACAGTTGTTTAAACCATGGCGTACAGAGGATGAACTACTGGGAGAATTCCAGAGCTATGAAGATTCTTTTAATGCTTGCAAAGACAGCATACAATGCAGTACATTCTCAACTTATCTGCAAATGTTAAATGAAGAAATTGATCAGGAAACTACAATTGCTGCAGAAATCGCTAGAGATAGTTCTCAGGACAGCCAAAGTTCAGGAACACTCAGTCAAGATCCCCTAGGACAACCAATCATTGAAAATGAAGCATCAATAGCCATGAATGAAGTGGAAACGGCTATGAATCAAGCTCAAGAAGAATTTATAGACTTAGAAAATTTGGAAAGACAACTGAATCAAGAGCAGCAACAAATTTATGAAGAGATCAAAAACAAAATTGATCACGGATTTCTACATGAAAAAAAAGAGTGCTCATGCACATCATTTCATCCAATCAGGATGTATGTAAGCGGACAAGTTGGAACTGGAAAAAGTTTCCTAATAAAAGTCATCAGAAGCTACCTAAAGCAAAAAACGGATTCTACTTTGTCTTGTGTGGTTACTGCTCCAACTGGGTTAGCAGCATATAACATAAAAGGAATCACTTTACATCGTTTGCTAATGTTACCAGTGGAGCATGAGAACAAAATACAATTCAACAAGCTAACTGGAGAAGCATCCTTGGAAGTTTCAAGAGTATTGAAGAAGATGCAAGTTCTCATTATTGATGAGGTGAGCATGGTATCAAACTTAATGCTTGCCTTTGTGCATTTAAGAATGCAGCAAATTTTGAAGACAGACTATGACATGTTATTTGGTGGAAAACACGTCATAGTTTTTGGTGATCTTTTGCAACTTACTCCAGTTAAAGGACAACCAGTGTTTAATACTGTCACACATGAAGACACGAAGAAGTCATTGGGAAGCATCGGAAATACAAATATTTGGTCCTTCTTTGAGTACAAGGAACTTACTACTGATATGAGGCAAGCAAACGATGAAGAATATGGAAGTATTCTGAAAGATATCAGGATTGGACTACTCACAGAAGTTGGCAAAAAAACATTACAGAGTCGGCTGCTACATAATTTATTTCCAAAGGAAGAAATAGTTGCAGAGAAGATATACAAGAACATTGCAGAAAACAAAAGTGTCATCTGCTTAATGCCAACTCTACGTGAATGCTCAATATTCAATGAGGAGCTTTTGAAATTGGAAAAGGAAGAGATCAGGAAATTGGAAGCAGTGGACAAAATTGAGGATGGAAGAATTAGTGTCACAGTAACAGGCAAACTGAAAAATAAATTGGACTCACTAGAGAAGAACATCTCCAAAACAGCTGGATTAGAAAAAAATCTATATGTTTGCATGAACTGTAGAGTATTTTTAAGGAGAAATTTGGATGTTGAAAAAGGTTTAGTTAATGGAGCGATGGGAAGAGTTGTGGGTTTTATTAATTACCAGAAAAAAGAAGGAGTTGAATGTTTAAAAATAAAATTTGATCAGATAGAAGAAGTTAAAGATATTTGTCGTTGTACAGTACGTTTTATGCTTGTGAAAGACTTATATGTACGTAGGAAGCAGTTTCCGTTTTCTCTAGCATATGCTGTAACTATTCACAAGTCTCAAGGATTGACTGTAGATTGTGCATTTGTGAACATTGGTTCAACTGTGTTCAAAGAAGGTATGGCAAATTGAGAAAAAAATTTAAAATTACTATTTGGTCTAAAGGAAATGAAATCAGATGTATTTTGGAGTTATTTGAGATATAATATTGTGATTATACTTCTGAAACAAACATATCAGACGGTATTTTAAAGAAATAAGTATTGGTATTAGATGATATTTTTTTAGAATATTATGCATTTCTATAATGTTAAGTTTAAGTAAAAAAAGAATCAGGGCTTTTTTAATACAATCTTTGTGATTGTTATTTTGTTTGCCCGCTGTAAAATGATGAATGCAATTGCTTTCACAATTTATAGTGAAATGCAATATATTCTGAAAACAGCAAAAATAAGGCAAAAATATTTTTGGGAAAAAAATTTAAATATGTGTACTGTATTATAAAATGTTTTAAAAATATTAATACTTTTTTCTTTTTTTCCAGATAGATATAGAAAATTTTCGAAAACTACAAACATTTTTAAAACTATTTTTTTAAAAAACAAATGAATAAATATTTTTTCAGTGAGTATGGTAAGTCAATAATAATAATTGTAGTCTCTCAAGGACCTTGTAATGTGATAAATGATTTTTAGTGTTTTTTTAAAAAAATAAAAAAAAAGTACGCGCACCGTACGCGTACGGTAAAAAAAAATAAAAAAAAGTTTTTAAAAACATATGTAAAAAAAAGATGAAAGATAAGGTTGGCTCTTAAAAGAACCGTTGTGTTCATGCAGGGACAGAGGAAAGAAAGCATGGGAAAATTAGTCTCTGTGACAAGTGTGCTGATCTATTTTGTTGTCCACTAGGGAAACACTGGTCTCCCTATGACAAATTAGATCATGACACGAGGCACATCGAATATCAACCCTCGCAAACCGAGGGTTAATTTCCAGAGGGCCAGCAAAAGGAGATTCTCCCCCCACAGATGAAGGGCTCACCTGACCTGCAGAAGAAGGAGTCAGCCCTGCAGATGATGGTCCAGGCTGAGCTGCTGTGGATGTACTGGCTTGTCTTTCTGAAGAGTTACCTCCAAAAAGATGACCATGTGTCCTTCTGTGTACATCCTGGAGGTGACTCTTCATGGTGTGATTCCCAAAGGAATACTTCCTGTCAGGATTACCTCTAGAAAGTACACGCTGACACAGCCTGCAAGTAACTAAGGGTGCATTCACCTTTTGCTGGCCTTCAGGAAAAGTAAAATAATCCCATACATAAGAGGGCTTTTGTTTCCTCGCTCTCTGCCTCAAGACAGTGCTGCTGGTGCTAGCCTCACTCTCATAAGGGCTCTGCTGTTCTGCCATCGTATCCCAAAGACAAACCAGCTCCTTCTCCCAAGGGATCACAAGCAGAAATGAGGGGAATGGGTGTGGTGTAGGAGAGTTCTAGAACTGAAAGTAGTTTCAACCAATCAAAAGTTGTATTTCATGATCACATGACCTACCGTACGCTTACGGTACGCTTACGGTACGCTTACGGCAAAAGTACGCATGCGCGTAAAAAAGACACGCGCACGCGCGCATGCGCATAACAGTCACTCCCCGACACTTCCGCGTAACGTGCGCGTGTAGTGTACACGCGTACGCGTCCCACGCGGAGTACGCGCGTCTACGCAAATTGCGTAACTATACAGCGTAGATAAATTACGGACGTTGCGTAAACCGTACGCTTACCGTAAGCTTACGGTACGCGTACTAAAAAAATAATAAAAAATAGAAAAAAAGTACTGCAAATAAATTTTACATGTTTATTTTAAAAAATATATTAAAAAAAACATATTAAAGAATTTTAAAAATTTAATCATAGTCTTTATAAAAGGTAAGAAAATTAAAATAAAAATATGTTAGAAAAAATAGAAGAAAAAAAAAAATTAGCATTTAAAAAACCTTGCAAATTCACTGAAAAAACCATGGGTTTCACACACGTTATAGTTAGGAATTAGCATTTAAAAAACCTTAGAAATTCAGTGAAAAAACCATAGGTTTCACACACGTTATAGTTAGGAATTAGCATTTAAAAAACCTTAGAAATTCAGTGAAAAAACCATAGGTTTCACACATGTTATAGTTAGCTGGACATTTTACTCGTAAAAAACCAATGAAATTCCCCCGTTATAGTTAGTTCAGCTAACTATAACTCGCGCGCCCGCAATGCACTGCTGATGACGTCACATATTACATCACTCATGACATGGTCAGTGACATCACTCATGACATCACTGATGACATCTCAAATGACATCACTGATGACATCACTGATGACATCATCCTTGTGATAGAGTGGCAGACCTCCTCTTCCCCTAATATAACCTTTGACACACACATTCAAAAATAGAGACTAAAATTTACAAAACAATGGACATACCAATAACAGTTACAACAACCTCTTCAGTAATTCTAAGATCCACATACACATCCACTCATTCACCAACAGTCCAATACAGTCACTCATACATGTACTCACTTATCATATGTACTCATACACCTATACATCCTGTTACACAATGCCACTCATCCATAGAGCAACTCACACACATAGTCACTCATGCTAATAAAGAATCAAACATACATTTACTTGCATATACAGTTATACACACACCACCACACTTACTTCTACGGAAACTTACACATACCTAGTCTTTTAAACAATCACTTATAGAAACACATACTTATTCATACAGGAACTCTTTCAATCTCTCACTCTCACATATACTCACATATATACACCAATAGTCACATATACTAGTTTTAAACATATGTAGTTACTCATAAAGACACTATTGAGACAGTCATTCACTCACTAACACACCCATACACACACTCATCCACCCATGCAGTCCTGCACACATGCTCTGTTCAACACATACAAACAGTGAGTCACTCATTCATGCACCTATGCACTACGTAATACCCCTCACCGAACCATGCAGACACTCAGACTGATACTCAAAAAACCAACTAATAACCTATATAGACACCCATGTAGCTACTCACCAACCCATGCAGCCACTTATACACAAAGTGAGAGACTGATACAGATATTTACATATTTAAACATTACTCACTAAGCCATGTATTCACTATGATACACTTAATCAGTCAGTTAAACAATCAATGTTTCAAAAACAAATCATCCATTTAGACACTTATATACCCATTTATTCTTCCATCGACCTTGAGATATACATATATAAAACATATTTAATTTTCAGAAAAACCCACATTCACTGGATGATGTCATCAGTGATGTCATCAGTGATGTCATTTGAGATGTCATCAGTGATGTCATGAGTGATGTCACTGACCATGTCATGAGTGATGTAATATGTGACGTCATCAGCAGTGCATTGCGGGCGCGCGAGTTATAGTTAGCTGAACTAACTATAACGGGGGAATTTCATTGGTTTTTTACGAGTAAAATGTCCAGCTAACTATAACATGTGTGAAACCTATGGTTTTTTCACTGAATAGATATATATATATATATATATATATATATATTATCTACTGGTGGTCGCCAGTAGATAGTTATAGTTAGGACCGTGTTTCCATAGGAAATCTGAAAATTCTATTTTGAATAACTTTCGCGCCGGTTGACGAATCCTCGCAAATTTTTCAAAATAGGTGGGGCGCTCCGCTCCTACCCTGAAAGTCTCGGGGTGATTAGTCAAGCGGTGGCCGAGAAAAAAGGGGGGTCCCAAAACACGTTTTCCCCACGGCTGAACAGAATTACTTGAAATTTGGCAGAGAGGTAGTCCTCAGGTCAGGGATGTGCCTTTTGAATATCTGGAGTCAATCTGTTCAGTAGTTCCTGAGACAATTTCAGTTAAAAGTACATATATATCTATAAGCGCGTACCGTGCGCGCACCGAGTGCACACCGTGACGTGCGCGAGCGCAATTCTGATTGGTTGTTAGATCTCAGTAAACATTCGAATCGGTCGAAATCAGGAAGTGTTGTCTGCCATTTTGTCTCTCGCAGTCTGAGGCAGTGAAAAACAAAGGTGGAGAACGTGAAAAGGGGGCAGGGTGGACAGTTCCTGACCCCCTAGCCTTTGTCAGGGGGTCACCGAAGGACCCCCAAGGGTGAAAAAAACATTTTTTTTTTTACGAAAAAGCGCGGGGTGCGCACGGCACGCACAACGCATCGTGGGCGCTCGGTGAGCAAAGCGCACCGAGTGCCAATAGCGCGCACGGTGCGCGAAGCGCACTCTGCGTGCACAGTGCGCGCACGGTGAAAAACCTGAAAAAAAATATATTAATAAATACATAACTTAGCATTTAAATTTTTTTTTTAAAACGGACAAATTTACTTAAAAAACCATAGGTTTCACACACGTTATAGTTAGGAATTAGCATATAAAAAACCTTGCAAATTCACTTAAAAAACCATAGGTTTCACACATGTTATAGTTAGCTGGACATTTCCCTCGTAAAAAACCAATGAAATTCCCCCGTTATAGTTAGTGCAGGCAACTATAACTCACGCGACCGCAATCCTCTGCTGATGACGTCAGATATTACATCACTGTATTTAGACACCTATTTACCCATGTCTTCTTCCATTAATCTTTAGCTATACATATATTACAAATATTTATTTTTCAGAAAGACACATATGTAATCAGTGATGTAATATCTGACGTCATCAGCAGAGGATTGCGGTCGCCTGAGTTATAGTTGCCTGCACTAACTATAACGGGGGAATTTCATTGGTTTTATACGAGGAAATGTCCAGCTAACTATAACGTGTGAAACCTATGGTTTTTTAAGTGAATTTGCAAGGTTTTGTATATGCTAATTCCTAACTATAACGTGTGTGAAACCTATGGTTTTTTAAGTGAATATATATATATATATATATTCAGTGAAAAAACCATGGGTTTCACACACGTTATAGTTAGGAATTAGCATTTATAAAAACCTTGCAAATTCAGTGAAAAAACCATAGGTTTCACACACGTTATAGTTAGCTGGACATTTCACTCGTAAAAACCCAATGAAATTTCCCCGTTATAGTTAGTTCAGCTAACTATAACTCGCGCGCCCGCAATGCACTGCTGATGACCTCACATATTACATCACTCATGACATGGTCAGTGACATCACTCATGACATCACTGATGACATCTCAAATGACATCACTGATGACATCACTGATGACATCATCCAGTGAATGAAAATATGTTTTATATATGTATATCTCAAGGTCGAAGGAAGAATAAATGGGTATATAAGTGTCTAAATGGATGATTGGTTTTTCAAAAATTGATTGTGTAACTGACTGATTAAGTGTATCATAGTGAATACATGGCTTACTGAGTAATGTTTAAATATGTAAATATCTGTACCAGTCTCTGTCTTTGTGTATAAGTGGCTGCATGGGTTGGTGAGTAGCTACATGGGTGTCTATATAGGTTATTAGTTGGTATTTTGATTATTAGTCTGAGTGTCTGCATGGTTCGGTGGGGGGTATTACGTAGTGCATAGGTGCATGAATGAGTGACTCACTGTTTGTATGTGTTGAAGACAGCTTGTGT
Source organism: Triturus cristatus (assembly GCF_964204655.1). Taxonomy (NCBI): domain Eukaryota; kingdom Metazoa; phylum Chordata; class Amphibia; order Caudata; family Salamandridae; genus Triturus; species Triturus cristatus. The sequence goes on along the minus strand of NC_140590.1, from coordinate 1,754,219,574 downwards.
GCAGGACTGTATGGGTGGATGAGTGTGTGTAAGGGTGTGTTAGTGAGTGAATGACTGTCTCAATAGTGTCTTTATGAGTAACTACATATGTTTTAAACTAGTATATGTGACTATTGGTGTATATAAGTGACTATATGTGAGAGTGAGAGATTGAAAGAGTTCCTGTATGAATAAGTTTGTGTTTCTATAAGTGATTGTTTAAAAGACTAAGTATGTGTACGTTTCCGTAGAAGTAAGTGTGGTGGTGTGTGTATAACTGTATATGCAAGTAAATGTATGTTTGATTCTTTATTAGCATGAGTGACTATGTGTGTGAGTAACTCTATGGATGAGTGGCATTGTGTAACAGGATGTATTGGTGTATGAGTACATATGATGAGTGAGTACATGTATGAGTGACTGTATAGGGCTTTTGGTGAATGAGTGGATGTGTATGTGGATCTTAGAATTGTTGAAGAGGTTGTTGTAACTGGAATTGGTATGTACATTGTATATAAAATTTTAGTCTCTATTTTTGAATGTGTGTATCAAAGGTTATATTAGGGTGAGAGGAGGTCTGCCACTCTATCACAAGGATGATGTCATCAGTGATGTCATCAGTGATGTCATTTGAGATGTCATCAGTGATGTCATCAGTGATGTCACTGACCATGTCATGAGTGATGTAATATGTGAGGTCATCAGCAGTGCATTGCGGGCGCGCGAGTTAGTTAGCTGAACTAACTATAACGGGGAAATTTCATTGGTTTTTTACGAGTGAAATGTCCAGCTAACTATAACGTGTGTGAAACCTAAGGATTTTTCACTGAATGTGCAAGGTTTTTTTAAATGCTAATTCCTAACTATAACGTGTGTGAAACCCATGGTTTTTTCACTGAATTTGCAAGGTTTTTTAAATGCTAATTCCTAACTATAACGTGTGTGAAACCCATGGTTTTTTCAGTGAATTTGTATGGTTTTTTAAATGCTAATTCTTACCTATAACGTGTGTGAAACCCATGGTTTTTTCAGTGTTTTTTTAAGGTTTTTAAAATACAAAATCATATATTAAACGTGTGATTTTTTTTTTATTATTTGCAAGGTTTCTTTTTTTTTTTTTTTTTACTTTATATTCTCTTTAAACACTATGCTTTTATGTAAAAAATTCTGCAATATATTATTTTTTCTCATTTTTTTTTTTACCAAACAGGTAAGATTTATTAGTATAACATATTGGTTTTTTTTTTTGGTTTTTTTACGTGCGCGTACGGTAAGCGCATGGTAAGCGTACGTTTTGCGTAATGAACGTAATATTTCTATTCTTTTTGCGTATGGTTACGCAATTTACGTAGACGTACGTACTGCGTGCGCGGCGCGTAAGCGCTTACGCATCACGTGCACGTTACGCGGAAGTGTCGGGGCATGCCTGTTATGCGCATGCGCGTGTCTTTTTTACGCGCATGCGTACTTTTACCGTAAGCGCTCCGTAAGCGCTTCGTAAGCGTAACGTACGCGCACGGTGGGTCATGTGATCAAGAAACAACACTTTTGATTGGTTTAAAGTACTTTCAGTTCTAGAACTCTCCTACACCACACCCATTCCCCTCATTTCTGCTTGTGATCCCTTAGGAGAAGGAGCTGAGTTGTCTTTGGGATACGATGGCAGACCAGCACTCCTCTACTGAGAGTGAGGCTAGCAGCACCACCATCAGGCAGAGAAGGAGGAAACAGAAGAGCTCTTTTATATGGGAGTATTTTACATTTCCTGAGAGCCAGAAAAAAGTAAATGCTGCTTTAGTTACTTGCAAGCTGGCCAGCGTGTACTTTCAAGAGGTAATCCCAACAAGAAGTATTCCTTTGGGAATCACACTATGTTGAGACACATTGAGGATGTACACCCTCGGGCACATGCTCGACATACTAGAGGAAACCCTTCAGTAAGTCGTGCAAGTACATCCACAGCAGCTCAGCCGAGTCCATCTTCGGAAGCTCAGCTGAGCCCTTCATCTGTGGGGGCAGATTCACCTTTTACTGGTCCTCTGGAAACGAACCCTCGATTTGCGAGGGTTACAATGCGGTGTGCAAATTGCCATGGTCTAATTGTTCATAGGGAGACCAGTGTTCCCCTAATTAACAACAAAATAGAACAGCACATTTAATAATACTGGGTTTTATAAAGCGCGACAGCTTCCTTTCCTCTGTCCCTGCATGAACACAACGGCTCTTTTAAGAGCCAACCTTACCTCTCAACTTTTTTTTTTTTTTTCTTATAAGCCTATTTTTTTTACCGTACGTGTACGGTAAGCGTATTTTTTTTTTTTTTTTTTAAAAACACTAAAAACCAATTATCACATTACAAGGTCTTTAAGGGATTAATAGCGAAATACTGAAAATCTGTTTGAGGAGAAGTGGAAAAAAGGGACCATCTAATTTCTGACTTACCTGACCCACCCAAAAATTTAATTATCAATTTAAATTTAATTGAAATTGCTTGTAAAAATGGTTTTATTTTTCGAAAATATTCTTTTTCAATCTGAAAAAAAAAGAAAAAAGTATTAATATTTAATAAAACATTTTATAATACAGTACACGTATTTACATATTTTCCCAAAACAATTTTTTGCCATTTTTTTGCTGTTTTCAGAATATATTGCATTTTACTATTAATCGTGAAAGCAATTGCATTCATCACTTAACAGCGGGCAAAAAAAAATAACAATCTAAAAGATTGTTTTAAAAAAGCCGAGAAACTCTTCTCACTTAAACATAACATTAGAGAAATGCAAAATATTATAAAAAAAATCATCTAATAACAATAACTATTTCTAAAAAATTCTGTCTGACAAATTTGTTTCAGAAGCATAATCACAAAAATAATATATCTCAAATAACTCCACAATACATCTGGTTACCTCTCCTTTAGGCCAAATGGTAATTTTAAAATTCTTTTTTGATTAAATTTCCAATGGTAATCCAATAAAATTCCAAAATTTTAATTGTACAGATGTTACCGATTCTCTCTAAAATGTTGGTTTCCGAAAGATTAATTAGGAATTAAATAACTCCACAATACATCTGGTTACCTCTCCTTTAGGCCAAATGGTAATTTTAAAATTCTTTTTTGATTAAATTTCCAATGGTAATCCAATAAAATTCCAAAATTTAAATTGTACAGATGTTACCAATTCTCTCTAAAATTTTGGTTTCAGGAAGATTAGATAGGAATTAAATAAGTCCATGATACAATTGGTTACCTTTCCTTTAGGCCAAATGGTAATTTGAAAAATCTTTTTATTTGAAAATTCCAATGGTAATCCAATAAAATGGTAAAATTGATTGGTACAGATGTTGCCAATTCTCTCTAAAATTTTGGTTTCAGGAAGATTAGATAGGAATTTGCTAAATCAAAAGGCAAACGTTGCTTAAAAACCAATTGACAATCATTACACATTGTCCAGCCTTTTTCACATTTTAGATAAACTGTGTAATGACCAGAAGTTACAGTAGGTCCTTCATGGAAAATTATTGCAACTGTTACAAAAGTTTTTCCTGAAATTGATAATTGCTGTCCTGTAAACTTCTTTATTAAAGTATCTAATTTTGAACCATCAGCTCTACATCGTTGCATCATTAAAATTACATACTGTCCGTATTCCTTTAAAATTAACGTTGAAAACATGTCAGATTTACACTCACCGCATTCCATGCTATGATTAGCATCTTTAACTAATTTAGCAAAAGTGACTGTTTTTCTCACTGGCAATGTTAAATAAATAAACCTTTCAGAATCAACATTAGAGCCACATGTATTGAAACAGTTTTCACAACTATGTTCCCATTTATAAGAGAGACCAAACATATTTTCGATTTGTACCCCTTCTTCTTCCAGTACCTGTAGAAAATACATCAAGAATTCCTGTGCGTCTTGCTGTACATTTTGAGAAAACTGTGTACATCCTGAACATACATCTAAAAGTTTTCTAATTTCAGTAGCACTTTCTATTTTAGTTTTATCATTACTCAGCTTTTGAAAAAGGAGACTCAACTCAGAACAGAATCTTTTTCTCTGATTTACTATTATCTGCTCTTGCAAACTTTCAAGATAAAATACAACATTCAGCACTACATTTGCGTAGCAGTTGACACCAGAGCTATTTTCAAAATGACAACCAACAACCTCTTCAACATTTTCCTTTTTCTTTTTGCTTGCAATTACATCAGTCTCCTTTTTTTTTCTCCTCTCTACATCCTCATTACAGATATTCTCAATTCTCCTTTTTCGTGAAACAACACGTTTTTCCAACACAGGATACTGACCTAAATGAGGAGCATAGGTTCTTCTTAATCTATTATACTCCTTTACACAATTTGCATCAGCACTAACTTTTGAGTCATCAAAGTCTATCATAAATAAACCAGATAATGTTTTCACTCGTGACAAAGCAACATAAGCCATACCTTCTTTGAACACAGTTGAACCAATGTTCACAAAAGCACAATCTACAGTCAATCCTTGAGACTTGTGAATAGTTACAGCATATGCTAGAGAAAACGGAAACTGCTTCCTACGTACATATAAGTCTTTCACAAGCATGAAACGAACTGTACAACGACAAATGTCTATAACTTCTTCTATCTGATCAAATTTTATTTTTAAACATTCAATTCCATCTTTTTTCTGGTAATTAATAAAACCCACAACTCTTCCCATAGCTCCATTCACTAAACCTTTTTCAACATCCAAATTTCTCCTTAAAAATACTCTACAGTTCATGCAAACATATAGATTTTTTTCTAATCCAGCAGTTTTGGAAATGTTCTTCTCTAGTGAATCCAATTTATTTTTCAGTTTGCCTGTTAATGTAATAGTAATTCTTTCATCCTGAATTTTGTCCACTGCTTCCAATTTCCTAATCTCTTCCTTTTCCAATTTCAAAAGTTCCTCATTGAATATTGAGCATTCACGTAGAGTTGGCATTAAGCAGATTACACTTTTCTTTTCTGCAATGTTCTTGTATATTTTCTCTGCAACTTTTAATTCCTTTGGGAATAAATTATGTAGCAACCGACTCTGTAATGCTTTCGTGCCAGCTTCAGTGAGTAGTCCAATTCTAATATGTTTCAGAATACTTCCATATTCTTCATCGTTTGCTTGCCTCATATTAGTAGTAAGTTCCTTGTACTCAAAGAAGGACCAAATATTTGCATTACCAATGCTTCCCAATGACTTATTTGTGTCTTCATGTGTCACAGTATTAAACACTGGTTGTCCTTTAACTGGAGTAAGCTGTAGAAGATCCCCAAAAACTATAACATGTTTTCCTCCAAATAACATGTCATAGTCTGTCCTTAGAATTTGCTGCATTCTTAAATGCACAAAGGCAAGCATTAAGTTTGATACCATGCTCACCTCATCAATAATGAGAACTTGCATCTTCTTCAATACTCTTGAAACTTCCAAGCATGCTTCTCCAGTTAGCTTGTGGTATTGTATTTTGTTCTCATGCTCCACTGGTAACATTAGCAAGCGATGTAAGGTGATTCCTTTTATGTTATATGCTGCTAACCCAGTTGGAGCAGTAACCACACAAGACAAAGTTGAATCCGTCTTTTGCTGTAGGTAGCTTCTGATGACTTTTATTAAGAAACTTTTTCCAGTTCCAGCTTGTCCGCTTACATACATCCTGATTGGTTGAAATGATGTGCATGAGCACTCTTTTTTTTCATGGAGTAATCCGTGATCAATTTTGTTTCTGATCTCTTCATAAATTTGTTGCTGCTCTTCATTCAGTTGTCTTTCCAAATTTTGTAAGTCTATTAATTGTTCTTGAGCTTGATTCATAGCCGTTTCCACTTCAGTCATAGCTATGGCAGCTTCATTTTCAACGATTGGTTGTCCTAGGGGATCTTGACTGAGTGTTCCAGAACTTTGGCTGTCTTGAGAACTGTCTCTAGCTACTTCAGCTGCAATTGTAGTTTCCTGTTCAATTTCTTCATTTAACATTTGCACATAATTTGTGAAAGTACTGCATTCTATACTGTCTTTGGAAGCATTAAAGGAATCTTCATAGCTTTGAAATTCTCCCAGTAGTTCGTCCTCTGAACGCCATGGTTTAAACAGCTGTAAAAGTGCCAAGTAGTAAAATTCCTTTTTGTCAGTAGTGTCGCAACTCAGCTTCCGGTGATTTATCAAACTTCCTTTTGTTTGCTTCACCAAACATCCTTCCTCACCAATGACTTTATATTTTCCATTGTTGATGTCTTCTGTGGCTTTTCTTGAATAAATGTAGTTCTGCAGCACTTCATAGAGACACATGTTCTCTAGATGAAGACTTCTCTTTGGGTAATATGTGTCCAACATGTTTGATTTCAAAATTTCTGTACTTTCCGGGTCATTCTCTGCCAAATATTCAATTTCTCCAACAGATTTCAGTACCCGATTTCTCATTGCTGCAAGGCCTAAACTTGCCCAAATTATTCTTCTTGATTTCGAGTAGAGACTTGCAGAAGATAACCTATCTGAACATTCATAGGATCCAATTTCTCGATGCGATAACATCTTTAAACTGAAACTGTATAGCTTCTTACTGACAGTCTTCTCTTGAGAAATCTCTTCCCACATTTCTTTCAATTCAGTTTTTTCTGATTTAGTAATGTAAGACGTTACATATCGAGCAACAGCAATGGAATTGTCAGCTACATACTGTATATCCATGTTAGCATTCCACATGGATAAAATGACTGGGTTGTAGTCATTTATATTTTTTGATTCTTCTTTTCTTTTTAGGTTGAATGTATTCTTAGGGGATTTTCTTGTAATAGTATGTCTCACAGCTGACATAAAACTGTTTACTCTTCCTTTTGAAAGAACAGGTCGTGGAAATCCAAATCGACATTTAGTGTAGAATTTATCTTTGCTCTTGTATTTCCGTCGACAGTATTTTCCACACCGATGACTTTGAAAACGTAAAACTTGCTCTTTTAAGTGTTTCTCTTCTGTGCTTTTTGGTATAGCACATGTTGCATATTCTTCAATGAAAGATAACACTGCTTCATCAGTATCTGTTCCAAACTTTGGGGCATCCTTGATCCACAACAGCATATGAATATGAGGAGCACCTCTTGCTTGGTACTCTTTTCTCCAAAAGAAATCCACAACTTCTCCAAGAGGTGGATTTTTTTTATTGCAGATAAAGCACATCATGGCCTCAAATCTATGATTGAAATATCTGCAAACATTAACCGGATCCAATGAGCACAGTTCTCCTGCTGTCTTGTATTCGATGTTTTTAATGTTTGAATTTGCCTCTCGTAGAAAATCCAGTAAATCATCCCAAGCGTACTCGGCACAGCTTAGGGTAAGGAGCCATGTTGGAGTACCTAAATTCCGTAACATGCATTTTAATTCACCATGGCGTCGGTACCAATATTCATTTGTCCCACGCTGACAAGCCATCATATTGATCAGTTGTGTTTCCAAATGATCATCTCGGTGCTGCACTTTCTCCATAAAATCCTTAGCAGACACATTTTGTAAATGTACTCCACTTTTTAAAATGTGATTTACTGCATAAGATAATGCAGACAAGTCGCTTTCAAATAAAAGATGGAACAAATAAGGAATACTTTGTCGAAATCTTGGATCTTCTGCATATAGTCTTGTAGTCCGATACTCAGAAGCTGGAATCTGTTCTGGACGTTCATCGTATCGTCCTCCTTTTCCTGTAGGAAACAGCTGGGGAAAACATCGAGCTTCCAAGCTCTCCTCCCATACACTCACAGGAGTTACTTTTGCTTTCTTCATCTGAAACAGATTAATAGTGTCTCCCATAACTTCTTTTGAATGAAGAGGATGTATGCTAAAATGTTCATAAATTTCTTCTTCCTTTGACTTGTCCACTTTTTCAATTTGTCCAGTTGGTGTTTCTGTGTCTTCTTGTAAATCTTCTTCTTCTTCTTCTATAAACATCGATTCATACCATTTGTTATTCCTTTTCAAATACAAATTTGCTCTTTGTACTTTCCGTACATCTACCAGCTCCTGCCAAATCTTCTTATTCTTTGTAGGTACACCATTAACCAGAATTACTAATGGTTCAGTTTCCAAAGTATCTGCATCAATAGTTTACATATTTTTTTCAAATCCAAGGGCAAATACACCACTCTACCTTTTAAACCTCTCAGTAAATCTGAAGGAGGTAATTTACCAGTTTTGGGCTCCATACGTACTATGGTCTGGCACGGATGAACACATTGAATGAGTATAGACTCATATGTATTTAATTCAGAAAGTTCGGCAGGAATAGCATCCAATTCTAAATTATTATGTACAGCTCTGGTCGGCATTCTATTTTCTTCTAACTTATTATAACAGTATTTACAAATACGCTGATCTTCACCCAATTCAAAACAATTTTCAAGAAATATATATGTGGCAAAATCCTTCCACTTATAATTATCTTCATTTTCACTTTTTCTGTAGAGATCAACATTCCTGGTTTGTTTTTTATAATGAGTTCTGCGGCAACAAATACAAGTAATATTTGGTCTTTCATTAGAGATTATTGCAAATTTTGTCATGTGATTATTACATTTATTACTTACAGAGGGTTCTACATTCTCTTCCACTTCTTCCTCAATTACTGTGTCATTACCTGCACTGTCTTGTTCTGGACCAAAGTAACTAAACTGAATTTCATCAGTAACCTTCTCTACATCTGATACCGATCCACGGAACAGAGCCCTATTCAATTCATCTAACTTTATTGCTGGACTTTTAGCAAAATACAATCGTCTCACAAACTTTCTCATTTCAGTATGATGAACAGCCAGCATCCTAAAATGATGAAAAACACTTTTACACACTTTTCTAGATAGACAAGCCAGAGAATGTCCCTGCAAACCAGTATTCTCTCTCACTCTGCAAGGATCTAGACTTTGAAGCACCTTAATCTTCTGTTTTACACTTTTTTTTACTATATTCTCTTAGAAACTCACGAAATTTATCAATAGATTCCTGACGCACAGTGCAAATACTACTACAATTCCAAGTATACACTGGGGCTTTAGGACGTTTCCCCATAGCCTCATCCGCCATCACTTGTTCCTCATCTCTTGGAACCATTTTCTCCTTCTCCATTATACACCCATTTTTCACTTCATAAGCACGACCTCTGGTGTCAACTGCATGCAGCAAACTATTACTTTGAAGATAACTCTCTTCATTAAAAAAAGGTTCACTATTTGAACTATGCATCCATTCCCCTAAAAACACTTTACAAAAGTTTGTTCTTTTCACTATTCTTTTCCTTTTGCTTTGTGATTTCAGTACATTGACCATTTTATCTAATGTACGCATCCTGTTCAAAATTAAAATGAATAGTTTCCTTTTTAATTCTAAAGCCTTTGCTACAATGGCTTCAATTTCTTTTTTTCTCTTATAATATTTAGCCTTTTTCTTATATTTCTTCACATCCTTTATCAAATTGGACATAACTCTTCTCTGAAACATTTTTCTACGAATCTCTTTAAACGCTGTTTTTCTTTTTGAGTTAATCTTTATTGTTTCTGAAGCTATATTTGCATTATCTAAATAATCAATTTTTTCCTGTTGTTTTCTATTTAAAACATTTTTTCCAGTACAGACATTTTGTACATTTTTCCTTTTTTTGAAGATATTGTTTAAAAAATCTTTTGTCTGTTTACCAGAAGACTTTCTCTTTTTCCCAACATGAGCATCTCCAACTAACTTAGGTCCACCAGTTGTCTTCAAATATAGATTTTTTTTGTGGTTTTTCCGTAGTCTGGATTTTGTAGGCATCTTAAATTTTGTTCACTGATCTTCAGCAGTACCTGAAAAAAACAAAAAAAAAACATCCTTTATTTTATTTAAATATATTACTATATTTTTTCTGATCTTTTCAAATCCTAAAATACTATGTACCCCTTTCCTACAAGTAAAAATCACAATAACACCATCACAAATTAAATATCTAAAAACAATTCCTGTGTGCACACAGAGTCATGGTTTGATATTAGGCAGAAAACGAAATTTCTTTGCCAATTTCAAAGCACACTTACTACTCTTTTTTAGGCAAGTGATAAGTACTTTTACAGTCTGACACGTTTTCAATCCACTTTTCAGATTCTGAAAACAGCACATGTCCAAACAGCTTTTTCAGACCAGGAACATGTGTAACCTGGGTGACTGACTACACTCCAGCAAGGGCAACCAGCCTTAGTGATGCAGAATGTATTTGCATTACTGACTGCAACCTCAAACCCCACTCGGTTGTGAATACTATGCATGTTTCTACAGGTTAAGCAGCTGGGTGTGTGCAAAGAGTCTGCTTGTGCAGAAAAATAGCTGCCCCTTTCCTACTAATGCAAATCTAAAATTACCAGAGTAATACGCAATAAATGTCTGTCAACAATTCCTCTTTGCACACAGAGTCATGGTTTGATATTAGGCAGAAAACGAAATTTCTTTGTCAATTTCAAAGCACACTTACTACTCTTTTTTAGGCAAGTGATAAGTACTTTTACAGTGTGACACGTTTTCAATCCACTTTTCAGATTCTGAACACAGCACATGTCCAAACAGCTTTTTCAGACCAGGAACCTGTGTAACCTGGGTGACTGACTACACTCCAGCAAGGGCAACCAGCCTTAGTGATGCTGAATGTATTTGCATTACTGACTGCAACCTCAAACCCCACTCGGTTGTGAATACTATGCATGTTTCTACAGGCTAAGCAGCTGGGTGTGTGCAAAGAGTCTGCTTGTGCAGAAAAATAGCTGCCCCTTTCCTACTAATGCAAATCTAAAATTACCAGAGTAATACGCAATAAATGTCTGGCAACAATTCCTCTTTGCACACAGAGTCATGGTTTGATATTAGGCAGAAAACGAAATTTCTTTGCCAATTTCAAAGCACACTTACTACTCTTTTTTAGGCAAGTCATAAGTACTTTTACAGTCTGACACGTTTTCAATCCACTTTTCAGATTCTGAAAACAGCACATGTCCAAACAGCTTTTTCAGACCAGGAACATGTGTAACCTGGGTGACTGACTACACTCCAGCAAGGGCAACCAGCCTTAGTGATGCTGAATGTATTTGCATTACTGACTGCAACCTCAAACCCCACTCGGTTGTGAATACTATGCATGTTTCTACAGGGTAAGCAGCTGGGTGTGTGCAACGGGTCTGCTTGTGCAGAAAAATAGCTGCCCCTTTCCTACTAATGCAAATCTAAAATTACCAGAGTAATACGCAATAAATGTCTGTCAACAATTCCTCTTTGCACACAGAGTCATGGTTTGATATTAGGCAGAAAACGAAATTTCTTTGCCAATTTCAAAGCACACTTACTACTCTTTTTTAGGCAAGTAATAAGTACTTTTACAGTCTGACACGTTTTCAATCCACTTTTCAGATTCTGAAAACAGCACATGTCCAAACAGCTTTTTGAGACCAGGAACATGTGTAACCTGGGTGACTGACTACACTCCAGCAAGGGCAACCAGCCTTAGTGATGCTGAATGTATTTGCATTACTGACTGCAACCTCAAACCCCACTCGGTTGTGAATACTATGCATGTTTTTACAGGCTAAGCAGCTGGGTGTGTGCAAAGAGTCTGCTTGTGCAGAAAAATAGCTGTCCCTTTCCTACTAATGCAAATCTAAAATTACCAGAGTAATACGCAATAAATCAATGTCAACAATTCCTCTTTGCACACAGAGTCATGGTTTCATATTAGGCAGAAAACAAAATTTCTTTGCCAATTTCAAAGCACACTTACTACTCTTTTTTTGGCAAGTGATAAGTACTTTTACAGTCTGACACATTTTCAATCCACTTTTCAGATTCTTAAAACAGCACATGTCCAAACAGCTTTTTCAGACCAGGAACCTGTGTAACCTGGGTGACTGACTACACTCCAGCAAGGGCAACCAGCCTTAGTGATGCTGAATGTATTTGCATTACTGACTGCAACCTCAAACCCCACTCAGTTGTGAATACTATGCATGTTTCTACAGCGTTAGCAGCTGAGTGTGTGCAAAGAGTCTGCTTGTGCAGAACAATAGCTGCCCCTTTCCTACTAATGCAAATCAAAAATTACCAGAGTAATACGCAATAAATGTCTGTCAACAATTCCTCTTTGCACACAGAGTCATGGTTTGATATTAGGCAGAAAACGAAATTTCTTTGTCAATTTCAAAGCACACTTACTACTCTTTTTTAGGCAAGTGATAAGTACTTTTACAGTGTGACACGTTTTCAATCCACTTTTCAGATTCTGAACACAGCACATGTCCAAACAGCTTTTTCAGACCAGGAACCTTTGTAACCTGGGTGACTGACTACACTCCAGCAAGGGAAACCAGCCTTAGTGATGCTGAATGTATTTGCATTACTGACTGCAACCTCAAACCCCACTTGGTTGTGAATACTATGCATGTTTCTACAGGCTAAGCAGCTGGGTGTGTGCAAAGAGTCTGCTTGTGCAGAAAAATAGCTGCCCCTTTCCTACTAATGCAAATCTAAAATTACCAGAGTAATACGCAATAAATGTCTGGCAACAATTCCTCTTTGCACACAGAGTCATGGTTTGATATTAGGCAGAAAACAACATTTCTTTGCCAATTTCAAAGCACACTTACTACTCTTTTTTAGGCAAGTCATAAGTACTTTTACAGTCTGACACGTTTTCAATCCACTTTTCAGATTCTGAAAACAGCACATGTCCAAACAGCTTTTTCAGACCAGGAACATGTGTAACCTGGGTGACTGACTACACTCCAGCAAGGGCAACCAGCCTTAGTGATGCTGAATGTATTTGCATTACTGACTGCAACCTCAAACCCCACTCGGTTGTGAATACTATGCATGTTTCTACAGGGTAAGCAGCTGGGTGTGTGCAACGGGTCTGCTTGTGCAGAAAAATAGCTGCCCCTTTCCTACTAATGCAAATCTAAAATTACCAGAGTAATACGCAATAAATGTCTGTCAACAATTCCTCTTTGCACACAGAGTCATGGTTTGATATTAGGCAGAAAACGAAATTTCTTTGCCAATTTCAAAGCACACTTACTACTCTTTTTTAGGCAAGTAATAAGTACTTTTACAGTCTGACACGTTTTCAATCCACTTTTCAGATTCTGAAAACAGCACATGTCCAAACAGCTTTTTGAGACCAGGAACATGTGTAACCTGGGTGACTGACTACACTCCAGCAAGGGCAACCAGCCTTAGTGATGCTGAATGTATTTGCATTACTGACTGCAACCTCAAACCCCACTCGGTTGTGAATACTATGCATGTTTTTACAGGCTAAGCAGCTGGGTGTGTGCAAAGAGTCTGCTTGTGCAGAAAAATAGCTGCCCCTTTCCTACTAATGCAAATCTAAAATTACCAGAGTAATACGCAATAAATCAATGTCAACAATTCCTCTTTGCACACAGAGTCATGGTTTCATATTAGGCAGAAAACAAAATTTCTTTGCCAATTTCAAAGCACACTTACTACTCTTTTTTTGGCAAGTGATAAGTACTTTTACAGTCTGACACATTTTCAATCCACTTTTCAGATTCTTAAAACAGCATATGTCCAAACAGCTTTTTCAGACCAGGAACCTGTGTAACCTGGGTGACTGACTACACTCCAGCAAGGGCAACCAGCCTTAGTGATGCTGAATGTATTTGCATTACTGACTGCAACCTCAAACCCCACTCAGTTGTGAATACTATGCATGTTTCTACAGCGTTAGCAGCTGGGTGTGTGCAAAGAGTCTGCTTGTGCAGAACAATAGCTGCCCCTTTCCTACTAATGCAAATCAAAAATTACCAGAGTAATACGCAATAAATGTCTGTCAACAATTCCTCTTTGCACACAGAGTCATGGTTTGAAATTTTGGTTTCAGTATTCCTCATTTATACCAGTACACCTTAATTTATGGTGAAAACTTAGTCCATAATATTTTACATGTTCCTTACATTTAAATTTCTCCCAAAACACAAAATGATAAACACAACTTCAACAAAAGGATTTCCAATTCTATTATTCATTTCTTAATTTACCACATACATCCCCTCTCAAACTCATAACTCACCTTTAAAATTAGTTAGTTGTGAAAGAAATGTGGCACTCAAACAGCAGATTATCAGACCCAGGATCTCTGTTCTGTACACCTCTCTCCTCTCAGCAGAACCAGATAATGGCAATGTTTCCCTCTCTTTTTCCACACATATACATGTTAATTTCAAATCTCAGTGCTTCCCCCTTTTTTTCTAATGTAATCACACATTTCTATTGGTTGAAATCCAACCCTTTTCCAAAAGTACCCTTCCCCCAACTTGACTTCTGCCTGCTACCATAGCAACAGCTCATGGAACACTGCTGTCTACAGTCAGGTCAGAAGTTCACCACACAATGTTTCATTTCCAAAGAGCTAGAGTGGTTGACTTTTCTAACCTAACAGCAAATCCATACTAATGTTCTTTGGTAACACATTTTTCTGTACCAATACAAAACATGTCACATTTCTTTCACAACTAACTAATTTTAAAGGTGAGTTATGAGTTTGAGAGGGGATGTATGTGGTAAATTAAGAAATGAATAATAGAATTGGAAATCCTTTTGTTGAAGTTGTGTTTATCATTTTGTGTTTTGGGAGAAATTTAAATGTAAGGAACATGTAAAATATTATGGACTAAGTTTTCACCATAAATTAAGGTGTACTGGTATAAATGAGGAATACTGAAACCAAAATTTCAAACCATGACTCTGTGTGCAAAGAGGAATTGTTGACAGACATTTATTGCGTATTACTCTGGTAATTTTTGATTTGCATTAGTAGGAAAGGGGCAGCTATTGTTCTGCACAAGCAGACTCTTTGCACACACCCAGCTGCTAACGCTGTAGAAACATGCATAGTATTCACAACTGAGTGGGGTTTGAGGTTGCAGCCAGTAATGCAAATACATTCAGCATCACTAAGGCTGGTTGCCCTTGCTGGAGTGTAGTCAGTCACCCAGGTTACACAGGTTCCTGGTCTGAAAAAGCTGTTTGGACATGTGCTGTTTTAAGAATCTGAAAAGTGGATTGAAAATGTGTCAGTCTGTAAAAGTGATTATCACTTGCCAAAAAAAGAGTAGTAAGTGTGCTTTGAAATTGGCAAAGAAATTTCGTTTTCTGCCTAGCATCAAACCATGACTCTGTGTGCACACAGGAATTGTTTTTAGATATTTAATTTGTGATGGTGTTATTGTGATTTTTACTTGTAGGAAAGGGGTACATAGTATTTTAAGATTTGAAAAGATCAGAAAAAATCTAGTAATATATTTAAATAAAATAAAGGATGTTTTTTTTTTTGTTTTTTTCAGGTACTGCTGAAGATCAGTGAACAAAATTTAAGATGCCTACAAAATCCAGACTACGGAAAAACCACAAAAAAAATCTATATTTGAAGACAACTGGTGGACCTAAGTTAGTTGGAGATGCTCATGTTGGGAAAAAGAGAAAGTCTTCTGGTAAGCAGACAAAAGATTTTTTAAACAATATCTTCAAAAAAAGGAAAAATGTACAAAATGTCTGTACTGGAAAAAATGTTTTAAATAGAAAACAACAGGAAAAAATTGATTATTTAGATAATGCAAATATAGCTTCAGAAACAATAAAGATTAACTTAAAAAGAAAAACAGCGTTTAAAGAGATTCGTAGAAAAATGTTTCAGAGAAGAGTTATGTCCAATTTGATAAAGGATGTGAAGAAATATAAGAAAAAGGCTAAATATTATAAGAGAAAAAAAGAAATTGAAGCCATTGTAGCAAAGGCTTTAGAATTAAAAAGGAAACTATTCATTTTAATTTTGAACAGGATGCGTACATTAGATAAAATGGTCAATGTACTGAAATCACAAAGCAAAAGGAAAAGAATAGTGAAAAGAACAAACTTTTGTAAAGTGTTTTTAGGGGAATGGATGCATAGTTCAAGTAGTGAACCTTTTTTTAATGAAGAGAGTTATCTTCAAAGTAATAGTTTGCTGCATGCAGTTGACACCAGAGGTCGTGCTTATGAAGTGAAAAATGAGTGAATAATGGAGAAGGAGAAAATGGTTTCAAGAGATGAGGAACAAGTGATGGCGGATGAGGCTATGGGGAAACGTCCTAAAGCCCCAGTGTATACTTGGAATTGTAGTAGTATTTGCACTGTGCGTCAGGAATCTATTGATAAATTTCGTGAGTTTCTAAGAGAATATAGTAAAAAAAGTGTAAAACAGAAGATTAAGGTGCTTCAAATTCTAGATCCTTGCAGAGTGAGAGAGAATACTGGTTTGCAGGGACATTCTCTGGCTTGTCTATCTAGAAAAGTGTGTAAAAGTGTTTTTCATCATTTTTTGGATGCTGGCTGTTCATCATACTGAAATGAGAAAGTTTGTGAGACGATTGTATTTTGCTAAAAGTCCAGCAATAAAGTTAGATGAATTGAATAGGGCTCTGTTCCGTGGATCGGTATCAGATGTAGAGAAGGTTACTGATGAAATTCAGTTTAGTTAGTTTGGTCCAGAACAAGACAGTGCAGGTAATGACACAGTAATTGAGGAAGAAGTGGAAGAGAATGTAGAACCCTCTGTAAGTAATAAATTTAATAATCACATGACAAAATTTGCAATAATCTCTAATGAAAGACCAAATATTACTTGTATTTGTTGCCGCAGAACTCATTATAAAAAACAAACCAGGAATGTTGATCTCTACAGAAAAAGTGAAAATGAAGATAATTATAAGTGGAAGGATTTTGCCACATATATATTTCTTGAAAATTGTTTTGAATTGGGTGAAGATCAGCGTATTTGTAAATACTGTTATAATAAGTTAGAAGAAAATAGAATGCCGACCAGAGCTGTACATAATAATTTAGAATTGGATGCTATTCCTGCCGAACTTTCTGAATTAAATACATATGAGTCTATACTCATTCAATGTGTTCATCCGTTCCAGACCATAGTACGTATGGAGCCCAAAACTGGTAAATTACCTCCTTCAGATTTACTGAGAGGTTTAAAAGGTAGAGTGGTGTATTTGCCCTTGGATTTGAAAAAAAATATGGAAACTATTGATGCAGATACTTTGGAAACTGAACCATTCGTAATTCTGGTTAATGGTGTACCTACAAAGAATAAGAAGATTTGGCAGGAGCTGGTAGATGTACGGAAAGTACAAAGAGCAAATTTGTATTTGAAAAGGAATAACAAATGGTATGAATCGATTTATATAGAAGAAGAAGAAGAAGATATACAAGAAGACACAGAAACACCAACTGGACAAATTGAAAAAGTGGACAAGTCAAAGGAAGAAGAAATTTATGAACATTTTAGCATACATCCTCTTCATTCAAAAGAAGTTATGGGAGACACTATTGATCTGTTTCAGATGAAGAAAGCAAAAGTAACTCCTGTGAGTGTATGGGAGGAGAGCTTGGAAGCTCGATGTTTTCCCCAGCTGTTTCCTACAGGAAAAGGAGGACGATACGATGAACGTCCAGAACAGATTCCAGCTTCTGAGTATCGGACTACAAGACTATATGCAGAAGATCCAAGATTTCGACAAAGTATTCCTTATTTGTTCCATCTTTTATTTGAAAGCGACTTGTCTGCATTATCTTATGCAGTAAATCACATTTTAAAAAGTGGAGTACATTTACAAAATGTGTCTGCTAAGGATTTTATGGAGAAAGTGCAGCACCGAGATGATCATTTGGAAACACAACTGTTCAATATGATGGCTTGTCAGCGTGGGACAAATGAATATTGGTACCGACGCCATGGTGAATTAAAATGCATGTTACGGAATTTAGGTACTCCAACATGGTTCCTTACCCTAAGCTGTGCCGAGTACGCTTGGGATGATTTACTGGATTTTCTACGAGAGGCAAATTCAAACATTAAAAACATCGAATACAAGACAGCAGGAGAACTGTGCTCATTGGATCCGGTTAATTTTTGCAGATATTTCAATCATAGATTTGAGGCCATGATGTGCTTTATCTGCAATAAAAAAAATCCACCTCTTGGAGAAGTTGTGGATTTCTTTTGGAGAAAAGAGTACCAAGCAAGAGGTGCTCCTCATATTCATATGCTGTTGTGGATCAAGGATGCCCCAAAGTTTGGAACAGATACTGATGAAGCAGTGTTATCTTTCATTGAAGAATATGCAACATGTGCTATACCAAAAAGCACAGAAGAGAAACACTTAAAAGAGCAAGTTTTACGTTTTCAAAGTCATCGGTGTGGAAAATACTGTCGACGGAAATACAAGAGCAAAGATAAATTCTACGCTAAATGTCGATTTGGATTTCCACGACCTGTTCTTTCAAAAGGAAGAGTAAACAGTTTTATGTCAGCTGTGAGACATACTATTACAAGAAAATCACCTAAGAATACATACAACCTAAAAAGAAAAGAATAATCAAAAAATATAAATGACTACAACCCAGTCATTTTATCCATGTGGAATGCTAACATGGATATACAGTATGTAGCTGACAATTCCATTGCTGTTGCTCGATATGTAACGTCTTACATTACTAAATCAGAAAAAACTGAATTGAAAGAAATGTGGGAAGAGATTTCTCACGAGAAGACTGTCAGTAAGAAGCTATACAGTTTCAGTTTAAAGATGTTATTGCATCGAGAAATTGGATCCTATGAATGTTCAGATAGGTTATCTTCTGCAAGTCTCTACTCGAAATCAAGAAGAATAATTTGGGCAAGTTTAGGCCTTGCAGCAATGAGAAATCGGGTACTGAAATCTGTTGGAGAAATTGAATATTTGGCAGAGAATGACCCGGAAAGTACAGACATTTTGAAATCAAACATGTTGGACACATATTACCCAAAGAGAAGTCTTCATCTAGAGAACATGTGTCTCTATGAAGTGCTGCAGAACTACATTTATTCACGAAAAGCCACAGAAGACATCAACAATGGAAAATATAAAGTCATTGGTGAGGAAGGATGTTTGGTGAAGCAAACAAAAGGAAGTTTGATAAATCACCGGAAGCTGAGTTGCGACACTACTGACAAAAAGGAATTTTACTACTTGGCACTTTTACAGCTGTTTAAACCATGGCGTTCAGAGGACGAACTACTGGGAGAATTTCAAAGCTATGAAGATTCCTTTAATGCTTCCAAAGACAGTATAGAATGCAGTACTTTCACAAATCATGTGCAAATGTTAAATGAAGAAATTGAACAGGAAACTACAATTGCAGCTGAAGTAGCTAGAGACAGTTCTCAAGACAGCCAAAGTTCTGGAACACTCAGTCAAGATCCCCTAGGACAACCAATCGTTGAAAATGAAGCTGCCATAGCTATGACTCAAGTGGAAACGGCTATGAATCAAGCTCAAGAACAATTAATAGACTTACAAAATTTGGAAAGACAACTGAATGAAGAGCAGCAACAAATTTATGAAGAGATCAGAAACAAAATAGATCACGGATTACTCCATGAAAAAAAAGAGTGTTCATGCACATCATTTCAACCAATCAGGATGTATGTAAGCGGACAAGATGGAACTGGAAAAAGTTTCTTAATAAAAGTCATCAGAAGCTACCTACAGCAAAAGACGGATTCAACTTTGTCTTGTGTGGTTACTGCTCCAACTGGGTTAGCAGCATATAACATAAAAGGAATCACCTTACATCGCTTGCTAATGTTACCAGTGGAGCATGAGAACTAAATACAATACCACAAGCTAACTGGAGAAGCATGCTTGGAAGTTTCAAGAGTATTGAAGAAGATGCAAGTTCTCATTATTGATGAGGTGAGCATGGTATCAAACTTAATGCTTGCCTTTGTGCATTTAAGAATGCAGCAAATTCTAAGGACAGACTATGACGTGTTATTTGGAGGAAAACATGTTATAGTTTTTGGGGATCTTCTACAGCTTACTCCAGTTAAAGGACAACCAGTGTTTAATACTGTGACACATGAAGACACAAACAAGTCATTGGGAAGCATTGGTAATGCAAATATTTGGTCCTTCTTTGAGTACAAGGAACTTACTACTAATATGAGGCAAGCAAACGATGAAGAATATGGAAGTATTCTGAAAGATATCAGAATTGGACTACTCACTGAAGCTGGCACGAAAGCATTACAGAGTCGGTTGCTACATAATTTATTCCCAAAGGAAGAAATAGTTGCAGAGAAAATATACAAGAACATTGCAGAAAAGAAAAGTGTAATCTGCTTAATGCCAACTCTACGTGAATGCTCAATATTCAATGAGGAACTTTTGAAATTGGAAAAGGAAGAGATTAGGAAATTGGAAGCAGTGGACAAAATTCAGGATGAAAGAATTACTATTACATTAACAGGCAAACTGAAAAATAAATTGGATTCACTAGAGAAGAACATTTCCAAAACTGCTGGATTAGAAAAAAATCTATATGTTTGCATGAACTGTAGAGTATTTTTAAGGAGAAATTTGGATGTTGAAAAAGGTTTAGTGAATGGAGCTATGGGAAGAGTTGTGGGTTTTATTAATTACCAGAAAAAAGATGGAATTGAATGTTTAAAAATAAAATTTGATCAGATAGAAGAAGTTATAGACATTTGTCGTTGTACAGTTCGTTTCATGCTTGTGAAAGACTTATATGTACGTAGGAAGCAGTTTCCGTTTTCTCTAGCATATGCTGTAACTATTCACAAGTCTCAAGGATTGACTGTAGATTGTGCTTTTGTGAACATTGGTTCAACTGTGTTCAAAGAAGGTATGGCTTATGTTGCTTTGTCACGAGTGAAAACATTATCTGGTTTATTTATGATAGACTTTGATGACTCAAAAGTTAGTGCTGATGCAAATTGTGTAAAGGAGTATAATAGATTAAGAAGAACCTATGCTCCTCATTTAGGTCAATATCCTGTGTTGGAAAAAAGTGTTGTTTCACGAAAAAGGAGAATTGAGAATATCTGTAATGAGGATGTAGAGAGGAGAAAAAAAAAAGAAGACTGATGTAATTGCAAGCAAAAAGAAAAAGGAAAATGTTGAAGAGGTTGTTGGTTGTCATTTTGAAAATAGCTCTGGTGTCAACTGCTACGCAAATGTAGTGCTGAATGTTGTATTTTATCTTGAAAGTTTGCAAGAGCAGATAATAGTAAATCAGAGAAAAAGATTCTGTTCTGAGTGGAGTCTCCTTTTTCAAAAGCTGAGTAATGATAAAACTAAAATAGAAAGTGCTACTGAAATTAGAAAACTTTTAGATGTATGTTCAGGATGTACACAGTTTTCTCAAAATGTACAGCAAGACGCACAGGAATTCTTGATGTATTTTCTACAGGTACTGGAAGAAGAAGGGGTACAAATCGAAAATATGTTTGGTCTCTCTTATAAATGGGAACATAGTTGTGAAAACTGTTTCAATACATGTGGCTCTAATGTTGATTCTGAAAGGTTTATTTATTTAACATTGCCAGAGAGTGAAACAGTCACTTTTGCTAAATTAGTTAAAGATGCTAATCATAGCATGGAATGCGGTGAGTGTAAATCTGACATGTTTTCAACGTTAATTTTAAAGGAATACGGACAGTATGTAATTTTAATGATGCAACGATGTAGAGCTGATGGTTCAAAATTAGATACTTTAATAAAGAAGTTTACAGGACAGCAATTATCAATTTCAGGAAAAACTTTTGTAACAGTTGCAATAATTTTCCATGAAGGACCTACTGTAACTTCTGGTCATTACACAGTTTATCTAAAATGTGAAAAAGGCTGGACAATGTGTAATGATTGTCAATTGGTTTTTAAGCAACGTTTGCCTTTTGATTTAGCAAATTCCTATCTAATCTTCCTGAAACCAAAATTTTAGAGAGAATTGGCAACATCTGTACCAATCAATTTTACCATTTTATTGGATTACCATTGGAATTTTCAAATAAAAATATTTTTCAAATTACCATTTGGCCTAAAGGAAAGGTAACCAATTGTATCGTGGACTTATTTAATTCCTATCTAATCTTTCTGAAACCAAAATTTTAGAGAGAATCGGTAACATCTGTACAATTTAAATTTTGGAATTTTATTGGATTACCATTGGAAATTTAATCAAAAAAGAATTTTAAAATTACCATTTGGCCTAAAGGAGAGGTAACCAGATGTATTGTGGAGTTATTTAATTCCTAATTAATCTTGCGGAAACCAAAATTTTAGAGAGAATCGGTAACATCTGTACAATTAAAATTTTGGAATTTTATTGGATTACCATTGGAAATTTAATCAAAAAAGAATTTTAAAATTACCATTTGGCCTAAAGGAGAGGTAACCAGATGTATTGTGGAGTTATTTGAGATATATTATTTTTGTGATTATGCTTCTGAAACAAATTTGTCAGACAGAATTTTTTAGAAATAGTTATTGTTATTAGATGATTTTTTTTATAATATTTTGCATTTCTCTAATGTTTTGTTTAAGTGAGAAGAGATTCTGGGCTTTTTTAAAACAATCTTTGAGATTGTTATTTTTTTTTGCCCGCTGTTAAGTGATGAATGCAATTGCTTTCACGATTAATAGTGAAATGCAATATATTCTGAAAACAGCAAAAAAATGGCAAAAAATTGTTTTTGGAAAATATGTAAATACGTGTACTGTATTATAAAATGTTTTATTAAATATTAATAATTTTTCTTTTTTTTCAGATTGAAAAACAAAATTTTCGAAAAATAAAACCATTTTTACAAGCAATTTCAATTAAATTTAAATTGATAATTAAATTTTTGGGTGGGTCAGGTAAGTCAGAAATTAGATGGTCCCTTTTTTCCACTTCTCCTCAAACAGATTTTCAGTATTTCGTTATTAATCCCTCAAAGACCGTGTAATGTGATAATTGTTTTTTAGTGTTTTTAAAAAAAAAAAAAAAAAAAAAAAAATACGCTTACCGTACGGTAAAAAAAAAAAAAAAAAAAAAGCTTATAAGAAAAAAATATAAAAAAGTTGAGAGGTAAGGTTGGCTCTTAAAAGAGCCGTTGTGTTCATGCAGGGACAGAGGAAAGGAAGAATGAGAATATTACTCGGTAGGACAAATGTGCTGGTCTATTTTGTTGTTAATTAGAGGAACACTGGTCTCCCTATGAACAATTAGACCATGGCAATTTGCGCACCGCATTGTAACCCTCGCAAAGCGAGGGTTCGTTTCCAGAGGACCAGTAAAAGGTGAATCTGCCCCCACAGATGAAGGGCTCAGCTGAGCTTCCGAAGATGGACTCGGCTGAGCTGCTGTGGATGTACTTGCACGACTTACTGAAGGGTTTCCTCTAGTATGTCGAGCATGTGCCCTAGGGTGTACATCCTCAAGGTGTCTCAACATAGTGTGATTCCCAAAGGAATACTTCTTGTTGGGATTACCTCTTGAAAGTACACGCTGGCACAGCTTGCAAGTAACTAAAGCAGCATTTACTTTTTTCTGGCCCTCAGGAAATGTAAAATACTCCCATATAAAAGAGCTCTTCTGTTTTCTCCTTCTCTGCCTGATGGTGGTGCTGCTAGCCTCACTCTCAGTAGAGGAGTGCTGGTCTGCCATCGTATCCCAAAGACAACTCAGCTCCTTCTCCTAAGGGATCACAAGCAGAAATGAGGGGAATGGGTGTGGTGTAGGAGAGTTCTAGAACTGAAAGTACTTTAAACCAATCAAAAGTGTTGTTTCTTGATCACATGACCCACCGTGCACGTACGTTACGCTTACGGAGCGCTTACGGAGCGCTTACAGAGCGCTTACGTAAAAGTACGCATGCGCGTAAAAAAGACACGCGCACGCGCGCATGCGCATAACAGGCACGCCCCGACACTTCCGCGTAACGTGCGCGTGATGCGTAAGCGCTTACGCGCCGCGCACGCAGTACGTACGTCTACGTAAATTGCGTAACCATACGCAAAAAGAATAGAAATATTACGTTCATTACGCAAAACGTACGCTTACCGTGCGCTTACCGTACGCGCACGTAAAAAAAAAAAAAAAAAAACAATATGTTATACTAATAAATCTTACCTGTTTGGTAAAAAAAAAAATGAGAAAAAATAATATATTGCAGAATTTTTTACATTAAAGCATAGTGTTTAAAGAGAATATAAAGTGGAAAAATAAAACCAAAAAAAAACCTTGCAAATAATAAAAAAAAAATCACGCGTTTAATATATGATTTTGTATTTTAAAAACCTTAAAAAAACACTGAAAAAACCATGGGTTTCACACACGTTATAGGTAAGAATTAGCATTTAAAAAACCATACAAATTCACTGAAAAAACCATGGGTTTCACACACGTTATAGTTAGGAATTAGCATTTAAAAAACCTTGCAAATTCAGTGAAAAAACCATGGGTTTCACACACGTTATAGTTAGGAATTAGCATTTAAAAAAACCTTGCAAATTCAGTGAAAAAACCATAGGTTTCACACACGTTATAGTTAGCTGGACATTTCACTCGTAAAAAACCAATGAAATTTCCCCGTTATAGTTAGTTCAGCTAACTATAACTCGCGCGCCCTCAATGCACTGCTGATGACCTCACATATTACATCACTCATGACATGGTCAGTGACATCACTCATGACATCACTGATGACATCTCAAATGACATCACTGATGACATCACTGATGACATCATCCTTGTGATAAGAGTGGCAGACCTCCTCTCACCCTAATATAACCTTTGATACACACATTCAAAAATAAAGACTAAAATTTTCTAAACAATGGACATACCAATACCAGTTACAACAACCTCTTCAACAATTCTAAGATCCACATACACATCCACTCATTCACCAAAAGCCCTATACAGTCACTCATACATGTACTCACTCATCATATGTACTCATACACCAATACATCCTGTTACACAATGCCACTCATCCATAGAGTTACTCACACACATAGTCACTCATGCTAATAAAGAATCAAACATACATTTACTTGCATATACAGTTATACACACACCACCACACTTACTTCTACGGAAACTTACACATACTTAGTCTTTTAAACAATCACTTATAGAAACACAAACTTATTCATACAGGAACTCTTTCAATCTCTCACTCTCACATATAGTCACTTATATACACCAATAGTCACATATACTAGTTTAAAACATATGTAGTTACTCATAAAGACACTATTGAGACAGTCATTCACTCACTAACACACCCTTACACACACTCATCCACCCATACAGTCCTGCACACAAGCTGTCTTCAACACATACAAACAGTGAGTCACTCATTCATGCACCTATGCACTACGTAATACCCCCCACCGAACCATGCAGACACTCAGACTAATAATCAAAATACCAACTAATAACCTATATAGACACCCATGTAGCTACTCACCAACCCATGCAGCCACTTATACACAAAGACAGAGACTGGTACAGATATTTACATATTTAAACATTACTCAGTAAGCCATGTATTCACTATGATACACTTAATCAGTCAGTTACACAATCAATTTTTGAAAAACCAATCATCCATTTAGACACTTATATACCCATTTATTCTTCCTTCGACCTTGAGATATACATATATAAAACATATTTTCATTCACTGGATGATGTCATCAGTGATGTCATCAGTGATGTCATTTGAGATGTCATCAGTGATGTCATGAGTGATGTCACTGACCATGTCATGAGTGATGTAATATGTGAGGTCATCAGCAGTGCATTGCGGGCGCGCGAGTTATAGTTAGCTGAACTAACTATAACGGGGAAATTTCATTGGTTTTTTATGAGTGAAATGTCCAGCTAACTATAACGTGTGTGAAACCTATGGTTTTTTCACTGAATTTGCAAGGTTTTTTTAAATGCTAATTCCTAACTATAACGTGTGTGAAACCCATGGTTTTTTCAGTGAATATATATATATATATATTATCTACTGGCGGTCGCCAGTAGATAGTTATAGTTACAACCTAGTTTCCATAGGAAATCTCAAAATTCTATTTTGAATAACTTTGGCGCCGGTTGACGAATCCTCGCGAAATGAACACGTTTCCACTTTGTCCAATGTATCCTCAGATGCTTCTCTGATCCACTGCACCTGCTTTGTTATGATTAATGCCTATTGGTGAGATAAGTGTTTAATTTATCTCCCTTATTGTTGGTCCAATAAATCATCTACTTCTTCCCTAAGGTTTTTTTTCACCTTAGAACCACAACGCTAAAGAATTGCACAGCAGTGTGAGTCCTCAGCACAGCATCTTAAAAAGTGCACTCATTCACTAGAAAAAAAATAGTTAATGGTAAGCTATGTTTTCATTAACTCATGTGTCATTAACAGGTTTCATGAAAACCACAAAGTTAAGGTGAGATTATGGTTACAATACAAAAACTGAAAAAAAACACTGAAATTAACCAGTTATGGTTAGCTGCGCAAAACATAACCAATGCCCCCATCATGCACATCTCATGGCCTCAAACATACCATGTATTTTGAAAGAACACGTTCACTTCTTGGGACACCTATTGTTACCCACCTCAATAGTTTCGTTTGATCGACCTCTGAAGAATGAAACCCTTATTGGACCTGCCAGTTTTTGAACCTGTGACCATAAGCTCAAACAAAGATCCCTGGTGCAGATGAATTAGTCTCCTGATCCACCAAATTCAGCTAACATGACATCACTCATGACCTCTCAAATGACATCATCAATGACCTCACTCAGGTGACACCATCAGTGACATTAGTGATGAAATCACGTATGGCATCACTAGGTAGAACATTGCAAGGACGTACATTGAAAATGTCCTGGACATGATGGAAGTTTTCTCCCTGCACAGAGTAAAGCCGCTATGGACCACATAGCGGTTTGCAGTGAAGTCATGTTCACAGGAATGATGGCGTGAATCAGGCAGGCCCCGTTCCTATCAGAGAGAGTCAAGGCTGCCTGGATGGTCTCCCCCAAGGCAAAGCAGGCACAACCATCATACACACAGTATTCCCGCAACAACATGATAGGGTGGAGAAACGGAGAGAAGGGAGAAGTGGGCTTCATTAATGTTTCCATCAGCCCAGTTCTCGTCGTCCCCGAGCATTTTCCTAACACAAGAGGGAAAATCGCATACAGTTCGTCTGATAAATCACAGTTTTATTTATTAAATACAGCAAGTCTTTTAGCCTAAAGCATTATGACTCAAGATTCACAAAGCCATTTCCAAGTGTAAGTTAAACTTACACACGGCTTGTTTTTAAATCGAACTGACATTCACTAACCTAATTAGGTTGGTATATTATATTACCTATGGAAGGCTGCAATTACTGCCTAGAAGCTCATCTCAAATTTCGATATTACAGTTGAATAGGTGTTGCCTCTAGTCTTCTGTGAGAAGAAAACAGCATACCGGTTCAACTGTAATAATATATTACAGCTGAGCTGTGACCACACAATGCTGCCAGCGTAAGCAGTGAAGGTCAAAGGCTAGTCGCGGTGCTGCACCTTTAACAATTAAAATGAGAATTGGTTTTCGTTCTTCTGATCTTTTTTTGTTTCTAAACTGAACAGTGATCAGCAGAAATAAAAAAATTGATGGCAATATGTTTACACACAGTTCATTACAGGAATAAAATTATCCATGCAAGAGCTCTTGTTGAACTAAGACTTGTAGTTATTGGTGACACGACGTCGTAACCTTGCCGAGAATTGGAGTGCACGAGCTGACTTATCAAGGTCCTATTTACTACCATGTTTCCGGTCATTGAGCAAAATAGACAGAAGTAGGGGATCATTTGTTGCATTGTCCAGAACTGGGACATTTTTTAAAGGTCTTCCACTCGTACCTTGTGGTGGTATTACAAGTTCTGTGAGACGAACTGATTACTAACAGGGGATCTCTTTGTCCTTTAGCCTTGAAAAAGTCCGGGGGGACGAAACACGTGTCGGCTGCAGTGTTTTGGATGTTTTTAAAGTTGACTTTAATTGTGAAGTAAAAGAAGATAACATTTAGTGGATTAGATTGAGTTATTGGTTTATTATTGATTTATTGCCAGCAACCACCCTAACTACCATAACTACAAGTAAGTAAAACGATTGATGGCAATAAGTGGCGCTGACTAGTTCTTACCCTTCTGTCTGCCCTTCAGTAAGGAGTCCCAAAGACCTTGTCCGGGTACTGATCTCAAGAGTCTCTGCCGTAAGGCATCCCAAGGATCTTCTTTGGGAAATTGCACTTGCCCTAAGACGCCCAGCCATAAGGCATCCCAAGGACCTTGTTCGAGCAATTGCCATTTTATGTCCTTAGGTGAAGATATTTCTTGTTAAACCACATGACTACCCGCCATGCCGGAGGTTATTTACCAACCACCGACATCTCTCCCCATGATTAGTAGAACCTGCCTCTTGAGTGTCCCTACAATGTGCAGGAGAAACACGTCAGTCACTCCACTGAACAGATGACCTTGTCATCTCTTCGTAACCACCTGAGGTGAAGGCCCATGAATCTGGGGGGGTGGGCCTCCCACGCCCTTTTGCCTGGTGGTGCACCAAGGCCCCCCCCTCCCACCGATTGGTCGCTTCAAACCATGCTGACCGTTCGGTGCCTTGTGTTTTTCCAGGCTCAGCTGCTGCGGGCTCTCCTGCAGCCCCCTGGTAGGTGTTTGTTGCGGGCTGGGCCCCTGACCAGTCCGGCTGTGCCTCCCCAGCCTGCATGCTATCTAAAGGACCACTGCTATCTGAGGTCGGCTCAACAGATGAACCTTGTCAGCTGTGTAATCCCTGGGGAAACCACTAGAGGAGAAGGCACATGACTCTTGGGGGGCAGGCCCTTTTAACATTGAGGCGCACCCAGGGGGCCCCCCTCTGATTGGTCGCAGCACACCAAGCTGACCTACCTGCACCTGGCATCTTTTTCCGGGCTTAGCTGTCACGTTACCGTTTCATGTCTTCACCCCAATGCCACGACCCAATCGGGAGTCCTTATTTTACCAATGGATTGGCATGTGGCCAAGGTTAATTTATGCTATGGCTCTTGCCCTGATGTACCCCCCTGGGATTTCTGCGCTCCCAACATAATATGACCGTGTGATCCAGACCAGAGGCTGTTGTCTGATGATGCCCAGGTTTGTCTCTATTGGGTATTGTGAGTAACCTACCTTACCACTCACATCTGTTCTGTCGGAAAGAGCTCCTTCAAACGCATTTCAACGGAGCTCCCAATCATCTGGCTCGGGTTGTGTGCAGCCTTGGTGCCAACATTGTGGCCAATTCCTTCACCACTGACTCTTCTCGTCCTCATCTGTGTGAGGCTCAAACCAGTTCCCCAGTCCGTGGATGACTGTCTCCCTGACTTCATTGTGTGTGAAAGCAAAATCCTGTCAGCTGGGACGAGGTTTAGGTTCTCAGCCACCCTAAGCTCACTTCAACAACAAAACCTTTCAGAGGTCATTGAGCAAGTCGGGGGATTCCACCGACCATCATGCCCATGTACCTTTATTCACTAACTGCCCCGCTGTCAGTATCATCATGCAATATTTTAATATCCTGTATCATTGAAACAGCAGCAGAGAGGCTGAATGAAATTCCCCCAACCAGCGCACTCCAGTCTGATAAAGTTAAAGCATGTGAAATAACGTGGCTCCTTAGAAATCGTGAACTAGCCTCTCATTTCTAGCAGTGTGCAGTCTGTCTATTGAAAAATGCACTCATGTAATCTTTAAGAATGCCCCACAAAGTTGTCACGGAGTGTGTTCGGTGACCCCTTTGGCTAAGCGAAATCATTTCTTTACAATAGTAACACTTTTAACAATTAACCGGTTAACACTGGTGTGGGTGCACCGGAGACATGCTACATTACTACCGACTGATTCTGCCCCTGTGCTCTTTGACACATCCGAAATGCCCTGCCCGAGGAGTACATGTTTAACTATAAGCTGTGACCATCGCAGAAGCCATGAAGCCCTATGGCTTAGGCCGTGCCTGCGACCATGCACCTCTTTCTTGATTGGATACTTTGAACCCAAACTTCCTGGTCACTCACTGGACTTTTTCTTGGCGCGCTCTCGCGCCCTGTTGCTGCCGTACCCTTTGTTGCCACCCATGGCTGCACCATCTGTTGGCGGTAATTATTTTTTCTAATTATAAGATGCTTTTATCCACTGCTTTCTATCTCTTGTTCATTTTCTCTATAGTGCCAAGATGTTGTGCTTCAGCCAGTGTTGCCTCTGCATGTGAAGATTAACATTAAAGGTTATGTGGTGCCCGATACGATTATTCATTACTCTCTGACTCTTTACGTATACTGAATCTGTATTCACAGTACAGTTATTCCAACACTTCCAGGCTTCTCCTGTAGCTTTTTCCAGCCATCTTCACCACTCGTCTGTCCACCTCAATGTTCATATACATTCAGCTATCTTTGTCTATGAAGATGCTGGTGTTGATTTAACAGAACTGTATGTAAACATTTCTGCACTAAAACGAAAAAACTGTGTTTTCCCTGTGTTTGGATAAATTAGGCAAGAACTAGGACACAGTTCAATCTTGTATTCTAATGCAGCATGATGTGTGCTTTCATTTCCCTCTTTCTGACACCACACGTACTAAAACGTTCGCTGGTGCCCTCATTTGACACACTGTTCTTGAAGAGCCCGCCAATGACGCAGAACACCTATTCTTTTTGTGAGACTTCCATTGTTTGCTTAACTAAATGTGTTCTCCAAACTCCTGATGCCCTTAGGTTAGAATCACGCACATTAATAGTCGGTTAGGGGCTAGTGCTACAGCAGTGGCATTAGGCGACGTTGTATAATTCTGAATTGTAATTTGTCAATTGATACATTTGCTCACCCTATGCTGACTGTGGCATGCCCAATGCCTTCCACTGTAGATTTTTCTATGAAAATGCTGCATTTTGGAGGGGAGTCAGACTTCTGACTTCCCAAATGTAGAGGGTAAATAAACCATGTTGGTTTCTCTAATGCTTTGGGCTTAGAATAATTTTCTCTTGGATTGATGTCATTCTCTTGCTGCATTTCATTGAGCTTTAAGCAAATTCCCTATTTTGACTTATTATTGATTTTGCCTTCCTACCTTGAATTTATTTAATAAACGTTAATGATTTTTATTTTACTACCAACTCCAGATTATGTATTTCCTTGAAATGCTGATTTCTTTATATTACATTTGCGTGCCATTTAGGGACACGCTGTCTCACCTATTCGTGTGTATACAAAAAAGTGATGGATGGAATGCCTGATTTAATCATAGCCACTGGTAATTACGCAGGCCACATCCCAATCCATCAATATTTTGCACACTATGTCACCTCAGTTTGGACTCAGCAATATCAAATCAGTCTTGACCCTGCTCCAGTGGGAACAGTCCAGCCTAAACTGCCAAGTCAGGTGCTTTCTGAACCAGAACACAAGCAACACAGAACT
Source organism: Triturus cristatus (assembly GCF_964204655.1). Classification (NCBI taxonomy): domain Eukaryota; kingdom Metazoa; phylum Chordata; class Amphibia; order Caudata; family Salamandridae; genus Triturus; species Triturus cristatus. The sequence continues at coordinate 1,754,188,153 of NC_140590.1, read as the reverse complement.
GGTTCTGCCCTAGTTATGGGCTCATCAGCAGCCATGTATAGTTGGTTCCAGTAACACAGTGTGCAGGGGCCCCCATGAACAAAGACCCACGTCAGGGCATACCCATCCCACTTAGGGCAGCCCACTGAAGTATGCAAAAAAATCACAGATAGAATGCTTGAATTCATCCCAGCTGCTGGTAATCATTAGGGCTGCATCCCACTCCATTGTTATGTTGCACACCATGCCACCTCAGGTGAAATTAACTTCTGTGATCCTGTGAGCCATGTTCAGGATCACTTGTGGAAGTTAGTGGCATTTGTCCAACACGTTTTCATGAAATGAGTCCTTGAATCAAAAACGGATGCGAGGATGCATTTCATGTAAACCTATAGCACAAAATTACATTGGCAGTTCACGTAATTACATTGTATGTGCATAATGTTTTTGAATTGCACAAAATCAAATTACATGAATTTTGCACACCTGTAATTAAAATCTCTCAGAAACATCTCGAAACCAAATGCATGGAGCCACATAGGCATCACTGGATGATACCATGATGGAGGGCATTGATCTCTTGCTGGTTCTCTCTGCGGCCTTTGACAAGATCGACCACGGCATATTGGTCGATCGTGTCAGAAACGCAGGGATCCAGAGATCGGCTCTTAACTGGATTAGTTCCTTCCTGGAAAACTGCTCTCAGTCGGTTAGCATAGCCCAGTTTACAGTTCCAAAGATGAGGACTACATGTGGAGTCCCGCAGGGCTCCTCACTATCCCCCCATTAGTTCAACCTCTATCTCCTCCCACTGATCCGAGCCTTGAAAGAGAGGAAAGCTTGCTCTTTCAACTATGCTGACGATTACCAACTAATGTTCTCAGACCACTATGCTACTTATTTGTGGCTGGATGAACAGCAATCACTTGAAACTTAATCCGGACAAGACTGAACCGGTCCTAACGGGGGCACCCATAACCCTTGGAGCCCACATTTTGGGCCAAAGGAATTGGGGCTATCCTCCACCCCAACCTGTTCTGATAAAAGTCTTGGGGTAACAACTAACTGCGATCTCACAATGAAGACCCAAATTGGCTCAGTGATTTTAACTTGCTTCTACCTGTTGAGGAAAATAAGAAAGATCAGTAGATTTCTCACCCAGGAAGCACTGATACAGGTGGTTCTAGCCATGGTTATGTCCCATATAGACTACGCCAATTCCTTCTATTTTGGCATTCCACTATATTTAACTAAACGACTGCAACTGGTACAGAACCAGGCAGCGAGACTGATCTTTCAGCAACCTAGGGAAGCTGCATTGGCTCCCTATCCCACAGAGATGTGCCTTCAAGGTATGCGGTCTGCTCTTTAAATCCTTGAATGGCAGGGGCCCTATATTTGTTGACAGCCTTATTCTAAGGCACACACCCACGCGTAACCTGTGTTCGTCTGACAAGCACCTCCAGTCAACACCCTCTTTCAAACTGAAGCGTCTGGGCGATGTTAGGTTTGCCGTACTAGCTCCCAGAATTCCGTTCCCTCCAAAATCCGATCCTGCACGGACCTCTTGAGCTTCAGGAAGCTCCTCAAGACTTGGCTGTTTAGACAAGCATATGAGTAAGTCACCAGGGTTCGGGTACCTCTTAGAGCAGCGCCTTGAAACCAATCCGGTGTACGTGCGCTTTATAAGACGTTTTTTAACATAACATAACACAACAGGGAAACCACTGGGACATGACCCAGCACCACTCACTCGATGTATACACTACCCACACATTACAGGATACATGCCAAAGAATGAATGAGCACACAGTCTTTCACATGCCAGGACTAGTAAAAAGTGAACCGTGCCTTAAACAAGATGCACTCAAAAAGCAATAGTATGCCTGTCGAGTGCCAACCATCTCATCGGTGCTGCTAAAGATTAGGCAAAGGATGCACGCGCGCTTATAACATGGTTCATCTTTATTTACAGATCAAGTTTCCTATACACAGAATGATTCACCAGGACAATGACTTCCCTGCTCAGTCTTTGTTGAACTCTGGCCTGTGAGCAACACTCAGTGTTGGTATTTGTAAAGAGAAATCCTACCTTGAGAGCAGTGGAGAACTTAACAGGGGGCTTACCCCTCAGGAAGATACATTCATTATGGGATGGTCAGGACTAGCCCTTGGCAGTCCCTCTTGAAGAGCTGTGTCTTCAGATTTTTCAGAACTGTCAGAGTTGGCATTGATATGATGTCAATAGGGATTCTGTACCATTCCAGGTTTTGAAAGAATGACAACCTCAGATTCTTTATGATTTCAATCCTCGAGGCACAGGCACATACACACACAGACACGCACATACGTGCACACACAGACACGTACACAGATGGTCGTTGACCACCTACGGCACCGCTTACTAACTAACACATAATGCACTCCACTGCATTCCAACTCCATTGTGATGCATGACTTCCTGTTTACAGACCAGACCTGAGAGGTGACCCTAAATACTGTAACGGATGAAACGGAATGTGAGATCTCTGCAAATTAAGTGCATGTGCAGCATTCATAGTCAGAATTTCAGTACAATCAGGCCGTTTGTCCTTCCTTGTTGTTGGACAATTGATGTTTACCTGGTATCATTAAAACAGTTCTCAGACGTAAAAAAAACAAAACAAAACACACAGGCACAGTAAATCCTGTGGATGCAGCTAAGCCTAGGTGGAGTTCGTGGAGTTTTACTCCGCGGAACTCCGTGAAGTGCCAGAAAAACTCCGCCCCACTCTGCGGAGTGCCGCCAGCAGCAGAGTTTGTTAAGATGCGCTACTCGCACTGACTTTTAGCGCCGTGAGTTTGCCTCGCGCTGTAAAATCATCGCGAACAGCACCATGCGTCACACCAGAAAGTGCTGCTGCTTTTTACCGGTCGAACAGACATTCTACTTGAGCGGCAGCTTTCTCAACGCCAATAGCAGATTTCTCAACACGAGCAGGCGCGAACTGCCGCACCCGCCAGTGATGAGAAATCTTGTGTGTGATTTTTTCCCATGAGCGCTAGACTTACCATTGGCGAGCCGCTCGAGAGAAATACTCTGCTCCGCATCACTTCGCTGAGTTTTTTTAGTGCTCTGTACAGAGCATGGAGTGGGCAAAACTTTGCGAACTCCGCTGGCAGAGCTGAATTCTTCGCCCTCTCCTAGATATTGCACAGTTTTTAGTGAAGAGCAGACACAAGAGACCGTTCAGAAATATGTGTCCGGTTAAAAGTGGTAAAAAGCTACGAGCACAAAAGAAGTCATGTGATGCATAACCCGCTGAATAAGGTTCACTATCTAGAGTTAATCATGAGGGCTAATCAGAGAAAAAGTGCTGACAGTTTACAGAAATTTGCTGCAGCTTTGCACCCTCAGGAAAGTATTTCTGCGTGTGCACGCATCTTGGTTCCAAGAAGGAAAGCATGCAGAATGGTGAGCTGCCACCCCAGCCCGTGGGTGACTATTACACGCACACCCTCCGCTTCACCCCACACTCCACGGTCCGTACAAACACAGCCAGGCAAGGCTCTACCATGAAATGTGAATATTCATTAGGTGTGAAGTTAGTAATTTCGTGCAGTTCCTCCATTCAAAGGAGTGCATGTGTGGAAGTATTACAACATATGTACCTCAGTGGTACATGCGCCCAGAAAAGGAATGAGAAACCTCTCCTCAAACCACTAGTAACACACGCACCCTTCACCCACTTCTTATTTTCTGAACACGGCATGCGTGTCTAAAAACCCTGGCCGCCAGTCTTCTAAGTACAAAGAAAGGAAATGTTTAATAACAAAATGCCGTTCAACCTTAGACACGTCGGGATTATCTACTGACTGGATTTTGAGGGTGTCCCGCGCAATCAGGGTTTTGGGTGGGAGGTGGGGGATACACCTGGTGGTAAACAGACCTCATGTCTCTGGCCTATGGATACTCGCAGGCAGGGCCGCCACCAAGGCTCTTCTAGGGTTTCCGGCTTCCGCCCCTAAGGGGGAGGTTGGTGTTCCTGCCATTGTTGTAGCTGCTCTGTACCTTTCCCTTAAGTGGTGTGGTGCTTGTGTGGACAAAGAAGATGGGTTAAGGAGTTGTCTGAGTGTCCAACTGCAAAGGCTGTGAGGTGAAAAATTAAACTGGTGTTTAGTGTTCTTTTGAAAGGTCTTGGGTCAGTTATAGCTTGTATTGTGCACACTTTAAGATGCTGCAGGGCCTGGGCTTAAAGGAAAAAAAGAGATCTTGGACGTACGAATCGGTGTTCCTACACTTGACAATGTTTGGCAAGTAGGAGCCAGAGGTCACTTACCCTCAAATCTGACACTGAGCATCAAGAGTCCAGCTGCAGGGCTGGAGAACAGTGAGGAGAGGAAAGGGGCAGTTTGGTGGGTGGAGATAATGGTGTAAAAGACGGAGCATATAGAAAATGATAGCAGTTATGTGCTGCGAGGGTCAATATGCAATGCAAACAAGGCTGCACCAAGAAAATGGAACTGCCTGCTCCTGCTGTCCAGGCTGTAACCCAAACAAACAATTGTCAACTCTAGAACTTCTTATCCAGGGCACCTCAGAAAAAAGGAAGTAGAGTCCAGTCCACCCCCTGAGAACTGCTCATAATGGAGCAAGCAACTTCCTGCTGAATCCACAGAGTCTGGAACTGGACTAAGAGGAGACCACAACCCTCCAATCTCCTTGGGACTGACAGACCCAGACCTTCAAGAGCAAATAGAAAGGGATGAAGTGATAAGGGGCAGCTCCCAGAAGCATCCAAGGAGCAGAAACAACATCAATACTTGCAAAAGAGATGCCCTCGCATGAAAAATTGACCCTTCTGCCAAGACTGCATTTCCTGTAACATCTTTCCATTATTCAGACAGAGTCATAACTTAACCAGAATGTTATCAAGAGGGACATATCCAGACTAGATGAATGACAAGCTACTCTCAGAAAAAAGCACATAAATGGGCCTTTTCAGTTGACCCTGTCCATCAGCTATATGGACCTCTGTCATGGGGCAAAGATCACTGGTTGTGAGAATCCTGGAACCAGAAACCAAAATAAAGTGTCAACGACGCTGGCTTTTAAACTATATGTATTTATGCATATGTTTTATATAAGTATGTTTTTTTAATGTAATGTTCACTGTTCTCTTTTATGGATGTTTTTGTCCACCGAATAAAGATTTTATGATGATGATGACTATGACAACTGTACTACCTTAAAGGTTGAGTTTCTCTCTGGTTTCAGAGAGATCCTCCTCTCTTCAAACAATCTATCCATGTTCCTCTTTTACAAAAAGCATAATGCATGTATTAATGATCTTAAAAGCTACCAACTTCATTCTTCTCCATTTGGTGGCGAAACACGAAGAATTTGCTTAATAACTAACTTTTGAAATTTGTAGAAGATACTGTAATCCAGAGGTCTTCAAACTTTTGTAGGTTGAGCCCCCCCAGCTCAATTTTTTTAGATGTTGGGCCCCCCCAACACCTGACAGAAATTTCTGGAATCTGGTACATTACATAATCGACCGCCGCGCGCATATCCTGGGCCATATCCAGCAAATAATGTTCAACACAATATGAGTGTTTAGTAAAGTGCAGGTTTGTGAGTGGGTGTGCTGAAATGACAGATTATTACACAGCTCAAACCACCATTTCCTAGATAAAATATGCGCAAATTGTTTTTACTAGGATGCTTCGTTTTACACATGACATTGATTGATAACACCACCAACATAGATGTGACGGGTGTGCCTGTTTTTCACCACAAACGGTCAATCTGTGGATGGATTTTTGCTACTGCCATCCTCAAGTTTTGCTCCACATCAAGGGGCAGATCTACAAGGCACTTCCGAAGCACAGGGATGCAACATATTTACAAGAATATGACGCATCTCTGTGCTTCCCCTTGCGCTGGCGCACAAACTGCAGCCATGCGCTAGCATAGGCATCCTTGCACCATGGTGCAAGGATGCCTGCGTCATGGGGAGATTGTTTTTGTGCAGGAAGGGGCACCTTCCTGCACATAAACAATCACTACAGGTATTTCCCTCTTTCAATGCATGCTGTAGAATGCAGCACGCATTGAAAGAGGGAAAAACGAGGAGAAATGAAAACATTTCTCCTCGTTGCGGCTCGCTAAGCCACCTCTATGGTGGCGTAGCATTCAGACGCATTTCCAGATTTACGATTCCTCGTAAATCTGGAGATGTGTCTTGTTCCATGGGTGTTGCGTGGGAACACCCACAGCAACACCCATGGAACGCCCCTTCCACACAAAGTGCTGCGTGTGAAGGGGCCGTATTTACAAGGAGAGGAAAAGTCACGCAGGGTGGCTTTTCCCGTCCTTGTAAATATGGAGGAGCCCCTGCGCCACCAGTACGTCACGAAAAGTGTCGTACTGGTGGCGCAGGGTGCTTGTAAATCTGCCCCCTAGTCTTCAATACCGCAAGTGCTGAGAACCCAATCTCACATAAATAGGACGAGCTGAAATGCAAGAGAGTTTTGATAGAATTTTCTCTCAAAACGGAATATTCTGCAGACATTTTCAGCCAAGACAGGGACTGTAAGGGAGACAGTGTTGTCAGATTTTTCGAGCACTCCCTAGCTCAGAGCTGGTACACGAGAAACACATCTTCTCTAGAAATCATTAACAAACGTTTTAGGCAGCATTATAATGGGATAATTGCCCACCAACCCGTTACAATGTTGAAAGTCCACAGAGAGGGCGTTGAACGAACACCTAATTGAGAATTCCTAAGTAGTACGATAAGTTGCTATGGTGGTTTCTATCTCATCGGATGTGGACAGAGAGGCTAGAAATTTCAGTAACTGCATGTCCCAAGTAGCACTGTGGATGCAGAATAATTGTCTGAAATTAAATACTGACAAAACGGAAGAGCTGCTTTTTGGAACGGAAACCTCTTTCTGGAATGACTCATGGTGGCCACGGAGCTTAGGCGCATTACCTATTCCTGTCCAGAAGGTTCAAAATTTGAGAGTCATATTTGACACTGAACTATCCGAAACAGATAAACTCTATTACCATAGAAATGTGTCATACGGAAGCTGCAGGCTTTGCAGAATGCAGCGGCAAGAGTACTTCTAAAAATTTATAAATTTAGCTCTGTGTCTGAATCACTGCAAAATCTTCACTGGCTCCCAGTATGAAAGAGGATTATTTTTAAGGCCATGTGCATGGTTCACAAGGCCCTTCATCTGACTTGCCCAAAGTACCTACTAGAGCGATTTTCTTGGTATGCGCCAAGCAGAAACCTCAGATCTAGCTCTTTATGCCTTGTTAATATTGCCAGATTCAACAAAAGCTAGATGGGGGGGTAGGGCTTTCTCCATATGTGCAAGTAAATGGTGGAACCTACTCCCTCTACTGCTGCGGGGTCAAGCGTCCTTGATGCAATTTAGAAAGCAGTTGAAAACATGGCTATTTACGAAAGTAGTAGAATAAGTCATCATATGCACCAGGTTCGATCCTACTGACTCTACAATGTTCTAGTCTCCACCCTCTCTTGCTTTCCTTTCTTCTCCATTTTCTTTTTGGCGCTATGACACACTTGGGTATGTGCACGCTTTATAAAATTATTTTCATTTATTCATTCATTCCTGCATGCTGAATCTTCGACACGCAGCAGTCTGATATCCCTTGCGGGGTGTCATCCTCGAAGCAGAGACGGGGTCCTTTGTTCTGAGCGAGCAGGTGTGGGGGCTGGGTTTTTCCTAGGGGTTTCTTGGCTACAGATACACATACACGCATTTACATGCTACACATACAGATCTAGGCTGGGTAAATTACTTAGGGCGCGCATTTTAGGAATATGCAAGTGCTACTGTTTTTATCTGAACTGCTTATGTTCATCTTATTAGCACTATGGTAGAAATGTATCTACTATTTACTATATTGGTACTAGCAATCTCTTTCGTGTGCTTCTGTCTCCTGATTGTCGCAGCACATATGTTTTACATGAGGCTGTCGCTGGACCAATACCAAACGTCCTAATGAAACGTCCTAATCGCCATCCTGTGTATTTTCTGAGAGTAAGCAAGCACGAGTGTCTGAGCGAAACGTACTGTACTGTTTTCCACGATCCCTGAGGAATCATGGTTGTCATGTTCAGTGGTTTCCAGTGACCACCTACACCACAGTAGAATACAGGGAGGTGGTAGTGGCACTGTAGAGCTAACTGGTCTAACGGCTGACATATCCTATGGGAGTGTCTGGAAGTGGTTGGGACACAAAGCCCTCAGTTTAGGTCATCCAAAATGCACAGATCCTGGGGGACTCCTAGGAACTACACAACAACAGCCAATTGAAATGGAGGAAAAGTAAGTGGCAAGCACAGGAACCAATGAAAAGCCAGAAAAGAGATGGTTTGGGATATAAGCCCCTTTTAAGTTTATATTAAAAACAATAGATATCACAAGCACAGCGCAAGAGCTGTGAAGACGAAACCTAAAAAGGACACTACCAAGACCCTGACACTGCCTGACACTGGAGGAGGATAAGCAGGTGAGCTCTAACTTCACAGTTCTGTATCCCAGCACAGGGGGTGCTCGCTGTAGTGACAGTGCACACAATGGACACATTTATAGGCACAGTCACCTCTCCACTGTTGCCAAGTCACTGTACTCAAATCAAAGACAGATGGAAATAGGACAATGATGTAGGATGCCCTAATGTCTGATACCCAGTGCTTATGAATGGGCTGGTACACGCCAGTACTGAGTATCGGCACTTTTTATTTTTACCAAGCCGAGTACCGGCTCTTCTCCACTGTCAAGGAGAGTACCTGTACTCAGGTTCTGACTGATAATGTGGGCACTGACTGGTGCCCAAGGGCCAGCTGAGTGACGGTTCTTTGACAGCATGTTGGCCGTGACCTCTGTATTATTCAGTTGTGACAACTGGCAAGCTGCCTGATGGGGCCTGAACGGCCAATTGAAGGCCTGCCGCTGTGTCATCTTGTTAGTGTTTGCCGTAGAAGAACGCAGGTACAAAGGGCCATTTTAACCAATTGGCCTCCCAGTGGAGTCTGATTGTCGTTCTCCTCTCTCACTTTTCCCTGCAAATCCACCCCACCCCGCCCGCCTATTGGGACATTGAGTCCAAGATGGGCGGGGATGAGGTGGTGGGCTCCCTGGTGCACAGGTGAGGTGGGAGGAGGTCATCTGACCTTTCCTTTGGAGGCCAGTATTATTCTTCCCCTCACATCTACCCTGCTGGCCTCAGCATACGCTCGGGACCCTGCAGTGCTCACTGTCTGCCACTGCAAGCTTTCCGGCCGTGGGGCTTTCTGCCAAGGGGAGAGGAGGGAACATGGGGGTGAGTGAAGGTGAAGAGTGAGGGGGAAGGAGCAGAGAGTGTAAAGTACGGAAATATTGAGATGCTGAAGGGGTATGTGCAGATATAGATATGCAGGGCCGACTGGGAACCACAACTGGCCTTGGCAAAGTGCTCGGCCGGCCCACCCGGGGGATGGGGGTGCCGCCGAGCTCTTTGCCAGGGCCGGTTTTCAGCCGATATTGTTACACGGCCGATTTTGCAGCTATGCTGCAAAAACGTCCCTGTAACAAAAACGGCCACCAGGGGCCCAAAACCGGACCCCACCCGTGCGGCCCACCGGGGGATTGCCCGGTGCCTGCTACGGCCAGTCCGGCCCTGTAGATATGTAAGAGATCCAGACAGGTTACAGAAAGAGGTAGAGAAGCGCGGAGAGGGCAGATTAGAAATAAAAAGAGTGATGGTAGAGAGAGTAATGGTGGTCTGACTCTCATAGACGGGGCTAGGCCATCGGGCACTCATGCCTGATGGTGGGCTGACTCTCATAGACAGGGCTCGGCCAAAGGGGCACTCATGACTGGCGGCTGGCCAACTCTCATAGACCAGATTCGGCCACGGTGTACTAATGCCTGATGGAGGACCGAACTGGAGATCAACCCTGTAGGTAGTCCTTCACAAAAGGGACTAAAGGTCACACAGTGGTACAAGTGAACAATGTTCCTTGGAACACTTAAATGTAACTGATGCAACCATATGAAAATGAAACCTACAAGCCCTCCACATGTTTCTTTCAAGTGGAAATGTGATTCTAACAGGATACACAGAGATTAAAGTGTGGATGTGGACAGTGCTTTAAATGGGTGGGTACTGTCCGGTACTGAGTACTGGCACTTTTCTATTTTGAGAGGGAGAGTACCTGCACTTCTCAAGAGTGATGTTATATGTTTAATTGGAGAGTACCAGCACTTCACAGAAACAAGCAGGTACTCTGGTACAGGGTACCTGCACTTCTATGTTTTTATTATTTTTTATTATTTCAAGCACTGGGTGTGGAGAATGTGCAATGTCTCTGGAGTGTGCAATGTGCTTTTTTGGGGCAACGCGCAATAATGAGAAAGAGGTGACATGCATCATAGACTGTGGAGTGGTAGTAAACTTACCTCCAAGTCCCATTCCAAGTGTACATAGGGCTGCTTTGAGATATTGTCCTGCTGCATAATCTCCAGGGCCTCTGTTGATTTGATGACCTACATCTCTTCCTCAGGCACAGCAGGGAAATGCATTTCATCCCTATCCTTCCACCCTGTGTTATCCAGTGTATGGAGAAACTTTGGCTCAGGAAAACCTTTGAAGGAATGATTTGAGAATGGTCTCGATTGAGCCAGGGCAACCTCAATATTCTATAGATTAAGAGGAAAGTAGTTTTTCCTGCTAGCAGGATGCAGAGCCCAAGACTACCCAACAGCCTCTGCCTCAATTTGGGATTGGCAGTCGCTGCAGCCATGAACTCTCGCTGTTCTTCTTGCTGTGCACCAGCTTTTTGTTCAGTACTTTTGGAGAGTGGACAATTTCTTCTACCAAGAGCTTCCACTTTGGTTGCTGCAGACATAAGTGCCCCTGGGTTACAGCACTAATGCTTCAATACCTTGATGTGTTTTTCAATTAATATCTTAACTTACATCCTCCATTATCAGCACTGAGGTTTCCTCAACGCAGGCCTCTGATTTTAAATGGCTTCCATGGACTGCAGGAATGGTATTATGCCCCCCCCCTTGCAGGAAAAGGACCCTGGTATGTGTCTCCCGCGTGCAGGAATGTAGATGTGTCTACACTGGATCACATTTCCTATTCCTGAGCCAGCCCATGGGAACATGCCGAGTGTGCCCTGATGTCATTTCCCGACACCAGGACACAATTCAGCAGCGACCAAATGTTGTCTGCATTCCATTCAGAGCAGCAGGCTGCAGGCAGTGAGGGGGCTTTCTTATGTTCACTTCCAGCTGGGCCCAAAACAAATCCTGATTTCAAGGGCCATCAGCTCTTCTTTTGTTCAGGTATCGCCCTGGTTGGGTGCTGGATGGATCCTATCACCGAGATGCCAATGCAATGGAAGGAAATAAATTCACACAACTTATCACTTCACAAGTACTTTACAGAAAGTTTTACTTGATGGCAGATCATTAATTTTGTTCAAACCCCCCCACCTATGTAAGAGATGTGCATGCACTGTAAAAATGCAAGAGTTATCTGTGTGTATGAGTAATTACACCAATAAGTATTTAAAGGACACCTTCCTTTTTTTCTACAATCCTTTTATAGCGCTACTCATCCCAGTGGTGGGTGTCAGAGCGCTTTACCTCTCATAGAGAGACACAATAAATTATACAAGTGTGTAAATCGATATACTGTAAATGTTACATAAGACGGAGGTTATAATGGTAGGAATCGCATATCATCCAAGTTATAGACATTATATGTTAAGAGTGAATGGTCAGGAGAAAACACAGCGTCAGGATATGAAATGTAAGGCAGTGATTGTGGTGGCCTGTACTAAAAACACTTTATAACCTTCCAAAAAGAACTCTTCTTAGCAAGCCAAGCATAGCTTACATGTGCACACAAGCTGATGGAGCAACACAATTAAAGGCATTCAGTGTACACAAACTGTCATCCATGTGCTCAAAGGCCTATATACCTACGAACATCCATGCAAAACACACCAACACACCTACTTGAACAAATATGCACACAGACCCGCAAACATGAGACACCCAGCAACACACATACAGACCCCTATACACATAAAGAGCAAAGGACATATAGTAACTAATGCATAAAGAGCGAGAGACAGACCTGGGGATAAACGGATACGTGTTGAGATTGATGGATGGTGGGTGTACTACGGTAGAGGTCTGCTGGTGTATAGGTAAAAAGATGCATGAATGGTCAGATGGATGGATGGATAAGCAAGAAGATGGATGAATACGTATGCAATTGGAAGGATGAATATGTAAATAGTAGTGTGTGTAAATGGATGGATCAGTGTGCACTCTGGAAGGGTGGATTACAATGTGGATCAATGGAGTATTGTTTAGATGGATGACTGTGTGGATAAGTGTGTTGCTGGATCAGTGTGGGAGCAGACAGCTGTGGGTTGGAGGATAGATGAGTGTGCTAATGGATACATGGGCAGTTTTCTTCTTTTTTTAAACACTTTTAAGATTGCACATATCTCTCAATCTTTGGCATTGGGTTTGCCTGTGAGAGTTCAGGATGTGCCACCACATGTGAGCTATTCTTGCATTTGTTTACCCCAAATTTTCACTGTCAGTATTTTACCTTTCTGTGCTTGAAACCCCTGCTTGAGACATCTTACCTAGTGCGGTGTTTTTAGGTCTCGCCTGACGTTAGCAGCGCGCATGCGCTGCTTTCGCCATGCGAGGGCCTTTTGCGATCAATTTAGCCAAAGCTGAACATGCACGCGTACAGATGTACAAACATGGCTGCTCTCGCCATTGACACAAAGCAAAACATGCACGCGTGCGTACGGACAGTGGACAATCCAACGCCATCTTGTTTTGCTTGTGCCAATAGCTTTCACACGCGTGCGCATAGCGGCGGCTTTTAATTAGTGGCCTTAGCGCGATTGCTTTCACTTTTACAGCCGCGCCAATCGCGATCACTTTCACAGCCGCCCCAATTGCTTTCACACGCGCCCACGCGCAAGGCGGCGTGCTTTTAATTACAATTGCTTTTACTTTCACTCCTCGCTTGTTCTTCTTGTCATCATTTCACTAAATTGTTTGTATAATAAATGTAAATAATGTCCAGTGTCCCTGATTGTATGTGCAGTCTTTACTGATAGCAAGACCAGTGCACGGCAGCGTGTCACATTGTGTAGCGGCAACAAAACAACCGACTGTTACATTTTAACCTGCTGCAGGGGGGTCTTTGATTCTTAATCACTACTGCAAATGGCTCTGTTTGTTGCCATCTGAAAACTATTCCGAAGTGAAATTAAAAATTCAAATGATATTAATAGGCCTGGGAAAAATTATGGAATAAATAAGTAGCAATTACCAGACATAACTAATCTCAATTAGACTGGAGGCAATTCCTTCCTTCGCACTCTCCAGCACAAAACACGATAACATGTGAACGAGGCGCATAAATCAATGAAGCTGTCTTTGAAGGAAAAGGGCACCTTTTTTGTTGTGTTCTGTCAGGGGGCAGGCCCCTGTGGCATACCTAGCCCTTTGGCCGCCAGTGGGGGTCCCTGCGTTGAAGTACGGGTGGGGAGGGGGATGGGTGGGGTTGCTGGCGATTGTCGGTCAGAGACGTCACGTAAGAGCCTTGCTACACCACTGGAGGAACCTGGCCAATTGCATTTTGTGTAATTTTGTGAGAGGAGAAAAGGGGACGCCCTGTTCTGCTCTACTTGTTTGCATCCTCTCCCACCCCGGGCTTTCACTGCTTGGCTGTAGAGGGTGCATAGGTCTTACAACAGCGCACTCTCCTGGCCTAGGGTGTTTTTTATCCTCAGCTTCTTCCATTCAGTAGTACACAATGGATTTAAGAAATGCCTAGGCGCTAAAACGGATCACAGCAAGATCAAGAGATAACATAATTATTTTCTGGATGATGCTTGGGTTAATGTGTCTTCATTCACCCCTGCCAGGGCCAGATTCATCATTGCGTTCACTAACCACTTTCCCACTACTTTTGTGGGAGAAATAGCCTTTTAATGGGTTCCTACAGCATTCACACGTAGGAAACACGGAGAGGATGTGCAGCCAGCACTGTATTGTCATTTCTGTCACGAGCAAAGCCAAAGCCACGAGCATCATTACTCTCATGCGCGGACCAGAAATGCATCTGGACAGAAAAAACATCGCATTAAAAAAACACAACTTGATAATTAGGAGTGTGCGAAATTTGCGCAATTAGCTTCCGCATAATTATGCAAAAGTACAGCCAAATTATGTGAAAATGCCCGGAGTTAAGTGAAATGCAAATCATCCATTTTTGTTATATTTTAGCGCAAAATGCATCTGAAACAACAGCACCGCGAACAGCAGCCATTAGCGTTCTGTTGGTCCGGTACATTTGAGATAAATTTTTACAGCAAAGTTGTCATTTGTGATACATTTTTACGACCAATTGTGCGTAAATACACATAGTGGGTTAATAGCATAATATTAGGAATCGCGCGTAACAAGCGTAGCACAAAATTCGAGAAACTATGGGGCAGATTTACAAGAAAGTGACGCATCTGTACAGATGCGTCACTTTCCCTGCGCCACCCTTAGAAACCCTTGCGCCACCATAGATGCGCCGTATTTACAATACGGCGCACTATGGCGCAAGGATTGACAGATGCGTCAGAAATTCTGACGCATCTGTTGGCGGAAAAGTCACGCATTGCTGGAGCCGTGTCGCAAGCACGACGCAACTCCAGCAATGCGTGTTGAGGCCTATTCCCACTACACTGCGTCACTACTTACGCCTACTTGAAGCAGGCGTAAGATTTTGACGCAGTGACGTCCTAAAAGTGGCGCAGTGAAATCTTGTAGATTTCACGGAGTCACTTTTACGAGGCCTTCCTGCGTGGGAACGCCCACCCTGCATACATTATACCTGACACAGGTATAATGTGACGCAGGGCTTTACAACAGGACGCATCTCCCTAGATGCGTCACGTTGTAAATAGGCCGCATTGTTTGCGCCGCTGTTGCGTCAAAAAAGTGACGCAACTGCAGCGCAAAAGTCACGCAAGGGGCTTGTAAATTTGCCCCCCATGTTCATTAGGCCAGTATAATTTGCTTAACTGACTGCGCCAGCTGTATGTTCAGTTAACTGACTGACTGTCTCTGTCCCTCCAGGGCTAAACAGGGCTCTCCGCCGTTCAGTGCACCCCTATACCTGTTTATCTCGTCTCCCACCTCTTGTTTGTCCAGGGAGGAGTGCTGCAGGGGTAAGAGGGGAGGGGTCGCTGACTAATAGGATACAATAGGGGACAGAATTTGCTACAAACGAAAGAGAGGTGAGTTTGGGAGGGATCCTGAGGTTTGAGATGTGAAGACAGATAGTGTATGTTTGAGAGGCACAGAATCGGGCCGTATTTGAAAAGAAATGCGAGGAATGCTTGTTTGTGTGTGTGCACTCTTGCATATATAAGGATTGCGCCAGATGCAAGCAAGTAGGAACATTAGAATTATTATTTGAAGAAGCTGTAAATATTACAAAACAAGGTAACATGAACATTTGTTGTTTGACCTCCATTTTGTGTAACAAGCCCATTTTTTTTATACGGATACATTTCTCACGTCTTGTTCTGTCCCGCAACCGATGTAAGTGGCAGAGTCTCTCTCACCCTAGAGCACAGTGATTATTAGCCTGAAAGTGCTAAAAGTACTGTTGATGGCTTGGCACATTCAGGGTTTTAGCAATTAATCTGCACATATGGAAAGTTTGAGACTACTATCCAGGAAATGCAAGGGCAAAATGAATACTCAATAGAAGTGTTTTTGTATCATGGCTCGCTCCGCCTCTAACCCCGCCCACTAGCCACGCCCCTGCACTTATTTTTTCTCATTTAAAGCACTGCTGATACCTGAAGCCAGTATCCTATAACCCTGAGTGAACAAACTCTTTCATACTTCTCTGAACGCTCTTTCGAGTCATTGAATATTGTTTGTCGTTAATATTCAGAGAATGCTATGCTTTTTAACATAGTTTGAGTTTTTTTTATTAATTTTAGGCACTTTTTAGGGAAGTATTTCAGACTATGGAGAATGCAGCTTTTGTGCACAAGAAACAGGATCTCCCTGACAAAAACTCCAGACTCCGGTTTACACACGTGGGGGAGGAGCAGACATCACACTTAGAAAGTGAGTGCAGCACGGCCAACCCATGCAAAGAGCTGAGGTGGCAGCATCATGGTGCCCCACCCAATACAGGGCTTTATCTAAAGTATTTATGCACTGTTCAGTGTGAAAAGCCAGCAACGCCAAGAGACTGGAAATAGAGAATTATGTGAAAATACAGTTGCAAAGTAAATCATAACATTTTAAGAAAAGGCAAAAACTTCGCTTCACGCCTCGTCAGCGGTAGTAAGCACTACATAAATACAATTTACAATTTAGGTAAACTTAAGTGTGTAGCTAGAAAGTCAGGCCTAATTGTATGGAGCTGCATGACATGATCTTTAAAAAGGGATATATTAAGTATGTGGGAAATTCCGTCATTTCCTATGTGGCGAAAAGAAGCGCCAGTATGTTTGCAATATTTTTTAGTGCAAAATGTTTACTTAAAGATGCATTTGAGGCTTAAAAAGCTCAAAATCACACGTGCAATGAACAAAAGATGCTCATGTCCTCTTCGTCCATGTCGCTGCAATTCTCACACAATAGGAGTTTGACCTAAACTACATTTCAGTTACAGGATGTGATACAATGCCTTATTCCCAGAAAACGCGAAACAAGCACAACACAAAATGCTGTATATAACACACACAAGATTACTCCAATATAAATAATTTTGCCCAGGCCTAGATTTTTGAAGCCAGAGTCCTACGGAGTGCTTAAAGGAAAGATATTAATAATACTTTATTTGCACAGTAAGGCAGGGATCTTTCTTGGGAGTTCTGTCGGACCTTTCTCCTTAATTTGCTTGATCTGTCACCATCCTTTCTATTTCGAACGTAGACAGCATCGGACGCGACGGTCCCGCAACCTCTCCAGTAATTAGGTCCATCCGGCCCGCCTCACTTAGGAGCCGGAGGGCTTCGATAACACGATGATCCTTGGACGCCATCGCAAAACCGCCTGCAATGTGAATAATAAACTGACAGAAACGACACAAAATTCTATGTCAGGACAGGAGGCTCCGATTATGCTTTCTCATTTCTTTACTAGAAATGCTCAGCAGCCAATAAAAACACAGTAAAAAACTACAATACCCATAAACACAAGGGTATGACGTGAACAACCATAGAGACCATAGTATTAAAGGTCATGTAGAAAGTACAACATCCTCTTTCTTTGCTGCTCCGCAGACAGTTAAGTGTTTACTATTCTTTCTACGCTTGTTACTGTTGCAAGTTGGGTGCATGCTTTATTGCGAGTGTTTCATTCCGCATGTGTTTCACGCTATTGTGTCTCCGTTGCTATGGTTCCCGTATCGGGTGTTAATCTCCGTTCGCCGCGGTCGACTTCGGTGCGGGGAGCGTGAGGTTTTGCCACCTTTCCTGAGACGGGCGCTTCGCGCCTGCGTCTCATAATTATATTTTCATTGTGGAGAGGGAGACGGGGGCTGGGAGGCTCGCGCTGTGCTTTGCGAGTGCTCCGTGTGAATTAAATACCGGGCGGCCGTTTCCGTGCATGTGCGGCGGCCATTTTGGATTGAAAACGAGTGATTTCTCCTCATGAACGGTCGCATTAGCGCCCTGTGCCCCCAGCCTGTGTATTTCGCCCCTAAATACGCCCAGTTGCAAATTTAAATCCTTTGGGCTGTACAATTTATCATAGGCTTTGCCTAGAGTGACAGTTTTTTTCGGTCAGCAAGCCCTCCCTCCACATTTAATTTAATTTTTTATAGAGTGTTCAGATTATTTAATCTGCACTTTTGGCTTGCTGTGGTTTTTTTTCACCCTCCCCTGCATTGTGCCTTTGGCCATTATTGATTGTTGTCATCTGTGGGCGTTGAATCTTGCTACACTTTGTGTCATAATGGAGGATTACTATGAAGATGACTATTACTATGATAAATATCCTTCTGGCTCTTTGGAGCTCGATTTGGTGGAGGCGCTGGATCAGGGAGTACAGCAGTCTGTTAATAAAGCGCTTGTTCGCTCTATTAATCCCTTAAAGCGTAATTTATCGCTTTACGCACAGCAACAGGGTTGGTTACCGGCTGCTCGTGCATCTAAGTCCCCTGTCAATCCTCATAAGTCAGATTTTCAAAAATTGGCCAAAACGCTGTCTTCGGACACGGCTGCTACGAAGGGGTCGGCTGGGACCTCCTTTTCCTCCTTCCCAGATACTGATGCTGACAAAGCTCATTCCTCCACTTCTTCTGAGTTTGAACCTCCTCCAAGAAAGAAGGCTTGTAAAGAGCACTTCGTGGACGCCCCCTCTCATCCCCCCCCATTCTCACTTTTGATCCCTCTGATATTGTGCATCCCCATTCTTCATCTTGGTTGCCATCTCCAGCAGTGGCGGAATATGTGCAGGCTCATATTCGCCAGCCCTTTGAAAAAGAGGTCAGGGCCCGCCTGAGATCCGAATGTCCACGTCCTGATTTGGCGGACCATTTGGCCGACACCCCAGAGGTGGATCCTACTATGGTCACGTACCTTAAAAAATACGCAAGAGACCCCAAGAAGGGTCTCGACAGGTCTTGGCGTTCCTGCCAAGATAAATTGTTGGATTTATTGGGCCCGCTCACTACGATTTTAGATTTGGGCGTCCTTGCCAAAGAGTCTTCTGCTCTTGTCAATCCGGACGAACTCATTGAATGGTCCCAGAGGGCCATTTGTCAGTCGGGCAATGCCAATTGCGCGATTTCGTGTGAGCGCCGCCGCTCCATCCTTCTGCGACTTGATTCTAAGCTGGCGGAGCTCTCCTCTTCAGAGTCCGGCCCCTTGGTTCAGGGACTCTTGTTTGGTCAGCCGTTGCTGAAGGAGCTTACCCATTTTAGGGCCACCTTCAGTGGTCTGGACAAGGCCCAAGCCTCGCTGCGGCGGGCGTTTCGGCCGGTTTTTGCCAAGGCCGGACGTCTTAGGGGACGCTCGATCGGCCGTGGATCTCAGCAGAATTCCCAGAGAGGATTCCAGTCCCACAGAGGGGGTGCTCAGGACTCCGGCTTCTCCACCCGTTCCAACTTCTATCCCTCTCGCAAAGGGAAAGGACAATTCCGGAAGGGTCGCTTCGGTGGACACCAAGGAGGTCACCAAGACTCCAACAATTCAGGTGAGGTTGATTACAGTTTCCGAAGTGGTTTTGGGGGGAAGGCTCCAATTTTTTCTCCACAATTGGCAGTTAATCTCCAACGATGCTTGGGTGCTGGACACTGTTCAAGGTTACAAGATAGAGTTTTACCAGCCCAAGCCTCAAACCCTCCTTCCAACTCCGTTGTTTTTCTCTCTTCAGGATCGGGAGATCATTTCAACAGAAATAGACTTCCTTCTTGCCAAAGGGGCTATTCTTCGAACTACCCGTCATCAAGAGGTTTTGTGAGCACGGTGTTTCTGGTTCTGAAACGAGGGGGCGGATCCCGTTTGGTCCTCAATCTAAAGGAGTTCAACGGAGGGGTGGTTTACCGCCATTTCAAGATGGAGGGGATCCATCTTTTGCGAGATCTTCTCCGAGAGGGAGACTGGATGGTTCGCCTAGATCTCAAGGATGCCTATTTGTCAATCCCAATCTTCGGTCCCCTTAGTCGGTTTCTCCAGTTCCAATGGCAGGGGGACTGGTTCGAATACAAGGTCCTCCCGTTCGGCCTCTCGTCAGCTCCCTGGTGCTTCACCAAGCTTCTGAAGCCCGTGGTGGAATGCTTACGCGCTCGGGGTCTCCGCATGATTATTTTCTTGGACGACATTCTGATCATGGCAGATTGTCCACACAAATTGATTTCGCATCTCGAATGGACGATCGACCTTTTACAATCTCTGGGATTTCTAGTGAATCCTCAGAAATCGGTTCTCATCCCTTCCCAGGTGATAGACTTTCTAGGCTTCCAAGTCAATTCTCTGACCTGTCAGCTTCTTTTACCCAATCAAAAGATTCGCTACATCAAAAGGGCGTTGGTTTCGATTATCTCCAAACAGATTGTGTCATTGAGATCTATAGCTCGTGTAGTCGGTCTTTTGGCGTCTTCAATTCAGGCGATTTTCCCGGGTCCTCTGCATTACAGGGCGTTACAACGGTTGAAGATCCGTCATCTCCAGAACGGCCTTCGCTATTCCGATCAGATTCCTCTTTCAGAGGAGGCGAGGTGCGAGATGCAGTGGTGGTTGGACCACATGGAGGCCTGGAATGGGCGAGTCCTGTTCGGTTCTTCCCCGGAGATGGTGATAGAGTCCGATGCCAGCCTGTGGGGTTGGGGAGCCCGGTGCGGTCCAATATTGATGGGGGTCGGTGGTCCCCTCAGGAGTTATCTCTCCACATCAATTGTCTGGAACTCCTATCGGGGTCCTTTGCGATCCGTTGCTTCACTCCCCTTCGGTCCAACTGTTGCATTCTTCTCCGTATGGACAATGTGTCTGCGGTTCGTTATGTCAACAAGTTGGGCGGCACGAGATCCAAGATATTGGCGGAGATCGCCAAGGATTTTTGGCACTTTTGTCTGCAGAAGAAGATTACTGTTATTGCCGAGTATCTTCCCGGTCACAACAATCAGATTGCGGACTGGCATTCGTGTCATCTTCGGGATTACAGCGATTGGAGGCTTCATCCTCGCATTTTCCGCTCTCTCCGTCGGGTTTGAGGCCAGTGTCACATCAACCTGTTTGCATCTCGCCTCAACACTCAGCTTCCTCGGTTCTTCAGCTGGAGGCCGGATCTGGAAGCCCTGGCCACGGACGCATTTCTCCAATCCTGGCCTCCCCTTCTGTGCTACGCCTTTCCCCCGTTCATGATGATCCCGAGAGTCCTGGCTTGCACAAAGCGTAATCAGTCACAGCTGATTCTGATTGCTCCTCTGTGGAGGGCTCAAGCTTGGTTCCCAGTTCTCCTGGAAATGTGTTGTGCAGTGCCGCTCCTTCTTCCCCCAGAAGTGGAATCTCTTGCTGGACCCTCTCGGCAATCCGCATCCCCTGATCCAGTCAGGCTCTCTCTCCGTCTTCTGGCATGGCGACTTTCGGGGACCGTTGGCCGGTCCCAGGCCTTTCACGAGACGCTTGCAAGTTTATCAGTGGATCTTGGGCACCCAACACTCACAAACGCTACTCAGGCTCTTGGAAACGATGGTGTGATTGGTGTGCTCAACGGAAGGCTGATCCCGCTGCAGCAGATGTATCTTTAATTATTAACTTTTTAGCGTCTCTCCGTTTTGGCTTATCGGACGGTTAATAATTTCCGTTCTGCCATTTCCGCAGGCCATGTTCCTCTTGATGGTAAACCCGTGGCTGAACACCCTTTGATTACTAAATTACTTAAGGGTATACGTCTGGCGACTCCTCCATGTCCTAAATACGCTTCTTTATGGGA
This sequence comes from Triturus cristatus, assembly GCF_964204655.1. Classification (NCBI taxonomy): domain Eukaryota; kingdom Metazoa; phylum Chordata; class Amphibia; order Caudata; family Salamandridae; genus Triturus; species Triturus cristatus. The sequence goes on along the minus strand of NC_140590.1, from coordinate 1,754,166,658 downwards.
TGTATCTGTTGTCTTGAGGTTTTTGGAAGCCTGGCCTTCCAATTCTTTGCGCTCCCGCAAACAATTGTCAGCCAAACTGACCATGTTGTTATGCCTAGTTTCTTGCAGACGGGTGTCTGATGTTCGTGCATTGGACTTGGCAGGTCGTAGTTTTACCCCTGAAGGTGTCACTTTTCGTCCTTCCCGACGTACCAAAACAAATACTTCCTCGATTATCTATCCTTCTTTTCCTAACCATCCCAACCTTTGTGTGGTCCAATGCGTCAAGGATTATGAGGTATGTACTGCTCCTTTCCGTTCAGATATGCAGGGTCAACTGTTGATTGCTTTGCCGAAGCCTTTTCGTCCTGTTACCCCAGCTACTTTAGCTCGTTGGGTTCGATGGCTCATGTCTGAAGCCGGCATTGATGTTTCCATTTTTGGTGCTCATTCGGCACGTGGGGCTATGGCTTCTAAAGCATTCTCGATGGGTGTTACTTTGTTGGCCATTATGAAGGCCGCAGATTGGTCTTCTGATTCTATGTTTAAAACTTTTTATTACAAGCCAATTGATCATATTGCTTCAGTAGTGGTGGATAAGCTTTGAACAAGCATAATCGGAGCCTCCTGTCCTGACATAGAATTCAAAATTTGCGAACATACGTGACAAGAATTTTCAATTCTATTAAGGACAAGGAGGCGAGGATTATCCCACCCATTGTTATTATTATGTACATATTTTGCATTTATACTGTTGCTTTGGAATATGCATTATATATTTCTTATAATTCATTGTTTTTCTAATTCCCCCCTATTGTGCTTACACTATCTATTGGATGTGTATTACGGCAGTCTGTCTCTTTTCAGGTTCTGACCCGAAGTGACGGTGTTACTGTTCCATCTGGTTGCTCCTGCATCCGAGGTTCTTCTGTTTCCAGGGTCCTGCGGCCTTCCAGTGCTGTGTTCTTCAAAATGGACTTCTGCCGTTGCTGATGGTTTTTTCTCCCTGATGGTCATCGTTGTTCTTGGACTTCTTATTTTATTTGAACTGTTCTCCTCACCAAAGAAAGAGGATGTTGTACTTTCTACATGACCTTTTATACTATGGTCTCTATGGTTGTTCACGTCATACCCTTGTGTTTATGGGTATTGTAGTTTTTTACTGTGTTTTTATTGGCTGCTGAGCATTTCTAGTAAAGAAATGAGAAAGCATAATCCTCGCCTCCTTGTCCTTAATAGAATTGAAAATTCTTGTCACGTATGTTCGCAAATTTTGAATTAACCGCTACACTCCCAGCCACCAGGTCACCAAACCTAAAATGGTGGCTGGGAGCAGGAGCCCAACATATTTATAATTGGGCTATATTTGGGCTACAAAAAAGTAGCCCAAACCCAAAATGGCCGGCGAAAGGCCAGCCTCCACCCCCCCCATCCCCTCCCAAAACGCCCGGGGGGGACCTCCCTGCGGTCGGCTGCCCCCCCCAAGCCCCCCTTGGTTGCAAAGTTCCTACTTCCACAAACACACCTGATCAAATCTTAGCGCAACAGCCTTCAAGTCAGAAGCTGTCTGGAATCTGCAGTGTTCAAATTGAGGTTATGAAATTTTGAGGTTTCAGGTTCCCCAAGTCATATGACTCGGGCTGGGTCACATGACCTCCTTTGCTGAATCGGCAGCCATGTTTAAAGGGCAACATCGGTAAGCTCTCCTGATAGGTGGACCTCCTTGTAGCGTCTTCAGAGTTTCTCACACTCCTCTTCTGCCACAAAAGTGTGGCTATGTATTGGTGCAGTGTCAGTGTCCTGGGGTAGTGCTGACTTCCGGTATGCTAGATGTATCTGTGCCCCACAAATGACCACAACTTGAACTTTCTGAGGGATTTATGACTGACAGTGCTACTCAGTCATCCCCTTCTAAAGTCCATTCAAAGTCCAAGTAGCCTGAACACTGAAATTAACTCTTGCCACGTCTCCGAGGAGGGGCTGTGTCGTACTTTAATATTCGGGACCGCGTAGGGGACAGGGCCCTACCCCTGTCTATCTTGGTATTAGCAAACCGCAAATGGTAAATGCGGCATGTGCGAGTGCTTTATATATCGTTCTAGCTATGAATGCACTGCGTACACGTTATTCTGCTTCACTACGCGGGTTCCATTTTGGAAGCAGTGGCCATCTTGTCATTGCCCTCACATAGGCTATAATGGAGTAAATACGGGCCTCACAGTACATGGGCTTCTCCTTTGACTTCTCTGTGACCTGGGCAGCTGGCTCTGCTGCCCCAGGTCAAACCGGTCTCACGAGCTCCCCTTCCTCCGTCCACCTGTGATTAGCATCAGGGCTTGACCCGTCATAAAACCCTTTCATTCTACACAATCCCCCGGCTAATCTCTTCCACACCTGCTTGTTCCTGCTTTATGACTTGTTTCCCAAAACAGGAGATGCTCATGTTTATTGGGGGGTCTATTGACATCCGATGTGGGATCTGAACCTTACTGTGTAAATCATTGTGGGCTGGCCGAACTGGAATGTGGGATGGTCATCATGACTCTGCCTTTTCTTTGTAATGTACACTTGTTTATTACCGTATCATAAAACCTAGGAATGTATGCTTGAGGCAGGGAAAAGCGTATTTAAGATGAAGTCCGTTTCTATGATTTTCAGCAGTCTCCTGAGAACATACACGCTGTTGTACTTCTAGGATACCTGTAATTGGTCTGCAGCCAATAAACGAATCTTTGACTTCACCCAGAAGACTCTGTGTTTCTGTAGGTCTGGAACAGGGTGAACCCAGAAGTCATAGGGTGTGTGCCCCTGCACCGCTGGGTCTAAAATACCCAGTACTTCAGTTTGGCGCCCAACTCGGGACGATTTCAGCGGTACCAGTCCAAGCCAGAGGTTCGTGAGGAGCTTCGTGTGGAAATTCCGGAGGAAGGCCGCCACTTCATCGACCCCTGCATGTCGACGTGGTCCGAAAGTCTTTTCTGCGAGGTTCTCCGCGTCCCGACGGCTACGAAGGACTGCTGCCCTGATTAATCGACCTGTTTTGGACCCTTGACGAGTTTTGAGAGTCTTCTGGTGACGCCATCGATCAACAATATTCAGTTAAGTATAAGTGGAGCGTCTCCTATTTGTTTTTGGTATCCTTCGGGATCGTTTGATTTGGTATTTTGGTACTTTGGAGTTTGCAAACGCCAAAACCAGAGGACTCGTGTATTCACGAGACTATCGTAATCGATAATCCTTTGACGTTTGGATCTAGACTAGTGAGCAAAGATGCCTGGTTCTGGAATATTTGGTAGATTATTCTGTTTGGGTTGTGGAAAAGATTTCCAGCTAGAGGAATCATGTCCGGTTCCTCCGGTTGGAACTCCAACTTATGAGCTCTATGTAAAACATGGCGTAGGCCCCATTGCATATAACGAAGTGTGGATCCACTACACCAGGAAAGACGGTGTTTTAAAACGGCCCCAAAATGGTAGTTTTGATACCGATATTTTAGATAATTTGGAAATTAAATTGTTTAAGAAGAAAGCCCGGCCGGCGATGTTTGACTCTTTCCGCTTATGGCAAAAGGAAGCCAAACAAAAGGAAATTAAGCTAGCGAAAAAGAATAAGAGAGAGAAAGGTATGACAGTAATGCAAGCAGCTGTACAATTTAAAGACAATGAAGAGGAGCAGATGAGTGAGCAATTGCATAGGCAGCGCAAGTTAGGGATTGACAAATGTTACCCAGCTTTACCACATTCTAAGCAGAATGAGTCCGAAAAAAAGGAGAAAGATCCCCTGATGTCACATTTGTTGAGTTCGCCACCCCCGTATGCTCAAACTGCCACGGCGCCTCCCCAGCTTGTAAATATGCCACCTCCAGTGCATATACTGCAAGCCTTGCCGCTACCGCCAGCTGCTTTGCAGCCGGTTCCTATCCCTGTAGCGCAGCCCTCTCAAGGACCGCCGGTTGTGCTTCCAACTGCCCCCGCACTTCCTGCGACTTTGCCTAATACAGCAGCTGCCTCCCCTGACACTCTTCCTTCCACCACTCCAGTACCTGTCTCTACATCCTCTTTTCTTCCCTCTGTTTTTCCCCCTGTTCTCGCCTCAGCTTCTCCTTCAGCGCGACAGCGCTTAGCTAATGTGGTTACTACATTAATGTCTCCTCTCTTTGAGTCATCTGGTGCGACTCCTGGTTTACAGCGTAAGCAATTGCGTAGCCAATTGCCTAACCCTGACGAGAAAAAGGTAATAGATAACATGGCGCGTAGATGGATTGTTTTTCCTTCACTGTATGATGTGGAATCAGTTGTCAACGTTTTCCATCAGTGGGATGCCCCGAAACAGAGATATGTGTTTGAGAAAATGTGCGAAATTCTCTGTGAAGAATTGGAGGATAGTGGTAAAAATCCGAACCCGCAGGAATTGTGTAGAGTGAGGTTTGATTTTGGAACTGGTATAATTGTGGACCGTGGAATAGATAAAGCAGTTGCGGTCGTATTGTCCTTTAGGAATGATGATTGCCAACAATCATTGTTTGAACAAGATGTCCTTGTGGGGAAAAAGGTAAAAGCGCGACAATACCCTATGAGAGAAGTTCCCCCGGTATGGAAGGAAGCGGTTGCAGCTGCCGGTGGTAACCCCGCTGTGGCAGCGCATTTCCAGCGTGTTTGGGTGCATGTTCCATGGAAGCGCTCTGAGGTGTTAGCGCTTAAGCAGTCCTTGCCTGATCCCCGTAAGAACCCAGCAGGTTATTATAAAGAGTTGTCACAGACGGCAGGGTCATGCATTATGAATCTGGCCGACATAGACATGTTGTTTGGTAATGTTGTTCCACAGCCTCTATGGGGATCAATTCGTAATGTAGATCACAATGCAGAACTAGGGGATACATGGGCTAACATTGTTGCTGCTGATGCTAGACAAACTGGTGGTGCGAAACCAGAACCTTTAGTAGCTGAACTGCCTGGTAGAATCATCACGTATATGAAGACAATAATGCCTGCGATGCGCGTAAATTGGGACAAGTTATCTGCATGCAAGCAGAAGAAAGATGAGACAGTGTCAGACTTCTTTACTAGGTTTGAAGAAACGTTTATTGACCACAGTGGGCAGGATATGAGTACTGAGGGTGGCCAACAACTGTTTGTGGATAAGTTTGTGCAGAATTTACTTCCTGACCTGTGTAAAAAGTTAAAAGATTCAGAAAGTTCTTGGGCTGTTTCTTCTTCAGCGCAAATACTGGCTACTGCACAGTATTATGAAAATAGAGATAAAGACGAGAAAGATAGAACAGAAAAGAAAACGAAGGAACTAAAGACAAAGGTCCTTTTACAGCAGGCCTATCCGCCACGTGGAGGTCAGAATAATTATAGGCAACCCCAAGGTGTCTATCACCAACCCCAACAGTTTCAGAACAATCAGCAAATGAACGGGTACTATCAACCACGTGTCCCTGTAGGTCCCAACCAATGTTCATACTGCAAAGAGGAAGGTCATTATAAATATAGTTGCCCTAAATTAATGCAGCGGAACGGTAATGCGTATGGCGCAAGAGGTAGGGGTGGTCAGCAAGCTCCTAGAGGCAGAGGGCGTGGAAGTGTTCCCCAGAACGCGCGTCCTCTGCCGCCTCAGAGTACCATCAATAGCTTTGATCAGCAAGCTAACGCGATTAGTAATACGGCCCAGTATTATAATAATGATTATTATGCAGAGGACGGTGATGCAGAAAATAATGATTACTAGGACAGCCATAGACAGAGAGAGGGAGTTGTTTCAGTGCCAGTGGATCAGAGTGGACCGTATGTTGAGGTGACTACAGCAAATGTAACGGAGCCTTTTCTGCTAGACACTGGTGCTGCAAAGAGTTCAATCATGCATTCAAAACTCCCTGGCGCACCTTTGTCTGGCGATATAAATGTTTCGGTAGGTTTTTCTGGCGCCCCAGTTAGGAACCCGATTTCTAGTCCCATGTCACTTTCTGTTGGACCTTGCGAGCTGAAAGCACCCCTGATTCTGACAACAGGTTGTGGTGAGAATTTACTGGGATTAGATTTGTTGAAAAGATTGCACGCTACACTGTATTGTTCTCCTTCAGGAGTACAACTTACATCAGGCAAGAAAGTGATTTCCCCAATGTACTTGTCTAAAAATACAATGCCACCTGAATTGTCATCCCTTCCGGATACCCTTTGGGCTACTGGTCCCAATGATGTGAGCCTCTTGGAGATACCGCCATATGTGGTGACTTTAAAGGCTAATGTCAGACTGCCACGTATTCCCCAGTACAAGATCTCTAATGAAGGGCAGAAAGCATTGTTAGACATTGTCAGCGACTTGATTAATAAGGGTGTGATTGAAGAGACAAGAGGCAACGTTTGCAATAGTCCGATTTTACCTGTCTTAAAACGAACGGATCCTTCACAGCCACCTGTTTACAGATTTGTGATTGATCTTAGAGAGGTTAATAAGATTGTTGTGCCACAGTTTCCGGTTGTCCCCGATATAACCGCCTTGTTAACGATGATTCCAGCCTCTGCGGCATGGTTTTCAGTGATTGATTTAAAGAATGCTTTCTTTAGTATCCCAATTGCAGAAGAGAGAAGGGACATTTTTGGTTTTAGTCTGGGAGGCCGAAGCTTCCGCTTTAAACGCGCTCCCCAGGGCTACTGTGAGAGTCCATCAATATATAGTCAGGCTTTGAAAGCGCAGCTTGATGCACTTGTTTTACCTAGTGGCGCTATCCTGATTCAGTACGTGGACGATTTACTGATCGCTGCGGATACTGAAAAGATTTGTAAAGAAGCCACATTGTCATTGTTGCGCCATTTATCTGCTTTCCATCACAAAGTGTCTCTCTCTAAGCTGCAATACTGTCGACAAGAAGTGACCTACTTAGGTCATCTCTTATCGAAGGAGGGAAGGAAACTGACCCCAGAAAGAATTCAAGCCATTGCACAGTTGAGTGTGCCAAAAACACAGAGAGAAGTACGTGCTTTCTTGGGCATCACTTCATACTGTAGGCATTGGATCCCTAGTTTTTCTTTATTGGCAAAACCTTTGTTAGCCTTAACATGCAAAGACACACCGAATCCTATCCCATGGTCTGAAGAGTGCCAGAAAAGTTTTGTGGAATTGCGTAATGCATTGTGCTCAGCACCTGTGTTGGGTACCCCCGACTATAGTAAGCCTTTTACATTGTATGTTCACGAGAAAGATGGATGTGCGTTGTCAGTGTTAACACAGCCTTTTGGCGACAGACCGCGCCCATGCGCATATTTTTCATCAACCTTGGACCCTGTAGCAAGGGCATTGCCAAGCTGTCTGAGAGCGACAGCTGCTGCAGCGATGTCTATCCGACAATCTGCTGGTTTGGTAATGGACAATACATTGATTGTTATGGTTCCACACGCTGTAGACACATTATTAAATAGGACCAAGACACAACACTTGACTAGTGCACGATTATCAGGTTATGAACTTACACTGTTAGCAAATCACATACACATAAAAAGATGCAATACGCTGAATCCAGCTACATTGTTGCCAATTCCAGCAGACTCAGATGAGATTGAGCAACATGACTGTCTGTTCAGAACAGAAGAAGAGACGAAAGGGAGAGTAGATCTTAAAGATACTCCCCTGACTGAGTGTGATGGCACTTTATGGGTAGATGGTTCATGTTTCAAGCTCCCTAATGGTGACACGACTGCTGCATATGCTATCACGACTTTGCACACGGTCGTGGAAACTGCACGAGTGCCACATAATTCGGCCCAAGCAGCGGAATTAATCGCCCTCACGAGAGCATGTGTGTTGTCTGAAGGAATGAGAGTGAATATATACACAGATAGCCAGTACGCCTTTGGCGTGGCTCATAATTTTGGGCGACTGTGGAAGGAGCGTGGGTTCCTGACGTCGCATGGAGCTAAAATTCAGAATGGCAAGTTGGTGAATGATCTCCTTGAGTCACTGACCCTACCGTTGCAAGTTGCGATCATGAAATGCAGTGCGCACAGGAAAGTCACAGACGATGTTGGACGTGGGAATGCGTTTGCTGATGAGACCGCGAGAGAAACAGCACAGAATGTGAAGACTAGAATGTATGTTGCAGGCCCCGCAAGATGGGTTAATGATGTGGGAATGTGTGAGAACACAATAGAGAGTGTGAAGTCGCTTCAAGCTGAAGCCACAGAGGAAGAGTTAAGCAAGTGGAGAGAAAGTATGGGTAAGTTGGATGAGAATGGTTGTTGGATTGATCTGACAGAACATAGGCGATGGTTGTTGCCTGATGCATATGTGCTTCCAGTGGTTACAATGGCACATGGAATGGCACATATCAGTACGAAAGGTATATGCAAGTTGTTGGCTCCAGTATGGCAGAATGCTGGGATTCCCAAGTGTGCAGAGAATGTGGTCAAGAATTGCATAGTATGCTTGAAGTACAACCCTGGTAGGGGAACCCCAACTCCAGCTGGTCACTTTGCACCCCCATCATGTCCATTTGAAGTTTTGCAGCTGGATTTTATTCACATGGAAAGATGCAACAACCTGAAATATGTACTGGTGGTTGTTTGTGCTTTCTCAAAATGGATAGAGGCTTATCCTCTGAAAGATAACACTGCCCTATCCACAGCCAAAGCCCTTGTGAAGGAATTTTTCCCTAGGTTTGGGATGCCAAGAATGGTGTGGTGTGATAACGGAAGTGAGTTTGTGGGTAAAGTGATGAAGAATGTATGTGAAGGGCTAGGGATAAAGCAGAAGTTCCATGCTGCAAATCACCCCCAATCAGCTGGATTAGTAGAACGCTACAATGGAGCCTTAAAGCTCAAGCTGGCCAAAATCCAGGCGAGCACCGGTCTTAAATGGCCTGACGCTCTGCCTTTAGCACTCCTGTCCACCAGAATGACCATACACTCACGAGTGGGACTTAGCCCTTACGAGGTTGTTTTTGGCCGTCCGGCCAATGTATGGGGTGTACCGAGGCCCATGAAGTTCAGTGAGATAGAGCATCCAGTACTGCTCGATTACCTGTATGATTTGACTGTTAAACTGCGTGTTTTGCACCAACAGGTACATGATACTCTTCCCCAAGCTTCTGAACCTCCTGGACACCCTATCAACCCTGGTACGTGGGTGCTAGTCCGAAATTTCCAGCGCAAGAGCAACGACGAGCCTCGCTGGATCGGCCCTCATCTTGTTCTTCTTTCGACAAGATCAGCAGTGCGAGTGAAAGGGAAGAAACACTGGATCCATGGTACCCACTGTAAAGTAGTCCCCTTGCCTCTGCCATATGACCAGTGGGTCAAGGAGGGTATCGCCGACTCTGAGACAGACACTGTACCTCGTTTTGTACCATTCAGTGACTCACGCATAAGAGACACAGTTTCAGACCAAGAGAGTGACAATATTCTGCAGGAAGCTGTGCCACCATCAAATCGACTGGACACCTCTGAGCCTGAACTTTTGTTTCAAGACCAAACAGCACCTGGCCGTCTCCGCTATAATTTGAGACCTAGGCCCATGGACAAATAAAGATTTCCTCACTATTTCCTTTTTGACATTTTTTGCTCTCCCATCTGAAAGACTTTCTTGTTTTTTTGTTTTTCGAACCACCATCCGGGTTCTGCCGCAGGGTCGCGGTGCCAAGACTTTGGGGTACAGGCCGAAGACGCTAGGTCAACGGTTCTGGTTGGTCTAGGGCGTTTCCCTGGACTGACAGGCGTACTCCTTAGCAGAAGAAACTCATCCGCCGCGAGCGGCCCGAGTAGAGGATGGAGTTTTTTGAGATGGAGAGACCGATTGAGGAAATGAACTTTAACGCAAGGATGTGTAGAATTGTAAAAAGTAAATGTTTTGTCTTTTTGTGCCTTTTTACACTGTGTAGTATCATGATGTTTATTGTAGGATTTGTGTTCTTCTCCGCTCAAAAGCCCATTGAACCCACTGAACAGCCTATACCTCTTTCTACTGCCTCCTCTCACTCTTTTCACCCTTTGCCTGAGCACGAACAGACCAGACGATCAGAGTTCGTAAATAACTCGTTTATCCAGCTCTTGCACCAGCACCAACTGGTAATGAATACGACCAATTGCTGGGTGTGTGGGTTAATGCCACATACCATTAACAAGGGTATTCCCTACCTGGTGCTGCCGTACAGTTACAATGGATCGTCATGGGCATTCCAAACCATGTTTCTCTATGCTCTAGATACATACTCCCCTCACCAACCGCGTTCCATCAGACCCATCACCAATAATAAGGCTTTGATGAAAGGAGTTGCCGATATGAGTAGGGATATCGATGCATACTCATCCATTCCCAAAGAAGAGTTGAGACCTTATGTAGGATGGAACGCGACGGGGTATAGTATTAGTCTGGGTGAAAGACAGCGAAAAATCTCACCTCCAATCTGGGTCGTACCCCACATGGGTCGGTTCTGCTTACAGGGTAATGGTCAGAATCCTAGAGCTCAACTGGGAAGAAGTGACTGTACTGAAACGTACACCTTCCCGTCACAGTTTTCCCCTGCGTTTTTGGCTGCCAAGGGCACATATTTCATCTGTAATGACCGAGCATATACATGGCTGCCCCCTGATTTCTCGGGCACATGTTATATTGCGAACTTGCTACCGCCGACATTTACTGCCGCCTCTGACTATCACAAGACCAGAGTTGTGAGAGGTGTGATTAGTAAGGAGGATACTGCGGGTCAGGAAGCAGGAGACTTCTTCCTGGGTTTCCTGCCGTTTTGGGGACCTATGGTCAATAGTAGGAACCTGAGACAGCTGACACGTGTGGTTGAATCCACTATAAATGTAACGGCTGGTGCCCTTAGTAATCTGACAGCTGAGCTCCAAGCGGATCGCCTTATGACTCTGCAGAACCGCATGGTTCTAGACGTTATTCTTGCAAACCGCGGTGGGGTATGCAAGGTCATCCAATCCAGTTGCTGCATTTTCATACCAGATAATGCTCCAACAGTGTATCAAGCCATCTCCAAACTCCATAAAATATCTGAATCCATACACGTGGATAAGGGAGACTGGTCACTGGTGGGGTGGTTCTGGGAATTGATATCTGCCTGGGGTTGGAAAGTTCTGATGGTCATTGGAATGATCTTAGCCATTCTTTTCCTGTTCTGTCTGTGTATACAGTGTGCTCCTGCGATATGTGGCCTCTGTGCTACCTTATGTGTAAGGAAACCTGTATCGAGGGACGAGCTAAGTAATAGGATGATGCTACAGCAACATCTCCATGACTTTGTGAACATTGACCTAGACTCGGATTAAGATAGGTATAGTGATTGCCTATGTAAGGGCAAAAGGAGGGTCTGTCGTACTTTAATATTCGGGACCGCGTAGGGGACAGGACCCTACCCCTGTCTATCTTGGTATTAGCAAACCGCAAATGGTAAATGCGGCATGTGCGAGTGCTTTATATATCGTTCTAGCTATGAATGCACTGCGTACACGTTATTCTGCTTCACTACGCGGGTTCCATTTTGGAACCAGTGGCCATCTTGTCATTGCCCTCACATAGGCTATAATGGAGTAAATACGGGCCTCACAGTACATGGGCTTCTCCTTTGACTTCTCTGTGACCTGGGCAGCTGGCTCTGCTGCCCCAGGTCAAACCGGTCTCACGAGCTCCCCTTCCTCCGTCCACCTGTGATTAGCATCAGGGCTTGACCCGTCATAAAACCCTTTCATTCTACACAATCCCCCGGCTAATCTCTTCCACACCTGCTTGTTCCTGCTTTATGACTTGTTTCCCAAAACAGGAGATGCTCATGTTTATTGGGGGGTCTATTGACATCCGATGTGGGATCTGAACCTTACTGTGTAAATCATTGTGGGCTGGCCGAACTGGAATGTGGGATGGTCATCATGACTCTGCCTTTTCTTTGTAATGTACACTTGTTTATTACCGTATCATAAAACCTAGGAATGTATGCTTGAGGCAGGGAAAAGCGTATTTAAGATGAAGTCCGTTTCTATGATTTTCAGCAGGCTCCTGAGAACATACACGCTGTTGTACTTCTAGGATACCTGTAATTGGTCTGCAGCCAATAAACGAATCTTTGACTTCACCCAGAAGACTCTGTGTTTCTGTAGGTCTGGAACAGGGTGAACCCAGAAGTCATAGGGTGTGTGCCCCTGCACCGCTGGGTCTAAAATACCCAGTACTTCAGCTGAAGTGATCACTAGTGGTTTTGGCAAAATATGCATTTATAATGCCATTTTGTCAAGGTTAGCAAACTTAACACACCAAATAGATATATCCGAAAATCTTCAGTAAGTTTTCTTTTCTTTTTGTTGCAGAGTTGAGGAGGAGGTATTTTCTCCCCACCAGACTTACTCCTTCTTTCTTTTTCCTCTTTTTAATTTAATTTTTTAATGGGAGCATCCCACATACAATTTGCACCTTATCCCGTCTCCATTTAATAACTTATTCCTATGTGCCTTTTTTTGCGACTTTTGATTTAAGTTAGTTTGGATGTCTTTGTTTCCATTTAATTCCATTTTTATTCATTGTACTGTCTCTAAATTGTTTCCCGAATTTGTTGTTAAGTTATTAAGTTTAGTGAATCTGAAATTCATTTGTCTGGATTCATTTATTTACTATTGATTAAGCTATGGTTTCATGAAAAGCACACTGTTCACTTAATGGGGGGTCGCAGAGCCAACATGATTTGGATGAAACCTCGTGATAATAATGTTTTGGTCACGGTTCAGAAGACACCTACCTCCTGGGGTTGATGCGTGCTATGCAAGGAAACTCTTTACACGAGGTGAGAAGCATGAATGAGGGATACAGATCTCAAGACATTTCTGAAGATGATGGAGCTTTCATTTCTTAATCATAAATGTCTTCTTCATTCACAAGGGATAATACAGTGACTTTGGCAGGTTCCAAAAAGTAGACCTGAGATACAGGTTGGACTTCGGAGTGGAGGGCTCATTGTACATGCATGGCTCTTTAAACATCTCCGCAAGATGACAAAATGCCCCATAAACACATTGAGTCTGGAACTCAGTATCACCAGATATGAGGATGGTCTTGGTAAAATCTAGGGCTGACAGTATAATTCAGATACAAAGCAGACATCACTCAACGAATATAGAGGCCCCTATTCCTGATCACTTCACTCTGCAGAATTAAAAAATCTATATAGAAAATTGCAAGTGAGCCGGCTTCACGATTTTGCACACCTCTGGATCGGTTGCCATGCTGCAGTTCTTCCACACATAGCGCCTGGGTTTGGAAATTTTTGTTTCACCGGGTAGCAGAAATTATTTGAATAGTGCTGGGATCAAGGCACCCTTTTGTCAATAATACATAAGGCCAAAAGTATTCTTCCTGCTCAGCCACTGCTCGCTCTACTGGTGGCCAGGAACATCTCAGTTAAAGAGCACAAGGTAATGTTTGTCCCAAAATGTCAATTTGGCAGCAGCAGTCAATAAATCAATCAATCAATTAATTTGGATTCTTACAAAGCGTGACTACTCACCCGGGGCGCTTGGGGGGGAGGGGCGTGGATCTGCTGTTCAAAGTACATTCCTAACCTTCATGAGACCAGGCCTTGTGGCCCAGGTGGCAGGGTAACATTTAAAGTATTGGGTGGCTATATTTAGAAGGCTGCCTCGTCATTTTTACTGATTTCTGTGGTCAACTGGGAGATAGAGGGTTGGTCTACTGATATTTTACAGATCTGTCTACAAGGACACTTAAATCCTCCCTTAACAGCACCCTATTTATGTAACTATCAGATCACTGAATGACAGAGCCAGATAAATGCTGACAATTTATAGAGATGCTCTATTTCGGACAGAGTCTGGCGCCAATCGTTTAAGATGAAGGGGGAAGCCATTTTGTGGGTACAGCACTCTCTAATGAAAGCACAGGAGCGCAGTATTCCTTGCAGATGTTCGCCAGTTCGTGATCAAGCTTTTTGAGGAGGCTTTTCCAGAACTTCAACATTGGGATTGGAAAATGCAATTGCAAAGGGCCCATCGTTTCCCTTTTAATCTGCGAAAAAACGGGGGGCTAGCCGATAGCCGACCACAGGCTATCTTGATTTGCCTCAATAATTGTTTGGCCAGGGAAGCCCTGTATGATTTAGCTAGGCCAGATCGGAAAAGGGTGGATAAGGGGTGCGATTTTTTTGTGAGGCCTGATTTCTGTCACCTGACAGTTGAAAAGAGATGGCGATTGCATCAGTTAATCCCGGCATTTCAGGCAACGGGGGCTCAGGTCTTCTTACTTAATCCTGCTTAATTGAAGGTGGTTTCTCAGGGGCAAACACATTATTTTCAGTCTGAAATTCAAGCAAAAGATTTTATGCTCACAATGCAGTCATCCCAGTGATCTGTGATTTCAACGTATGCTTTATTGTAACTGTTAGGGATGATTAGGCAGACTATTTCTGAACCCTGAGGATGCCCCCTTTTGTCTGATAACTTATGTACTGTCTTTTTTTTTCTTCTTTTTTCTGTTATTCACAGCACGGTACACACTTTAAAAAGGGGGGGGGGGTCTAGCTTAGTGGAAGGGGGAGTGGTTTATCTCAGCAACACCAGGGACTGTTGGTCCCCATGTCTCATGAGGTGGGAAGTTGGGTGGGTGGGGGGGGCTTCTGGTAATAGCGTAATAGCGTAATAGCGTAGTGGGGTTTGGGGATGTGGGGCGGTGGGTGAGGGGTGAGGGGGCGCACAGTTATTTTTCTATTTATAGTCATTGCAATAGCCAGCATCGAGACAGGAATGCTTCTATAAGCATATTTTGTCAAGGAATTCCCTCGGAGAAGTCTCTGTATAGTGATGTGAACTACTGTAAAATATTTGCACTTCATAAGGATGATGGATAGGAAAAGTTAAATTCGAATTTGCTCTTTAAATAGCTGTGGCCTTAATGATAGAAAAAAAGAGGCGTACTTGCTAAGCTTATAAGGTATATGCAGATAGATGTACTATGCCTATAAGAAACTCACATTCCCTGGAATAATCGTGGGTGGTTAAAGGATCTGGGCCTTGATCTCCTGGTAAGCTCTCGCCAAGCTACGACCACACGGGGAGTAGCTATTTTGGCTAGGTATGGTATTCTAATCTGTAAGCAAACCATGGAGGACAATTTAGGACGATGGGCAATTGTGGAAGCAGTAATCAAGGGCATCTCGTTTACTATCTGCTCTTTGTATGGGTCTAATTTGGACGATCCTGAAATTCTGAATTTTCTGAATAGAGAACTGGCTTTATGGCCCTTTCCGGTAGTCCTTTGTGGCGATTTAATATTCATCTGAACAGTAGCTTCAATCTTCTTAGTAACTCCTCATATCAGGGAAGAAAGGGCAAGAACTTCAGGGCTCTACAGGGACTTGTCAGGGAACACAGATTAGTCGATATCTGGCATAGACATAGGCAGGCGGAGTCTGGACACACTTATTTTTCCACTCCTCATCATAAATTCGTCCGCCTGGATAGTTTCTTTGTGTCCAATCAAACGGCAGAAAAGGCTATTATTGAGATTTTTCCTAAGATAATATCAGACCACAATCCGTTGGTAATTGAAATTCCACTGAATGGCTCCGCTCAACCTCCCACGACCTGGACGTTTGATAGGAAACTGCTATTAGATCAGTCATACTGTCTGCATATGGCCAAATGAATTACAGATTATTTTAGTACAAACAAGGGCACTGCATCTGAAACAACTGTTTGGGATGCTTTTAATGCGTCCGTACGGGGCGAGACCGTTAGCTTTTCTCTGTATCGACAGAGGATGGTAAAGAAGAAGATCAATGAGTGGGTGGAACAGCTTCGGAAGGCTGAGGAAGAACTTATGCGGGTGAATGGGGACCTGCAAAAAACGGATGAGTGTCAGCGGCAAAAAGCGGTTGTCAAAGCCAGAATACATAAATTTTTCGGGGATGAACTGGCTATTAAATTTTCTCAGCAACGGGCTGACATATACGAATTCGGGGAAAATACAGGCAGATTGCTGGCTAAACGTTTGCAACAAAGGGGAGTTTCCAATAGAATCTGCCGAATTAAGGATCAAGTGGGCCAGATTCAGGACTCGCCGTTAGAGGTTCTGAAGGTCTTTCAGGATTTTTATCACGAGCTATATACGGCTGATAGGGATATGGCAGCAACGTCTGGGGAGGAATTCCTTCGGGACCATGAAACTTTAAAGATCACCCCGTAACAAAGCGAGATGTTGTCTGCATCGGTTACGGGGAACGAGGTCGAGCTTGCTATAACTTCTTTGGCAACCGGCAAAGCTGTTGGTCCTGATGCGTTACCTCTTGAATTTTACAGTACATTCCGGCAAACTCTTCGAAGCAAGTTTGAATCTTTATTCCAACTCGCCCAGAAGGGCCAGATCCCCAGTTCTTGGAGTAAAACTACCCTAGTAGTCTAAAAAGAAAGATAAACCCGAGCTCAGCCCATCCTCATACAGACCCATTTCTCTGATCTGTGCTGATAGCAAGATATATTCTAAAATTATTGCCCTAAGGTTGGGCAAGTTTATTACCCCATTGGTTACCATCCGCCAACACATGTTTATCCCGGGTCGAGATACATCGGACCAATTTAGGCGTGCTATAGCCTTGTTTGATCGGGCTCAGTCCATGAATACACCTCTTGAGATGATCCTGTTGGATGCAGAGAAAGCGTTCAACAGCGTCTCCTGGGGGTTTCTCTGGTCGGCGCTACTGGCAAAGGGCCTGCCTAAGGACTTTATTCAAGCAGTACAGGCACTTTACGTACTCACTGAGGCCCGTATCCACATATCCGGGCAGGAAACCTAATCATTTGCCATAAGCAGAGGAACCCGGCAGGGATGCCCCTGCTCCCTGCTATTATTTTCAATATATATTGATCCTTTTCTTAATAATTTGGAAGCAAACAGGCAGATTAAAGCGGTTATGGTCAACGGTGTTGAGTATAAAAGATTAACGTATGCTGATGACATTGCTGTTTTCACGACCAATATAAGATCAGCTCTTCCGGCAGTAAACAAACTAGCGGAGCAATTTGGCATCGTCTCAGGATATAAAATAAATATTGACAAAACACAAATTTTACACTCGGATACTTTGCTCCCGGAAGATATTCCAAATGTTTCCGTAACAACTTATCTGGGAGTGAAGATCACTGCATCAGTTGAGCATATACCCTAACTAAATATATTGCCAATAATTAGGAATATAGATAAAATACTTGAGAGATTAGACCACTTACATCTATCAATGCACGGTCGGTACAATGTAATTAAAATGATGATTTTCCCCAAATGTTTATATTTGTTTTGAAACACCCCTTTAGAATTTCGGGCATCCTGTATTTCCAGAGCTGAAACGGCATGTGTCAGATTTGTATGGGGGTATAGCAGAGCCAGAGGCCAGCCAAGTGGATGATTATACCTAGACTTAGGGGGGGATGTGGTCTACCCTGCCTTCTCCTTTATCACTGGGCAGCATTACTACTTGGCGAGAATAGTTAAAATTTTAGAGCCGAGTTATTATAAAAAGACTAAATTCTAAATCATTCAACCAGCTTACTCTATCTGGAAAAAGATACAACGGAGGTTTGGTATCTCAAATATTAATGCTTATAGTCCTTTCTCGGCACATGGACTTCTACCGCCACTCTTTCAAGACCAAATTACTTCTAGCTGGAGGGATTTAGGAATTAATGTTCTGGGGATGTTTGTCGTGATGGGCAGATTTCCTCGTTTTCTAATTTACAAGAGAAGTTTGGGCTTACTATGAGACACTTTAAGTTTCTGCAGATCAGGAGCTTCCTGGGTAAAACTATGGTAAAAGTGGACGCATATCTGGGAAAAATACCCCTGGTCGACAGAATAGGGAATAGATCCCATATTGCGGAAATATACCAGATGCTGTTGGCCGGTTCTTCTGATGAGTTGAGTATCCAGAAAGACAAATGGGAGAGGAAGTTTGGCAAGGAAGGTATTGACCTTGAGGCGTCTTTGGAACTAGCTAACCAGATTTTAATAACTGGCAGCCTGAGGACTCAACATTTTATGATTTATATTATACCCCATGGAAGGTTTCTAAATGGGTTGGACTACCGGGAAATTAATGTAGTAGGTGTGGGGCCTGGGCCACCAATATGATTCATATGTTTTTCTCCTGTCCCAATCTTGCTAAATATTTACAAGATATTGAATTTTTCCTGAATCAGATCCTTGCTATACCGATATCAATAACACCTGATTTAATCATCCTGGGGATAGAAGGGAGTCAGAGTAGTATGGCCAGGACCCGATCTGAAATTGGATTGGTATTCATTGCAGTGGCTATTGCAGGAACATGCATCACCTCACAGTGGATTAGACCCGACTCTCCTACATTTATTAATTGGCGGACTAGGTTGTTAGCCATCTATAACATGGATTTGGCTGTATATAGACTGAAAGGACGCAGGAGATGAGAAATTGGGAGGAAAATGTGGGTGCCAATTACTAGCTGGATAGGGTAAACATTTCTGGTACCGGCTCTACGAATACTACCCAGGTCCCCCGTCTTCCTTCCTCATTTTTGTTCTCCTCCCAGATGATTCTCTGCTTTTCCTTTTTTTTCCCAGAGGAATTTGTATTTGTATCTGTATCTGTGTCTCTTGCATTTATGCTAAGTTCTTTTTAGGTCTCGGCTAGCGAAGGCTGCGCTTGCACAGTCTCACTTGCGAGATATAATGTTTTTCAGTAGTGGGGCTTGAACCCGCCCCTCTTCTCCATTGGCTGGCTTCCTAAACGGAGGCCAGACATTGGAGGAGAGGGGCGTCTGTCCATTTAAGCCCCGTCTTTTTCGGATTCGGGGGCGTGTTTTTTAGTTTCTTTCTCTCCTCTGGAATGTAAACATTCCAGCCAATGGGAAGAGGAGAGAAAAAAACACACGCCCCCGAATCAGAAAATGACGCTGTGTTTCTCCGAGGCATTTCTGCTTGACCTCGGAGAAAGATGGTTACAAAGTCGGCGAGCTCCTGCGGGGTCCTGGGGTCGGTGTCAGCAATGCCTTCTGCACGGAGAAGCTTGTGGAAACGTGCCTGCCACATAATTCAAACCGTCTCAAAGGGGCTGGGGCCGGGCCAGGCCTCTTGCAGAGCAGATGGTGAATTTAAATAGCAGAGCTCAGCCCTGCCTGCCCCGCTGATGGAGGTCTATTGACTGTTCCCCGCACCCCCGCAGTTCACCCCCAGCAGAGGCCTTTGCAGCTCCCAGGTTCCTGCAGAGACGTCATGCACACTGCAAACATGTGTGGGGGGGGTGTATTATGGGCAGGATGAAGACAAAGGGGTGCTGAAAGTCACACTCGTGCACATACACACTTACAGCGGCGAGTGTGACACATTTGGCGACGACATCCGGTGAAATAAGCGCGGCTGCTCCTGCCCCTAAATACACTCAGCTTGTGATGACAACAGAGGGGGAGATGACCCCCCTCCTCACCCCTACAGGCTTCCCATCAGGGAGCTTCTAAGAGCCATGTGGTAAGCCCCGCCCTTCATTTGCATTTAGATAGCGACAACCAATGAGGAAGCCGGCGAGGATTTATAGTGCCATTAGGTCCTTTCAATCACAAACCCCTACAGTGCGCGCTCCGGAGCTCAATAGGGGAGGGAAAGGGGTGTGTCCCGTCCCCTCCGGTCACCTCCAGGCTGCCTGCCAGCTCAGAGGAGGGCTCGCAGAAACTTGAAGGCGATTTTGGGTGTTGTATGGGGTCTTCTGCAGCCATTGCGTCCCCCGGACTATGGAATAAGCACCAAGGCAGCAACATGAAGGTCAATGTGAGTACATGGTGTATCATTTTTTATTACCATTTACTTCTGTTGATGTTAATATATATAGCGCCCGTCGCGCTTTCCAATCGCACCCTAGCGCTACACCTTCGATTTTATTAATATAGTGTGGAATTTAAAGTTACGTATGCTGTGCCAGCTGTTAAGTGCCAAGAAGCAGTTCATTGTTCACTGTTCTACAACAATGTGCAAGTCAGAGTATATGTTTCTCAGTTGAGTTGCACACAGGGGAACGCTCTTGCAGCCATCCATTGACGATGTGTGTATTTTTATTTTTAAGTATTATTATTTTATGTTTTCAGTTTAATCAGACTGAATTAGTTTTCCATTTAGGAAGATTCTTCCTACTCTGGCTGAAGCGCGCAGTTTCATTCTACCTGGGTTATTTCTGCTTCGACGCAACTTCATGCATTAATTACAACGTCACCTTTAAAATGCAGGCGAAATGTTCATGGGGAATTTGATGCAACACATTGCGCTTTGAAAGATCAAGTGCGTCTCGCAATACAGTGGGTTCACAAAGTGCTAATTACTCAGACTAACGTTATCAGCACAGACTGATTCAGAGGGATGTGAATTGAACAGGTCTGTGGCGTGTGTGTGTTGGCGGTGTCTAAGAGTAGGTATGCGTGTGAAGTAAGGGACGAGCTTTGATTATATGCTATGAAAATGTGTATAGCGCTTCCTTCGCTTGGCGAGGCGCTGCAGCACTTTGCAGAAGGGACAGTACATTACTCTGCGTTGTCAGAGCTCCTTCCTCATTTACACTCACGAATGGGGGCTTTGTTTTGTGTTGCCAAGGCTGATACTAAGATGTGTTGTTTCCCTGCCTTGAAATACAGGATGTTACTACCTCCTGTCAGTTTCAGAATTATTGTCTTTCTTTTCTGGAGTGCTGTAAGAATTCTTAGAAAACATGCTTTTATTTGTGTTTCTTTACATCAGCAAAGAGATGAAAAGACGGTGCTGAAACTAACAAGACAGGAATCAGATGCAAAAAAAGTGCAGTTTAGAACTTCTCTGAAGTTTATGGTGCAGGGATAGCTTAGTGAGTTTAGTGGCACTGCCGAGAGTGTACATGCTATTTTTTATGTAATCTGCTTGAAAAAGTTTCCAATATTACATTTGGGACGGTTAGGGCTCCCCATTAATCTCGTAGTGATGTTGGTGCAATATGGTACCTGCAAAGCCATTTGAATTATGCAACAGGAAAGGAGCCAATTATGTTGCAGGATTTACTAAATTATGGGGCACTACAAGGCACATTATGCATCATAATGCGGTGCATTTTGTGATGGTATTGCTTAATTAGTTTGTCATTTTTACATGTTAAAACTGCATGGACAAAGGTTTTACACCATTAGTACCAGTTTACCACGCGAGTACAGCCATAAGCAACAAAGAGACCAGTTAACATTTGAACAGGAGGTGAAGTGGGTGCCACTTCTGCTATGGCTCCCAAGATCAATGTGTATGTGTCTAGATCTATGTGTGTGTGTGTGTGGCTCTCTATGTGTGTGTGGTTCTGTATGTGGGTGTGTGACTCTGTGTGTGTGTGTTTGTGTGTTGCTGTGTGTCTGTATGTATGTGGCTCAGTGTATGTATGTGTGGCTCTGTGTGTGTGGCTCTGTGTGTGTGACTGTGTGTGTGGGTGGCTCTGTGTGTGTGTGGGTGGCTCTGTGTGTATGTGGGTGGCTCTTGTGTGTGTGGGTGACTCTTGTGTGAGTGGGTGGCTCTTGTGTGTGTGGGTGGCTCTGTGTGTGTGTGGGAGGCTGTGTGTGTGGCTCTGTGTGTGTGGCTTTTTTTGTAGGTGGCTCTATGCGTGGTGGCTCCGTCTGTGGGTGGGTAACTGTGTGTGTGTGTAGGTGGCTCTGTGTATGTATATGTGGCTCTGTGTGTGGCTCTGTGTGTGGCTCTGTGTGTGTGGCTGTGTGTGTGTGGGTGGCTCTGTGTGTGTGTGTGTGTGGCTCTGTGTGTGTGTGGGTGGCTGTGTGTGTCTGTGGGAGGCTCTATGTGTGTGTGTGTGTGGCTCTGTGTGTGTGGCTCTTTTTGTAGGTGGCTGTATGCGTGGTGGCTCTGTCTGTGTGTGGGTAACTCTGTGTGTGTGTAGGTGGCTCTGTGGGTGGCTCTGTGTGTGTGGGTTGCTCTGTGTGTGTGTCTCTGTGTGTGGGTGCAAATGCAATAGGTCTCACATTTGAGAGTGATTAAGCTATTGACATTGTAAGTAACAATGCCGTTTCATTAAATGTTTTAAAATCAAACAAAAATAATGTCATGAGCAATGCCAATAGCTCTAACTTTAACAATGCCGAGACCATTGCATTGTAAATGCTTGTTTATTTTATTTTACCCTTTTCTCTTCTCTTGCTCTTTTTTTTTCTTATTGTTTAATATGTGTTAAGGTCTCTCAGAATGTGAACATATTATTCTGCTGTATTTTGTGCCATGACTAACTGACAATGATTTAATAAAATAACCCCCCCCCCAAAAAAAAGGAGCTAAGTATTCCAAATAGAAGATTTAACTGCTTTCCTACAAATGCGTGATGTCACTCTACATTAATCTGGCAGTACCGCAGAAATGTAATACACAGTGGGCAGTACCATGTCCTAAGTGCTTAGATCTGGCATATGTAGTGAGCATGGAGAGAAATATTATTGTTCTGGAGTGAGGTGGTAAAGGTAAAAGATTTGACTGCATTTCGGGATGGGGTTTGTAGGTTTCTTTTAGTTTATACCTGTAAAGGGTCTTTTTTATTTTAAAAAAAGGAATGCAATATATAAACGAGCTTTTTGAAGGGGCTAGTTTCAGCAAAGCGGAATGCATTCTTCAACTGGAAGGATGCTAGACCTCTTTTCAGAACAGCCTTGTAAGAAATTGTGTTGTTGGTTTAGAGGAGTGGAAGTAAATTCACATGTTTAGGCCTACCATGATGAAGCGCCGGATACAGGGGTCTGGTTAGCCCCCTGAAAAGTTACCTTCTTAAGTCCAGCACAAAGAGTTCAGTTCATGTTGGAGGAGGCCTCAAGGAGGAGGCCCAGTGTCGCAGATGTTTGTTGCTGTAGTGCGATGAGTAAGTTGATCATTGCGGACAGTCGTCACTGCAGCACATAGAGAAGGTGAAATATCAGGGACGGTCGTTTATGTATCTTCGTGTTTGCGTTTGTTGCAGATTGCAGTTGCAGTAGCATGGAGTGCAGGTCTCATGTTGCTGGTTGACACAGACAGTTGTCAGTGCAAAGAGTAGGTTTCACGGGAGCTTCTCATTGGCGGTTGTTGCAAGCTGCAGAGTTTTGGAGTGAACGGGCCCATTGTGAGTGTGAGGAGCTGAAACTTCAGGATTTTCACTTTTTCTTCTTTGGAGGAGCATTCACTGATGCCACCCAAGCGTCTAGGATGGAAGGGAATCCTCTTGGGGATCCAGTCTCACTCCAGCGGAGGCCAGTAGCAGGGCTCAGGCAGGTCCAGTTTAAGCAGGTCAGCTGGACAGTTGCACGAAGGCCTCTGAAGCATGTTTTGTCCCTGTAGCTCACACAGGAGATCAACCAACTGACCCTTGGAGTCACTCTGGGTAGCCCGGAATGAAGGCAAGCAGAACCACCCTTCCTTCTCAGACAGCAAGGAATTTCTTCAAGCAGCAGAGTCACCCTCTGGCATCAGGGCACTCCTTCTTCTATAACTTCCACATGTCCAGGAGTGTTTTGATGAGGTGCCTCTGGAGGACAAATATGTATGCCTGGTTCCAGATTTTTTGTATGGGGGACTCCCTGTCCTACCAACACATCCGGTTATGTAAAGGTATTTCTCTTCCCCTTTCAAGACTCCAAACTGTCCGGGAGTGACAAACAGCAGGACATGCCCGTGGCAGGTTTCTGTGTGTGTGCATGAAGCAGAGACCTTTGAAGTGGAAGTGGGGCTGGGTACAGTCTCTCCCCAGTCATCATGCCAATCCTGGCCACAACTAAGCCCAAGTTGTGTTACTGTCTGAAAGCAATAAACAAACTCCAACAGCCAGGCCATTCACAGTCATGTGACCCAAAACACTAGCAGAAACCACATGTTGTTGGGACAAGATAATGCTAACTTTCTAAAAGTGTCATTTGCAGAACTGTAACTTAAAATGAACTTCACCATTTAAGAGTATATTAAAATACAATTCATTTGAGTGTAAACAGCACATTACTCTCTGCTCCCGAACCAAAGTTAGCACTTATTAAACATACTAAAGTAATCCAGTGTTAGTCAATAGAAAAGATAGGCCATACGGCACTAAAAACAAATTTAGGAGTTTTCCACTGCCAGGACGTGTAAAACCTAAGCATACATGTCCTTCTTTTTAAATACAGTGCACCCTGCCCTAAAATCCTTTAGGGCCCCCCTTAGTGGTGACTTATAAGGAAGGTTTAGGTTTGAAAAATGTTTTGGTTTTTTTGACAGGTCAAAAGGGCAGTTTAAAACTGCACCACAGCCTGCAGTGTAAGGCCTGACATGTTTTACAGTGCCACTGTAGTGGGCCATACGAGTGCTGTAGGTCCACTAGTAGCATTTAATTTACAGGTCATAGGTTCATGTGCCCATTTACTAGGGACTGACAAATAAGTTAAATGTGCCTTTGTTAATAGCTACAGTTAAGTTTCTCCGTGCACTCAAATTTTCAAAGTAATCCCAAAATTCCACTAGGTACTTTTTGTGCTAAAAAATATACAAACCTACATGGGTCGGACAAGCCTGTCCCCTGGACGTGTGCACTTTATCTTGAAACAATATGTTTCTTCTCTTTGTTCAATGATTCACACATAGAAAAAACCAATATATTGATCGTTGTGATTACTCCAGGAATTTATTCATTCATTGATCAGTTAATAAATCATTCATTCATGATTCCATTGTCTTTTAGCAGAATGAAATGCTCCTTACAAACCCAAGCATTTCGGGTCACATCTCGACCCTTCATCAGGGGTCTACAAGAAAAATACAAGAAATACCAGATAAATTCCACCGTATGCAACATTTCAACATCATAGTCATATACTGTTCAATAGCACCAAACAGTTCATTGTCGTGAATACAAAAAAAAAAAAGGTATATGTGTAGTTACAAATATTCATTCCTGGGCAGTTTAGACCATCCAATTCAATCAGTTTAAATGTTTTCAATCAATTGCATCTGCTACCCTTACATTCGGGGATTCTAACGGACAGTCTACCACATTGTTCTAATAATTACCCGAATGTTCCCCCTATCAAACATCACCGCACTTACTTGGAAACATAAACGACAACGCTCGTGAGACGTAGCGCGATGTTACTTCAGTGTGTGCCGATTTCAAAGGAAACCCCCAAAACGCCAATAATTATACTTCCTCATTAATGTTATCGCGAGATGACGGCATCTGCCTCTCTCACGTAATATAGTTGTTCACTAACCCCTTAATTTCAAAACACGTCTCTAAATGCGTTCCAGTGAATGTTGTTCATCGTGAGATGACAAAATCCGCCTCTATCATGTGATGTGAATGTCCAATCCTCTATGAGCACCAAAACACCCTCTGCACATGGTATATACAAACTATAGCCTGACGACATCGTTATGTTCATGTGAACAACAACGCATATTTACGCAATGTGTTCCATGGTGTGAAAGCTCTGTCCTATCCACAACGTTATATTTGTATATGGGGCAAGAATACGTTTACACTCATAGCGGTGCCTGTAACCTGATTGACAATAAATGTTATGATGACGTAATGCACATCAATACGTTTGGTATATTTTCCTGCCATTATGTAATACACTTTTACTTCTTGAGATCCTTCTCTAAGTATCGTTGGTTGTACCACACTGAAAAAATATTTTAATCTTAACGTGCGAAGGAATTTAAAGATGGCTACTTCTGTTTCTTGTAGATTACTCTTGTATACTGGGACGAATGATGTACCTTTGTTCAACAGTGACAATTGTGCGTCAGTCAATTCACAACTTGAAATATTCAACACTAGGTTGTCTTGGTCTTGCTCCTTGTGATGTGTGTTCCTCTTTCTTCCTCTATTTCCTTGCACCCTCCTTGTTTTTCTGGTTGTGGAGCATTGTTGGCCGCTGGGCTTATGGACAAAAAAGCCGCCTTTTGTGTTTTATTGACTGACACACTCTTAGTTTGTCAATAGCCCCAGCAGTGTGTGAATAGCCACAAAAGGCCCTTCAATTAAGTTAAACTTTTAGAATACATTTACACTCTAATTTTGTAAATAGTTCAAAAGTAGTAAACTTGTTCTAAACTGTAAATAACTCAAAGGTATAAATTAGATTTGTGAATCTGGCACAGACTAAGTATTGCAGATAGTCTGAGTATTTATAATTTTCTGACAGATTGGTAGGAACATTATTGAGGAGAGCCAGTATGTCACACATCCACAACAAGTGTAGATAAAAAAGTAAGTGCTCTACATCTAAAATTCCGAGTACCGAGCACCTCCTAGCCTAGGATAAAGAGTGTTAGATCTGGCATCCTTGCCATGGTTTCCCCTGACTTTTCTGCCTTCTGACCACCTGTTTTGCGGACTTTGTTTTTGCTGGCTTTAGGACTCTGGGCCCTTTACTACTGTTAACCAATGCTTAAGTGCATGTGCTTTGTGCTTAAAACATGGTAACATCAACTTATCCACAATTTGCCTATTTAATTTACGTTCCCAGTGAGATGAACCACATGTGCCCAGTGCCTGTAAATTAAATGCTACTGATTGTGCCACCCATATTAGTAGCTCTTTAAACATGTCTCAGGCATGCCACTGCAGAGCCTGTATGTGTAATTTTAAACTGTCATGTCGACCTGGCAAGTTAACCCTCTTGCCAAGCCCAAACCTTCTTTTTTAATACATATACGTCACCCCTAAGGTAGGCCATGGACAGTCCTAAGGGCAGGGTTCAGCCGTGAAATAAAACAATTGGACATGTTTTTTAAGCTTCCCATGTCCAGGTAGTGGACAACTCTTAAATGTGTTTTTCAGTACTACAAGGCCAATCTCTCTCATAGGTTAACATTGGGATTACCTCATTACATCTTGTACGTGCAATTTCCAATTGAGAAGAGATGAGACCACGAAGTTCGGTGTCTCTGGAATCACAATTATAAATCACAATTCATGGTGAAGACAGATTTTGAATTGTAATCTGAAAATTCCACTTTTAGAATTTGGCATTTTTCTTACTGTAACCATCTGGTACCTTTTGCCTGTCTCTGAATATAAAATCGGAGTTGGTGAAAGCTGGACTCTTGTGTAGTCCCTCCAGACAGCCCCACAAAAAGGGAGCTTATTTGTGACTGATGGGCCATCCACAGTCTGATGGGCCATCCTGGGCAGTATGGGAGGGAGGAGCTGACACACCTGAAAGGGCTGTGTCCTGACCACACACCAAGGGCTGCACAACCCCCTGTAATGAGTCTGGGGCCAGGGCAGGAAGGGGGGCAGGGACTCTGTGCAATTCAGATACCTCTCTTTGAACCTCAGACACCACCTCAGACACCACCAA
The DNA here is from genome assembly GCF_964204655.1 of Triturus cristatus. Lineage (NCBI taxonomy): Eukaryota > Metazoa > Chordata > Amphibia > Caudata > Salamandridae > Triturus > Triturus cristatus. Next base: position 1,754,139,342 of record NC_140590.1, on the reverse strand, counting down.
CTCAGTACACTTCTGGACCTGTGGATACCTTGCCAGGAAGAATAACTGCTGTGCTGCCACAAGGACTTTCACTCACCTGGACTTTGCTGGACTCTGGCTTTGCTGTGCTGACCTACTCCCTGCTGCCCTCTTGCCTGGGAGTGAGAAGGACTGGACCTGCATCTAAACATCCCAGAACCAAAGTGACTTCAATGGCTTCTTGGCTTGCCTCCTGTTCTTCTGAAGTCTCAGTGACACAAAAGACTTCCAACACACCTACTACAGCTCCTGGACCCATCTTCTACCAGCTTCTGACTCCCAAGCAGCGCCTCTCCAGTCCTGGGCCCTTGGAAGTGTTTGACTCCTGAAATCAAGCTTTTGGGCCCTTCGTGACTGCGAACGGGCCCACTCGCACCGGAACCACGCCACTCACATGAAGAATCAGTGCGATCTGCGGCAAGTTCCGCATTGCGAGGCTACAGGTGACTCATCTGCGTTTCCTGGCTGACTCTTTACACCCACGTACCACCAACAGCGACGCTTTACTTGCTCCAGTCAAAATTCTTCCTGTGAACAGGACTCTTGGCTCAACGTTTGAGAAGGTAAAATTGCAGCGGGACTTACCTGGGACTGTAGCCGACCCGCACTGCATCACAGTCAGCCTGAACGTTTGATTTTAACCTACATGATGGCAGCCAAGCGGAGCAGATTTAGCCCAAAAAACTAAAGAAATAGAGGTCAAGTGTGAGGCTTTTTGATAGATTGTTTGGTGTGTTTATAACCCTTTTCTCCCAGACCTTATTGAACAAATAGAAGAGGTCCTTTGTTTTCTAGTAGTAATGGACTAACTACTTCTTTTTTTTTTATAGTAATCTACACTTTGAGTTTGTGAATACCAAAAATGTGTAAACTTACCCAAAAGTGAAAGTTACCTTTGTGAATCAGGCTCACCTCTTTAATACTGCGGTATGGAAAGCCAAGGAAAACAGCTGTGCTTTCCACAATTCAGCTTGGTCTTTAAACTTTTGTATCATTGGTCTATAGTTGGCTTCTATCATCATCAATGGGTCACGGTGTATCATTGTATCTAGTGGGTATATCGGATCAAACAAACAAAGAGGGGATCTATATTAGCCAACTTGTTGCAGGAGTGAGGGGTATCATTTGTAACTTGTTCCAACTTATGTAAAGTCTTGAGTGTCTGCCAAATTTTATGAATTCTCTCATGATGGGGTGAAGATTGAGAATGGGATGTTTAATATAGAGTATAATACCATCAGCATACATTGAAATTAGATGCCTGGAAAATATGTACCACACTGTGAATTTTTTTCCTGTAGTATGTTGATCAAAGGCTAAGGGCCTGATTACGAGTTTGGCGGTAAGGGACCTGCTGTCGAATGAGTGTTGGAAACCCCAGCACCTAGTTGGCGGTCTGCCCACCGTATTACGATGTTGGTGGTTTGCAGAACGAAAGATCGCCGGCACACAACCTCCACCGACAACCATTAGCCGACTGCTGCCATGGCGGTTGGAGGAAAGTAGCTGTCAGAGGGCAGTACAGACAAGTTCACCGCTGTCAGAATTATGAGTTTACTTTCCGCCGAGCCGACCGTGACGGGAAGACCTCCTGCTTCTAGTCAGCATACATGGATTACTTCCTCCAGGGTTCCCTCCACAGCAGCATCTTGACTCTGAAGAAAACGACCCTGTGGGCGTTGAAATCCTGGTAAGTCTGTTTTTGCAATATTTACCCATTGACTGGACTAGGCGCATATGGTCCGTACTTCAGCAATGGAAAATTACTGGTAGTCTGTATTTTTGTCACGTGTCATGCATATGTGTATATATAACACTTGGGCAGTCAAAATATATACACCGGCATCGACACACATGAAAAACTATTGCCTGCCGTCAGAAACACCGCTTCTGGCCCAGCGGTGACATTGTAATACAGTGAGGGGAGACTGCCGCAGCGGCGGTATGGCAGTTACACCACCAAACTCATAATCAAGCCCTAAATCTCTATCGCAAATATCAATGGCTATAGGAGACAACCCTGCCTAGTTCTGCTCTCCAGTGAAATGGAGGAGAACAAGGCTCTATTAATTAGTAATTTGGCTGTTGGCTGCGATTGTAGCAGTTGAATCCATCCCAAAGCCCCTCTCCCTCTCCCATACGAGGCACTGATGCTTTCATGGAAGGCTGTAATAAAGAGTCAAACATCTTTTGGGAGTCCGGCAACACTGCTAGGACATTGAGGTCAAAGTCTGTTAGTTGAGAGGGAGTAAAAAAGATGTGAAAATTGTCCGATGTGGATCCTTCAGGTAGGAAGCTTGATTGCTCAGACCAGACAATGACCATTTTACCCATATTGCAGGACTCGGGTAGACCAATGATGTGCAGATTATTAATTTGAAAACTCGCCTCCAAGTCCTCGTTTTTAAAGTGGACAGACTCCACTTGTTGTGCAGTTTTTTAGTTTGCCAAAGGCAAGCCCTTCTGCGCCTGTCTGCGCCCATCGGCGCCCGGAGCACGTCCAGCGCCAGAACCCCTTGCCAATTTGCCGTCCGTGGGTACTCATATCAGCAACTCCTTGCACTTAGGATAGGTGAGTGCCACGCTCCTAACTGTTGGAAGGGGGGACAAAAGTTAGAAATGTATGAATGCCCAGGTTGTGATTTCTGTTTTACACCAGCAACCATGACCGTGGGCGGGGACCTTAACACACTGTACACGGGGAATAAGGCCAACCTAAAACGCATGGAAGTCCAGGACCTTAGGCAATCTCCCTTGCATACTGCGTGTATTAAGTGTGGTTAGTCCGGTAGGGCTGTTAAACAAGTTCAAAAACAAACCTTGACAGGTATGCTATTAAATATACGATCACTAGTAAAACATAAGCGCCAACTAGAATGCCTTCTACAGTTAGACAAGCCGGATATTGTTTTTTTGACGGAGACTTGGACAGATGAAAGCTCAGATCCTAACTGGAATCTAGCTCTTTCCCCAGGCTATACAGTGTCTAAAAAGGGTAGGACGGGGGGTAGAGGTATAGCCCTGATCTATTGAGATCACCTAAAACTGCGTTTTGAGGCCACCATGCTGCTTCCTGCAGAGGCGTTACATTTCCCCTTTAAACTTAACGACTGCTCTACGTTTCAAGATCTACTTGTGTACTGGCCCCCTGGGCCTAGAACAGCTTTCTCGCTAGCCCTCCTGAACTTTCTAGAATTGTGTTTGGTCTCTGACTCACTTACCATTCTAGGCGATTTTAATTATCACCTTGAGTTATGCAGTAACCAAGATACAGCTAGACTTTTGGACAGTCTAGCAGCGTATGGTCTCACCCAATTAGTGTCCGAACCCACGCATTCTATGGGCCATACGCTAGATGGGATGTTCACTAATGATCCAGACATAACTATGACTAAGACTCTACCTCTACCCAGGACTGATCACAGGGCCATTTACTTTGAGATAATGAAAATTAAGTCTAGCCGATCGATTCCCATCCATGCTACCAAGGTGAGGTTCCAGCATTGGAATAAGATACAAGGAGGTGATTTGGAACAGGCTTTAAACTCCTGTCTGCCCACCCTGGCCAGGGACAATGTTGTAGCAGCTGACCAGCTCGATAATTGGATCCGGGTAGCTGTAAACGGCAATGCTATCGAAGTAAATACCATAGTTAAAAGAGTCTCAGCAACTGCACCTTGGTACGGTCCTGACCTTAAACGCAAAAAGATGAACTGTAGAAGAAGTGAACGGACCTGGAGCTCTGACTGCAGCTCGAAGCTTAAGGCAGCTTACAATGTAAACCTAGAAAAATACAAGAGGGCTATCATTGAAGCCAAGCGGGAGTATTTTACTAAAATTGAGGATGCCAGAAAATCCGCTAAGGAACTTTTTAAAACCGTCCATACATTAGTCAAACCACAGCACACCGATCAGATTAGACCGTTTAGATTAGACCAAGCTTTTTGTAATAAATTGGCTACCTTTTTTCAAAGCAAAGTGCAATTAATTTATAATGATCTTCTAAACTCAGCCACTGCTACGCCTTGTAGCAATACTCCAATCATAGAAGCCTGGGCAGTACACTGTAGGCTCTCAAGTTTCAGGGCACTCTCTCTGGAGGAGGTCCACAAGCCCATATTATCAACAAAATCGGGTTCCCCGAATGACCCTTGCCCCCCAGCCATATTTCAATTAGCATCTAAGACTAGCAGTGCTCACCTTACCCCTCTTCTAAACCAGGTCTTAGAATCTGGCCTATATCCCAGTGCCTGGAAAAAAGCCTGCACTAGGCCAATCCTCAAAATAACAGCTCTTGACCCTATGGACAAAAAACTACCAGCCGATTTCTAGGCTGCCAATGACAGCAAAAACTCTTAGAAAAAGCAACGAATAAGGAGGTAATACAATACCTTGAAGAGAATAATCTGCTGGACCCGACACAGCATGGCTTCAGGCCCTGTCATTCTACTGAGACGGCCCCGATACTAGCTACTTAGAGAATCCACAAAATAGTTGATGGGGGGGCGGGGGGGGGGGGGTGGCAGAGCGGTCCTCATCCTCTTAGACCTATCCGCAGCATTTGATACCGTGAACCACACGGTATTAGTGCAGCGGCTGAGGGACGTGGGAAAAGAGGATACCGCTCTGACCCTCCTCTCCTCTTTCCTAGAAGTCCGGGAGCAGAACATTCACTGGGAGAATCTACAGTCGGAGACTTTCCAACTCCAATGCGGTGTCCCGCTGGGATCTGCCTTGTCACCAACCCTTTTCAATATATATGTATCCCCGTTGGCTAATCTTACCAGAAAACACGGCTTTTCGTTGATCACGTATGCCGATGACTCACAGCTCATGATATCCATGTCTAAACAACCAGAGATTGTTGCCAGCAGTTTTCATGCCTGTCTGAAAGACATCATGATCTGGATGAGCCAAAATTTTCTGAAGATAAATACTGACAAAACAGAGGTCGTAGAGTTTGGCAAGGGACCCTCTTTATGGAATAACACCTGGTGGCCAACAGAGGCCGGTGATTGCCCGCGCCCCGTCACCAAAGTTAGGAATTAGGGTGTGATCTTCGATGATCAACTTTATGGCCCACGTTAAACATCTGACCTCCTCCTGCTTTTTCCTTCTGAAAAATTTGAGGAAAATCTTTCCGTTCATTCCACATGAACTCCAAAAGACCGTTGTAGTGGCACTCTTTCTTTCTAAGTTAGATAACTGCAACACGCTCTTTGTAGGGATCGATAAGGTGCAGAGGAGGAAGCTGCAATCCCTGCAAAATGCCGCAGCCAGACTACTTATGAACATCCTAAGGGTTTACCCACCTCGGCTGCCATCAGGACTCTGCACTGGCTCCCAGTCCAGCAACGAGCTGATTTCAAGTCCCTCTGTCTGGTGCATAAGGCCCTTTATGGAGGAATCTCTGGGGAGATACAGAAGTTGTTCTCTAGGTACTCTTCCATCAGAACACTCAGATCCACAATGATGGGCCTCATTTGCACTCCGAAAATCCGCAAGGTAAGGTGGGGGGGCCGTACTCTGTCATTTTGTGCGGCTAAGCTATGGAATCAGATGCCATCCACCTTACAACTCCAACCTAACCTTCTGATGTTTAGGAAAGAGCTGAAAACTTGGTTGTTTTCCGCAATCTAATGGTCTCATTCACAGCTCTCCATTCCCATGTACCTCAATCAGCGCCAAGACGCCACAGCATTCGAGCGCTTTACAAGTAACAAATCAAATCAAATCTTTGAGTTCAGATAAGCGTTGCTCCGCTTCAGCCACACTTTTAGCAACTCTATTTGAGCAGTTTTGCATAAAATCCTCTCAAGAGGTGAGAGTGTCAATTTTATAATGAAATGATTTCAGGCTACCCTGCATTAACAACAGGAGGGCATAAATGTCTGGCTGGTCAGAGCAGGCTCCCCCAAGTGCCTTATATGTTTTTGGGGACACATTAAGCATGTTACCCCTCTTTGGGCTTTTGGTCTTGAACGTAAGTATAGGCTTTTTATTATCTGTTTTACCCATTTCAATATGCGATGGGCAAGTATGAGGCAACGGGAGTAGCGTGTAGAGTAGGGTATATTACATGCAATGGTGTTATGTAGTTCCTGCTGTATTTATTAGTTTCATTAACCATATCCAGGGAGGAAGTGCTATTCAAGCTGTATTGACTCAGAACTCACATTATTATATGAAAAGGTGCAAATGTACAGTCCTTCTGTACTAACATGATGTCAGGCCTATTAAGAAACTTCAGTGTCTTCGCTCTGAAACAATGGATTTTGGAGAGTTCTGTTCTTGAGAGGGTGATAGAGACTAGTAGGCCCACAGCCAGTTGTCACAGTGATCATGCGCACCAGGTGTCCCCTCCAGATCCAAGCGAGCACACATCTACACTGTCGCAATCGCTTGCCTCAGAATCTCCCGGTAGGGCAGAGTGTGCATGCCAGTCCCAGTCTGAGGAGGGACACTCATAGCAAGGGGGCTGCAGGGAGGCCCAATCCATGTTGATGGGAGTCAATAAGATACTCAGCAGCTGCTCTACCAACTGTACCAAAAATGGGCCCACACCAGGGTCTGAAAATCATTTAAATTAAGTGTCCTCATGTAGGGGATGCATTAGTGCCCTTCTTAATGGGTCTGCAGGGCACCTGAATCTACAGTCCAGCAGAGATCAGGAGGGGTTCCTCAGTGCCAGTCTCTGACAGCGGAGGCATCCCCACAGGCAGCAAGGGCAGCAAGGGCTAGAAGGCGTGGCTGGGTCTGGACGGGGAGTGAGGTGCACAGCATCCGACACCCCGATGAAGCCCTTCGTGGTTACTCAACGTCCTTCATCGGAACCCTCCTTACCAGAGAGTCTGTTCCAGAAAGGTCGGCATTCACACCCTGGCAAGGGTAGAATCTGGGTGCGCTTAGCAGCTGGAGTGCAGCGGGGAAGTAGTGGTCAAGGGGCCCACCACACTGCGCGACAAACCAGGTAAGCCCCAGGTCTTCAATCGGGGCCAGGCGATCTCCAGCATGCCATGTCCTCCCCATCATGTTCCTCCTCATCATGTTCCTGGGCGCGTGAGGGTATGTGGCTCAAGTTGTTATGAGGCCCATTGGCGAATGATTATGCTGGACTGCGGTAGGCTATAGCAGTGGATTGTTAAAGGATGCCCACCTTGGCCAATTTGCTTCAGCACCCCCATTCGGATTGTTTATTTGTATCTGTTTCTGACTTTATGTTTCAGTCTGTATTTTTATTTTTAAGGTTTTTTTCCCTGCGGAACACGGACAATCTCAGTAACAAACGCTTGGTTTGGCAATTTGCTCCTGTTGAATCTTTCCTACGTGTAGAGTAAATTTAGGACAGTCGAAGGATTCACAAAGAGTCTGATAAATACTTGCATGTAAAACTCCCAGCATGTAGAAAAACTCTGCATGTGTAAATGTGATGCTTGTGCACAAGTCACACTCTTGCTTCTGCATGGCAAAATTATCTTTCCCCGTGGTGAAACTCCTCTTCTACCACCCACATTAAATAAGGGGGTGTTCCCTCTCCATCCCCACCTCTGACCGCGTTCACTGATGTCCTTGACAGGAGTAGATTTGTTCGTGTTCCAAGGCCAGGACACTACATGCAAGAGTGGCAAAAAGACCCACCCACAGGCTTTCTGCTATCCCCCCCCCCCCAAAAAAAGAACCAATACGCTACTCTTATGTGGTCTACTAACAACATTCTCATGCAATGCAGCGCCGCAACCAACAACATTGTGCTGTGTTGCTTTAGGAGGAGAGCGCAGACCAGCACAGTATGTACAGAGGTATGACACTCTCCTCGTCACACAGCCTGGTGCACAATCAGGCTGCTAACACCACACACACACACACCTTTGGGCTATAGTGCAAAGATGTCTGCGTAAGTCTAGTATAAGATTTGTACTGGAAGGATGCCCTTCCAATACAAAATACTAGGCTTACACTGACTTTAAAACTTTTCCTACTTTGTAATTATGCTGTACAGTGCAGCACACATATCAGGTAGGAAAAGAAAGGAGAAAACATTCTCCTTGATAGCAACCTGTTTCAAAAGGGCATTATTTGACGCAAAATCATGTCGATGTTTTTTTTTTGTAGAAATGGTTTGGCATCAAAATCTATGGATGATCGCATGGGAACGCCCATGCACCCTCCATGGACCGCCCCCTTGGCGCTAAGTACTACTAGGCAGGGCCGGACTGGGAACTGTAAGCAGCCCTGGCAAATTTTTCAAGTGCAGCCCCCATCTGGCGCGTAGCCAGCGGGCGAAGAGAGCGAGCCCGACCACTCTTTCTCCCCCCAAGAAAAGTTTGGAAAAAGACAGACCAAAATGGTGAATTTTACAGCACATTTTTCATTACATATTTAATTTATTAACTTTTAAAGCACAGTAAATAGTAGATGATGATCTTAAAGAGCACCAATTTATCCAGCCATATGTACCCATAGACATTCTTACAGAGAGCACCAAAAATAGAGGTTTCAGGTTGCCATGTGTAGTGTTTTCATAATTTCAGCTTAATTAGTGATATTTCAAATATGTGACACAGCAGAGCACAGAAAATGGAGGTCTTTGGCTGATGGAAAATCCTCAGCTTACTGCCCAGCGAATCTTGGGCTTCAAATTCTTAAGGAAGTCCTGTCATCTCAGCTGGCCTGTCAGAGGCAGAATGAAGCTATGAGCCTCAAACTCTGCAGGGTGGCTGGAGGGTGACATCACTTGTTGCGTCACAGAAGGGTTCTCCATTCAGCCATTGTACTAATTGTTGCCATCATGCCCTGGCCTCCTCATTGTGTCATAAATACCCTTGGATAGCACCTAAAAAGCAGTCCTCAAACCTCAATGCAGACCAGCTAGTAAAAGACTTAAATACAAAATTAACAGGATGGCGCAATCAGGGTTTTGTCTTTGAGAAATGTTTTACAGTAGAAGAAACAGAGCATGCATGGGGCAACATTAGCTGTGAGGCAGTGTACCATTCTCCGTAATTAATCTGGTCCAAATAGGTAGAGTAATGCTTAACTGTGAATGTACTAGACATTGAAACAGATGTAGAAAATCCTCTCCCTGCTCTGAAAAAAAGCATACTGTTCCTTCAAAGCTAGATTTAAAAATTCACAATCTACTACTCAAATGGGTGCAATTTCCGATGTTTCCCTCTTCATTGCTCGATTTTGCTCATAAGAACAAGTCACTCACAGTCATTGAATGTCACTCATAATTCCACTTAAATTATCAAAATGTCACATATGCAACCTGAAACCTTGGCACCTTTGAGACTGGTAGACTCGCCCAATGAAGTTCCTCATTACTTTTGGGGAAACCCAGTGTGTTTCTGTAGGAAATCCAATAAAGTTCATCAAAGTGCTCCTGAACTCTGTGCCTGCTTCTTCTGCCCTGTGACTGGTCGCAGTCTCCTATTGACCCCCAGTCAGTATTTATGCAGTGAGCGGAGAGGGCGGGCTGCGTTCAAAATAATCTATGGCTGTAGATTCCATTAGGCCCCTTAAAATCCCTTTCTTTCACTCGCGACCTTTTTGCCTGATGCTTTCGAGCTGTTGCTTACTCTGAATTAACGTAAACCTATTTACACCTCACTGCGAACCTATAACCAGGGTCCGTGAAGAGACCATATGGAAAAGCTCAGGCAAGCTCCCATCCCTGAGGGCGATTTCTTCCCAGCCCTTTTCATACATTTTGATCTTAATGCCTCATTACTGAGTATGATTTTCCTCTGGTCGGCAGAGTTATAACATAGGCGATTTTGAAAAGGAAGTTAAAGAAAGGAGCAGGAGCTGTCGCGATAAATCGTAGACATAGTAAATTGAAAAATGATGCAGACTTTTGGTTTGACTGAAGACAATGAAATGCACAATTACACCACTGGGGGTGAAGTTGGGAGGTTATGTATCCCGCCTTTTATTGTTACTTGACAAAGTGGGACATCGTTCCTATTTCATATGTAGGGTTTAAATGATCCATCCTCTGGCATCGGCGCAGCAATCCCTCAATCAAGGTCAAAAGTCTCTCTTCACAAATCCTTGGTTTCAATTTCGTGTTTACTCACTCCGAAGGCCTTGAAGGTTCTTAAGAGTGACAGACTGTTTGTTAAAACGGTAATTCATCTTCATTGCAAACAACCATATAAGTAGTTGTGTCTGTTTGTGTATCTGTTTACTACATGCCCTGTGTGTCACTGCAAAGCCATTCTGGAAATCTCCCTGGGGCTTTATCACTGTGGTTATTGTGGACGTGCAGCTTTTATTTCGGTTCTTTACAATCGTTTGAGAGACTAGATGCAAGTGTGTTCTATAACTAAATGTCTATATTTAGCATGCACTTGTGATTAAAAAGCGTTCCTGGGTACCATGAAATCCTAACCAATGGGAGGCTTTTGAGGTCCTCGTGTAAGCACAATCTCTTTGAAATGAATGCTATCTTTAGGGATCGCTTCTTAAAGGATCGCTCTACCACCCTGTGACAACCAGTGAACACTTCACAACCACCTACTCGCAGGTAATCAGTCTGCAGCATCTAAAGGGGCCGTAAGTCTGCCTTTAAAAGCTGATCCTTGCAGGCTCCACGCTGGATTGCGCTCTTCTGAGCAGTCAAGGAAACCGGGAGCAGGCCGAGGCAACGATAAAACGCTGAAACTATGAAAATGTCACACATCATGGCAACCCGAAACCTTGGGAGCAGGTAATGCTCTCCAATAACAGTGGGGTAGGAGCAAGCTCTTTTGAATACTCTGATGAAGTACTGCTGTGAAAAAACGAAATAATTCCTGTGGAGCTTCAGACCAGGATAGGAATCAAGTTACGTCGTAACCTGTTAAACACGTGACACTGCTGGCGGAAGGGAGGGACTTATAACCAATAGTATTTAGATTATTGGTGAAGTACACAGGACTTTCATTGGTTCTTTTTCTCTTTACCCAGCGGTAAGGGTAGTTTATGGTGACTGCCTGCTGGTTAAATAAAGAAAGAAAATAAAACATAATATGGGCCATGACATCTGATCATTTCAAAACGTTCTTTTACTAGTGCTAGGAAACGCATTATCTCTAGCTTCTTGAGCACTAAATCCAGTTGTCTTTTACTAAATTACTTACTTACCTTCTGTAAAGTTGCCAGTTGCGTGTCACACATCGCTGCCAAGGTTTCAGATTGCTATGAGTGACATTTTCATAATTTCGGAGTAATTATGAGTGACATTTCAACGACTATGAGTGACACTTTCTCGCAAGCAAAATCAAGCAATGAAGACGAGGGAAACATAAAAATATTAGAAATTACACCCATTTGAGCAACGAGAAACTCTAAGATCTTACAACTGCAGAAAAGCACCAGAAAATAAAGGGCACCAACTCAGTGCCCTTGTAAACTGATCTTACTGTTAAACAAATGTATAATCATGATACAGACTGGCAGACAGTGACTGCAATTACTGCAGACGAGCTGTAACTTTACTTACAGTAGAGGCTGATTGATGACATGCTGCGCTCTTCCAAAACAAAACAGAAAAAGCAATGAAAACAAAGTTATTCATTCATATAAGACTTATACCCACAATTGCATTTCATATCATACTGCATACTAGGATGTGTGCCTTTTATTTGCAATCCAATAATTGTAGTATTAGTGGAGAATGCTTGCCTGACATATTTCGCTAAAGGTGACTACGTCCATTATATTCTGAAAAAGTATACATGATAATGTGTCCAATTATAAACTGATTCCTGCTAAATACATCAGTGCTATTCTAATCTTTGTTTCTCTGCTCTCTGGGTCTTTCCTGGCCCTTTTTGTCTTGCACAGTTTGTCTCTTTTCAGTTGTCAGCGTTTTGCTTACCATGTGTCTACTTCTCCTCATTTGTTCCATATATTTAACTGCCTGTTTCTCCCCTGCCCCTTGTCTCATCCTCATTGCTGCTCAGCACCTCCTTTCCCTTGCTCTATCTTCTCTCCCAAGTCTCACCCTTTTCCCTCTCAGCTTCCCTCTTTCTCTCTCCGATACCTCTGCAACCGTCCTCGCACTCCCCTGTCTTATTATACAAAGTTTCTCTTCCTATCTTGACTAGTCTCTCTTTGTCTTAGTGTCTTGTCACAGCCTCATGAAAAATGAGGTAGGGGCATTCAATCCGGCCGTGCTCTGTGACCTGAAACTCTCTGATTGCAATGCTGTCGCATTCAGGCAGTGAAACTCTCAGCATTGGAATATTAGGGTGAGATGTCTCCAGAGACCGAAGACTCCCTAGCATGTCATGGCCGTTTACACACATCGAGTATGGTCAGAGCAGACAGCATTGTGAGTATGTGCCGGTCATGTCTAGTGTGGTTTTTAAGGTCCTTTACTTAAAAGAGAACACTGCTATCTTTTTTCTACTTTTGGTGCACTCTCAAGCGGGGCCTACTGAAGCTGCAGCTACAGCATGGCATGCACACTACAAAAGACTAGCCATCCCTATCAGTGGCGGCTGGTCCATTAGGGGCGTTGGGGCAGCGCCCCACAAAAGAATCGGCCAGTGAACAGGATGGAATGTAAACAGACGAATTGACAGCTTACAAAAATCGTCCTGTGCGCTTCATTACCGGTGAAAGTGCGCTGTGCGCATGTCACGCACAGCGCACGCAGGCAGAGACGAGCAGGAGTTAAAAAGATGGTCTGCGCATGTGAGAGAGGAGCAAAGCCCCTCGCTCACATTCACAAACCATTAGGTTTGCTGCGCATGCCCTGTGTAGAGCAGGAGTTTGAAGGTAGGCTCCTGCTCGGGCGGTGACGCGTTTTGCGCAAAGTCGCCCCATGCCCTATCAATGAACAGGAAGGTAAAGGTTCAGCCCACCGCCCGGCCCCCCCAGGCTCCTCATTGGCAAAAGAAAAGAGCGGGGAGAAGTTACTTCCACGTTGCAGTCAGAGCAGCAGACAAGATGCGACGCGGGACCGGAGAAGATGGCTGGTAAGTTCTTTTTATTATTGATTAACTTTCCCACCCCCTACCCTCTCCAGTCATGTCGGCCGTGCCTGGACAAACTCCATTAGAAGGGTGACCTTTGAGTTACTAGCGCCACGGGTTACCTACCTGTAAATCCGGTGCTGAAAATCTTGTCTGCTCTACCGTTAGTCTTTTCAACCAGAGTACATTTCAGACGAGTGCACGTTAAACACTGGTTTTTCAACGTGCATGTGTCGTACTATACAAGCCCTTAAATACCACATCAGTATTGTATTATTAATAAGTGTTGTCTTTTTTAGGCACGCAGTCAAATATAAAATGTTTAAAATAATTATTTTTGTCATAAGAAAAGATTACGAATTGTTTTTATTATGTTTGTATACATTTTTTCGTTTTTTTTTGTTCCAACATCAGTTATGTAGACATTTATACCTGCTAATAGTTTGAAACCGTCTTGCAATCATAATCATAAAAAAACATCAAGAAAGCCAATTTAGTAATGTTCATAATCATGTCATGAACAAAACGATATTGTTTACAGTCTGGAGAAACATTTCCAAGCTCAACTTCCTCCTTGATGTATATTATTAACGTTACACAATTCTCATTACATGAACTCTTTATACTTCCTAATGCACAGAAAGATGCTTTGTCATAATGGATGCGGCGGTTTGTAAAATAAATGCTTTGTCATACTTAGCAAGCTGTGTGAATAATTTATCCTGCTGTTGCATCGGCTGCAATGTTGGCACACCTTCTACAAGCAAAGGGATTACTAGGTACTATTTCTGGGTAGCTGTTTGGCACACCTGCAACAAGTCAATGAAACACGATGACCAGCAATTATTGAAACCACTTACACCCAGTGATGTTGGAAAGGCAGCGAAACCATTATTTGTATTTTCAAAAACACTCTCTCAGGAGTGGCACAAAAGGTCACCTGGTAAGTCGACCAGGAATTACTGACAGAGGAGGCCTCAGTGTTTCCTGGGGGGTTACCGGGTTTTCCATGTTTTCGTGGAATTACATGAAAAAATTGCCCTTTCAGTGCCGGTTCTCGCCATGTTTTCCCTTAGTGTTTCTTCCACATTGTCCTTCCCTGCTCCCGGTCCCTACATTACAATGCCTGCTGCTCACTCAACAAGCACCCCCACACACTTACCTGTTCTCCTGCAGAGCACTTTCAACCTGCCTGGAACACACAGCTAAGAATGCACAAATGGCCTTTGTTAGCTGTCAGAAAGAGACATGCGGCCTCACACATATCTGTGCTCTCTCACCTTCTGTGCTATAAGCCGAAGCTGCACAACAACACCTACATAGTCCCCTGTTCCTTCACACTACTCCGCTACCCACCCCCTGTAAACGAACACAGTTCCCGTTCCTCCTGTCTTCCAGGCACACACAACTGGCAGTTCCTGTGTACTACGCTGACTCCGGGTCATCTGTTTGGTCACATGCCCACCTTCCCAATAGCACAAATGTACACATTACATTTTTTTAATGAAATAATCAGCTTTTCATGAAGTTGTGTGCACTGAGAAAATTGAACAAACGTTTTGCATTCATTCAAATTAGTGCTTACTTTTGTTAAATTATCTGTAACACAGCTTCCAAAAAAATGTCACAAACTGGTAAACTGTACTACGGTCGAACGGCCTTTTTTCAATCTATGCGTTGTGCAGGTGCCTGGTGAAGTCCTGCCGTGCTTCACACGTCAAAGGCCGGTAAAGTGCGCAAACAAATCCCATCCGTACAGATTATATAATGCCACCTCCAAGCACATGAACTCAGCATGGACGTCATTAAGGCTAATTATGTGTTGATTAATAATTAATGCCTGAGAACACAGGCCATTGGTAATGCTATTACTGTGTTACACTCTGAAAACGACACGAACTGTAGCTCCCATGCTTAGGATTCCCTTCTGTGGCTGTCCCACTTCAGCTCTGTGAGTGTGATGATGACACATATTAATGTCCCTGGAACTGTAGGATGCATGTCTGTCTGCAAGGAGCGCCAGAGAATGATTCTGACAATGCATAGGATGAGGCATGAGGCCACAGGCAGAGCTGTAGCTTGTCATGAAACACGTCACAAGCAAGCGTGATGTTTGATGCAGCCTGGTATCTTTTATATAAGATACTCAGAGCCATACCCGTGCCTCTTGGTGGTATTTATTCAATGAACCCTTCCTCTCCAATGCTTCCCTGTGCTTCACCACACTTTCATAATTGCTTAATTAACCTTCTTGCTTTCTCAAATATGCGTGAAAATGCATAATTTACCCATTCTTTTCTCAGGGGGAGAATCCCACTCATCACTAACTTTTACGCCTTACCACTTTCAAAAGTCACCAGCCGCCACTGATCCCTATTGATCCAATATACATGCACTGCACGGAGGGCTGGCACTGCAGCATTGACGGCCCGTGGGGGTAAGGGGATGTACGTCGTTACAACGCACACTTTTACAACGCATGCACTTACAACGCATTTTTTACAACGGAACATCCACTACAACACATTCCATTACATCGCAGGACACTACAACGCATTTTTAAAAACTACCTTTACAACGCATTCCATTACATCGCATACTACCTTTACAACGCATACCATTACAACGCATAATATTACATTGCATTTAAGGTAAGTATTGGATAGTATAGGGGTAAAAATTACTAATCTTACTCCAGGGGGTGCAACAGTAGGGTAATTGTTGGATAGTATAGGGGTAAAAATTAGTATTCTTACTCCAGGGGGTGCAACAGTAGGGTAAGTGTTGGATAGTATAGGGGTAAAAATTACTATTCTAACTCCAGGGGGTGCAACAGTAGGGTAAGTGTTGGATAGTATAGGGGTAAAAATTACTATTCTTACTCCAGGGGGTGCAACAGTAGGGTAACTGTTGGATAGTATAGGGGTAAAAATTACTATTCTTACTCCAGGGGGTGCAACAGTAGGGTAAGTGTTGGATAGTATAGGGGTAAAAATTACTATTCTAACTCCAGGGGGTGCAACAGTAGGGTAAGTGTTGGATAGTATAGGGGTAAAAATTACTATTCTAACTCCAGGGGGTGCAACAGTAGGGTAAGTGTTGGATAGTATAGGGGTAAAAATTACTATTCTAACTCCAGGGGGTGCAACAGTAGGGCAAGTGTTGGATAGTATAGGGGTAAAAATTACTATTCTAACTCCAGGGGGTGCAACAGTAGGGTAAGTGTTGGATAGTATAGGGGTAAAAATTACTATTCTAACTCCAGGGGGTGCAACAGTAGGGTAAGTGTTGGATAGTGTAGGGGTTTTAATATAATATTATGCGTTGTAATGGTATGCGTTGTAAAGGTAGTATGCGATGTAATGGAATGCGTTGTAAAGGTAGTTTTTAAAAATGCGTTGTAGTGTCCTGCGATGTAATGGAATGCGTTGTAGTGGATGTTGCGTTGTAAAAAATGTGTTGTAAGTGTAGTGCGTTGTAAAAGTTGCGTTGTAAAGGTTGTTCCCCGGGGTAAGGCAATGGGTGGCTTTGGGCCAGGGTGCAAAGGGCCCACTGGCATATTTTATTCTGTGGAGCATACCTCACCAGGGGCCAGAAGGCAAATGCACCTGAAAACACAAGCTCATTTTCTTACTACTTTCCTCTTGTTCTGTTGTTTTCCTTTTCACTTCCTTTGAAAGTTTTTTACTCTTACCTGTTCTAAATGGCAACTCTCTCCTGCACCCACGAATCCTGCTTTGTATTGAAAAAGCACTTTCCGGCACGGCCGTTTTTAACCTTTATTCTTCCATGTGTCAGTCTGAAGAGTGCCGATGCTAAGATTGTGGCTGTGTGATGACAGCACCTTGAACGAGGTGAGCACTGGCCAGACAATCGCTCTCACTTGACAAGTGTGTATAAGGAAACAATTCAGACACGCGCACGCTCATACCTTGAGGCAGTCTTTGAAACCATGCATCTGTTTATTTATATTATGCACGCAAATACATTCTGACTGCCATGGAACTTAATTTTGAATTTTACATACCTGGGGCCGGGGGCCACGCTGCAGTGCTAATGCACCAGGCCACCCATCTAGCGGCGGCCATGAGTCCACCGGGGGTTGGTCGCAAATGTTCATTATCACGCTAGGGGTCCCATGCGGCCGCGGGCACAACGCGGTGGAAGCTGCAGCACAGGCTGGCTCCCAAACTTCAAATAAGGTTCAAACAGTGGTCGAAGTGGGCGGGAACGGAGGGGCACGGCGTGCCCCTACTTATTTAATTTAACAAAGTCCGTTCCCCTACTTCTTCGTTTCAAAAATGCGTCCCGGGACGGCAGGAATGCTCTGAGCCTAAAATAAATACTACAGCATCATCCAGGCCGGTGTGCTGCATAGCGAGGAAGGCCTCTGCAGTTGCCAGGACCCCTCCCCCTTCCCCACTGTATCTGTGGGCAGGGACCTGCCCAGCAACACTGTGGGAGCCGTGGTGCAATAGAGGAGAAATCAATCGGCACAAAAACCCGGCTACCTCTGATGGGCCTGGCTGTGCAGTGATTTACACCTCATTTAGTGAGGAGGCCACCCACCTGCCCTCACTGTGACCAATACAATGGACACATTAGGACGCATTGGCGGCCCCGCCCTTGACCTCATCTGCCCTTTATTTTCGAGCTCACCCAGACAGGGCCGGTTTTAGGGCGGTGCGACCCACTCACTGGGTGCTGGCTTCCTGGGGGCGCCGTGTTTGAAAGTTTATTGTGCTTTTGAAGCACCTGCTGCAGCGTTTCTTTCCTCCACAATTACCAGGCCTCACATAAATGTCAATAAAACTCGTGTGATTAATTATCTTCCTGGAGAGAGATGAGCATTTTGTATAGTTGAGGTTTTGACTTCGGTGAAGTTAGTGCAGAGGGTTAATATGCCTGCTGCAAAGAACGTGTACCAAGTAGATTACAGAGTGGGTATGATGTAAACAGATCAGGAGGTTACTGCTTTCAAAAGAGACATCTTTTTTGTTACTTGCAATTTATAACTTAAAGTCCTAATATAGAATAGTGAGCTACTAACGTTCATCCTAGAACTGCATACACACTGCAAAGTATACATTATTAGAACATTGATTAATGTTGCAAAAAGATTTAATTTGGCTAGAAATCGATTCTTGTTATTAAAGAAAACTCCCAACTATGCTGTTTCTTGTTCGACTCCGAGTTTGTGCTTCTCCACACCAAGAATTCTTAAACTATACTAGTATGGATGACATGTGACTCCTACACGTTTAGTTCTTTGGGTTATGTAACATTGCCTATACACTGATTTACACACGTATGATTGATTGTCTCTGTGTAATGTGTGTGTGATGCAAAGTGCTTGGACACCCTACACTGGTATGAGTGGCGCTATATAACTAATTCAATGCATCTGAGAGACTGTGGTTATGGAGACTTGGTCACTGTTAAAGGGTGCTAGTGAGAGAATCCGTGGTGGAGGTGGTCATTGGGGGGGTGCCAACAAACATTGTCGCACAGGGCGCCACCAGCTCTAAAGCCGGCCCTGCACCCAGACTGACAATACCACACGGAAAGGAAGAGGACTGGAATTCATGGCAGACTGTGCTCAAACCTTGGCGCGTTTTAAAAATAAATGTGGAAAATGTTTAATGTCTTATCTGCTGTTTTCCGTATTATATTTTATAAAATGTGTACTGCTTCTCTGTCTATGTTCAGGGATGTGGTCTTTTTGAAAATACTGTTTACCCTTTTCCAAGGATATAACCTAAAAGCAGCCCGAGGTGTCCATTTCTGTGACACCCGAGCACCAGAGCCCCTTGTGAGCCCCATCCAGGGTCTGACTGTGAAAACAAATAAGCCCTGGCTCCAAGGCCGGGCTGGTGTACTGGGCATCTGGTTTTATTACTGGAGGCTGCAAAATCGACCCCCAGTAACAAAACCCGCAGGGCTGTCCAGCACAATGACTCACTTCTCACTCTCAAAAACGCAAAAATCACTGCAGGATTCCTTGTAAGCCCAGCAGATTTCAGGCAACAATAAAAGAGTCAAGATTTACATCTCTGGTGGTTGATCTTCCTGTTGGGGAGTGATTGGAGTATTGTCTATTGCCAGTTTTGACCCATCCATTGTAGCAAAGAGGGTTAAAATGCCTGCTGCAAAGAACCTGTACCATACAAATCATAGAACTGTATTTAATGGGCAAAGCTCAGTGGGTTACTGCTTTTGTCACAGAGAGCTGCATGCAAACTGCATGGTGAGGGTTTGGAAGTTATGTTTTTTCCCCAGTCATTCATTATCCTAATACTGCTAAAATTGGTTTGTTTGGGAAGAAATACATTCTTTTTAGAAAATCCAACTACTGTGTTACATTTTGAAACCTCGGGTTGTGTTCCAGATCTTAAAAAAATGCCTACCAGAATTGATGGCATGTGAATCCTAACACCTTGTAGCCCTTTTTGTGTTGTAAACATTTTCTAAACATTGATTTACACACGTATGATTAATTGTCTCTGTATGTGTGCATGATGTAAAGTGCTCCAAGTCCCTCACTGGTATGAGAGGCACTATCAAACAATTTAAATACATGTGAGAGAGGGGCAGTGGAGAGATGAGGGGCGCTGTTGGAGGGTGATAGTGAGGGAATCCTTGAAGAGCCCCAACAAGATTGTCGTATCCTTGTGCACCGTAAGGTCATCATTTACTGTTCTCTAAAAGCTAATACAATGGAATACATAATACAATGTGTTGTAGAATGCACCATTTATGTAATTTTTTCCAAAATTTTCTAGGGGAGAGAACACCCTCTCCCCGTGTCCCTTGTGCAGTCATCAGGCTTCCTTGCTGCGTTCGCATGCATCACACTGTGCAGGGGATGGACACAAATTTCCCAGGGCTGCTTTGGGTTCCCAGTTTGGCCCTGTCTGGCACCAAAGTAAAAGTGCCCCATTTAGTAAATGAGATATCTAAACAAGCATTGGCAAAGCCAATAGGTCTTGCCCTTGGGACCGCTTAGGTTTGTGATTTTGTTTTAGCAATGCATTACAGCCTAACTAATGTACGATTGTGTCACCACAAAAAATAAAGTTGGATGTATCCTTCACTTCCCGAATGAAAATATAATTTTGCCTTTTACCCTCAAGAGCTCTTTCAAGTTTTTTGTGGGTAGGAGAGTTAGCAAGTCAGACAGTTCAAAAGGTATAGTTAGCAGGACACTTGAATACATAATGTCGATGTTTGAGCAGCTTGCTGGCTGACATGAATGTGGAGGAGCCCTGTGGGTTTCTGTGAGTCAGATCAGATTTTCCTCAAGAATCCCTTAATCTTCTGAGCCCTGCTTATGCCCTTCCTTGCTGTCCACGAGTACACCAAAGGCTTACCTGTGTACACTAAGAGCACAGTTTTCATGTCCTCAACGTTTGAGGCAAAAAACACTCATTGATTTCTAAACAAGGAGTGTAAAAACTAAAGTAGCCATGTCGTTCCTGCTTATTTCGCACGCTTTACATATTCTTCCTGTGCCTATGAGTGTTTGCTTTTTCCAGGATGTTGTTACTTTTTTCAGGCAGTGCGTAATTTGAATTGAGTCACAGCCAGGTGTTTATAATGGGGCAGAATTGGGTTGTAGCTGAAGGCAGTGCAAGTGTCTCTCAGTGGGACAGAAGGGTGCTCAGGGAGGATAGGATGTGGCACTACGGCCAGAGCTACCAAATCTGGAACTGGGGAATCGGGCTTCATGACCAGTCCACCAGACCACTCTCCTGAGGGAGCACATTCCCCTACTAGACCTTAGAAGGCCATACTAGACCATAGAAGCCCTGGTCTCTAAGCACCAGCAAGTGGACCCTACCGGTGGCCAGTGTGAGTTAACCTTGAAGGCCTGTCCATCACAATCCATACTGAAGTTCACCTACAGTCTTGCGAGTAGGCCTACGAAGCAGCACACCCTAGAACAGCAGTGACTTTGTCACTGAGGTCACAGGACCCTTGAGGCCAGTCCGCCTCACACCTAGGTGCCTCCATTGGCCTTGTTCCAGCAGTATTAAAGCAACTCACCAGGGATTGGCAATGCAGGATTTGCATGCACACCAGACTAAGGGGCATGTTTACAAGGGCCTTGTTTCATGCTTGCACCACGGAACGTGGTAAATGCACGTCACAAATCTGCAAGTCATATTTATGAAGCCACGCAAAGTCACTTTGCCTGGCTTTGAATGGTTTCATAAATATGGAGTAAATCAACACAGCGCAAATTGCTGCTTTGACTTACTCTGTACAAGGGAGGCGTTGCAGTGGGTGTTCCCACTCAACTCTCACGTTTTTTATGCATTCCCAGATTTACAAGGACTTGTAAACCTGGGACTGATTCAAAATCTTACGCCTCCCCAAGGGAGGCACAGCAAGGAGAAAAATCTTTATTTCTCCCTGTTTTCCTCTTTCTATATGTGCAGCACTCATACAAAGAAGAAAAAGCCTCTCGGGTTTGCTTTTGTGCACAAAAACAATGCTGCATGCAACGGAGGTACCCTTGCACCATGGTGCAAGGGTGGCTGCGTTGGCGCTAGGCTGACGAAACGGCAGCAGCACACTTGGAAAAGGCAGGAATGCACCGTATTGGATAAAGACGGTGCATTTCTGCCCTTTCCCTGTGACGCAGGGCAGCACAGCAAAGTAACTTGATGCGTTGCACCACCATTCCCGTAAATATGTCCCTAAGTTCTCAAACTTCACGGTGTCTCTTTGCTTCAAGCAGCCAGCACTTTTAACATGTGCTGCCTGCTTTTGGGCCGCTGCAATTACGCAGTAATGGAGGACAAAATTATGTTGCAGTGTTGACTAAATTATGCAGCAATGAAAGCCTGCAGCTTAATGTGGTACATTTTCTGATACTTTGTTATTTTGAAATTTTTACACATACTAACAGTCTCTGCAAAGCTTTCGCCTCATTAATAGCAGCCCTGAGAACGTGACCAGTCAACCTTTGTAAAGGGCCCTCCACTTCACAGCAACACAAGTCACGTTGTTTTGATCCATTTGAGATACAAACAAATTTTTAGGTAAAACCATCAGCTTATGAAGCAGATGGTGCTTTATGTGGCAAACACGGCAGAGTTATAATTATGTGGAAAACATTTGCAAACTAGGATATTTTGCCATTCATGTTTGAACTTCTCTCATGCAGTCTCTGGTGGCTGGTATTACTAGACACCTACAGTGCTCATGGAAAGACAAAGGAGGAAGGTGCCTAATAGTGATTGCAGAGGATAGTAGCCTGTTGGGGAGAAAATAACTGATTGAAATAATCTGAGGACCACTACCTATTTTTGACTCTACCAATGTTTGAGTCTCATAATTTCAGAATTGATGCATTTGCAATTCTGATTGCGATCTAACTTGAGTGGTAATTACACAAACTACTCATAAAATAGTTGTATCTCATTCATCTGATACTGCTAAAAGCATCTGCAAAACCAACAGGTCTGGGTTGTTTTAGAGTGCTAGGTCTAAATACAATAACAGGAAACTAAGAGGCATCTAATGCTGGCTTCATGACATGTTGCGTGAAGCATGTAAAAACACATGAATACAATTTTGCATTGACCGTGGGGCACAGAATGATGTCATCAACAGTGCTCCCCAACACGTGGGGCTTCCTGTCATCGAATCTAAAGCCAAATGTTATGTTCAGAGTTGGTTAGAAAAAGGGAGGAGAAGTGCTAATGAAAGAAACTGCATTGCTCGGACACAAATGGCTTATGATTCCACCTATATGCGTATTTGGGACATTCTGTGATTGAATACGTATCCCAAATTGTAAATGTATTTTAATGTCAATAACTCATCTATTAAACCTCAAATAAACGTGTATCTATTGGTTGCATTAAATAACATTATAAGCTGTAACTCGTCAGTGAAATGCCAAACATACTAAAAATTGAGATGTTTTACTCTTTCTAGCCACACCTCTGACTCCGCCCACTGACCCAATTCTCGGAATATTCCCGCCCCCTGATGCTCCGCCCACAGTTCCCCTACTTTTTTTCCCCCACTTCGACCACTGGGTTCAAATGAACAGTCAGTCAGCCTGCAAGTGAACCAGCTGCAGGCCTGTGCTCCGGAAACTAACTTCTCTGAGGGCGCAGACGGCTGAACTTGAATAGGGGGCGCAGAATCATTGGTCAATCTTGCGAGTCAGACCAATTAATGATCTGCGCCCCCTTTACGTCACTGCCTACAATTAAGGCAGGTCAGGTGTCTCAGTGCCTGGTAGATAGAGGGTGTGGCGCCGAAAGTAAGTGAACGAGGGCGCGCGAGGCCTGCACGTCCCGGCCGCACCTTGTCCCTGCGCACGCACACACAGTGCAGTGGACTGTTTACTGATATGGTAACGTGGGTTCAATTTAGTAATGCGTGTGCGAGGCACACGCACTACTAAATTCAACCCAGCTACTGCACCGCAGCATCTCTCGGTAAAAAGCACCACCACTGCCATTCGTGAGTGAGAGGTCACCTCACCAATAGCAGTGCAGTTGTGCTTTTTGAGGCAGGAGGAGTGCACACTGCTCTCAGGGCGCTGTGCAGAGCAGCACAGACGTCGGACGCATGCAGGCCTGGCAGCAGGACGGCCTTCTGATTTTGTTATTTGGGCCGATTGTTTTAAAATCGGCCCCAGTAACAAAACCGGCCCCCTGTAAGGAAACCAGACCCCACCCCTTCCGGCCTCTCGGGGGATTGCCCGGTGCCCAGCATTACCAGTCCGGCCCTGGACTTCAGTCCGGGCATGTAATGATTCATCAAGTCATCGCTCAGGAGTCGTTCTCCAAGGAAAATGTAAGTATTTATTGTGAAAGCTTCACCCACGACATGGAGTGCATCTCTGGCACGAAGGTCGATCAGCAACTGACACTGCCCATCGAACACCGAGCCGGCCCACACTCCATGCACGGGCTGACATCGTTCAAAGCAATACATTCTGCACCTCTTACTAAACCCACCTTTTCGTTAAATACGTTTCAGAATTCAGATAACAGATCCTTGCGATCAATTTTAGTGTCATACACATCACATACTGCCATTTCCCTTGCTCTTATAGGATTCTCATCCCCCGGTAACAAGAATAGGCCCATTCTTGCCAGGCCTTTCCACCCTACAATGTTCTTCCCCTTGACCGCTACATATACTTTAGTACAGATTCTCCTGTTCAAAACTTGCGAAGTGCCCATGAAAAATCCCACCATATCAATATCCTTTTCCCCGAAAGATTTGGGGTTCACATCTGTTTTAGACAAGTTACCTTCTTTACCCCATTTTTCATAAAAGGTAGAGTCACGAAGGCTTGTTATGGGTGAACCAGAGTCTGCCATGACTTTCAGATCCGTTCCATTGATGGTGGCCTCACACAATGGACCCCTTATTTCTACAGGATTGTCCAAATAATCCAGAGTTAATAACAAATTGTCAAGAGATTCAGAACAAATTTCGACATCCAAACTGCCTACCTTCACAGGTGTCTTTTGATTTCTACAGACTTTCTGAAAATGACCAACCTTTTTACAAATAGAGCAGCATTTACCTAAAGCTGGACAGCCTTTAAAATTGCCGATGTGGAATTTAGAACCACATCTGTAGCAAAAATGTTGACCTTTCGATTGTAAAGGTTTCCAGATTTTGTCCTTTGAGCCAATGGAGTGCAATCTATCTTCACTAAACTCCTCCGTAGGGGACACCATGTTTACTTTGGGCGTTGACTCGGTCAGCATTGCTTTAGTTGAAATGACAGCTCTTTCAATACTTAATGCCAAGTCAAATTATTCCAGATGGCGGTGGATTTTTACAATTTAGTATTCTCTCTTTAATCTTGTGAGAAGAACAATTAAATACAAATTGGTCTCTGATGTAATCGTCTAAAAGCGGACCAAAACCACAAGAATTTGCCAACACCCTCAAAGCGGAAATGTATTCCTCAACCCTCTCATCTATTTGTTTATGTTTATAAAAATTATGTCTTTCCAGCAGAATATTTGGGGATTCTTCGAACTGCTTTTTTAACCTAGCAATTGCTTCTAAATAGACATTCCAATGCCTGTCCCCTGATTGGCCATGGGGAGGAGGTATTGGTGTCAAGCTATTACAAATACATTGAGCAGCTAGGCCCAGACTCCCAAACAATAAAGCAAACTTGCGAGAAGGAGAATAGCCTGTTGCATCAATGGCCACTAGGTGGTTCTTGAATACACCAAACCACTCTGCCCATAGCATAACGGGTTTACCAGGTTTCCCTAAAAATGGAGGAGGTTGTGTGATTTCACATGTTGTAGACATGTTTCTTACTTACAAAAGATAACACAACAATTTAATATTTCTTACGAACAGATTACAGCTGAACTTGAAATGGTGAGTGTATCATCGAAACACTATATATTTTGCTGAAGAATGAATTACGATGAAGTGTGCGTATCACCGAGACACGCTTGTAGTCTTTTTAAAAATTAGGAATGTTTCCTGCACTATAACTGGAGAGTGCTAATTAATGAAGAGTGCATCACCGTGCTCCACGTTGACTAGATATCTCCTTTAATATGGACAGTTTAATTAGATTATGGTGTGCGTGTCACCGTGTTACGCTGGTTGTTCTTGAATCTGAACGAAAACTTAAATGAGCTATGTAAATGGTGTGCACATCACCGTGATTCATGTTGAATGAACTACAAAAATGGCTGCCATACGTGACGAGTGCAAAGCATTGCCCTAGATACTGGAGCGCACTCTCGTTTGTGCGTAGACTCCGTTGATCAAACGCGCGAGCTTGTGCGCATGTCACATTCAAAAGAAAACCAGGAGTGTGAGCCAAAGAAATTAGACAGGCGCGTGAGTCTCAAGCCCAAAAAGTGTCCTAAAATGAGCTGAGACCACGTGAGAAGCCGAGGGCAAAGGCCTTAAAACGAGATATTCGCCAGTCAGCCGCAATTATAAGTCCTACCATAACCTCAGGAAACAGCACCGATGAAGCACTAAGCAGCACCGAGAATTCAGTCACAGGAGGAAGCAAGACTTATGCGTATCGCCGTGGTCCTCAATGCGTGGGTCGGTGGGTGAAGCCAGTAACAATCCCAAATTGTCGCCAAATGTAATGATTCATCAAGTCATCACTCAGGAGTCGTTCTCCAAAGAAAATGTAAGTATTTATTGTGAAAGCTTCACCCACTACATGGAGTGCGTCTCCGGCACAAAGGTCGATCAGCAACTGACACTGCCCATCGAACTCCGAGCCGGCCCACACTCCATGCACGGGCCGACATAGTTCAAAGTAATACATTCTACAACACATGCATAGAATTTTAAAAGACATCATAACAAAGTAAAACATCACACTACAGGGCAGGAAGGGCAGGTACTCTGTGCACTTCAAAGGCATCTCTTTGAAGTCTACCCCACTTCAAAGGCAAAACAGGGTATACGTACTGGGCCTTTGCTCCACCACCTCAGCACACTTCTGGACCTGAGGACAATCTGCAAGGAAGAAGGACTACTGGGCTGCCAAAATGATTGCCACTCTGCTGGACTCCTGCTCTGCTGACTTGCGCCCTCCTTGCTTGGAAGTGAGAAGGACTGGAGTTGCATCTCTTCATCCCAGATCCGAAGTGACCCTAAGGGCTTGCTGGCTTGACTCCTGTTTGAAATCCCAGGGATATCAAAGACCTCCAACCCATCTACCTGCAGCACCTGGACTCTGCCATCTGAGAGTCTTGCCCTGCCAAGTGGTGCCAATCCAGTCCTGGACCCTTGGCAGAGAGAATAAAGTGCTGCAACGACCAAAATCCATGCATCACCATCTTTGCTCCGCTCAGAACCGATGTTTCTCTTTTGATAATGACTCATCACCACTGCTGTGAGAATCACTGACCGCATTAATGTCGGTGCATCACCTACTTTTTTCAGACAACTCCCACATCCGAAGGATCGATGACAACGCATCACCTCTGCCCCGTGCATCGGATCTTTGTCCACAACGCAAACAAGGTATTTTGCAGCGGGACAAGGTTGATCCCTGTATCCAACTCCTTCTCCATTGCGGATGACATGAACCTTTAGATTTGTCCTGGTCAAGCGTGGCCAGATAGCCCTGGTTGGCACTTTATGCTTTTGAGCACTATTTTACTGTTAACTCTTTATAAATTAATTTCTCAAGTTCTACTTATTGGATTTTTGTCATTTTGGTCTTGTTCTGCTCAATAACTAACTCTATTTTTTATTGTGGTTTGGTATCTTTTTGTATGGTGTTTTGACTGTTTCAAGTGTTGCTCAAATACTTTACATATTGCCTCTTACGTTAAGCCTGACTGCTCTGTGCAAAGCTACCAGAGTGTGAGCACAGGTTAATTTAGGGTGTGTTTGATACTTACCCTGACTGGGATTGTGGTTCCTGCTTCCAACAGGGTGCATACCTTTGCCCACCAGAAATCCAATTTCTAACCATTGTCTTAGTTAATAGATATCTGTTTGTCTAACTGTGTAATTAATTAGTGGATTGTGGTCTTGTTGGAAAAGAGTGCTGTTGCCAGAAAGTGGCAGAGTTGTGTCTTTCTATGTCTAGGTGGTGCATAATCTTTGGCATTGGCCTTTGAGGAGCAGATGTGTCCCTGTTCAGGGGCCAATAATATATGTGGCTACTTTTTGGACTTTGTCCAGCAGGGAGTTCTTGTGATATTCCAGCACGGCAGGTGGTTTGGCCTCTCCCTCCATTGGTTTCCCTTTTTGCTTGCTGGATTCAGTGCTGAATTCATTTACTGGCAGCATGCTTCCTGTGTCATGCATGGCTGAACGTTTTATACTTTCAGCTTTGTGTGCAGTAAATCTGAGCTGTTGCCACCCAGTTGAATATGTGGCATGTGTTCTTTGGTCTACAGAAACAAGTGGAAGAAACACCAGTATAATATCTCCTTATAGACTATGGAATGTGATGTAAAAGGGTATTGAGAAATAATTGCTAAGTGATAATTTGGTTTAGTGCAGTTCAACTTTCCTCCACCCTGGAGTTGTAGTAAATTGTAACAGGATGTGGTGACCGTATGTGCTTATCTTACGTCCCTCATCATTGTGGAAAGGGGCCAAATATTTATAAATAACTAATTTGATTTTGATTTGATTTTTTAATTTTTACAGCGCACAAATGCCCAAGGACCTCTTGGCGCTAGAGTCAGTAGGACAGTATAGATTCAATCCAATTTATGCGCCGAGTCTGTTTGTGAAGAACCAGGTCTTCAATGCTCCTCTAAAAGAAATGAGTGAAGTGCTGCTTTTGATAGAGATTGGGAGGAGGCTCCAGATTTTAATTGTTCCCACTAGGAAACTTCTTCCTCCCCACCAGACCTGCTTGAATTTGACTGTCTGTAACAGTTTAGAGTGACCCGATCTTAGATTCCTACCTGGTGTATACCATTTCAAATGCGTCTTCAAAAACTGCGGGAAAATGCCTTTTAATGCTTTGAAGGCCAGATATTGGGATTTGAAAATGATCCTTTTGGCCACTAGGAGCCAGTGTAGGGCTTCTAGTCTATGGGCGACAGGCTCATGTCTGGGGATGTCAAGTATCAATCTAGCTGCTGCATTCTGTAATCTCTGCAGCTTCAATAACAGCTGCGATTGCATCCCTACATAAAGGGCATTGCCATAGTCCAGTCTGGAAAGGGCCAGAACTGTAACTAGTGTCTTCAATGCCTCAGAAGGGATGAAAAGAAGAATTTTCCTTATCATTTTTATGACGAGCCAAAAGGTAGAAGGTAGCTTATTGATCTGGGCATTAAATGTTAGTTTATCATCAAAAACAAATCCCAGGTTCTTAACCTTAGAGACTGGGGTTGGGCAGTTGCCCAGACTATCAGGCCACCATCTCGGCGACC
Organism: Triturus cristatus; assembly: GCF_964204655.1. Taxonomy (NCBI): domain Eukaryota; kingdom Metazoa; phylum Chordata; class Amphibia; order Caudata; family Salamandridae; genus Triturus; species Triturus cristatus. The sequence goes on along the minus strand of NC_140590.1, from coordinate 1,754,110,466 downwards.
AGAAGGAAGGATTAGATCCTAGCAGCATAACTTCAGTTTTTTCACAGTTTAGCTTCAAGCAGTTGGACTGCATCCATTCATTCACCTGCGTCATGCAGTGATTGAAACAGTCAGCTGTCGCCTCCATATTATTTGAGACCGACACCACCACCTGTGTGTCGTCTGCATATGAGACAGCTGAGAACCAACACTGTCTAATAAGGGAGCTACATACAAATTGAAAAGGGTGGGACTAAGTGAGGACCCCTGCGGTAACCCACAAGGCAGTTTGAAGGACTTTGAAGAAAAGTCTCCCAATTCCACCGAAAAGGTTCTGTCTGCTAGGTAGGAAGACAGAAGAATTAATGAGGAGTATTGGAGCCCCATCTTTGCTAGTCTACTGGCTAAGATCTCATGGTTAACAGTATAGAAGGCCACCAAAAGATCTAACAAGACCAAGGCGGCCTTCCCCCCTGCATCAAGGATTATCCTGAGTTCCTCCGCTGCCATGACCAGCACCGTCTCTGTCCCATGAACCCTCCCTGAAGCCATATTGTGCATGGTCCAGTAGGTTCTCTTTGGTGATAAATTCTGTGAGCTGAATATTGAGCAGCTTCTCTAACACCTTAGATGGAAAAGGAATCCTTGAAATTGGGGGATAGCTGCTAGGCTCCTTTGGGTCTAAATTAGTTTGTTTTAGCAGCGGCAGCACCAAGGCTGTTTTCCAAGCGGCCGGAAAAAAGCCTAATTGAATTACCTTGGCGAACAATAGGTTTAGTTGTTCGCTAACAAGTTCCTGGCACATATGGAAACTTTAGGGGGACTGATATCTGAAGGGGTTCCTGACTTGGTAGTTTTCACTACCTGGATAATCTGGTCTAAGGAAGGGGGGGAAAACAAAAACCTGTATTGGTTGTACTGGTAACAGCCCCAATTTTTGCCTGTATCGAGGGGGCATGGTAGTTGTCTTTAAAAGTATCATACACTGAGGCCACTTTATCAGTAAAGAACTTTCCCAACGTATCGCAAAATTCTGGACTGCTCGTTACCAGGATTTTTCCTGAAATGTTCGTTAAGTTTTTTGCTGTGGTGAAAAGTACCTTACTGGAGTTTTTGGCCTCTAAGATTTTAGTTGTGAAGTAGTTACTTTTTTCCTCCATGATCAGTCTCTTGTATACTAGTAATGATTGAGCATACTCGGTTTTCCTGTCCTGATCGTAGTTGGCTCTCCACTTCCTTTCGGACCTCCTACACACTTGTTTTTGCAATCCAAGCTTTTCTCTAAACCATGGCTCGGAGGGGTTTTGTCTCCTGGGGATAAAGCTCTTTTTCGGTGCCGCGATATCAACCGCTGCTTTGACCCAAGAAGATAATCTATGAGCAGCTGTATTAGTGTCGGTTCGGAGATCTGGTTTAGAGGTCAGGAGAGATTCCTGAAGAGCAGATATACTTATTTTTCCCCAGTCTTGGTAAGTAACTAAGGCAGGACTGCTTGAGGGCATATGCTGTTGCTGATCCGCACTTACTGAGAACATTATAGCTCTGTGGTCTGACCACACTACTGGTAAAACCTCAATGATTTTAATAGTGGAATTTGAGGTAAAAATCCCGTGTAACGTATGACTGGCATCATGTGTCTCCTGCTTAACGATCTGGTCCAAAGAAAAACTAGTCATTGCATCAACTAATGTGTTCTGGTTCAGGAAGGACCTGACTTGGCAGTTCGGGCTGGACTGTTCCCATGAGGAACAGGGTCACAACTGATTTGCATATGAATGGGTCCAAACTGAGGTGGCCTGGTGAGCAAAAGAACGATGCGTTGGAGTGCTACTTTGAACTATTGTCAGTGGTTAGACTTATTGCAAGCAGCCTCCCATTACCTTTTTTGTGTTTGATGTACTGCCCTAAGTGACATGGGAATATCCAGATATGGGTCTCATGTTCACTTTGTCACTGGAACCAAGCGGTACCTGGCTAATGAGACCATAACTACGGTGAAACCGGTCCTTGGTTGATTGTGTTCCGGCTTACAGAGAACCTGGCTTAGTTTGGGCTAGGCTGTTCCCATGAGGAGCAGGGTTGTTGGACCAGTCATCTTTAGGGTGGTCTCCCCCCAACTTTTTGCCTTGTTCCTGCTAACCAGTGCTAACGTGCAGGTGCTTCTCCCCTAAAACATGGTGACATTGTCATATACCTGATTGGCATATTTAATTTACTTACAAGTCCCTTGTAAAGTGGTATACCATATACCCAGAGCCCGTAAATGAAATGCTACTAGTGGGTCTGTAGCACTGTTGTGCCAACCACTCAAGTAGTCTTTCAAACCTGTCTCAGGCCTGGCATTGCAAGGCCTGTGTATGCAGTTTACTACCACTTCGAGTTGCCATTTAAAACCCCTTGCAAAGCCTTAACCTCGCCTTTTATTACACATAATTCACCCCTAAGGTAGGCCCTAAGTGGCTCTCAGGGCAGGGTGCTATGTAACTAAAAGATAGGACATGCACTTTTAAGTTTTACATGTCCTGGCAGTGACAAACAGCTAAATTAGGTTTTCACTGCTGTGAGGCCTACTCCTTATATAGGCCAGCATTGGGAATTTTCTTATATACTTTTAAGTGGTAATTCCTGATCGGAAAGGAGTAGCTCGGGCATGTCTGATATGGTTGGAATAGTAATGATAAACCCTCCTTAATGCTAAAGCTGGATTTATCACTACTAGTTTAGAAATGCCACTTTTAGAAATTGGACATTTATCAGCTCTCTGTGTGTCCTGCTCTCACACAAAGAGATAATCTACCTCCCACAGGTAGTCTGGAGCCAGGACTGGGCTGAAAGGGACCCTTGTGCACTTCTGAAGGCCGCCTTGAAATCCCCCCTTACATCAAAGGCATTTGGCCATATCAAATTAGCACAGTACTGGACCTGCACGAAACTGTGCTGGCGTCAAGGATTGCCACTCTGCTGTGCCTGACTGTTCCCGGGAACTGCTGCCATCCTTTGCTGTGCTGCCCTGCTGCCTGCTGGCCTCTGCCATGCAAAAGAGGACCTAAGGATTCCCCAGAAGTACTTCAAAGTCTTGCTGGCTTGCCCCCTGTTCTCCCCTAGGTCTCAGGGACAATAATACCTTGCAACCCAAGATCAGCCTCTTCCAGCCTTCAGTGGCTAACGCGGTCTCAGCACCCTGTGATTTCTTTCAGGCCCCTGGTTTCTAGTAGAGGTCGTCCCATGCTCTGGTTCCCCAAAACTGCACTCTAAACTTCCGTTGCTCCATGGCTGCGTCTCCGGTATGGGAGCACTATACCGGAGGACCGTGCAGACAGAGACCCTTCCTGAGACACCCCCACAGGTGATTATGGTGTGCGGCTGACCCCGTCGATCCCAAAATCCTAAGGCTGCGCTCCCTACAATGGGATGCTTAGATACTTGCAGGTGGATGGCCCCTAAGTGCACGTTGTGCTCCTTGAAGTGGAGGGCCACCCACATTGTTCATTTTAGTGCCATACTTGGCCTAGAGCAGAGCTTGTGAACTGGGTATTCCATAAACCTCTTAAAAGGGAGCATACTGTGGGAATTGGCCATGCGTCCCGCAATTGCTCATCACTTTGCATTCTCTGTGCCAATAACCAGATCAAAGCGGTCCCCAAAGTTGCTCCTACCTTCATTTGAACCTTTGGACTTAGTAGGAGTTGTCCCAGTGCTCCCATACCGCACTCCTCACGGCCAGGAACTACAGACTTTTCCAACACTATCCCCAGGAAGCCATATTGGCCATAAGGGAAGAGCATCGGCTCCTGGAGTTGCAAACTAACGTACTCTCTTCAGTTCCTGTAAAGGCTCTAAAACAAGCCCAGCTGAATTCAAATCACTGCTTTTCCCCTGAACTTACAAACTCGACACCTTTGAACCCAGTGATTGGAGTCTTGTCATGTTGCCCATATTCTGATGGCACAAAGATTTTCACTGCTTTTGCCTTATATTGATAAACTTGATAACCTGGAACCCAGTGATTGGACTTCTGTCATTTTGGCCATATCCTGATGACAAACATTTTCTATTTTTTATAAATCTGTATAGAGTCTTTTTGTGGTGCTTCACTGTGGGCTGGGTGTGTGTTTTACACAAATACTTTACACATTGTCTCTAAGGTTAAGCCTGTCTGCTCTGTGTCAAGTTACCAGAGGGTGGGCACAGGTCATTGTTGGTGTGTAACTTACTTGCCCTGACTAGAATGGTGGGTTCGGCCTGGCTTAGGTGCATACCTAGCCAATCAGAAACCCTATTTCTAACAAGGATCAAGACTGATGTGCATATGGCTGGTTCCAGACTGAGGTGGTATGTTGAGCAAAAGAGCTATGCTTTGGAATGCTTCCCCGAGCTATTGCCAGTGGTTAGACTTATTGCAAGCATCCTCTCGTCACCTTTTGTGTGTTTCATGCTCCATGCTAAGATGCAGGCGGTTCAAAATACCGCAGCCTGACTGGTTATTAAGCAGCCACGGGGCACCCCCTCTGTCCCTTTGCTTAATGCCTTTCATCGGCTCCCTATAAAGTAGAGAGCAATTTTTAAAGTTCTCTGGATGACACACAAAGCCCTGGCAGGTAAGGGGCCTAAATATCAACAGGAGAAACTGACACCTTATTGCCTGGATAGAAACCTTAGAACAAAAAATCAGCTCCTTCTCTGCCCTTGACGCATCCACACATCTAAGTATAGTGGACGGGCCTTCTCTCACCTGGCACCGTACCACTGGAATAAACTCCCCTTAGTCATTAGGGCTTGTACTGACTTTCCTGGCTTTAAGAAACAGCTTAAAACCTGGCTGTTTTAAATCGCAGCTCTTGACTCTCTGCTATTCAGCACCGAGATGTCCCGTCAGGGACGAGACGTGCGCTATAACAAATACCTACTAACATAGCATAACAGAACATTTACTGCCCTAAGTGGCATGGGTATGCCCAGACATGGGTCCTGTGCTCCTTGTGTCACTGAAACCAAGATGTACCTTGCTGATAAGCCCATAACTAGGGCAAAACCGGTCCTGCGTTGGTTGTGTTCCGGTTCAGGGATGACCTGGCCTGGCAGTTTGGGCTGGACTGTCCCCATGGAGAGCAGGATCAGGACTGATTTTCAAATGGCTGGGTCCAAACTGAGTTGGCATGGTGAGCAAAAGATGGATGCATTGGAATGCTGACCGAGCTATTGCCAGGGTTTAGACTTATTGCAAACATCCTCCCATCACCTTTTGTGTGTTGCATGTGTACGGTATACATAAAACAAACATCTCTGCCTGTTTTTGAATCCTTGCAATGATATATGAATACCTTTGAATGAGAAATTTTACAACATTTCTAAATTAATAACTTGTTTCTCGAACTTTGCAAATGTTTTTCTCTAATGTACTTACTCTCCACACCTCTTTGGCCTGTGCTGCAATCCCGGCCTATGCTCAACACCCCCGATCTAACACCTTAGGGTGGCTGTTACCCTTTAAAGGACAGGTTCTTCTCTGCACTAGCTGTAGACTGGAGCATAGTGGTGGGTTCAATTTGATTTGATGATGATTTGCTGGAGAAAAAAAAGCATTTCTTTTCTTTTTCTTTTCTACGTATTGTTGTTGAGTAATGGCATTATGGATTGGGGGCCACTGTTCGGAGGTGTTCAGCCAATACCCAATGTATGTTTGCATCTCCTCCCTTTATGCATTTGGAGGATCTTTGCATGAAAAATGAACTTGGATAGCTTGACATAACACCCATTTTTCCTCTGACCCAATTTCTGCAATCTGTGAGAAGTTCAGAATTTTTGAAGAAATATAGTTATTTTTCAGGCCATCTTTTCTGAAAGAAAAAAAACTGTTTTTCATATATAAAATTAAAAATTACTCCACATCCTGTTTTTCAGATAATTCAGAACTTTAGTCAGAAAATTGGTAGATTGGACAAGAATAATTTCATTAAGTTGAAATACTGGGTGTGGTGGGCATGGCCAGGCACGCTATCAAGATGGCGGCTTGATCCTGAGCTCCCTGCTGGCATAGCACAATCCTTGTAATATTGTGACAGAAGCACAGTATCTGAAGTTCTAGGAGGGGATATACTTTGCAGAGACATTAATCTGCAAAAAACACTGGCACTCCAAGAAACTGGGAAACAATATTAAGGCCACTACACATTCTGGCCTGTAGGACTGCCCATTCCCCACTAGGGGATCTCCTGAGTGCAGACAGATTAGATATGGAATTTACAATCCCATTGTGCCAGGAACAAGAACTAAGGTAGTAACTCAGACAGCTACCAGAAGCTTACAGTACCACTAAGAAATAACATTGGCCTTTTTGATGAGGCAGAGAATTAAAGATGCCATTGTCTAATGCTCAAAGTTGCTGCTGGCCAGCAGAGTGCCATGTTAGCCGCCTCAGGGCAGGGTTACATCCCCGCTCCACCTCCACCGATGGGCATTTCCAGCACTTAACCGGGGATCGATGCACTGGGGGCTAGGTGCCTGTTTCAGCTCACGCTACAGTCCGTAGAAGAACGCCAGCTATCCGGTATCAGCTGTCACCCATGGTTACCCCTCATAAGGAAATGTAGTTAAACCCAACTCATATATATGGAAGGAGAGCAGAAAATTACTTCACTGGAAAAATTGGTCAAGGCTCTGGAAGCCATAACTGCCACCAGACTGAGTTGGAGATTAAGATTGACACTGTCATTGTGGAAATGAACTTCATAGGAGAGGACAAACGCAAACTGGCAGGTGGAGTTAAACATGCAGAGGAGTAAGTAGGCAAAATCTAACCCACCATGGATGTTTTAGAAAATCAAAAAAATTACATTATGGAAAGAATCTGATTCGTACAATACTGGGCAAAGGACCTTGAAGGATGTAGTTGATACAACAAGATATGACAAGTTGGCCCCTCAAAATGAATCAAGGGCATTGATATGCTCTCATTTCAAGAGAATTGGTTGGTTCCCCAGGGACTTTCTAAGTGCCTCACACTGGAGAGAGCCCACAGAGTTTCCGGCCAGGCATTTGCCTATAGACTCACACTCACTCCGGGGACAGGGTTGTATTTCTGCAGCAGGCCAGAATTTTGGGAAACTTCAAGATTGAAAATCCCATGGTATCCATGTTCCTGTATTACAATCCAGAGTTTCAACAAATAGAGCATCATTTGTGGAGGTCAAGAGGAGATGAAAAGAAGCAGGAATCAGGTACAAGCTGCAGCGGTTCACTGACAGAATATCGATGTAAAAAATATAGAAGTAAAAAATATTGATGAAAAAATATAGAATGCAAAAATATCGACTCCCAATACTTAAACATGTAAGTACAAAAATATCGAAACTAAAATATCGATGTCAAAAATATAGTTGTACAAAATGTCTATATATATATTTATTCACTGAAAAAAACATAGGTTTCAGGGCTGTTATAGTTAGCTGGACATTTCACTCGTACAAAACCATTGAAATTCCTCTGTTATAGTTAATTCTGCTAACTATAACTCGCGCGCCCGCAATCCACTGCTGATGATGTCACATATTACATCATTTATGACATGGTCAGTGACATCACTGATGACATCTCAAATGACATCACTGATGACATCACTGATGACATCATCCAGTGAATGTGGTTTGGTTCGTTATTTAAATATGTATTATATATATAGCAATCTGCATTGAAGAATGAGTGGATATATAAATATCTGGATGGAGGATTTAGTAGCAGTGTGATTGACTGTTTACTTGACTAATTTATAGCGTCTCACTAAATATATTGGATAATGACTAAACTGTGTGAATATCTGTATCACTTTGTCAGTTGTTGTGTAAACTACTGCACCAGTTGGTTACTAGCTATGTGAAAGTCTATATTAGTTATTGATTAGTTAACTGAGTATTTGTATGGGAGAGGGAATGTGTGTCTGGTTCGGTGGGGGGTGTGAGACTGCCCAAAGATGTGTGAATAGTTGATTCAGTAGGCATATGAGGTTAAGAGTGCATGTTATAACAGTTGTTTGGGTGAGTGAATATCTTTATGGGTGTGGTGATGAGCAAATATATCTCTCAATGGTACATGTCCAACAAACTAGGAAAATAAAAGGCAGTGTATGTGACAGTTGTTGTATATAAATACGTATACATAAGACTGTGATTGTATGGGTGACTGTATGGATAACTGTATACTTGTAATAGTGATTTTATAACACACTAAGTATGAGTTACTATCTATATGAATAAATGAAGTGGCATTTGTACAAGTGTGTAGCTGACTAAAAGTAAGTATGATCCATTGTTTGCATAAGCGAGTAGGACGACTGCATAAGTGAATAGGATGTGTGCTGGTGTGTAATGTCGATATAGGTGTATAAGTATATTTGATAGTGTTCTATTGATCATTGACAGCCTGTATGAGTGAATCTATAGGTTAGTGTTTTGATGTGTATGGAGATATAGGAATCACTGAGTGGGTTTTTAGAAACTTGTATTGGTGTGTCAATGGATTCAAATATGGTACTCTGTACTTTACAGTGAGTGATGAAAGGTATGATGAGATGTATCTGATTGTCACGTGGATGATGTCATCAGTGATGTCATCAGTGATGTCACTGACCATGTCATGAATTATATAATATGTGACATCATCAGCAGTGGATTGCGGGCACGCGAGTTATAGTTAGCAGAACTAACTATAACGCAGGAATTTCAATGGTTTTGTACGAGTGAAATGTCCAGCTAACTATAACAGCCCTGAAACCTATGTTTTTTTCAGTGAATTTCTAAGGTTTTTTTCTTTTTTTTTTTTTGAAAAACCTTTATTGACATTTCAATCATTAACAAGTATGGGCCTACAACCCCCCGGGGCCGGCCGCTAAGCAATCAGAGCAATAAGATCAAATGTAAACACAGGCGGCACCTAGGAGAGCAGAATCTTCATGCTAATATAGTCCGGCCAGTGAGCCGCGCAGGTAGGACACCAGGAGAAAAAGGGTTTTTCATTTTATAATGGAACAAGACAGTAGGATCAGGTGCCAAACAATTTCCCAACAGCGATAAGGGGCAGGCAGAATAATAGACGTAAGCAATAAACAGCAATCTATTGGATCAATGACGCAGACACAGGAAATTCCGGATGGGGAAGAATATCAAAAACAGTTGCGCCTGCAGGCCCCCGTACCTAACGCCCAGAGAACACCCCGGAAACTGTGGCACACATGAAGAGGCGACGATTCACAACAAATTAGGTGTACCGCGCTGATCCCAGAAAAGAAAAAACAAGAAGAAGCGGAGAAGAAAAAGGAGGCCATGGAAAAAGAGATAAAGACTAAAGAGTCCCCTCCCCCAACCCCCCACCCTGCACCGCTGCAAATGAGTATGCCCCCCCCCCCAGCAGTGTGCCTGTCGCCCTGGAACTAGACCCGAAATATAGAAGAAACAGGGAAAAAGGAGTAAGAAAGAACCCCACCAGACGGGGGGGTGGAGAAAGTATAATAAACTGGAGGAGGGCCTTCAAAACATACCCCCGGCTTCTCCCTCCCGCACGGTGAGGTCTCCCCACAGCAAACAATAAGCAGCACCAAGTCGACCATATCAAAAAAGGGGGATGGAGAGCATTATGCACCAAATATGCTAATAGCTATGTCCTGAGAGTACGCAACCATGAGTCCGCCCGTCTACTAGATGACACCCCCGAAGGATCAGCCTCATCCTTGACCACTCTTTGCAATTCTGCCCATGCCTACCCCTCGACCCAGCACCATGTCCGATGTTCCAAGGTAAAGGAGTGTCCAAAAACAACCGGGAAGCGACGCACACAGGTGGGGTGGAAGTCTCTGAGTACCAACACAGTCCGCATCATGGAGGGACGTCTTTCCCAGTGCTGCCCCAGGATCTGCACTGCACACAAGGTCCAGGAAGGCTGAATCAGCCAAAGTAGACAAATGTTGCTGGAATTGTCCCTGGGGCGCCGGAGGCCGTGCACGGGACGAGGCCATCACCTTCCACTCAGGTCCAATACCTCCGGAACAGATCAAACCCTCAGTTAGCCGATCACACGGTAGCATACTGTCCGGAGTGTCCGGCTGCGCACTAATCGCAGGGGTGGCCGCGACATTATCCTCCTGTGTGCAGTGTGGGAAGTCCCTGTGTACCTGTGGACCAGCATGCCGCCACTGTCCCAACGCTAATGCCACACCATCGAGCTTACTCCCCAAGACCCCGACGCCACGAGCCAAGGAGAAATGAAGGGCACCAAGGGCCTCTAGGAGGTCGCCGTACCCCAGCACAGCTCTCTGCGATCGCTCCGACACACTCCCAAAAGTCACACACTCCCAATCCTGCTGCGACCCAGTGGACAGGATGGTAGGCTGCATCGCAACAAGATGGCCGCCGGGAAGGCCCGACTCGTATTGGGGCCGGGACCCAGGGACAAGCGCCTCGAGGTCCACGTCGCTGGAGACAGGGGTCCGGGGGCAGGCACAAATTCAGCCGTTGCGTGGACACGGGCAACGGTCGTCCCCACCACGGACCAGCTCCCGCGAAAATCCGGGAGCAGCCCGCAAGGATCAGGGCGAGCTAGGGGCGGCGTCCGGGCAGCTCACCGTCAAAGGCAGGGGCAAGCACTGAAGAATCTGAGAATTGCACCCCCGGGCATGCCCTCGGTCCGCTACGCTTAGCAGTGGGAGCGACCACGGCGAAATGCAGGCCGAGGGTAGCACCGCTCCGGTGGACCGACTCCACCCAGTCACCACAGGCCGCTGTTGTTGAACTGCCACCCGGCCAAGGCGTCCACTCGAGGTCCCGGCTCCGGGGCTGCACGGGCCGCAAAGTTCAACTGCAGATTTCTCCGGCGGTACAGCAGCCAGAAACCTCGGAGTCACACGATCGGTTGCCACTCTCATTCACAAACACGATCTCATAGCGCAGACTGAGGATCTCGTGCAGGATATCCGTGCGGGATGCGGAGGTTCACGGAGCCGGGAATCTACGCTGCCGTCCCGGTCGCCATCTTGGCTCCTCCTTGTTTGTTGAATAAGTGCTGGTGATTATGGTTTGGAGTCCAGGTGATGGTTTTGATTGTACTTTGTGGATTGCTATTTTACTAGTCTACTCCAAGGAACACTCGTCTCCCAGTCCTTCCTCTCTTCACCCTGTGCTCTTAGTTTGCCTGCAATCCTACTTAACGGGGTCCCATATCCAGCATTCTAAGGTTTTTTAAATGCTAATTCCTAACTATAACATGTCTGAAACCTATGTTTTTTTCAGTGAATTTCAAAGGTTTTTTAAATGATAATTTTTAAATGTAATAATAGTTAAATGTACTTTTTATGCTGATTTTCTACAATTTTTTTAACTGTTTATTTTTACATATTTTATTTTTTAAATTACATTATATATTTTTAATATAAATGGAAATAAAAATGTATTTTAAAATATTGAAACTGAAATATTGTTTTTTTTTGTTTTATATTTTTATTTTAATATATTTATATTAATTTCTTTATTGTATTTTTTTATTTGTTTTTTTGGAGTAGCGCACCCAAAGCGTACCTTTCTTGATCCCTACGCAGAACCTAGCCGCCATTTTAGAAATGTTGTGAAGGATCCGAGTAGGGTGTGCGACGGGTGCGTATTTTCTGAGATGTGCGCAATCGCTATGTGACCGGTACGCACTCCAGCTCCCGCGCATTCGCGACACATGCGCATTACTGTACGCGACGCTTGCGCGCTTCCGTGTGATGTCATATACTTGTTCGACGCGGTGGGTGCGCACTTCCGCGAATTTTTTTTTTGTCTAAAATTATATAGATGTCATTAATATACATATTAGGGCAAGACATTAAGCGATTCAGAAAAATAATATTTTTTACTTGTAATAAACTAATATTACTTTTAAATGCAATTTTGCGAAGTCGCGTTGGGTGCGTGCTGCCTGTGCGCAGGGTGCGCGGACCCCATGTGACCTGAAATAAAAAGATTTGATTGGTTCATAAGATTTCCCATTCTAACTATTGAAGGACCCCACCCATTTCCATCATTCTTCTATGAGCTTCTTTGGAGAGTCATCTCTGAGCTTGGAAGAACCTATTCCCATTACTTTTTTTTGGGTGTTTTTGAGAATAAAACCAATATCATGGCTTCAGGACAACAGCCACAGGACCAGGAGGAACATTCTTCAGAGGAAGAATTTTTACCAGAAGCTCCACGGCCACAAAGGCCAGTATCGGTGGTGTGGAAGTTTTTCACCTTTCCGGAGGGGCAGAAGAAAGTGAACGCCACCAAAGTAACCTGCAAGATCTCTGAGCGTGTCTTGTCCCGAGGTAGTGCCTCGATGTATAAACACCTGAAGCCTCTGCATCCAGTGAATCTGGCTCGGGAGGAGAGCACAACAGAACCCTCCACCTGCAGTGCTTGGTGCCTCTGGCAGTTCTACATCACCATCACCACCGGACATACGTCCTGAATTTGCTCTACTGAAGCAGCACTGCGTAAAGTGCAATAAACTAATATCCCATGGAGAGCAGTCTGTTGAAGCAGTGTGTGCGGCGCAACGAAATCATCGTTGCCAGACTTTTGTTTCCTTTTTTATGTTGGGAATGGCTGTTAATTCCTGAAGTTTCCTGTTTTTTTCATTCTTTTTTCATTTTTGGAGGGGAAAAACCACCAAAAAATACCAAATCGTTCATAAAAATACAAAAAAATCTATAAAAGAAAAAAAGAAGAAAAAAAAAAGTTCATTTTAGAACCGACTTCTCTGGTTAAAGAAATAACTTCATTTGTATGTTAATGTAGGAAAGTTTGTTTCAATGTATGTGTATAGCTTAATTGATTGAAAGAATGCATTAGTAGTGTATGGTGAATGTATAAGTGCAGAACTATAAGTGTGTCGGTTACTTAGGGGACTGCATGCATAGTGGATAGGGGTTTGAAGCAGTCAATGTGCTAAGGCCTTTGTTCACTACATGAGTACTTGGGTACTGACTGAATGATTAGAGTACTGCAAGGAGAGTGCCTGGGTGAATTTATAAGTGGTTGGGTTTTGGCGCAGTGAATGGATTAGTACATGGTGATGAATGGGTCACTGGAGGAGTGCAAGGGGAGTGACAGGGTGTTTCCTGGAAGTGTATAGATACTGACTGGGGAATTGAAGGTGTGAAAGACAAGTGTGTAGGTGGTTAGAGGACTGCATGCATAGTGGATAGGCATTTGAAGCAGTCCATGTGGTAAGGCCTGGCTCAGTGCATGAGTACTTGGGTACTGACTGAATGATTAGAGTACTGCAAGGAGAGTGCCTGGGTGAATTTATAAGTGTTTGGGTTTTGCTGCAGTGAATGGATTAGTACAGGGTGCTGAATGGGTCACTAGAGGAGTGCAAGGGGAGTGAGTCCTAGAGCCAGTCCTATGCTAAAAGACACTTAGAATACAGTTAAAACACATACATACACTAGGGAACAATATGTGTTGGGGTACCCCTGTAATTAGAATGACCTCCTCTGTAAGCCCCTAGTACATAATAAGGCAGGGGGATTAATACTACCTCTTAAAAAGCGCCACAGGGCACGTTTGCACACTGGTAAAGGGAGGGGGGCTAAGCTGACATGTGCAAACATACCCTGTGGACGTTTTAATTTGGGGGATAAAGTCCCCTTGAATCCAGAGTGTCCCTTGGTCCAACTTGCCCACCAGGTATCGACAGTTAGCGCCACAGAGCTGCGTTGCAGAGAGGTGTAAAAAGTGGCACTGCCTGGACCACCAAGCCGCAGGGCGTGTTTTCACAAGTCACCTCAGGCCCCGTCCCCTCCCTTCACCACTGTGTAAACGCACCCTGTGGCCGTTTTAAGTTGGGAGATTAAGTCCCCTTGAATCCTGAGGGTTGCTAGGGTGAAACTAGCCCCCTAGGTACCTCCAGTAAGCGCCGTTGCAGAGAGGTGTAAAAAGGGGCACGGATTGCACCACCTCTCTGCTACGCAGCACAGTGTCACTTACTGGAAGCACCTGGTGGGCTATTTGGCTCCCAGGGGCCCTCAGGATTGAAGGGGAGGTGTTCAGAGAGATGTGTTCAGAGGCCACGCCCCTTTTTACAACACTCTGCAACACAGCTCCGTGGAGCTTACTGGAGGTACCTGACGGGCTAGTTGGCCCCCAGGGACCCTCAGTATTGAAGAGGAATTAATTCCTCAACTTAAAACGTGCTACAGGGCGTGTTTGCACACATGGCACCTCAGGCCCACCCCCTCCCTTCACCACTGTGCAAATGCGCCCCGTGGCACGTTTTAAGTTGGGGGATTAACTCCCCTTGAATCCTGTGGGTCCCTGGGGTGCAACTAGCCCACCAGCTACCTCCATTAAGCGCCACAGAGCTGCGTTGCAGAGAGGTGTAAAAAGGGGCGTGGCCTCAGAACACCTCTCTGAAACGCAGCCCCCTGGCGCATACTGGAGGTTCCTGGTGGGTTAGTTGGCCCCCAGGGACTCCCAGTATTCAAGGGGAATTTGTGCCCCATCTGCATACGCGCCAGGGGGTGCGTTTGCAGAGTGCTGCAAGGAGAGGGCGTGGCCTCCAGCGCGATGCCCAGAGAATGAACCATGGAAGGAGACACAGACTCCAGGCAGTTCGGATACGGCATCTGTTTTATTTAATCAGATCAGCCTCAATCCCATAGTAAAAAACAGAGACGCGTTTCGCCTGCGCAGCAGGCTTTGTCAATCTAAATGGCGCCATGCAAAAGTGAGTATATATAACCCTCCCCTTCCATAAAATCAGGGTCGACATAGACGATAGACTATACAATTTTAAAGCTTAGCCTGTAAGTTCTGCCTATTACAACATATGTTGACTATGTAAATGTAAAAAATAAAAAAATAAGTACAACTAACAGCATAGTGCGCAAATCTTCCGAAATATGCATGCACTGAAGATTTATGTATCGTCCACCCTTAGATGAAGCATGTCCTAGTGACAACTCGTAGAGCACTGGTATGTTTTTCTAATGTGACGCCAAAGCTCTCAAAACAAACTGCCCTTCCTGAAATGCAAACCAATGTATGCACATTTTCAAAAAAATCATGCTTGTAAATATCCCCTCCAAAGTCCCTTGGCAAAACATACGATGCAATTAATATGAAGAAACACCGGAAATCGCTCCGTCAGTAAATCGCCTTTGACCTGTGTTTTAAGAGCAAAAGTTCACTTCAGCTCCGTTCCTGTGATCTCCAGTCAGAATAGTTTTCATTCTCAGGCATATATAATAAAATATTAAATATTAAATATGTTAAATAATAAAATAAATATAAAAAAGCAAGTAGATTTAAAATCCATTTTAACAAATAAACTTAATTAAAAAAGTTAAACACATACATAATAATTAATATATATGTATTAATTTACTTTAAAACAGTTAATAAACTATTAATTTTAATTTATTTTATCAGTTTAAAATGATATAAAAATATATATGTATCAACAACATAAAATCTAATAAATAAAAAAATTCTGTCATGAATTAAAACATTACACTATTTTAAAATCTTTAAACTTAAATTTCCCACTCCAGTCAGTGCAACAGTAGGGAAAGTGTCAGATAGCATTGGGGTAACAATTACTATTCCAACTCCAGTGAGTGCAACAGTAGGAAAAGTGTTGGATTGTGGAGGGGTAAAAATGACTATTCCCACTCCAGTGAGTGCAATAGTAGGGAAAGGGTTGGCTAGCGGAGGGGTAAAAATTACTATTCCCACTCCAGTGAGTGCAACAGTAGGGAAAGTGTTGGATAGTGGAGGAGTAACAATTACTATTCCAACTCCAGAGTTTGCAACAGTAGGAAAAGTGTTGGATCGTGGAGGGGTAAAAATTACTATTCCCACACCAGTGAGTGAAACAGTAGGGAAAGTGTTGGATAGTGGAGAGGTAAAAATTACTATTCCCACTCCAGTGAGTGTAACAGTAGGGAAAGTGTTGGATAGTGGGTGAGAAAAAATGTGCAATTCCCACTCCAATCAGTACAACAGTAGGAAGAGTGTTGGATAGTGGGGAGGTAAAAATTACTATTCCCACTCTAGTCAGTGCAACAGAAGGGAAATTGTTGGATTGCGGAGGGGTAAGAATTACTATTCCCACTCCAATATTTGTAACAGTAGGGAAAGTGTTGGATAGCGGAGGGATAAAAATTACTATTCCCACTCCAGTCAGTTCAAAAACAAACAAAATATTAACAAAATTAAAATAAATAGATAAAATAAATAAATAAAAAATATGTATATATGCTAAAAATGAAAATGCAAATGTATTTAATATTTTTTAATACAAAATATGATAATGTTAAACACATATGACAAATACCCATACATATTATAATAAATAAAATAAAAAATAATTTTCAAACACATTAATATTTTTTATTAGAAATTATTTAGAAACAAAAACATTAATTATTAAATTCATTTACTTTTTTTATTTCCTACCCTGTAACACCACACAATTCACAATCCACATCTATTTTTTTTAAATGTATTTCCATAATTAACATAATTAATTACCAATTAAATAAATATTAAGCAAAAAACAAATAAAAACTCATAAAAATGAATTAACTTCCCACGCTTCTCCTATAATCCCCAAAACCCACAGCTAAAATTAAACTGTACAAATTAATTACACAATGCAAACTTATTTACAATTAAAAAACTAGTATTGAACAACTAATTACAAAGTAAGTATAATTAATTTACTCTCCACCCTTTACCCCTATAAAAGAAAAACCCACACACAAAAAATATAAACAGTTTACCCTAATTAAATATCAATCAATTCATTAATATAAATTAACAACTAATTATCAATCAAAAGTAAATTACTTCCCACCCTTTACCCCATAAACCCCACAACCCACACCTAAAAGAAATTACACAATTACCACAATTAATTACCAATTAATTATTTAATATTAATTAACAACTAATTAATACATAATTACATATAAATTACTTCACACAATTAACACTATAAAATCTGAATTAAATAAATATCAATAAATACAAAATAAACATTAATTTATTATAATTAAATTACTTCCTACCCTATTCCCCTATAATCCCACAACGGAACTAAACATTTTTACACATATAATAAAAAAACATAAACAATACTTATACAAAGAAACATACATCACATACATTTAAAATAAAAACTAAAATACATAACACTAATTAGAAAATCGATATTTTGAACAACTACATTTTTGCAAACGATATTAATGACTTCAATATTTTTTTAAACGATATATCTTACCTTAAACTCAATATTTTTGACCACGTCCTTCTTGCTGTCAATATTTCTGTGTCACGATATTTCCAACTCGATAATTGTGTTAGTCGACATTTCCAACTCGATATTCTGTCTGCATACCAAAGGAAGGGCACTATGTGATTATCCACGACAAATTAGATGAATCAACTTTGTATTAGGCAACATCTGTGCCCCCAATTTTAATCAACATATCAGTGATACTAGCTAAAGGTCCACAAATCCCAGCAGTATTGGATGGTGATTGTGCCAAGATATTGATCACAGGCGTGAAAAGTATTAATCAATTCAGAGCACTTTCATAGTCACAAGTCAGTGGCCAGTGGAATGCGTAAACATTAAACAATTATTACATTTGCCTCAGGCATTCTGGGTGTTTCCGTATTCTATACAATCACTGATGCCACATTGTCTGCCTATATGATGCTCTTTCTATATGATGCCTAGTTACTGTAGCTGCCTGCTGCCCTGTGAAATAGGTAATCTGACCCATGGGATTCTTTACCCTGAACAGAAGAAGCACGCCATGTGAGACATATTCAGTGAATAAAACTAGGGGAGGACAATGCCTATATTTATGGAAGAAACTCAAGATGAGGCTATTTCTGAAGCCTTTAAGACAAGATGGCCGGCCCTCTACACTGCTTTGCTCATCTTTTATTTCTATGCTGTTGGCTCTTTGCTGGAGTATTTAGTCTTGTCCTCTCAGGTTTCTTTTATATTGTCCAGTGGCTTCTGGGCAGAAGGAAGTGCAGGACACATCATAAACAAGCATTTACAATGCAATGGTCTCGGCATTGGTAAAGTTCGAGCTATTGGCATTGCTCATGACATTATTTTTGTTTATGTTTTTAAAACATTTAAAGAAACGGCATTGTCATGAGCAATGCCAATAGCTCTAACTTTAACAATGCCGAGACCGTTGCATTGTAAATGCTTGTTTCGCAGAGCACTGGCTCTTTTTATGGTTGTCAGTTAATCGCACCTAGATGTCTGCTATAACACATCCATTCAGATTTTATCTATTTAGCTTTCCAATTCATCTCAGAGTGTTCCTTTCCTTGCTAGCCAGCGGGTGCCCCTGGCACCGAGCAGCGTGCGCGTTACAACAACAAACAAGAAACCGAACCAAGTACGTGAACAGAAGAAAGCTGGCACAAAAAGGAAGAGCCCTGGCAGAGATGACAATTGGCTGACAGATCGCACTATACGTCGTAGTGTTGTGTTGTTTATGTATTCTGTGCGTTTACTTTACAGCATATTAGTGTAGTTAAGTTTAGGGTTTCATGAAAATTGGGGCAAAAATTGCTCAAAGGTTCGTCTAGCTGAGTCCTATGGGGCGTACTGAACATTTTATTCCAGAAGGCTGGGGTACTAACAAGGAAACGGAGGGTCCCTGACGCGGTATCTTAATTTCTAAAAAAAGAGACCCACACAGGTGCCCCAACGTCTCTACGGCGGCTGGAAAACACTCGCTACTATTGGCTGATGGCCACGCTCGACTTTAGAAGCGTGGCCGTACCACTTCTAGGTCGCCTCGCGCCGGCTAACCCTGGCAGAGGAAGTTCGCACTTTCGTTACAGGCTCTGCTCCCTGTCAAGTTCAACTCAGTGACTCTCGCGCACGTTCCCTCATTCGCACACTTACGCAGCGGGCTGTACGGACTCCGTGATGGCTGTGGTATTGACGTTTAAGGGTGCTGAGGACGAAAGAGACCGCACACGATGATTCCGGGGCTGATATTCAGGGGCGGGGCTTCCGGGTCACGCCTACCCAAGCATGCGCTGTGAATAACACATAGGCCGTCGCCACTTTAACTATGGGTACTGAGCACGCGCAGTGTGCATAGTTGAAGTCTGCAGGATTCCCAAAACACGAGGCGCGCGCGTACAGCCACCCAAGACCAGAAAAGGAAACTCTTTTGCGAGTTCTGAGACACAGAATGACTCCTGCGCGGACGCCCATCCTCTGACGCCATCTTTACTGTGGGTAAACGCAACGATGACTTTATCTAACTTATCTAATCCCGTGTAGTTCATGAGGAGTTTGAAGACATTCTTCCAGGGCCGAAATAGTCACTTTCACCTCTCTCTTTAATACTCCTTGAAATGTCTGCCGCATGCCCAGTCTAAACAAGCCGAGGGCACCGGAAGACACCACCGCCTTTCTCCGAGGCAGAGCAGAAATGCCTCGGAGAAAGGCAGCGGCATTTTCGGATTCGGGGGCGTGTTTTGCTGTTGTCTCCTCCTTGAGACTTCTTGCAAAAAACACGCCCCCGATCCGAAAAGGACGGGGCCTAATCGGAATGACTGACCTCTTCTCCAATGGCTGGCCAGCATTCAAGAGGCCAGCCAATGGAGAACAGGGGAGAAGAGGGCCGGGTTCAAGCCCCTCTTCTCCAAGTCATTAAATCTCGGAGCGAGACTGCGCAAGCGCAGCCTTCGCAGCCGAGACCTAAAAACAAGGAATAACTTCTTCACTGCACTGACCCGGTAAGCCGATCCTTCACACTCATTCTTTCATAGAAGTTAGTAATTTAATACACTTACACTCACCAATATGGCTTCTTAAACACTTGTTTAGCTGGCCCGTTATGCAGGTATGTATTTATAAAGTTATAATTGAGTGGTGGAGAATGAAACCAACCATTGAGTCTAGAGGCATAGACTTAAAAAAGTTCTTCCTCTACAAAGACACACTGGCATCGACTACAGCCCTGAAGGAACCTCACTTCATTTAAAAGTGCTGAATCCTTACCGCGGATCAGTCGATAGGGGATAAATTTTAGTCTCCTAATTCCTCCAGCATTGCATCAGACCCACTACTGAGAGGTATCGTTTATCATTCCTCTTATCTAATACCAACTCAGAACACTCCATTCCGTTTTTGGTTATTTTGGATCATAGCACTGCCTTTTTACTCGACCTGCCCTGAAGACGCTCATATCTGGGCGAAACGCGTTGGCTGTTCTGTTTCTGTACCAGGAGCACATCTTGAATGAAAACCAAAAGAATCTTAAACAACGTCGTGAAAATTCTTCTCTGTATCTCCTC
Source organism: Triturus cristatus (assembly GCF_964204655.1). Taxonomy (NCBI): domain Eukaryota; kingdom Metazoa; phylum Chordata; class Amphibia; order Caudata; family Salamandridae; genus Triturus; species Triturus cristatus. The sequence goes on along the minus strand of NC_140590.1, from coordinate 1,754,090,127 downwards.
AACTCATGGATTCACTGTGAATTATTTTCTGTAATATTGCCTCTCATACCCCTGTGTTAATTTTGATTATTTATGGTCATATAGCAGCTGGCCATCTGAGGCGGGCAATATCTCACTACCTTTGTGTGACTTTTCCAGGCAGTGCGGTCATCTATAACCCTGCTGCATGTTCTTTCTCTCCTCCTAAGGTATGATTTTACCTGTATCATATATCTGGATGCAATAACATAAATAGCAAAATACAAGTCAGGCGGCACAATCTGCTAAACACAGATTTTTAGTTGGTGTTTTTAAGCCACGCCATTAATTACTTTGGCCACTCCCCTTGGAGAGCCCCCGTAGTTTTTCCATCCCACTTACAGCCCTGGAGGGGACACTACAGGCAAGTAGGCCGTTTGTGGGATTGTTTTCCTAAGCAGGGGCTGTTTTCATGTATTACTTTGCTGACAGGAACAGATGCATGTTGTGACCTGCACACCATCTGTGAATCAAATATTCACAACCAGTCTGGCCAGTTTCCACCGAGGAATGAGAGCACGTGGTACAGGGAGGACTGAATTGAGATCCCAGCATGACAAAAAACCTGATTCTGTGTCTCTGCAATACAATGTACAGGTGAGAATTTAAAGGTAAGAGGCCCATCAGATGAGAATGCACAGGTGAATGGCCCATCGAATGAGAATGTACAGGTAAGGGCCCGCACACATAAGAGGCTCATTGGATGAGAAAGCATAGGTGAGGGACCCGTTGGATTAGACTGCACAGGTAAGGGCCCCATCGGATGAGCATGTACATGTAAGGGCCCATTGAATGAGAAAGCACAGGTAAGGGACCCATCAGATGAGAATGAACAGGTAAGGGCCCCATCGGATGAGCATGTACAGGTAAGGGCCCATCGGATGAAAAAGCACAGGTAAGGGACCCATCGAATGAGAATGTACAGGTAAGGGCCCGCACACATAAGAGGCTCATTGGATGAGAAAGCATAGGTGAGGGACCCGTTGGATTAGACTGCACAGGTAAGTGCCCCATCGGATGAGCATGTACAGGTAAGGGCCCATTGAATGAGAAAGCACAGGTAAGGGACCCATCGGATGAGAATGAACAGGTAAGGGCCCCATCGGATGAGCATGTACAGGTAAGGGCCCATCGGATGAGAAAGCACAGGTAAGGGACCCATCGAATGTGAATGTACAGACGAGGGGCCCATCAGATGAGAAAGCACAGGTAAGCATCCCATTGGATGAGAATGCACAGCTAAGGGGCCTGTTAGATGAGAATGCACAGGTAAGGGGCCCATCGGACGAGAAAGCACAGGTAAGGGGACCATCGGGTGAGATTGCCCATATAAGGAGCAGTTGGATGAGAAAGCACAGGTAAGGGGCCCATCAGATGACAATGCACAGGTAAGGGGCCCATCGAATCACAGTGCACAGGTAAGGGGCCAGTTGGATGAGAATGCAGAAGTAAGGGACACACCAGATGAGAATTCACAATTAAGAGGCCCCATCGGATGACAGTGCACAGGTAAGAGGCCCAGAGGATGAAAATGCACCGGTAAGGGGCCCATCTGATGAGAATTCACAGGTAAAGGGGCCCACCGATGAGAATGCACAGGTAAGTGGTCAGTCAGATGAGAATGTACAGGTAAGGAGCTCATTGGATGAGAATGCACAGGTAAAGGGCCCATCGGAGAAGATGCAAAGCTCAGCAGCGTTTGCAGGCAAAGAGTGTTGTGTTTCAGTTAAACAACCCCGTGTTTATTATTGAATAACAATCTAATCCTATGGGCACCGTGTTTGCAAATAAAGCCGTCAGGGAGCTGTAAACAGTCACTCCCTGGAAGGCATTGTCTGGCAGCAGCAGGAGGTGATGTCAGCGCCAGTTTTCTCTTCACTTTAAGGGACACCGCTGCCAAGACAAACATTACAGAACTGACAGACGCAGCGGGGGTGCAGTGTGCACGTAGCATCCGCTTCCCATAATCATGACCTCTGTTTCAATTTCATTCTGCGTAGATTTATAATTCCAGCCCAACTCATGTCGTTAATGCTTAACTAGGCACTTTCTGTCGAGTAAAGCAGTTCTCTGCGAGGTGCTTGCAAGCACCGCTCTTTCATTGTCACTCACTCTCCCCCCGACCTCGGGTTCACCTCTGCTTGCAAGCACCGCTCTTTCATTGTCACTCACTCTCCCCCCGACCTCGGATTCACCTCTGCAGGTGGAACATGATGCGATGACGTCCCTGAGACACACGTGATCCAATCGCCCTTGTCTTGGGTGTGCTCTGAAAAGGCTGCACATTACCTATCGGCTGCACGACACAATACTGCAGTCAGGAATGGATATCTGCTATGTCGTGACATAACATCGACTATGAAAATATCATCAATGTATGTGTAGATGTGCTGTTAACTCAGCCCTAATATCTACAGGTAGATGTTTTGATGCAATATTGCAATTGACATTGGCAAAGTTGTGCTCAATAAAAAGTAATTTACACCAGCTGTAATTTACCCCAGCTGTAATTTTCCCCAACTGTAATTTTCCCCAGCTATAATTTTCCCCAGCTATAATTTGTTCCTGCTGTAATTTTCTCAAACTGTGATTTCCCCCTGTGTGATTTGCCCCAGAAATGTATAGAGATGGGTTCACGAGAAGGCTGAAAGTCCTAAGGCTGCACACCTCAAGTATTCGTCAACAACACACAATCCATGCTTATTTTTACCCACATAAATCAAAAGTAAATTACTTCCCACCCTTTACCCCATAAACCCCACAACCCACACCTAAAAGAAATTACACAATTACCACAATTAATTACCAATTAATTATTTAATATTAATTAACAACTAATTATTACATAATGACATATAAATTACTTCCCACAATTAACACTATAAAATCTGAATTAAATAAATATCAATAAATACAAAATAAACATTAATTTATTATAATTAAATTACTTCCTACCCTATTCCCCTATAATCCCACAACGGAACTAAACATTTTTACACATATAATAAAAAAACATAAACAATACTTATACAAAGAAACATACATCACATACATTTAAAATAAAAACTAAAATACATAACACTAATTAGAAAATCGATATTTTGAACAACTACATTTTTGCAAACGATATTAATGACTTCAATATTTTTTTAAACGATATATCTTACCTTAAACTCAATATTTTTGACCACGTCATTCTTGCTGTCAATATTTCTGTGTCACGATATTTCCAACTCGATAATTGTGTTAGTCGACATTTCCAACTCGATATTCTGTCTGCATACCAAAGGAAGGGCACTATGTGATTATCCACGACAAATTAGATGAATCGACTTTGTATTAGGCAACATCTGTGCCCCCAATTTTAATCAACATATCAGTGATACTAGCTAAAGGTCCACAAATCCCAGCAGTATTGGATGGTGATTGTGCCAAGATATTGATCACAGGCGTGAAAAGTATTAATCAATTCAGAGCACTTTCATAGTCACAAGTCAGTGGCCAGTGGAATGCGTAAACATTAAACAATTATTACATTTGCCTCAGGCATTCTGGGTGTTGCCGTATTCTATACAATCACTGATGCCACATTGTCTGCCTATATGATGCTCTTTCTATATGATGCCTAGTTACTGTAGCTGCCTGCTGCCCTGTGAAATAGGTAATCTGACCCATGGGATTCTTTACCCTGAACAGAAGAAGCACGCCATGTGAGACATATTCAGTGAATAAAACTAGGGGAGGACAATGCCTATATTTATGGAAGAAACTCAAGATGAGGCTATTTCTGAAGCCTTTAAGACAAGATGGCCGGCCCTCTACACTGCTTTGCTCATCTTTTATTTCTATGCTGTTGGCTCTTTGCTGGAGTATTTAGTCTTGTCCTCTCAGGTTTCTTTTATATTGTCCAGTGGCTTCTGGGCAGAAGGAAGTGCAGGACACATCATAAACAAGCATTTACAATGCAATGGTCTCGGCATTGGTAAAGTTCGAGCTATTGGCATTGCTCATGACATTATTTTTGTTTATGTTTTTAAAACATTTAAAGAAACGGCATTGTCATGAGCAATGCCAATAGCTCTAACTTTAACAATGCCGAGACCGTTGCATTGTAAATGCTTGTTTCGCAGAGCACTGGCTCTTTTTATGGTTGTCAGTTAATCGCACCTAGATGTCTGCTATAACACATCCATTCAGATTTTATCTATTTAGCTTTCCAATTCATCTCAGAGTGTTCCTTTCCTTGCTAGCCAGCGGGTGCCCCTGGCACCGAGCAGCGTGCGCGTTACAACAACAAACAAGAAACCGAACCAAGTACGTGAACAGAAGAAAGCTGGCACAAAAAGGAAGAGCCCTGGCAGAGATGACAATTGGCTGACAGATCGCACTATACGTCGTAGTGTTGTGTTGTTTATGTATTCTGTGCATTTACTTTACAGCATATTAGTGTAGTTAAGTTTAGGGTTTCATGAAAATTGGGGCAAAAATTGCTCAAAGGTTCGTCTAGCTGAGTCCTATGGGGCGTACTGAACATTTTATTCCAGAAGGCTGGGGTACTAACAAGGAAACGGAGGGTCCCTGACGCGGTATCTTAATTTCTAAAAAAAGAGACCCACACAGGTGCCCCAACGTCTCTACAGCGGCTGGAAAACACTCGCTACTATTGGCTGATGGCCACGCTCGACTTTAGAAGCGTGGCCGTACCACTTCTAGGTCGCCTCGCGCCGGCTAACCCTGGCAGAGGAAGTTCGCACTTTCGTTACAGGCTCCGCTCCCTGTCAAGTTCAACTCAGTGACTCTCGCGCGTGTTCCCTCATTCGCACACTTACGCAGCGGGCTGTACGGACTCCGTGATGGCTGTGGTATTGACATTTAAGGGTGCTGAGGACGAAAGAGACCGCACACGATGATTCCGGGGCTGATATTCAGGGGCGGGGCTTCCGGGTCACGCCTACCCAAGCATGCGCTGTGAATAACACATAGGCCGTCGCCATTTAACTATGGGTACTGAGCACGCGCAGTGTGCATAGTTGAAGTCTGCAGGATTCCCAAAACACGAGGCACGCGCGTACGGCCACCCAAGACCAGAAAAGGAAACTCTTTTGCGAGTTCTGAGACACAGATTGACTCCTGCGCGGACGCCCATCCTCTGACGCCATCTTTACTGTGGGTAAACGCAACGATGACTTTATCTTACTTATCTAATCCCGTGTAGTTCATGTGGAGTTTGAAGACATTCTTCCAGGGCCGAAATAGTCACTTTCACCTCTCTCTTTAATACTCCTTGAAATGTCTGCCGCATGCCCAGTCTAAACAAGCCGAGGGCACCGGAAGACACCACCGCCTTTCTCCGAGGCAGAGCAGAAATGCCTCGGAGAAAGGCAGCGGCATTTTCGGATTCGGGGGCGTGTTTTGCTGTTGTCTCCTCCTTGAGACTTCTTGCAAAAAACACGCCCCCGATCCGAAAAGGACGGGGCCTAATCGGAATGACTGACCTCTTCTCCAATGGCTGGCCAGCATTCAAGAGGCCAGCCAATGAAGAACAGGGGAGAAGAGGTGCGAGTTCAAGCCCCTCTTCACCAAGTCATTAAATCTCGGAGCGAGACTGCGCAAGCGCAGCCTTCGCAGCCGAGACCTAAAAACAAGGAATAACTTCTTCACTGCACTGACCCGGTAAGCCGATCCTTCACACTCATTCTTTCATAGAAGTTACTAATTTAATACACTTACACTCACCAATATGGCTTCTTAAACACTTGTTTAGCTGGCCCGTTATGCAGGTATGTATTTATAAAGTTATAATTGAGTGGTGGAGAATGAAACCAACCATTGAGTCTAGAGGCATAGACTTAAAAAAGTTCTTCCTCTGCAAGGACACACTGGCATCGACTACAGCCCTGAAGGAACCTCACTTCATTTAAAAGTGCTGAATCCTTACCGCGGATCAGTCGATAGGGGATTAATTTTAGTCTCCTAATTCCTCCAGCATTGCATCAGACCCACTACTGAGAGGTATCGTTTATCATTCCTCTTATCTAATACCAACTCAGAACACTCCATTCCGTTTTTGGTTATTTTGGATCATAGCACTGCCTTTTTACTCGACCTGCCCTGAAGACGCTCATATCTGGGCGAAACGCGTTGGCTGTTCTGTTTCTGTACCAGGAGCACATCTTGAATAAAAACCAAAAGAATCTTAAACAACGTCGTGAAAATTCTTCTCTGTATCTCCTCAACTCATGGATTCACTGTGAATTATTTTCTGTAATATTGCCTCTCATACCCCTGTGTTAATTTTGATTATTTATGGTCATATAGCAGCTGGCCATCTGAGGCGGGCAATATCTCACTACCTTTGTGTGACTTTTCCAGGCAGTGCGGTCATCTATAACCCTGCTGCATGTTCTTTCTCTCCTCCTAAGGTATGATTTTACCTGTATCATATATCTGGATGCAATGACATAAATAGCAAAATACAAGTCAGGCGGCACAATCTGCTAAACACAGATTTTTAGTTGGTGTTTTTAAGCCACGCCATTAATTACTTTGGCCACTCCCCTTGGAGAGCCCCCGTAGTTTTTCCATCCCACTTACAGCCCTGGAGGGGACACTACAGGCAAGTAGGCCGTTTGTGGGATTGTTTTCCTAAGCAGGGGCTGTTTTCATGTATTACTTTGCTGACAGGAACAGATGCATGTTGTGACCTGCACACCATCTGTGAATCAAATATTCACAACCAGTCTGGCCAGTTTCCACCGAGGAATGAGAGCACGTGGTACAGGGAGGACTGAATTGAGATCCCAGCATGACAAAAAACCTGATTCTGTGTCTCTGCAATACAATGTACAGGTGAGAATTTAAGGTAAGAGGCCCATCAGATGAGAATGCACAGGTGAATGGCCCATCGAATGAGAATGTACAGGTAAGGGCCCGCACACATAAGAGGCTCATTGGATGAGAAAGCATAGGTGAGGGACCCGTTGGATTAGACTGCACAGGTAAGGGCCCCATCGGATGAGCATGTACATGTAAGGGCCCATTGAATGAGAAAGCACAGGTAAGGGACCCATCGGATGAGAATGAACAGGTAAGGGCCCCATCGGATGAGCATGTACAGGTAAAGGCCCATCGGATGAGAAAGCACAGGTAAGGGACCCATCGAATGAGAATGTACAGGTAAGGGCCCGCACACATAAGAGGCTCATTGGATGAGAAAGCATAGGTGAGGGACCCGTTGGATTAGACTGCACAGGTAAGTGCCCCATCGGATGAGCATGTACAGGTAAGGGCCCATTGAATGAGAAAGCACAGGTAAGGGACCCATCGGATGAGAATGAACAGGTAAGGGCCCCATCGGATGAGCATGTACAGGTAAGGGCCCATCGGATGAGAAAGCACAGGTAAGGGACCCATCGAATGTGAATGTACAGACAAGGGGCCCATCAGATGAGAAAGCACAGGTAAGCATCCCATTGGATGAGAATGCACAGCTAAGGGGCCTGTTAGATGAGAATGCACAGGTAAGGGGCCCATCGGACGAGAAAGCACAGGTAAGGGGACCATCGGGTGAGATTGCCCATATAAGGAGCAGTTGGATGAGAAAGCACAGGTAAGGGGCCCATCAGATGACAATGCACAGGTAAGGGGCCCATCGAATCACAGTGCACAGGTAAGGGGCCAGTTGGATGAGAATGCAGAAGTAAGGGACACACCAGATGAGAATTCACAATTAAGAGGCCCCATCGGATGACAGTGCACAGGTAAGAGGCCCAGAGGATGAAAATGCACCGGTAAGGGGCCCATCTGATGAGAATTCACAGGTAAAGGGGCCCACCGATGAGAATGCACAGGTAAGTGGTCAGTCAGATGAGAATGTACAGGTAAGGAGCTCATTGGATGAGAATGCACAGGTAAAGGGCCCATCGGAGAAGATGCAAAGCTCAGCAGCGTTTGCAGGCAAAGAGTGTTGTGTTTCAGTTAAACAACCCCGTGTTTATTATTGAATAACAATCTAATCCTATGGGCACCGTGTTTGCAAATAAAGCCGTCAGGGAGCTGTAAACAGTCACTCCCTGGAAGGCATTGTCTGGCAGCAGCAGGAGGTGATGTCAGCGCCAGTTTTCTCTTCACTTTAAGGGACACCGCTGCCAAGACAAACATTACAGAACTGACAGACGCAGCGGGGGTGCAGTGTGCACGTAGCATCCGCTTCCCATAATCATGACCTCTGCTTCAATTTCATTCTGCGTAGATTTATAATTCCAGCCCAACTCATGTCGTTAATGCTTAACTAGGCACTTTCTGTCGAGTAAAGCAGTTCTCTGCGAGGTGCTTGCAAGCACCGCTCTTTCATTGTCACTCACTCTCCCCCCGACCTCGGGTTCACCTCTGCTTGCAAGCACCGCTCTTTCATTGTCACTCACTCTCCCCCCGACCTCGGATTCACCTCTGCAGGTGGAACATGATGCGATGACGTCCCTGAGACACACGTGATCCAATCGCCCTTGTCTTGGGTGTGCTCTCAAAAGGCTGCACATTACCTATCGGCTGCACGACACAATACTGCAGTCAGGAATGGATATCTGCTATGTCGTGACATAACATCGACTATGAAAATATCATCAATGTATGTGTAGATGTGCTGTTAACGCAGCCCTAATATCTACAGGTAGATGTTTTGATGCAATATTGCAATTGACATTGGCAAAGTTGTGCTCAATAAAAAGTAATTTACCCCAGCTGTAATTTTCCCCAGCTATAATTTGCCCCAGCTATAATTTGTTCCTGCTGTAATTTGCTCAAACTGTGATTTCCCCCTGTGTGATTTGCGCCAGAAATGTATAGAGATGGGTTCACGAGAAGGCTGAAAGTCCTAAGGCTGCACACCTCAAGTATTCGTCAACAACACACAATCCATGCTTATTTTTACCCACATAAACTAAGCAAATTGGATAACACGGCCGATGCTACTGGTGCACAATGCTGTCAACTTCAAGATATTGTGATGCATATATTTTTTAACTTCACGTTAGCAGCTCCTGTCAGATTATCCTCAGATACATCAGCCTGATGGGGGAGAGAGGGTGGTCAAAACTTCAGCACAGAGGAAATGGTGTTTGATAATGCGAAGACGGACCAAGCAGTGCATGAATCCTCCTTCCCAATACCTCAGTCAAGCTTCTGTTTGCCGTACATTGGATCAGGTCTGTACGGAGGTGTATGTTGGGATGGGCTCCAAGATTTTTTTACCACACTCGACATACGAAGTTGCCCCTTCGTGCACAAAAACAATCCTGCCTTCAACACAGGTACCCTTGCGGGTGCCTTCTTTGGCGCTAGGCTGCCAAAATTGTACCAGTGCAAGGGAAAAGGACAGGATTGCGCCGTATTTGCCACACAGCCAACATGAGCAAGGAGTTCTACAGCATCACTAACAACTCACCTAACTGTTCAGTATGTTTTATTTAACCTTGAGCGCTCATGTCTTTCGCAAATGTAATAAGCAAGTTGCAAACAAATGCACTTGTGTGTTCCACAGGTGGGCGGAACAATAATAGGGGACAGAGACAAAGCTTAATTGATGCAAGCTCAGATTTTAGCTGACAGTCAGGCGAAAAAGATGGAGGTCTGGACTTTGAAACAACTTTAGCTGTCTTTGCAAACTGTTTCTTCAACATATAGGCTACCAGGGCTTTTGATCACAGCCTTCATCCGTTGCTGTCAAACTGTCAAATAAACGTTGCTTCTTAAATCACGGTGGATCAGATCAGAGAACTTCAGCCATTGGGTCCCATCTGTGTCAGTAGAGGCCGCCCGCTTAGGCACATGCGGTCATCTACGAAGCAAACAGTGCACTTTAGTGCCCGGGCTCATGGGGCACTGTTGCCTCTTATTTTTTTTTTTTTCTGGTGAGGGCCTGTCAGCTCACAGAGTCGCTGGTAAAGTGTGCCAAAAGCCATTCAAAGATGGCTGCCTGTACGTGTGCATGCCTAAGTGCACAAGCACAAACAACCATCTTGAAATGGTTTTTTGTCAGACTTTATAACATAAGGCAATTCATGATGGCTGTCCATGCATACATATGTATCATCTTTGAATGTTGGATACTTATGGTCTATGACAGCTAGCTGCACACATGTTTCTGATTATTGAGACTACTGAGGGGTGAGAGACTCCACTTGACTGATGGCCCTAAAGAGCCTAAACCCAAAAGAGCCGGAACCCTACAAATACCACAAAGAAGAAGCTATGAAGAGCACCTGCGTGTGCCAAATATATGATATTACCAGGAAATGATCTGTATTTACCAGGAATTCATTTGTGAGAAGACACATACTTGCCTTCAAGAAAGAAACCACCTGAAACACAGCTCTGGAAACCTGGGGGCTTATTTATGAGCCCCTGCGTCACTTTTACGGCACCAGTGCGTCACTTTTTGTGACGCACCAGTGGCGTAAAACATGCGCCATGTTGCACCATATTTACGAAGTGACGCATCTAGGTAGATGCGTCACTTCATAAACCCCTGCGCTACATTATACCTGCGCCAGGTATAATGTATGCAGGGTGGGCGTACCCCCGCAAGAAAGGGTCGTAGGAGTGGCGCAGCGAAATCTATGAGATTTCGCTGCGTCACTTCTAGGACGCCAATGCGTCAAAACCTTACGCCTGCCTCATGGCAGGTGTAAGGGTGACGCAGGCCCTTCAAGCCCCATGTGAAAGGAACATTGCTGGAGTTGCGTCAGGCTTCCGACACAACTCCAGCAATGCGCCACTTTTTGCGCCGACAGATACGTCAGTTATACTGACGTATCTGTCCTTTCTTGAGACATGATGCATCATATTATTAATATGACGCATTATTGGTGTCGCAAGGAGGCCGCACTGAGAAGTGACGCATCGCTGCTTTCACGCAGCGATGCGTCACTTCTCATAAATGAGGCCCCAAGCCTAGAAAGACCAGTGCTTGTATGGGAGTACAAGTCTTAATTGAACAAAAACTGTGTGAGAACAGTGCACACCGTCCGAAGACCCAAATAACGTCTGAAGCCATAACCGGTCTCACTGAAGAGAAAGATATGCATACACTTTCTTTTAAAACTTAATGAGAAGTGAAACTGAAATACAAAGGAGTGGGTGGTAAGTAAAAACGTGGCACCAGGGTGGTGGTTAGGAAAGGAGACAGTGGCATCAATGTACTGGATGGGTGTAGTCTATCAAAAGAGGTGAGGCCACTCCCTGACATTTGACACCATCACCCCCTCCCTGAGACACTCTAGTACAGAGCATTACAGGAACCTGAACTTGAGCATGGGATAGCCCCTGTGCCAGCGGGGTGCTGGCCTGGGGTAAGATAAGGGTCATTTAATGTGGACCACTTGCTAAGAGATCTGTTTTCAGGGTCAAGAAACTGCTGGCACAGGTTACCAGTCTAACAGCGTAAAAAGCCGGTTAAACTTTATACGATGTAAAACGGATTGTGACAAGCAAGCTAATGTGCACTTTGTCTAGAGAAAATTTACTTTGAAACTGAGAAAAAGTTGCAGTACCAACACCGTAAAAGTTTGCTTGGATGTGTAGTCATAGAAGAGATTGAGTTACAATGTATTCGACACGTTTTATGAATGAAATGTTTTATTACTTTAACAAAATCATTACGAAAAGTATTAATAAAATGTTTGCCATAGTGGAAATTAAAAAAATAATTCTTATTGTAAATGAGGCTCACAAGCAAATGTGCTAAGATCGACAGTGAAAACTAGCATCTTTAGCTTCATTATTGTAATGCACCACGGAGTAAAGAAAGTGGTGCAAAATTAATACATAATGTTGTGTATGGATGAAACCGTCAGCAATGATGCTTCATACTAATAGGTTATTAGATTTGTTAGAACGATCAACATATATTAGCTTTTGAGAATATTTCATATGTATGCACTTTTTAAAATTGTAGTAATAGGCCATACTTAGAGTGGATTCTTTCTATGCAATATTCATTGACAAAAATATTATTCTTTTCTCATATGCTATGCTTATTGAAATTTGTTATGCTTGAATTTAATTATTATTTTGCTAAGAGAGAAATGCTAACTTTAAATGCATTGAATTGCCTTTTTCCTCCAGGTTTGCATTTTTCACAGTTGATGGACTTTTGCTACGATTCTTCAAATGTTACTTTATCTCTTTTCTTCCTAACCACAGTCCTAAATGTGATGCTACTTTTTCTCTGCCTCTTTGTGTGAAAGCGTGGGAACTCTCTTCTTACTTCAACTCATGAAGAGCAACAAAGTAAATACATTCTGTGTTGACTAACCTGTGCGGACAGATTGGACAATACTTTACAGAACAAACCTGCTAGTGAAACACACAGAGGCCGAGACGGTTCTGCAAACATATTGCATCAGTTCGGTTTATTTAGAGACTTCACAATACTAAACATTTCCTTTGAACTGACTTCTTGGAAGAGAGAAGCAAGGTGTTATATGTGGTTTTCGTCGAACTTAAATAATCCTTCCACCAATCCTGTTCCAAAGGTTTGCAATCACTTCAGAGGCAGAGGGGCGGGGCCAGCGACTCTAGGATAAATTTAAAGGGACCAGACAGCTATTAATGCAACTAAGTCAAAGGCAGGATGGGACGAGCTAACGCATCACATGGGGAAATGGTGAGGGCCCGCCCACAGCAACTATAACCTCGAGTCATTAACCACTGCGAAAACACACTTCAACTCGGCTGCCTGCGTCAGGCGTTCCCGTGATATGTTTAGCGACAAAGAACAAACAGCTGTCCATGTTGGATCAGCATGCTTTATATCAAGCTGTGTTAAATAATAATATTAATAATAATAATGATAATGATAATAAGGATAATGGTAATAACAATAATAACAATAATAATGAGTATAATACAACTACTAATAATGATAATAACAAAAATAATAAGGATAATGGCAATTACAATAATAATGAGTATAATACAACTACTAATAATGATAATAACAAAAATAATAAGGATAATGGCAATAACAATAAAAAAAGATAAAATAATAATAGCAACAATAACAATAACAACAGCAATAATAGTAGTAGTAATAATAATAATCATAATAATAATAATAATATAATAATAATGATAATAATAACAATGGTAATAACAATAACAGCAATAATAATAATGATTACAACACTGATAACAACAACAACAATGATAATAATAATACTAATAATAAAGATGATAATGGTAATAACAATAATAGTTATGATGGCAATAATAATAACAATAATAATAATTATTGTTATTAATATTACAATAAGAATAATGTGTATTTACTGAATAGATATTTAGGGGCTCGCTGTATATGACCCTCACTGATACTTCAGTAATGGTTTATGTTTGTGCCGGATGTGCAGATGTAAATGAAAGCTTTCCAGAAAAGGTGAAGACTCAAAGGGTCATTTATTGTTTGGTGGAACAAGTGGCTCTACGATTATCAACTGGCACTTCCATTCAGCAAATCTGCCACATTTGACAAAGTCGCAAGTGTTTGGAGGCAGGCTAAACTGGGGGGTGGGTATCATACGGCACCCTGGGTATTTGCATTGTGGAAGTAGCATCATGACAGGGCATGCTTTATTCTTTGTGCCTTTATGGCAATTCCTGCGACCAGGAGATGGTTTGTCCTCCGGGGATAACAGCAGGAGCAGGACCCTGCTTGGAGTGCTTGGCGACCACGTATGTCCATCAATGAAAGGGACGATTGCCTTACCTTAGGGCTGGCGGTGCTTCTCTGTACAGCACATGACTGCATGTATGTTTCATGGAGTGAAACAGTCGATTCTTACATTTACTTAGGCTTGTTCTGGCCTTTAATCAATTTTCACAACATATCAAAACATTTCGATTTTTTCAAATACCGCTTTTTTCTGAATGTTGTTTTTTCTGTCCTGCTTCTAACAATCAGGGCCATCTTTTATCACAGGGGAGCTGGGCCCACCCCCAGTGCACCGGCCTCCAGAGGGGCGCAGGAGCTGCCTGCAGCATCTCCCTCTGTACTGGCTGTTGCTGGAGCAGAGTTTTCTGTTAGAAAATTCTGGGGCTTTTGAAGCTCTGGCATGTCCATGCGTTTTATTAATTATTAATAGTTAATGATTAATTATTTGTCTTGTGTAAGTATGTTTTTATTAACCAACCTGTTTGTTTTAACACGGAAGGGGATTATACATGGGTTAGCGTGTATGTGCTTTATTTGTTTTACAATAACGTGCAAAGTTTTCCATGTTTAACGTTGCTGTGTGCTATTTATTTTTGAGCACAAAATGCTGTCTGAATTAATGCTCTGTATGTCGCAAAGCTAGATAAATGCATACACATAAGGGTATTAGTGGGGTTAACACTGTTTAATCATTATGATGTAGTAATCTTTATTTTGTTTCTTTAATTAAAGATGGTCTATTGTGGCCTATGGAGGCCTTTCGAGAATAATTTGAAGCCTGGCTGAGATGTATTTCAGGCGTAGAAATTTTGGTGTACCAAGAGAGACCCCTGCTGGTGTTCAGCTAACAGAGAAATTGTCGGTAGTCCATATAAGGATATTTCCGGGAAGACATCAGCAAGTTTGGAGGATCTCCAAAAGTAATGCTCGTCCTTGGAAGACAATGGATCTCAGAGAACTCTGTGCGAAAACTGGCTTGTCGAAGGAAACAAATATGAAATGTTGCAGAATTATAGTTAAGACTTTTCTTGAGCGGAGTTTCTCAGGATGTAGTCAAGATACATCCCATCCTTCTTGTGTTACTTGGTGATACAAACTTTAAATGTGGGTTTTCATTGTATTTCGTGGTATAAAAATGTTAGCATAGGGAGGGCTCTCCCCCACTCTTTCCTTCGTCGCCTTGCTGCGTGAACTTGCGTTGCAGATGACCAATGCTGAGGACTCTATCCTGAAAAGACTTTTCAAGAGACTGGTCCTGACCCGTTCTGACACTAGTTAGAATAGGTAACTATGAGAAATGATTTATTCTGATTTCATTCTGACTGATTTTTAGATAAAGCAATATAATTTTGAACATGGTGTTGGTTGTTTCTTTCCTCATCATTTATTGAATTATTATTGATTATTGTTTATAGATTGTTTATCTTGTGTTGGACAGCCACTAAAACTGGTCCTATCGCCTAGATGCAGGTGCAGGGTGTTTAGGTGTTTTCTTTTTACAGGTTTGCCACTGATGGAGTATCGGAGTATGTGTAAGTGAAATGGGCCCTAGTGTATGATGAATGTATGTGCGTGTAACTGTGAAGATTACTCTATCTGTGGTAGTGGATATTATTTTATCATCCTGATCTGCATCAGATTCTCTGGTAGCAGAGGATGGTTTTAGATGGTTGTCTTGATCTGATAAGATAAGATAAGATTGCTTGTAAACTAGCTTATTGATTATTGATTTATTTTTGATGTTTTTGGTATATGTACTAATACTAAATGTTGGAGACGTCATGTTGAGTTAAATGTAGTGCTTCTGGAACTTGGAAGCTGGAAGCAGTTCTGTAGTAGAGCAGGAAAAGGTGTATATGCTGCTCTCGGGAAAGACGGAATTGTAAGGAATTACGTGTGACAATAGAAGTTGCGCGTTCATTCATTGTCTGGGTTCGGAATCAGTGACATTGTATGTTACTATTAGAAATTTTCTGGTATATAAGGAGTGTGTATCGTAGTGAAGGTTTCCTGTGAAACTCTGGTCTTAAGTCCCAGGGATCCGTAAAGATTGCCGTTAAAGCTTATTGCGGGAGGAGTAATAGGTATTCTCTGAGCTTGTTTGCAGAACTGGGCAGAGGTAAGCTGCTTGGTTATTGTGAGTTATAATTCTGTGCAGAGGCAGATTGTGCGCTGTTCTCAGGAAGCAGGATTCTGTGTGTATGTACTATTTTTTTTTTCCTTTCGTATGATTGTGCGTGAATGCATATACATTTATTGATTGTAAGACTCTTTTGGATACGTCCTAGAGGAAACAGTTATGAGATGTATGTAAAATTGTTGACTCTTGAGAAATAGACTCTTTTACTATTCTGTGGTTAGCGACGCAGACAATGGAAATGTTTTTTATGTAGTGACTAACAGATTTTGTAAAATTTTGACACACGAAGTCTACTGAGAGTTTTTGTAAAGGAGGGGTAGACGAGTGACAGAGACAGGAGACGGAGCTGCAGCAGCTGCTGACGTCAGGAGGTTCGCGCACTGATTGGACAGTGACTCAGAGAAGGGTTCGCGCTAGGATTGGTGCGTTAGTGTGAGTCGCGCAGGGATTGGTAGAGCAGTTTAGTGACGTAGACGTACCAGGACTGGTGCGTTAACAAGAATTAAGTTTGCGAATCTTTAAAAGTAGAGAGTTTTAATAAAGAATTAGCTAAAATGTATTATCAAGAAGAGAAAAAGAAAAAGACATTTTTTGGAAAGGTTAAGAAATGGTTTAGTAAGGATAAAGAGGTTAAGACAAGAGAGGGTGAATTGTTACCTCCACCGAAAACACCTGCATCCTTCATGGTTGCGAAATATGGATTACATACCTGTGTATGGTTACAGAATTGGGTAAGGTATACTAAAGAAGATGGTGTTCTAGCATTCCCGGAAGATGGTTCATTTAATATGGCTGTGTTGAGAAATTTACGGGAAAAGATGTTGTGCTTAGACCCGAAGCCGAGACCTACACAGTTTGAGGCTTTAGTGGAATGGGAAGAAGAGGTTCATGACAGAGAGAAGCAGAGGTCTAGAGGGTATCACAGGTACATGTTTGGGAGGAGACATGATAGTGAGTCACATCAGGAAAGGATGAAAAGATGGCGGGAAGCCTGTATGA
Source organism: Triturus cristatus (assembly GCF_964204655.1). Taxonomy (NCBI): domain Eukaryota; kingdom Metazoa; phylum Chordata; class Amphibia; order Caudata; family Salamandridae; genus Triturus; species Triturus cristatus. The sequence continues at coordinate 1,754,073,259 of NC_140590.1, read as the reverse complement.
CAGAAGGATTATACCCAATGAGAACAATTGAAGCTTCTGCTCCTGCAGAAGAAAGAGGTTCTGAGATAGAAAGGAGGAGGTATGGAGAGTATGAAGATGAAATTTTAAATGACATGATGTATAAGAGACCACCTCCATATAGATCAGAATCAGAAGACAGTACACCAGTTATTTCTCCAATAAGAAATACAGTTGAGAAGGGAAAAATGACACCTGAATCAAGAAATAGTGATTCTATAAGAGAGGAGGAAAATGCCAGAAATGCCAGACAATTAGCGAAGACGACAACAGAACTGACTGAAAAGATTAGAGAGTTAACGATGAACATGGAAGCTGTGACAGTACCAGTTACTATAGGTCCGGTAATTCCTGTGATTGATAGACAAAAGTCAGGTGAAAATGGACTGGTGATTCCATATTTTCCAGGTAGTACAGCTGGTCCTTCAGGGGATTCAGATAAAAGAACAGGGAAGAATGACCTGAGACAAACAAGACATGACGGAGATAGCGAATTGATGGAAATCAGTGATTCCGGTAGTTCAGGGATGCCAGTATTAGAACCACAGAAAAAAGGGGTTCCAGTGAGAAAGACAGCAGAAATAACAGTTGATGATTTAAACGACTGGATGAAAGTGCTTCAGAAAAAAGACAAAAATAAGGAAATTATTGATGTGAGCAAATTACGAGTAGAATTAGAAGAGTTAGTGACAGGAACAATTCCGACAGAAATTTTGAAAAGTCACAATGATGGTGAAATATTATTTATGTGTAAGAACATAACATGGAGAGCCAGACATACACATGATAGACTGAGAGCAATAGCAAATGACCAAGGGGTTGACATTGACAAAGTAAAAGCTTTACAGAAAACGTACAGGATGGATTTCACAGAGAAAGATATAGAGAATTTGAATAATTCTGGTAGAACAGGACAAATTAAAGAAATGGTGGCATTACTGCGTAGATGGGGTGATGTAGAAAAGTGGAAGGATAGGTGGTATAAAAAGAGAGAGGAATCTGAAGATAGAACAACCTATTCAGCATTTCCAGTGAGAGAATCAGAGAAACCAGTGGAGCAGTTTCCTATGAGAGAAATACCTGGAGGAGGATATGTACATGTTCCATGGACCAGACAGGATATTTTATCATTTACGAATGATTTCCCTCGATTGAGAGAAAAGCCCGTCGAGTGGTATAGGCAGGTAGACAGGTTTGTGAAATTGTCAAAAGTGCTGTGGGTTGACTTGAATAGTTTGTTTGACATAATTGTTCCAGGAGACTTGTGGACTGAGTGTAAAATAGTTGTGAGTTGGCCTAGTGAGGAATATCCAAGAGATCCGAGAACAGGGGCACCAGATCCAGAAGTAATGAGGAAATACGATCAGGTGATGGTATACCTGAAGAGTAAAGTTCCTCCAAAAGAGACAGACTGGGTTAAGATAGATCGTACACAACAGGAACCAAAGGAATCAGTTCATGCTTTTTATGAAAGGCTGATACTGGCTTTTAAACAATTCAGTGGTGATGAGCACCTGGGTGACAAAGATCTGAGCCATTTTGTGTATAGATTTGTATATGGCCTTAGACCTGAAATAGGTGAGAGAATTCGTGAAAACACAGTGGATTGGCAGAGTAAGAAAGTGGATGAGATTCTGAGACATGCAAAATATTTCAGTGATGAAATTGAAGCGAAGCAAAGAAAGCTAAAGGAAAAAGCAATGTGGGCACAGGTGAAAGTTGCAGAGAGACAGGAAGCACAGTTGGTGGAACAAGCAAATAATCCAGGAAATAATACAGGGAATAGACCGAGATTTACAGGTAAGGGAAGGGGAAGTCTTGAGGAAGCAAAGAAAAAGTTCCCATGTCACAACTGTGGCCAACTGGGACACTGGAGATCGGAATGTCCTAATCCGCCATTAAATGAAGGTAAATTATTGAATCAACAGGTGCAGAATGAAGGGAATAATCAGCAGCAACAACAGCAACAGCAGAAAGTGGTGAAACAGCAGCAGAGCCAAGAGCCAAAACCACCTTTACCGCAGAATAGAGGGGTACAAAAGTACAGTCAGGATTCGGGATTCTTTAATGATGAGCAGGTAAACAAACAAAGACGTACTAACAGGGTACAGCAATACTTGTTAAAGAGTGAAGGGAGTGAGTCTGAAGGTGATTACTGACGGTGCCGAGGAGAGGAAGAAGAGTGCATACTTGGTGCATCTCTAGAAATAGACCAGGCAGGACCATTTGTGGATGCGAAAATAAATGAAGAGGGTGTTACTTTTTTAGTAGACACAGGTGCGACGAGATCAACTGTCAGGTCAACAGATGTTAGAAATCTTCCTCTCTCGGATGAAGCAATCCAAGTAGTTGGTGTAGCCAATACACAGATCAGAACACGTCTTACTGAGCCAGTGAAAGTACAGATAGGGAAATTTTCAGACATGCACAGATTTATAGTCTGTGACACGAGTCCAGTGAACCTGTTAGGTAGGGACTTATTGTGCAAGATGAACTGCACGATTTTTTGTACACCAGATGGAATAGCTTTTGAGACACCAGATGATGACGCTTTCTATCGAATGACTATAGAAACTAGGGAAAGTGAGTTAATTGGTACATTTCCAGTGTTCAATCCGGAGGATTTACCTCAAGTGCTGAGAGACACAGTAAAAAGAGTGGTTTGGGATTTTACAGGAGAGGATGTGGGATTGATGAATAATGTAGATCCAGTAAAAATTGCACTGAAAGAGGGAATTGCATATCCTAACATTCCTCAGTACAAAATGACGCCAGAAATAATAGAAGGGATAACTCCTATAATTGAGAAAATGATTCAGCAAGGAGTCCTGAGAGAACTATTGAGTAGTCCGTGTAATTCACCGATAATGGGGCTGAAAAAGCCTAATGGTAAGTTCAGGATAGTACAGGACCTGAGAAAGATTAATCAGATTGTGGTGGCATGTTGTCCCATCGTGCCAAATCCATCAGTGATTCTGTATCAAATTCCACATGATGCTGAGTGGTACACAGTGATTGATTTATGTCATGCATTCTTTTCAATTCCATTGCATCATGACAGCCAGCCGATTTTTGCATTTAGGTTTGGCCAGCGTATTTTAGCATGGTGTCGTATCCCACAGGGGTATACGGAGAGTCCTTCGATATTCAATCAGTTATTGAAAAGATCGTTGGAAAGTCTGATCATGCCTGAAAGCTCAGTGCTAGTGCAGTACATTGATGATTTGCTTGTGGCATCAAAGACACGCGAAGCTTGTGAAGTGGATACCATAGCTTTACTGAATCATCTGGCAGATGGAGGGTTAAAGGTATCCCCAGCCAAATTGCAGTTTTGTAAAAAAGAGGTGCATTATCTTGGACATAATATTGAGAAAGGTCTGAGAAAAGTGACTACTGACAGGATTAAAATAATCAGAGAAATGAAAGCTCCAAAAACTCAGAGAGAAGTGAGAATGTTCCTGGGTATGGTGGGGTATTGTCGTCAGTGGATAATCAATTTTTCCCTGATAGCAAAGCCATTGATTAAATTGACAAAATGTGACATGACAGATCCATTGGAACTGGATGCAGAACAATTGGCAGCATTTGAAGAGCTTAAAACAAAAATGTGTGAAGCTCCAGCTCTGGGTATGCCAGACTATGAAAAAGAGTTTGAACTATACTGCAGTGAGAGAAATGGATGTGCACTTTCAGTGTTAATCCAGAAACATGGGCAATTGAGAAGGCCTATTGCATATTTCTCATCGACACTTGACCCTGTAGCTGTGGGTTTACCAGGTTGTCTAAAATCTGTGGCTGCAACATGCAGAAGCCTGGAGCAGAGTGAGGGGATCATAATGGGGTATCCTGTAAGGGTATTCGTACCTCACAATGTGGCAATTCTTTTGACAAGAAGCAGAACTCAACATATGTCAAACAGTAGGTTGACAAGGTATGAGAAAGTGATTCTGGGAGCATCGAATGTGACTCTTGAAAGATGTACAAATGTGAATCCAGCAACACTTTTGCCAGACATTGAGAATGTGGGAATAAGAATGGAAGATGATCATGATTGTTTGGATGTGCTGGAATACTGTACGAAACCAAGACCGGACATTAAAGATGTTCCTTTGTCTGAGAATGATGATGTGTTTTTTGTGGATGGATCATGCTTGAGAAATGAAAGTGGTGTGTTATGTGCAGCATATGCAGTGTGCACAGTTTCAGAGGTTGTGGAAGCATCGCCGTTAAAAGGAGTGAAATCTGCACAAGTTGCTGAATTGGTGGCATTGACAAGAGCTTGTGAGATTGGGAAAGATATGAGAATAACTGTGTTGACTGATAGTCAGTATGGGTTTGGAGTGGTGCATGATTTTGGCCAATTGTGGCTACAGAGGGGTTTCTTGACATCGAGTGGAACTCCAATAAAGAATGCTGAGCTGATTGGAAAATTGCTTGAGGCGATACAGCTGCCTAAAGAGTTAGCAGTTGTGAAATGTGCAGCACATGTTTCAGGAGAAGATTTTATTACTGTTGGCAACAGATACTCAAACGATTTGGCACAATATTGTGCGAAAATGAATTTGTCAATTAACAGGGACAGGATGGAGGAAATGTCTTTTCTTTCTGTGATGTTTACTAATGTCTTAGAAACATGGGATGAAGTGAAACAGTTACAAGATGAGGCAGGTGAAGAGGAAAAACAGGATTGGATTAAAGCAGGATGTGCTCCAAGAGAAACAGACCATGTTTGGGTCTACAGGGATGGCAGACCAGTGATGCCAAACTCAATTTTGTCGTCAATGGCAAGGATGTATCATGGCCAGGGACACCTGGGGAGGGACGCCATGATCAGGTCCTTTAAGCAGACCTGGTATAATGCAAAGTTTAGAGCTATTGCGGAAAGCATCTGTCAGAGATGTTTAATTTGTCAGCAGTTTAACACTGGGAAAAAGACAGTGGTGAGTTTGGGGACCATTGGCAGAGAAGGAGGTCCTTTCACAAGAATACAAATTGATTTCATTGAAATGCCTCAGGTGAACAGACTAAGGTATGTCCTAGTGGTAGTCTGTTTGTTTTCAAGGTGGGTGGAGGCCTATCCGACAAGGAGAAATGATGGATTAACAGTGGCAAAATTACTGTTGAGGGAGTTGATTCCTAGGTTCGGGTTTCCAGTCACAATTGAATCTGACAGAGGCAGACACTTTCAAAATGAGCTCATTAGTTTAATTTGTGAAGCATTGAAAATACAACAGAAACTACATTGTGCATACCGACCAGAGGCTTCTGGTGTGGTTGAACAGATTAATGGCACGATCAAGAACAGATTGGGAAAGATGTGTTTAGCCACTGGCATGAAATGGCCAGACGTTCTTCCTCTAGTCTTGATGACTATGAGATCTACTCCAGACAGAACTACAGGTTTGAGTCCACATGAAATTATCATGGGACGTGCTATGCGCCATGCATTTGTGCCTGTGAATAAATTGATGGCAATAACTGATGACATGATTTTGGATTACTGTAAAGGCCTGGCTGACGCAGTCCATTCTGTGTTTCACCAGATTGGAGAAGAAGCTACCACACTTGAGAAGAAGCAAGCCCATGATCTAAGTCCAGGAGATTGGGTGAGGATTAAGGTGCACAGAAGAAGAAATTGCTTGGTTCCAAGGTGGGGGAGGCCAAGACAAGTTATTCTGACTACAACGACTGCTGTAAAGTGTGCTGGAGTGAGACACTGGATACACGCAAGTCATACTCTAAGAATTCCAAGCCCGAGAGGGGGATCTGGTGAAGAGTATTATGAAGAGTCAGATTCCAGTGATGGTGAAGATCCTGAAGATACAGAATCAGTGAGAAAAGAAGCAGAGACAGCTTCAAGAGATTCACTGCGAGTATCTGAGAGGAGATCAGAAGATACAGAATCAGTGAGAAAAGGAGCAGAAAGAGCTTCAAGAGATTCACTGCGAGTATCAGAAAGAAGATCAAATTCTGATTCTGTGAAAGAGCCTGAAGTTTCGAGTAGCAGTGGTGGAAAAAGAAAAGAAAAGAGAAAGCACATAGAAACTACTTCTGAATCAGAAGAGGAGGAAGAGATTGAAGAACCACTTGAGATTATTCTTGAAGAAACAGGGTCAGAAGAAGATAGAGAGGGACAGATTGCGGAAGACCCCCGAGGAGGTGTAGGGTGCATTCATGAGGAGCTAGGTAAAGGGACAAATAGACAGCAAGAAGATTGCGTGTCGGAGACCCGAGGAGGGACAGAAGTAGGGAAGTCTCAAACAGTGGTGAAAGAATCTGTGCAAGAAAAGAAAACTGCTAAGAAACGAAAGCAAAAGGCAATTGAAACAGAATCGGATGATAAAGATGAACAAACAGAAAGTCGAGTTCTGAGGAAAAGAATTTCGATTGGAGAAAAAGATGAACAAACAGAAGGTCGAGTTCTGAGAAAGAGAACTTTGTTTGGAAAGAAAGCTGTCAAAGAAGTGAAGCCGAAAAAGGTTGTGAAAGGAGATCGTTGGCCTAACAACAGAGTGAAAAGACTGAGATACAGGATAATAAGAGTAGATACACCGGAAGCCGAACAAGTGAATGAAGTATCCAGTCAAACTTCGAAGGCTGAAGAAGGAAAATCAATAAGTACAGAAGAACCAGTGGAAATAAAAAGAGTTAAAAGACCCAACCAAAAGTACAGATCACCGGAATGGTCTTATGTGACACTGTCTGAAGGAGGACAAGAAGAAACAGTGACTCGAGATAATCCGGAAGTGGTCTTGAGAAAAGTGGTTGAGGAAGAAACTGGTGAAATTCTGAAAGTATTGTTGAGTGACATCAGAGAAGAGTCAGATACTGAAGAATTGAGTGTTGGAGATCTGATACAATTTGATGTTGAAGAAACTGGAGTAAAAGATGATAAGTATCCAAACTGAGTGAAAGAAAGATTCACTTGGACTGAGTATGTAGAAGATATTAATGTACTAAAACGATTTAAGAGAGAAACTTGGTCTGAAATTGTGGGTGACATTTTTGGGGTTTTGATTCCAGCAGTGGGAATTTCTTTAAATGCTTATGGAATTCGGAAATTGTCCACAGTGGTTGATCGTTTATCGACAAATACCGCAGGAGGATTTCTTTTGGTAAATACGGAGCTGAGTGCCGTACGTGCCATGTCTATGCAAAATCGACTTGCCCTTGATATTCTTTTGGCCAAGGAGGGTGGAGTTTGTGGAATTTTGAAAGTTCAACATTGTTGCACTTACATTCCTGATGAAAGCAGAGACCTGAAGGTCTATATCAAAAATATTACTGATTTGCATGAAGATCTAGTACCACTTGAAACTGGGAGTATATGGACTAAACTAGCTAATAAGATGATAGCTGTTAAGGATTTTATTACTAAAATAGGTAGTACTATTGTAGGTAGGGTGTTGTTTCCTTTGTCTTGTATAATCGTTGCTGTGTTGATACTGAGATTGGTGTGTGTGTGTTATAAAAACAGGAGAGGGAAAGAGAAAAATTTGGAAAACAAAAAGAAAAATAAGAAAAATAAGATTTTTAAGAAGTCAAAAAGAGAACCAGAAGAGATTGAATTAGAAGAATTGAGGGAAAGTGTTTATTTAGAGACTAAGAGAGATGATAAAAGAGAGACTGGTGTTTAATGTTGTGTAAGGGGAAAAGACATTTCTGATTTCTTCTAAAATGGGACTAAATTTTCACTAATTTTTTTTTTTTTTTTGGGTTTATTTGGTGATAAAATCACCAAAGGGGGGATTGCTGGAGCAGAGTTTTCTGTTAGAAAATTCTGGGGCTTTTGAAGCTCTGGCATGTCCATGCGTTTTATTAATTATTAATAGTTAATGATTAATTATTTGTCTTGTGTAAGTATGTTTTTATTAACCAACCTGTTTGTTTTAACACGGAAGGGGATTATACATGGGTTAGCGTGTATGTGCTTTATTTGTTTTACAATAACGTGCAAAGTTTTCCATGTTTAACGTTGCTGTGTGCTATTTATTTTTGAGCACAAAATGCTGTCTGAATTAATGCTCTGTATGTCGCAAAGCTAGATAAATGCATACACATAAGGGTATTAGTGGGGTTAACACTGTTTAATCATTATGATGTAGTAATCTTTATTTTGTTTCTTTAATTAAAGATGGTCTATTGTGGCCTATGGAGGCCTTTCGAGAATAATTTGAAGCCTGGCTGAGATGTATTTCAGGCGTAGAAATTTTGGTGTACCAAGAGAGACCCCTGCTGGTGTTCAGCTAACAGAGAAATTGTCGGTAGTCCATATAAGGATATTTCCGGGAAGACATCAGCAAGTTTGGAGGATCTCCAAAAGTAATGCTCGTCCTTGGAAGACAATGGATCTCAGAGAACTCTGTGCGAAAACTGGCTTGTCGAAGGAAACAAATATGAAATGTTGCAGAATTATAGTTAAGACTTTTCTTGAGCGGAGTTTCTCAGGATGTAGTCAAGATACATCCCATCCTTCTTGTTTTACTTGGTGATACAAACTTTAAATGTGGGTTTTCATTGTATTTCGTGGTATAAAAATGTTAGCATAGGGAGGGCTCTCCCCCACTCTTTCCTTCGTCGCCTTGCTGCGTGAACTTGCGTTGCAGATGACCAATGCTGAGGACTCTATCCTGAAAAGACTTTTCAAGAGACTGGTCCTGACCCGTTCTGACACTAGTTAGAATAGGTAACTATGAGAAATGATTTATTCTGATTTCATTCTGACTGATTTTTAGATAAAGCAATATAATTTTGAACATGGTGTTGGTTGTTTCTTTCCTCATCATTTATTGAATTATTATTGATTATTGTTTATAGATTGTTTATCTTGTGTTGGACAGCCACTAAAACTGGTCCTATCGCCTAGATGCAGGTGCAGGGTGTTTAGGTGTTTTCTTTTTACAGGTTTGCCACTGATGGAGTATCGGAGTATGTGTAAGTGAAATGGGCCCTAGTGTATGATGAATGTATGTGCGTGTAACTGTGAAGATTACTCTATCTGTGGTAGTGGATATTATTTTATCATCCTGATCTGCATCACTGTAAAGAAAAGTGTTCTGAGCACTGGTACCCATGTCCACATTTTGTCTATTTTTCTTCTTCTTCTCCCCCCTCACCTTCCCTTTACCCCTCCCATTTTCCAGCACACCGACGACAGAGTGGAGGGGGTTGCGCGCCATATTTGGTTTCTCCCGAGCGCTACCTTTCCAAAAGCCACTTCTACTTACAATAATAGGTGCTGCCAGTCAGCCTTGTGCATCATGCTGCTGTACATATTATGAATTACTATTAAAAATGCAGGGGTATTTATTTTATTGCCCACATAATAGTGAATGGCAGAGCCCACATTGAACTGGTGACACGTAAGTGGCACCTCTTTATTTACACCACATGCATTAACCCAATAAACTACTGTGGTAATGTAGTCCAGACTGGTTGAGGTATTTCATGAGGATTTTTTATAAGATGTTAAGTAGCCTGGAATAAGCCCCACCAGGAGCAGCCAGCAGGCAGCTCAGCCCCATCATAACTGTGGCTTATCTTCAACCCACACCCAACATTCCGTAGTACATCACAGTGCAGAGGCATTCCACTGGAAGGTCATGAAGTGGGTAAAAGCATACATAGAAATATACAATAGGCAGTATACCTCCTTTTCTTCCACAACAACAATGAACAGAGAAGCATAGAAACTGTGAAAGAGAAAGCGTACTGATCATTACCTGCTGCCACACCCACTGGCCAGACAGATGCGACAGAAAGCAATGCACAGCATGCAGAAAATACAGAAAAGGAATAAAGAATAAAGATCAGACACATTCCTTCTCTGAGAACACAAGGCAATAGAAAATGTATAAAATAAAACAAAAAGACTTGAAAAGTAAAACCGAAAGGTACGAACACTTAGATAGGTATGAATACATAAATAGATACTCTATTAAAGGTACGAACACATAGATAGGTATGAACACATAAATAGGTACTCTTCTTCCCCTTTCCAACGAATACAAAAAGGAAAAGGAAGGTACGAACACAAATAAGTACTCTTCATACCTTCTCCATGAAACAACGAGAAAGAGAATATAAAGATATAACCAAGAACTACTCCAGACACACCCACTCGAGGAAAAGGTATGAAAAGAGACAGACAATGAGTAAATAAAATAGAAAACAGAGGGGCAGAGGAAAGAACAACAAAAGATCATTCATACCACCCTGTAAAACAGCATTAAAATTATTTAGATTGAAGTAACGTTGAAAAATTTGAGAGGAATAAACTCCCATATTGACATTGAAGAATAGGGAGAAATAAACCCCATATCATCAACTTCAAAAAGGTCAATCATTGAAAAACATTGAAATGTTGAGACGTACCAATACAAATTGACCACCTCAAAATGGTCACAAATTGAAAAAACATTGAAATATTGACCTCTTAAGAGTGACCATTTGAAGACGTGTGTACAGTAGTAAGTACAACACACTGTAATTCCAACAGGAAATACAACCAGAATACATGCAACTTGATAAGTGAATTGAGGTACACATTCCCTAGCAAGGAACACTGCACAAATGCATGTACATTGATATAATCAAAAAAACAAATCGATATGTGCAATCCCTACAGAGAATACTGCACGCATGTAAACGTCAACTATACAAACCTAAGCAAAGTAACTTTACATGCAACAAATTGAAAAATAGAGGAAGACTGAGAAATTGAATTTTTGAAAAGATGCAACCTGTAAAACAGAAAGTTGTAAAACAGTGCCTTGACATATCACAGTGAACATGCAAGTAGATTGATAAATAAGAAAATTATTGAGTAATCGATATCTTGAGAGCATGTCACTAGAGTCATGAATATTTGTACATTTTCACCGCACTAGAGCAAAAAACGAGACTGTTTTTTTTTTTTAAAAACGAGTCACAGTTCGTGTTGTAAAATGACCGCTGCTCCAAAAAGTCTCTCATAGATGTTCTGCCAGTTTTGAACAAGAGTATACCTTCGTGTTACTCTTTGTTACTGTCCACGAGCAAGATGGCAAGGAAACAAACAGATTCTGTCACCGGATGGCAGTCAATTGAACAAAAATTAAACTTCCACTTACCACCAGTGTCCAAATCATAGTCCGCTGTCCTCTGTAAGAAACTCAGACTGATCACGAGGATAATAAGATAATCCCCTAGCACTGGAAGAAAACAGAGGAAAACAGATCGTGGACAACAGGAAAGCAGAACGTAGGCACGACGAGATGAGAGTACTCATGCCAGAAATGCGCACCACTGATGAAGACGTGGTTGGAGTTTTGAATGTGAGCAATAGCAAACCACATGAGGCAGGTCCAACCCCAAGATGGCGGCACGTTAATAACGTCGTGCCGAGTGGCTCACAGCATGCCGCTTCCTCTACAAGTGAAGAGCATACTTGGTGCTTCTTCGAACGTCACGATCATCGATCGTCATCGAAGTGAGGAACTGCACGAGACACACACACGAAGAAGGTAAGCCGCCTCGCACAACTAATAATTTGTGCCTCATTTAAACAATCATAAGTGGCAGTTGGAAATACCAACCAACATCAGGTCTCAAAATAGACCAACAAACAATGACAAAAAAAATGTCTCACCTAAGTCTCGCCCCTGTGGTACTAGATCTGTGACGCGCTGGCATTTTAAAAAAAACACATAGCAGTTGAACGTGCATCGTTGCTCAAATGATCCCAGCAATAACAGACACAGATGTCTCACCAACTCCAGTTTCTGCATAACGTAAACGCACCTTGGAGCTTGAAGGGGAGTGCGCAATAAAGTCGAGTGGGCAATTTGTAGAGTTGCTTCGTGAGTAAACACAGGATGTCTTGGCTGAAGCAGTTCAATTACGTTAAGCAGAAACTGATCTTTTGAGGGTTGAAGGAACACTGTTGTTCAGTGCAGCATAGTCCGAGAGTTGAAGTATGTCCACTAGCCTCTGGCACTGTGAAAACAGTTAAAATAGCTTCTGTGCGAGCGCACATCGAATTACACTTTGTAGTGTAAGGTTGCTTGGCTGGAAGCAGAGAACATGTAGATGCGACACTGACTGTGTGCAGAGGTAAACTTGTCCCAAACGAAATTGAACATGTGACACTGAATCCCACTCCGCACAGATTCAGGCAGTCCATACAAGCAGTCCAATTACTTTGCGGAAGAGATGCTGTAGAGGCAGCATGTAGAGGCTTGAGCTGCAATGGTAAGCAACATTGCTATGTGTAACGAAAGCTACTTGTTCTGGATGGACACTTGAAATTCTTAGATTGATTAAAAACCTTCACAGAGCACAAAAGACGCTGTAGGAACAGTAGGACCTGCACGTAAAATGTCACTTGTAGTAGATGAACAAGTTCTAGGGTACCTTAGAACATATTTTCCTTGCTTGTTGATGTGCTGCTGTAGGAACAGTAGGCAGAGAATTAAGCTGCTTAGAAATTGGAACTGGCACTTTTGCGTTGAGGGCGACCGGTGGGAGGTCACTGGAGGGGCTCAGATGCTAGGGTAATAGTTTGAAGTTTGAAGATTGATGAGGATTTAGAATAACTTGCCTTCATGAAACAACACTTCTTTAGTTGCCTTCTTGAAACTTGAGTTCTTTAGTTGAGCACGTAGGTAAGATCAAATCGTCGCCAAAAAGATGTTCTGCCAGTTTTATCCCATCCTCGTCGCCAAAAAGATGTGGTAATGTAGTCCAGACTGGTTGAGGTATTTCATGAGGATTTATTATAAGATGTTAAGTAGCCTGGAATAAGCCCCACCAGGAGCAGCCAGCAGGCAGCTCAGCCCCATCATAACTGTGGCTTATCTTCAACCCACACCCAACATTCCGTAGTACATCACAGTGCAGAGGCATTCCACTGGAAGGTCATGAAGTGGGTAAAAGCATACATAGAAATATACAATAGGCAGGATACAACAACTACCTTAAAGGATAAAAGCCATCATGAAGTGTGTCAGCATCACATGAGTACAACAGTAATGCTTTCCCAACTTCCACATAGGACACAGTAGGCACACAATAATTCGCGGGAGAGTGCAAACCTGGCAACGCTTACATTTATTTTATTCTGGGAGGCGGTGCCATAGAAAAACAAGCATAGGCACTGGAAGTAGGGGTGCGGGAGGGTGCTGCAGAACCCCAAAAGTAACTATACTGGAGTTCAGAAGGTGAATGACCAATATAGATGCCTTTAAATGTACCTTCTGTTCATGTTGCTATAGGTTCAAAGACAGAGGTCAAATGTCAGGCTGTGTCTTCTGACAAAATGCTGCTCAATATTTTAACAAGGAAACTGGTGTTTACTTTTCTTTCTCTGACTGCAGAGAGGAGGATTTTGTGAAAGAGAACTAACTGGGTGACACTTGCTGGGGTGCAGAGAATGAAGAAAGGCTGTAGGATTTCATTTTTTCTCACACTGGACAAAATTTAAATACCTGTAAAAATAAACCAGCAGTTAGGAAAGCACAAATGAAGCACCTGCCTTTCGTAATGCTGAAGTGTAATGGAATCAAAGATTGTAATAGAATCAAAACAGATCAAGACATTTTACCTGGTGATGTGCAAATGATAAATATTCACTGAAACACAATTTCCACACATCATCATTTGTGCCTTATATAGACTAATCAGTTAAACTGCAAATCTATGCACATTTAGTGGCCGTTTCGACACAAAGTTTTCTCTCTGTAAAGGACAGTGGGCTACCGCACCAGTGCTCTAAAATGCACCACGGGCTACATGCATACCACACCCTTACCACTCTCCTGCTGAACGGGCACGGCACATTTGCTACACTTATTTGTGTGACACTTGGATTTTTCACAACCGCCTATGAGTTCAGTAATATACTATTAATGGCAGCAGCCGTACTCTAAAAATTATTCCATCACCATTGAGTTGATGACGAAATTCTCTTGGTCAAGTAGCCACCGCAAAGCAGCCTTGTAGTTGTTGCGGTCAAAGTGTGTGCAGCTCTTGTATCTCAATGGGAAACTTGTAAAGTCACATGCTCACACACTCAACCCCCCAGTCTTACCTCCTACCTCCTCCACGCTCCCACCCTGGGCCTGACGGACGACATGCATCCTATTATATTATGTTATGTTAATTTAATTTGTAGTGCGCGGCTAATCACTGGTTAGGGTATCCAGGCACTAAGTAGGAGTATACGCCTTAGTCAAACAGCCAGAATTTTAGCTTTTGCCAAAAATAAAAAGAAGAGATGGGGACGTCATTATGTGTTGCAGGAGGTAATTCCAGGACTTAGTTGTGATGTAGGCGAAAGAAAGTCCACCGGAACGCCTTTTGTGTATGCAGGTAACTTGTGCAAGGGAGAAAGATGCTGAGCGTAGTGGCCTGTAGGCTGGTAGAAGAGAAGACGGTTGTTGAGGTGTGCTGGTCCGGCGTTGTTTAGGGCTTTGTAGGAGTGGGTGAGTCGTTTGAAATGGCTTTGTTTCTGTATGGGTAGCCAGTGGAGCTCTCTGAGGTGTGGGGTGCTGTGAGTGCTGCAGGGGATGTCCAGGATGAGTCTGCCGGCAGCATTCTGGGTTGTTTGTAGCCTTTGAATGAATTGGTTGGAGATGACAGTGTAGAGTGCGTTGCCATAGTCCAGTCTGCTGGGTATGAGGTCTTGGGTGACTTTGTGTCTTTAGTTCGTGATGAGCCACTTGAAGATCTTGCAGAGCATTCTTAATATAAGGAAACTGCATGATGGCTGCTTGGCCATTTTAAGTTTGTTGTCTAGGATGATCTAGAGGTTTCCTGCATGGTCTGAAGGTGTGGGAGCAGATCCTAGTCCTACTGGCCACCAGAAGAAGTCCCATGGGGAGCTATTGTTTTCAAATATCATGATTTCTGTCTTGTCCGTGTTCGGTTTCAGACAGTTTTCCTTCATCCAATTGGCCACGTTGATCACACAGGTTGTGAAATTGGTCCTAGTGGTGTTGTTTTTGTGGTGACGGAGATGAAAAGCTGCGTGTTGTCAGCATAGGAGACCATGTTGATCTTGTGGCTCTGATGATGCGTGTGAGGGGCGTCATGTAGAGGCTGAAGAGGGTCGGGCTGAGGGAAGATATTTGCTAGGCTCCTCAGATGAGCTGCTTAGGTTTGGAGTTGTATGGGTGGGGAGTCTGACCTGTTAGGTTGTGTCTCACTGTGAATGGCCTAGTGCAGTCAATCACAGGTAATATGTGAGCATGAGCCGAACTGAGATAATTCAATAGAAAAAAAGTTTCAGGAACTGGCAGCAATCCAGTAGATCCTGCAAATGCAGCTGCATACATGGTAGAATGGAACCCAGGAGTGGCTCCCTCCACCCCTTTTGCCCCTCTGTTACATCTGCACCTGTGGTCCATACAGCGTGTCTTGCCTTCCTGCTACGAGGTGCACAAATATTATAATTGTCTTGAGTGAAAAGTCAGGAACCAGACAAAGGGCACTGGGGAAAATTAAACTGCAGCCAGAATGAGTGCGGGTGGGGGTAGAGAACCCTCACGTGTAACATATTGGGAGGAACCAGCTCTGACTGAAAGTGAAATAAATAAGTTATTTAGTTTCTCTTCAGTCGAGGTACGAGCATTGCCAGCTCAGAGCATGTTGCAGCTGCAGTTGAATTAGAAAGGAACATGCATTTATAGCTTAGAAAAGCTGAGCGGGCCACCTACATGTGTAGAAAACTGGAGTCCCACCGCACCGCAGCGCTGCAGAGATTTCGGTTACACCCTGTCATGTAGTTTTCACCTAATCAGTAGGGACTGCAGGCTTGGGGGCAACATAAAGTTAGGATAGTTCCAGACTAATTTCATGCACCCCTGCAGGATATGTTGTCCTTTGGCCCAGCTAGCTCGCAGTGCCACTGTTATCCCCCAAACCTAAACAGGGGGCGAACAGTTCCGTGAACCACTGAACATGACAACTGTTCCCTCAGGAACAGGGGTGACTGATTGCCAACTTCACAGTCACTTGTACTCTCTTTCGCTCAGTCACTTGCACTCTCTTTCGCTCAGAGAAATATACAAAGAATACAGCGGGGCATTTTCAAAGTTTATTGAACCTTAGTGATTCTTGCATAGAATATATGGGCTGCAATGATTAATAGATAGAAGCAGACAAAAGTTCTACTGAATGGCAGAACAGTGAACAGAATGAATAGCTCGACCATTTTGTTGCCAAAACATATATATTTATACATAGACAATAGCTCAACTATGTATCGCACTCCTACAAAACAAAACCCTAGCCTACATGTTTAGGGTGCAGATGTATGTTTTACCAAGAAGCTCTTCTCTGGATGATCTAGCCCCATTACCTGATGGATAAGAGTATAAGACCCTGTCTTGGTCACAAATTGGACACCCCTCAAGGAGATGTCGGTCAGCTGTCAGGCGAAAGCTTCGGGATGCAGGCACCCCTCAAAGTCAGCAGAAGTGTCTCCTCTGATTTCGTTAGGAAACAAAAGGTTATATATAGAAAGTGGTATGCTTGCCTCGGGCCGAGATTGTAATCGGCATGGCAATGTTTATATTTCACAGATAGCTGCGTCGCCACATAGTAAGAATAAAGCACATTTTGGTCACACATGTGAGGGCCAATTCTCATGTCAAGGCAATGTGATAGTGTACTCAAGAAGTGTTCTTTGTCAACAAGGCCACTGTTTCCAAGAAACTAGTCCGAGAGTCATGAAAAAAGGCCAAAGGTTGCCGTGGCAAAGAGAAGGCAACTTTAGGAAAGGACTGTGTGTATGTAGAAATGGTACTTATTCCTATGGGGCCTAACTATGGCACATGGCAACCCCTGATGAAACTGAAAATTCAGAAGAGGGAGAAGTGAGTAGAAAGTGAGGAGAAACCCCCTTCCCTCTGTTTTGCTCATAGACATCTGAGAGCGACCTGACCATCTCCTGTAATTTTTTTTATCAGGCATTGGGGAAGAGCGAGACCTGCCATGAGAATAGCCTCAACCCCTTGCAAACAATTCTCCCCAGATGACCGAGGGTAAATAGATTTTGTTCTGCAAATGTTTCCCCATCCTTACAGCACAGGAGCCAAAAGTAAAATGAACTCTGGGAGCTGAACAGAAAAGGTATTAATAATAGGAAATGGCCCTATTATAGAAGACCTCCTAAGGGCCAGAAATATTTGCTTAAATTAAGGAAATTATAAAGCAGCTTATTAACTGAAGTTTTTATCTCTGAGGAAGACACCTCGGAAAAGATATGAGGAATGGTTCAATCAATCCCTTTTAGTTGTCCTTTTTTTGCCAATGAGGAAGAGCAGATGAGACCAACGGAAAAATTAGGGTAAAAAAAGAAAAAATACCTTCCGAATGGGCTGCAGCACAGATCCTAACTCCCAAGAAAAATGCTTGTTTCTCCAACACGCTGCCATCCGAAGCATGCCTACAGCATTAGATAGGCCAGGCTCACCATACCTACAGTATTAGATAGGCCAGCCTCACCATGCCTACAGTATTAGATAGGCCAGGCTCACCATACCTACAGCATTAGATAGGCCAGGCTCACCATACCTACAGTATTAGATAGGCCAGCCTCACCATGCCTACAGTATTAGATAGGCCAGGCTCACCATACCTACAGTATTAGATAGGCCAGCCTCACCATGCCTACAGTATTAGATAGGCCAGGCTCACCATACCTACAGCATTAGATAGGCCAGGCTCACCATACCTACAGTATTAGATAGGCCAGCCTCACCATGCCTACAGTATTAGATAGGCCAGGCTCACCATACCTACAGTATTAGATAGGCCAGCCTCACCATGCCTACAGTATTAGATAGGCCAGGCTCACCATACCTACAGCATTAGATAGGCCAGGCTCACCATACCTACAGTATTAGATAGGCCAGCCTCACCATGCCTACAGCATTAGATAGGCCAGGCTCACCATACCTACAGCATTAGATAGGCCAGGCTCACCATACCTACAGTATTAGATAGGCCAGCCTCCTCGTGCTATCGTTTGCAGGCAACTTATCTCCGTAATGCTTTACAAGCGTGACCTAGACATATCTGGAAGCAGATAAAAAAGCAGCCCTGCCAAGTACCATGCATCGGGTGTTCGACTAACGCATTTGGTGTCCGCATCACTGCACTGAAATGCATTACTCACGCATTAGAGCACCGCTGGTACCACCCCACGAGGTACTCTTAACAAAGATGCATTTACGCGGCCAGTGCTCTAAAAATAGTTTTCCAGGCAGAGCCAGTGCTGCTACTGCCTAGAGCCCGTCCTTCGGCTTGCAAAAATAAAATACACATCATGCGCTGGCATGGACGTGTTGTCAAATTGGGTACTATAAAGTAGGTACAAGCCCAGGCTTTAGTCAAGTCCTGCCGGGCTTCTGAGTCTCTGCACGAACCAGTGGTTGGTCTCAGTGTGAGGTCACAGGCATAAGCATCATCAGCAAATCTGTATGACGCAGTCTCTGCTCTCACACGGGTCAGGGGGAAGTTACGCTGTTGTATTTTTTTATTTGCTTGCATTTTATTTATGGGCAAAAAGAATAACAGGCAATAGAGAGCAGGTAGTGAAATAAAGCTGTCCTGTGCCGCTAAACCCACAAAAGCCGGCTCTCTGCAAGTAGAGGAACTAGTGAGGCATATTTTAGCCCCGGTCATGAAACCGATTCCATTCTGCTGTGTTCGGCTTTGAATCATCTCTGTCAGTGGGCTCCTCCAATGCACTGGACATAGCGCCGACATCTGCAACCCTCCAGGCCAGAGTGCCTGGCTCCAGACTAGGGGGTTCACGGTTCAATGCCCGGCTGTGGCGGCAGGTTAGCCCAGCACCATGTGACTCTGGGCAATAGCTGGCTTAATCTTGCCGACCGCCCCCAGCACCGGGACACCTCTCTGGAGGTGGGTGTGCCCTATACAAATGCTGGTATTTCATTTAATTTATTTCTAACATGGCAAATAGCTACTTAGCACACACGGAATGAAAGAAATCAGACAACACATGGTTTGTGGAAGAAACAGTTTGCTGCAGTTTTATTTTATAAACGAAATATGCCAATATGGTGGGTTAACTTACGGGCGATCCGAGGGCAGGCAGCGATGAGTGACCTAAGCTGCCCACCCGCCTGTTGGGCCAAACCATTCGGTGCTATCAATTTTCAGCTGGGGCGTTTTCTCCCTTAAATCTGTGACCACCAGTCCAGGATTATTACTCACACCTTTTTTAGGGCAGAGCGGACACCAGGCAAGCCCCTGGTTGCTCAGCCTTGCAACTGCCTGAAGGAATAACAGGGCGCTGTCGCTTAGATCCCAGGGTCCTGCCGTAAAGACTCCTGGGGTTTGGCCTCGAGCACCCCTGCTGTGCTCCCTCAGATGTTACCCCTCGGTACCAAACTGCCTCCGGATCGCACTGTAACTCCGCCTGCAACACAAATAAACAATTAACAAGATCAGCTCAAGAAGCAAAGCAGCCGTCAGCAAGCTGGGTACAGGATAGGGTAGGCGACAGCGTGTCGAGTGGGGAACAAAGAGGCCGGCACTTGGGTTGGGAAGCTATAAGTACCTGGCCCCAGCTCCCCAGGCTCCAGAAAGGGGGGTACGGGAGAGTGCCCGGAGGTACTCCCATGGGGGGTCCGTCCCAACGAGTGGAGCAAGGGTGAGTGTGCCAGTATACGGCACTAAGGGTCTGCCCTCTTAGTAGGGCACAATGCATCCACCGCAGGCAACCGCAGAACTTAAAGAACAGAAGCCCCGGCATGAGGTGAGAGAGGTTGCCTCCCAGCGTCACCACAGCTCCAGTGGTTTAGTTTTGAGGTGGTGGGAGGTTTGGGGTATTACACCCCCCTAAACAATTTATTCTGTAGTAAATAGTTGGGTACAGGTGCTTTCAGTCAGGTATGGCGAGCTGTCTGTTGGATTTCACCCTGGATTTCTACATTCACAAACAGACAAAAACACACACATGCACACACTCTCTCTCTTGACTCGGTCTTAAAACCTGGTTTGTTTGAAAACAATTGTGTTTTAATTACGCCTAAGAATCCCACTCCTCTCTTTTCCAATTGCCTCTTAGGCCCTCCTCATGTCTTGCTTTTCAAAATGTATTTTAACAGGATATGCCAGTGTGATTGTGGGGTAATCTTACAGACCAAGCTAGTGCCCCTGCCAGCAGCTGCATGACAAATGCGGTGATTTGGCACAGCTGTTGCATACTGATGCAATGCGAGGCCTGTGGCAGCTGCAGCATTTTCCCCAGTTTGGTAATGATTCATCCTCGGGGATTGGTTGCAAGTACATCTGTGTGTATCCCTGCTTTCGTAATTACAGCATAGGCCCTGGAAGTAGGGGTGCGGGTAATGCTGCAGCACCTCCAAAATAACCACGCTGGAGCACAGAAGGTTAGAAGAATAAAGATCTCTTTACATTCTGTTTATATCTAGTCACATTTGCCGCGAGCCGAAAGACAGAGGTCACATGTCATGTTCTGCCTTATGAAAAAACAGCTGCTTTTGTTTTTTAAAAGACAAAAGTGTTTACTTCTCTTTGTCTTTTTTTTTTTAGTTAAGTAATTTTTATTGAATAAAGAAATGCAGAGTATTACAAAGAAGCATTGAGCCAAGAAGAATAAATATTACAAAAAATAAAAACAACAGGAAACAAAAGCAAGGCAAATTATACATCAGTGAATTACAAGTATTCTAAATAAATAGTTAAAATGAGTAGAATATTTAAATAGGAGAACATTTTTTTATCTAAAAGGGAAGAGACAGAAGAAAGAAGAAGAGGAAGAGAGGAGAAGGAAAGAAAAAGGAGAAGAAAAGAAGAGGACAAAAAAGCAAAGAAAAAGAACAAGATACTAAGAGTAGGTAAAGGTTATGATGTTGATGATAGAAAAGATGTAAAGGGTAGCCAACGTAAGTCAGATTTAATTTGTAGGTGAATGGAGGATTGAGGAAAAGAGGCAATTCTATGTTCATCACGTACAAAGTTCCACCAATGAAAAAATGACAATTTAGAATTGTCCTTCCAGCAAGTGAGTATAACTTTAAAAGCAACAGCAAGAAATAAATCCAATAATGGTGAAACGGGAGGAATTAGATCAAAATCTGGCGATACCGTGCCTAAAAATACATTATGAATATTAAGTTGTACATTAAGAGAAAAAATCAATGAACATTTTGACCATATATTATTCCAAAAAGCATAAACATTAGGACAGTAGAATAATAAATGTACCAAAGAACCTTCAGCATTAGAGCAAGACCAGCAAGATGATGTAACAGAGTGATTGAATTTATGTAACATAAGGGGAGTAATGACAACTCTATTATAAATAAAAAATAGGGATTGAGTAATATGAGCAGCTTTGGAAGTCTTGAATAATTTCTGCCAAAACTTATCCCATTGTGATAACGTTAAAGTCAAAGAAAGGTCTTGTTCCCACTCCAGTTCCACCTTAGATTTGAACCGTGTACAGATAGGAGTAGATAAAGATTTATAGATAAAAGAGGCACTGAGGATAACATCAGAAGGAATATGAAATAATGAAGAATCAGAGAGAAAGGAGGTAGGAGTTGGAAGAGAAAGGAAGTTCTGGAGACACCCCTGTAGTATTGGAACTAAAGTATCATATTGCTGAATACAGGAATCAGAGAGGTGAAAAAATTCTTGCAACTGCTGGAAAGAAAGAATCACATTATTAACAATCAGCTGATGTACATAAATAAGGCCCTTCTCTTTCCAATGTTTGTAAAGATTTGTGGCGACATTTAATATA
The DNA here is from genome assembly GCF_964204655.1 of Triturus cristatus. NCBI lineage: Eukaryota > Metazoa > Chordata > Amphibia > Caudata > Salamandridae > Triturus > Triturus cristatus. The sequence goes on along the minus strand of NC_140590.1, from coordinate 1,754,051,457 downwards.
CTTGTTAAACCAAATTGATGACGCTAGAAAGGATTGGTATTTATCCAACTCCCCAAAGAAGAGTGTGTGTAACAAAGCTTGAGAATGTTTCCAAATGGGATATTTGGAAATAAAAGTACAATTAGACATGTGAACAACATCACGCATTGAAAAGTCATTTAACAATGAACATTCAACATTAACCCAAGAAGGTTTAGGTAAGTCATGATAATCCTTGGACAAGGCAAAAAATTGACGAATCAAAAATGCATTATGGTATAAATTAAAATCAGGAAATCTAACCCCCCCTTCATTCTTAGGTCGAATCAGTTTAGACAAAGAAATACGTGCATGTTTGTTATTCCATAGAAATTTGGTGCATAACGAGTTAATCTGAGAGAAATAATATTTAGGAATTTTAAAAGGCATCATAGATAAAATGAACAGTATCTGAGGGACAATCATCATTTTAATTGTATCAAGTCTACCCCACCAAGAGAGGAACAAGGGAGACCAGAGAGTTAACAAATTAGTGATTTTAAGTTTTAAGGCAGAGAAATTATGAGATAATGTATCACGAATATTGGGGGAGAACCAAATGCCGAGATATTTAATTTTTTGAGGACACCATGTGAAATTAGATTATTCAAACATATACTGATAACATGAGGGGTTTAAGGGTAAAAACTCAGTTTTAGAGAAGTTTAATTTGTAACCTGAAACCTTAGCGTAGGCTGCGATTTCCTGCAAAAAGGGGGGCAAGGAAGATACAGGGTTAGACATATAAATAAGAACATCCTGAGCATATGCAGACAACTTAATTTGGTGAGACTTAAGAGTAAAACCAGTAATAAGAGGATTATTTCTGATACGCTCCAGAAATGGTTCTAAACAAAACAGAAAAAGTAATGGTGAGAGGGGGCAGCCCTGACGCGTACCTCTTTGAAGGGAGAAATAAGGGGAAAAAAGACCATTAACAAAAATACATGCCTTAGGATTGGTGCATAACAATTTAACATATGAAATACATTTTGGCCCAAAACCAAACCATCTCAAAGTATGAATCAAAAACTCCCAATTAACACGGTCAAAGGCTTTTTCAGCATCCAAGGATAAAGCAGCTAATGGGGAAGGATATTTTGTACTAAGAGCAAGGACATTGGAAAACATTCTGGCGTTATCAGAGGCAAAGCGACCTTTAACAAAACCAACTTGGTCTGAGTTAATAAGCAAAGGGATAATTTTCTCTAAACGGGAGGCCAATATTTTTGCAAAAATTTTACAATCGTAATTAATGAGTGAAATAGGACGAAAAATTTTACAATAGGAGGAATCCTTATCTGGTTTGGGGATTACAATGATAAGGGCTTCCAAAAAAGAACCACAAGCTTGGTAATTGGATATAAAAGAATTAAAAAGTTCTAATAATTTGGGCGCAAAGATTGAAGAGAAAGCAGAAAGCAATTCAATCGAAAAGCCATCGGGGCCGGGTGCTTTTGCTTTCTTCAAAGCTTTAAGAGCATCAGTTAATTCTTGTAAAGAAATATCTTCTTCAAGAGATTGGAAAATGTCTTGGGAAGTTTTGGGCTTAGGGATATCTCGGAAAAAAGAAGCAAAATCTTCTTTAGAGGGCTTGGTAGTTTCTGTGTATAAGAGATTGTAATATGATTGAAATGTGGCAGCAATATCAGAATCAGACGAAAGGAGTGAATCATCCGACTCTGAGTGAATGGGGCCAATGGCTTTACGTTCTGATTTAATTTTTAGATAATTTGCTAACAATTTCCCAGCTTTGTTTTGGCCCCCGTGATATTTTGACTTAATCTTGAGGAGAATATTACAGGCATCGGTTGTTACAATCTTATTCAGGGAGGATTTAGCTTTGATTAAGTCTTGTAATGATGAGGAAGATTTGGAGGAATAATACTGATGTTCTAATGATTTTATATGGGTTAAAGTTTCTTCATATTTAGTATGCAGCAACTTCTTCTTCCTTGAGGAATAGGCAATAGTGAAGGCTCTGAAAGATGCTTTAAAGGCATCCCAATTGTTGTGTAGGGAGGTATCTGAAGAATTATTGAAAGAAAAGAATTCCTTAATAAAAGAGGTCGCTTCTAAAATAAAGGTATGATCTGATAAAAGGAAGTTATTAAACCGCCATCTGCCCTGTTTGCAAGTGTTGAGAGATAAGTCAATATGGGTGGAGACAGGGGCATGATCAGATATAAAAATAGACCCAATGTCAGAGGACTGTAGACATGGTAGCAGTGATTTGGAAACAAGGATATAATCAATACGAGATCTAGTATGGTGTACAAGTGAAAAGAAAGTAAATTCGGAGGAATCAGGGTTACATGTTTTCCAGGAATCAAATAGTGGGCGAGAAGAAATGGCTGTTTGAAATGATTTATGGGTTTTGTCAGGTTTGAATTTGCATTTAGATTGCCTATCCGAGAACGGGTCCAACCAATTATTGTAATCACCACCAACCACAATATCAGGATTGGAAATTGACAATATTTTCAGTTTTATAGATTGCCAAAATACAGTGTCTGGTTTAACAGGCCCATAGATATTGAAGAAAGTCACCTGTCTTTTATTTATGATAACCTCAGTTAATACCCAACGACCATTCGGATCACATTCAGAAGATATAATCTGTACATTAATAGATTTGTGAAACAAAATAGCGACACCACCATGACGATCAATAGCAGGAGAGAAAACAATCTGATTGACCCATTGACGTTTAAGTTTAAGTGATTCTTTATCATTGCAGTGGGTTTCCTGTAAAAAAGCAACCTGGGTGTTGAGTTTAGCAAGATGAGACAATACCTTCTGACGCTTGACGGGGTGACCCAGACCACGAACATTCCACGAAACGACATTAACCATACATCTGGATATAGGGGAACGTACAGGAATAGGACCACAAAACTGCAGGAATGACAAAAGGAAAGACGGAGGAACATTTTACAGTCAGGAAAACAAAAGACCGAAACTTAAAAGATAAATCTGTACATGGAAAGAAGATTGACAATGAGAGAAAATAAAGAGAAGGAAGATAAAAGTAAGGAAGAGGAAGAGGAGAGAAAAGGACAAGGGAGAAATGAAGAAAAGTAAACAGATCAAGGAAAAACATCCAGACCTGTAAAGAGAGAGAAGATCTGAGAGCGGGGAACGTAGTGACACCGAAGGACGCGGACCACAATGAAAGGAGATGCAGAAACAACTGAAAGGGCTATGAGCCCAACAAGAGTAGAAAGGGACAGAAAATCAATATAGGTAAACAGGTAAGTCAACAAAACAAATAAAGAAGAAACAATCCAACATTATGACTGAAGTCAAGAGCCAGTATCCATGCCATGTGAGGAGATATTATGAAGAAAGAGTTTGAGCTTATCCAGATCCTCAAAGGAACGTGTGCGACACTCATGAGTGATCTTGCAGAGGCAGGGATGAAGAATTCCATATTGAATATTGAGCTGACGCAGTTGAGGCCGAAGAGCAAGGAATTCTTTGCGTCTGGCGTTGGTAGCAGTAGATATATCTTGGAATATAAAAATGTTATGGCCAGACCAGGTAAGACGACGTTTTATTCTCACAGCCTTCAAAATTTGCATAAGCTCGGTGAATTCCAAAAACAACATTATAATACCACGTGGCTTGGTAGAAGATGGCTGAATCCGACCTAACCGGTGCGCTCTTTGTATGTTGAGAGGAGTAGATGTAGATTGAAGGTCTAGAAGCTCTGGCAGAAATTTTTTTAGGAATGAGACTAGGTCAGCCCCTTCAACATTTTCCGGCAGGCCAAAAAGGCGTAAGTTATTTCTATGATTGCGATTTTCAAGATCCTCTGTGTGAAGTTTTAGTTTAAGAATTTCTTGCTCAAGGAAAGGAATCTTAGCAGAGACATCTTGTATGTCGGTAACCCGTTGCTCAAGGTCAAGTACCTTACTTTCCATAACAATCCATCTCTACTCAATTTGTTTAAGCTTGTCGTTGGTAGCAGACATGAAGGGCTGAAGGCCTCGAACCTCATCCAAAATGGAGTCCAGAACAGGATTTTGTGATGATAGGATTGGCGAAGGAGGGTCATTCTTGTGCCTTTTCGGTTTTGTAACAGAGACCGATGGCCTGGACACGTGGGGATCACTAGCCATCATTAAAAAGCAAAAAGGCAGACACACAACAATCTCCAAAGATACAAAAATCGCCAAAGATATGAAAGCTTGACGACACTGTACTGAAGATAGATAGCAACATCACTCCAACAGGGGTACTGCGTCAAATCAAGGAGAGGCAGCTGGACATGAAAGCAATCCGAGACACGTAGGAGGCAAATTCTAACCCAGGGTGATTATACCGCCGGAGCACAATCACAAAATCCAGTGGAAACACACCTTAGCTGAAAGTGGCACAGCGACGGTAGGCAGGAAGCACCACACAAAACCAGCCAGAGTAGAAAAAATCAGGAACAGTATTGGCAAATCATGCTATGAAGAGCAGGAGGGGAGAAGCATATGAACAGCACCAAGCGCCAAGTCGATGCATAGTTGTAACAGGAAATTATGACAATCCGGTGTTAATGACAGTAATAATGCCCCTGACAGACTTCAGGCAGTAGAAAAAAAAAATCATATTTGAGGCAAAAAAAAAAAAGCCTCAAAGCAGATGCCAAGTCGAGCTGACGTAAATGGGAGAGGTAGATGCGAGCGCCGCGAAAACGCGCCTCAAAATGGCGGCCGCTCGCATCTCTGAGGGGAGAGAAACGTCGCAACGGTAAAAACCGTTGAAAACAACGAAATGCAGGTAAAAAGGCGGTCAGCGGACTCACCGCGACATCATATTGCAAGGCAGTCCCTCCTGGCAGTAAAAACTGCAAAAATGAAGTTGAAGAGAAGGCTCCGAGTCCCGCGACGGAGCGGAGCTCACTCGGGATCCGCCATGACACTTCGGCGGTCAAGCCACGCCCCCACCCTCTTTCTCTTTTTAATTTCACATATTTTATTGATTTTTAGACATATAATCATCAACGCTTTGTCGTTACAGGGTGGCAGCCCAAACTAGCTGTGTTTGTTGAGAATACAGTTACACAGTCTCTATGTTTGGCTGTCCCCCTATTCACTGTCCCGCTAAGAGAATAAGAATGAGTGAAAAGGGAAAGGATAGAGAATAAGGGAGAGAAAAGAAGACATAGTATACAAGAAGTTTACTTCCTTCGTGTTTGCGTTCTGATCTTGTGGGGGTGTTGTTTAAGGCCATTTGGGCCCTTTTTCTAGGTCTGCTCACGGGGGCTCGTAGGGGTCCAGGAACTCATCCAAGGAAGCCCACATTCCCCATCGTGAATTCCGCAGGGCAGTGCTGTCGGCGCCTCTGAGATACGTCACCCGGTTGAGCCAACCCTTGAAAGTTGCCTTGGCTGTATCTTTCCATTTGGTGAGTACTATTTTCACTGCCGCTGTCATCGCTGAATCTCTGAAAAATGTATTCTCTCTGGTGTGCCACGCTAAAAAAATATCAAGAAAGGATCTCATATGCAATTGCTAAGTGATGCCATGCATTTTTTGTCTTTGTGTGCTATGGCTGAACATATATTTCAAAAGTAGACTTTAAAAAATATGTACATTACATTTGGATTTTCATGAAATCATGGTCCCCGCTTATCTGTTCTCTGGAGCAGCATTTATTTACAGTGTCATATCACGCATTTCATTGTGTTCTGTCTGGGCTTGCTGACTGTGACACAGGACTGTTAATGCGTGAGGCTGATTATGAATGGAGACCCACAAGGCACTTATGCAGCCTTCAGGAATCAGAAACTAATACCAATGATTGACTCCTATCTGCCTCGCATCCATAGACTGCGCCATTTTAATTGCATTAAAATGTATGCAACTGTACACAAATTACTTTGCAATATTTTTTCCTAATTCGTACACAAAATATGGAATTGACTCTGTGCTAATCACCGTCGTTTATATTACTACCATAAATAAGCCCGAGCAGCAATCTGCACATTTGGTAGCAAAGAAGTTTCAATGTGTCATCTTAGGGAAAACTGATAATGTATATAATATTAATATGGACCTCATTTTACAAAGACTGATTATCAGATGTGTTTTAGTTCTAAGGGTGTATCCTTTTCTGGTACTAACGTTGCTTGACTTAAATTTCTCACCTCCAACTGTACTGACCTTTTACCCAGCGCTCTCTTGCTCATTGGAGGTTTAGGAGATTCACGACGGCTACCTCTGCCACTTGCTCTGCGTCCTCTCGTCCAACTCAACTGCTTCTTCTCTATCCAGGAAGATTCCTTTGCGGCTGAGGGCTTGGATGGGGACAACCAACCAGCTCTCACGCTTCCAGGAGTGCCCCGGAAGTCGATTTGTGCTGAGATCTTCCTGTTCCGTTTGCACTGAGGCCTGCCTGTTCTATTTGCGCTGAGGCCTGCCTGTCTCTGCAGACCCTTGAAGGTGCCCCCGACCACAGCCTTGCTCACCACTTCACTCCTTGCTCCGCAGCTGACCGACTCTGATCAAGCCTCAAGCAATGAAAGAAACTCCACCCTGAAAAAGTCGGCACCTGCAACACTCCTCTGGAACATACCTATGCTCATCAATTCTATAGACCCGGCCCTGAGAAACAGGTGCCGGTGCTTAGCTCCGGAAAGCACCGGCACAAATTAATCACTGCCACCAAGCACCTTCGATCCCGCAGCCTTACTCATTTAAATTCAAGAAAAGCAGCAATCTGATTGTGGGCAAGCTGCGGCAGCCCATTCTGTGGGTGAGTGTGCCACATTGTGAAAGTTGCAAAGTTACAAAACAAAACAGCTGACATTGGAGGGAATAGCATGTAGCACAGCGCCATTGCTTCCGACTTTGAGCTGGAGATTTAGGGTTGGAACCTTGGTATAGGCTCAACGACCTGCGATTCATTCAAATTATGTAATTTCCAAATTATGTAATTGCGCAGCTCTTCTAATTTATATTAAAGAAAAGCAGCTACCCCGCAGCTCTACTCATTTAAAAAAAAGCAGTGATCTGATTTTGGGAGTGATGTGCATGTGTGTGGAACATTGTGAAAGTTACAAAAAACACCGCTACCATTGCTAAAGCTGGCCTCCCACTAATGGTCTTTAGATTGATTAATCAAAGAGTTCTCCCGAAGTCTTAAGTGAGCAATACAGTAAGGACGCGGGTAAATGGTCCATTTCTTATGGGTGTTAATAAAGGGAGACAAGGCGGTACCAAGGAGGGACTGACAAGGCTCATAATGAATCGGAAGCTAATGTTTACGGCTGACAATGACAAAAGTCAATTAAAAATATGGGTGGACATTGGGCGGGGCTTCAAAGCCATACTCCACCACTGCATGCCTCGCAGAGCGAGCAGTGCATGCGTGCTACTGCTAGGCTCGACGTAAAAATGGAGAAGAAGACAGACTTCAGATTTTTTAATCTAACCTATCGTCATTGAGTACGTCTCGGTACGGTCCCCCACCTGTTACAAATTGCACAGTCCACTGTGTGAGTGGACACTTTACATTGCTGACAGAAGGAGATCTGACACTACCATAGTAGCTCACAGCATGTTGACTTATCTTACCCCCAAAAAATATTGCACCATTGAGTTTCTAGTCCCTCTATCAATGACTAATTAAACAGTATTGAAATTCAGATTATAATAGGTTTCAACACAACCTATGGACTGAGAGCACACCCATAAGGGTGTGTTGGGCTAGGACCTGGACCCTTTTGGATCCTCGTCCCTCCTGTGCTGTCACCAATCTTAGGCCCAAAGCATAGGAGGCTGTGGGCAGCACAGAGTGGGACATCAGGGCCCTTGTTTTGCAAGTCGCAGGACAGGAAGCGTAGCAATTGGGGTGAAACTTCTGCTCCCAATGTCGGAATGGCCGAGGCTATATAAGGCCGGCTGCGACCTATGCTCCCCCTTTTTGAGAGAGCACTGTTGTGGTACCAAGTGACCTGGCGATATCTCACTTATCTAGCCCCTTAACCTTGGGGTAGATGGGTTTTGTAAATACACATGATGAGGCCGGGATAGTGGCATTCAATACTACATGATTTCAAGAACTGATGTTTTCTCCATCAACAACTTGCTGGGGCAGCACTGAGGTGATGGGCAGCAATCCCTGTTTTACAAGGACATTCACACTTGTTGGTGGCAAGCCTGGCACCAGTGTATTACATTTTCTGTAGTCTATCAAGCTGGAAACTGGAGATGCCAGTAAATGGGTGTGAGCATAAACAAGATTTAGTTTACAAGGGAACTGAAGATAGAAGCGGGCAGGGAGCATTGGAGAGTCAGTGGACACCATTTTGTGTCACTTTTCTGATATGCGTAGACTTGATTAGATTATTGTCATGTTATATTGTTAGGCTTTTTGGTCTGAGGGATTAAAGTAATATTTAGTTGATGAGGAAGAAGGAGGAAGTGTCTGTGTGCTATGTTCTGTTTGTACTCTCGTTCAATTTTGTACTTTCTTGCTCAATAAATGTTAGCTGGAAATTAGTTTCTTAGGGATGGATAAGAAATCCTTGTTGGGACAGAAGCTTTAATATCAGTTTTCTAGATTTGGCAAGAAGTCGGAGACATCGGTCTCCGAGTTGACTCAAGAGGAAGAACACAGAAAAAATGGGTGACAATGTAGAGCTTTATGACAACCCAAAGTTGATTAGAATGTGCTTTTAGAAAATTGGGCCATTTTTAGGCCGAGCCTGGGCAGGGCATGCGCTGCTCTGTGGGCCCTGCTGTATTGAAGTATGCACTTGAAGCCCCGCCCACTCTTGCCTATATTTGTCATTGGCTTGTGTCATTGTCCTTCGTAAATGCTGACTTTTGATTCATTATTTGGTTTGTTAGTCCCTCCTTAGTACCGCCTTGGCCTCATTTGTAACCTCCCACGAGGACTGGACCTTTTACTTCGGTTGTTACACGGTATGTCTTATTTAGTCTGTAAGCCCTATCTTCTTTAATGAGTTTCTCTTACTACAGGAGGTCTCTTGTGCGCAGCTGTGACCACCAGCTTGTTTATTTAACTCCTAGCCAACAGGGAGCTCTTCAGGGTCCATTTGAGACAGAAGGGGGCAACTCAGGATGCCTTCAAGCATTTGCAATTCAATAGGTCTCGCATTTGCGAGAGTTTAAGCTATTGGCATTGTAAATGACACTTTTATTTATGTTTTAAAAACCAAAACATAAATAAAAGGCTCTGTCATTTACAATGCCAATAGCTTAAACTTGCGTAAATGCGAGACCTATTGCATTGAAGATGCTTGTTGTGGGACGTAGATAAAATCACACTTGCCTCGGCCAGCTTTACTGGGAGTGACTCTGCTATTTTTGAGCATCACAGCTAGCAGTAATGTTACCTGGGGGGGGGTGTGAAAGGGACCTGTGCAGGGAAACAGATTATATATATATGTAAGTGGTGACCATCTAAGAGGCTCTACTTTTGTCTGTAGCAGTACTCCGGTTCAGCACTGAACAAAAAATAAAAAAAATAAAAAAAATGTAAACAACCAAAATGAGCAAACAGAAAAATGTTTTTCCCAACACAAAACTGTTTTTAAAAAACACATTACTGCAAAAAACATTCATTCTGGGACAAAATGACAAAGGAGAAGAAAAATAGACATGGTAAGAGTAACAAAATGGATTGAGCGCGGAGAGCAATGTGGAGCAAGACCAATGGAGAAGTGAGACAGCAGAGTGGGGAAGAATGACAAAAATATTGGAAGAGGAAAATGAAATCGAGGAAGAAAGGAAAGGTAGAGAAGAAAGGACAAGAATGCTAGAGGGTGAACAGAAGCCTCGAGACGCGAAGGATGCGCCTGGTTCTCTGACTCGTGGCCTGATATACTGCAAGACATACCAGGATCTTTGGAGCGGTTGGGGGGGCACAGACTAAGGGATCAATAGGTGACAAATTCCGGCACCCGAAGTAGAGAAACGTATAGGCCTGAAGATTAGGTGAGGTGAACTGTGGGCGAGTTGCAGTGGAATAATGGTGAGTGTGGTGGTGTGCCTAGTCTTTGCCCATGCTATTGACCCCACGAGTTTAGAAAGCTTCATTTATCAGAGCTTTCTCCCAAAATTACTCCAAATACTAAGCAACGTTTCATGAAAGGTCATTATCCACAAATGTAGGCACTTTTTCTTTCAATATGCCCCGCACACCATTCAGTTATACTCTACTGCTAACTCAAAAGCAGATCTATCCAATTTGTGTTGGCTTCTAAGCGCTAGCGCAGGCGGGGAGTAGAGCTCACTCCGAGCTGGTCACAGCTGTTATTGTCAGTACCAGCTTCTCTTTGGAGACAGTTTACGTAGTGGGTCGCGACACTGCTCGTCATACTAGCAAATAGCCCCAAAGAATTCTGGATAATGTAGTGGCAGCGGTGAGTACGCCTATGCCACGAGTATGTGAAATAATGCCATCCCTGGACACGTGTTTCGAGGTAATTGCCTCTCGTCAGCAGGGAGCAGGTAGGTATGCGGGGTGCCAAGTAGACTGCCAAAATATATAGGTAAAGTACCTTTCAAGGCGCGCAGGTGCAGACACCAGGCTCGTCAGCCCAAAGTCGCTCGAAAGAGCTTTAAATAGTTTACGTAGTGGGTCGCGACACTGCTCGTCATACTAGCAAATAGCCCCAAAGAATTCTGGATAATGTAGTGGCAGCGGTGAGTACGCCTATGCCACGAGTATGTGAAATAATGCCATCCCTGGACACGTGTTTCGAGGTAATTGCCTCTCGTCAGCAGGGAGCAGGTAGGTATGCGGGGTGCCAAGTAGACTGCCAAAATATATAGGTAAAGTACCTTTCAAGGCGCGCAGGTGCAGACACCAGGCTCGTCAGCCCAAAGTCGCTCGAAAGAGCTTTAAATAGTTTACGTAGTGGGTCGCGACACTGCTCGTCATACTAGCAAATAGCCCCAAAGAATTCTGGATAATGTAGTGGCAGCGGTGAGTACGCCTATGCCACGAGTATGTGAAATAATGCCATCCCTGGACACGTGTTTCGAGGTAATTGCCTCTCGTCAGCAGGGAGCAGGTAGGTATGCGGGGTGCCAAGTAGACTGCCAAAATATATAGGTAAAGTACCTTTCAAGGCGCGCAGGTGCAGACACCAGGCTCGTCAGCCCAAAGTCGCTCGAAAGAGCTTTAAATAGTTTACGTAGTGGGTCGCGACACTGCTCGTCATACTAGCAAATAGCCCCAAAGAATTCTGGATAATGTAGTGGCAGCGGTGAGTACGCCTATGCCACGAGTATGTGAAATAATGCCATCCCTGGACACGTGTTTCGAGGTAATTGCCTCTCGTCAGCAGGGAGCAGGTAGGTATGCGGGGTGCCAAGTAGACTGCCAAAATATATAGGTAAAGTACCTTTCAAGGCGCGCAGGTGCAGACACCAGGCTCGTCAGCCTGCACCTGCGCGCCTTGGAAGGTATTTTACCTATATATATGGCAGTCATCGGCACCCCGCATACCTACCTGCTCCCTGCTGACGAGAGGCAATTACCTCGAAACACGTGTCCAGGGATGGCATTATATTTCTATATACTCGTGGCGTAGGCGTACTCACCGTAGCCACTACACTATCCAGAATCCTTTGGGGTTATTTGCAGCATGACGAGCAGTGTCGCGACCCATTTACGTAAATTACTAATAGCTCATTCGAGCGACTTTGGCTGACGAGCCCGGTGTCTGCACCTGCGCGCCTTGGAAGGTATTTTACCTATATATATGGCAGTCATCGGCACCCCGCATACCTACCTGCTCCCTGCTGACGAGAGGCAATTACCTCGAAACACGTGTCCAGGGATGGCATTATATTTCTATATACTCGTGGCGTAGGCGTACTCACCGTAGCCACTACACTATCCAGAATCCTTTGGGGTTATTTGCAGCATGACGAGCAGTGTCGCGACCCATTTACGTAAATTTCTCTTTGGAGACAACAGAAAGGAGTAGATGACAGAAGCGAGCCTGCACTACTGGTTGCCGTCCAAGGAGGAAGAAACGAGCTGAGCAAACCAAGTCAACAAACACCTCCCCAGTGCACACAGGACATACCATTGAACACGAGCAAATATGGCCCGATTTGGAAGGGAATAGGGCTTTAGGGGGGCCGGCGGACTATCGGAAGGCCTGCCCCTCCTGGGGGATTTTGGGCTGGGGGTGCAGCCAGAGCCCAATTGGGCTTGTTGGGCTACACTTGGGCTGGATTTGGGCTAGGGGGAATATAGCCGGCCATCTTAGGTCACTGGCCACCATATCAGTGGTAGTGACACAACAGCCAGCTGGGTGATAGGGGAGCGTTTTTTGTCCCGCCCTCCCTCCCCGTTTTTTATGTTTTGGGGGGGCAACATCTGGTAGTAGCTGGGCAAGGTCTGGGGGTAAATTCCTTTGGTGATGGTCGAGTTGTTGGGAACAGGTGCACCGGGTGGGGTAACATGTACGTTGGTTGTCCCTTGAAGCAGGTGCGGGGTGCATATATGGATGTCTTGCCAAGGGGCGTTTTTTTCTGGGTAATAGTTGGTAGGTCTGTTTACAGTTACAGTTTATTGGTTGGGAAAGGTCACTCCAGGAGCACGCAGGAAGGGGAAGTAGCATAGGAAGGTTACATGGATAACTAGGTTAGGAAGGGTTATGGAGTTGCAAGTTTGGAGGTTTATAAATGGTTGCAAAGGGGAAAGTTTAGGGGACGGAGTGGGGGTTAAGGCAGGAGGAAAATATTTAGTGAAGTTTAGTTTTGTACAGCACAGGCCAAGGAATTTGTTTGTAAGGTGCACCTGTCTTCAATAAAGTGGCCTTTTTCACTCTAACAAGCTGGTTGTGGTCTGTGCTGCACCCCCCTGTTGGCCCAATGCCTGTTCTGCAAGTTCCGCTCGTGCACGACTCGGACAGGAAGCAGTGCACTCGAAGGGAAATCCCCTTTCGAAGCTCTGAAATATGTTGCACTTGCGCGCTGTTTACCAACAGATTTCACGTGGAAGCAAGGAATCTGCTTGAAAGGAGTACTGCTTGCCCTCAGTTTATCGCTGCGTATATAGAATGTTCGGTAAAAGGAGAGGATGTGGCTCAATGGCCAGAGCTGCCGACTTTCGCGGTCGGCTCAACATCCTGTGATTCTGGGCAAATCACTTAATCTCCCCGTGCCTCCCCAAAAAATGAAGGTATCCTTGGCTAACGTAACTGGTGCTCATGTAAAGCGCTCCAATGCCTTCGGCAGCACGTCTGTCTCGAGGGGAAGAGGTGAGATGTCCCATTAATAGCCTTTCATCATGAGTGACATCATCTCGAGGAACGATGCCCCCCCCAAAAAAATGTGAAAACCCACCTCTTTCTAGAGCAGTGTTCTCCCCAGCCTGTGCCTGCCTGCGGTCTGGGGAACTGGAAGAAGGTAGAATAACGATAGTGTTCGAAGACTCATAGAAATGTAAACTGCAAGCCTTGTCCATCCCTTCCTGTGAAGCCGTGCCCTTAGCGCTGAAACTCTCACTTAAATCTACCCCTTCCAGTGCTTTGATCTACCGCCCAGCCGGGACACCGCGGGGAGCTGGGCTAAGTCATTATCTGACTCCCTAGCACCCCTAATTCTTAGGTCGTCCAATGTTGTAGTGCTGGGGGACCTAAATATCCATCTGGCGGATCCGCTATGCAGCTCTGGCCAGACTCTTAGTGATGGTTTACAGGCCCTGAATCTGCATCTTCATAACTATATTCCCGCTCATCAAGCAGGGCACCCTCTAGATCCAATGTTCCCTACTATAGAAAAAGTCCTCTCTCTTATCTTGGTACCCCTTGTGTGGTCGGATCATCTGGCTGTCCCTTTTGGTGTCCCTATCCCTTCTGGAATTATGGTCCAGGTAGAGGAACGTACCTCAGACCAACGCTAGGGCCTGAGCAAAGTAGGACATTGGTGTGCTCAATAGTCAGCTGAGGAATTCAGTCCCTAACTTATCTGGAGATGCCAAGCTTGACCGGCCTCGAATGGACGAGTGGCTACGCACCTCTTTGGATCGCATCCTGCCTCTTGAAACGCATTGCTCTGCAAGGCTTCACCCTCCTGCCCCATGGTTCACTGAGGAACTACAGGCAATGGAAATGGGCAATAAGAGGCTGGAGAGGGTTTGGAGGCTTAGCTACGATGACACCTCTAAGCTTAATTATAAGTTGGCTCTGAAGCTCTACCCTAACTGTTATCGAATGGCTCGTGCCACCTTTTTCTCAGATCAGATCACTTCAGTACACAACTGTCCCAAAACGCTTTTCAGAATTGTTAATGAGGTCTGCGATCCTAGCAGGATTTCTCCTGCATCTGTATTATCACAGGCTCAATGGCAGGAACTGCTGTTTTTCTTTGCGAGTAAAGAGCAGGATATTCAACAATCTGTTGAGAGGACGAGGATATTTTTCTCTGACTATCATCTCGCCGTCTCGCCCTGATTTCGATGATTTGGTTCCTGCTGATTCTCCTCTTATTTGACAGCCAAAGGACTCATGGGATACTTTTGATCTGACTTTATTTATGTCTTTGGCACAATCAATAAGATCTGGTTCTCCCAGGGATTCCCTCCCCCTCTGTCTTCTAGATCCAGACACGATGCTTGCTCTGGTAAGACTCCTCAACTGATCGTCACAGGAGGGCTCCATTCCTCAGGCGTGGAAGCATGCCTAGTCCTTCCTCTTTTGAAAAAACCCAACTTGGATCCTACCAATTAGTTAAATTATAGACCTATTTCTTTGCTCCCTATTTTGTCTAAAATTCTAGAAAAGCATGTCTGTACTCAACTCTCTTCCTTAGTGGAGTCTCAGTTTTTTTTAACATGACTCCCAATCAGGCTTCTGAACCTGACACAGTACAGAGTCCATTCACCTGGGAGTCACAGAACACCTGAAGCGGCTCCTAGATTAGGACGAGACGGCAGCGCTCATTCTCCTCGATCTCAGCGCTGCCTTCGATACTGTGTCCCATGGCACGCTCATAGGGAGATATCACAATTGGATATATAGGGATTGGTTTGGGCTTGGCTATCCTTGTTCTTAAAGGGTCATACCTTTCAGGGTTTCTCAGGCAGCGTATCATCCATGTGCCATGCTTTGACCTCTGGGGTCTCTCTAGGATCGGCTCTGAGTCCTGCGCTTTTCAAAATCTATGTGCATCCCTTGGCCGAGGTAGCGGAATACTGGGGCCACACTTTATTTTCCGATGTGGATGATACCAAAATCATCTTTTCATTATCATCCGCTCAGGACCACAGCTCCATGTCTTTAAACTCCTGCTTGACTAAAGTAGCCTCATGACTGCGTAACAACTCGCTCACACTAAATGGTGAAAAAACGGAGGTGCTGATTCTGGGAAAGAATCCATGGCTATGGGGACCACAGCACTGGCCCGTAGCATTGGGTGATACTTTCATTCCTGCTTCCAGAGTCAAGAACTGAGGCTTCCTGGTCGGCAATAAACTCTCCGTGAAGCCGCAGGTGGCAAAGGAGTCTGGAACACGCTTTGCTACTGTGAAATGGCAACAGAAATTCATCTGGATTCACCCTATATCTGCACAAAGAACTGTCAACAATGCCCTCATTCTTTCTGTCTTACCTGGATTATTGTGACATCATTACCAGGAGGCTGATAAAGACTTCATGAGACGCATGCAGGTAGTGCAGAATGTGGCCGTAAAGCTGATCTATCGACTGCCAAAATATGCCCCAGTTACATCTCTGCACCGCGAGCTTCACTGGTTAAGGGTTAAAACAATTGGCCAATATAAGGCTTTGTGTTACGTCCTCAAAGCAAGGGCAGGGATCGCACCCCACGATATCAATGGTCTAATAAAGCCGTACAAGCCCCGTCGCTATCTGCATTCCAGCCTCCTCTCATTGGACTGGTCGATAAGATTAAACTTCCTCGCATGGGAGGCCGCTCTTTCTCGTTTCTCGGCCCTGAACTTTGGAACTCTTTGCCAGAATATCCGAGACCCTGCACGTCGCTGCCCTCTCTCCGCAGTCAACTAAAGACGAGGCTGTTCTGAGCCTCTGAGCTGGGAGAGACCCTCTCTGCTGCTAAAAGCAGTGGGAAATCCCGCGTGGGCAGCTGTTCGCGCTATACATGTTCATTTAACATAAAATAACATACCATAGAAGGCCAAGACCTGTAGGATTGAGAGCAGCAGAAGTGGGCAAGCAACAGATTCACAGGGGGAGCTGACCCAAGGGGGCTCGAGCCGAGCCCCAAACATGTGTGCTGTGTAAATCACACAAACCTCACGTAAAACACTAACGCCGCTGCAAAATTCAAGAAAGTGTATTTCCTTAACAAGAGAACCTTTGACATTAACACATCACATTACAGCACTGCGCTGAGAAGCACTTATCAAACGTGATCGTTTTTAAACAGGAACCATTAGTGCACTAAGAGGCAGACAACTGTCATGTAAACACTGTCCCTGACCTCGATTACGAGAGCGCAAGATCACCGTCGATGGAATTAAGCGCCATAGGTTATTGCGGACCTCTATTCTCAAGTCACAGTAGAAAGGGATTTCATACGCGTAATTGAGAAAAAAATATTATGTAGCTGGAACTGGGCACAAAGGTACTGGAACCCTCTCCATGAGCATTATTTACATTACACTTTCGCCTTCATTCTGTTTTATGCAGGGGGAGATTAGGCGATTTTCCCACAGAGGGACTCAAACCTGTCCGACAGCTCTGGCAGTAACAGCACATCCTGAGGAGAGGGAGGCAGACAGGCAGAGGCAGGCGTGCAACGCCCATTGGGCTGAAAGAGCATCAGACCCCCGCCCATAGGTGTTCCGTAGCCCGAGCTCCAGGCCAGCAGCTGTGTGGGTGTCTGTCCCAGGGAAAGCCTGGGCGAAGTAAGCCTGGAGAGGAGAGCATCAAAACAAACATTCTCTGACAGACACCTACAGCCTATCTTACTTCTGCACAGGGGCGTAACACAGGCCCCCGCAGCCCCCGCTTATGCGGGGGCCCCTGTGCTCCAGGGCCCCCCCCCCCCGCAGCTGTCAGCCAGCACCACTTTGCACTCTGTCTTTTACTTCGTGCGTCGTGCCCTGAGAAGACGAAAACAGTGTCCAGTTCTCCTGCCGCTGGCAGCTGCCCTCAGCTGCGATTGGTAGTGAGAGTAGCTGCCGGGCGGTGACGTTTCAGGTAATTACACATATAAATAAATAAAACAAATTTTGTTGCAGCCGCGGTTGGTAGTGGGAGTAGCTGCCGGGCGGTGACGTGGGGAGGCAAGACCACCCTCAGAGGCACCCTGATCTACCGACCCCCGGGACCACGCACAACATTCAGCGAAGACATCGCCGACTTCATCAGCCCGCACGCCCTCCCCTCTGCTGACTACATCCTCCTCGGGGACCTCAACTTCCACCTGGAGAACAACAACGACCGCAACACCACCACCCTGCTCGATAACCTCGCCAACCTCGGACTCAAGCAGCTGGTGTCCACCCCCACCCACCTCGCCGGACACACACTCGACGCCGTCTTCTCTTCCAGCAAAGACATCGCCTTCAGCCACGCCACTGGACTCCACTGGACGGACCACAGCTGCATCCACTTCGCCTTCAGAAGAACCACGATCCACCACCACCAGCAACAGGAGGCTCGTAGAAGCTGGAACAAGATCACAGCCGACCAGCTCGCCGCTTCCCTGAGACAGCACCCCCCTGCCAGCTCAGAGAACCCCAGCCAGGCCGCCGACAACCTCACGAAGTGGATCAGCACCTGCGCGGATCAACTCGCCCCACTGAGGACCCCGCCCAACAGACCCGGCAGCAAGAAGGCCCCATGGTTCACCGACGAACTCAAGAGCTCCAAGAAGAACTGCCGAGCCCTCGAGAAAGCCTGGAGAAGGGAGACAACACCGGACAACATGACCACCCTCAAGCTCGCCACCCGGAAGCACCATCAACTGATCCACGCCACCAAGAAAACAGCATTCAAGGACCGGCTGGACAACAACGCACACAACTGCAAGGAACTCTTCAACATCGTGAAAGAGCTCTCCAACCCCAACGCCGGAAACAACGACATCACCCCATCGCAAGACCTCTGCAACTCCCTCGCCTCCTACTTCCACAACAAGATCGCTGACATACACAACAGCTTCATCCCACAAACAACGCCCCCCACGACCGCACCAACGCCCCCCACCACCGCCCTCAGCGCCTGGACCCCGATCAACATAGAAGACACCATCCACACGATGAACTCTATCCACTCCGGATCTCCGACCGACCCCTGCCCTCACCACGTATTCAACAAGGCCGACGCTGTCATCGCACCCTACCTGCGAGACATCATCAACACCTCCTTCGACACCGCCACCTTCCCTGAGAGCTGGAAGCACGCCGAACTCAGCGCTCTACTAAAGAAACCAACAGCGGACCCCACCGAACTCAAGAATTACCGCCCCATCTCGCTCCTCCCGTTTCCAGCCAAAGTCATCGAGAAGACCGTCAACAAGCAGCTGGCCGCCTTCCTCGAGACGAATGGATCCCTCGACCCTTCACAGTCTGGCTTCCGAGCCAACCACAGCACCGAGACCGCCCTCATCGCTGCCACCGATGACATCCGAGCCCTGCTGGACAACGGAGAAACAGCGGCCCTCATCCTCCTAGACCTCTCCGCGGCATTCGACACTGTCTGCCACCGCACCCTAGTGCAGCGCCTCAGCAACGTCGGAATCCAGGAGAAGGCACTGGAATGGATCATCTCCTTCCTCGACGGAAGGACACAGAGAGTCCGCCTACCACCGTACAAGTCAGAGGCCACCGAAGTCATCTGCGGCGTCCCCGAAGGATCCGCACTCAGCCCCACCCTCTTCAACGTCTACATGAGCCCCCTTGCGGCCATCGCACGCCAACACAACCTCAACATCATCTCCTACGCCGACGACACCCAGCTGATCCTCTCCCTGACCAACGACCCCGCCGCCGCCAGAGCCAACCTCCACGAAGGGATGAAAGATGTAGCCGAGTGGATGATGACCAGCCGCCTGAAACTGAACTCAGACAAGACGGAAGTCCTCATCCTGGGCTCCTCGCCCTCCGCCTGGGACGACTCCTGGTGGCCACCCGCCCTGGGCACCGCACCCAAACCGACAGACCACGCACGAAACCTGGGCTTCATCCTGGACTCCTCCCTCTCCATGACCAGACAAGTCAACGCCGTCTCCTCGTCCTGTTTCAACATCCTGCGCATGCTGCGGAAGATCTTCCGGTGGATCCCCACCGAGACCAGGAAGACGGTCACCCAGGCCCTTGTCACCAGCCGACTGGACTACGGCAACGCCCTCTACGCCGGAACCACCGCCAAGCTCCAGAAGAGACTGCAGCGGATACAGAACGCCTCAGCCAGACTCATCCTCGACATCCCCCGTAGCAGCCACATCTCCGGACATCTGAGAGACCTGCACTGGCTCCCCGTCAACAAGAGAATCACCTTCCGTCTCCTCACCCACGCACACAAAGCCCTACACGACCAAGGCCCGAGCTACCTCAACAACCGCCTCAACTTCTACGCTCCCAAACGCCATCTCCGATCAGCCAGCCACGCCCTCGCCGCCGTCCCCCGCATCCGAAGACCGACAACAGGAGGAAGGTCCTTCTCCTACCTGGCCGCCAAGTCCTGGAACTCCCTCCCTCCCGACCTGCGCCTGACCCAAGACCACCTCTCCTTCAGGAAGAAGCTCAAGACCTGGCTGTTCGAGCAGTAGCGCCCCCCCCCCCCCCCCCCCAGCGCCTTGAGACCCTCCGGGTGAGTAGTGCGCTTTATAAATGGTTGATTGATTGATTGATTAATACAGTTTCATGATCTGCTGTGATGTGTCACTAAATGGATTTCACTTCATGGCACAAGGACATGTCTTTTCAAGTCCTCTGCTTTGTTTTCTTTTCCATATCACTGATTTTGGAGCAGTGCTCATCCATTCCATTATTGTAATTGGTGTGTGTAACAATATATTATTAACTGTAATTCCAAACTTAGGATGTCATATTCAGAAAGCCCAAAAGTGGTGACAGAAATACTATCACTTGATTCCAAGCCATTCCCTGTAGCTTATCATTGATATTACAGACAGAACCGTCCAAGTACACACTGTCTGGGCCTTGCTCCACAAAGGCCAGACTGTGACCCTTCTCATTGTGTATACAAGGATAAGGCTCATTGGACCTCCTTGATGAGGTTCTGCTTGAGTCCTCATGGCCCTCGAGTGCAGGGCTCACCGCTGGGCATACTCAAGTCACTACTTTTCCCTTTGATGTGTAGACTACCCCGATGTTCTTCGATGGGGAAGAATTATTGGAAGCAGCTTCTTAAACTACTCTGAATCACTGATATTTACACTCTGTGTCATAGCTTGGCTCTGCCATTACAGGCAGAGACACAATCATAGGGAACTCAGCTTTAGCCCTATTCCAAAATGGACGCTCTACTGATTAACAACCATGCAAAGACTTGAACATTTTTAATTATCTGTTGCGTTTTAGGTGAGGGGAAAAAGATCCACATCCCTTACTCATCATATAATAAGCATATGTTGTCTTCTGTTTATTCTGGCCCAGAGACAGGGGGAGAAACCCCTATCCCCCTAAAATGAAGTAGAACGAGTTTTGGTGTGTCTGGGCAAGATTCTGGATTTTTTTATGATTGATATAAATATCCAATTGATGCAAGTATATCAAGCGATGCCAGTGAAAAGTTTGTGCTTTTATTTGTTTGGCAGAAAAGAAAAGGGATGGCACAGCCAACACGTGTTTCGCCCTCTAAACGGCCATCAGGCCTAGGGCTTCTTCAGGGCTGAGCAGAGGTAGAGTCGCCATAAGGATTCATAACACCCAGTCAAGTGGATCATGTAGTTTAGTACATGCGGGTGTGTTAGGTGGGAATAGAGGTGAAGGGGTGAGGAAGTGAGCAAGTTGTGTAAAGGAAACCAATGAAAGACCAGAAAAAGGGAAGGAAGAGAACATAGTTAGGGTATGAGCGAAGGGCAAGGGTTATTCCCGAAAAAAGGGTGTAGTTGTAAGGAGAGGTATACGTGTGGGTTAGTGTATGACAGAAGTTATGTGGGGGTTAATGTAAGTGTTTGCGGTGGTCAAGCAAGGAGCGGTAAGGTGGTTTTGGAAAGTGGGGGGATGTGAATTCGGTATTTTGATCATTTAGATTGTGAGAGAGAGATAGTTTAGAAAGGTAGAAGAGGATAGGTTGGCATTTAACGGAGGAACATTATATACAATTGGGACATATGCATGAATATTTTATGTTAAGTCAAATGCAAATTGAAAGACAAGTGTAATGATAGAAGGTGAGTAAGTTACAAGGTAATTAAAACACAAAAATAACAAGTAACGGTGGTGCGCGTATGTAAAAAGACATTTCAGAGCAAAAAGCGAATGATAATGTACAGTTTGTAAAGATTTCATAATAACAGTATTTATGAGAGCGTTTGTGTCCAGAACAGGAGTGGGGCAGAGACCCGTTATGTCATGCATTATTGTAATATCGTAAGGTGACGAGGCAGTATTTAAATATACAGATTCAAGCGGATATTTAAAATGCCAGGCGAGGAGAGAGCATGTCATGCAAGGAGTCGGGTATTCAGCGCGATTAATAGTAAAGGTACAATATACGGTAGAAAAGTAAAGACACGGTCAAGAAACGTCAAGAAATAGTATAAAAGGTGAATACGATACAGTTTAGTCACAAAGAAACAACGGTAAGATTATAGGTTAAATCAGATGGTAGAAACACAGTAAAATAGTTACAAAGATATTTGGAGTTCAGCGTCAAGGCGGTCCGGTCAGGTATGAGAGGAAGAAAAAGAGGTTGACTTTAGTCACATTATTAGGAGGTTGCGTCAAAAAGGTGAGGCGGTGACAGTTGCTGGCCGCCGGTCGAGTGTGTCATGCGTTCACAAATAAAGTGGTTGGGAAAATTGCAGTATCATGCATATATTCATCATTATTGATCTTGTGATGTCATTAAGCGTGGCAATAGTCATGGGCATTGCGGGAATAACGTGGAGTGTGGATAGTTTCACGATGTCTAGTGGTGCTCATACGCGCTAGATCTAGGTAAAAAGCTTCGGAATCGTACGTAAATGCCAACCGTGGTGTGATACTGGTGTGTTGTTTTACAGGAGTGTCGGAATTGTGAAACGTACGGATGCACTCGGCGTTTTAAGGTGAGCAAAACCTTGTGAGGTGCTCAAGGAGATCGAGATTCCCTTACCGGGAGGTCAGGTAATGGGATATCAGTTTGGTTGCGAGGGTTTGTCAACCCGAAGATTCTAGAGGGGGATCAAAACAAAGCAAAACATTATGAGATACGGGTAAGAGGCCGACGTCCAGTGGGACATAGCGGCGGTGATTAGTTGATTCTTACCTATTGTCTTGGCTAATGCCGGTGGCGAAGGGTTTCTCAGGTCGTGGCGCGATGTGAAGCCGGTTAGTTTGCGCGAAGATAAGGTGATCGTGACTAGGGACTTCCGGGTGAACAGGAAGTGACGGTGAGCTGACGACTGGCGCCATATTGGAGCGGGGTGTTTGGAAGGGAGTAAGTGGCCAATTAGAGAGTTGGAAGAAAGGCGGTCGCCATTTTGGATTGGGGAAAGGAAATAGGCACAGATAGACATAGCAATTGGACATATATACGAGGGCATGTTAGTGAAAACATAAATACATTAGTTATTTTGTGGATTTAGTTTTTCCTGTGTGTTCCGTATTATAAGTAGAGGAAGAAACGAGATTTAGGTTCGCAAATGAATATTAGGTTTTGCATGGTGGCACAAGGTTGGTTCTTAGAGAATTCAGGTGCAGTTTCTGTCAGTAGGTAAATGCTGCGTATTCTCTAGTAGTATAGACAGTACACATCTGTGGAGTTTTTTGTTAGGAGAGGCATCGTAGTAAAGTCATTAGGATCAGAGCTACAGATGGACCCATAGGTGAGGGAAGGAGAAGCAGTTAGTCATCTCCTAGCCATACGTGCATTTCCGCATCTTTGTTAAGTCCCAAAGTTGTGGTTTTGTAGTTCAGGATGAGTTCACTCTCGCGTCTTCGCAGTTTCAATTCGCGATTTCCCCCTCGTTTGGTTTGGTGTATAATTTCCAACCCAAAGAATTGAAAGTCCTTTTTGTGGGGGTGAGTGCTATCAAAATGTTCAGTGAGTGGGTGACCGGTAGAGTGTTTGTGGATGTTGCGGTAGTGTTCCTGAATCCTGATCCGTAGTGGTCTGATTGTGCTGCCAATGTATGGAAGGTTGCAGGGGCAGATTATCACATATATACAGAATTTGCTATTACAATCAATCCATTCCTTTATGGTGAATTCCCTTCCTTGTGTTATTGGTACTCTTTTAGTTTTGCTGCAGCTTAGTTTGCAGATGCTGCAATTTTTGCATGTGTGGAATCCTGGAGGTCTATCTAGGAACGTAGTGACTGTGTTGCGTTTGTCTTCAAATTCCGATTTACAGAGCATGTCCTTTAGGTTTGGTGCACGTCTGAATGTGATTTCTGGGTATGTTTTGAGGTCTTGACTAATGTTAGGTGTTTGTTTTAATAGATGCCAATGTTTTTTCAGGCTTTGTCTGATTTGATGATGGCCAATATTATAATCAGTAATGAAACGTAGTGCCGAATCTTTCTTGTTGTCTACCTTTTCAGTATTTTTTCTGAACATCTGTTTCCTCTCCACTTTGGCCACTGAGGTCAGTGTGTTCTGCAGCATTGAGTGGTCATATCCTCGTTGTGTGAGTCTAGATATAACTTCCTCGCCTTTTGTTTTAAAGACGTCATCCTCACTGCAATTTCTGCGTGTTCTCAGCAGTTCACCTTTAGGAATGTTTCTTATGTTGTGTCGTGGGTGGAAGCTGTCAGCGCGTAGGATGGAATTGGCCGCTGTTTCCTTCCGATATAGTCTATGTACCGTCGCCACATTATAATGTGGGGTGTGAACTCTGAAAATTCTGGGTCCCATAGCCAGAATTTCTCCACGTGGCGCAAATTTGGCTCCCATGGCCGTACCGCGTGTTTGCCGGTATATCTTTCCATTGAAGCTGAAAACATTGTTGTTTAGGCCTAAACAACAATGTTTTCAGCTTCAATGGAAAGATATACCGGCAAACACGCGGTACGGCCATGGGAGCCAAATTTGCGCCGCCGTACGCCTGTATCCTAATGAGTCACGTGGAGAAATTCTGGCTATGGGACCCAGAATTTTCAGAGTTCACACCCCACATTATAATGTGGCGACGGTACATAGATGATATCCTATGCATCTGGCAAGGAGATGAAACATCGCTCAAAAGGTTCCTGAAACAACTAGACCAAAACCCCTGGGGAATAAAAACAACTCACACCTTCTCCAAAAAAGAGATCAACTTTCTTGATGTAACACTTTATGTCAAAGATAACACCCTGCAAAGCAAACTATATCGGAAGGAAACAGCGGCCAATTCCATCCTACGCGCTGACAGCTTCCACCCACGACACAACATAAGAAACATTCCTAAAGGTGAACTGCTGAGAACACGCAGAAATTGCAGTGAGGATGACGTCTTTAAAACAAAAGGCGAGGAAGTTATATCTAGACTCACACAACGAGGATATGACCACTCAATGCTGCAGAACACACTGACCTCAGTGGCCAAAGTGGAGAGGAAACAGATGTTCAGAAAAAATACTGAAAAGGTAGACAACAAGAAAGATTCGGCACTACGTTTCATTACTGATTATAATATTGGCCATCATCAAATCAGACAAAGCCTGAAAAAACATTGGCATCTATTAAAACAAACACCTAACATTAGTCAAGACCTCAAAACATACCCAGAAATCACATTCAGACGTGCACCAAACCTAAAGGACATGCTCTGTAAATCGGAATTTGAAGACAAACGCAACACAGTCACTACGTTCCTAGATAGACCTCCAGGATTCCACACATGCAAAAATTGCAGCATCTGCAAACTAAGCTGCAGCAAAACTAAAAGAGTACCAATAACACAAGGAAGGGAATTCACCATAAAGGAATGGATTGATTGTAATAGCAAATTCTGTATATATGTGATAATCTGCCCCTGCAACCTTCCATACATTGGCAGCACAATCAGACCACTACGGATCAGGATTCAGGAACACTACCGCAACATCCACAAACACTCTACCGGTCACCCACTCACTGAACATTTTGATAGCACTCACCCCCACAAAAAGGACTTTCAATTCTTTGGGTTGGAAATTATACACCAAACCAAACGAGGGGGAAATCGCGAATTGAAACTGCGAAGACGCGAGAGTGAACTCATCCTGAACTACAAAACCACAACTTTGGGACTTAACAAAGATGCGGAAATGCACGTATGGCTAGGAGATGACTAACTGCTTCTCCTTCCCTCACCTATGGGTCCATCTGTAGCTCTGATCCTAATGACTTTACTACGATGCCTCTCCTAACAAAAAACTCCACAGATGTGTACTGTCTATACTACTAGAGAATACGCAGCATTTACCTACTGACAGAAACTGCACCTGAATTCTCTAAGAACCAACCTTGTGCCACCATGCAAAACCTAATATTCATTTGCGAACCTAAATCTCGTTTCTTCCTCTACTTATAATACGGAACACACAGGAAAAACTAAATCCACAAAATAACTAATGTATTTATGTTTTCACTAACATGCCCTCGTATATATGTCCAATTGCTATGTCTATCTGTGCCTATTTCCTTTCCCCAATCCAAAATGGCGACCGCCTTTCTTCCAACTCTCTAATTGGCCACTTACTCCCTTCCAAACACCCCGCTCCAATATGGCGCCAGTCGTCAGCTCACCGTCACTTCCTGTTCACCCGGAAGTCCCTAGTCACGATCACCTTATCTTCGCGCAAACTAACCGGCTTCACATCGCGCCACGACCTGAGAAACCCTTCGCCACCGGCATTAGCCAAGACAATAGGTAAGAATCAACTAATCACCGCCGCTATGTCCCACTGGACGTCGGCCTCTTACCCGTATCTCATAATGTTTTGCTTTGTTTTGATCCCCCTCTAGAATCTTCGGGTTGACAAACCCTCGCAACCAAACTGATATCCCATTACCTGACCTCCCGGTAAGGGAATCTCGATCTCCTTGAGCACCTCACAAGGTTTTGCTCACCTTAAAACGCCGAGTGCATCCGTACGTTTCACAATTCCGACACTCCTGTAAAACAACACACCAGTATCACACCACGGTTGGCATTTACGTACGATTCCGAAGCTTTTTACCTAGATCTAGCGCGTATGAGCACCACTAGACATCGTGAAACTATCCACACTCCACGTTATTCCCGCAATGCCCATGACTATTGCCACGCTTAATGACATCACAAGATCAATAATGATGAATATATGCATGATACTGCAATTTTCCCAACCACTTTATTTGTGAACGCATGACACACTCGACCGGCGGCCAGCAACTGTCACCGCCTCACCTTTTTGACGCAACCTCCTAATAATGTGACTAAAGTCAACCTCTTTTTCTTCCTCTCATACCTGACCGGACCGCCTTGACGCTGAACTCCAAATATCTTTGTAACTATTTTACTGTGTTTCTACCATCTGATTTAACCTATAATCTTACCGTTGTTTCTTTGTGACTAAACTGTATCGTATTCACCTTTTATACTATTTCTTGACGTTTCTTGACCGTGTCTTTACTTTTCTACCGTATATTGTACCTTTACTATTAATCGCGCTGAATACCCGACTCCTTGCATGACATGCTCTCTCCTCGCCTGGCATTTTAAATATCCGCTTGAATCTGTATATTTAAATACTGCCTCGTCACCTTACGATATTACAATAATGCATGACATAACGGGTCTCTGCCCCACTCCTGTTCTGGACACAAACGCTCTCATAAATACTGTTATTATGAAATCTTTACAAACTGTACATTATCATTCGCTTTTTGCTCTGAAATGTCTTTTTACATACGCGCACCACCGTTACTTGTTATTTTTGTGTTTTAATTACCTTGTAACTTACTCACCTTCTATCATTACACTTGTCTTTCAATTTGCATTTGACTTAACATAAAATATTCATGCATATGTCCCAATTGTATATAATGTTCCTCCGTTAAATGCCAACCTATCCTCTTCTACCTTTCTAAACTATCTCTCTCTCACAATCTAAATGATCAAAATACCGAATTCACATCCCCCCACTTTCCAAAACCACCTTACCGCTCCTTGCTTGACCACCGCAAACACTTACATTAACCCCCACATAACTTCTGTCATACACTAACCCACACGTATACCTCTCCTTACAACTACACCCTTTTTTCGGGAATAACCCTTGCCCTTCGCTCATACCCTAACTATGTTCTCTTCCTTCCCTTTTTCTGGTCTTTCATTGGTTTCCTTTACACAACTTGCTCACTTCCTCACCCCTTCACCTCTATTCCCACCTAACACACCCGCATGTACTAAACTACATGATCCACTTGACTGGGTGTTATGAATCCTTATGGCGACTCTACCTCTGCTCAGCCCTGAAGAAGCCCTAGGCCTGATGGCCGTTTAGAGGGCGAAACACGTGTTGGCTGTGCCATCCCTTTTCTTTTCTGCCAAACAAATAAAAGCACAAACTTTTCACTGGCATCGCTTGATATACTTGCATCAATTGGATATTTATATCAATCATAAAAAAAATCCAGAATCTTGCCCAGACACACCAAAACTCATTTTTAATTATCTGTCTACTAGTCTAGACTCGCCCACGTCTTGGCTGTGCTAATGGAGGTAATTTAACCTGCCAAGCACATGTAGTCTGTGACAAGCCTACTTATGTACCCCATGCCAAGTTAAGAAAACATGTTATTTAATAAAGTGTGACAAGTTCAGACCAGTTAAAGCAATGCACCCGAAGGGAGAGCCAGGAAGCTTGCATCAGCTCTCGGCCACTTATGAAAAAGACCCAAATCTCTGTATTTGGAGCAAGATTCTTCCTGCTGCTGTCACTAATAGTTGGTGGTTAGGGGGCAGAAGGATATGGGGGTTAGTACAGTTGCAAAGTGGTTTTGTTTTGCAGCCTTAGCAAAAGTTGTACAATCTTTAGCCAACTGCAACGCTTGCACATTACATCACTTTACTATATTAGTTTGGAAGTTGAAACTTTTGCAAAAGTTTATAATTGGAATCTGTATAACAAAAAGGGTTCTTCATAAGACATAGGGACAGAGTTACAGTTTGATAAAGAGGGTAGTCCAGGGAAACAGCCTTTACAACGCAGTCATTACATCGCACTACATTTACAACGCAGTCATTACATCGCAACATCCTTTACAACGCATGTCACTACAATGCAGGCATTATATCGCATGTCATTACAACGCATACCATTACAATGCATAGTACCCCTATAGTAATTTTTACTCCTACACTATCCAACACTTACCCTATTGTTGCATCCCCTGGAGTTAGAATAGTAATTTTTACCCCTACACTATCCAACACTTACCTTAAAGGCAATGTAATGGTATGCGTTGTAAAGGTATAATGCGATGTAATGGAATGCGTTGTAAATGTAGTTTTAAAAAATGTGTTGTAATGGCATGCGATGTATATGTATGCGTTGTAAAGGATGTTGCGAAGTAAAAACTGCATTGTAAAGGCATGTGTTGTAAATGTATGCGTTGCAACGTCATACATTCAGTACTCCATCACAAAGGCCCAATTTATATGGGGTGATTTAGATTAAAATAATGATCCCCACAACATGGAAGAAAACTCTAAGGGTGTAGGAGTTATTCGTTTTTAATTTTTTCAAAAAAAGCTCTCGCTTTGGGACTTTGTTTTTGAAAAATAAAAAACTGGGTGAAAGTTTGACAGATGGCTATTCTGTTGTTTTGACTGAGCCATCTGTTAAACTTTTACAACATTGACAGGAACCACTGTGACAGAGGTTTCTGCCTATGTTGAGAGTTCTCTCTGCGCCTGGCGGGCAACTCTAGATTTGGGGGCCGAGGTCTCTCAAGATGGCAGGGCCAATGCCCTCCACCCTCCTGATGGAGGACCCTCTGTCCGCTCAAGTTTATACAGCCCCATATTTTGTATAAAGCGTTATAATGTTCCTGCTCAGTGCCCTTGTGTATAGAAAAGCTCTACATAAGGAAATCTTGGAAAGAACAATTCTGTAAAATTTTCCAGCTTGGCTGGCTTCAATAGAATGAACATAATCTTGCTATATATCTATAGAAAATGATCCCAACATGCAGAAGTCAAATGTAGATTGAAAATTCTGTAGTATTGCTTAACAGGGCTCATGAAGAATAAACTTTGTAGACCACTACCGACCATATGCTGCAAGTAGATAGACAACTGTGCTTGTTTATTTATTTTTTTATCAGTTTTATATAGTGCACACAAGACCTAAATGTGTGACAGAGAACTTTAAATAAGAACACATTTGTACATAATTTTGTTTCATTTACATGAGAACTATTTAGTGGGAGAGGCCAGTGTGACTAGGCACTCTGTAAAGCCAG
This sequence comes from Triturus cristatus, assembly GCF_964204655.1. Taxonomy (NCBI): domain Eukaryota; kingdom Metazoa; phylum Chordata; class Amphibia; order Caudata; family Salamandridae; genus Triturus; species Triturus cristatus. The sequence continues at coordinate 1,754,021,874 of NC_140590.1, read as the reverse complement.
GAGGTGAGAGAGGGAGAACTGCATCAAGATGGCCAACCTGGATCTCATTTGATCTTCAGTGAGAACCACAGCAATCTGGGGCCCTATTATAGATAGGGCGCACTTTTCGTGTTTGCGCCTTTGCGCATCTTTAAATAAATCAACATAACATTCATTTCACTTCCGAGCAGAGTAAAGACAAGATCTCATTTCTGGACGTTGAATTTTATGTTAAGGATAAGGGCTTACAGAGCAGACTGTTTAGGAAAGAAACAGCATGTAATTCCATACTCCACGCGTCCAGTTCACACCCACAACACCAGATTCGGTCTATCCCCTATGGAGAACTAGTGAGGGTGAGACGTAACTGTAGCACAAACATTGATTTTGAGTCACACAAAAGTAGCACACTTACTAGATTCAGGAACAGAGGTTACAACCATGAGACCTTGAGGAGGGCTGAACAGAGAATTGATGCAGTCGCAAGGGCAGACACTCTGAAGGAACGAACAGTGGTTAATAAAGATGAGAATAAGATAAGGCTTGTCACTAGCTTCAATGACTGGTCTGGGATTCTGAGACGGAGCCTGAATAAACATTGGCACCTACTGAAGGCAGACAAATCTCTCAGCGAAGTCATCACAGACAAACCAGATATTACCTTCAGACGAGGTATTTCACTCAAAAATATCCTGAGTCCAAGTTATCCCACACCTAAGAAGAGAGACGATTGGTTAACCCAATACTCTTGCGGATTTTCTGGCTGTGGACAATGCACGGCATGCAAGTGGGCACACTCTAGAATCACTGAATTTCAAGGCCCAGGTGGGAGGACATATAAGATTAGGACCAATATTACATGTCTCACCAAATTTGTCATTTATGCAATAGAGTGCAAATGCCGAAAGGGATACATTGGCAGAACTATCAGGCCCCTACGAGACAGAATCAGGGAACATATACGAGGAATTAGAAATGGGGATATGAGATACCCTATAGCAGCACACATATCTATCTGCTCAGAACGGCCTACCAACAGATGTTTTGAATTTTATGGAATTGACCACATACCTAGACACCCTAGGGGTGGAAATCGAGAGCTGACTTTAAGACGTAAGGAAGCATTATGGATTTTGAAATTGAGGAGCACAGAATGTGGCTTGAATATCGATCACGAGCTACATTACTTCCTAGGCAGATAGAATATGTGTTCATTTTGCTTGAAGTATGATGAGTGTATCTGTTTTCAAACAACGAACTGAAATTATAAGCAAATCACTGTATATACTGATGGACGGAATGACCACGACTCTGATCTAGGAGAGCAAATGTACCATATACATCATACATGATTTATTGTCTATCTCCAGCTGTATGTATAGCTCCATTTATAGATCTTAGTAGCATCTATACACATTTTAATGTTATTTGTTTTGGTTTTATTGACTTAATGACCTTAACTGATGGAGAGATTTAAAGGTACACAAAGGGCACAAGAATAATAAAAGAGATTTAAGGCGAATGTTATAATTGCACCAAGTATTCTCACTTCGTATACTTTGATCTTGAATTTTGCAATTCGCCAATGGCAAAAGGCTTGATATTAACCTAATGACGGGTTTGGCAAATCCGGTACACGCACACGTGTCTTGCGCGCCCAACTGAGGAGTTTCGCTTTATCCTATAGTTTTCGAAAATTGACTTTATAGTCGTTGGCTTGCATGGTTATAAGAATGCTCAAGTTAGGATTGACTGAATTTTAAATGGACACAGGGTGTTATCAATACGGCTTCGGCGTATGTGGGACACGTACACGTGTTTGAGCGCTTGGAACAATAACATGAGATATTTTATCCTTTAAGGTGTCAAATTTATTTTCATAATTATTTGGTTCCTTGTTTCTGAAATTTGAAATTATGAGTGGTGCACATTATAATGTATATAGAGTGATTACGATAAGGGGAGACTCTGTGGAGTCTTGTTTCTATATCTATGAATATGACGCGAGACGTTGCACGCCACCCGGAAGTTTAGTTACTAAAAAGTTTCCTATGCGCTTAGGAAACACTCGAGCTACGGGCTGCTGCACTCGGCGGACCCACCGTTTCCGAATGTGAAGACGAGGGCAAGGGACATCGACTCATATTTAGGTAAGGAGACGTTTTGACATTTGGAGTGATACGGGTTAGATAGTGGCTACCTTAGCGAGTATGAGTCGCTTTGGATTTGAGTCACGTATTGTGCGTGGAATTTGGTACAATTTGGGCGTGCTTGACCTAATGTATGCCGCCGAAAAATTGAGTCATTAGTTTATGTTTTAGCCCGTTCTGAGGGCACCCACAATCTGGATAAGTACTCATGGACCTGTTTTCATTATTCACAGACAATTGCGATATATGAGCTACATTGGAAACAAGATTGTGACACTCCGTTTTCCTCGTCCAAGAATAGACCCCCATGTGGTCCGGAATTAGAACCACATTCAAAGTAGGTTTTGTTTTGCTCACGAATGGAACGGTCGGTTTAAAAACCTAGTGGTCCGAGCTCTAATGGTTTGCTTTGGTATTTTTTCTTTTTCTATATAACAGAATATTGTCGAAAGAAAGAAAATAGGTAAATATATTTGGCCATAGGGCCTTGAGGTTTGTGTTGAATACCACCGGTTGGCATGCTGGTTTGAGGTTCACTGTGTCACTACGGTTTCAAGGAATAGGTTTCAGCTTATTCTCCTACAATTTGCGAGAATATGTCACGTGTGAGTTTCACTTTTAGTCTTCCTTCTCTCTCCATCTTTTGGGTCTTAATCTTACTAGATTCTACCATAACGCTTTGGCTCGATTCTTATCACAATTCTGTTAAGATCTGTAATTTACAATCTGCAATTTCTGAATTTTTTTTTCCCTTTCTCATTTCGGATTGTAATTGTTGCATATCAATGATAAGAAACCCCTCTCTGTTTGAAGTTCTTGATACCAGTTGGTATTTATTATTGTTTTATTTGCACAGCCTTGAGGAAGTCGTGGGACTACTTTCCCTATACGACGAAACACGTGTTGGCTGTGACTGTGATGTTCCGCTCGAAAACTTCTTGAAATAAAGAGGAAAAGAAGAAGATTTCACATATGACTTATTGATTTGTTCTTATACTGTATTTTACTCACAGACTAAAAACGTTAGAATTTCGGATATTTACGTGTGCTGGGGATTTAAAAAACAATCTTTAAATAGTTGCACCATGCACAAAAAGGAAAGGTGCACCTTATTATGGAGAATGTGCTCTGCCATGGGGGCTGCACATTCAAGTGAAATACAGAGTGGCTGCTTCAAAGCCGCTCTGTGTTTGACTTTTAATAGGGATTCCTTGCAAGAAGGTGCAGTGAGTGACTGCACCTGCCTGCAAGAGGATGCCTTGCCCCCCTCCAGACGGCTGCCTTCAGAGGGTGTACTGATAATGCACCACCTTTTTGTGTTGCACTTTTAGTGCACCTCCTGACAGCTTCTTTGCCTTTGCACCCACATCCATGAAACGGCGTGGACAAAGAGGTAAACAGTTTCCCTCATTTGTATGGGGCCACGTCTGTGCAAATGAGGGGATGCCCTCTTGAGATAGCTCTGGCGCTACATGTGCACCATCGCAATCTGTATTACAAAAGGGGCTGCACACGCCTCTGTAGCCCCCTCTATAATACCAAGGCTCTACACATCTCTCTATGAAACATACACAACTTCATAAAAGGGGTTCTGCACACCTGATTCGTGAAAGTATCCACTACTTTATAAGGAATGGAAGAGCTTCTGTTCACATGTTTTAGGAACATATAGGCCCTCAATGGTGTTGAAGGGGTTTTGTACATATCTTAGGAACAAAAGATCACCAGGGAAAGACAAGGTTCTACACACCATACTCTGAACATATACAGTTTCACCTTGGGTGCAAGGAGTTTTGCACACCTGACTGGGAAATACACAACTACACGTGGGATGGATGTGGTCTTTTTCTTACCTGGCCCCTTCATTGTGGAACTCACTCCCCACGCCACTTCGGCATGAAACCATCTATAAGAACTTTTGCAAAGGCATAAAAACGTGCTTATTTAACTAATAGGTTTTTCTTCTCTTATTTTGCGCGTGTCCGATGGTGCAGGGAAACCTCCGGGTAGCTGTACACCTTATAAAATTAATTAATAATAATAATTAATTAAAATTAATAATGTGGTTCTTCACATATGACTCAGTAAATATACAGCATCCTTAGGGATGGAAGACATTCTCCACACCTGACTCAGGAACATGCACTCTTTCACCAATGGGGGATTTGGTTCTGCACACCTGATTTCACAACATACACAACTTCCCTAGAGATGGATCAAGTTCTGCACTCTTGTGTCAGATGCACACCTCAATCTCATCTCCAAAACTCTTGAAAGTAGTATACTCCGATGGACAGACCATGTGTTTATAGTTATTACTCGAAAAGTAAAGATGCAAGTTCAAAAAGTCACGCAGTCCTACATTTCTCAAATTCCCATTTTGTGACAGGCCCTGCATTCATTCACAGACTTTCACAAAGTCATGCTAGCGAATGCATTTGTGTCAGCCTGAACTGAGCAATGCAAGGCAGCATATCTGGGACTCCCAAAACAAGATATTTATAAAATGCACATCTGCAGTTTGATTACTGTTAGACCTGGCATCATTGGCATGAGTCTCTCCTCCATTTTTTTCTGTTTGCCTCCTCTGTTTACAATGTTTTTGCTGGATTATTGCTTTGGGCACTGTGCCACTGCTGATCAGTGCCACAGTGCAAGTGCTCCCTATGTTAAATTGTTACATTGATTGGTGTTACCATGATTGGCTTGGTTGACTTACTGTTCAGACCCTAGTCTAGTGCACTGCGTGTGCCAAGGGTGTGTAAGTTAACTGCTGCTGGTGGGCTTGCAGCACTGGTTGTGCCACCCACAGAAGCAGCGTGTAAAAGGTGTCTCAGGCCTGCCACCACAGCGCCTGCGTGCAGTCCCTGACTGCCATGTCGACTTGGCAAGGAAACCTACTTGCCAGTCTCTAAACCTTCACTTTGCCACATTTCAGACACCTCTATGGTAGGCCCTAGGGCAGGGTGCATTGTTGGTAAAAGGTAGGTCATGCCCTGATGTGTGTGGCATGACCTAATAGTGAATTACAGCCATTTTCGTTTTTCACTATTGAAGGGCTACCTGCCTCCCAAAGGCCAGAATGGGCAGACGGATTATTAACTCCATTATAATCTATCTGACTCAGGGAGCATGGTAGCAGGTCGAGTTTAGTATCCCTGAACTCAGGATTTAATAACACACCCTTTAGGATGGATGGTTTTTAAATTCTATGTTTTAAAATAGCCCTTTTAGAAAGTGGCTATTTTCTTGTCCAACTATCCACCGGTCTCTGCTGGTTTGGTGTGTGTGTCAGGGGCTGGGTGGCTCCAGAGGTCTGAATGAGTCAGTGTGGGGTGAATGAGGCATTTACACATAGAGTGAGGGAAGAGTAGCCTGCCCTGCCTGACACAATGCTGGCTCCACCTCCTGTTGGGCGACTGATAGCCCTGCTCCTGCCAGTGACAATACTGGCTCCGCCTCCTGCTGGGCGGCTGAGGACTCTGCCCTGCTGAGTGAATAGGCCAGGTGCCTCTGCCTGGCAACACCCACAACAAACCTGAGATGGGGGGAATTTCCCTGCTTGGACAAAGGGAACAAAGGAGAAAAGGGGTATAAGAGAAGGACCCCTGAACCAAGAACTCAGATCACTTCTGACAAGGAAACCTGTACCAAGGACAAGAAGCCTGCTGATCTAAGGACTTGCCTCCCCTTTCTGCCTGAGTGCTGTTTTGCTGTGGAGGAACCTGAAAGCTGCTTCTTTATTTTTGCCAAGGAACAAGGAGAGAGGAACTTGGTGTGTACTCTCTGAACACTTGCTAGGAAATCTCCAAGGACTGGAAGAGTGCCAGTCTCCTGTTGAAGTCACAGGGCCAAAGGACTTCACCATCTGCTGAATTGCTGAATTACTGGAAAGTGTTGTTTCCAGTACACAAGGGAGAATCTGCAGTCTCGACGCCGCCGACACCGCCGAATCCAGCTCGACACCGTGAGTAACGGCTCCAGTGTCCCGAGCCTTCGACGCCGGCCGCCGGGCCCGATCGACGCCAGCAGCAACGCCAGTGAGCAGTGGGTATCGGCCCCGGCTCCAAGTGACCCCGTCTCGACGCCGGTATCGACGCCAGTGAGGAGTGAGTATCGGCTCCACCTCCAAGCGACCCCGTCCCGACGCCGCTGCTGATCGCATCGACTTGACGCCCTTCTCGACGCCGTGAGCGCTGCTTCGGCCCGACATCCCTCGACGCCGCTGCAGATCGACCCGAATCCGAGGCACGATCGACGCCGACCTCGACGCCGACATCTCGACGCCGTGGATCATCGTCTTCTTCGTTTCTCAAGGTACTGTACTTGTGGGGTCTGTTGCAACTCCAGGCTCGACGTAGCGCTCCTCGCGGGTGACGCCGAACCTTGGGAATCTTGTAGACTTGACGTCGTGTGACTCCTGTGGGGGTTACATTGTTTCCAAAGAACTGTGCTCAGAAGAATACTTTGCTAAAGAACTATTTGCCAAGAAGAAACCTTACTTGAACTATTATTTTTCCTTCCAAAGAGTATTTATTAAGACTGTGGTATATTTTTGTCGTTATTTGGTCTTGTGCTAAACCTTATATAAAAATCCTATTTTTATAATAACTTCTGTGTCGTGTCCATCTGTAGTGTATTCACTTTATTACTGTATGTGGTCATAAATGCTTAACACACTGCCTCTGAGATAAGCCTGTCTGCTCTGCCAAGCTACCAAGGGGGTAGCAGGGGTTATCTGAGTGTGTAATCCCCTTTCCCTGACTAGAGTTGGTTGGTCCCTATTTGTCAGAAGTGTATACCTCTGCCAACTAGAGACCGCCGGTTCTAACATTGGTGGTCAGCGGTGAGGATTGAACTTTGCATTTATGACTCATGTGCAGTGATTAGTGTACGCTACATAGTGAAAGCAGACCATAACGCAGCCACAATCTGTTTTTGGTAGGATATTCTATTTTTGTTCTCCGCTCTCCTGGAGCTTATTCTTTAAACACTGCCAGTTTTGACCATGGAGGATGCCGGAGCTGCTGCACCTGCTGAGAGTTTTGTGGGGGAATTTGATAAAAAATTGATCAATAAGTACAAGAAAAAGGAGCTAGAGCAATTTTGCAAGCAGTTTAAAGTTCCTACCACAGGTCTCAGAGTGAGAGACGACTTCCTCAAAGCACTGAAAGCCTGGCTAGAGGCCAGAAATCCCTCTGATCCGGTGGTGGTACCGGAAGAGGAAGAAGAGGAGGAAGAGGAAGTGGAAGAGCCCACAGGTGGGCCAGTGTCATCTCCCGACAGTAGTGTTTCCTCTAAGGGCCTTTCTCCTGAAGAGTTGGAAGACAGGGAGAGGGAGAGGGGACACCAGTTAGAAATGGCAAAATTTAAATTAGGAGGGCAGTTGGAATTAGAGAATGCAAGAAGCAAGAGAGAAGCTGAAATGGAGAGCAAAAGATTAGATTTTGAGAGAGAGAAATTAGCGTTTGAACATGAGAAGATGGTGAGGGAGATGGAGCTTAAAACGAAGAGTTTAGAGTTGAATCCCTCTGGTGGCAGCGCTCCATCTATGCCTGCAGAAAGTAGGTTTTATTTTCCTAAGGATGTGATCAAAGATTACAGTAAGAATGAAGATATTAGCCAATGGTTTAAAGCATATGAGTTAGCATTGTTGGCCCACCGGGTCCCTGAGAAAGATTGGGGAACGGGGTTGTGGAGCCGCTTTACAAATGAAGGGAGAGATACCTTGTTGAGCATGCCTGAAGAGGAAAGGGCGTCTTATACTCATATGAAAAATGCTTTAATGCTGAGATATGGCTTAACTCCAGAAAAGTACCGACAAACCTTTAGAGAATGTAAGAAGTTGCCTGGTACTACGTGGGTTGAATATGTGTATTTTTTTTGCAGAGCCATGGATGGTTGGATAAAGGGTAGCAAGGTTGATAGTTATGATGCTCTTTATGATTTGTTTGCTTGGGAGCTCTTGTCTAATAACTGTTTTCCAGAGCTACGCCAGCACCTTGTTGATAGCAAGCTATCTAACCCTAGAAAACTTGCTGAGGAGGCGGACCGCTGGGTCAGTACCAGGGTCCACAAGGGTCCAGTGGGAGACTCAGCCAAAGGTGGGCAGGGTCCCCAGTAGAAGAGTGGGGGGGACAGGGGTAAACAGAGGGAGTTTCAGAAGGGCCCCAAAGTAATCCCCAAGGGAACCAAGGGAAGGGTTCCCAGCCTCCCCCTGTAAAGAAGCCAGAGGCCCCGACAGGTAAACCTGTTCCAAGGGGCCCCCTGACCTGCTACGCTTGTAAGCAGGTGGGACACCGTTATTATGATCCCCAGTGTCCCATGAAGGATTCCAATGCACCACCACGTGCACCCCCTCGTCAGGTGACGAATGTAGCCCTGGGAGGGAATAAGATGGGTGCCCCCGGTGGGTGGGGTCCCGCAGAAATGTCCCTGGTCTCTTTAGGAGACGTGGAAATGGTCCCTCCAACCCCTCTGCCTAATAACACTAAAAAAATATAGGCAGTGGGTGACCATTAATGGCCATAGGGTGGAAGCTCTCAGAGACACCGGAGCGAGTGTGACAGCTGTCAAGTGTCACTTGGTGTCCAGAGAGCAGATGGTCCCTCATGCATTCTACCCCGTTGTAGCTGCCGACAACTCACAGAGTCAGTGTGAGGTAGCTCAAGTTCCTTTTGAGTGGGGGGGGGTCTCAGGTACTCTTCAGGTTGCTGTGAGGCCCGCCATGCCTGTTGATTGTCTCTTGGGCAATGATTTGGAGGACTCCCCTTGGGCTAAGGTGGAGAGAAAATCGCATCTGGAAATGTTGGGTCTGCCTGAGTGGGTGTGTGCGACCACCCGGTCCATGTCAGTTAGTAAGGGTGTTGATGGGGCCCTGGAGCCTGAAACTATGGCCCAGGTCCCAACCGTGAAGAGAAGAGGCAGGGGGCGCGGGAAACCGTCCCCCATCGTTCCCGCGGTCCAGGAGGGAGCAGACCCTGAGGGGGATGCCCTGGAACCGACAGGAGAACAAGTGGCCGAACTGGGAGACCTGCCCGAGCTGACCCATTGGCAGCAGGATGGTGGTCCCTCCAGGGAGGAATTTTGTGCTGAACAGAAAGTGTGCCCTTCTCTGGTGGGTATGAGGCAGCAGGCCTCAGCCCAAACGACAGGTGATCAGTCAGGATCACATTGGATCTACTGGGAGAACGACCTCCTGTATAGCGAGCCTAAGGCTGCTGAGCCTGGGTCAGCCCGTGTGCTGGTGGTACCCCAGCGCTTCAGAGCCTTCCTACTGGGGTTGGCTCATGACGTTCCGTTAGCTGGACATCTGGGGCAGGACAAGACCTATGACAGGCTTGTCACCCATTTTTATTGGCCCCAGATGAGAAGGGATTCAGATATCCATTGTAGGACCTGTCAAACTTGCCAGGCAAGTGGGAAAAGTGGGCGGAAGCAGAAGGCTCCCCTCCAACCTTTTCCCGTCGTCAGTACCCCCTTTGAGCGAGTGGGAATTGACATTGTGGGGCCGCTGGACCCCAAGACAGCCATGGGCAACAGGTTTATCCTGGTCTTGGTGGACCATGCCACCCGGTACCCGGAAGCCATCCCTCTCCGAACAGTGACGGCCCCCGTGGTGGGACGGGCACTGATGGGTGTTTTCTCCCGCATGGGGTTCCCCAGAGAGGTGGTGTCAGACCGGGGCACCAACTTCATTTCGAATTATATCAAGTCTCTGTGGAAGGAGTGTGGGGTAACCTACAAGTTTACCACTCCTTACCACCCTCAAGGTAATGGGCTGGTTGAGAGATTCAACCGGACCCTAAAAGGCATGATCATGGGTCTTGAAGAACCAATGAGGCGTAAATGGGACGTCCTCTTGCCATGCCTGCTGTTTGCTTTCCGTGAGGTGCCACAGAAGTCTCTAGGGTTCAGCCCATTTGAGCTTTTGTATGGTCACCCGGTAAGAGGACCTTTGAGTCTGGTTAAAGAAGGCTGGGAGCAATCTCCCAGGAAACCTCCCCAGGATGTATATAGTTACATGCTGGCCTTTAGGAACCAGACTCGGCGCTTCAGAGATCTTGCTCAGGCAAGTCTGGAGGCCAGCCAGGAAGAGATGAAGCGGTGGTACGATCAGAATGCCACTCTGGTTGAGCTTCAACCTGGTCAGAACGCCTTTGACACCCTGAAAACTGCCATGTGTACAGCACCGGTCCTCCAGGCACCCGACTTTTCAAAAGAATTCATTGTCCAGACAGACGCTTCAGAGCATGGTGTGGGGGCTGTTCTAGCACAGATGAATGAGGAGGGCCGAGACTTACCTGTAGCCTTCATCAGCCGGAGGTTACTTCCCAGGGAACAAAGGTGGAGTGCGATAGAGCGTGAGGCATTTGCTGTGGTCTGGGCGCTGAAGAAGCTAAGACCCTACCTGTTTGGGACTCACTTCCGGGTTTAGACAGACCACTGGCCCCTCAGATGGTTAATGCAGATGAGGGGTGAGAACCCAAAGCTGTTGAGGTGGTCCATTTCCCTACAGGGGATGGACTTTACGGTGGAACACCGCCCTGGTACAGATCACGCCAATGCTGATGGTCTGTCCAGATTTTTCCGCCTTAGTGATGAGGACTCCCTGGGTGAAGGGTAGTTCTCCCCACATTTCAGCTGGAGGGGACACGTGTTAGACCTGGCATCATTGGCATGAGTCTCTCCTCCATTTTTTTCTGTTTGCCTCCTCTGTTTACAATGTTTTTGCTGGATTATTGCTTTGGGCACTGTGCCACTGCTGATCAGTGCCACAGTGCAAGTGCTCCCTATGTTAAATTGTTACATTGATTGGTGTTACCATGATTGGCTTGGTTGACTTACTGTTCAGACCCTAGTCTAGTGCACTGCGTGTGCCAAGGGCGTGTAAGTTAACTGCTGCTGGTGGGCTTGCAGCACTGGTTGTGCCACCCACAGAAGCAGCGTGTAAAAGGTGTCTCAGGCCTGCCACTGCAGCGCCTGCGTGCAGTCCCTGACTGCCATGTCGACTTGGCAAGGAAACCTACTTGCCAGTCTCTAAACCTTCACTTTGCCACATTTCAGACACCTCTATGGTAGGCCCTAGGGCAGGGTGCATTGTTGGTAAAAGGTAGGTCATGCCCTGATGTGTGTGGCATGACCTAATAGTGAATTACAGCCATTTTCGTTTTTCACTATTGAAGGGCTACCTGCCTCCCATAGGCCAGAATGGGCAGACGGATTATTAACTCCATTATAATCTATCTGACTCAGGGAGCATGGTAGCAGGTCGAGTTTAGTATCCCTGAACTCAGGATTTAATAACACACCCTTTAGGATGGATGGTTTTTAAATTCTATGTTTGAAAATAGCCCTTTTAGAAAGTGGCTATTTTCTTGTCCAACTATCCACCGGTCTCTGCTGGTTTGGTGTGTGTGTCAGGGGCTGGGTGGCTCCAGAGGTCTGAATGGGTCAGTGTGGGGTGAATGAGGCATTTACACATAGAGTGAGGGAAGAGTAGCCTGCCCTGCCTGACAAAATTCTGGCTCCACCTCCTGCTGGGCGACTGATAGCCCTGCTCCTGCCAGTGACAATACTGGCTCCGCCTCCTGCTGGGCGGCAGAGGACTCTGCCCTGCTCAGTGAATAGGCCAGGTGCCTCTGCCTGGCAACACCCACAACAAACCTGAGATGGGGGGAATTTCCCTGCTTGGACAAAGGGAACAAAGGAGAAAAGGGGTATAAGAGAAGGACCCCTGAACCAAGAACTCAGATCACTTCTGACAAGGAAACCTGTACCAAGGACAAGAAGCCTGCTGATCTAAGGACTTGCCTCCCCTTTCTGCCTGAGTGCTGTTTTGCTGTGGAGGAACCTGAAAGCTGCTTCTTTATTTTTGCCAAGGAACAAGGAGAGAGGAACTTGGTGTGTACTCTCTGAACACTTGCTAGGAAATCTCCAAGGACTGGAAGAGTGCCAGTCTCCTGTTGAAGTCACAGGGCCAAAGGACTTCACCATCTGCTGAATTGCTGAATTACTGGAAAGTTTTGTTTCCAGTACACAAGGGAGAATCTGCAATCTCGACGCCGCCGACGCCGCCGAATCCAGCTCGACACCGTGAGTAACGGCTCCAGTGTCCCGAGCCTTCGACGCCGGCCGCCGGGCCCGATCAACGCCAGCAGCAACGCCAGTGAGCAGTGGGTATCGGCCCCGGCTCCAAGTGACCCCGTCTCGACGCCGGTATCGACGCCAGTGAGGAGTGAGTATCGGCTCCACCTCCAAGCGACCCCGTCCCGACGCCGCTGCTGATCGCATCGACTCAACGCCCTTCTCGACGCCGTGAGCGCTGCTCCGGCCCGACATCCCTCGACGCCGCTGCAGATCGACCCGAATCCGAGGCACGATCGACGCCGACCTCGACGCCGACATCTCGACGCCGTGGATCATCGTCTTCTTCGTTTCTCAAGGTACTGTACTTGTGGGGTCTGTTGCAACTCCAGGCTCGACGTAGCGCTCCTTGCGGTCGACGCCGAACCTTGGGAATCTTGTAGACTTGACGTCGTGTGACTCCTGTGGGGGTTACATTGTTGCCAAAGAACTGTGCTCAGAAGAATACTTTGCTAAAGAACTGTTTGCCAAGAAGAAACCTTACTTGAACTATTATTTTTCCTTCCAAAGAGTATTTATTAAGACTGTGGTATATTTTTGTCGTTATCTGGTCTTGTGCTAAACCTTATATAAAAATCCTATTTTTATAATAACTTCTGTGTCGTGTCCATCTGTAGTGTATTCACTTTATTACTGTATGTGGTCATAAATGCTTAACACACTGCCTCTGAGATAAGCCTGTCTGCTCTGCCAAGCTACCAAGGGGGTAGCAGGGGTTATCTGAGTGTGTAATCCCCTTTCCCTGACTAGAGTTGGTTGGTCCCTATTTGTCAGAAGTGTATACCTCTGCCAACTAGAGACCGCCGGTTCTAACAATTACTATTGGCGCGTTGATGGTGAGATCATATTATATGAGGCTTGGCAGCACTGCACTGACTCCTAGTAGCAGAGAGAGGTCAGTTTACAACCTTGTGTCCTTTTTAAGAGGTGGTCTCTGGTCAACACATGTTTCCTTGTCACGGATTGTTCATATGGGATAGTGCCAGTCATAGCTGTGCTCTAGCAGCGTAGCATTGCTGAGGGGCCACCATTCAAGAAACCTCAGCTAGGTGGATCCTCCTTTTCCATACTCGCATCGGAGCTGCCAAACATCTTACCTGTGTACCTATGTCTGAACAAGACTTGGGCAAGTTCATAAAACTTTTCCAACCATGGCGTTATCCTCACGCACTGTGTGATGCCAACAAGTGGTTGCCTGTGGGGGAGCGATATGTGCTCTATAAAAAGCAAATGCAAATACAAAAATACCACTTCATCATGGATTGAGGATTTCTGCACTCCTGACTCAGGAACATCTAGATCCTGAGATGAAGAGAAGGAGATCAGTACATATCTCAAGAGCTTTCAATACTTCATCAGGATGGAAGAAAAACGGCACGCATGACGCAAGTACACACATTACTTCCCCAGGAATGGAAGAGAGACTCCACGCATGACTCAAGAACACACATTACTTCACCAGGAATGGAAGAGAGGCTCCACGCGTGACTCAAGAACACACATTACTTTGCCAGGATTGGAAGAGAGACTCCACTCATGACTCCAGAACACACATTACTTCACCAGGAATGGAAGAGTTGCTACGGAGAGGGTCGAGTAATATAAAGTTCCTCAGCGAGGAGTAAATGGTTCTGAGCAAGTCTCTGGAACAGCTTTGGGAATAAAGAATAGGGCACAGACAAAGGAAGCACGGAGAGTAAAGACAGACTACCTTTGCATGTGTTAGCACTTAGGAGCCAGAGCTACAGGTCCTGCCATTGATTGTTCTTTTATCATCTGAGGAAGTCCAAAGCACTGACCATCGAGCTCTGACAGAAAAGAAATTGGAGAACAACTTGGAGGGAATTTTGGATCTGTTAAATATAGAGCTTATCTTGACATAACAGGAACTTTAGCAAACAAACAATATCATCAATTCCTTTATTGCACTTCTGATTTGACTCTCTTCCCCGCCCCAAATTCCTTGGGAAGTGAGACATTTTACGTCCTGAGCAAAGTGGGCAGCTGTCCACGGCCCCCACCTTCCAAGGGGCCCCTGGAAAGGGAAGGTGTTCTCTTTTCATACTTCTATTTCTCGGTCTCATCCATCAACATATAATTCAAGGTTATTGAATTAGAAAAAAATGGTGATAAAATTCAAAATTGTTTCGAACTTGGCCCCCCAAACTCTTAAAATGCCATTGCTTGGAAAGGGTCAGGTGCCGAGAATGACCCATTTCCTTCAGTAGGCGCTGTGGTCTCCAAAGGGTTTTCGGCGCTGGGAAGTTGTTTGAGTGTCTCCAAGCGCAGCATCCAGGGAGGTTCAATTATCTCCTCCTTTTCAGGGGAACTGAAAGTGGTTCCACCATTTCCAGCCATAATTTCCAAGGTTCTGAGACCTTGGCTGGGGGAAGGAACAGCTGAAAAGCGCCTGAAGTCTGTCTTACAATTTTCTCTCTGAGACAGAGTTCGTTCTTCCCAGTATTTTGCTTCTAGCTCCAAAATAATTTTTGTTAAAACCATAATAATTGTTGACTCTACATGAAAAGAGGCAGTGTAGTGTGGCCCTCAGGATTCCATGCAGCACCTAAACTGGCTGAGATGTATCTTGTATCACGTTGCAGATCAAGCCATGTACATGGCTGTGTCAACTCACATGCATCATAGGAAACCCTTTTTCCTCCCCCCTTATAAACGTCTCACTCTTTCTCTTATTGTCACAGCCACTGGAATAATGCGGCAAGCGAGGACCAAATTATGCAGTAGGGATGGCTAAATTATGTGACAAGAAAAGGCAAATTATGTGGCGCAATTTGGCATATTTTTTCATAGTATTACTTCATTATTTTATCATCTGTACACGTTAACATGGTCAGGGAAAACGTTTCACCTCATTAACACCAGAGTAGCACCCAAATACAGCAATGAGCAACTGAAGGGTAACCAGTCAATCTTTGTGAAAGGCTTTCCACTGCATGGCAACACATGTTAATGCATTGTGAGTAACTTTTAATCCATTTGAGTTATAAATACTTTATTTTAAAAATATGCAGATTATGCAGCTGATGATAGATCATGTGGCAAATGCGGCAAATCCATAAATATGCAGAAAAACGCAACGGCAGAATTAAGGTGGCCCAGCTTATAGCGCAGATGTGGACTATAAAATGTTGTTTCCTAATTTATATATGAGAGGACTTTCCTACGCGAGTCTGGCTTTCACACTCACCGCGATGGAATGGCACCTGTGTGCTCGGCAGGGTTTGGCTCAGGGACATCGCATTTGTTACAGCGGATCTATCTTAGGGAGTGACAACTCAAACACATTCCCAAGAAACTGAAACAAATTTTTAGACATTTATCTTCCGCCTACTACAGCATACAGCATGGCCAATGAGTCAGCCCATTGCAGCCATTGACTAACTTCACTGTGAATCATGGTCGTCTGTTATTCACACGGAGCGCAGCCACTCACAGAGCAACTCCCTTCAGTGCTAGGAACTTCTATGGAAATATGTGATTTTTTGCGGCAAAAAATATTTGAGCTTTTAGCCTTTTTTAGGTCGAGCTTTAGCGGCAGCGCGTATGCGCTGCTCGCTCTGCGAAGCATGCAGTAGTCCAGTATGGGGAGACAAGCTGCCTTCACTCTCCGCCCATATTTTTCATTGGCTTTTGTGTTTGTCCTTCGTAAATTCTGTCTTCTGATTGAGAATGCGCCTTATTATGCCATGTCATCATTTGTATCCTTCCGTGGCTACTGGCCCCTTTACTTCGAGTGTTACACTGTACAGACGTGCTATTTAGAGCATTTTTTTTCCGGTGCCTTCATCCCTGCACTCCCGCTGTCTGTGCCTTCTCGTGCACCTACCCCCGCCCGCACTCCTGTTTTACAATGCAATAGGTCTCGCGTAAATGCGAGTCCTATTGCATTGCAAATGCTTGTTGATCATTGTTCTGTGACCGGATAGGGAGAGGTTGCATAACATCATCATACGGTAATGACTTCTGGCCTGACCCAACATGGCTGGTAGTCGAGACCTGCTCAGTGCAAGTTATTGCCACTGTGGAGTTTGTGCGCTAGCGTCGGTACTGATCCATGAAATCGGCGCTCTGCAGTACAGTCTAGACTTACCGCCAGAGCCCAATTACAAATACACGCATGCGCACTAACACATTTGATCGATACCCTTGGTGCTCTATTGTAGCGTTGGCTGCTGTCATAAGCCATGATGGCGACAAGCCGGCGACTGATGAAGGTAGGAGCTCCGGGCAGGTGCTTGTAGGGGGCGGCGAGGTGACACCCCTAGACGGGGCACAGGTCTGGAATTGCTGGAGGTTGGGGTGTGGCTGCTCCTGCGGACAGAGAGGAGCCCGAGCAGGGAGGCAGCTGTGGTTTCACTTTCAGTTCAGAGGGGAACCAGGAAACGAAACAAGAGGGCTAGACTCGGGGACCGCCCTGAGCAGGGCAGGACCCCTTGCTCTGCGAGACGCCCTCCTGGAGGACCACGCTCAGTCTCTTCCTAAGCACAGCCCCTAGCTGCTCTGTTCTCCTAGTGTGAACCCCAGGGCATAAGCCCCATTGAGGCTCCCCCTGGCTCAGCCTCTTCCATGACTACACCCCGAGGTTCTGCTCTCTCACTGTCTGCACACCAGGATAAAGAGCCCAGCCCCACCAATGCCCCCAGTGAGGCTCCCTCATGGCTCAGCCTCTTCTATATCTATACCCCAGGATCTGTGCCCTCACAGTCTGCACCCCAGGATAAGAGCCCCCCACCAATGCCCCCAGTGAGGCTACTCCTGGCTCAGCCACTTCCATGACGACACCCGAGGTTCTGCTCTCTCACTGTCTGCACACCAGGATAGGAGCCCCCCCTCCCAGCCCCACCAATAACCCCAGTGAGGCTCCCTCTTGGCTCAGTCTCTTCTATATCTACACCCCAGGTTCTATGCCCCTACTGTCTGCACCCCAGGATAAGAGCCCCTCCCCTCCAGCCCCACCAATAACCCCAGTGAGGCTTCCCCTGGCTCAGCCTCTTCCATGACTACACCCCAGGTTCTGTTCCCTCAGTCTGCACCCCAGGATGAGAGCCCCACCCAGCCCCAACAATGCCCCCTGTCAGGTTCCCTCCTGGCTCGGTCTCTTCCATGACTACACCTGTGGTTCTGTGCCCTCACTGTTTGCACCCCAGGATGAGCCCATCACCCCCAAATGCCCCAGTGAAGCTCCTTCCTGGCTTGGTATCTTCCATGACTACACCCCAAGGTTCTGTGCCCTCACTGTTTGCACCCCAGGATTCGCCCCTCGCCCCCCAAATGCCCCAGTGAGGCTCCCTCCTGGCTTGGTATCTTCCATGACTACACCCCGAGGTTCTGTGCCCTCACTGTTTGCACCCCAGGATGAGCCCCTCGCGCCCCAAATGCCCCAGTGAGGCTCCCTCCTGGCTCGGTATCTTCCATGACTACATCCGAGGTTCTGTGCCCTCACAGTCTGCACCACAGGATGAGGGCCCATTACGCATTCAGTGAGGCTATGTCCTGGGTCAGCTTATAGGCTGTTATAGTCTGCACCCCAGAGGGAATGACTTCTCCCAATCCCTCTGTGCTCCACCCTCCATTTGTTCCTTAACTCCAACCTCGGCTTCCGTGCCTTCTTACCCTGCACCCCAGGAAAGGAGGCCCTATACCCCAACAAGGCCTCCTCCTTGATCAGACCCTTCATTTCTTCCATAAATTCAACCCCGGGTTCCGTCTTCTCATAGTTTGAACCCCAATGCATAGTTTAAGCTCCCTGCTGCTTCCTCCGCTCTCAGACTCTCTTTGCCTTCCATAAATACTCTCCCAAATTCACTGCTATCAAAGCCTGGAGCCCGGGGAATGAGCCCCCATGCCCAAACGAGGCTTCACCCTGGCTCAGACCCTCCATCTCTTCTATAACTAGACTTCCCATATTCTGTGCCCTCATATCCTGTCCCATAAGCAATTAACTCCCATATATCATTGAGGCTCCCTTTTGGTTCAGACCACGTTTCCATAGGTACGCCCCCAGGTTCCCCGGCCTCCTGGTCTGGGCCCCAGGGAATGGACCCCATACCCCAGTAAGGCTTCCCTCTGGCTTAGCTCCTCTGCTCTCGTACCCTGCGCCACAGAACCAATTATTCCCCAGACGACAATAAGGCTTCTTCCTGGCTTACAACACGATCTCTTCTAGTCAGCATCCAGGTTCTGCATCCTGATAGGTTCGCACCACAAGGCATGAGCCACCATAACCTTCTTCTTGGCTCCTTCCTCTTCATAATACAGCCCGTAGGTTCGTTGCCTTGATGAGCTGCAACGCACTGCACTGTGTTTAGGGTTCCTCAAGGAACCAGGGCAACTGGCAGTCCCTAGACCCTCTCAGGCAAGCAGGGCTAGAGGACCAAGTGTAACGACGAGCATTGTCTGAGTAGTGGAGCTGCTGGGATGTTATAACTGTGGTGCCTGTATCTGCCTGTTTCAGTCCCAGAGGATTCTGGGGCTTTTGTACTTTTCAAACAGAAGGAGATGATGGACGGAGCGCTCACCCCCTATCACAGATCTGGGTTGAATCTAACTTCTTGAATCCATCATCATTCTTTAGCTCACTTCGCCACCCCAGTTCAGACACAGCTATATGCAAATCAGTCTTGACCCTGTGCCTCATGGGAACAGTCCACACCGAACTGCCGAGCCATGTCTTCCCTGCACCGGAAACAAGCATCCGGAGACCGGTTTCAGGCTAATAGCCCTCATCAGACAGGCTGGCTTGAATCCAGTGGCAAAGTGAGCAAGGGACACACATCTGGGCATACCCTGCCAACTTAGGGCGAACAAAGCAAATACAAGGAGATGATGGACGGAGTGCTGAAACTTTTCAGACACTCACCCCCAGTCACAGATCTGGGTTAAATCCATCATTTTTTTTAGCTCACTTTGCCACCCCAGTTCAGACACAGCTATATGCAAATCAGTCTTTACCCTGTGCCTCATGGGAACAGTTCACACCGAACTGCCATGTCATGTCTTCCCTCGACCGGAAACAAGCACCCTGGGAGCGGTTTCGGGCTAACAACCCTCATCAGCCAGGCTGGCTTGAATCCAGTGGCAAAGTGAGC
Organism: Triturus cristatus; assembly: GCF_964204655.1. Lineage (NCBI taxonomy): Eukaryota > Metazoa > Chordata > Amphibia > Caudata > Salamandridae > Triturus > Triturus cristatus. Next base: position 1,754,002,490 of record NC_140590.1, on the reverse strand, counting down.
AAGGGACACACTTCTGGGCATACCCTGCCAACTTAGGGCGAACAAAGCAAATACAAGGAGATGATGGACGGAGTGCTGAAACTTTTCAGACACTCACCCCCAGTCACAGATCTGGGTTAAATCCATCATCGTTCTTTAGCTCACTTCGCCACCCCAGTTCAGACACAGCTATATGCAAATCAGTCTCTACCCTGTGCCTCATGGGAACAGTCCAGATCGAACTGCCAAGCCATATCTTCCCTGGACCAGAAACGAGCATCCTGGGATCAGTTGCTGATGAGGGGTGTTATCTCGAAACCGGTCCCAGTACCCTACTGTGGTAAATAATTTAATTACCGGAACTGAATTTGATACGGAATCTAGAAAATATAGCTCAGTAAAATAAGAGGCAGAATCCGTGGTATAAGAGGTTCTGAACGGGCTTTATTCCAATGGTCGCAATTCGAATTGGGGCCTCCAAGTTCCGTCACCACGAGGGTTCAGGAAGTGAAGTACAATGCTTTATTGATAAATCATTATTTTTATAGAACATACATTACAATGAAACCAATGTAAGAGGCGTAACAATTGATAGCTAAGATAACAATTCACATGCGTAGCCGGAAATGGGCGTAATGGGGAGTAACAAGGAAACGTTATTGGCTGTGATGTCACATATAGGTGGACCTATGAGATAATTTCGCAATGTCAGCAGAAATACTTGGCAAGGATGCGCGCGCAGCAGCATGACGTGTAATTGACGTGTAACTAGGGGGTGAAGGGGACTTGACATTTAGCTCTACATGTGGAGACAAGAAGTCTGGGGGGTCAAGTCAACCTAATCCCAAATCATATCTAACATCCTATGTTTAAAGAACTATGTTATCCAAGAAGGAAGGACTCTTGGACAAAATCTATTCTATACTGACTGTGTGTGCGTGCACAAGCGTCTAAGTGTCTATTTGAGATGCAAGGGGCAGAAACCTTTCCATGGTAACAGGGCTATGAATTACTTGCATGAAGACAGAGAGGCTAGGCCCTTTGCTCAGTAGCTGAAGGAAATGTTTACCTAAACTACTAGACAGGAATGCATCGGCTGAGGAGCGAAGCAGATAACTCGAAGGTGAAATACAGTTTTTGGCAGGCAGGCAAACCGGCCGAGGCAGGCACCGTTAGCCACACAGGGAGTAGGACAAAGTTCATGGATACAGATGCGAGCCCAAGCTGAAGCTGTCAGAGGCAGAGAGCAGGGAAAGGCTTGATGGCAGAATCAGGGCCTACTCGTCTGAACTGCAAAATGGAGTAACTGAGCCATATAAAGTCGGTGGCCTTTCGTACTTAGGAATCGAATATCCAGCCCATTCATGGCGGATCTGACAGAGGACATGTTGACGGTGGACGCACATGTGTTTGCGTCTTCAGAACTGGAACTGGAGGGAACATACATGTACTTGTAACATGCACATAGAACCGTTGGGGTCCAAGATAGGGGACATAACTGATCATAAAAATCCATATTTCCACATTCCCTCCTTGTCCCCTACTTGCCCATCAAGAGATATCAATCTTCATTAATCCATCGATCTGTTCATTGAGCATCATTTGTTCTTCTTTCTTCTTCCGGGATCTTGAGTGAAAACCTTGATGTGGAATACATGATGTGGCACACAGGCCACAAATCGCTGGTCCACATTGCAGGCATAAGCAGCAACTGAATAGTATAAGAAGGCCAATACCTAGGAAGGATAGAACTCTCCATCCCCAGGCTGATATCACGCTCCAAAACCACCCGGACCAAGTCCAAGTGCCTGGATTCTGGTGTATCTGGCTCACAATCTTATGAAGGCGGGTTATAGCTTTATATACAGATGGCGAATTTTCTGGTATGAATACGCAGCAACTTGATCCGATGACCCTACAAGCTCCGCCCCTATCAGCCAGAATGACGTCAAGGACAAGACGATTTTGAAGAACAACAATCCTCATCGCAGACTGCTCCTCTGTCAAGCTGCCTAGGGCGGCAATAGTTTCGTTCACTACAGCTTCTAGAGTCCTAGTTAATCTACGTATTAGCTTACTATTTGTAACTGTACCTATATAGGGAAAGAGGCCTTTATTAAAATCTACATACTTTTCCCATGCCGTCTCAGTATAATCGACAATTGGGAGATCTCTCCGTTCTCTATTGTGTACTAAATGAATATTTCTGTGGTAGTCTGGAGGTGCTAGAAAAACAGGTGGCAAAAGGAATGCAATGTAACAGGTACCATCCCAATCTAGAGGCAGACGCATATATGCAGTCTGACCACATATGAAGTAGGAATGGCGGGAAGCTCTAAATGAAGATTTGCCTTGATCACTGAATTCTACTACAGTAGTGCATTTACTATGGCCCATATGTATGGAACCATTCTTTCTTACACACAATTCACCCTTAGCTGGGAATACTGACATGGCGGGCAAAACTGGTGCAACTTCGGATTCGACATTCAGAATCATGAGATTAAGTGTAAAATTACCTAATCCATATACTTCATTTTCTAGATCAGTTCCTGTTCTTTTGGGGCGACCCTCCTTGTCAGGGTAGCAGACTTTGAGTAAAACTAGGTTCAGGTTTCCCCATACCCAATTGTCTTGATAAACTGCTATGTTTGAATCTATGGAATTGATTAAACTAAACCATGCTCCACAGGAGCCATTGTGTGTAAACGGATATGGAAAGAAAGGCAGAACTCCCTTATAATTCTGATAGGGAGGGAGTCGGCCACACACCCAACAATTAGTAGCATTACTAGTCTGATGGGAATGATGTAACATACTAATGAAAGTGTTATTGCGCAGCGCAAATCTATAGGACAATTCATGCGGGGGTAGGTCACTAAAAGAATGTTCATCAGTTACATTGAAAACATGTTTAGAAATAGGATAATATATATGCAACAATATACTTGCAGTGATTATTATAAGACTCAAGAAAAACAAAATTAATAACGTCACTATACAGTGGCTACGCAGTGATTTACAATACGCATGTCGTTTCAACATTTTTCGGGTTTTTCCTCGATTCAGGTCTAAGGGATACATGTCAGAGACAAATTCAACCGCTTCACCTTGGAGAGGACTTAAACAATCAAATTGTCCGACTGCTTAGACCTAAGTTTCAATTTGTATAGTTCCTGGCTACTGGCCTCAACCAAAGGTAGCTTTGAGTCAATGGGTGAAGACACACGAGGTGTGCTATTTACATCCGAAGGAAGTCCATGAAATTTCTTGATATGACTTGAATGCACCCATCCTTTTCTGCCTTCGATCTTCACGGCTGTCCTTGTAGTGAGCAGAACGAGTTGAGGCGTCTTCCACCTAGGCTCCAGCTGAGTCTTTCGGTCAAAGTTCCTCACTAAAACGAGATCCCCCGGAACTACGTCATGGGGTTTCACCTCAGTGTTGTCAGGAAAGGCTGCAGCTACCTGTGAACGACAAGATTGTAGTGCAGACATCAAGGAAGCCAGGTAATCTGTCAGCATATTACAGTCAACATCAGTTATTTTACGGGGTATAGGCGTCCCCCACATATTCGGTGGTCTTCCAAAGATCACCTCATAAGGGGATAGCCCTGTTCGAGAGTGTGCTACCATTCTCATGTAAAAGAGTGCAACTGGTAAAGCTACTACCCAATCAACACCTTTCTCCCTACATATTTTGGATAATCTGATTTTCAAAGTTTGATTATGTCGTTCCACGAGACCTGCTGCCTCGGGGTGTCGGACACAATGAAACTTCAACTGATATCCTAGCAAGAGTGAAACATGTTTCATTAGTTCGGATGAGAACGGCTGGCCGTTATCTGAATAGACAACACGTGGTAAACCGTACCGTGGGAAGAATTCTCGAACTAGCTGCTTGGCAGTAGTCGGGGCAGTGTAATCTGATACTGGGTATGCTTCGGTCCAACGGGAAAGAGCACAAACAACTACGAGAACATATTTGAATCCTCGACATCGTTCCATCTGGATATAATCCATCTGGAGGACTTCAAAAGGGTGATCAGGAGGCTGAAATTCACCCTGCTCTACGGGGATGCTTTTACCTGGGTTAAACTGACAACATATCATACAGGTACGGACTTTTTGCTTAGCTGCTGCTCGTAAATGTTTGTTGAACCAAATGTGTTGAATGCTGTCTAGCATAGCTTTCTCTCCTAGATGCGCCGGACTGTGAATTGTAGTTATGATAGCTTGGACCATAGAGTAAGGAAGAAACCATACAGATTTCTCCTTCGTCATCCATCCCTGGTCTGTTTGGATCCCTCATAATTCAGTCCATTTCTTTATTTCGTCTGGTGTAGCATGTGTCTGTATGTCAATTACGTCAAGTGCGGGATCCTTAATCGTCATACAATGTGTTGGTATCGGAACTATTGTCTTTGTCATGTCGGATGTGCGAGTTTGAGCAGTCTGTTTAGCTGTTCTGTCAGCTAAATCATTGCCTTGAGAAATGATATCAGTAACTTTCGTATGCGCTTTGCATTTCATAATCGATATAGCAGTGGGCAGATGGATTGCGTCTAACAGAGCATGAATGAGGGACCCGTGCTGAATGTGGGTACCGTGAGAAGTTAAATAACCTCTCTCCCGCCACAGCACACCGAAGTCATGTACAACTCCGAATGCATAACGTGAATCAGTGTATATGTTAACTTTCTTATTTGTGGCTTGAATACAGGCTTGTGTCAGAGCAGTAAGCTCTGCTGCTTGGGCTGACAAGGTATTTATACAGTTTGTTTCAATGACTTCAGTATCTGTTGTGACTGCATACGCGGCCACTAAATCTCCTGTACTTGTTCTCATACATGATCCATCTACATACAACGTCAGGTCTGGATCTGACAATGGAACGTCTGTCAAATCTTGTCTGGGTTTCGTCGTTATTGTAATAACTTCAATACAATCATGAGCTAGTGGGTCTGTTCCGATTACAGGTAAAAGTGTGGCAGGATTCAATGTATTACAGCGTCTGATTTCTATATGTGGCTGAAACAATGTTAATTCGTACCCTGTAAGTCTTGCTATGGTCAAGTGTTGTGTTTGCGTTCGGTTCACAAGAACCTCTACTGCATGCGGTACTTGTACTGTCAACGGATGTCCTAACACTATGGCATCGCTTTGTCTGATTGCTAAAGCTGTTGCTGCCACTGATTTCAGGCACGCAGGCAAAGCCTGGGCTACGGGATCTAATGTACTAGAGAAATAAGCACATGGCTTGCGTGATCCTGCTTGTTCCTGAGTGAGTACTGACAAGGCAGTACCTTCACGTTCTGTAACAAAGAGTGTAAAATGTTTATGGTAACACGGTGTCGCTAAAACAGGTGCTTGACATAGAGCTTTCTTTAAGCTTTCAAAAGCTAGTGTGTGTTCCTGAGTCCAAGGGAGGACAGTCGATGTGGCCGCCTCCTGTGTTGTCAACTGAATGAGTGGTTTTGCTAAAAATGCATATTGAGGGATCCACTGCCTACAGTATGAAGTGAGGCCTATAAAAGTCCGCACCTCCTTTTGTGTCTTTGGTATTGGCATGTTAGCAATTAACTGAATGCGGTCGGGTGTAAGCTGCCTTCCCTCCTTGGACAGCGAGTGTCCAAGATAAACAACTCGCTGGACACAGAATTGCAGCTTAGAAGGGGATACCTTGTGCCCCTTTTCGGCTAGAAACTGTAAAACCGTCAGTGATGCTTTTTCACATTCAGGTTCGCTTCGGGCGGTGATCAGCAGATCATCGACATATTGAAGCAGTGCAGTGCTAACTGGCATGTGTATACTGTCAAGTTCTCGTTTCAGTGCTTGGCTATAGATGCTGGGGCTTTCTGTAAATCCTTGAGGTGCGCGTGTGAATTTAAAACTTCGTCCATTTAAACTAAATCCGAACAAGTATTGGCTTTCCGGATCTATTGGGACGCTGAAAAAGGCATTCTTGAGATCAATTACTGTAAAGAACGTTGCTTGTGAATCAATGGCTGTCAGTAATGATGAGATATCGGGGACCACAGGAAATTGTGGCACAATGCATTTGTTTAATTCGCGCAGATCAATAACCAATCGATATACTGGCGGGGCCTTTGGATCAGTTCGTTTAAGAATTGGAATTATCGGGGAATTACATATATTGGAGTCAGTTTCTACAACCACTCCTTGGGCAATAAGCTCGTCAATGATTTTCAGTAAGGCCACTACAGCATCTGGTGGTAACTTGTATTGGCGCATTCGTGGTAGTACCACTCCTGCCTTTAGTGTGACTCGATATGGTGTAATGTTCATGCAACCAACATCAGTAGGGCCTTGTGCCCATAAATGTGTGGGTAAAGTCTGCAGTCGGTGATCCATGTCTCTGGACACATAGTGCCCTTTGAAATCGCGTAAAAACAATCTTACTCCTTCCGGAGAACAACATATAATAGCCCCTAGAGCTTTCAATGTCTTTATACCTAACAAGTTTTCTGGGCATGATTTAGTAAGCAATAAATCTGTAGTTCGTGTCAAGGGACCAATCGTAAGTGGAAGGGGCTGTGATACTTCATTAACAATAGGTTTTCCTGAAAAACCAAGGGAAACATTTTGTGAGCCTGAGAGGGGTGCCCCTGGAACTTCACTACGTTTTATTGTTGTTCGACTTGCCCCTGTATCAAGTAAAAATTTTCTGTCTTGACCTAATAATTCACTGTGCACATAAGGTCCTTCTTGATCTACAGGGATCTCAATAAGGGGTAAGTCAACTTCCCTCTCTAGGCTTGTTCATGCGTAACGTTGATACTCAGGATATTCATACTGTGCGGTCTGATACATTTGTCGTGTCGTGGTTTGTGTGGCAGCAACAGGCAGCGCTGGTGCAGCTGGCACAAACTGTATGGACTGTTGTGAGGCTGGCATGGACTGCTGCGGAGCTGGCATGGACTGTGCATGCTGCGGAGCTCCTTGTTCATTCTGATCCTGTCTAGGTGGCCGTGGTCTTTCTTTTGCAATACCTACGGCTATATTACGTTTCAGGACTGGACAATCGTGTACATAATGACCTAGTTGTTTACAGTAATTGCATGTCCCTTTTACAGGAACTGCTGAATCTCCGGAATGTGTCACACCCTTTTTGTGACCGTCAGTTGGAACTGTCTGGGAGACTAACATTTTCATTTTCGTGTCCTTCATACGTCTTTGTTCGTGTTCTTGTTCATCTCTAATTCTATTGTGATGATACTGTAACATTTGTAACATTTGTGACGGGGTGTTACCTTGCCATGTACTCTCGAATTTCAATACTCTATTCTTCACTTGGGGCAAGGAATTTTCCACTAATTTTGTCACAAACAGATGTGGATATGACTCACTATTTGCTTTTATGCCGCTATTTATACCAAAACATTTTTCAAATCGGGCATAGAAATCACTGGTGTCTTCATCTTGTTTTTGTTTACAGGCTGAGATTGCACCCCAGTCTTCCTTTTTCGTAGTTAATAAACGTGGCAGTACCTGCACTAGTAAACCTGGTAGTGCTTTAACTTTATCCCCGAGCCCTGCTCCTGCAATTCGGTCCTTTTCTTCGGTTTCTAATGCTGTCCAGTCTATCTTTTGGTCTCCCACTTCCCACTCTTTTTCCTTAAGTTTTTCATAAATGCCAGCAGGCATTAATACCTTTAATATTGTCATAATGTCAGGATAGGTGTACTCCCCCATGAGTAACATGTCTTTAATTTCTCGGTGAAAACCCGCTGGGTCTTTGTCATGACTGGGTACCACTTTTTTCATTTCTAACAATTCCATTTTAGATATGGGCGTATATACAATACTCGTTTAAACTCATTGTTCTCGTCTTTTATTGGGTGCACTTCTCGTAAAGGATTCTGTCTATCCATGTAATACGGCGTTCTTTCCTTGTTGGGCAGTGAGAAAGGGTCTGGGCTTACAAAAAGAATGTACTGCTTTCTGGATACTAGTATTTCTTTAATTAACTTATTACCTGAACCTCTCCATCTATTCGTGAGTAATTCAGTTAATATATCAGGTAAGGGACCAGGATCGGAATGTTGGTTCTTATATAATATAAGAAGTTGCTGAATCATATCAATTCCAGCTAAACGCTGTTCATCTGGGCTGAGGTTCAAAAACGTGTGTGCTACTGTGTCATCACCATATTTTCCGGGACTGTCAATCCAGTGAACGGCTGACCTAGCTAATTCTTGTTCATCCATAGAATCGAGTAGGTGGTAACCTCTTCGTTCTCGGAGTACTTTGTCAACGGCTTGGAACGAATGTTCGGGAGACCTTATATTTATTATAGGTGTTGGATAAGTTCTGTTATTATCTGGACATATCGGATGTATCGATTCAGAAAAACATCTAGTATTATTACAGGATCTTCCTCTACCTACATAGGCTATAGTTTCTGACTTTCTTGCGGGAAATTCTACTTCTCCCTCTTCGTTTTGTTCAAACTCGTCTACCTCCAATCTCTCTTCATGTATTCGTTCTATTTCTTTCCTGATTTTTCGGCACATGGCTACTATACATCCTTGCTTATCGTGTCTCCCGTCTGATATATTCTGGCTCCATCTCGTAAGGGTTTGCATTACTTCCGGGTTTACCCCCGGTCGGTCTTGATTTCTGATCACACAATTTACGAGAAAACGTAACAATTTCCCCTGTATCTCCACTTTCTGATATTCCATAGCTCTGTTAATGCATTCAGGATCTCTCCCTGTTTGGACAAAATGATATATGTTATCCATATGCATAGTCATTCCTGGTAGCTTCCCTAAAAATACTGCAGCTCTTCTGATACGTAATGATGCCAGGACCATTTCGTCCTCTTTGCCGGGCACCGGGTCATATCTACAATCTACTAGAAGTTCCTTAAGCGTGCGGGGATTTATAAGTTTGGGCGTACGTGGATGTGCTGGTTCTTGAAAAGTAAGTTTACCTATTCGGGGTGGTGTAGAATAAACGCTGGTAGCACCTCCGGTAGCCCCATCTGGGGTACTGGGCACGAAAGGATTCGTTGAACGTGCTACAGCAACTACAGGTGTGGACACAGCTGTAGAATCGGCTGTGGGAACAGATGCGGAAACAGATGTGCTTGCCGAAGCTTGTGTCGGAGTTTGTTGTTGCACAGATACAGACACCTGATTTTGACGTTGAACCCCCCCAGCAGACGGTCTATGTGGTGCGGGGTTAGCATACTCGGGAGCTGCGTCATCTAAATATGAGGAAAGAAAAACATCTTCTGCTGTTCTGGGATGCCCCTTTGGATGTGCCTTTATTGGAAACAATGGGGGTGGCAAGTCTTTTGGTATCTCCGTAGTAGCCTTAGGTAATCCTTCGGCCAGAAGGGGATACATACCTTTCATAAGGGCATTTCTTTGTCTATCGGCTTGTTCTGCTTTTACTCGTGTACCTTCTTCAATCAACAGATTTTCTCGGACTTTATTTGCACTTTCTTTACTTCTCTCTTCCTGTCTTAGTGCTTTTTCGGTACGTCTATGCGATTCTTTACGCCATAACTCAACAGCGTCTTTCTGTGACTGTCTAGCTTTCCTTTTCCATAACTCTTCTTCCACTTTCATAATGCACTCTGCATCCCAGGTCCCAGCTGCGGGCCACCTCTGACTTTCTGGTAATTCTTTGGTGTAGTCCACCCATAAATCAAGAAATAATATGGCGTCTAAGCCATGTTTGTGATACATGAAGTGCCCTGGAGTGTCCCTAGGAGGAATAGGAACAGCTTCTTCGAGTACCCCTTTTCTAGTTGTGATCTGTCTTAATTTCGAAAAGAGCGGCATATTGACAACTGATCTGATACTTAATCTTGAACACACTTAATACAAAAAGCACAACAATGAACAATCATTCATACCACAATATGCAGGACGTTTTAACACATTAAACATTTAACATTTAAATGAACAACAATGATGATCGTCTGCAAAACTAATCACCAAGCATAATTCTCGACAATAACTAGATACTTCGGAATACTTGATATACTGCTAAACAGTACATATACACTGCTGAAACAGTGCAGACCGGATTTGTGTACCCAAACCCGTCTTGACCGGCACAACCTATGTGCACGTCAGAACGCCTCCCCAGCAATGGTACTCACCGGGTAGCTCGGAACGGAAGGCCTCGGAACGGAACTGAACTGGACTCGACTCGAAAGACTTCGGAGACTGCGGACATCGGACCCTCTGGACGTCGGGACTTCGAAAACCTGGTGGGCCTCTGTATACCTCGGATCTTGCTCTCTCAGCTAGGCTCTGGTCGGGATACTTCGCACTTCTCACCGCCTCGTCTGGGTTGGTCGCAGCCTCAGTCGCCCCCGCTTGACCGGAGGGAGATACAGGAAATCCTGCTGGTACGCGTTATTGTCCGTCCAGCTGTGGCAGGAGACCGGGCCTGCAACGCACCACCGGCGCGTGAGATGAGAAAGTGTCCCTATTCGGGCGCCAATCATGTGGTAAATAATTTAATTACCGGAACTGAATTTGATACGGAATCTAGAAAATATAGCTCAGTAAAATAAGAGGCAGAATCCGTGGTATAAGAGGTTCTGAACGGGCTTTATTCCAATGGTCGCAATTCGAATTGGGGCCTCCAAGTTCCGTCACCACGAGGGTTCAGGAAGTGAAGTACAATGCTTTATTGATAAATCATTATTTTTATAGAACATACATTACAATGAAACCAATGTAAGAGGCGTAACAATTGATAGCTAAGATAACAATTCACATGCGTAGCCGGAAATGGGCGTAATGGGGAGTAACAAGGAAACGTTATTGGCTGTGATGTCACATATAGGTGGACCTATGAGATAATTTCGCAATGTCAGCAGAAATACTTGGCAAGGATGCGCGCGCAGCAGCATGACGTGTAATTGACGTGTAACTAGGGGGTGAAGGGGACTTGACATTTAGCTCTACATGTGGAGACAAGAAGTCTGGGGGGTCAAGTCAACCTAATCCCAAATCATATCTAACATCCTATGTTTAAAGAACTATGTTATCCAAGAAGGAAGGACTCTTGGACAAAATCTATTCTATACTGACTGTGTGTGCGTGCACAAGCGTCTAAGTGTCTATATGAGATGCAAGGGGCAGAAACCTTTCCATGGTAACAGGGCTATGAATTACTTGCATGAAGACAGAGAGGCTAGGCCCTTTGCTCAGTAGCTGAAGGAAATGTTTACCTAAACTACTAGACAGGAATGCATCGGCTGAGGAGCGAAGCAGATAACTCGAAGGTGAAATACAGTTTTTGGCAGGCAGGCAAACCGGCCGAGGCAGGCACCGTTAGCCACACAGGGAGTAGGACAAAGTTCATGGATACAGATGCGAGCCCAAGCTGAAGCTGTCAGAGGCAGAGAGCAGGGAAAGGCTTGATGGCAGAATCAGGGCCTACTCGTCTGAACTGCAAAATGGAGTAACTGAGCCATATAAAGTCGGTGGCCTTTCGTACTTAGGAATCGAATATCCAGCCCATTCATGGCGGATCTGACAGAGGACATGTTGACGGTGGACGCACATGTGTTTGCGTCTTCAGAACTGGAACTGGAGGGAACATACATGTACTTGTAACATGCACATAGAACCGTTGGGGTCCAAGATAGGGGACATAACTGATCATAAAAATCCATATTTCCACACTACTTGAAAACAAAATCCCCGCTGGGGCCATAACTAGCGTTCTGAAATCACAGGGCTATCTTTTGTCTTCATTGTCAGGTTCCCAGTCACCACTAATGTGAATGTTGCATCTCTGAAGAAACCCTAAGTTGCACCATTTACTTTACTGTGAGAACTCTTTATTTGAGTGGTTGTTTTGGGGGTTTAGAGACCATTCTTTTTTTTTGTCTAATAACTTTTATGCTAGAAACTCAGCATGCAATGCTACAACGCAATGAGCTGTCCAGCCGTGCACCCCAAAATAGAGCCAATGAAACTGAGAGAGGTTGACTTTATAGCAAAATTTCTATATTCTATTATTTTTGTCAGGCACCTCTGCCACACTGATGCGAGCATCAGAGGACTTCTGTAGGCATTGTAGTGAAAGACCCAACAATTCTCATGTTCCTATAGTCGACTAATGAGCCAACGTTATAAAAAACTGGCACTGAGTGGGTTAAAGGCTATATAAAATTTGGTGTTGTGTCTCGGCCTCATGCATCCTAACTTCTTTATTTACTTTCTTTTTAATTTTCCTTTAAATAAACAGGCCTCGAAAAATTATAAAAATGTCACCAGACTTTCGGGTCTACTCACTTGAATAATCTACTCAACCTTACTGTAATGCGCTTCACCTATAAACTGGTAAAAAATGATATGATTCTAGGCAAATATTTAATTTCAGTCACCTTTTTCTTCATTATCACACATGAGAGCACCTTTAAACATGTAGGTTCAGCATGTCTGTTGTAATAAAAAAAACTCCTTTGTTTGATTAACTAGACTAAACGTTTGCTTCATCTATACTATGAACCTAACCCACATATAGGGTACACCTAGCCTCTGACTTGCCTCTTAATTCACTTGCAGCATTGTCATCCGGGTGGGGGCGGGAATGTTTCAGTTCATCTGTTAGAGCGCTCACTTTTTATAAGCATTTTAATAAATCAAGATGTGGCACATCATTTACTGATCAAACTATAAAGGGTAGAAATGATAATGTGTGAAAATCGGGTTTCAGTAATTTTTATTTTTGCACATCACCAAGTAAAGTGTTCTGATTTCTTTTGATTATCGTAAAAACTGTTGTTTTCATCATACTTCACAATTATAAAAAAGTGCTTTTCTAACTGCTGATATATTTTGAAATATTTGTACAGTCCATTTGTAAGCTATTTAAATGTTCTGTTTGAAAAAACTTGACATCCTACAGCCTTTATTTCCACCCTTCCTGTACCCCAGCACTATTTTCAAACAGTTCTCTTTACAGAATTTTCTAACTTTCCAGTCAGAGAAAGGAAAGTAAACCCCAATCTCCAGGATCAAATAAGCAGCAATTTGTAAGTCGACATAAGCTAACATTAGACCTGTCTTTGAACTCACAGCAAATGTGCCAAATGTGCCAAGATAAAAACAAAACCAAAAGATATCTTTATTGCACATTCACTTTTGGAATGAACAGGACACCTGCCAGCTCGACCTCGCTTACAAGAGCAGGCCAGTAGAACTTCCTCCTCTCACTTTGGAGGTTGCCCTCTGAGTCTCGAAGCTGTACCAGCAGTGTGTGGTCTGAGTGAAGTTTCTTAAAGAAGAACGAGTTGCATTTCTCGTCCTTCTCGAGGTGCTCTGTTCTGGTCCGGAAGATGATTTTCTTGGATTCCTCCCTAAAGAGCTCCATGAGCACTTTTTGGGTTTCCTCCAAGTCGTCATCCACGTCCCATCCCCTGATCTCGAGTTTGTACAGTTGCTGCAGTTTGCTCTGCAGCCTCTCATGTTCCTATGGTCGACTAATGAGCCAATGTTATAAAAATCTGGCACTGATTGGTTTAAAGGCTATACAACCTCTTTCTCTTCTTTTTCCAGTGCAGCAGCTGTGCTTGCATCCTAGTAGAAGCTCCGGCACCTATCCTTCGCCCATTCCCATCCCTCGCTGGTGGAGTGAAAGAAGTCCTTCATGTTCCTCCACTCTACGTATACGGTTCTGAGATTTGCCACTAACTCCTCGTTTTTCAACAACAAGCAGTTCAGCTTCCACGATCCTGAGCTAGCGGGGAACTTCCCTGTAAGTTCCCCCTCGAAACTGACTGCTCTGTGGTGAGAGAAGTGGGCAGCGACCATGGGACCTCTTTTGGCCACATATGGTACTGCACCATATAACATGGCTAGGGAAAAAACATTGGCATTTATAATGCCAATAACTTCAACTTTGCAGGGTGCAGTACTATATGTAGCCAATGGTACCTCTTTTGGCCACATATGGTACTGCACCCAGCAACATGGCTAGGTAAAACAAGCATTTGTAATGCAATAGGACTCGCATTTATGCGAGTTTGAGCTATTGGCATTGTAAATGAGAATGCCTTTTATTTATGTTTTGGTTTTTAAAACATAAATAAAAGGCATTGTCATTTCCAATGCCAAAAGCTTAAACGCACGTAAATGCGAGACCTATTGCATTGCAAATGCTTGTTTTTGTATAGTGCTACTCATACCAGTGTAGGGTGTCAGAGCACTTTACATCGCACACACATTATATGGAGACAAATTGCTTCCCCGACAATAGTGTTTTGCAAAAATCATGACAGACGAAAACAAGCATTGACAAAGCCAAAAATCTGGCAGCGAATGTCTGACTTGTTGTTCGAGTGATCAGGGTCCTCGCAAAGAAGACTTCATACAAAGATTTTTTAAATAAGAGGTCATAACTAAAGACCGAAAACAGATCAATAATTGGATACATTAAAGGAAATTAAATACTCAACATTTAAAGGTGTTCCACAGCAGTAAAAAAGAAACGGTGAATGAAGTTAACAAGTAGCAGTCTGAGAAGAATAAGAGTAAGCATTGGCTGTTTTACTGACCTGGAGTCTGCACTTCCACAGGACGTTGAATAATGATTCACACAGGTGATCGTTCGCGCTTTACAAACGTTGATTATTATTATTATTATTATATGTAATGCTGCGTATAATATGATGGTGTATGCTCACAATTATTTAAATGAGTTGCACTAAGGTGTATCGCATGCAAATATATCTCCTGTAAATATCCTGAAAGTCTAGGGTGGATTCCTTCGCTATTAAATGGCACGACCATAACGGTCTGATTCTTCAAAATTTTCATCTTAAAAATGAGTTCTGGTTTAACAACTGGAGGTCCTACATTTTACAACAGATGTCTCATATTTGATTACGATTGGATCCAGGTTAGGAAACTTGAGAAATGCTATAAGGGCTGGGCCTGAATATATGCACATACATTAGCTTGTTAAAGTGCCATGACAGAAGAGTCAAAATTATTTCTGTATTCCATAAAGCTATTATTCAAGTTTGCTCTACTGTTGGCCACACCAGAGACTAAACAACATTTCACTCAACACTCAAAAAAACTGCTCGCATTTGCAATGCAACAGGTCTCGCAGCTGTGAGAGTTTGAGCTATTGGCATTGTAAATGACACGGCCTTTTATTTACGTGTTGGTTTTAAAACATAAATAAAAGGCATTGTCATTTACAATGCCAATAGCTTAAGCTCCCCCAAATGCGAGACCTATTGCATTGCTAATGCTTGTTAGACTCTGAGGTGGTTTGGTGTCCTTTGAGTGACCGTAACCCCCTGACAGCCTTTTTTAGCTGGGACTCTCATAGAACCGCTTCTAAATGCTGTATTACGGATAGTGTTGTTTCTTATTCTCAGGGTTGGCGCCTCAGATGGAAGCATGTCCTTCCTGACGGCTTTTCTCTTAGATTTATTCAGAGGTTGTTACCCCAAGATGAATCTCAGTTTGAACAGCAATTCCTCTGATGTGCTCATCTTGAGCTAATTTTCTACTTTTTGTGATAACATTAAATCCCTCTTGACTAATAACTCTACATCCATGGTCTCCAAACCTTTTAAGTAGGTTGATGCCAACGGTTCTAGGGCACATCGTCCTTTGATGGAAGCACTGAAGGCCACTTCCAAGGATTGTTCAAGGGCTGCTTTTTGTCATTCTTCTCACAAAAAATATTAAATGAGCTTAATCCAAATGTACGCCAGGTGGCGGGAAGAGCTGCTCCTTGCCAGTAGGCAACATGATAGCTCAATGTTTGGGAGATTATTAATCGATCTACTTTGAAGCCTGCAGTTGATTGGGCTTTGCTCTGCACACTTGTGCATGAGCTCTGGGTTCCAGTCCTATTTCTAGACCCTGTGACCTCTCTGTGCCTGACGATTCTATTACCCTCTTGACTTCTCGCATGAGGAGGTTTGTGAGGCTATTGAGGTTCTTTCTTCAAACAAGGCTCCTGGCCCTGATAGAGTCCCTGTAGATGTTTTTAGATCTAACTTTACACTTTGGTCTCCTCTCATTACATACATCCTAATGCGGTTGCTAAACCGTCCATCCCACAGTGTTGGTCCCACTCGGTGGTTGCTCCTGTCTTCAGAAAGACTAGTCGTGCTGGCCCCATATGTTACTGACCTATTTCTTTGATCTGTTCTGTGGTCAAGGTCTTTGCAGGGTAGTTTTCAATAGGGCAGTGAACTGGAAGTTTGAAAATAGTGTCCAATTGTATATTCAATATGGAAAGTTCGATTTAATGTCTCAATCCATATATTATTATTAATAAATATACAGTGGCCAAGCAAGGGGCTCTTTATGGTCCAGAGCACTGCATTTGATAGCGTCAATAGAGAGGAATTATGGGACATTATGTTGCGTCCTGGGGTGGGATCGCACTTGGTTTTTCTTTTGTGTGATCTTCATTTTAGCATGTCTGCTTCTGTTCGTTTTGGGTCCCGGGGGAAATGCACTGATCACTTTAAATTATATCAGGGGACTCGGCAAGGCGGTATTTTGGCTCCGTTTCCATTTATCCTATATGTTAACAATTTGGAAAAGGCACTAATTGAGGGTGATATGGATATGCCTCAGATTGTCAATTGCTCTCTCCCGGTGCTGCTTTATGCAGGCGACGCTGTTCTTATTTCCAGATTTGCGTTGGGGTTGGATCATCTGCTTAATTCTTTTGTGCACTTTATGGACAGCCTTGGTCTAAGTACTAACTTCTCGAAATCTCACATTATGGTAAGACTCGAACTTCTATGGCACATGGCTATACTTTTTGGTGTGTTTCTACTTCTCCTTATTTTGATGTTCATTTTAATTGTTCCATGACCTGGTCCCCTTAGGTTTCTGCCAGAAGTATTATGCTTACTAGGAGCATTGCTTCTGTCTTTGATTTTATAAACAGGCTGGGCAGTGGCGGCTCGCCGAGGAAGTGCTGCAGGGCGGGGGAGGGGCAGTGTGGGGGGGTAGTAAACTTCAGCATACGGCAGAACGGAGTTAAGTAAATAAATGAATAAATAAAACAATTCACATTGCTCACACTGCAACGCCAACTCCGTTCCGCCATATGCCGGTGTTTACTACCCCCCCACACTGCCCCTGCCCCGCCCAACCCGCAGCACTCCCTTGGCGAGCCGCCACTAAGGCTGGGACACAAATCTATTAAGATCATGCTCGATATTTATAGAGCAAAGTGTGTTCCTATTGTTGCTTGTGGTAGTGATATTTGAGGTTACTCCAACCTTTCGACATTATTGGTAGCTGAGAACAAATTTCTTGGAAGGCTTTTAGTAGAGTACTTCCTCTAATATTATCAATGAGGAACTTAGCCTTGGGTTTTTGGATGACACTTCGCTATCAGTTTGGCTACACCCTGAGAATGTTTTAACCGTTTTGTTTTGAAAGATCGTCTCTCTCTGGATCGTGTGTCCAGTATACCGTGGTTAAACCATATTAAAGTTATTTTTAGTAAACTTGGCCAACCTGAAATTTTTAATAATCCGGGTTCAATCATCCAAAGTGATATTACTTGGGCCAAGATATCCTTTAGGGCTTTAAAAGCAAAATAGAGAGAGAGTGTCGTTCTGATCAAACTTTTGTGAAAACTTATTTACTGTTACAAATCACTGTTAATATTGAGCTCTATTTACTTTTGAGATTTCGAACCAACTACCATCGCTTTCTTGTGACACGTTTTAGATTAAATCTCATTCATCACTTGTTGGCCATCCCTCATGGTAGCTCATTGGACTCTGCTTTTACTCCATGCAGATGTGATGGTGTTCCTATCCAGGACACTTTACACTTTATAATGTTTTGTTCCTTTTATAAAAAGCCTTGTAAATCTTTTATTGTACCAATTTTTGTTGGAACCCACTTTGTCCAAGCACGTCCTGCTCCGTTTTATCTCTTGTCATTAACTGATATACGGACTTGTTTTTATTTGGCTAACTTTTTATCTGGTGCTATTTGACTACGGAAAAGCTTATTGTCTGTATTATGTTTTATATATTTTTTTGCTGGTATCTTTTAGGGTTTTGATAAACTCGATATAGATTATGATGACGATGATAATGATAGTGCCGAGAGGCATTGGAATTCCAAAGGTCTCTTTCCTTCTCCATATGACGCAAGTCAGCTGGCACTCAGCTTGTTGAGACCTTGCTAGAGAGGACCCATGCTCCTCAACATACTTCTTTCACACCCTTAGATCTGCATGGTCTGCACACTCCTTCCTGCACAAAAACAATCCATCTACAACGCAGGCCATGGTGCAAAGGTGGCTGCGTTGGTGCAAGGCAGCCAATTGTGCGCCAGCACAGTGGACGAGGACAGGACTGTGCGGTGTCACATAGATACATCACATTCCTGCTCTTTTCTTTCTACGCATGGCAGCGCAGCAAAGTGACTTACTGTGCTGCCACGCATCAAACACTTGTGAATGAGGCCCTCAGTTGTTAGTGGGCGAGTGCACAGGATTTCACATATGTTGTGACATGAGCGTGTTGTAACCGGTGTGCAGTATTTTTCTCTATATTTTGTTAATATTGTTTTTAATGTGTGTGGGTTTCCTAAGTTCAAGGCTGTCACTTTCTGTCACTTTCTGTAATAGCAACAGAGTCAAAGGTCATGTGGCAGCACTTCCTCTGATGTAATCAGGGTCAAACAGTGGCATAGCTAGACCTACTGCCACCCGGGATGGCCCCGATGTTTGCGGCCCGGTGCAGGTAATTGCAGGGGCATGGGTGGCGGCCGATGGACGACTTGTTCTGGGAGGTGGACAGCATGGTGGCCGACTTGTTCTCGGGGGTGGGGGATGGGGGTAGTTGACAGACACGACCTGCTCGCCTCCGCTGCCCCCAAAAAGAGTGCCACCTGGGCAGATCACTCCCCCCCCCGCAGCTTTGCCACTGAGGGTCAAAGGTCATGTCAAGTCACTTTCTGTGAAGTCATGAGATGAGGGTAGGGGTCAAAGAGAGTGATGCCACCCCTGCTGACCCTGGCATTTTGTTGAATTGACATCCATGGTGCATGGCAACTTAATAATATGATTGCTTGCTCATTTTAATGGCCTCTCACAACTCACACTGCCAGTGATAGATTTTGCATCTCTGCTGGCATAGCACAAAGGGGTCATCGATAGTTTGTGAATCTTTGGCAACTGTGCCATGGTTCTGTGGTATGATGTCAAAGACTCAGTGAAAGGAAATACTAAAAATCTTGTCAGCTGGCACATTAGTTCATACTCCGCATGACTAAAGCTATTGTGATGTGTAACAATCCACATCTTTATGGTCACGGGTGACTTTTTGGCATCTAACTAAGGGGCATATTTATGAAGTAGTAATGCAACTCCAGTGCAGCAAGTCACCTTGCTGCTCTGCATACAGGGAAAGGGCAGGAATGTGCCGTATTTATTACAATACGGTGCATTCCTATCTTTTCCCCAGTGCTGGTGCACAAGAGGCTGCCTAGCGCCAATGCAGGATTGTTCATATGCAGCACACATAGAAAGAGGAAGTAACAAGGAGAAATAATGAAATTTCTCCTCCTTACGCCTCCCCTGAGAAGGCAAATCTTTTTGGTGCATTCCCAGGTCTACCACTCTTGGTAAATCTGGGAATACATCAAAATCCATACGCGTTGCCTGGGAACACCCATGCAATGACCATGGGATGTCTTACCAGGGCACATTAACACAATACAGCGATTTGTGCTGCTTTGCATTACAGATTTATGAAGTCACTCAGGGCCCGTTGCGTGGCTTAATGAATCACATTTTGGGCTTGTGTCACGCTTGCACCAAGTTGCGTGGTGCAAGAGCAACGCAACTCCCCTCTTAAATATGCCCCAAAATTTTATTGATTTCAGGCTGGGTTGAAAATAACAACCCTATCCAAAAACACCATCTTTTATTTCAGGTCTGAGTGCATCTCTGTAAAGAATGTTTAATGAAAGCAACTGACACTTCATAAAAATGTTTGATGTATTTAAGTACTCCATTCCCTCCAGCACTACTCTGGGCTGAAGTGGGATTTTGCAACTATTAATAACATGAAACCAGAGGCATCACATAGATGGTGTCAGAAACTAACGACAAGAGATGCTAACAGTTTTCATTTTTAAATATTTAAGCCTAAAACAATAGTTCTTTGCAAACAAGGAAGCATTACAGCTGCATATGAGAGGCTGTGAAGTCTCGACCATTGCTGACACCAATTTCCCCATCCTTACCAATCAGAATTGTTCCTTCTTTGCCAGTCTCAATGCCTTCCTGCAGCTCTGTCAAAAAGTGCGCCTTGATGTACACTCATGGCACATTTGCACATGCATTGGCAGTCTCTAAGCACCCCCTTCACCTCAAATACATGTTACCATATCTTCTGTCACACCTACTCTGTATATTACACTAGATTTGAGTAGTATATAGATGGGTGTGCATATGAGTTGCATTGCATTGCATTGCAGCATTTGTATAGCACGTATTACCCCTGTGGAGGGCACAGAAGCGCTTTCCTATATGGCAAGCAAGCTACACCTTGTAGGGTGTGTGATTGGAAGAATGTTGTCTTTGTTTTCTGATCCTTTCTGGGAAGTGCATGATGATCACTGGTGTGTTTAACGTGTCCTAGGTCACAGAACTTAGCAATGTGGTGGATGATGAGGTGTGTGAGATAGACACACAGTTGATGATTTTCAGTAAGCAGGTGGCTTTGAGGAGCTCTGCAGGTCCCATTATGCCATTTCTTAAGTTCATTAGGGCTTATTTACAAGCCCATTGTGCCGCCGGTGCATCACAAACAGGCGGAGCGATGTGCCTGCCCATTTTTACAAGACCATGTAAAGTCCTCCTGCGTGACTTTAAATGGCCTTGTAAATATGTTTCCCTTTCATGCATAACTCTGCGTGAAAGGGGTGTTCCATGGATTTTGCTGTGGGTGTTCCCACGGGTGTTCCCACACAACATCCATGGAACTTGACGCATTCCAATATTTATAACATTTTGTAAGCCTGGGAATGCATCAGAATCCTACTCCACCCCTAGAGAGGTGCAACTAGGAGAAATATTTTTATTTCACCTTGTTTTTGACTCTTTCTATGCTTTCTGCATTCTGCAGCATGCATAGAAAGAGTAAAATTCCTTTATTCATTGCTTTTGTGCAGGAAGGTATACCCTTCCTTCACAAAAACAATCATCCCCTCAATGCAGGCACCCTTGCAAAATGGCTCGAGGGTGTTTGCACTGGCACACGGCTGCTGTTTGTGCACTGGCGCAGGGGAGAAGTACAGAAATGCGCTGTATCTTTAGAGTGCATTCCTGCTGGTTTATTTTGACGAAGCGCAGCAGGAAGGCTTGCTGCGCTGTTGTGTGTCAAAATATTGTTAATGAGGCCCATAGTCTACTTAGCCTGTTGTCTAACCTGAAATGTTGTTTATAGCTTTGGTCTTATGCTGGCATGGTGGGAGTGGAAAAAAAGTGAAGATATCTGCTGGATGAGCCTTGTTCCTAATATCGCCTAGGTGAGTTTCATTGTGAGGTGTAAAGAGGCTGCCATAGCGTGTAGTTTTTTAGACCTGCAGTGATAGACTAGATTAAAGTCCTCCAATCAACCAGCAGTATGTCACAGATTTCTTCATTTATTCCATGGTTTGGCTGGTTTGTTAGCTGGTACAGTACTGGTGATGCACAAGCCGTTTAGCAGCCCCTCTTACATGAGTGCAAGAGTGTCAGAGGGTACGTTACAGTTGGCCGCCGATGTCTGAGTTTTATGACATTAGTATTAATGTTGGCCAGAAATGCTATATATAAATTGACATAGCTGTATAATACCCAGCAGAACCATAGGTCAGCTCTTCTTTGCTTACCTGCATAAAGAAAATTGTTTTCTTGTTGTTTTGTTCCCGATCCGTGGGTTGTAAGCTGAAGACTAAACTTCAAGGTGCGATTGCATTTGTGGGTTTTATCCACGGGATACAGGAAGATGTAGTTATCTTGGAAGTCACTATGTTTCTAACTGTCTTCTGTAGTGTTTATGCTCTTAGATGTTTGAATGTTGGCTGGTAGCGAGTTCCAGTGCTTGGCAGCTTGTACTGAGAATTTGTTGCCTCCTGTGGATGTCTTATGGTACGGTGGTATGATTAGTCGTAGTAGCTTGGAGCACAGTGTCTTATGTTGCTTGTAATGCTTGAATTGAACTTGTTTATATAGTGGTGCTTTCCTGTGAGAGACTCTGGTCCATAATGCAGAGTGCCTAGAACATTGTCTTTCTAGCTTTGTGTTTCCAGTGGATTGATTACAAGCCTGGAGTCATGCATTCTCTTGTTTGAAGGCGGAAGAGAAGTTTTTCATCTGCATTTTAGACAAATTGTATTTTATGTCTATTGAATCTGGATGCACCAAAGTATAGGCTGTTGGCATAGTCAAGTTTAGAGATTATGAGTGTGAGAATTATGTGTTGTTTATATTAGTATCCAAAGTACGGGAAGATGTTACACAGTGTTTTCATAGTGTGGTAATAGTAGTGTGATGTTAATAAATGGTGTCAAGGATAGGTCTAAATCCATGGTTACCCAATGGTTTCTGACTCCTCTTGATGTTGTTGGAAGGACCTTGAGTTCCTTGGGCCATGGATGGTATTTCTGGCATTGTCAGCAGGTCATGATCTGTGTCTGTGTGTTGTTAAGCTGTAGAAGGTTATTCATCATCCATGAGTTTATGGCACGGAGGCAGTCATCAAGGTTTTTGAGCTGCATAGGTTTTCAGGGCCATTCCTTTTTAGAATGATTTGGGTTTCATCTGCAGAATTGTAGCAGGCAGGATTGAATGATTGTCTCAGATTTGGTACCTTAATTAGGTAGAAGTTAAATAATAAAGGAGATATGACGGACCCTTGAAGGACTTCACAGTGTTGGGTGTGAGGAGATGGTAGGTAAACTACACATTGTCTGTTTCTGAGATATGAATCCATCAATTTTAGAACATTTTCACGTACTCCGAGATGATGGGTTTTGTGTAGCATGTGGTGGCGGACAGTGTCAAATGCAGCAGAACACTCTAGAAGCAATAAGGCAGCCACTCTGTTATTGTCCACTCTGGGTTTTAGATGAGGGTATGAATGTATGTAGTCATGCTTTTGCCTCCCTTTGTGTTGGTTGGGTAATGTGTTGGTGTGGTGTTGACTTTGTCCTCCTTAAAGTAATTTTCCATCTATTTAATTTTTGAAATTCATTCCAAGGAGATATGGTTAAAAATGTCTTGCAATTGTGGTGATTCTGTGTATTAGCTGACTGGATTTCAGAATTCTGCTGGAATCTTGAGAAGTTCTGTAAAAGGGCAGTCAGGTTCAGTTATGCTTGTGGAGAAGTGCTCTTTTCTTGTGATTCTGATGGTTCTTCTGTAGGCTATGTTGTAGTGGTCTACTGTGCTTTTGTCTGTTGTTTCATTTCCTGATTTTCTCCATTTGCAATGTAGTAAGTTGAGTAGTGTTTTCATTCTTTTGATGTTGACATTAATCCATGTGGTGTTCTTTTTGTGGTCAACCGTAGATGTGTTTTGCATTGCTATCTGTTTGTTCAGTATAGTGAAGATCCAATTGTGGCAGGTGTTCATATCTTTTGGTTGCATTATTATCGGGGTTTCTTGCATGATGGAAGATGGGTTTGTGAGTGTCTAGTTTTAACCATTGTCTGTAAGAGGGTTTCTTGTTGTTGATTTTGAAAATGTTGAATGTTGTGTTCCCCCTAGCTTATGGGGGAGCTGTCTGTAACTGTGGCGTGTCCTAAGGGTGCAAATATGACATGTAGAGTGTGTCCAGCAGAATGAGTAGGCTGGAAGCTATTTTTTGAATGTGAAAGGCTTCTCTAACAAAAACATTCAAAACTTTGTTTTCCAAACTGAAGAAGATTTTAAAGTGTCTTCTTTATTTATATTACTTTGTGTTCACCATCACTTCTGCTGAAAGTCAGTGATGCTTCCACACTGATGTTCATTGTTTTCCTTCTTGGAGACCTCCACTGAATCGTGACCTTGTCCAGGATAAAATCCAAGGTTCTCTGTCTGACCAAGAGATTGTGCATTGATAGTTACCCTTCCATGTCTTGCAGGAGGCTCAGCCCCAATGCTCCTCACAGATCTCTAAAGAGTTTCCACCTGCACCTTCTTCCTGTCTCTAGCTCCAGATTAATTAGATGCTGAGACTGGCATTGTGAAGTCTAAGTACCCATCTAGACAGCCATCTCGGCTTGCAAAGCAGTTCTTTGTGTCTCTTGACTCCTTCTTAAAAACATAAATACCATCCTCTCTTCTCAACCTAAGGTAGGTCCTGTTTGTCGTGTTGTTGGGGCAATTCAGTGCGTGCTGTGAACACTTTGCATTTAAAATAATTTATTGCATGAATGTAAGAGAGCAACCTTATGCCTTCCAATTCCAAGGCACTTGCACTTAGGACACTGTGCGCAATTCCATTATATCATAGACCATACTTCCAAAGAAATAACACACAGAAGATGAACTCAAAGAGATACCTAAATGTATTTATTTATTTATTTGCAGAGTTTTATTTAGCACGAACATAACCCGTCAGGGTATCAGAATATTAAGTTTGCCCAGTCCACCTCTCAGGCCTCTCTAATTCACTGCCAGACGCTCCCTGCCCCTTTATCTCACTCTTGTGCGCTCTTTTTCACCCCTGCTTTCTCTCACTGTCATGATTATTTCTGTCTTTCTCTTCCTGAACCTTCACCCCTTGTGTGAGTTTCACTCTCTTGTTCTGGGTCAAAGTCTGATGAAGAAAAATAAGTGCTGGTCCCCAAAAATGAATTGCGGTGGGCCCCACCTGCAACCACTGGCTCAAATTAAGCACTGGCAGTGGCAGGTACCCTATGCCAGAGTGTCTCCTTATTTCTCAGAAATGTCGTTACTCTGCAATTAAAAATATCAACACCTCTGCTGAGAAGTGCAGGTAGGCTCCCTCGTATTTAAAGAACCAGTCATGCTCCCTAGTGCAAGACAGGAAATGCAAACCCTGACTGCTGTTTGAATGAATAAATACAGCAATAATCAGGGTTCAGTGTGCCTAGCTTCCATTGGTGCAGCAGGTGCAGAGGTGCCAGGGCCGAGATGCCTGAGGGGCCCACTGAACCCTGATCATTGCTGCATTTTATCAACACTGGCATTGGATTCACAGGTGTATACTGGTGAGCAATAAACACGCAGACACAGGGATTGGGGGATTGTTCACAGATTCAGGGGTGGGCAAGTTCACAGGCTCAAGAGTGGACAAGTAGTCCTCCGGCTTGGAGGGGAGGTAAGTAGTACACAGGCTTCAGGCAGGTAGGCAACAGGCTCGAGTGTGGGCAAGAAGCACACAGGTTTAAAGGGTGTGTTTTTATGGTTTACAAGTTCAGGGGGGGCAAGCAGCACACTGGTTCCACAATGGCAAGTAGCACAAAGGCTTGAGGCAAGAAGCACACAGTTTTGAGAGGGAGCAAGTAGCACACAGGCTTTAGAATGAGAAAGTAGCACAAAGGTGTACCGGTGGGTTAGTAGTAGTAGCACACATGCTCGAGACAAGTAGTGTGCAGGCTCAAAGGTGTGTTATGGACCCACAGGGCAGACTGAAATATCCAAGTACTGAGTCAGTGGGAATCACTCAATATTAGAGTAATAAGCCCTTTCCAATTTTATACCACTACAAAGCGCCTGCAGTTTTTATTTATGAACTGAAGCAGTTTATCAAGCAGCAGACGAACAATAAAGCCGAACAGCGCTTTATGCTGGATTAGCAGCAGGGCTGACCGTTAGCATGGACAGAGCTGTGTGCATTTAGGTTATTTCAACAGCAGCACCCCTGTCATCTTGCTCCAGTCCTGTCCATGCCCCTGCAGGGGTAAGAGGGGAGGGGTCGCTGACTAATAGGATACAATAGGGGACAGAATTTGCTACAAACGAAAGAGAGGTGAGTATGGGAGGGATCCTGAGGTTTGAGATGTGAAGACAGATAGTGTATGTTTGAGAGGCACAGAATCGGGCCGTATTTGAAAAGAAATGCGAGGAATGCTTGTTTGTGTGTGTGCACTCTTGCATATATAAGGATTGCGCCAGATGCAAGCAAGTAGGAACATTAGAATTATTATTTGAAGAAGCTGTAAATATTACAAAACAAGGTAACATGAACATTTGTTGTTTGACCTCCATTTTGTGTAACAAGCCCATTTTTTTTATACGGATACATTTCTCACGTCTTGTTCTGTCCCGCAACCGATGTAAGTGGCAGAGTCTCTCTCACCCTAGAGCACAGTGATTATTAGCCTGAAAGTGCTAAAAGTACTGTTGATGGCTTGGCACATTCAGGGTTTTAGCAATTAATCTGCACATATGGAAAGTTTGACACCACTATCCAGGAAATGCAAGGGCAAAATGAATACTCAATAGAAGTGTTTTTGTATCATGGCTCGCTCCGCCTCTAACCCCGCCCACTAGCCACGCCCCTGCACTTATTTTTTCTCATTTAGAGCACTGCTGATACCTGAAGCCAGTATCCTATAACCCTGAGTGAACAAACTCTTTCATACTTCTCTGAACGCTCTTTCGAGTCATTGAATATTGTTTGTCGTTAATATTCAGAGCATGCTATGCTTTTTAACATAGTTTGAGTTTTTTTAATTAATTTTAGGCACTTTTTAGGGAAGTATTTCAGACTATGGAGAATGCAGCTTTTGTGCATTACTTCTCTAAACGCTCTTTCGAGTCATTGAATATTGTTTGTCGTTAATATTCAGAGAATGCTATGCTTTTTAACATAGTTTGAGATTTTTTTTTTATTTTAGGCACTTTTTAGGGAAGTATTTCAGACTATGGAGAATGCAGCTTTTGTGCACAAGAAACAGGATCTCCCTGACAAACTCCAGACTCCGGTTTACACACGTGGGGGAGGAGCAGATATCACACTTAGAAAGTGAGTGCAGCACGGCCAACCCATGCAAAGAGCTGAGGTGGCAGCATCATGGTGCCCCACCCAATACAGGGCTTTATCTAAAGTATTTATGCACTGTTCAGTGTGAAAAGCCGGCAACGCCAAGAGACTGGAAATAGAGAATTATGTGAAAATACAGTTGCAAAGTAAATCATAACATTTTAAGAAAAGGCAAAAACTTCGCTTCACGCCTCGTCAGCGGTAGTAAGCACTACATAAATACAATTTACAATTTAAGTAAACTTAAGTGTGTAGCTAGAAAGTCAGGCCTAATTGTATGGAGCTGCATGACATGATCTTTAAAAAGAGATATATTTAAGTATGTGGGAAATTCCGTCATTTCCTATGTGGCGAAAAGAAGCGCCAGTATGTTTGCAATATTTTTTAGTGCAAAATGTTTACTTAAAGATGCATTTGAGGCTTAAAAAGCTCAAAATCACACGTGCAATGAACAAAAGATGCTCATGTCCTCTTCGTCCATGTCGCTGCAATTCTCACACAATAGGAGTTTGACCTAAACTACATTTCAGTTACAGGATGTGATACAATGCCTTATTCCCAGAAAACGCGAAACAAGCACAACACAAAATGCTGTATATAACACACACAAGATTACTCCAATATAAATAATTTTGCCCAGGCCTAGATTTTTGAAGCCAGAGTCCTACGGAGTGCTTAAAGGAAAGATATTAATAATACTTTATTTGCACAGTAAGGCAGGGATCTTTCTTGGGAGTTCTGTCGGACCTTTCTCCTTAATTTGCTTGATCTGTCACCATCCTTTCTATTTCGAACGTAGACAGCATCGGACGCGACGGTCCCGCAACCTCTCCAGTAATTAGGTCCATCCAGCCCGCCTCACTTAGGAGCCGGAGGGCTTCGATAACACGATGATCCTTGGACGCCATCGCAAAACCGCCTGCAATGTGAATAATAAACTGACAGAAACGACACAAAATTCTATGTCAGGACAGGAGGCTCCGGTTATGCTTTCTCATTTCTTTACTAGAAATGCTCAGCAGCCAATAAAAACACAGTAAAAAACTACAATACCCATAAACACAAGGGTATGACGTGAACAACCATAGAGACCATAGTATTAAAGGTCATGTAGAAAGTACAACATCCTCTTTCTTTGCTGCTCCGTAGACAGTTAAGTGTTTACTATTCTTTCTACGCTTGTTACTGTTGCAAGTTGGGTGCATGCTTTATTGCGAGTGTTTCATTCCGCATGTGTTTCACGCTATTGTGTCTCCGTTGCTATGGTTCCCGTATCGGGTGTTAATCTCCGTTCGCCGCGGTCGACTTCGGTGCGGGGAGCGTGAGGTTTTGCCACCTTTCCTGAGACGGGCGCTTCGCGCCTGCGTCTCATAATTATATTTTCATTGTGGAGAGGGAGACGGGGGCTGGGAGGCTCGCGCTGTGCTTTGCGAGTGCTCCGTGTGAATGAAATACCGGGCGGCCGTTTCCGCGCATGTGCGGCGGCCATTTTGGATTGAAAACGAGGGATTTCTCCTCATGAACGGTCGCATTAGCGCCCTGTGCCCCCAGCCTGTGTATTTCGCCCCTAAATACGCCCAGTTGCAAATTTAAATCCTTTGGGCTGTACAATTTATCATAGGCTTTGCCTAGAGTGACAGTTTTTTTCGGTCAGCAAGCCCTCCCTCCACATTTAATTAAATTGTTTATAGAGTGTTCAGATTATTTAATCTGCACTTTTGGCTTGCTGTGGTTTTTTTTCACTCCCCCTGCATTGTGCCTTTGGCCATTATTGATTGTTGTCATCTGTGGGCGTTGAATCTTGCTACACTTTGTGTCATAATGGAGGACTACTATGAAGATGACTATTACTATGATGAATATCCTTCTGGCTCTTTGGAGCACGATTTGGTGGAGGCGCTGGATCAGGGAGTACAGCAGTCTGTTAATAAAGCGCTTGTTCGCTCTATTAATCCCTTAAAGCGTAATTTATCGCTTTACGCACAGCAACAGGATTGGTTACCGGCTGCTCGTGCGTCTAAGTCCCCTGTCAATCCTCATAAGTCAGATTTTCAAAAATTGGCCAAAACGATGTCTTCGGACACGGCTGCTACGAAGGGGTCGGCTGGGACCTCCTTTTCCTCCTTCCCAGATACTGATGCTGACAAAGCTCATTCCTCCACTTCTTCTGAGTTTGAACCTCCTCCAAGAAAGAAGGCTTGTAAAGAGCACTTCGTGGACGCCCCCCTCTCATCCCCCCCCATTCTCACTTTTGATCCCTCTGATATTGTGCATCCCCATTCTTCATCTTGGTTGCCATCTCCAGCAGTGGCGGAATATGTACAGGCTCATATTCGCCAGCCCTTTGAAAAAGAGGTCAGGGCCCGCCTGAGATCCGAATGTCCACGTCCTGATTTGGCGGACCATTTGGCCGACACCCCAGAGGTGGATCCTACTATGATCACGTACCTTTAAAAATACGCAAGAGACCCCAAGAAGGGTCTCGACAGGTCTTGGCGTTCCTGCCAAGATAAATTGTTGGATTTATTGGGCCCGCTCACTACGATTTTAGATTTGGGCGTCCTTGCCAAAGAGTCTTCTGCTCTTGTCAATCCGGACAAACTCATTGAATGGTCCCAGAGGGCCATTTGTCAGTCGGGCAATGCCAATTGCGCGATTTCGTGTGAGCGCCGCCGCTCCATCCTTCTGCGACTTGATTCTAAGCTGGCGGAGCTCTCCTCTTCAGAGTCCGGCCCCTTGGTTCAGGGACTCTTGTTTGGTCAGCCATTGCTGAAGGAGCTTACCCATTTTAGGGCCACCTTCAGTGGTCTGGACAAGGCCCAAGCCTCACTGCGGCGGGCGTTTCGGGCGGTTTTTGCCAAGGCCGGACGTCTTAGGGGACGCTCGATCGGCCGTGGATCTCAGCAGAATTCCCAGAGAGGATTCCAGTCCCACAGAGGGGGTGCTCAGGACTCCGGCTTCTCCACCCGTTCCAACTTCTATCCCTCTCGCAAAGGGAAAGGACAATTCCGGAAAGGTCGCTTCGGTGGACACCAAGGAGGTCACCAAGACTCCAACAATTCAGGTGAGGTTGATTACAGTTTCCGAAGTGGTTTTGGGGGGAAGGCTCCAATTTTTTCTCCACAATTGGCAGTTAATCTCCAACGATGCTTGGGTGCTGGACACTGTTCAAGGTTACAAGATAGAGTTTTACCAGCCCAAGCCTCAAACCCTCCTTCCAACTCCGTTGTTTTTCTCTCTTCAGGATCGGGAGATCATTTCAACAGAAATAGACTCCCTTCTTGCCAAAGGGGCTATTCTTCGAACTACCCGTCATCAAGAGGTTTTGTGAGCACGGTGTTTCTGGTTCCGAAACGAGGGGGCGGATCCCGTTTGGTCCTCAATCTAAAGGAGTTCATCGGAGGGGTGGTTTACCGCCATTTCAAGATGGAGGGGATCCATCTTTTGCGAGATCTTCTCCGAGAGGGAGACTGGATGGTTCGCCTAGATCTCAAGGATGCCTATTTGTCAATCCCAATCTTCGGTCCCCTTCGTCGGTTTCTCCAGTTCCAATGGCAGGGGGACTGGTTCGAATACAAGGTCCTCCCGTTCGGCCTCTCGTCAGCTCCCTGGTGCTTCACCAAGCTTCTGAAGCCCGTGGTGGAATGCTTACGCGCTCGGGGTCTCCGCATGATTATTTTCTTGGACGACATTCTGATCATGGCAGATTGTCCACACAAATTGAGTTCGCATCTCGAATGGATGATCGACCTTTTACAATCTCTGGGATTTCTAGTGAATCCTCAGAAATCGGTTCTCATCCCTTCCCAGGTGATAGACTTTCTAGGCTTCCAAGTCAATTCTCTGACCTGTCAGCTTCTTTTACCCAATCAAAAGATTCGCTACATCAAAAGGGCGTTGGTTTCGATTATCTTCAAACAGATTGTGTCATTGAGATCTATAGCTCGTGTAGTCGGTCTTTTGGCGTCTTCAATTCAGGCGATGTTCCCGGGTCCTCTGCATTACAGGGCGTTACAACGGTTGAAGATCCATCATCTACAGAACGGCCTTCGCTATTCCGATCAGATTCCTCTTTCAGAGGAGGCGAGGTGCGAGATGCAGTGGTGGTTGGACCACATGGAGGCCTGGAATGGGCGAGCCCTGTTCGGTTCTTCCCCGGAGATGGTGATAGAGTCCGATACCAGCCTGTGGGGTTGGGGAGCCCGGTGCGGTCCAATATTGATGGGGGTCGGTGGTCCCCTCAGGAGTTATCTCTCCACATCAATTGTCTGGAACTCCTATCGGGGTCCTTTGCGATCCGTTGCTTCACTCCCCTTCGGTCCAACTGTTGCATTCTTCTCCGTATGGACAATGTGTCTGCGGTTCGTTATGTCAACAAGTTGGGCGGCACGAGATCCAAGGTATTGGCGGAGATCGCCAAGGATTTTTGGCACTTTTGTCTGCAGAAGATGATTACTGTTATTGCCGAGTATCTTCCCGGTCGCAACAATCAGATTGCGGACTGGCATTCGTGTCACCTTCGGGATTACAGCGATTGGAGGCTTCATCCTCGCATTTTCCGCTCTCTCCGTCGGGTTTGGGGCCAGTGTCACATCGACCTGTTTGCATCTCGCCTCAACACTCAGCTTCCTCGGTTCTTCAGCTGGAGGCCGGATCTGGAAGCCCTGGCCACGGACGCATTTCTCCAATCCTGGCCTCCCCTTCTGTGCTACGCCTTTCCCCCGTTCATGATGATCCCGAGAGTCCTGGCTTGCACAAAGCGTAATCAGTCACAGCTGATTCTGATTGCTCCTCTGTGGAGGGCTCAAGCTTGGTTCCCAGTTCTCCTGGAAATGTGTTGTGCAGTGCCGCTCCTTCTTCCCCCAGAAGTGGAATCTCTTGCTGGACCCTCTCGGCAATCCGCATCCCCTGATCCAGTCAGGCTCTCTCTCCGTCTTCTGGCATGGCGACTTTCGTGGACCGTTGGACGGTCCCAGGCCTTTCACGAGACGCTTGCAAGTTTATCAGTGGATCTTGGGCACCCAACACTCACAAACGCTACTCAGGCTCTTGGAAACGATGGTGTGATTGGTGTGCTCAACGGGAGGCTTATCCCGCTGCAGCAGATGTATCTTTAATTATTAACTTTTTAGCGTCTCTCCGTTTTGGCTTATCGGACGGTTAATAATTTCCGTTCTGCCATTTCCGCAGGCCATGTTCCTCTTGATGGTAAACCCGCAGGTGAACACCCTTTGATTACTAAATTACTTAAGGGTATACGTCTGGCGACTCCTCCATGTCCTAAATACGCTTCTTTATGGGATGTATCTGTTGTCTTGAGGTTTTTGGAAGCCTGGCCTTCCAATTCTTTGCGCTCCCGCAAACAATTGTCAGCCAAACTGACCATGTTGTTATGCCTAGTTTCTTGCAGACGGGTTTCTGATGTTCGTGCATTGGACTTGGCAGGTCGTAGTTTTACCCCTGAAGGTGTCACTTTTCGTCCTTCCCGACGTACCAAAACAAATACTTCCTCGATTATCTATCCTTCTTTTCCTAACCAACCCAACCTTTGTGTGGTCCAATACGTCAAGGATTATGAGGTATGTACTGCTCCTTTCCATTCAGATGTGCAGGGTCAACTGTTGATTGCTTTGCCGAAGCCTTTTCGTCCTGTTACCCCAGCTACTTTAGCTCGTTGGGTTCGATGGCTCATGTCTGAAGCCGGCATTGATGTTTCCATTTTTGGTGCTCATTCGGCACGTGGGGCTATGGCTTCTAAAGCATTCTCGATGGGTGTTACTTTGTTGGCCATTATGAAGGCCGCAGATTGGTCTTCTGATTCTATGTTTAAAACTTTTTATTACAAGCCAATTGATCATATTGCTTCAGTAGTGGTGGATAAGCCTTGAACAAGCATAATCGGAGCCTCCTGTCCTGACATAGAATTCAAAATTTGCGAACATACGTGACAAGAATTTTCAATTCTATTAAGGACAAGGAGGCGAGGATTATCCCACCCATTGTTATTATTATGTACATATTTTGCATTTATACTGTTGCTTTGGAATATGCATTATATATTTCTTATAATTCATTGTTTTTCTAATTCCCCCCCTATTGTGCTTACACTATCTATTGGATGTGTATTACGGCAGTCTGTCTCTTTTCAGGTTCTGACCCGAAGTGACGGTGTTACTGTTCCATCTGGTTGCTCCTGCATCCGAGGTTCTTCTGTTTCCAGGGTCCTGCGGCCTTCCAGTGCTGTGTTCTTCAAAATGGACTTCTGCCGTTGCTGATGGTTTTTTCTCCCTGATGGTCATCGTTGTTCTTGGACTTCTTATTTTATTTGAACTGTTCTCCTCACCAAAGAAAGAGGATGTTGTACTTTCTACATGACCTTTTATACTATGGTCTCTATGGTTGTTCACGTCATACCCTTGTGTTTATGGGTATTGTAGTTTTTTACTGTGTTTTTATTGGCTGCTGAGCATTTCTAGTAAAGAAATGAGAAAGCATAATCCTCGCCTCCTTGTCCTTAATAGAATTGAAAATTCTTGTCACGTATGTTCGCAAATTTTGAATTAACCGCTACACTCCCAGCCACCAGGTCACCAAACCTAAAATGGTGGCTGGGAGCAGGAGCCCAACATATTTATAATTGGGCTATATTTGGGCTACAAAAAAGTAGCCCAAACCCAAAATGGCCGGCGAAAGGCCAGCTTCCACCCCCCCATCCCCTCCCAAAACGCCCGGGGGGGACCTCCCTGCGGTCGGCTGCCCCCCCAAGCCCCCCTTGGTTGCAAAATTCCTACTTCCACAAACACACCTGATCAAATCTTAGCGCAACAGCCTTCAAGTCAGAAGCTGTCTGGAATCTGCAGTGTTCAAATTGAGGTTATGAAATTTTGAGGTTTCAGGTTCCCCAAGTCATATGACTCGGGCTGGGTCACATGACCTCCTTTGCTCACTCGGCAGCCATGTTTAAAGGGCAACATCGGTAAGCTCTCCTGATAGGTGGACCTCCTTGTAGCGTCTTCAGAGTTTCTCACACTCCTATTCTGCCACAAAAGTGTGGCTATGTATTGGTGCAGTATCAGTGTCCTGGGGTAGTGCTGACTTCCGGTATGCTAGATGTATCTGTGCCCCACAAATGACCACAACTTGAACTTTCTGAGGGATTTATGACTGATAGTGCTACTTAGTCATCCCCTTCTAAAGTCCATTCAAAGTCCAAGTAGCCTGAACACTGAAATTAACTCTTGCCACGTCTCCGAGGAGGGGCTGAAGTGATCACTAGTGGTTTTGGCAAAATATGCATTTATAATGCCATTTTGTCAAGGTTAGCAAACTTAACACACCAAATAGATATATCCGAAAATCTTCAGTCAGTTTTCTTTTTTTTATGTTGCAGAGTTGAGGAGGAGGTATTTTCTCCCCACCAGACTTACTCCTTCTTTCTTTTTCCTCTTTTTAATTTAATTTTTTAATGGGAGCATCCCACATACAATTTGCACCTTATCCCGTCTCCATTTAATAACTTATTCCTATGTGCCTTTTTTTGCGACTTTTGATTTAAGTTAGTTTGGATGTCTTTGTTTCCATTTAATTCCATTTTTATTCATTGTACTGTCTCTAAATTGTTTCCCGAATTTGTTGTCAAGTTATTAAGTTTAGAGAATCTGAAATTCATTTGTCTGGATTCATATATTTACTATTGATTAAGCTATGGTTTCATGAAAAGCACACTGTTCACTTAATGGGGGGTCGCAGAGCCAACATGATTTGGATGAAACCTCGTGATAATAATGTTTTGGTCACGGTTCAGAAGACACCTACCTCCTGGGGTTGATGCGTGCTATGCAAGGAAACTCTTTACACGAGGTGAGGAGCATGAATGAGGGATACAGATCTCAAGACATTTCTGAAGATGATGGAGCTTTCATTTCTTAATCATAAATGTCTTCTTCATTCACAAGGGATAATACAGTGACTTTGGCAGGTTCCAAAAAGTAGACCTGAGATACAGGTTGGACTTCGGAGTGGAGGGCTCATTGTACATGCATGGCTCTTTAAACATCTCCGCAAGATGACAAAATGCCCCATAAACACATTGAGTCTGGAACTCAGTATCACCAGATATGAGGATGGTCTTGGTAAAATCTAGGGCTGACAGTATAATTCAGATACAAAGCAGACATCACTCAACGAATATAGAGGCCCCTATTCCTGATCACTTCACTCTGCAGAATTAAAAAATCTATATAGAAAATTGCGAGTCAGCCTGCTTCACAATTTTGCACACCTCTGGATCGGTTGCCATGCTGCAGTTCTCCCACACATAGCGCCTGGGTTTGGAAATTTTTGTTTCACCGGGTAGCAGAAATTATTTGAATAGAGCTGGGATCAAGGCACCCTTTTGTCAATAATACATAAGGCCAAAAGTATTCTTCCTGCTCAGCCACTGCTCGCTCTACTGGTGGCCAGGAACATCTCAGTTACAGTGCACAAGGTAATGTTTGTCCCAAAATGTCAATTTGGCAGCAGCAGTCAATAAATCAATCAATCAATTAATTTGGATTCTTACAAAGCGTGACTACTCACCCGGGGCGCTTGGGGGGGAGGGGCGTGGATCTGCTGTTCAAAGTACATTCCTAAACTTCATGAGACCAGGCCTTGTGGCCCAGGTGGCAGGGTAACATTTAAAGTGTTGGGTGGCTATATTTAGAAGGCTGCCTCGTCATTTTTACTGATTTCTGTGGTCAACTGGGAGATAGAGGGTTGGTCTACTGATAATTTACAGATCTGTCTACAAGGACAATTAAATCCTCCCTTAACAGCACCCTATATTTGTAACTATCAGATCACTGAATGACAGAGTCAGATAAATGCTGACAATTTATAGAGATGCTCTATTTCAGACAGAGTCTGGCGCCAAACGTTTAAGATGAAGGGGAAGCCATTTTGAGGGTACAGCACTCTCTAATGAATGCCCTGCTACATTAAAGCACAGGAGCGAAGTATTCCTTGCAGATGTTCGCCAGTTAGTGATCAAGCTTTTTGAGGAGGCTTTTCCAGAACTTCAACATTGGGATTGGAAAATGCAATTGCAGAGGGCCCATCGTTTCCCTTTTAATCTGCGAAAAAACGGGGGGCGAGCCGATAGCCGACCACGGGCTATCTTGATTTGCCTCAATAATTTTTTGGCCAGGAAAGCCCTGTATGATTTAGCTGGGCCAGATCGGAAAAAAGGTGGATAAGGGGTGCGATTTTTTTGTTTTTTTATTTATTCATTATTTTTTTTTTTGTGAGGCCTGATTTCTGTCACCTGACAGTTGAAAAGAGATGGCTATTGCATCAATTAATCCCGGCATTTCAGGCAAAGGGGGCTCAGGTCTGCTTACTTAATCCTGCTAAATTGAAGGTGGTTTCTCAGGGGCAAACACATTAATTTCAGTCTGAAATTCAAGCAAAAGATTTTATGCTCCCAATGCAGTCATCCCAGTGATCAGTGATTTCAACGTATGCTTTATTGTAACTGTTAGGGATGATTAGGCAGACTATTTCTGAACCCTGAGGATGCCCCCTTTTGTCTGATAACTTATGTACTGTCTTTTTCTTTTTTCTTTTATTCACAGCACGGTACACACTTTAAAAAGGGGGGGTCTAGCTTAGTGGAAGGGGGAGTGGTTTATCTCAGCAACACCAGGGACCGTTGGTCCCCATGCCTCATGAGGTGGGAAGTTGGGTGGGTGGGGGGGGCTTCTGGTAATAGCGTAGTGGGGTTTGGGGATGTGGGGCGGTGGGTGAGGGGCGAGGGGGGGCACACAGTTATTTTTATATTTATAGCCATGGCAATAGCCAGCATCGAGACAGGAAAGCTTCTACAAGCATATTTTGACAAGAAATTCCCTCGGAGAAGTCTCTGTATAGCTATGTGAACTACTGTAAAATATTTGCACTTCATAAGGATGATGGATAGGAAAAGTAAAATTCGAATTTGCTCTTTAAATAGCTGTGGCCTTAATGATAGAAAAAAAGAGGCGTACTTGCTAAGCTTATAAGGTATATGCAGATAGATGTACTATGCCTATAAGAAACTCACATTCCCTGGAATAATCGTGGGTGGTTAAAGGATCTGGGCCTTGATCTCCTGGTAAGCTCTCGCCAAGCTACGACCACACGGGGAGTAGCTATTTTGGCTAGGCATGGTATTCTAACCTGTAAGCAAACCATGGAGGACAATTTAGGACGATGGGCAATTGTGGAAGCAGTAATCAAGGGCATCTCGTTTACTATCTGCTCTTTGTATGGGTCTAATTTGGACGATCCTGAAATTCTGAATTTTCTGAATAGAGAACTGGCTTTATGGCCCTTTCCGGTAGTCCTTTGTGGCGATTTAATATTCATCTGAACAGTAGCTTCAATCTTCTTAGTATCTCCTCATATCAGGGAAGAAAGGGCAAGAACTTCAGGGCTCTACAGATTAGTCGATATCTGGCATTGACATAGGCAGGCGGAGTCTGGACACACTTATTTTTCCACTCCTCATCATAAATTTGTCCGCCTGGATTATTTCTTTGTGTCCAATCAAACGGCAGAAAAGGCTATTATTGAGATTTTTCCTAAAATAATATCAGACCACAATCCGTTGGTAATTGAAATTCCACTGAGTGGCTCCACTCAACCTCCCACGACCTGGACGTTTGATAGGAAACTGCTATTAGATCAATCATACTGTCTGCATATGGCCAAATGAATTACAGATTTTTTTAGTACAAACCAGGGCACTGCATCTGAAACAACTGTTTGGGATGCTTTTAAAGCGTCCGTACGGGGCGAGACCGTTAGCTTTTCTCTGTATCGACAGAGGATGGTAAAGAAGAAGATCAATGAGTGGGTGGAACAGCTTCGGAAGGCTGAGGAAGAACTTATGCGGGTGAATGGGGACCTGCAAAAAACGGATGAGTGTCAGCGGCAAAAAGCGGTTGTCAAAGCCAGAATACATCAATTTTTCGGGGATGAACTGGCTATTAAATTTTCTCAGCAACGGGCTGACCTATACGAATTCGGGGAAAATACAGACAGATTGCTGGCTAAACGTTTGCAACAAAGGGGAGTTTCCAATAGAATCTGCCGAATTAAATATTAAGCGGGCCAGATTCGCCGTTAGAGGTTCTGAAGGTCTTTCAGGATTTTTATCACAAGCTATATACGGCTGATAGGGATGTGGCAGCAACGTCTGGGGAGGAATTCCTTCGGGACCATGAAACTTTAAAGATCACCCAGGAACAAAGCGAGATGTTGTCTGCATCGGTTACGGGGAACGAGGTTGAGCTTGCCATAACTTCTTTGGCAGCCGGCAAAGCTGTTGGTCCTGATGCGTTACCTCTTGAATTTTACAGTACATTCCGGCAAACTCTTCAAAGCGAGTTTGAATCTTTATTCCAACTCGCCCAGAAGGGCCAGATCCCCGGTTCTTGGCGTAAAACTACCATAGTAGTCTAAAAAGAAAGATAAACCCGAGCTCAGCCCATCCTCATACAGACCCATTTCTCTGATCTATGCTGATAGCAAGATATATTCTAAAATTATTGCCCTAAGGTTGGGCAAGTTTATTACCCCATTGGTTACCGGGTCGAGATACATCGGACCACGTTAGGCGTGCTATAGCCTTGTCTGATCGGGCTCAGTCCATGAATACACCTCTTGAGATGATCCTGTTGGATGCAGAAAAAGCGTTCAACAGGGTCTCCTGGGGGTTTCTCTGGTCGGCGCTACAGGCAAAGGGCCTGCCTAAGGACTTTATTCAAGCAGTACAGGCACTTTACGTACTCCCTGAGGCCCGTATCCGCATATCCGGACATCATTTGCCATAAGCAGAGGAACCCGGCAGGGATGCCCCTGCTCCCTGCTATTATTTTCAATATATATTGATCCTTTTCTTAATAATTTGGAAGCAAATAGGCAGATTAAAGCGGTTATGGTCAACGGTGTTGAGTATAAAACATTAACGTATGCTGATGACATTGCTGTTTTCACGACTAATATAAGATCAGCTCTTCCGGCAGTAAACAAACTAGCGGAGCAATTTGGCATCATCTCAGGATATAAAATAAATATTGACAAAACACAAATTTTACACTCGGATGCTTTGCTCCCGGAAGATATTCCAAATGTTTCCGTAACAACTTATCTGGGAGTGAAGATCACTGCATCAGTTGAGCATATACCCTAACTAAATATATTGCCAATAATTAGGAATATAGATAAAATACTTGAGAGATTAGACCACTTACATCTATCAATGCACGGTCGGTACAATGTCATTAAAATGATGATTTTCCCCAAATGTTTATATTTGTTTTGAAACATACCTTTACAATTTCGGGCATCCTGTATTACCAGAGCTGAAACAGCATGTGTCAGATTTGTATGGGGGTATAGCAGAGCCAGAAGGGCAGCCAAGTGGATGATTATACCTAGACTTAGGGGGGGATGTGGTCTACCCTGCCTTCTCCTTTATCACTGG
Source organism: Triturus cristatus (assembly GCF_964204655.1). NCBI lineage: Eukaryota > Metazoa > Chordata > Amphibia > Caudata > Salamandridae > Triturus > Triturus cristatus. Next base: position 1,753,963,003 of record NC_140590.1, on the reverse strand, counting down.
GCAGCATTACTACAACATATGGGGATATTGTTGTCCGGAATTAATGCAGTAGTTCCCGAAGCTGTTAGACCAACTATTTATGAAGTAGCACTTGGCGGAGGTTTGGAATCTCGAATATTAATGCTTATACTCCTTTCTCAGCACATGGACTTCTACCGCCACTCTTTCAAGACCAAATTACTTTTAGCTGGAGGGATTTAGGAATTAATGTTCTGGGGATGTTTGTCGTGATGGGCAGATTTCCTCGTTTTCTAATTTACAAGAGAAGTTTGGGCTTACTATGAGACACTTTTTTTAAGTTTCTGCAGATCAGGAGCTTCCTGGGTAAAACTATGGTAAAAGTGGACGCATGTCTGGGAAAAATACCCCTGGTCGACAGAATAGGGAATAGATCCCATATTGCGGAAATATACCAGATGCTGTTGGCCGGTTCTTCTGATGACTTGAGTATCCAGAAAGACAAATGGGAGAGGAAGTTTGGCAAGGAAGGTATTGACCTTGAGGCGCGTTTGGAACTAACCAACCAGATTTTAATAACTGGCAGCCTGAGGACTCAACATTTTATGTCCGCTTTTGATTTATATTACACCACAGGGAAGGTTTCTAAATGGGTTGGACTACGGGGATATTCATGTAGTAGGTGTGGTGCCTGGGCCACCGATATGATTCATATGTTTTTCTCCTGTCCCAATCTTGCTAAATATTTACAAGATATTGAATTTTTCCTGAATCAGATCCTTGCTATACCGATATCAATAACACCTGATTTAATCATCCTGGGGATAGAAGGGAGTCAGAGTAATATGGCCCAGACCCGATCTGATATTGGATTGGTATTCATTGCAGTGGCTATTGCAGGAACATGCATCACCTCACAGTGGATTAGCCCCGACTCTCCTACATTTATTAATTGGCGGACTAGGTTGTTAGCTATCTATAACATGGATTTGGCTGTATATAGACTGAAAGGACGCAGGAGATGAGAAATTGGGAGGAAAATGTGGGTGCCAATTACAAGCTGGATATAGGGTAAACATTTCTGGTACCGGCTCTAGGTATACTACTCAGGTCCCCCGTCTTTCTTCCTCATTTTTGTTCTCCTCCCAGATGATTCTCTGCTTTTCCTTTTTTTCCCAGAGGAATTTGTATTTGTATCTGTATCTGTGTCTCTTGCATTTATGCTAAGTTCTTTTTAGGTCTCGGCTAGCGAAGGCTGCACGTGCGCAGTCTCGCTTGCGAGATTTAATGTTTTTCAGTAGTGGGGCTTGAACCCGCCCCTCTTCTCCATTGGCTGGCTTCCTAAACGGAGGCCAGCCATTGGAGGAGAGGGGCGTCTGTCCATTTAAGCCCCGTCTTTTTCGGATTCGGGGGTGTGTTTTTTAATTTCTTTCTCTCCTCTGGAATGTAAACATTCGAGCCAATGGGAAGAGGAGAGAAAAAAAAAACACGCCCCCGAATCCGAAAATGACGCTGCGTTTCTCCGAGGCATTTCTGCTTGACCTCGGAGAAAGATGGTTACAAAGTCGGCGAGCTCCTGCAGGGGCTTGGGGTCGGTGTCAGCAATGCCTTCTGCACGGAGAATCTTGTGGAAACGTGCCTGCCACATAATTCAAACCGTCTCAAAGGGGCTGGGGCCGGGCCAGGCCTCTTGCAGAGCAGATGGTGAATTTGAATAGCAGAGCTCAGCCCTGCCTGCCCCCCTGATGGAGGTCTATTGACTCTGTTCCCCGCGCCCCCCGCAGTTCACCCCCAGCAGAGGCCTTTGCAGCTCCCAGGTTCCGGCAGAGACGTCATGCACACTGCAAACGTGTGTGTGGGGGGGTGAATTATGGGAAGGATGAGGACAAAGGGGTGCTGAAAGTCACACTCGTGCACATACACACTTACAGCGGCGAGTGTGACACATTTGGCGACGACATCCGGTGAAATAAGCGCGGCTGCTCCTGCCCCCAAATACACTCCACTTGTGATGACAACAGAGGGGGAGATGACCCCCCCCTCCTCACCCCTATAGGCTTCCCATCAGGGAGCTTCTAAGAGCCATGTGGTAAGCCCCGCCCTTCATTTGCATTTAGATAGCGACAACCAATGAGGAAGCCGGCGAGGATTTATAGTGCCATTAGGTCCTTTCATTCACAAACCCCTACAGTGCGCGCTCCGGAGCTCAATAGGGGAGGGAAAGGGGAGTGTCCCGTCCCCTCCGGTCACATCCAGGCTGCCTGCCAGCTCAGAGGAGGGCTCGCAGAAACTTGAAGGCGATTTTGGGTGTTGTATGGGGTCTTCTGCAGCTATTGCGTCCCCCGGACTATGGAATAACCACCAAGGCAGCAACATGAAGGTCAATGTGAGTACATGGTGTAGCATTTTTTATTACCATTTACTTCTGTTGATGTTAATATATATAGCGCCCGTCACGCTTTCCAATCGCACCCTAGCACTACACCTTCGATTTTATTAATATAGTGTGAAATTTAAAGTTACGTATGCTGTGCCAGCTGTTTAGTGCCAAGAAGCAGTTCATTGTTCACTGTTCTACAACAATGTGCAAGTCAGTGTATGTTTCTCAGTTGAGTTGCACAAAGGGGAACGCTCTTGCAGCCATCCATTGACGATGTGTGTATTTTTATTTTTAAGTATTCTTATTTTATGTTTTCAGTTTAATCAGACTGAATTAGTTTTCCATTTAGGAAGATTCTTCCTACTCTGGCTGAAGCGCGCAGTTTCATTCTACCTGGGTTATTTCTGCTTTGACGCAACTTCGTGCATTAATTACAACGTCACCTTTAAAATGCAGGCGAAATGTTCATGGGGAATTTGATGCAACACATTGCGCTTTGAAAGATTAAGTGCGTCTCGCAATACAGTGGGTTCGCAAAGTGCTAATTTCTCAGACTAACGTTATCAGCACGGATTGATTCAGAGGGATGTGAATTGAACAGGTCTGTGGCGTGTGTCTGTTTGCGGCGTCTAGGAGTAGGTATGCGTGTGAAGTAAGGGACAAGCTTTGATTATATGCTATGAAAATGTGTATAGCGCTTCCTTCGCTTGGCGAGGCGCTGCAGCACTTTGCAGAAGGGACAGTACATTACTCTGCGTTGTCAGAGCTCCTTCCTCATTTACACTCACAAATGGGGGCTTTGTTTTGTGTTGCCAAGGCTGATACTAAGTTGTGTTGTTTCCCTGCCTTGAAATACAGGATGTTACTACCTCCTGTCCGTTTCAGAATTAATGTCTTTCTTTTCTGGAGTGCTGTAAGAATTCTTAGAAAACATGCGTTTATTTGTATTTCTTTACATCAGCAAAGAGATGAAAAGACGGTACTGAAACTAACAAGACAGGAATCAGATGCAAAAAAAGTGCAGTTTAGAACTTCTGTGAAGTTTATGGTGCAGGGATAGCTTAGTGAGTTTAGTGGCACTGCTAAGAGTGTACATGCTATTTTTTATGTAATCTGCTTGAAAAAGATTCCAATATTACATTTGGGACGGTTAGGGCTCCCCATTAATCTCGTAGTGATGTTGGTGCAATATGGTACCTGCAAAGCCATTTGAATTATGCAACAGGAAAGGAGCCAATTATATTGCAGGATTGACTAAATTATGGGGCACTACAAGGCACATTATGCATCATAATGCGGTGCATTTTGTGATGGTATTGCTTAATTAGTTTGTCATTTTTACATGTTAAAACTGCATGGACAAAGGTTTTACACCATTAGTACCAGTTTAACACGCGAGTACAGCCATAAGCAACAAAGAGACCAGTTAACATTTGAACAGGAGGTGAAGTGGATGCCACTTCTGCTTTGGCTCCCAAGATCAATGTGTATGTGTCTAGATCTATGTGTGTGTGTGTGGTTCTGTATGTGGGTGTTTGGCGCTGTGTGTGTATGTGGCTCTGTGTATGTATGTGTGGCTCTGTGTGTGGCTGTGTGTGTGGCTCTGTGTGTGTGGCTTTGTGTGTGGGTGGCTCTGTGTATGTATGTGTAGCTGTGTGTGTGTGTGGCTCTGTGTGTGTGGCTCTGTGTGTGTGTTTGTGGCTCTGTGTGTGTGTGGGTGGCTGTGTGTGGGAGGCTCTGTGTGTCTGTGGGAGGCTCTATCTGTGTGTGGGTGGCTCTGTGTGTGTGTGGCTCTGTGTGGTGTGGCTTTTTTTGTAGGTGGCTCTATGCATGGTGGCTGTCTGTGTGTGGGTCTCTCTGTGTGTGTAGGTGGCTCTGTGGGTGGCTCTATTTGTGTGTGGGTTGCTCTATGTGAGTGGCTCTGTGTGTGTGTGGGTGGCTCTGTGTGTGTGGGTGGCTTTGTGTGTGTGGCTCTGTGTGTGGGTGCAAATGCAATAGGTCTCGCATTTGAGAGTGATTAAGCTATTGACATTGTAAATAACAATGCTGTTTCTTTAAATGTTTTAAAAACAAAAACATAAACAAAAATAATGTCATGAGCAATGCCAATAGCTCTAACTTTAACAATGCCGAGACCATTGCATTGTAAATGCTTGTTTATTTTATTTTTCCCTTTTTTCTTCTCTAGCTCTTTTTTTTTCTTATTGTTTAATATGTGTTAAGGTCTCTCAGAATGTGAACGTATTATTCTGCTGTATTTTGTGCCATGACTAACTGACAATGATTTAATAAAATAACCCCCCCCCCAAAAAAAAGGAGCTAAGTATTCCAAATAGAAGATTTAACTGCTTTCCTACAAATGCGTGATGTCACTCTACATTAATCTGGCAGTACCGCACAAATGTAATACACAGTGGGCAGTACCACGTCCTAAGTGCTTAGACCTGGCTTATGTAGTGAGCATGGAGAGAAATATTATTGTTTTGGAGTGAGGTGGTAAAGGTAAAAGATGTGACTGCATTTCGGGATGGGGTTTGTAGGTTTCTTTTAGTTTATACCTGTAAAGGGTCTTTTTTATTTTAAAAAAAGGAATGCAATATATAAACAAGCTTTTTGAAGGGGCTAGTTTCAGCAAAGTGGAATGCATTCATTAACTGGAAGGATGCAAGACCTCTTTTCAGAACAACCTTGTAAGAAATTGTGTTGTTGGTTTAGAGGAGTGGAAGTAAATTCACAAGTTTAGGCCTACCATGATGAAGCGCCGGATACAGGGGCCTGGTTAGCCCCCTGAAAAGTTACCTTCTTAAGTCCAGCACAAAGAGTTCAGCTCACATTGGAGGAGGCCTCAAGGAGAAGGTCCAGTGTCGCAGATGTTTGTTGCTGTAGTGCGATGAGTAAGTTGATCATTGCGGACAGTCGTCACTGCAGCACATAGAGAAGGTGAAATATCAGGGACGGTCGTTTATGTATCTTTGTGTTTGCGTTTGTTGCAGATTGCAGTTGCAGTAGCATGGAGTGCAGGTCTCATGTTGCTGGTTGACGCAGACAGTTGTCAGTGCAAAGAGTAGGTTTCACGGGAGCTTCTCATTGGCGGTTGTTGCAAGCTGCAGAGTTTTGGAGTGAACGGGCCCATTGCGATTGTGAGGAGCTGAAACTTCAGGATTTTCACTTTTTCTTCTTTGGAGGAGCATTCACTGATGCCACCCAAGCATCTAGGATGGAAGGGAATCCTCTTGGGGATCCAGTCTCACTCCAGCAGAGGCCAGTAGCAGGGCTCAGGCAGGTCCAGTTTAAGCAGGTCAGTTGGACAGTTGCACGAAGGCCTCTGAAGCATGTTTTGTCCCTGTAGCTCACACAGGAGATCAACCAACTGACCCTTGGAGTCACTCTGGGTAGCCCGGAATGAAGGCAAGCAGAACCACCCTTCCTTCTCAGACAGCGAGGAATTTCTTCAAGCAGCAGAGTCACCCTCTGGCATCAGGGCAGTCCTTCTTCTATGACTTCCACATGTCCAGGAGTGTTTTGATGAGGTGCCTCTGGAGGACAAATATTTATACCTGGTGCCAGATTTTTTGTATGGAGGACTCCCTGTCCTACCAACACATCCGGTTATGTAAAGGTATTTCCCTTCCCCTTTCAAGACTCCAAACTGTCTGGGAGTGACAAACAGCAGGACATGCCCGTGGCAGGTTTCTGTGTGTGTGCAGGAAGCAAAGACCTTTGAAGTGTAAGTGGGGCTGGGTACAGTCTCTCCCCAGTCATCATGCCAATCCTGGCCACAACTAAGCCCAATTTGTGTTACTGTCTGAAAGCAATAAACAAACTCCAACAGGCAGGCCATTCAGTCATGTGACCCAAAACACTAGCAGAAACCAAATGTTGTTGGGACAAGATAATGCTAACTTTCTAAAAGTGTCATTTGCAGAACTGTAACTGAAAATGAGCTTCACCATTAAAGAGTATATTAAAATACAATTCATTTGAGTGTAAACAGCACATTACTCTCTGCTCCCGAACCAAAGTTAGCACTTATTAAACATACTAAAGTAATCCAGTGTTAGTCAATAGAAAAGATAGGCCAATACGGCATTTAAAACAAATTTAGGAGTTTTCCAGTGACAGGACGTGTAAAACCTAAGCACACATGTCCTTCTTTTTAAATACAGTGCACCCTGCCCTAAAATCCTTTGGGGCCCCCCTTAGTGGTGACTTATAAGGAAGGTTTAGGTTTGAAAAATGTTTTTTTTTTTTTGACAGGTCAAAAGGGAAATTTAAAACTGCACCACAGCCTGCAGTGTCAGGCCTGACGTTTTACAGTGCCACTGTAGTGGGCCATAGAACGAGTGCTGTAGGTCCACTAGTAGCATTTAATTTACAGGTCATAGGTTCATGTGCCCATTTACTAGGGACTGACAAATAAGTTAAATTTGCCTTTGTTAATAGCTACAATTAAGTTTCTCCGTGCACTCAAATTTTCAAAGTAATCCCAAAATTCCACTAGGTACTTTGTGTGCTACTACATCCGTTGCACTGTGTCAGGCAGTGCCCAAAATATACAAAACTACATGGGTCAGACAAGCCTGTCCCCTAGACGTGTGCACTTTATCTTGAAACAATATGTTTCTTCTCTTCGTTCAATGATTCACACATAAAAAATCCAATATATTGATCGTTGTGATTACTCCAGGAATTTATTCATTCATTGATCAGTTAATAAATCATTCATTCATGATTCCATTGTCTTTTAGCAGAATGAAATGCTCCTTACAAAACCCAAGCATTTCGGGTCGCATCTCGACCCTTCATCAGGGGTCAACAAGAAAAATACAAGAAATATCAGATAAATTCCACCGTATGCAACATTTCAACATCATAGTCATATACTGTTCAATAGCACCAAACAGTTAATTGTCATGAATAAAAAAAAAATGGTATATGTGTAGTTACAAATATTCATTCCTGGGCAGTTTAGACCATCCAATTCAATCAGTTTAAATGTTTTCAATCAATTTCATCTGCTACCCTTACATTCGGGGATTCTAACGGACAGTCTACCACATTGTTCTAATAATTACCCGAATGTTGCCCCTATCAAACGTCACCGCACTTACTTGGAAACATAAATGACAGCGCTTGTGAGACGTAGCGCGATGTTGCTTCAGTGTGCCGATTTCAAAGGAAACCCCCAAAACGCAAATAATTATACTTCCTCATTAATGTTATCGCGAGATGACGGCATCTGCCTCTCTCACGTAATATAGTTGTTCAATAACCCCTTAATTTCAAAACACGTCTCTAAATGCGTTCCAGTGAATGTTGTTCATTGTGAGATGACAAAATCCGCCTCTATCATGTGATGTGAATGTCCAATCCTCTATGAGCACCAAAACACCCTCTGCACATGGTATATACAAACTATAGAACTATCCACAACGTTATATTTGTATATGGGGCAAGAATACGTTTACACTCATAACGGTGCCTGTAACCTGCTTGACAATAAATGTTATGATGATCGTAATGCACATCAATACGTTTGGTATATTTTCCTGCCATTATGTAATACACTCTATTTAAATAAAATGATATAGAGAGAAATAAAGTGGGGCTGTAAGCCACAAAAGAGAACATGATTACAAATTAATACATCCATCTACATTTTTATAGAAAACAAGATAATTCTATGCGGTCATTCAATCCATGAGGTTGCATGGAATTCAAGTTTTTAATCCAGAAAAATTCCGCTCTTAATAGTTGCTTATGCGGGTCCATATCAGAACGTGGTTGAATAGCTTCTAGAATAGTGAATTTAACTTGTGCCATTTGATGACCAGCTTCCAGCCAATGGGTGGCTACTGTTGACTTCATGTTTTTGAGTCTAATATTGCTTTTGTGTTCTGTTATTCTGACTTTCACCTTTCTTTCCGTCTGGCCCACGTATATTTTGCCACATGGGCATTTTATAGTATATATCACATTCTTGGTGTCACATGTACTCGAGTGTAACAATGGTATTTCTGTGCCCTTTGTGGGGTGTGTAAATTCATTCCCTGGAATTATATTATTACAGTGAGTACAATTTTCACATCTCCGCATGCCTTTAAAAGCTTGTGGTTTTTTCTTCTTTCTTTTGTTTGACAAATATTCCTTAAGATTCTTTTACCTTTGGAAGGTGGATGTGATTTTCTCATCGAACAATGGTTGCAGATCAGGTTCTTGCTGGATTAATGTCCCTTATTTCTTGATGATATTTTTGATTTTATCAGCTTGTGTGGAGTATTTCAACACCCAGACGGTTGGTGTTTTTTCATTTGATGGTTTAGTTGTAAGTAATGTTCGTCTATCCAAATTTTGCACTTTAGCAATGGATTCTTTAAGAATATTATTTGGGTACCCTCTTTTCTTATATTTCATGGCCTGACTATTGATTGTTAACGTTACAGCTTCAGGATTAGAAGTGATGCACTTAAGTCTGATGTACTGAGACAAAGGCAAATGTTTCTTTAAAGAGTCTTGGTGAAAGCTTTTAAAGTGCAAACAACTATTGCAATCAGTCTCTTTGATGTACACATTCGTCTTGATGCAGTTATTTTCAACTGAGATCAAAACATCCAAAAATGCTATTTGTGATTTCCCAATGTGATGAGTGAATTTGATTCGTTCATGGCACATATTCAGGTTTAAGATGTTGTTTTGTAATGTGGTTCTTTCTACTTTCCAGATAATGAATATATTGTTGATGTATTGTTTGAATAATACTAATCCTTCCGTCCAATCTGGATTCTGCAGAATGTGTTCAGAATCAAACTTAGCCATGAAGATATTCGCGTAGGATGGTGCCCCCGCGAATCCCATAGATGTACCATTGCATTGACCGAAGAACATATTTTTCCATTGAAAATAGCTGTGGTATAGTGCAAAGTGCATGAGTTCTAATAAAAAAACTTTGTCCACATCATCCATGTTATTTTTTAGTAAACACCATTCCATAGCTTCCAGGCCTTCATTGTGCGGGTTCGAGGCGTACAGGACAGAGACATCCACTGTGCATAACCACCATCATTAATATTCTCTGTGTCAACCGTTTGCAACATATTCAAGAAAACTGTAGGGTCTTTAATATAGGTTTCCCATTTCTGCACCAAGGGTTGCAAGAACCAATCTAGATATTTTCTGAGGGGTTCTGAAATGGAACCGCATGCTGAGACAATTGGTCTGAATGGGGGAGTCTTAGCATCCTTATGCACCTTCGGGAGCCTATAAAATTGAGGTCATCGAGGATATTTGATATTAAAATATTTGTATGATTTTTCCGTAATCCATTTAATTTGTAGGGCATGATCGAGGGTTTCACGTAGTGTCATTTGGAAAGAATTTGACGGATCTTGCTCCAATTTCATGTATGTCCCTTCATCTTGTAAATGATTCATAACACTGGTTTCATAAAACTTTTTGTCCATCACAATCAAGGCACCTCCCTTGTCTGCCTTCTGGAAAGTGAGATTTGGATTATCTATTAATCCTTGTAAGGTACTCCATTCTTTTTTTGAAAAATTACAATGGGTTCCACTGGTGAAGTTAATTCAGTTTATTTCAGTATGAATTACTCTTTCAAACGCATCGATGGTCTTGTGCGACACTGGGGCGCAAAAGTTACTCTTGGCTCTGAATTCTTTTACTTCTTGAGATCCTTCTCTATGTATCGTTGGTTGTACCACACTGAAAAAATATTTTAATCTTAACGTGCGAAGGAACTTAAAGATGGATACTTCTGTTTCTTGTAGATTACTCTTGTATACTGGAACGAATGATGTACCTTTGTTCAACAGTGACAATTGTGCGTCAGTCAATTCACAACTTGAAATATTCAACACTAGGTTGTCTTGGTCTTGCTCCTTGTGATATGTGTTCCTCTTTCTTCCTCTGTTTCCTTGCCCCCTCCTTGTTTTTCTGGTTGTGGAGCATTGTTGGCCGCTGGGCTTATGGACAAAAAAGCCGCCTTTTGTGTTTTATTGACTGACACACTCTTGGTTTGTCAATGGCCCCAGCAGTGTGTGAATAGCCACAAAAGGCCCTTCAAATAAGTTAAACTTTTAGAATACATTTACACTCTAATTTTGTAAATAGTCCAAAAGTAGTAAACTTGTTCTAAACTGTATATAACTCAAAGGTATACATTAGATTTGTGAATCTGGCACAGACTAAGTATTGCAGATAGTCTGAGTGTTTATAATTTTCTGAAAGATTGGTAGGAACATTATTGAGGAGAGCCAGTATGTCACACATCCACAACAAGTGTAAATAAAAAAGTAAGTGCTCTACATCTAAAATTCCGAGTACCGATCACCTCCTAGCCTAGGATAAAGAGTGTTAGACCTGGCATCCTTGCCGTGGTTTCCCCTGACTTTTTTGCCTTCTGACCACCTGTTTTGCTGACTTTCTTTTTGCTGGCTTTAGGACTCTGGGCCCTTTACTACTGTTAACCAATGCAAAAGTGCATGTGCTTTGTGCTTAATACATGGTAACATCAACTTATCCACAATTTGCCTATTTAATTTACGTTCCCAGTGAGATGAACCACATGTGCCCAGTGCCTGTAAATTAAATGCTACTGATTGTGCCACCCATATTAGTAGCCCTTTAAACATGTCTCAGGCATGCCACTGCATAGCCTGTATGTGTAATTTTAAACTGCCATGTCGACCTGGCAAGTTAACCCTCTTGCCAAGCCCAAACCTTCTTTTTTAATACAAATACGTCACCCCTAAGGTAGGCCATGGACAGTCCTAAGGGCAGGGTTCAGCCGTGAAATAAAACAATTGGACATGTTTTTTAAGATTCCCATGTCCAGGTAGTGAACAACTCTTAAATGTGTTTTTCACTACTACAAGGCCAATCTCTCTCATAGGTTAACATTGGGATTACCTCATTACATCTTTTACGTGCAATTTCCAATTGAGAAGAGATGAGACCACGAAGTTCGGTGTCTCTGGAATCACAATTATAAATCACAATTCATGGTGAAGACAGATTTTGAATTGTAATCTGAAAATTCCACTTATAGACTTTGGCATTTTTCTTACTTTAACCATCTGGTACCTTTTGCCTGTCTCTGAATATAAAATCGGAGTTGGTGAAAGCTGGACTCTTGTGTAGTCCCTCCAGACAGCCACACAAAAAGGGAGCTTATTTGTGTCTGATGGGCCATCCTGGGCAGGATGGAAGGGAGGAGCTGACACACCTGAAAGGGCTGTGTCCTGACCACACACCAAGGGCTGCATAACCCCCTGTAATGAGTCTGGGGCCAGGACAGGAAGGGGGGCAGGGACTCTGTGCAATTCAGATACCTCTCTTTGAACCTCAGACACCACCAACTCAGTACTCTTCTGGACCTGTGGATACCTTTCCAGGAAGAATAACTGCTGTGCTGCCACAAGGACTTTCACTCACCTGGACTTCGCTGGACTCTGGCTTTGCTGTGCTGACCTACTGCCTGCTGCCCTCTTGCCTGGGAGTGAGAATGACTGGACCTGCATCTAAACATCCCAGAACCAAAGTGACTTCAATGACTTCTTGGCTTGACTCCTGTTCTTCTGAAGTCTCAGTGACACAAAAGACTTCCAACACACCTGCTACAGCTCCTGGACCCATCTTCTACCAGCTTCTGACTCCCAAGCAGCGCCTCTCCAGTCCTGGGCCCTTGGAAGTGTTTTTTGACTCCTGAAATCAAGCTTTTGGGCCCCTCGTGACTGCGAACGGGCCCACTCGCACCGGAACCGCGCCACTCACATGAAGAATCAGTGCGAGCTGTGGCAAGTTCATCTATTCACGCAGAAAGCATTGAAAGGCTACAGGTGACTCATCTGCGTTTCCTGGCTGACTCTTTACACCCACGTACCACCAACAGCGACGCTTTACTTGCTCCAGTCAAAATTCTTCCCTGTGAACAGGACTCTTGGCTCAACTTTTGAGAAGGTAAAATTGCAGCGGGACTTACCTGCATCACAGTCAGCCTGAACGTTTGATTTTAACCTACATGATGGCAGCCAAGCGGAGCAGATTTAGCCCAAAAAAGTAAAGAAATAGAGGTCAAGTGTGAGGCTTTTTGATAGATTGTTTGGTGTGTTTATAACCCTTTTCTCCCAGACCTTATTGAACAAATAGAGGAGGTCCTTTGTTTTCTAGTAGTAATGGACTAACTACTTCTTTTTTTTTTTTAAAGTAATCTACACTTTGAGTTTGTGAATACCAAAAATTTGTAAACTTACCCAAAAGCGTCGGTTACCTTTGTGAATCAGGCCCACCTCTTTAATACTGCGGTATGGAAAGCCAAGGAAAACAGCTGTGCTTTCCACAATTCAGCTTGGTCTTTCAACTTTTGTATCATTGGTCTATAGTTGGCTTCTATCATCGTCAATGGGTCACGGTGTATCATTGTATCTAGTGGGTATATCCGATCAAACAAGGAGGGGATCTATATTAGCCAACTTGTTGCAGGAGTGAGGGGTATCATTTGTTACTTGTTCCAACTTATGTAAAGTCTTGAGTGACTGCCAAATATTATGAATTCTCTCATGATGGGGTGAAGATTGAGAATGGGATATTTAATATAGAGTATAATGCCATCAGCATACATTGAAATTAGATTACTTATGCCTGGAAAATATGTACCACACTGTGAATGTTTTTCCTGTAGTATGCTGATCAAAGGCTAAGGGCCTGATTACGAGTTTGGCGGTAGGGGACCTGCTGTCGAATGAGTGTTGGAAACCGCAGCACCTAGTTGGCGGTCTGCCCACCGTATTACAATGGTGGTTTGCAGAACGAAAGACCGCCGGCACACAACCTCCACCGACAACCATTAGCCGACTGCTGCCATGGCGGTTGGGGGAAAGTAGCTGTCAGAGGGCAGTACAGACAAGTTCACCGCTGTCAGAATTATGAGTTTACTTTCCGCCAAGCCGACCGTGGCGGGAAGACCTCCTGCTTCTAGTCAGCATACATGGATTACTTCCTCCAGGGTTCCCTCCACAGCAGCATCTTGACTCTGAAGAAAACGACCCTGTGGGCGCTGAAATCCTGGTAAGTCTGTTTTTGCAATATTTACCCATTGACTTGACTAGGCGCATATGGTCCGTACTCCAGCAATGGAAAAGTACTGGTAGTCTGTATTTTTGTCACGTGTCATGCATATGTGTACATATAACACTTGGGCAGTCAAAATATATACACCGGCATCGACACACATGAAAAACTATTGCCTGCCGTCAGAAACACCGCTTCTGGCCCAGCGGTGACATTGTAATACAGTGAGGGGAGACTGCCGCAGCGGCGGTATGGCAGTTACACCACCAAACTCATAATCAAGCCCTAAATCTCTATCGCAAATATCGATGGCTACAGGGGACAACCCTGCCTAGTTCTGCTCTCCAGTGAAATGGAGGAGAACAAGGCTCTATTAATTAGTAATTTGGCTGTTGGCTGCGATTGTAGCAGTTGAATCCATCCCAAAGCACCTCTCCCTCTCCCATACGAGGCACTGATGCTTTCATGGAAGGCTGTAATAAAGAGTCAAACATCTTTTGGGAGTCCGGAAACACTGCTAGGACATTGAGGTCAAAGTCTGTTAGTTGAGAGGGAGTAAAAAAGATGTGAAAATTGTCCAATGTGGATCCTTCAGATAGGAAGCTTGATTGCTCAGACCAGACAATGACCATTTTACCCATATTGCAGGACTCTGGTAGACCAATGATGCGCAGATTATTAATTTGCAAACTCGCCTCCAACTCCACGTTTTTAAAATGGACAGACTCCACTTGTTTCTCCAGTTGTTGTGCAGTTTTTTAGTTTGCCAAAGGCAAGCCCTTCTGCGCCTGTCTGCGCCCGGAGCGCGTCCAGCGCCAGAACCCCAGGCCAATTTGCCATCCGCCGGTACTCATATCAGCAGCTCCTTGCACTTAGGACAGGTGAGTGCCACGCGCCTAACTGTTGGAAGGGGGGGCAAAAGTTAGAAATGTATGAATGCCCAGGTTGTGATTTCTGTTTTACACCAGCAACCATGACCGTGGGTGGGGACCTTAACACACTGTACACGGGGAATAAGGCCAACCTAAAACGCATGGAAGTCCAGGACCTTAGGCAATCTCCCTTGCATACTGCGTGTATTAAGTGTGGTTAGTCCGGCAGGGCTGTTAAACAAGTTCAAAAACAAACCTTGACAGGTCTGCTATTAGATATACGATCACTAGTAAAACATAAGTGCCAACTAGAATGCCTCCTAAAGTTAGACAAGCCGGATATTGTTTTTTTGACGGAGACTTGGACAGATGAAAGCTCAGATCCTAACTGGAATCTAGCTCTTTCCCCAGGCTATGCAGTGTCTATAAAGGGTAGGACGGGGGTAGAGGTATAGCCCTGATCTATCGAGATCACCTAAAACTGCGTTTTGAGGCCACCATGCTGCTTCCTGCAGAGGCGTTACATTTCTCCTTTAAACTTAACGACTGCTCTACATTTCAAGATCTACTTGTGTACTGGCCCCCTGGGCCTAGAACAGCTTTCTCGCAAGCCCTCCTGAACTTTCTAGAATTGTGTTTGGACTCTGACTCACTTACCATTCTAGGCGATTTTAATTATCACCTTGAGTTATGCAGTAACCAAGATACAGCTAGACTTTTGGACAATCTAGCAACGTATGGTCTCACCCAATTAGTGTCCGAACCCACGCAATCTACGGGCCATACGCTAGATGGGATGTTCACTAATGATCCAGACATAAGTCTGACTAAGACTCTACCTCTACCCAGGACTGATCACAGGGCCATTTACTTTGAGGTAATGAAAATTAAGTCTAGCCGATCGATTCCCATCCATGCTACCAAGGTGAGGTTCCAGCATTGGAATAAGATACAAGGAGGTGATTTGGAACAGGCTTTGAACTCCTGTCCGCCTACCCTAGCCAGGGACAATGTTGTAGCAGCTGACCAGCTCGATAATTGGATCCGGGTAGCTGTAAACGACAATGCCCTCGAAGTAAATACCACAGTTAAAAGAGTCTCAGAAACTGCACCTTGGTACGGTCCTGACCTTAAACGCAAAAAGATGAACTGTAGAAGAAGTGAACGGACCTGGAGCTCCGACTGCAGCTCGAAGCTTAAGGCAGCTTACAATGTAAACCTAGAAAAATACAGGAGGGCTATCATTGAAGCCATGCGGGCGTATTTTACTAAAATTGTGGATGCCAGAAAATCTTTTTAAAACAGTCCATACATTAGTCAAACTACAGCACACCGATCCGTTTAGATTAGACCAAGCTTTTTGTAATAAATTGGCTACCTTTTTTCAAAGCAAAGTGCAATTAATTTATAATGATCTTCTAAACTCAGCCACTGCTACGCCTTGTAGCAATACTCCAATCATAGAAGCCTGGGCAGTACACTGTAGGCTCTCAAGTCTCAGGGCACTCTCTCTGGAGGAGGTCCACAAGCTCATATTATCAACAAAATCGGGTTCCCCGAATGACCCTTGCCCCCCAGCCATATTTCAATTAGCATCTAAAACTATCAGTGCTCACCTTACCCCTCTTCTAAACCAGGTCTTAGAAACTGGCCTATATCCCAGTGCCTGGAAAAAAGCCTGCACTAGGCCAATCCTCAAAATAACAGCTCTTGACCCTATGGACAAAAAACTACCGGCCGATTTCTAGGCTGCCTATGACAGCAAAAATCATAGAAAAAGAAACGAATAAGGAGCTAATACAATACCTTGAAGAGAATAATCTGCTGGACCCGACACAGCATGGCTTCAGGCCCTGTCATTCTACTGAGACGGCCCTAATACTAGCTACTGAGAGGATCCGCAAAATAGTTGATGGAGGGGGGGGGGGGGCAGAGCGGTCCTCATCCTCTTAGACCTATCCGCAGCATTTGATACCGTGAACCACATGGTATTAGTGCAGCGGCTGAGGGACGTGGGAAAAGAGGATACCGCTCTGACCCTCCTCTCCTCTTTCCTAGAAGTCCGGGAGCAGAACATTCACTGGGAGAATCCACAGTCTGAGACTTTCCAACTCCAATGCGGTGTCCCGCAGGGATCTGCCTTGTCACCAACCCTTTTCAATATATATGTATCCCCGTTGGCTAATCTTACCAGAAAACACGGCTTTTCCTTGATCACGTATGCCGTTGACTCACAGCTTATGATATCCGTATCTAAACAACCAGAGATTGTTGTCAGCAGTTTTTATGCCTGTCTGAAAGACATCATGATCTGGATGAGCCAAAATTTTCTGAAGATAAATACTGACAAAACAGAGGTACTAGAGTTTGGCAAGGGACCCTCTTTATGGAATAACACCTGGTGACCAACAGAGGCGGGTGATTACCCGCGCGCCGTCACCAAAGTTAGGAATTTGGGTGTGATCTTCGATGATCAACTCAATTTCATGGCCCAAGTTACCATCTGACCTCCTCCTGCTTTTTCCTTCTGAAAAATTTAAGGAAAATCTTTCCATTCATTCCACATGAACTCCAAAAGACCGTTGTAGTGGCACTCTTTCTTTCTAAGTTAGATAACTGCAACACGCTCTTTGTAGGAATCGATAAGGTTCAGAGGAGGAAGCTCCAATCCCTGCAAAATGCCGCAGCCAGATTACTTATGAACATCCCTAAGGGTTTCCCCACCTCGGCTGCCATCAGGACTCTGCACTGGCTCCCAGTTCAGAAACGAGCTGATTTCAAGTCCCTCTGTCAGGTGCATAAGGCCCTTTATGGAGGAATCTCTGGGGAGATACAGAAGTTGTTCTCTAGGTTCTCTCCCATCAGAACAATCAGATCCACAACGATGGGCCTCATTTGCACTCCGAAAATCTGCAAGGTAAGGTGGGGGCGCCGTACTTTGTCATTTTGTGTGGCTAAGCTATGGAATCAGATGCCGTCCACCTTACAACTCCAACCTAACCTGCTGATGTTTAGGAAAGAGCTGAAAACGTGGTTGTTTTCTGCGATCTAATGGTCTCATTCATAGCTCTCCATTCCCATGTACCTCAATCAGCGCCAAGACGCCACCGCATTCGAGCGCTTTACAAGTAACAAATCAAATCAAATCTTTGAGTTCAGCCACTCTTTTAGCAAATCTATTTAAGCAGTTTTGCATAAAATCCTCTCAAGAGGTGACAGTGTCAATTTTATAATGAAATAATTTCAGGCTACCCTGCATTCCCAACAGGAGGGCATAAATGTATGGCTGGTCAGAGCAGGCTCCCCCAGGTGCCCTAGAGGTTTTTGGGGACACATTAAGCATGTTACCCCTCTTTGGCCTTTTGGTCTTGAACGTAAGTATAGGCTTTTTATTATCTGTTTTACCCATTTCAATATGCGATGGGCAAGTATGAGGCAACGGGAGTAGCGTGTAGAGTAGGGTATATTACATGCAATGGTGTTATGTAGTTCCTGCTGTATTTATTAGTTTCATTAACCATATCCAGGGAGGAAGTGCTATTCAAGCTGTATTGACCCAGAACTCACATTATTATATGAAAAGGTGCAAATGTACAGTCCTTCTGTACTAACATGATGTGAGGCCTATTAAGAAACTTCAGTGTCTTCGCTCTGAAACAATGGATTTTGGAGAGTTCTGTTCTTGAGAGGGTGATAGAGACTAGTAGGCCCACAGCCAGTTGTCACAGTGATCATGCGCACCAGGTGTCCCCTCCAGATCCAAGCGAGCACACATCTACACTGTCGCAATCGCTTGCCTCAGAATCTCCCAGTAGGGCAGAGTGTGCATGCCAGTCCCAGTCTGAGGAGGGTACACTCATAGCAAGGGGGCCAAGGGGGCAGCAGGGAGGCCCACTCCATGTTGATGGGAGTCAATAAGATGCTCAGCAGCTGCTCTATCAACTGTAACCAAAAATGGGCCCACACCAGGGTCTGAAAATCATTTAAATTAAGTGTCCTCAGGTAGGGGATGCATTAGTGCCCTTCTTAATGGGTCTGCAGGGCACCTGAATCTACAGTCCAGCAGAGATCAGGAGGGGCTCCTCAGTGCCAGTCTCTGACAGCGGAGGCATCCCCACAGGCAGCCAGGGATAGAAGGCGGGGCTGGGTCTGGACGGGGAGCGAGGTGCACAGCATCCGACACCCCGATGAAGCCCTTCGTGGTTACTCAAAGCCCATCATCGGAACCCTCCTTACCAGAGAGTCTGTTCCAGAAAGGTCGGCGTTCACACCCTGGCAAGGATAGAATCTGGGTGTGCTTAGCAGCTGGAGTGCAGCGGGGAAGTAGTGGTCAAGAGGCCCACCACACTGCGCGACAAACCAGGTAGGCCCCAGGTCTTCAATCAGGGCCAGGCGATCTCCAGGATGCCATGTCCTCCCCATCATGTTCCTCCTCATCATGTTCCTGGGCACGTGAGGGTATGTGGCTCAAGTTGTTATGAGGCCCATTGGCGAATGATTATGCTGGACTGCGGTAGGTTATAGCAGTGGATTGTTGAAGTATGCCCACCTTGGCCAGTTTGCTTCAGCACCCCCATTCGGATTGTCTATTTGTATCTATTTCTGACTTTATGTTTCAGTCTGTATTTTTATTTTTCAGGTTTTTTTCCCTGCGGAACACTCTCAGTAACAAACGCTTGGTTTGGCAATTTGCTCCTGTTGAATCTTTCCTACGTGTAGAGTAAATTTAGGACAGTCGAAGGATTCACAAAGAGTCTGATAAATACTTGCATGTAAAACTCCCAGCATGTAGAAGAACTCTGCATGTGTAAATGTGATGCTTGTGCACAAGTCACACTCTCGCTTCTGCATGGCAAAATTATATATCCGGGTGGTGAAACTCCTCTTCTACCACCCACATTAAATAAGGGAGTCTCCCCTCTCCATCCCCACCTCTGACCGCGTTTACTGATGTCCTTGACAGGAGTAGATTTGTTCGTGTTTCAAGGCCAGGACACTACATGCAAGAGTGGCAAAAAGACCCACCCACAGGCTTTCTGCTACCCCCCCCCCCCCCCCCCCCAAAAAAAACAATACGCTACTCTTATGTGGTCTACTAACAACATTCTCATGCAGTGCAGCGCCGCAACCAACAACATTGTGCTGTGTTGCTTCAGGAGGAGAGCGCAGACCAGCACAGTATGTACAGAGGTATGACACTCTCCTCGTCACACAGCCTGGTGCACAATCAGGCTGCTAACACCACACACACCTTTGGGTTATAGTGCAAAGATGTCTGCGTAAGTCTAGTATAAGATTTGTACTGGAAGGATGCCCTTCCAGTACAAAATACTATGCTTACACTGACTTTCAAACTTTTCCTACTTTGTAATCATGCTGTACAGTGCAGCACACATATCAGGTAGGAAAAGAAAGGAGAAAACATTCTCCTTGATAGCAACCTGTTTCAAAAGGGCATTATTTGACGCAAAATTATGTCGACTATTTTTTTTGTAGAAATGGTTTGGCATCAAAAACTATGCATGATTGCATGGGAACTCCTGTGCACCCTCCATGGACCGCCCCCTTGGCGCTAAGTACTACTAGGCACCACTTTAAAGTATATTTCTAGCACAAAACCGCCACCACTGCGCAATATGTTAGAGTCCTCCAGACGAAAGTAAAAACCAGTGTCTAACCCTGAAATTGATGCAGGGGCCACTCTAGCATTCTGATGAATTTCTCTGATCTGCAAGATCGTGCGCAGCACAGCGATTAATTTGCTGTTTACCCTGGTGAAAGGTTCGCTTTTCAGTTGGATTAACTGTGCAAGAGATTAAACAAATATTTGTCTGGGTTGTTTTTGCCAAGTCTCCATGAACGCTAGTAACTCTCATAGCTGGCAGTGTTACTGCAGGTCACTGGAACCCTGCTAGCAGAGGAAGGCGGGGCTGAGCCTCGCTCCAGCCCTGGGAGAGTTCATCTTTTACTCTTCACACAATCGGTTTCTTCTTGTCTGCAGTATATGTTCCTGGACTTTGATTGCTGATTCCCTCCCCCCACCCTCGCAGTAATTCTATCACCTCTCTCTGATCCATCATTCTTCAACTGTCTCTAATACTCTAACCTCATTCACTGCAGCTCTCTCTCTCGCTCTCTCTTTCTCTCTGACTGCTAAGTAAGCACAGTCTCCCTCTCTTACATCTATCGGCTTCACGTCACAAGATTTACACAACACAATTGTACATCCCTCCACACCGCACCCCAATATGAAACGCACCCTGATACCAAACTCTTCTCACATGCAACACACCATAGCCCCACTCGACCCCCAGCACACAAAACACAGCGCAGCTTCTACAGTGACTGTAGGAAGCGCGCCAGTACCCGCCCTAATACAAGGCAGCGATAGAGCAATACAAGGGCCAGGACGGTGACTATAGGAAGCGCGCCAATACCCTCCCTAATACAAGGCAGCGATACAAGGGCCAGGATGGTGCCTGTAGGAAGCATGCCGGTACCCCTCCCAGCCCAGTGAAACAAGGGCCAGGACGGTGACTATAGGAAGCATGCCGGTACCCCTCCCAGCCCAGTGATACAAGGGCCAGGACGGTGACTGTAGGAAGCGAGCCAGTACCCCTCCCAGCCCAGTGATACGAGGGCCAGGACGGTGACTGTAGGAAGCGCGCCAGTACCCCTCCCAGCCCAGTGATACAAGGGCCAGGACGGTGACTGTAGGAAGCGCGCCAGTACCCCTCCCAGCCCAGTGATACGAGGGCCAGGACGGTGACTGTAGGAAGCGCGCCAGTACCCCTCCCAGCCCAGTGATACAAGGGCCAGGACGGTGACTGTAGGAAGCGCGCCAGTACCCCTCCCAGCCCAGTGATACAAGGGCCAGGACGGTGACTGTAGGAAGCGCCCCAGTACCCCTCCCAGCCCAGTGATACAAGGGCCAGGACGGTGACTGTAGGAAGCGCGCCAGTACCCCTCCCAGACCAGTCATACAAGGGCCAGGACGGTGACGGTAGGAAGCGCGCCAGTACCCCTCCCAGCCCAGTGATACAAGGGCCAGGACGGTGACTGTAGGAAGCGCGCCAGTACCCCTCCCAGCCCAGTGATACGAGGGCCAGGACGGTGACTGTAGGAAGCGCGCCAGTACCCCTCCCAGCCCAGTGATACAAGGGCCAGGACGGTGACTGTAGGAAGCGCGCCAGTACCCCTCCCAGCCCAGTGATACAAGGGCCAGGACGGTGACTGTAGGAAGCGCGCCAGTACCCCTCCCAGCCCAGTCATACAAGGGCCAGGACGGTGACGGTAGGAAGCGCGCCAGTACCCCTCCCAGCCCAGTCATACAAGGGCCAGGACGGTGACTGTAGGAAGCGCGCCAGTACCCCTCCCAGCCCAGTGATACAAGGGCCAGGACGGTGACTGTAGGAAGCGCGCCAGTACCCCTCCCAGCCCAGTGATACAAGGGCCAGGACGGTGACTGTAGGAAGCGCGCCAGTACCCCTCCCAGCCCAGTGATACGAGGGCCAGGACGGTGACTGTAGGAAGCACGCCAGTACCCCTCCCAGCCCAGTGATACAAGGGCCAGGACGGTGACTGTAGAAAGCGCGCCAGTACCCCTCCCAACCCAGTGATACAAGGGCCTGGACGGTGACTGTAGGAAGCGCGCCAGTACCCCTCCCAGCTCAGTGATACAAGGGCCAGGACGATGACTATAGGAAGCGCGCCAGTACCCTCCCTAATACAAGGCAGTGATACAAGGGCCAGGATGGTGACTACAGGAAGCAATTCAGTACTCTCCCTAATACAAGGCAGCGTACAGCAATACAAGGGCAAGGACAGTGACTGTAGGAAACGCGCCGGTACCCCTCCCAGCCCAGTGATACGAGGGCAAGGACGGTGACTATAGGAAGCGCGCTAGTACCCTCCCTAATACAAGGCAGCGATACAAGGGCCAGAGGGGGTGACTATAGGAAGCGCGCTAGTACCCTCCCTAATACAAGGCAGCGATACAAGGACCAGGATGGTGACTGTAGGAAGCACGTCAGTACCCTCCCTAATACAAGGCAGCATACAGCGATACAAGGGCCAGGACGGTGACGGTAGGAAGTGCGCCAGTACCCCTCCCAGCCCAGTGATACGAGGGCCAGGACGGTGACTGTAGGAAGCACGCCAGTACCCCTCCCAGCCCAGTGATACAAGGGCCAGGACGGTGACGGTAGGAAGCACGCCAGTACCCCTCCCAGCCCAGTGATACAAGGGCCAGGATGGTGACTGTAGGAAGCACGCCAGTACCCCTCCCAGCCCAGTGATACAAGGGCCAGGACGGTGACTATAGGAAGCGCGCCAGTACCCTCCCTAATACAAGGCAGCATACAGCGATACAAGGGCCAGGGTGGTGACTACAGGAAGCAAGTCAGTACTATCCCTAATACAAGGCAGTACACAGCGATACAAGGGCAAGGACAGTGACTGTAGGAAGCACGCCAGTACCCCTCCCAGCCAAGTGATACAAGGGCCAGGACGGTGACTGTAGGAAGTGCGCCAGTACCCCTCCCAGCCCAGTGATACAAGGGCCAGGACGGTGACTGTAGGAAGCACGCCAGTACCCCTCCCAGCCCAGTAATACAAGGGCCAGGACGGTAGGAAGCACGCCAGTACCCCTCCCAGCCCAGTGATACAAGGGCCAGGACGGTGACTGTAGGAAGCACGCCAGTACCCCTCCCAGCCCAGTGATACAAGGGCCAGGACGGTGACTATAGGAAGCGCGCCAGTACCCTCCCTAATACAAGGCAGCATACAGCGATACAAGGGCCAGGGTGGTGACTACAGGAAGCAAGTCAGTACTATCCCTAATACAAGGCAGTGTACAGCGATACAAGGGCAAGGACAGTGACTGTAGGAAGCACGCCAGTACCCCTCCCAGCCCAGTGATACAAGGGCCAGGACGGTGACTGTAGGAAGCACGCCAGTACCCCTCCCAGCCCAGTGATACAAGGGCCAGGACGGTGACTGTAGGAAGCACGCCAGTACCCCTCCCAGCCAAGTGATACAAGGGCCAGGACGGTGACTATAGGAAACGCGCCAGTACCCTCCCTAATACAAGGCAGCATACAGCGATACAAGGGCCAGGGTGGTGACTACAGGAAGCAAGTCAGTACTCTCCCTAATACAAGGCAGTGTACAGCGATACAAGGGCCAGGACGGTGACTGTAGGAAGCACGCCAGTACCCCTCCCAGCCCAGTGATACAAGGGGTTAGGGCAGTGACTGTAGGAAGCACGCCAGTACCCCTCCCAGCCCAGTGATACAAGGGCCAGGACTGTGACAGGAGGAAGCACGCCAGTACCCCTCCCAGCCCAGTGATACGAGGGCCAGGACGGTGACTGTAGGAAGCGCGCTAGTACTCTCCCTATTACAAGGCAGCGATACAAGGGCAAGGACAGTGACTGTAGGAAGCACGCCAGTACCCCTCCCAGCCCAGTGATACAAGGGCCAGGACGGTGACGGTAGGAAGTGCGCCAGTACTCTCCCTAATACAAGGCAGCGATACAAGGGCAAGGACAGTGACTGTAGGAAGCACGCCAGTACCCCTCCCAGCCCAGTGATACAAGGGCCAGGACGGTGACTGTAGGAAGCACGCCAGTACCCCTCCCAGCCCAGCGATACAAGGGCCAGGACGGTGACTGTAGGAAGCACGCCAGTACCCCTCCCAGCCCAGTGATACGAGGGCCAGGATGGTGACTATAGGAAGTGCGCCAGTATTCTCCCTAATACAAGGCAGCATACAGCGATACAAGGGCCAGGAAGGTGACTGTAGGAAGCGCGCTAGTACCCTCCCTAATATAAGGCAGCAATACAAGGGCCAGGACGGTGACGGTAGGAAGTGCGCCAGTACTATCCCTAATACAAGGCAGCGATACAAGGGCAAGGACAGTGACTGTAGGAAGCACACCATTACCCCTCCCAGCCCAGTGATACGAGGGCAAGGACGGTGACTATAGGAAGCGCGCTAGTACCCTCCCTAATACAAGGCAGCGATACAAGGGACTGGATGGTGACTGTAGGAAGCACGCCGGTACCCCTCCCAGCCCAGTGATACAAGGGCCAGGACGGTGACTATAGGTAGCGCGCTAGTACCCTCCCTAATACAAGGCAGCGATACAAGGGCCAGGATGGTGACTGTAGGAAGCGCGGAGGTACCCCTCCCAGCCCAGTGATACAAGGGCCAGGGGGGTGACTATAGGTAGCGCGCTAGTACTCTCCCTAATACAAGGCAGCGATACAAGGGCCAGGGTGGTGACTATAGGAAGCACGTCAGTAGTCTCCCTAATACAAGGCAGCGTACAGCGATACAAGGGCAAGGACAGTGTGTGAGAAGTTGGCCTGATGTATGATGTCACTAGTTCTAGTGTACACCTTATATCAGTCCAAATACCCTTATGGTGATTGGTTGTAAAGTCAACCTTATAGACCAGCTATCCTAGTGGTAGCATGGACAAGAGCAGTCTTAGGCTAAACTCTGAATGGCATGTGAAGCCAGCTGTGATACCATATATAATCCCTTGAATACCAAATGAAAGGACACCACAACAGATATATATATAAAATAAAGTGTATTTATTCTAAGCAAACCCTCAGCACTCTTTATGAGATTAGAGGTAAGTACAACACAGTCTTATTTAACCCCTTCAGCGCGGCGCGGATTTCCGCGCCGTGCTGAAGGTTCCGTGCGCGGGCGGGGCCGTGACGGAGCGGTTCCGTCATGCGCACAGCGCGACCGTAGTGCATGACGGAACCGCTCCGTCACAAGCATCGAAGGGGTTAAGCATACATTAAGTCACACAGGTAAGTAATACAGTTAGGCCCTAGGGGCCACGCAAACCATATACTAAGTAAGTGGTATAAGGACCAATGTCACGGAAATAGGATAGGCCTAGGCCTAGGGAATCGCTGGGGCTACACTATACTACCAAAGGTTAGGAAGTGGGAGGCCCACGGGATTCGTATGCAGAGTGGAAACACTCACGCGTAATGCGTAAAAGTCACTAGCAATAGTACAGTTTAGAAATAGATAGATTTAGGACACTTCCGGAGTAGCTAGGAAGTTGAGACTTGAAACTTAGACACTAGGATAGTCACTATCCTGATGAGCACCGGAGTACCCGAGTTACCTAGCCCACAGGCTGCGGGTGCATAGGGGTGAAGTTGCGTCGGGTTTCGTCGTCGACTCCTATGGATGCCTGAAGAAAGATGCTGACAGGCAGTCAGTGAAGAGTGTCCGGTGGATCCCAAGGCTGGGATCAAGAAGAGAGGAGACCTGCAAGCAGAAGGGACAGAGTCAAGGTCACTAGCCAGTGACCACGTGGAACCAGGAAGGAACCAGGCGATGTCGTGAAGATTGCAGGTGAAGGTGAAGCTTGTCGCTGCAGCCAGGAGGACCAGGAAGCGTCGAGGACGACCAGGACCAGGAGGCGAGCTGTCCCACGAAGGCTCTTGCTGTCGGCGGCGTCGAAGTTGGACTAGGACTCACCAAGCCTTGGCAAGCGGAACCCACGAAGAACGGAGGACTTGCTTCTGGTGCAGACCAGGAAGGTCTGGGGTGCTTCTTCTTTGCAGAGAAGCGGGAGCCAGTCTGGAGGAGCCAAACCAGTGCAGAAGATTTCAGGATGCGTCGTCACAAAGGCCACTAGCCAGCGGGCAAGCAACCAGACAGACGCGGCAAGCAGGAAAATGCTGAAGGGCCCCACGCAGGACTCGTGGAGTGTGGGGGGCTGATCTTCGGTGCAGATAGTGCTTGGGGGTGGGGCTTCTCAGTTCCCAGTGCACAACTTCGAGGGTGCCTCAGAAGCTGCGCTTTAAGTTACTAGCCACTTTTCCCAGGTAGCCGGTCCCACGTCGCTCGTCGCCTCCACGGATCTCAGCTCTGCTGTGGATGTGGATGAGGGTCGGAGAAGTCTGGAAGTCAAGGCTCTGGTCGGGCTCTGCAGTCGGTTCCTCGTAGAACGTGGGCAAAGCAAAGGGTAGTCTCTTGATGGTGCCTGTTTGCACAGGGTAGCCACTCCTTGGCCACAAGGGAGATTCTTCAGTCTTCTTCTTTCGTCGAATGTCGAAGGTCCAGAGTTTCTGTTCAAGTTTGCAGGTTCAGGATAATCTAAAGTCTTGAGGCCCAACTCCCACTCTTATACTAATCTGGGGGGCTGGGATACCTGCTAGGTCACGCCTTATGGGTGGGACCTGGGAGGGGGTGGTTACACCCACTTCCCTTTGTCCAGTTTCGCGCCAGAGCTGGGGCTGGAGTGCCCCAGCGCCGGTTTGAACTGGACTATGCCAGGAACACCTTGTGTGCCCCAGGCATGTCTCATTCCTTTCAGCACACCCTGCCCCAATACACTAAAGGCTGTCTGGGGAGGTGCTAGCACCTCCCCAAGCAGGAAACCTATTGTCCAGGCCTCCCTGGCTGGGATCACTCCCAGCTGCAGGAGGTCAGACTTGTGTCATGGCAGCAGCATCCATTTTGTGATGCTGAGGCTTTGGTCAGAGGCTAACAGTGAAGTATGATTTTAACATGTCTTTCCCTCTAGAAGGGGGGAATAATATCCTCATGTCCAGAAATGGTATGGGGGTATTATTCCACAGTGTTAGACACCTTACACGACATGTTTCGATAAAGCCAAACCATAGTTACCATAACCGTCTAAGATTATAAGGCACTTTAAGAGTATATGGTAGGCTATATCATAGAACAGCTATAAGGACATGGTTCCGAAAGCTGCAGACAGGCTCAGCTCATGCTAGAGCACCATCTCACATGTTACCAAGCACTCTGCCTCCAGGATTGTTAAGGCCTGCCATAGGAGTGACTGATAGGTACACATGTGTCTATATGTAAGTTAGGTATAGGAATACTACACCTAAGCAAGGGGTGATTACACGACCTTGCCCCAGCTGAGTGATCAGCCAGTTGTGTCAAAATGGAAGGCCAGGCCAGGGGTGGCATAATACATGCTGCAGCCCCTCATATGCCTAGGGTACATCTATGCCCTGGGTACCTAGGGTACACTGTACAGGGGCCAATAAGGTGATCCTATCCAAATGGGTTATGCACCTAAAGTACATAGTATTAATTTAGAGAGAGAACAGCAGGGCTGTGGGTCTGATTAGCAGGCCCACAGCCACATCTAAGTCGAAAACCAGATAAGCAAAAGCAAAAAGTGGGGGTGAACATAGAAAGCAGACCCTACTCTCCTACACAACCCCCCCCCCCAAACTTAGGGACATTAAACTAACCTTGACCAGTTGAGTCTTCATGTTCTAAGTGGAAATATCTGGAGAGTCCATCTGCATTGGCATGGTCAGTCCCAGGTCTATGTTCCACTGTGAAGTCCATCCCCTGTAGGGAAATGGACCACCTAAGAAGTTTGGGATTTTCACCCTTCATCTGATTTAGCCACAAGAGGGGCTTATGGTCTGTCTGAATCTTGAAGTGAGTGCCAAACAAGTATGGCCTCAGCTTCTTCAGGGCCCAAACCACAGCAAAGGCCTCCCTCTCAATAGCTGACCAACGTTTCTCTCTAGGGGTCAGCCTTCTACTTATAAAAGCAATGGGCTGGTCTTGACCATCTACATTCAGTTGTAAAAGAACAGCTCCAACACCTAACTCAGAAGCATCTGTCTGGACAATGAACTCTTTGGAGTAGTCTGGACTTTTCAGAATAGGTGCACTGCACATGGCCTGCTTCAGGCCATCAAATGCTTTTTGACAGCTTACTGTCCACTGAACTTTCTTTGGCATTTTCTTGGAGGTCAAGTCATTAAGTGGTGTCACTATGGACCCATAGTTCTTAACAAACTTTCTGTAGTACCCAGTCAGGCCCAAGAAAGCTCTGACCTGAGTCTGGGTAGTTGGAGGAGCCCAGTCCTTTATGGTCTGGATCTTGCTCTCCAGTGGTTGAACCTGACCCCCACCAACTAGGTGGCCCAGGTATACAACCTTGCTCTGCCCTATCTGGCACTTAGTGGCCTTGATAGTGAGGCCTGCCTTTTGCAGGGCCTCTAAAACATTCCTCAGGTGGACCAGGTGATCCTCCCAGGTGGGGCTAAAGACAGCAATATCATCAAGATAAGCTGCACAGTAATCATCCAACCCAGTAAGGACTTGATTCACCAACCTTTGGAAAGTGGCAGGTGCATTCTTCAAACCAAAGGGCATTACCACAAATTGATAATGTCCTCCTGGGGTCGAGAAAGCAGTTTTGGCCTTTGCACTCTCAGCTAGTCTGATTTGCCAGTAGCCTGCTGTTAGGTCGAATGTGCTCAAAAACTTAGCAGCTGCCAGTCTGTCAATGAGCTCATCTGCCCTAGGTATTGGGTGGGCATCTGTCCTAGTGACAGCATTGAGACCTCTGTAATCCACGCAAAACCTCATCTCTCTCTTACCATCTTGGGTGTGAGGCTTTGGCACAAGGACTACAGGACTAGCCCAAGGGCTCTCTGAAGGTTCAATGACTCCCAGCGCCAACATCTTTTGTACCTCAACTTTTATGCAGTCCCTGACATGGTCAGGTTGCCTGTAGATTTTACTCTTCACAGGCAGACTGTCACCAGTGTCCACCTCATGGGTGCACCAGTTTGTCTGACTTGGGGTCAGAGAGAACATATGTCTGTAGGATTGCAGAACTTGTCTGCAGTCCTGTTGCTGATGGTCAGTGAGGCTGTCAGAAAAGACCACACCATCAACTGAGCCATCATCAGGGTTCTGAGTCAACAGGTCTGGGAGAGGGTCACTCTCTTCCTCCTGCCCCTCATCTGTAGCCATGAGTAGCCCCATGTCTGCCCTGTCAACATATGCCTTCAATCTGTTGACATGAAGCACCCTGTGGGGGCTTCTGGGAGTCCCAAGGTCCACCAAGTAGGTGACTTCTCCCTTTTTCTCAACAATAGTGTGGGGTCCAGACCATTTGTCTTGGAGTGCTGCTGGGGCCACTGGCTCCAGCACCCACACTTTCTGTCCTGGCTGGTAAACAGTCAGTACAGCCTTTTGGTCATGCCAAGCTTTTTGGAGTTCTTGGCTTGCCTCAAGGTTTTTAGAAGCCTTCTTCATATACTCTGCCATCCTGGAGCGGAGACCAAGTACAAAGTCCACTATGTCAAGTTTGGGTTGTCTGAGAGGTCTCTCCCATCCTTCCTTCACCAAACATAGGGGTCCTCTTACAGGATGCCCAAACAAAAGCTCAAAAGGGCTGTAGCCAACCCCCTTTTGTGGGACCTCTCTGTAAGCAAACAGAAGGCAGGGTAAAAGGATGTCCCATCTTCGCCTAAGCTTGTCTGGTAATCCTTTTATAATTCCCTTTAGGGTCTTGTTGAATCTCTCAACAAGCCCATTGCACTGTGGGTGATAGGGTGTGGTGAACTTGTAGTTAACACCACACTCCTTCCACATTGCAGTCAAGTATCCTGACATGAAGTTGGCACCTCTGTCAGAAATGACCTCCTTTGGAAAGTCCACTCTGGAGAATACTCCAAGCAGGGCCCTTGCCACAACAGGAGCTGTTGTGGTCCTCAGGGGAATTGCTTCTGGGTACCTGGTGGCATGGTCCACTATCACCAGTATGAATCTGTGCCCAGATGCTGTTTGTGGGTCCATTGGTCCTACAATATCTATGCCCACTCTTTCAAAGGGAACCCCCACCACAGGTAGTGGTATGAGGGGGGCCTTTGTGGTGCCACCTGATTTGCCACTGGCTTGGCAGGTGACACAGGAGCGACAAAACTCCTTGGTATCTTCTGACATATGGGGCCAGTGAAAGTGAGGGACAAGCCTGTCCCAAGTCTTGTTCTGGCCTAAATGTCCTGCAAGGGGAATATCATGGGCCAAGGTAAGAAGGAAGCCTCTGAACTTCAGTGGTATGACCAACCTCCTGGATGCACCAGGCTTGGGGTCTCTAGCCTCTGAATATAGTAGCCCTTCATCCCAATACACTCTATGGGTACCTTGAGCATTCCCTGCAGCCTCAGCAGCAGCCAGCTGTCTGAGGGGTTCAAGAGAGGGGCAGTCTAATTGAGCCTGCCTCAGATCTGCCCTTGAAGATCCCCCTGTCCCAAGAAACTCAACCTGATCAGGTTCAAGTTCTTCTAGGACAGTTCCTTCAGGGCTCTCAGAATCATCCTCCTGGGAGGGCTGATCCACCACCTGAGGCAGGGGGGAAGGCACAGCCTTAACCCTACTGCTCTTTCTCTTGGGTTGTGACTGGTCCATAGTTTCAGGATCCAGCACTTGTTCAGTGTTGCACTTTTTGGCCTGTGACCTGGTCACAGCAAGGACATGTGCATCTATCCCCAGCATCTCTGCATGGGTCCTATACTCCACTTCAGACCAAACTGAAGTTTCAAGATCATTGCCCAGTAAACACTCTACAGGAAGGTCTGAACTAACAACAACTTTCTTGAGGCCAGTTACCCCTCCCCAGGAGAAGTTAACAATAGCCACACTATGGGAGGTAGTGGCATTGCTAGCATTGGTCACTAGGTAATTCTCACCTAGTATGATCTGTCCAGGGTCCACAAAAGCAGGTGTCACCATTGTGACACTAGCCCCAGTGTCCCTGTAGGCCTGAGCCATTCTTTGGTTGATAAAAGGAGTCTGTCTGTACTTGCCCAGGTTACTGGGGCCTACAGTAGAGGACAAAGCTAAGTCCCCATCACAGATCAGAACAGCCTGAGTAGGTACTCTGACTAGGCCAGAATCTTCCTCAGTTCCCAGGGTTAACCCTACTACACCCTTTTGCTGGGAACCACCACTTACAGCTGAACTAGGGGGTACAGTTGCCTTAGGGGCAATGGTGGCTGGGGGCTTATCCTTTTTGGTGCACTCACTAAACCAATGTGAGTTGGACTTACAATAGTTGCACCATGGTTTCTTTTGGCCTTCTTTCTTTTTATCCTTTTTGGGACCACCCTCCCCCTGAGCCTTTTGGGGGCCTGGTGAAGACTTCTGGTCTTTTCGTTTCTGCTCATTACCCTTCTGGTCTGCCTTTTTCTGATCATCGCCCTGGTTCTGGTTTTTCTGCTTAACTCTAGTCCTGACCCATCTATCTGCCTTCTTTCCCAATTCTTGGGGAGAAGTCAGATCAGAATCAATCAGGTGTTGATGCAATAGCTGGTTTTGACAGTTGTTAAGTATTTGTTCTCTCGTGATCAAATTATACAATCCTGTATAGTCCTTAACCTTACTTCCCATTAGCCAGCCTTCCAGAGCCTTAGTGGCACAATCTACAAAGTCAGTCCAGTCCTGAGTCTGTGTCTTCTGGGTATCCCTGAACAACAACCTGTATTGTTCAGTGGTTAGGCCAAACCCATCAATCAGAGCACTCTTCAGGACAGTGTAATTATCTGCATCCTCATCACTAACTGTGAGGAGCTTGTCTCTTCCTTTCTCAGAGAAGGAGAGCCACAAGATAGCTGCCCACTGACTTTGGGGTACCTGCTGTACTTTGCAAGCCCTCTCCAAAGCAGTTATCCATTTGTGGATGTCATCCCCACACTTGTAGGGAGGGACAATCTTGCTCAGGTTTCTATTATCATAGTGCCTGTCTCTATCTCTAGGAATGTTGCTGCCACCAGTGGGTTCTGACCCACTTAACTTTTGCTCTCTAGCCAGAGCAAGCTTCTCCTTGGCAAGGGCAAGTTCTTCCCTCTGAATCCTCAGATTAGCCTCCCTCATTCTGGCTTCATGCTCCTTTCTCTCAGGTGAAGTCATTCCCCTGTGAGAGGAAGCATTAGAGATGCTAGAGACATGGGAGTGGATGGATTCCCTTGAAGGGGATCTGTCTCTCCTGCTTCTCTGTGAAAGCCTACTTGTGGGTCTGTATGGGGGGACCCCATGCAAACTCCCATGACAGTGACTGTAGGAAGCGCGCCAGTACCCCTCCCAGCCCAGTGATACAAGGGCCAGGACAGTGACTGTAGGAAGCGCGCTAGTACCCCTCCCAGCCCAGTGATACAAGGGCCGGGACGGTGACTGTAGGAAGCGCGCCAGTACCCCTCCCAGCCCAGTGATACAAGGGCCAGGACGGTGACTGTAGGAAGCGCGCCAGTACCCCTCCCAGCCCAGTGATACAAGGGCCAGGACGGTGACTATAGGTAGCACGCTATACCCTCCCTAATACAAGGCAGCGATACAAGGGCCAGGATGGTGACAGTAGGAAGCACGTCAGTACTCTCCCTAATACAAGGCAGCGTACAGCGATACAAGGGCAAGGACAGTGACTGTAGGAAAGGAGCCAGTACCCCTCCCAGCCCAGTGATATGAGGGCAAAGACGGTGACGGTAGGAAGTGCGCCAGTACTCTCCCTAATACAAGGCAGCGATACAAGGGCAAGGACAGTGACTGTAGGAAAGGCGCCAGTACCCCTCCCAGCCCAGTGATATGAGGGCAAAGACGGTGACGGTAGGAAGTGCGCCAGTACTCTCCCTAATACAAGGCAGTGATACAAGGGCAAGGACAGTGACTGTAGGAAGCACGCCAGTACCCCTCCCAGCCAAGTGATACAAGGGCCAGGACGGTGACTGTAGGAAGCACGCCAGTACCCCTCCCAGCCCAGTGATATGAGGGCAAAGACGGTGACGGTAGGAAGTGCGCCAGTACTCTCCCTAATACAAGGCAGTGATACAAGGGCCAGGACGGTGACGGTAGGAAGCACGCCAGTACCCCTCCCAGCCCAGTGATACAAGGGCCAGGACGGTGACTGTAGGAAGCACGCCAGTACCCCTCCCAGCCCAGTGATACAAGGGCCAGGACGGTGACTGTAGGAAGCGCGCTAGTACCCTCCCTAATAAAAGACAGCGATACAAGGGCCAGGGTGGTGACTATAGGAAGCACGTCAGTACTCTCCCTAATACAAGGCAGCGTACAGCGATACAAGAGCCAGGATGGTGACTGTAGGAAGCGCGCCGGTACACCTCCCAGCCCAGTGATACAAGGGCCAGGACGGTGACGGTAGGAAGTGCGCCAGTACTCTCCCTAATACAAAGCAGCGATACAAGGGCAAGTACAGTGACTAGGAAGCACGCCAGCACCCCTCTCAGCCCAGTGATACGAGGGCCAGGATGGTGACTATAGGAAGTGCGCCAGTACCCCTCCCAGCCCAGTGATACAAGGGCCAGGACGGTGACTGTAGGAAGCATGCCAGTACCTCTCCCAGCCCAGTGATACAAGAGCCATGACGGTGACTGTAGGAAGCGCGCTAGTACCCTCCCTAATAAAAGGCAGCGATACAAGGGCCAGGACGGTGACGGTAGGAAGTGCGCCAGTACTCTCCCTAATACAAGGCAGCGTACAGCGATACAAGTGCAAGGACAGTGACTGTAGGAAGCGCGCCAGTACCCCTCCCAGCCCAGTGACACGAGGGCCAGGACGGTGACTATAGGAAGCGCGCCAGTACCCTCCCTAATACAAGGCAGCATACAGCGATACAAGGGCCAGGACGGTGACAGTAGGAAGTGCGCCAGTACCCCTCCCAGCCCAGTGATACAAGGGCCAGGACGGTGACTATAGGTAGCACGCTAGTACCATCCCTAATACAAGGCAGCGATACAAGGGCCAGGATGGTGACTGTAGGAAGCACGTCAGTACTCTCCCTAATACAAGGCAGTGTACACCGATACAAGGGCAAGGACAGTGACTGTAGGAAAGGCGCCAGTACCCCTCCCAGCCCAGTGATACGAGGGCAAGGACGGTGACTATAGGAAGCGCGCTAGTACTCTCCTTAATATAAGGCAGCATACAGCGATACAAGGGCCAGAACGTTGATTATAGGAAGCACGCTAGTACCCTCCCTAATTCAAGGCAGCGTATAGTGTTGCAAGGGCGAACACTGTGACTGTAGGAAACACGCCAGTACCCCTCCCAACACAGCTATGCAAGAGCCAGGACGGTGACCATAGGAAGCGTGCCAGTACTCTCCCTAATAGAAGGCAGCATGCAGCAATACAAGAGCCAGGACAGTGACTATAGGAAGTGCGCCATACAAGGCAGCGTACAGCGATACAAGAGCAGGATGGTGAATATAGGAAGCATGCCAGTACCTCTCCCAAATTAAAGGAAATGTACAGTGTTACAAGGGCAGGACGGTGACTGCAAGAAGTGCGCCAGTACCCCTCCTTAATACAAGGCAGTGTACAGAGATACACGGGCCAGGACGGCGACTATAAGAAGTGTGATAGTACCCCTCCCAGCACAGCAATATAGGGGCCAGAGCAGAGCTCCCTTTTACATTACAGGTGTCTGGTTCAAGATGACTGACAGTGGCAATGAATGTGTCACACAGTGCATTGTGTTTCTTGAAAAGTAACATGCACTTCTGTCTAGATCCCTGATTGGTAACAGACCTATTCGGAAACAAGCATTTGCAATGCAATAGGTCTCACATTATTAAAGTTCGAGCTATTGGTTTTGTATTATTTAGAAATGCCAATAGCTCAAACTTTAATAACACGAGACCTATTGCATTGCAAATGCTTGTTTTGGTTTAGCCAAGGTACTCATTGATGTTTCACAGCTCAGAAGGAACCCATGTGACGTAATCTACCCCAAGCAGTGCCAGGCACAGCTGTGCGCTGGAAACAAGGGTCTTGCACCGAATTCAAAAGAAATAACC
The DNA here is from genome assembly GCF_964204655.1 of Triturus cristatus. Classification (NCBI taxonomy): domain Eukaryota; kingdom Metazoa; phylum Chordata; class Amphibia; order Caudata; family Salamandridae; genus Triturus; species Triturus cristatus. The sequence goes on along the minus strand of NC_140590.1, from coordinate 1,753,928,067 downwards.
AGAATCATAAACCCCCAAAATAAAACTATAACCCGTGACTACACCTACTCCAGCCACGCAGCAGGGTGCCCGCGAGGCAGGCCTGGCAGGAATGAGCGCATCGCAAACGTTTAGTGCAGAGCCTTTCTGTTTGCAGTCAGGAAGCGCCATAGATTTCTGCTGGCTTTACACTCTTCATGGTACACGAACAACGAACTTAAAATGTATGTTACCGTCTGTGTGTGCGAAAAGAAGATGAACCGAGCGAATATCAGCAGGATCCCAATGTCACTACCTGTTCCTCGAGAGGCCGCTCCACGCTCAACTCCCTGTTGTGCACGGCGGTATCTGCAACACACAAGGCGCACGTTGATATATTTAGCGCAATGAGGTAACTACGCGCACACCAGGAGGGAAAAATATGGCTAATGCAGCGTAGAGCGCCTTGAGAATATGCACTCATTCATGAACAGCAGTCTGCGAGCAAGGCGCTAGCAACCCAGGTAAATAAGAGTCTTAAGCATGCAGCGCGCGCGTGTGCCAACAAGCGCCCTGTCAAGGTGGCATCATGCAATGTAGTAAGAAATGTGTGAAATCCGGCGTGTTGGTGCACTAGTTTCTGATAGCATGTTCCATAGAGCGATATTTATTTCCCCTGACATTGCGCTCGCACACCGCCCCAACCCCGCTCCACCCCCAACACACGCACGCTCCGGCGCAAGTTCACACACTTGTTTTTGTGCTTCTTAAGTGAAAGGTGAGCGCGTGGACCTCGTCATGTAATCGCACAGTTACATTACTTTACATTTCTACATACATCATTAGTCATCGTTGTCAATTGTGTAAGAGATACGTAGATTTCAGGAAGTTAAATCTTTACTTAATTTACATTTAAATGTTACATCGAATCTAAATTCCAACACATTCCCCGATGGGACCTGAGATTTCCCCATCTCCTGCTGGGTGTGCTCGGCGGCTGTGCACTCTCGAATGCAGACATGAACACAACATTCTTTAATGGGAACCCCGGAGTGTTTTGGCTCCTGTCCAAACTACTTCCACGCGAGCACATACATATACACTAGATTTATAACAAGTGAGAAGAACGTTTCTGAATTAAAACAAAAACACCAGACCAGCGTGCACACAACGTGAGCTGGAAGTGGACGAAAATAACCAAGGCATTATCGGCTTGGTGTGGTTGTGAGATTAAAAGCAGGAGAGAGCCGGGACATAATATTTAAGGCCCACCAGTACATTGCAGTGCTGCACTGCACTACATAACATTTAGTGTGCAGGTATATCCGCTCACGGCCTCGCGCCAACAGAACATATACACAAAAAGCGTTCACTTTCCCTTCGCGTTCGCTTTCCCTTCCGCTTGAAAAAAACACAAAGAAGCCGCGACTGGTGCGCGGGCACGCGCCACTGCGAGCCATGGCCTATTGGTGTCTATTACGCGCACCAAGCGTGTAATAGACACCAATAGGCCATGTGCGGAGCAATGCGCTCGCCTTCAGCCAATTGCGTGCAGTCTTTTATAAAAAGATGCATGCAAAGACCAATCGCGTAGCACAAAAGGAATCGCAAACGCACGAGCGTGCGCGATTCCAGGGTCCATTTCTGAACCCCAGACAACGCAGGTCACGAGACCTAATAAACGGAGCCCTCAATTTAATAATGCCAAGTATTTAGCTAATTTGGTTTTTGTGCCTTGACAAGGTGGTTTAAAATGTGCAACATGTGTTTGATGGTTTTTTTTTGGGGGGAGTTTTATTTAGCGCAAACTAGACACGATGATATCAGGTATCAGAGCGCTTTACATGAGCACCAGTTTCGTTACAGATGGACACATTCATTTTTGTTAGGTACGGGGAGATAAAGTGATTTGCCCAGAATCACAGGATGTTGACCGTCGTTGCCGAGATTCGAAATTGGTTCCCCAGCTTCGAGGTCGCCGCTCTAGCCGTAAGTCTACACTGTCTCCCCATTTCATTTAAACTCTCCTTGTGACACGCGGGTCACAAATCTGAAACCCAACAAGACCATGCCAGTCTCCCTCCCTTCGTAGACGTTTAAATTGAGTACCAGTATGAATGGGTGAGTGACTGAGTGTCTGCTAAATGAAAACAGAAGTGGGTATATGGATGAATGAAGGAGCTCTGCCAACCAGAGAACCCAATTTCTAACAAAGTGGGAGTTTTTATTTATTTAAATGTAGAACTAATGGCCCCACAACTCGTGGGTTTTCTTCTATGGTGAGAGGGTCATTTTGTTTATTTTTAGGGCCCATTACTGACAAACTCTACTTGCTGATGAACGACAGCAACAAAAAAAGGCATCCAACAACCTGCTGTAAATAGGGCAACAGATGGTTAGCTTACCTCTAACAGCTCATACTCTGTCCGGGTGTCGTGGGGGTATGTAGACGATGGAGCTAAACCAGGCTCCGTCGTTGATATACTGTTGGTCTGCCCAGTTCTAAATCGGGCGGGTGGACTGACAGTTTGGCACAGAGGGTAGACCTTCACCATTGCGATGGATTACTCCCTCTGCGAAACTCTAAACGTGTCCCTAAATTGCTGTTTTGTTGACTTCAGGAGAGCAGCTGCTTTGGCAGATCATGGAGGCCTTTGGCGAAGATTAAGTGACTGTAACACATCTTCAGGCCTATTATCCATCATTCGGTCGACCCATAAGAGGGCACAAGTTAAAATAGATCCCACCCATAGGAAGCCTTTATAGACAACCTGGAAAACACAATGACATGGGTTACATCTGGCAGATTTACCATCAGCTTTAAAACAAATATATTATTTTTCTCTAAGAAGTTGGGGAGTACATATTATCTGTCTATTGTGTGCAGATGTCCTGATATCATGAGATTACAATGCAGTGGGATTGCAAAGGAAATTGTGTAACTATTGTAAAGTAAATCACTTTACAGAGAAAACAATGTGTAGGAAGTAAACTCATAAGAATTTAAGGTTCTATTTCACAAGGGATGTAAAGTGGGGTGGACATCTTGATTTCCTTAAAATTAGAGTTTAGTTGTCATCAGCAGCACTAGTTACATATAATTATGAATTTGGAAGTGGGGTATTGTCCTGCCCATTACTTACGCCATCCTGATACGTTACGGCTCAGAATTAGTGTGTATTGACCCTAAAGCCTCCTGGGAGCATATAGAGAGTAGATGTTTGAACCAACATCTAAATTCACCTTTAAAACAACGGTATAGGGAATAAGATGTGAACAAAATCAAAAATCTTGATCAGAAATGATGGTGTTCATATGCTGTGATTCAACTATAAATAATTATTAAAAAATGCAATTTGCTGCAAATTAACATAATTAGCATTGACCTATGTGAACCTTTCCCAGCTACATTAGTTTTAATAGATCTGCCCTATGCATTTCCATCAAAAAACAAAAGGAATGCTACTCATAAACCATCAATATTTCAAAGTATTAACTTCTGACATATAGGCAGATGTCTCCGCCACAGTGGCAGAGATTTCTTTACATTGAAGTATAGGGAAAATGGTAAAAAGTATACAAGGCAGCGATACAAGGGCCAGGACGGTGACTATAGGTAGCGCGCTAGTACTCTCCCTAATACAAGGCAGCGATACAAGGGCCAGGACGGTGACTATAGGTAGCGCGCTAGTACTCTCCCTAATACAAGGCAGCGATACAAGGGCCAGGATGGTGACTGTAGGAAGCGCGCCAGTACCCCTCCCAGCCCAGTGGTACAAGGGCCAGGACGGTGACTATAGGTGGCGCGCTAGTACCCTCCCAAATACAAGGCAGCGATACAGGGGCCAGGATGGTGACTGTAGGAAGTGCGCCAGTACTCTCCCTAATACAAGGCAGCGTACAGCGATACAAGGGCAAGGACAGTGACTGTAGGAAACACGCCAGTACCCCTCCCAGCACAGCGATACTAGGGCCAGGACAGTGACTATAGGAAGCGCATTAGTACAGTCCCTAATATAAGGCAGCATACAGCGATACAAGGGCCAGGGTCGTGACTATAGGAAGCACGCTAGTACCCTCCCTAATTCAAGGCAGCGTATAGTGTTGCAAGGGTGAACACTGCGACTGTAGGAAACACGCCAGTACCCCTCCCAACACAGCTATGCAAGAGCCAGGACGGTGACCATAGGAAGTGTGCCAGTACTCTCCCTAATAGAAGGCAGCATGCAGCAATACAAGAGCCAGGACAGTGACTATAGGAAGTGCTACCAAAACAGATTAAACAAGGGGGATCTTAGGGAAATTTAGAGACCACACTGGATTTATTCCCCAATCATTACTACAACAAACACACCTTATGATTGATGAATATTTATCCATATTAATGAGTTGTTTTTGTATTATAGGTATATTCCTCTTCCATCCAAATGATAGACTGAAGAGTGATTGGATACATGGATTAAGTTGTATTTAGTATCCTTTTTGTTGCACTGGTTCTCACTTTGTTCACAGTAGCACCCGGTTGAGGTCCTGATGAAAGCCTGACCTAAGTTTTGGGCATTATGTCTGTTGGAAGGCGGACCCCGAGGAGTCGGCGAGACCACCAAGGGGGGCCCTCACACTGTACGAAGTAGCCGAGCGCTGCCGAGAAGTCTCCTGAGAGATCCTTCTCCTATCACGTACTAGCACAGTAACACCACCACACAGGACTCAAGGAGGTTGTCTCAAGACAAGCAATTCTTTATCAGCAATAAAAAGGTTACGAGGTCAATATTTACACGAAGGGATCGAGGGATCCACCAAATGTCTCAGTGTCTCTTTGGAAGGGTAGGGGTAGCGGGACAGTCTTTGGCAGGGGTGCGGTACGAGGGTACCTGGGGCCCAGTTCTTATCCTCAAGCTGGAGGACCTCCGGATCTCGGAGGGGTCGAGCCGTGACTGCGTCCGCAGAGCTCTGGCATATAGTTCGTGGAGAGCCGCGATCCAATCAGCAGGGCTCTCAAGGTGGTTTCTGCTCAGCTCGAGCCGCGACGTCGTCAGCAGGGCTCCGAGGGAGGTTTCAGCGAGGTTGGGCCGCGACAGCGTCAGCAGGGCTCCGATGTTCCGGGTGGCTTCAAAGTGTTCACAAGAAGGAGCCGCGACGCAGTCAGCAGGGCTCGTGATGGTTCCGACAAAAGATCTTGTCCGTAGGTCAGCCGCGATTCAATCAGCAGGGCTCTCGACTCCGGGATACAACTGCCGATCTGTGGCGGGGTCGCCCCAGATATAGGTCTGGAGCCCTTTGATTTCCGGACCCAGGCGCCCGGGGGAGGCGGAGAGGCCGGGTGGAGGTGGCCAGACGCCCAGCAGGAGAGGCGCCAGGCCCAAGGGAGTTGCAGGGCGATCACACCTTGAGAGGGGAGGACAGTTGGGGGTCCCATCGATACTGTCCTCCGCCGGGGGCGATGAATGGTTCCTGCGGCACCCCCTAGCCAGTTCGTGGTGCCTCGATGTCGGGGCTTCGCTGGGGTCGCGGCCGGGTTGAGCGGGGTCGCGCTGGCTGGTGCACAGAGTCACGTGGATGCCAACAAGATGGCGGAGCCACGAGGGGCATGCGACCTCGTGCAGCTCAGGATGAAGGGCCTCGGTGTAGTTCAGAAGGGTGGCCCGTGAAGGCCGGGGCGGGGAACGGGCACAATCCACGGGGGTAAGGACCACGCCACGGGGCCGGGTCCAACAGGCGTCACCCCCAGCCGAAGGCATGGAGAGTCACCCATCTCCTTGGGGATTCTCCTCGTCAAGGCGGAAGAAGCGGGACAGGCCGTCGGCGTTGGCGTGGTCATTGCCGGGCCGGTGTTCAACGTCAAAGTCCATCCCTTGCAGCGAGATGGACCACCGCAGCAGCTTGGGGTTCTCGCCCCGCATTTGCATTAACCACCGCAGGGGCTGGTGGTCGGTCTGGACCCGGAAGTGGGTACCGAAGAGGTAGGGCCGGAGCTCCTTGAGGGCCCACACTACGGCGAAGGCCTCCCGCTCGATGGTGCTCCATCGTTGCTCCCGGGGCAGTAGCCGTCGGCTGATGAAGGCCACTGGTCGGTCGAGCCCCTTTTCATCGGCCTGGGACAGGACGGCCCCGATCCCATACTCGGAGGCGTCCGTCTGCACCACGAACTCCTTATTGTAGTCAGGGGCCTGCAGCACCGGGGCAGTACACATTGCTGTCTTTAGGGTGTCGAAGGCTACTTGGCAGCGGGGGGTCCAGTGCACTTTCTTGGGCTGCTTTTTGGACGTTAGCTCTGTGAGGAGGCCAACAATGCTCCCATAGTCCCGGATAAACCGCCAGTAATATCCGGTGAGACCCAGGAAGGCCCGGACAGCGGTCTGGGTAGTGGGGGGTTCCCAAACCTGGATGGCGTCTATTTTTGGTTGGAGAGGGGCCACCTGCCCGCTCCCCACTTGATGGCCCAGGTAGGTCACGGATCCGTGGCCGATCTGGCATTTGCTGGCCTTGATTGTGAGCCCGGCCCGCTGGAGGGCGGCCAGGACGGCTTTAATGTGAAGGAGGTGCTCTGCCCAGTGGTTGCTGTACACAGCAATGTCATCTAGGTAGACCGCGCTGAAGGCCTCAAGCCCGGCCAAAACCTTGTTCACCAGTCGTTGGAAAGTGGCCGGGGCGTTCTTCATTCCGAAGGGCATCACCCGAAAGTGGTAATGCCCATCCGGGGTCGAAAAGGCGGATCTTTCTTGGGCGCCGGGGGTGAGCTGGATCTGCCAGTACCCGGCGGTGAGGTCCAGCGTGCTCAAGTAGCGAGCGGCCCCTAAGCGGTCGATGAGTTCGTCGGCCCGGGGTATAGGGTGGGCGTCCGTCTTGGTCACTGCATTCAGGGCTCGGTAGTCCACGCAGAATCGTAACTCCGGGGGGTGGCCGGGAGCTGCGGCCTTTGGCACCAGGACGACAGGGCTGGCCCACGGGCTGTCGGAGGGTTCGATGACCCCCAGGGCCAGCATCTTCGTTACTTCGGCCTGGATGCATGCCCGCACTCGGTCGGGTACCCGGTAGGCTCTGTGTCGCACGGGGGGGCTCTCCCCGGTGTCGACGTCGTGGACGCACCAGTGGGTCACCCCCGGGGTGAGGGAGAAGAGGGCTGCGTAGTCCTGCAGCAGTTGCTGGCAGTCGTTGCGCTGTTCCGGAGTTGGACGCCTTTGATCGATCCATCATGGACGTTGGACTGCAAGAGGTCGGGCAGGGGCTCGGAGTCGTCCTCGCCCCCCTCGTCGGTCGCCAGTAGCAGGCTCAGTTCGGTCCGGGCAAAGTGGGGTTTTAGCCTGTTAGCATGTAGGACCCGGAGGGGGTTCCGGGGGGACTCCAGGTCGACCAGGTAGGTGACGGGACTTTTCTTCTCCACTACCTTGAAGGGCCCGGTCCACTTGTCCTGGAGGGCGCCGGGTTCAACCGGGGCCATGACCCATACTTTCTGACCTGGTTCGAATTCTATGGTAGAGGAGTTCCGATCGTACCACCGCTTCATGTCCTCCTGGCTGGCCTCGAGGTTGGCTTCGGCCATGGCTCGGAACTTGCGGGTCTGGTTTCGGAGGGTCAGGAGGTATCGGTAGACGTCAGGAGGGGCGCCTTGGGGCTTCGTCTCCCAGCCCTCCTTGACCAGGCTGAGCGGTCCGCGGACCGGGTGTCCGTACAATAGTTCAAACGGGCTGAACCCCAGGGACTTCTGCGGGACCTCCCGATAGGCAAACAGGAGGCACGGCAGCAGGACATCCCATCTCCGCCTGAGGGGCTCTTCCAGGCCCTGGATCATCCCCTTTAATGTTCTGTTGAACCGCTCAACCAGTCCGTTCCCCTGAGGGTGATAGGGGGTCGTGAACTTGTATGTGACCTCGCACTGCTGCCACAGGGACCGCATGTACCTGGAAATAAAGTTAGTGCCTCTGTCGCTCACCACTTCGCGGGGAAATCCCACTCGGGAGAAGATCCCCATTAAGGCCCGGCCTACCACGGGGGCCGTTATAGTTCTTAGCGGGACCGCCTCCGGGTACCTGGTGGCGTGGTCCACGAGGACCAGGATGAAGCGGTGGCCCAGGGCGGTCTGGGGGTCCAGGGGCCCCACGATATCGATTCCGACCCGTTCGAACGGGGTGCTGACGGCTGGAAAGGGTTGGAGGGGGGCCTTGACCCGACCCCCCGTCTTCCCGCTGGCTTGGCAGGTCTGGCAGGACCGGCAGTGGTTGTCCACGTCTCTCCGCATCCGGGGCCAGTAGAAGTGGGTCACCAGACGGCTGTACGCTTTGTCTTGCCCCAAGTGTCCGGCGAGGGGCACATCGTGTGCCAGGTTGAGCAGGAACTCCCGGAAGCGGAGGGGGACCACCAACACTCGGCTGGCCCCGAGTTCTGCCACTTTTTGCTCACTGTATAGCAGGCCCTCGGCCCAGTAGACCCAGTGGGTGCCGGTCTGGTCCCCGTTGGTTTGGGCGGACGCTTGTTGGCGGACCCCTTCGAGAGTGGGGCAGGACTGCTGCTCTTGTTGGAACTGCTCCCGGGTGGGGCCCCCTTCGTGTCGCCATTGTGTCAGTTCTGGTAGGGCGCACGGGGAAGCCATCTCCTCGGGGGAGGATTCACTAGGGTCAGGGTCGGTGTCCGCCTCCCCCTCGCTGTTGGCGGGAGGGGGTGCGAGCCCCTCCGGCTGGGCGGCCCCGGAGGCCGAGGATGAGCGGGGGGCCCGGGCGGTCATGGACCGGGTGATGGCGCAGGCCCAGTCGGATAGTCCCAGCATTCGGAGGTGCTCTCGTCGCTCTACTTGAGCCCAGGGGGAACTCTCCAAGTCGTTCCCCAGGAGGCAGTCTACGGGGGCGTCGTCGCGTACCGTCACCTTCAGCAGGCCCGTCACCCCTCCCCATTCGAAGGGGACCAGGGCCATCTGGCACAGGCTTTCGCTGTTGTCGGCCGTCCGGACGGGGCACAGCACATTCGGTAGAATCTGTTCGGGGGTCACCAGGTGGCAGCGGACAGTGGTGACACTGGCGCCGGTGTCACGAAGGGCTTCGGCCCGTTGTCCATTGACCGTGACCTGCTGCCGGTACTTCTGGGTGTTGCTTGGGATGGGGGTGCAGGGTACCATTTCTCGGCTACCCAGGCAGACCAGGGACATGGCTGCCGGCTCCCATTCAGTGGTCCCTCGGTCGAGGGTCTCCTCTTCCTCTTCTCCTTCTCCCAGGGCGGCGGCCGCCAGCTGTCGGGGCGGGGGCCCGCCGGCCCCGTTTCTTCGGTTCAGGGGGCAGACCGGATCGCTGGCATAGTGTCCGGTTTGTTGGCAGCCGTAGCACGTTACTGGTGGCCGTGGTCCGGGTCTGGCCGGGGGCGCCCCCCTTCGGGCTAGGCTCGGGGAGAGTTGTTGCTGCGGTGGCCCTCGAGGGGGGCTCCTGGGGGCCCCGGCGGGAGGGTCTCGGTTCCTGTTCGGCCCTCCCCCTCCACCGCGTTGGCGGGGGGGTCCGGTGGGGTTCCTCTGGTACTCCCCCATTGAGTTCCGGGGGACCCGAGAGTTGACCCATCGATCGGCCTCGACGGCGAGTTTTCGCGGGTCGGTCATTTTGCTGTCGAGGAGGTGCTGTCTCAGTTCCACGAAGCAATTGTTGGAGAGATGTTCCCACACGATGAGGTCGACCAGCTGCCCGTAGGTTGTTACTTTGCTACCTTTGATCCATCCTTCTAGGGCCCGACTGAAAAAGTCCACATACTCCACCCAGGTGGTACCCGGGATTTTCTTGCAGTCTCTGAACCGCTGGCGGTACATTTCCGCTGTTAGCCCGTAGCGGGTGAGCAGGGCCTCCTTCATGTGATCGTAGGAGGTCATCACCTCCTCCGGCAGCTGGAGCAGTGTGTCTCGGCCCTCACTCAGGAACCGCCCCCACAGGCCCGCGCCCCAGTCTTTTCGGGGCACCCGATGAGAGGTCATGGCCACCTCGTAGGCCTTGAAGCATTGTTGGATGTCGTCATTCTTGTAGTACTCCTTGACGACCTCTTTCGGGATATGTACCTTGGTCTCGGAAGGCTGTAGGGTGTCTCTAGTACTGGGGGCGTTGGTCCCTCCGTTCTTGGCCTTGATTTCGAGCTCTTGAGACTGCGCTTGTGCTCAAGGGTCAGTTTCTTTTCCTCCAACTCCCGGTGTCGTCTCTTCTCCTCTATCTCCTCTTGAAGCCGTAGCTGCTCTAGGGCCAGTTTCTTTTCCGCCAGCTGGAGTTCGCCGTCCAGCCGCAGTCGTGCGAGCTCTAGCTCATGGCTCCGGACCTTCTCCCGCTCTCGTATTTCTTCTTCGGAGAGGCCGGTTTCTAGGCTCTTTCTCCCTCCGGTTGCCGGAGTCAGTGCGGTTGATGTGGTCTCAGTCAGGGGTAGGGGACCCTCTTCCTGGGAGGGGCCCGCCCCGGCCTCCAGCCATGTCCTCAGAGCTTTCTGCATCTCCTCTTTGGTACCTAGGCCGGTGGTTGCAATGCCTTTGTCTTTGCAGAACTGTTTTAACTCTTTGTGTGTATATTCTTCCAGCCGTTCGGGCTGGAACTCCATTGTCGCGTTGTTTTCCTGGCTGCTCATGATTATTGTTCGTTTGGATGGGTAGCTAGTGGGTACTGGCTGGTACGTACTGCGTTCGGCTCGGATCCCGTCGCTGGCCACCAAATGTTGGAAGGCGGACCCCGAGGAGTCGGCGAGACCACCAAGGGGGGCCCTCACACTGTACGAAGTAGCCGAGCGCTGCCGAGAAGTCTCCTGAGAGATCCTTCTCCTATCACGTACTAGCACAGTAACACCACCACACAGGACTCAAGGAGGTTGTCTCAAGACAAGCAATTCTTTATCAGCAATAAAAAGGTTACGAGGTCAATATTTACACGAAGGGATCGAGGGATCCACCAAAAGTCTCAGTGTCTCTTTGGAAGGGTAGGGGTAGCGGGACAGTCTTTGGCAGGGGTGCGGTACGAGGGTACCTGGGGCCCAGTTCTTATCCTCAAGCTGGAGGACCTCCGGATCTCGGAGGGGTCGAGCCGTGACGGCGTCCGCAGAGCTCTGGCGTATAGTTCGTGGAGAGCCGCGATCCAATCAGCAGGGCTCTCAAGGTGGTTTCTGCTCAGCTCGAGCCGCGACGTCGTCAGCAGGGCTCCGAGGGAGGTTTCAGCGAGGTTGGGCCACGACAGCGTCAGCAGGGCTCCGATGTTCCGGGTGGCTTCAAAGTGTTCACAAGAAGGAGCCGCGACGCAGTCAGCAGGGCTCGTGATGGTTCCGACAAAAGTTCTTGTCCGTAGGTCAGCCGCGATTCAATCAGCAGGGCTCTCGACTCCGGGATACAACTGCCGATCTGTGGCGGGGTCGCCCCAGATATAGGTCTGGAGCCCTTTGATGTCCGGACCCAGGCGCCCGGGGAAGGCGGAGAGGCCGGGTGGAGGTGGCCAGACGCCCAGCAGGAGAGGCGCCAGGCCCAAGGGAGTTGCAGGGCGATCACACCTTGAGAGGGGAGGACAGTTGGGGGTCCCATCGATACTGTCCTCCGCCGGGGGCGATGAATGGTTCCTGCGGCACCCCCTGGCCAGTTCGTGGTGCCTCGATGTCGGGGCTTCGCTGGGGTCGAGGCCGGGTTGAGCGGGGTCGCGCTGGCTGGTGCACAGAGTCACGTGGATGCCAACAAGATGGCGGAGCCACAAGGGGCATGCGACCTCGTGCAGCTCAGGATGAAGGGCCTCGGTGTAGTTCAGAAGGGTGGCCCGTGAAGGCCGGGGCGGGGAACGGGCACAATCCACGGGGGTAAGGACCACGCCACGGGGCCGGGTCCAACAATGTCTGAAACATGTCGACCATTTTTCTTTTCACTGTCACCAGAGCGGTTTTAAATCCATACCGCTTGTGCTCTGTTTTTAATCCTGGCAAAGGGTGTATACGAATAAATGCTTGATTGTACAACCCTTATTCAGTTTTAATCAACACTGTTGCACTTACATATTATTTGCACTGCGCCTTCACTCACACCTTTGTTTTTTGCATGAGGATTTAGGATATCCTATTAGATATTCAAAACATCCCTGTGCTCCTCTCTCTAGCTGAGGGGGTTGTAGCCATCCAAGGAACTAGGTTTTCCTTGGAGAGGAGAATCCCCATGATGAAGCATGTCACCCTCGTGGTGAGTGAGGGATTTGGTCCTAATAAGGGAAATGCCCTGTGGCGCTTCTAGGTGCGCATTCAGTGATTGTCTGAATAGATTAAATTAATCTGTTTGTAGCTTTTACAGCACATATGTTTCCAATTTTCGGTTTAGACCCATGGATTTCATACTGTTTGTTGTAGTATTGATTGGGGAATAAATCCAGTGTGGTCTCTAAATTTCCCTAAGACCCCCTTGTTTAATCTGTTTTGGTTTGGTAGTTTTATGAGCAGCTCAGTGGGCTGTGGGTCTGTATTTCAGAAACAGAGATTACATATGAGATAACTCTGTTTTTTCACAAAAACTCAATTTGTTTACAGTTAAGTTTTGGTACAGGGAGCTTATAGTTGCACTCACTTTTTTAGTAATATTTTTTCTAGTTTTCCATCATGGCTGAACGACAGGGTTTATCTTTTAATGACACAATGGCCCAATCTATTTTGAGTACACCTAGTATAGTTGACACTTTTCAGGTGGGCTCTTCCACTCACAGTGATGATTGGTCCAAATTATTGATTCTGAGGAAATCTCACTCCAGGGTATATATTCATGGGGCAATCATGACAGAATACCTGAGGGGTAACTGTGCACCAACAGGACTAATTGTTACTAATGCTCCTCGCCTCTTTCTGGATGATAAATTGTTTCTTAAGGACTGGTCTTTGATAGCTTGGCGATGTACTCGAGACTGGTTAATTTTAATAATTAACACAGCCAAGCGCATCGCAGACACCATCTTGATCGAGATCCAGGCCTTGGAATCACAAATTAAAGTCACTCTATCAGGTCCTCTTTTTAAGAAACAGAATGAGGAAAATAACAAAATAACAAGGAATTCAAGAACTCCGTCCTTACAATGAAGATAAATAAATTCAAGAAAGACTTGGCTCGATTTTCAATGGAAAAAGTCTATCCATATACTAGTGCCGAGTATGTGCCTCCTCAATACAATCGCTAAGGGAAACGGTATGGATCTAATTATTCCACGTCATCTAGTGATGAATGGTCAAGTGATTCTGAACTTCTGAATCAAGCCTATCATACGAATAGAGGTGATAACCGTAGGAGCAGAGGTCAATGGCGAGGCCAACGGGGCGTTTTCCAACCACCATCGCAATGGTGGCCCCCGGGGCCCTTTTGGCTACCCCCCTATTCCACCACCAGGGCACATTTTTCCTAACCAACCGCAGTCCCAGTTTTACCCTGACCAGTCTTTTTTAGGGTATGGCCGAGGGAGATCACGAGGGAAACGTCGGAATCGACAGGCCCAAGTACACTGGGCAGACAATCCACCAGCTCGATCGACAAGGAGCATGACGGAAGCACGGGCAGGAACGAGTAACGAGACGACTTAGTCGTGAATCTCGGTAAAAAGATCTTAACCCCAGACGAACTTACCTTATTGAATAAAGGATTGGGGTTTGTACCTTCTTATCGGGGTGATTCTTTTGAGGTGAGACAAGAGACTGCTCAATTCTTTAGAAAGATTCGGCTACATTTTTATTTCAAAGATAAACCGGAGGGTGATTCTATCGAGACAGATATGAATACTGGATTGAGGAATAAATCCACATTCAATCCTTTATCTAATCAAGTACCCCCACAGGTGTTAACCTTTGAAAAGGCAATAGTTTCGCAAATCGACAGTCTTTGTTCAAGAAACTCAAGACAATTTCAGAACCTAACCAAGAGAGAGCGCCTTGCCATGCCCTCTCTAGCTTCTGATGACTCAATAACCATTAAATCGGCTGGCAAGGGGGGAGCCATTGTCGTAATGGACACCTCCTCTTATCGGGCTGAGTGCTTAAGACAATTGGATGATCAACGATACTATCAGGTGCTGAGTACAGATCCCACCAAGAGACTGGAGCAGGAGATTAAGATCATAGTGGAAGAAGCTCTCGCGAACGGCTGGATCACTGCTAGTGAAGCTAGTTTTTTTTATCAAAATCCATCCAGTAGTTCCTTATTTTTATACACTTCCCAGAGTGCATAAAACTCAGAGACCCCCACCTGGACGTCCTATTGTATCAGGTCTGGGTTCATTGTTAGAACCCCTGTCTACCTTTGTAGACCATGTTTTTGAGACCTTTGGTGTTGGTAATGCCCACCTATTTGAAGGACACCAAGGATGTTTTACGGTTGGTTGAGGAGATTTCTTTTGAACCAGAGGAAGATTTTCTAGTCACATTCGATGTGGAATCTTTATATACTTGTATTCCACAAGATGAGACCCTTGCCACCATTGAAACCCTTCTATTAAGCAGTAGCTTGGACTCAATCACTCCAGTTCCTTTCATTGTCAATTGTGCAAGAATTGCGTTGAAAGAGAATTTTTTCAAATTTGAGGATCGTCTCTTTATCCAGGTGTCAGGCACTTCAATGGGGAGCGTTTTTGCCCCCAGTCTAGCCAATTTGTATGTTCACTACTTTGAACAACAATGTATTTTTAACATCAATAATCCATATAAGGATAATATCCGATTATGGAAAAGATAAATCGATGATGTGTTTGTTGTGTGGAGGGGGACATCTACATCTATTGTTGACTTCCAGTTGTGGTTGAATAGCCAGAATGACTTTCTAAATATCACATGTGAGTATAGCAAAACTCAGCTACCATTTTTGGATATTTTGATCAGCCCTATGGAGGGAAGGCTTAGTACTGAACTATTTAAGAAACCCATAGCCAAAAATTCACTTCTATTGTATGACAGTTTCCTTCCCCGGGCTTTGCGGGATAATTTACCATTTGGCCAATTCTTACGCATTAAAAGAAACTGCTCCTCAGTTAATAAATATCAGGAGCATGCGAGAAGTTTGGCAGTTCAGCTACAAATACGCAAATATCCTAAAACACTTGTGAAAAGGTAATTGAAAAGAGCTGCCACTAACAATCGGGCGGCTCTCTTGGAACCAAGTTTTCCTAAAACCTCTCAGGACAGACTGACATGTGTGCATATTTTTAGCAGTTTTTCAAACCAAATTAAAAAGAGTATCCTGGCGAATTGGAAGATTCTGAATATTGGTGGGGTAGCACTACCACGTCCACTGTTTGCCTTCAAACGGAGTAGCAATATAAAAGATCGACTGGTACATACACGTCCTCGCATCTCTAATACGAATCAACAGAACACCCTTTGGGGTTTATCCCCAGTTCAGGGTCATTTCCCTTGCGGGGCTTGCGCAGCTTGTTCGCATACGATCCACACGACCGAGATTGACATTGGCTCACCAAGACCATGGCTTTTAAAAAGTCACACTAATTGCAATAGAAATAATTTGATATACTTGATCACCTGTCCTTGTCCTTTCCGCTATGTAGGCATGACAACGCGGAAAGTTAAAACAAGAATACTGGAAAACAAGAGCACCATTAGGTGTAGGAAATCTTCTACTAAATTGACCACACGTTTTCTGAATGCTGCACATAACCCAGCAGATCTCAAATGGACAGTATTAGAGAAACCGTTCATTCTAACACATATCACAGATGTGACCTCATTTCTATTCAGACGTGAACAATGGTGGGTTCACAAGTTAAGAAGTGATAGTGGAGGGTTAAATGCCGAGATCCCTTGGGCTTCACTTTGAGTACAGTGACTTTCATACTTTAGGTTATGAAACGCCATGTCAGTAATTATGTGAACTATCCAGAGGACACAAACTGTCTGTCTCCAGATGGAGGGCAGGGAGCTTTTGGTTGCTGGATTGAGGCCACCTAAACGCTGGATCTGTTCATACATTTAAAGATTGCAGGTCCAGCCTCCCCTTTTTTGTCACCCTTTTTTGTCATTCTGTTAAAAAAAAACCCTGTGCGTGATCTTGGGTTTATGTGCTATCTTTTGTCAGTTGTACAGTTTGCCATATGTGCTTCCTGGCATGAGTTTTCTCTAATAGCCTTGCACTTAGGGTTGTATTTTATCATAATCTAATGATATGCCGGGGATAAGAGAATGATAACCGTCCTATTTATTGCGCATGCATGTGTGATAAGCAGTTAGCACTCAGGGACCAGATTGTACTACAGACTCAAATTTTGGAGGGGCGGCCACTAGGTTTTCCTGAACCTAAAATAACCTCATACATTCACACATGGGTCCTTATTTGCCAGCTATCTAGATTTTTAGGGGCCATCTGGTCGTAGTATGGCTTGAATATCCCTGCTTGTTGGGCAAATATCAGATGCCTTACCGAATTTGACATGAGTGGCATCTGTCTGTTTCACAGCGCATGCGCTTGTAAAGCGTGTTTAAGATTAGCGCAGGCACCTTTTTTTACTTTGCCGGCAGCGCAAAGGTTTTCGGGATATGTATTACAGCCGGTAGCTTGGCAACGCGAGTTCACTTGGCTATTCACGAAATTAGAAAATTCCTTATACGAGGTTATTTCTAGCTATTCACGCATGTGGAGGGAAGCAGCGGACCACGCTTCACGTCTGCGCAGTCTCGTTTTCCACACTTGATCTTTTTTATCCCACGTTACGATCACAGCTGAGATGGTTTTGGCTATGTAGTATTTAATTGGGTACGGGCTCGTCTCCACTCTACCTCCGGCCGCCGGCTCTACACCACACGGAGTACCGACGGACAGGTGAGAGGGATTGGGACGCGTTACTTTACCATTTCGGCCTCTGTCTTAGTGAGATTTTGACTCGAGTCTTGGACGACTTTAACAACATTGTTATCTTGGACCGAGCAGTATGCTAGGGGCAGTTTGGCTTGTACCACGGTTTCTTCCCCCAGTCATTAACATTTAAAAACAGTAAGGGTTAAAGGCTGAAGACTAGATCGCCTGATTTTTCGGCGTTTCTCGGCTATTTTCCCTGTGGTTTTGTAATGAGGGTTTGGTGCTAATGCTATATCATAATCCTATGCATCTTATGTCTAGATAGACAAGAGGTCTGCCCTATACATATTTGGTTTCCATTTTTGTCATGACGTCGGCCCTTCTTCGTGGCCATTTGTGTAATCACAATTGATCATGTTTGATTACATTATTGCTCTCTTTACATTTTCATTTAGTGTTTGCTTGGATTGTTTTTCACTGTGACAAGTTCCCTGTCTCATTCCTAGTTTGTTGTCAGATGTATATTCTTGCCTTCACGTTTTTCTATAGGAGCTAGTTTTTACCCATAGACAGAGGAAGGATAGGTTTGTGTTAATTACAATTCACACCGTTCTTTTGTAGAGCGGTGCCCCCTTCCTGAGCGGCTGCCAGGCAGAGGTGGGACTGAATACCCAGCATACGCGGGTAAGAAATTCAAATTATTTTCTATTCAGGAAGTCACTTGACACACCTTATGATTGATGAATATTTATCCGTATTAATGAGTTGTTTTTGTATTATAGGTATATTCCTCTTCCATCCAAATGAGACTGAAGAGTGATTGGATACATGGATTAAGTTGTATTTAGTATCCTTTTTGTTGCACTGGTTCTCACTTTGTTCACAGTAGCACCCGGTTGAGGTCCTGATGAAAGCCTGACCTAAGTTTTGGGCATTATGGCTGAAACATGTCGACCATTTTTCTTTTCACTGTCACCAGAGCGTTTTTAAATCCATACCGCTTGTGCTCTGTTTTTAATCCTGGCAAAGGGTGTATACGAATAAATGCTTGATTGTACAACCCTTATTCAGTTTTAATCAACAGTGTTGCACTTACATATTATTTGCGCTGCGCCTTCACTCACACCTTTGTTTTTCGCATGAGGATTTAGGATATCCTATTAGATTTTCAAAACATCCCTGTGCTCCTCTCTCTAGCTGAGAGGGTTGTAGCCCTCCAAGGAACTAGGTTTTCCTTGGAGAGGAGAATCCCCATGATGAAGCATGTCACCCTCGTGGTGAGTGAGGGATTTGGTCCTAGTAAGGGAAATGCCCTGTGGCGCTTCTAGGTGCGCATTCAGTGATTATCTGAATAGATTAAATTCATCTGTTTGTAGCTTTTACAGCACATATGTTTCCAATTTTCACTATAGGATGTGCGCCATACAAGGCAGCGTACAGCGATACAAGAGCAGGATGGTGACTATAGGAAGCATGCCAGTACCTCTCCCAAATGCAAGGCAATGTACAGTGATACAAGGTCAGGACAGTGACTGTAAGAAGTGCGCCAGTACCCCTCATTAATACAAGGCAGTGTACAGAGATACACAGGCCAGGACAGTGACTATAAGAAGTGTGATAGTACCCCTCCCAGCACAGCAATATAAGGGCCTGAGCAGAGCTTCCTTTTACATCACAGGTGTCTGGTTCAAGACGACTGACAGTGGCAATGAATGTGTCACACAGTGCTTGGTGTGTCTTGAAACGTAAAATGCACTTCTGCCTAAATCCGTAAATGGAAACAGACCTGTTTAGAAATAAATGTACTCACTTTATTAAAATTCCAAATATTTAGGTGAGTTGATTTTTGTGCCTTCACAAGGTGGTTAAACTTGTGCATCATGTGTTTGATGGGTCTATCATTTAAACTCTCCTTGGGACATGCGGGTCACAAATTTGAAACACAACAAGGCTGTGCCAGTCTTGCACCCATCGTACAAGTTTAAATTGAGTACCAGTAATGGATGAATGTGTGCGTGACTGAGTGCTCTGCTAAATGAATACAGAAGTGGGTATATGGATAAGTGAATGAGCTCTGCCAACCAGTGTACCCAATTTCTAACATGTAAAACTAATGGCCCCACACCTTGTTGTTTTTCTCCTATGATGAGGGGCCCTTTTTTATTTTTAGTGACCGTTACTGACAGACGTTTCTTGGTGATGAGTGACATAAAAAAACAAGCCATCCAACAACCTGCTGTAAATAGGGCGAACAGTCGGATAGGTAACCTCTAACTACCCGTACACTGTCAGGGTGTCGCCGGAGTATGGAGGCGATGGAGCCTAACCAGACTCCGTCATTGACATACTGTTGGTCTGCCCAGTTCTAAATCGGGCGGGTGGACTGACAGTTTGGCACAGAGGGTAGACCTTCACCATTGCGATGGATTACTCTCTCTGCCAAACTCTAAACGTGTCCCTAAATTGCTGTTTTGTTGACTTCAGGACAGCAGCTGCTTTGGTAGAACGTGGAGGCCTTTGCAGAAAATTAAGTGGCTGTAACACATCTTCAGGCCTATAATCCATCATTCAGTCGATCCATATTTCTAAGTGACACAAGATAAAATAGATCCCGTAGGAAGCCTTTAAAGACAAACTGAAATAAAAAATGACATGGGTTACATCTGGCAGATTTACCATCAGCTTTAAAACAAATACATTATTTTTCTCTAACAATTTGGAGAGTACATATTGTCGGTCTATTGTGTGCAGATGTCCTGATATCATGAGATTACAATGCAGTGGGATTGCAAAGGAAACTGTGAAACTATTGTAAAGCAAATCATTTTACAGAGAAAACGAAGTGCAGCAAGTAAACTCATAAGGATTTAGGGTTGTATTTTACAAGGGATCTAAAGTGGGGTGAACATCTTGATTTCCTTAAAATTAGAGCTTTGTTGTCACCAGGAGCACTAGGTAAATGTAATTATGAATATGGAAGTGGGGTATTCTCTTGCCCTATTACTTACACAACCTGATTCCTTACGGCTCAGAAATAATGTGTATTGATCCCAGAGACTCCTGGGAGAATATAGCGAATAGTTACATGAACAAACATCTAAATTCACCTTTAAAAACAATGGCATAGGGAATAAGATGTGAACAAAATCAAACTTCTTGATCATAAAGAAAGGTGTTCATATGCTGTGATTCAACTATAAACAATTACAAAAAACGCAATTTGCTGTAAATTAACATAAAATACATTGACGTACGTGAACCATTCCCAGCTACATTCGTTTTTAATAGATCTGCCCTATTCATTTCCATAAAAAAAGACATGGAATGCCACTTAAAAAACATCAATATTTCTGAATATTAATAACTTCTGACATATAGGAAGAGGTCTCCTCCACCATGGCAGAGATTTCTTTATGTTGAAGTATAGGGAAAAACATAAAAAATGAAAAATATGTTATATGTAAAATATTAATAATAAATAATTGGATATATTTATTTTAAAATAAGAACATAAAACATGTTAATTTAACAACTTAGGTGCCGATTCCGATCCGTTAGAAATATTCCCCGTACGATTCGTATTCGTATTTTTTTACGTACGAATCGTACAAGTCCCGTACAAACGGGCAAGTACGATTCGTATGTGAAAAACTACATACGAATCGCATCGGAAAAATTCCCCGACACGTCCTCGGGTCGGGAAAAGTCCCCAACACGTCCCCGTACATTTTTACGTACAATTCGTAAAAATGAAGTCCGAGCGCGCAAGTACGATCCGTCCCGTCCGTCCGAATGTACAACCGTATGGAAAAAAGACCGTCCGGAGCGAACGATATACCACTCATGTACACGACTAAACATGTGCCCGCATACGAGTCGCACAGCCCCCCTCCCCATCCCCAAATGTCAGCACCGTACACCCGTATGTCCGCGCCGTACCCCCAGCACATACCCCCAGCCCCCGTATGTCCGCGCCGTACCCCCAGCACATACCCCCAGCCCCCCGTATGTCCACGTTGTACCCCCAGCACATACCCCCAGCCCCCCGTATGTCCGTGCCGTACCCCCAGCCCCCCGTACGTCCGCGCCGAACCCCCAGCACATACCCCCAGCCCCCCATATGTCCGCACCGTACCCCCAGCACATACTCCCAGCCCCCGTATGTGCGCGCCATAACCCCAGCACATACCCCCAGCCCCCCATATGTCCGCGCCGTACCCCCAGCCCCCCCGTACGTCCGCACCGAACCGCCAGCACATACCCCCAGCCCCCTGTATGTCCGCGCCGTACTCCCAGCCCCCCGTACCTCCGCGCCGTACCCCCAGCACATACCCCCAGCCCCCCGTATGTCCGCGCCATACCCCCAGCCCCCCGTACGTCTGCGCCATACCCCCAGCACATTCCCCCAGCCCCCCATATGTCTGCGCCGTACCCTCAGCCCCCGTACGTCTGCGCCGTACCCCAGCACATACCCCCAGCCCCATGTATGTCCGCACCGTACCCCCAGCCCCCCGTACGTCCGCGCCGTACCCCCAGCACATACCCCAGCCCCCCGTATGTCCGTGCCGTACCCCCAGCCCCCCGTACGTCCGCGCCGTACCCCCAGCACATACCCCCAGCCCCCCGTATGCCTGCGCCGTACCCCCAGCCCTCCGTACGTCCGCGCCGTACCCCCAGCACATACCCCCAGCCCCCCCGTATGTCCGCGTTGTACCCCCAGCCCCCGTACGTACACGCCGTACCCCCAGCACATACCCCCAGCCCCCCGTATGTCCGCGCCGTACCCCCAGCCCCCCGTATGTACGCTCCGTACCCCCAGCACATACCCCCAGCCCCACCCCATATGTACGCGCCGTACCCCCCATGTCCGGCCATTACCCCAGCCCCGTGCCCCTATGCACCGTACCCCAACACCGTACCACAGCACCGCGTATGTCGGCACCTTACCAACGCGAAAAAGACTCGTACAGAACCAGGACACTGTAAAACAGCACAAGGAGGCTCAATTCAACTCGCACAACACCACAAAACACGTCTACATGAGAAAATACAGCTCAATCACTGACCTTGCACATCCAAACAGGCAAACACAGGGTCAACCCCACAACCACCTCATATAACACACCCACCCCCACAGACAAACTACTGCACCTTACCAACACCTCAACTACCCCTCAACTTACACACCTTCACACAACCTCCTACACAAACACACCCTCTCCACATTCACACACACACCGTCACATTCACACCCACACACCCACAACCATCCACACCCACACCCCACACCATGCCCACAGTAAAGAATCCAAAGTTCACAAGGGAGGAGCTGGACATCCTTGTCAACGAAATCATCAGAGTCGAGCCACAGCTCCTTGCAACATTGGTCAGACAGACCAGCGTAGCTGCAAAATCAGCCATGTGGCAGAGGATCGTCGATCGGGTGAATGCTGTTGCACCCATCAGAAGGACCAGGCATGAATGCCAAGCCAGGTGGTACGATCTGCGGAGGACAGTCCGGCGCAAAATGAGTGACGAATATGCCCAGAGTAACATCACTGGAGGTGGGCCACCCCGCAGACCGGTACACTACAATCCCTGGGAGGAGAAGCTTATGCGCACGCTGCCGCCGGTGGGAGTACACGGAGTAGAAGGAGTCGCCGAGCCTGGTGAGTACACAAACCACTGAGCTAACATGGGGGGAACGGCATCCACACCCCAACTACAACAAAAGCACGCAACTACCCACAAGCCCTCACCGGACATAACCACACTCAAAAACCACACACATGCCACTAACGTCTCCATGCCCCATTCACAAAGTAAGGCCATGCCATGTCCCAGGCTACACGAAACACAAAACAAAGACTGGCTGTCTGCGATGCTTGGCGGGTGGTGCTCACAAAACACATAGTGCAACTCAGAAGCAGACACCAATGCCCTCAGCCCATATGGCCGAGGTACATACCCATGCAACATGCTTAATGCACAGGGACAGGTCAAGTACTGAAAAGGTAGCTGACACTTGGCCCTGCTGTAGCCAGCACAAGGCCCTCCTGTGACCACTGTACACCCAAACACCAACTCCACAAGCTCAGATACCTAGCACAGGAACTCACACTCACTGTCATGCCAGCATGCACCATGAGGGGACAGACATCACCTGGGAGACCCAATGCCAACTCACACTACACACAACAGCAGGCCCGGTCACACCCCCCACCCTTACACAAGCACACACCCCCGGGGCAGCCACCGGATCAACCCACTCACACAATGGACATGTGACACAACAAGAACAATCCATAGCCAAATAAGCTTCCTAGGCAAAATTCCACAGGTCAAACACCCAGGAGAAAATATCAATCTGTCCCCCGCAACATACCCATCCTCAAGTGTCCATTGAGAGGAATGCCAGGGACATCCAACTACCTTGAGGAACCGTGCCAACTTGAATATGTATGAAACATGGATGTTGAATGAAACAGCATTAACATTGTCTCTCTCTCACACACAGGGCAACGTCATGGATCTCCCCCCAACACTGGGGGGGAAGAATCACAGTCCCAGGCTCGGCGTGAAGACGATCCCACCGGCAGCGACGACTCTAACCACTCCGTGGATGACCCCAGCCAACCTGGCCCCTCTGGTGCCCCAGCCCCTGCAGCACCTGTGTCAGGTACATCTGGCCCAACCACCACCCCCATTCCTGCCACATCCCTGGAAACACCCAGGAGCCCTGCTCGCACTGAACAACAGAGCCTGTCTGACCAGGAGGGACAAGGTTCTCCGGGCACCCAGGAGGAGGCAGGCAACCCTGCAAATGCCATCCCTCAGGGGTCCCGTAGACCCAATGTGCCCACAACGGCAGGCCAGGCTCATGTGGGCAGGGGTGGTGGGAGTGGAGGCAGGCGGAGGCGAGAACCTGACCAGCCAGCTGAGGGAACCGGTATGTCGCACATACGCAACATCCTGGACACATACCGGCGTGACACCAGGGGCATCAGCCAGGTAGTGGAGACCCTCAACGAGATTAAGAACCTGTAGGCCGAGCAACATGCCAGTCAACAGCAACACCAAGGACGGATGGAGGCAAGACTGGCTGAGCTCCTGGCGGTGCACACGGACATTAGTAGTTCACTCCGTCGGATGGCCGACAACATGGCCAACCCTCCCTGTGCCACCAGGCGCAGAACAACACCAGCCACAGGGAGGGATGAGGAGGAGGAGGACTCCGACGGAGCATCACAAGCATCGTCAAGGCCTGCATCTGAGGGTCCCGCGAGGAAGGTGGGTCGTCCACGGAAAAGACCGTGAGAGGCAGCGTACCATCCCCATCTCCCAGGTCACCTGCCCTGGCACCTGGACCTCTGGCGCAACAGCAGCACCTCATCCAATGACATTCTCTGCCACATGGACTTGCTGGTCACAGTCTGACCAATGATGACCTAGACTGTGGTCTGGACTCTATGGACACTGTACAGCACCTACTTGTCCCCACTAAACACGCCCCCCACTGACAATAAATCTTTAACTCTCTACCTATATGTTGCAGTTATTTAGCATGTGTCTACAACCTACGTGTGGGGAAATGTCAAACTATGCCTGAATGTGTAACTAACTCCAGCCATCCATACCCTGGGAGCTGAGTCTGGTACAGGACACACCTGGGTCACAATGTATCATCCGAAACAGACATGTAGCACAATACTCACCCGTGATGGCCACATGCTGCTGAGGGGGGTATTCCAATGCTGTGAGGACAGACCAATTGGGAACAGGAAAAAGTAATGCGTAGAGGACATGGCTCATGTGGATGTTGCCTGGGAGTGAGTAGCAGGTATGTCTTGGCAGTTGTGCAAAACATGGCCTGCATGCTGTAGTATGGTGGATGTGAAGAATGGTGGGCAGGGAAAAGTTGGATGCAGGGAGATGACCCAACGGGGTCTCGGCTGACAGACGTACAAGGTTGGTTTTGGGTCTGGGGTTGGGGCCTGTCTCATGAGTCTTTGCGGGGAGTGTGAAGGTCATCCGCCAGCACACAGTTATCCATTGCAGCTATCTCTGGTGGAGGGTTATGTTGCTGGGGCGCAGGATGTCGAAGCTGAGGTCTGCAGACACACCCTGGATGTGTACAAGTGTCCTGTGAGTGTGGATGTACTTGTTCCGTATAGGGCAGGGCAGTATTTCACACGGATGTTGTTGTGGACCTGGGGGATGGCCTGTCTGTCCGCGGAGTGGATCTATCTGTGGATCATGTGCATAATGCCTAGTGAGTTGCAGCCTGAGGTACAGATGCTTGAGATTTGCATGGCAAATGTGAGCCAGCAATACATGATGCACACCATCTTGTGTGCATGGCCACTGTGTGCTTGTGCAGGTGTCTTGCGTGTGGGACACAACCACTTGCCCAGCTGGAAGGGGACAATCCTCAGATTATTACCTCATTCATGTACCAGTCCAGCCTCAGGTGGCTGCTGTACAGCCATACATCAATGGATGACATGCATTCTTGAATATTGGAACTGGCAATGTTTGCGCCTTTGGTGAGGGTGAGTAGCACTTGGCTGTCAATGGCATACGAGCTGATGATGAGTTGCTGTGCGCATGTCATAGGGGATAGGGTAGTCCTGGACACATAGACGATTGACACGCTCAGAGATGATACCTGGGCCATGTGCCATATGACAACACCATACTACATGCTGAAGGCTTGACTCCCACTCCCATGTACTTGCTGTGGTAGAGCGCTGGTGGGGAGAAGGAGGGACATCACCTGGTTGGTGTCACAGTGCCTGGAATGCATGGCAGTGCTGTGTAGGCAGTTCTAGTGGCACACTCATCATGCTAAGCTGCTGTGTGTGTGCTGAGGGTATGCCTGAGAGCATGCCACAGATTTGCGGATGGACATTGCTTGGAGTGTGGTAGCAACATCAGACTGTAGTGTGATGTGGGTCATGCAAGGACATGAGGGTCACGCAATGTGCACGTTGCATGCGCTGACGGACCATCCTTTGGCACCGTGTGACCGCAACAGTGGCACAGACAAGATGATGACAGGCCAAATGAATGGGTGGAGGGAGGAAGGGAGGTTCAACTTGGAGGCGTGTGTGTTGCCGAATCCGGATACTATCTGTGCCCTTGCTGCTGGGGCTGCATCAGCATGCAGCATGTCCTTGAAATTATGCCACAAGTTGCACCAATACACAAATATGTCAGTAAGGACAACTGCAACAGGCGAATGTACATGATGGAGTGTCCGCTTTCCCATGGCACACACAGACACAATGGATGCACAATAACCTAAGATGACTGACACAGGACCATGAAACCGAAGGTCGAGATGTGCACAGGAGACACACCCTCAGCAGGCGTTGATTGCCCCTTGTGGGGACCAACAAGCCCAAATACATACACTAAAATGGACTTAATGCACAATAGACAATCGAATCCATGAGTAACTGCATGCATGTTGCAAAAGTACACATAGACTCATATTCCCACACTTTGAAAAATATGCCAGAGATGCCGCATGCAAAGTGGCAAGGGACCTGCATTGAGTGAGATGATGCACCTTGGAGGGTGAGGGACTGCTTTATTACTCAGGCTCACAACAACGGACATGCATCAATCTGAACAGAATCACAGATCTTTTGCCTGAACATGTGGGAGCTAAACTGGCCACCCCTACACAACACAGAGGCTGTAAATCCATTGAACTGGCACACAAGTGT
The DNA here is from genome assembly GCF_964204655.1 of Triturus cristatus. NCBI lineage: Eukaryota > Metazoa > Chordata > Amphibia > Caudata > Salamandridae > Triturus > Triturus cristatus. The sequence goes on along the minus strand of NC_140590.1, from coordinate 1,753,901,634 downwards.
AGTGTGTGGGAGCCAAACACCCCTTGCTGCACACCGAGAGGCTTCAAGTCCCCATTGAGCCTGTCATGGGGATGGCCCACACTATGTCCACCTGTAGCTTCCTGTATGTTGCCAGGGTAGTTGTACACACATTGATGCCCTCATCAGAATCCACTGTCCCATTACAGATGACTGTCACAAAGTGTGACTATCAAGTCATTGGAGTCATGCTACATGTCATGTACCCCATGGTGAGTTGACATGTATGCATAGTGACACTACATGCACAGGAGCAGGGCACACACATTACAAACACCTACCACACCCAAAAGGCCTTGTAGCAATCCTTACACAAAATGACTACTCACCATGTCCGTGCATGGAACGCTGATTCAGTACACGTTGCAATACCCATGAGCAATAGCAGGAGGCCAACCATGACACGAGCAGACAGCATGCACAAGTAGGGGATGACAGACACACCAGAAGTCAGCCAAAACATTATCATCCGCATGCATGGTCATTTACCCTACAGGAATAAGTGTGTCACCATGCTACTTGAAAATTGAGTGACTCAGCTACAATGCGTTGAATGACATCATCATGTGAGGGACACATCTGAACACACCTCTTAGGCACTTAGCATACAGTCAGCTGGACACACACATAGCAACACATGCCACACACGGCTCCAAGTGTGCACACTCAGACACAGGGACTCACCATTATGAGAAGAAGTTGCGGATGAGCTGACTTCGGATGTCCTCCTCCTCCTCCTCGTCACTTGCCTCGTGACCAAGCCCTTCATCCTCCACGGGTGGATGTTCCAGATCATCCGGATCCAGGATGAGTGGCACAGCCTTCTTCACTGCCATGTTGTGCAGCATGCAGCACACGAGGAAGATTTTGCAGACCTTCAACGGTGCATATGGGAGAGACCCGCCTGTCTTGCGAAGGCAGCGAAAACGACTCTTCAGGAGTCCAAACGTTCTCTCAATCACTCGCCCGGTCTGCGCTTGGGCGTTGTTATAACGTTGATCTGCAGCTGTTCTGGGGTTGCGGAGAGGAGTCATCAGCCATGGCATGTTGGGATAGCCAGAGTCCCCTACATGGAAACATCATGTGAAGAAGTGGGTCATGAGATTACGTAAGATACAAAGATAGCACTAAACACAGGACAAACGGAGGATACCCACCAACAAGACATGCTCGTTCGTTGTGCAGCTGCTGCATCATTTATGGCACCCTGCTACACCTCATGATGTAGGCATCGTGTGCTGACCCTGGAAAATGTGCACTGACATGGGAAATAAGCATGTTAGCAAGACACACCACAAGGGCATTAATGGAGTGATAATGCTTACGGTTGCGAAAGGCTACCTCCTGTGCCTGTGGTGGCACCAAAGCCACATGTGTCCCATCAATGGACCCAATGACATGGGGCATCCCTCCCAGGGCATAGAACTCACCCTTGACACCTGTCAACTGCTCACGAGTTAGGAAATGAATGAATTCATCCATGTGCTGCAACATGGCTTCTAAAACATCATGCAGGACACGGCTGCACATAGTTTGTGACATGCCACCAACATCAGCTATGGTGAATTGAAACGTACCCGTGGCAAAAAAATATAGGGCTGCCATCACCTTCATCTTGGGGGTCAGCGCAGTAGGATACCTGTGTCGCAGTTGGAGGTGTGGTGCCAGCCTCGTGGTTAAGTTCTGAATCAACTGTTGGGAGAAGCGGTAGCGTCTGATGCAGTCACGTTCCCTCATGGTACCCAAGTCTGGCATTGGTCGGGGTAGAGGCGGTGCCCTGCATTAAATCAGAAGGAATGACTAAGGGTGAGTACATGATGACATCTAGGTCAATGAACAGAGCACATGCTACGCTACTACTACACATCAGCTAATTTCTGAGTATGGTCTGTGCAACACATCCCGGACACATCTGCTATCCAGGTGAAACTCCTACAAAGACACAGCTACACCCGTTGATTGTCATATTCTACATTACATGCCCTGAAACTAGCTATGTGCCAGTGTAAGTGAAGAGCCAGACACATCACAGGAGTAACATAAATCCACGTATCTGCATTACAAGGATGACATCTCACACAGACAGCTTGCGGCCACCTAGACGCACACGTCACATGTCATCATTAATGTACAGATCACACACATTGCAATGAAGGGGTACACGTGAGTAATGGAAACACAGACCTGGAGACATCGGAGATATGTCCTCATGTAAACGACTATCATGTTCCGAGCATCCAGACACACGTTACGTGTGAAGCCACATGTGGCATGTTGTGCGTATATGTGCGACATGCACATATACACACAGACACATGTTGGATGCAGAAACAGCAGATCCAGTTGACGGACCACCAACAGCAAGCTCATGGGAACACATGACACACATGACATAGTCACATCGGGGCACGCTGGTAGTTAGATGTCAGGTGGTAGTGTCACTGTCCCTGCCATCATGGGACACTTGTGGATGTGGTTGACTGTGCCATTACAGTGATGCAGTGCTTGACATGTTTGAACTACATGCACACATGTGCTAAGTGGGAAGGAGAGGTGTGTAAATAGTGCCCCATCACACATGACATGTGGACACAGGTCGTCACACATCTATTGTAAGAACACATGATGATACATGTGACATATCAATGCCTGACACGCATTGTCCATGCACATGAAGGACTGCCCTGACAATCACTTGATGTACAGCCTCATGCGAGTGTGAGACCTCCATAGCTTTTGTTAACGCATACTATCCCCATTGTAAGCTGTGAAACGCAACGTACCCATGCTCTGAGGGCGTGGGTAGGGTCTGTTCCACGCACCTACACCCCCACCTGCATGCACCGTCCCCCTACCCGCGTATTTATGCACCGTACCCCAGGCCCTACACCAGCCCCGTGCCTGTACGCACCTACCCCCCACCCGCGTATGTACGTACCTACCCCCCACCCGCGTATGTATGCACTGTACCCCAGGCCCTACACCAGCCCCGTGCCTGTACGCACCTACCCCCCACCTGTGTATGTACGCACGTACTCCCCACCCGCGTATGTACGCACCTACCCCCACCCGCGTATGTACGCACCTACCCCCCACCCGCGTATGTATGCACCGTACCCCAGGCCCTACACCAGCCCCGTGCCTGTGCACACCGTCCCCCCCACCCGCGTATGTATGCACCTACCCCCACCCACATATGTACACACCTACCCCCCACCCGCGTATGTATGCACCATACCCCAGGCCCTACACCAGCCCTGTGCCTGTACGCACCTACCCCCCACCCGCGTATGTACGCACCGTACCCCAGGCCCTACACCAGCCCGTGCCTGTATGCACCGTCCCCCCCACCCACGTATGTACGCACCTACCCCCACCCGCGTATGTACGCACCTACCCCCCACCCGCGTATGTATGCACCGTACCCCAGGCCCTACACCAGCCCCGTGCCTGAACGTACCTACCCCCCACCCGCGTATGTACGCACTGTACCCCAGGCCCTACACCAGCCCCGTACCTGTACGCACCGTCCCCCCCGCGTATGTATGCACCGTACCCCAGGCCCTACACCAGCCCCGTGCAGGTACGCACCATCCCCCCACCCGCGTATGTATGCACCTACCCCCACCCGCGTATGTATGCACCTACCCCCCTCCCGCGTATGTATGCACCGTACCCCAGGCCCTACACCAGCCCCGTGCCTGTACGCACCGTCCCCCCACCCGTGTATGTACGCACTTACCCTCCACCCGCATATGTACGCACCTACCCCCCACCCGCGTATGTATGCACCGTACCCCAGGCCCTACACCAGCCCCGTGCCTGTACGCACCTACCCCCCACCCACGTATGTACGCACCGTACCCCAGGCCCTACACCAGCCCCGTGCCTGTACGCATGGTACGGCCCGTATACACGCACTCCCCGAGCGTGTGTACAGTTCGTAACGCTATCGTAGAGGTGCCCTACGTGTACATGTACGCGTGAAACGCACCGTACATGTGTGTGTATTTTCAAAAATCTAATTCTAAAAGTATTCTGGCCACTTAAAAATGCTGGTTGTCATGGGTACAGAGCTTTCCTTTTCAACTTTTGCCTTCAGGTGGGCAGGAAGAGTCAGTTGGTCAAAAATTTACAATGTTGCAAAGTGGTGGTTTCCTTGCAATGATGCTCAACATTTGAATCATGCAGATTTGTGTCATCGGTGTAGGTTTAAAGGGATTGGTGTAAACGTAGGATGCTAAGGAGTCTGACCAATCACCATGTATTCCTGTAAGTGAAAGCCCCTGATCAAGACAGATATAAGGCAGCCAGCACCCCTGAGAGGGCACTTGCCTGCACAACTTTCCAGTCGACTAACTTGCTGCAGCATTGTATTCCTCTGGCACCATGTCTAGGACTGTGGAGAGGGCACAGCCATTCACACAGGAGGAGAACCAGGCCCTGCTGGATGTGCTCCTCCCACAGTACCCCAGCCTGTATGGGAGACCAGGGGAACAGGTGAGTGCTGACTCCACTACCTTTGACTGTGCACCTTTATTGTTACTTTCACTTCTGGCACTGTGTCCAAGAGGGGCAGACAGCCAATGTTGTTTAGAGTGTGTCCCAGTGGGGGGGGCGGGGGGGGGGGTGGAGGTTATGTACCTCATGCAGAGCATGATGTAGTTCCTGTGTCCACTCCAGCCTTGCATTATGCTTACTGGTGACATTCACTGCATAGTGCATGACACATTCAGCATTGCAACACCTTGGTAGTTTTTAGAAATACAGTCCGGAGGTGAATGTGTGTTCCCCCCGGTGTGACAGGTGACTGTACCCACAGATGTGTATGAGTTGAGTGGACCTGTGGTCAGAGTGTCCAAGTGATGTGAACGCCACATGTAAATGGATGTGTGTGAATGTTCCCTGTCATGTGCGTGAGTGTGTGTGTGTGAAGTGTTGCACCACAGCTGCATGGAGGAGGCAACAGCTCGACCCATCTGATGTGAGAATGAAGCTGTGCTGTGTGTCTGACTTGCTGAGTTTGCACGACACCTGTGACACCCCACACTCAAGTAGCACATGTGCAGAGTGAGGCTTGTATCTGCTGTTGAGAAGGGCAGGAGATTGCTCAGTGCCTGTGTGTGTCTGTGTACTCAGCTGGGGTTGCATCAGTGGACTGTGGCATGTGTGTGCTTGGAGGTGCTGTCCATCAGCCTGCTGTTGCATGTGAAGCACAGTGTGTGCCATGATCATGGAGTGTGTTTCACCCCTTCTGCCACCTGTGTACTTTCAATGCCATGTAGTGCATTGGGACTTCCACAGAGGACAAGGTGTATATGAGTATACAGCAATTCCTTGGCACCATCCTCTGCCCTGTTCAACATTGCAAAGATGTTAAAATGTGTGTCAATGGGACATGGAGCTGGTGTAGTGATGTTGTTTCACTTTTATTCCTCATCACAGGTAACTGCCTACGAGAAGGGTCAGATCTGGAAGCGGATCGTCAGGGCCGTGAGATCTGTGGGGGATCGAAGACGGCGCCTACCACAAGTGAGGAAGAGATGGCAAGACATCCGGTGCTGGATCCAGCGGATCGCCCGGGTCCAGCTGAGACTCTCACCTCCACGGAAACACGGAGGGCGCCGACGCTTGACCCACCACATGATGCGTGTCCTGGCGGTGGTCTTCCCTGACCTGGATAGGCAGTTACAGGAGAGACTGCAGCAAGGAGGGGGTAGGTACATGGATGTTAGTTGTGTTGTGTGTCAGCAGCTTTTGGCAATGCTCTGTAGTCTGGATCCACTGCTGTAGTGCATATGTGCATAGCATTTACAGTTCCCCAATGTCAACCGGTGCTCTGATTCATCCCTTCCCCTCCTTGACATATGTCCCCTGTCTGTGTGTCATCAGATTAGCACATGGTCATCTAGGCTGGCAGTTAATCCATTGCACATTGCTTTCTGCATCATGTGGGAGGGTGGAGTGTGACTTGTGTTGGTACCTTGCCTGTGCCCTGACCTGTTCACTATGTTGTGGGTCCATATTCTTAAGCACTCATGATGAGTCTCAACATAGGAGTGTGAGGTTTCTACCACACACCCTTGCAGCATGCATGACCAATGTTGTGGCCTCAGACATGATGTGTGTTGGACTTGGCCCTTTTTCCCTGATTTTTTTCGTTTTTGTAGTGTTAAGGTGCAGGTGCTTACTTCTCCCAAGATGGCTGCCACAGACCCCTGCTACTGCAGAGTGGTCGTTTTCATAGTAGCACCCTAGCTGCCAGGAGCTGGCTGGGACCCACAACAATGTTGCGACACCAGCCCGCCTTTTTGTCCCATAGGTAGAGTGGGGAAGCCCTGGAATGTGCTGGAACCTTCTAGAAGGGAGGTGGGGTTTTACTTTTGCCGCCTTGGCTAGAGGTCACCTGACCTAGGGCCACTTAAGAGAGGGAGGGAACTTTTTGTGGTGAGTTGGCCATTGGGGTGAAGCAGAGCTGGAAGAATCCACCAGGAGTGTAGGCGGTAGGGCCTAGCCAGGGACTTATGCCTCTGAGAGTGACAGGATTTAGGTACTGCCTCTTAAGTGAGTGAGGTGCCCTGTGAATCCCACTGATCTTGCCCAGTAGTAGGAGGACCCAGAGACTCTCTGCCAGCCTGACTAGGAAGGATCTAGTCGCCCTCTCCATTCCTACCCCCAGTAACAGAACCCCTTAAGGGCGCCAGTTACATCTGCGCCAAAAGACTTCATCTGACAACTAAGAACCGAAACCTAACTGTAAGGACTGAGACTGCATGACAAGAGCGAGCTGTAAGCCTTGAATGCCAGAGCTGAGACTGCGTGTCCAAGCTGACCTATCAACCTAAATACTAAGCCGATTGCCAAGCCACCGGGGATCGACCAGTTACTAGCGCTGTGACCCCCGCGCTCCCTGCCCTGGTCTGGGACCCCCGGCAGCGTGCTCCGCTGAGCACCATATCCCCATCCTTAACTTGAGCCCCCCCCCCCTGCGACGACGAAGCCAGCGCACTCACCACCGCGGCCTGGAGGCCTGGAGAAGTGCCCTGCTGTGTCGCGAGGCCCAGGAGAAGCCCGGGGCCCCGTCGCTGCCGTCGCAGCCGTGTGAGGAGGTGCGCAAGGGCGGGGCCGAGTTCCCCCATCGTCGTGAGGACGGACGCCTGCTGACGCCGAGACGGAGGTAAGCCCGGAGGCCGAGATCCCCCCTGGTGCGCCCCCTGCTGGTCTGGGAGCCACACCGCACTTGGCCCGGGTTGTCCCCTCCGTGGGAGTCCCCTCCCCTGCTGCGCGACGGAGAGACCCCGCCGAGGGATCCGTTCCGTGTCCCCCCTTCAGCGATACTGAGTGCGGTGCCTTGTGAACTGCACCGGAGCGTAGAAACTTGCTCCTCGAGTCCTGTTGCACTCCCCCCTGGAAGCCTCTTCCGAAGTACTGACTAACATTGCTCACGAGAGGCGCTTTCACTTCACCGGCTCCGCTGCAACGGCCTCGGAGTCCAGTACGAGTAGCGCGTTGTGTTATATGCCCTGCTCAAAAGCATTTACCTGCAAATGATTACGAGTAGTACGTTGTGTTATATGCTCTGCTCAACAGTAATTACATCCAAATGATTACGAGTAGTACGTTGTGTTATATGCTCTGCTCAACAGTATTTACATGCAAAGGGTTACGAGTAGCGCGTTGTGTTATATGCTCTGCTCAACAGTATTTACATGCCAATGATTACGAGTACCGCGTTGTATTATATGCTCTGCTCAAAAGTATTTACATGCCAATGATTACGAGTAGAGTGCTGTGTTATGTGCTCTGCTCAAACGTATTTACATGCCCATGATTACGAGTAGCGCGTTGTGTTAGCGGTTCCGCTTGAAAGTGTTACGTGTCATCCATTACGAGTAACGCTTTGTTTTATATGCCCTGCTTCACAGTCTTAAGTGCCATTGATTACGAGGAGCGCTCAGTGCTACAGGCTCCATGTTGATGTACCCAATGTCACCCCATACGAGTATTGCGCTGTGTTAGACGGCCTGTTCAGGGAAAGACCTCTCTTAGCGCGCACAGCGCTATAATCACCCGCACTTAGCCATCTGCAGTGGGTGTATGAATAAGGTTAGGCACTGCATGTATATCGCCAGGATTGCCGTATCTACAGATGGATGGTATTACTACGCATGAATCGCCTTGTTATTTCCTGAACTGCCACTGACCAGCTATGCTTGGATAAACTTGAAGTATTTGCATAATTTAAACGGTGTGGCGTCACTTATTGTGTGTGTCCCTAGTCCATGAGAAGCGTGTGGTGTATGGTTGCTTAACACATAGCCCTCTGGTTGCCCGACCGGCTCGCGCCATGTTACCGCCCATAGGGCCTGGTGACCCCAGGTTCCTACAATGTGTATGTGTGGGAGGTATGCATACTGCCATGGCGGTTGCTAAGGTTGCACTCAGATAATACCATGGCCACGGATCACTGTGACTACCACAGTCCCCTGAGACACCCAGGCCTCACGATCATGTGTCACACGACAGTTTGGCCATTCTCTGTGTGTTCAGCATAGTTTTTCATCAGTGGCATATTTCACTGTGCTCATTTGTACTTATCCAATGTGTGATACATGTGTCCCTGTACAGGGATACACCATATGTCTTGTGCATACTCACACGTTGCATTGCCTGTGTGGGTATTCACAAGTATCAGTTGCTGGTTGTATGTCACAGAAATGTAATGCCAGACTCAGGAGTTGATGTGTAACTTTATGACTTTTCGCAGAACATTTTAGTTATCCCTGGTTAAGAGGTGTCACTTCTTGATCTGTCTCAATCACATTGCCTCATGTATGGTGGGTTTGTGCGGTAGGGGCCTACATGGACTACCCTGATTACTCCTTGCCAGGTCTGACATGTGTGTGCAAATTGGCGCTGCAGTGAATCACCGTGCAGTGACCCAGTGAGGTTGGCGGTGGGGTTATTGTTTGAGGTTAGCAGGATGTGTTATTTTCAAAGTACATGATTCCCGATCATGCATTTTTGGCACCTGTGTGTGTTCCTGGTGCAAGGGACTTTTGTCTTGGTGTGCGTAGATGTGTGTGGACATTCTGCCTTGCCATGAGGGTGTCTCCACAGTACAGCTATGCTATTTTACATCACTATTGCAGGCCCATTCTCTTATGCATTGTCTGGGCTTTGGCCATGTGTTCCACTCCACATGACAGGCATTGTGTCTTATGTGTGGACACCTGGAGTATTGAGGTGTGTCATTTGTGATTGTGTGCACCACTACTGTTTGTTTCAGGGTAACCAAGAGGTGGCATGACTTCATTGTATTGCTGTGCTCACCTGTTCACAGACACTATTTTCTCCTTGCATTTGTAATGAAATATTTGGCCTGGTATGTCCTTTTTTCCCCTTGTGTCCAAGTGGCATAGTGGGTCTAACAACTGGGGAGTACAGGGCCTAGATATGTAAGGAATAATGTAGCTGGTACTCATGATGCTTTACTGAGATGCAGTGTTGCATGATGTGTTTGTACTCATGTGTCAGATGTATACAGGTGACTGATGGTTTGTGTACTTTCTCCTTGCCCACAGCGTCATCCACGGAAAACGAGGGAGACACCTGCACGGACCAGGAGGAGGGACACAGCACCAGTGCCACCAGTGCTTCAGAGTCTGCTGGAGCCAGTGGCACGGAGGGCGTGGAGAGTCAGTCGGAGGACCTGTCTGGTGGCGACACCAACTACAACGACGACGGGTCAGAGGCTGACCTCTTCGAGGAGGCGGAGGCTGCTCCACCATCTAGCAGCAGCCCACCATCTGTCCCCGCCTCCCCCGTTCAAATTAGCGCCCTCCCAGTAGCTCCAGTCCCTTCTGTCCGTGCAGAGCCAGTGCATGTCTCCTTCGGCCCAGGCACCGCACCCCCTGCCCCTCTCACCCCTGCTGCCCTCAGTGAAGAGTCTGTGGACATCCAGCGGCAGTTGCAGGTTGGGCAGGCATCGGTGCTGCAGGTCCTCCATGGCCACACCAGACTGCTGACCCAGATGGTGTCGTTCATGGAGGGCATGTCAGCAACGCTGTATGGCCAACAACGGCTTCTGCGTTCCATGGACTCTTCCAGGCAGGCAGCAGTGATTCTCCTGCAGCGCTGCGTCACCCCCCTAATACAGTAACATACACAATACCCACTCCCATACCTGTCCCAAGCACACACAGACCTTCCCACACATACACCACACCAGACACAGGCAGCACACGACCAATGAAGGGCAAGCACACACCTCCTGGCACGCACACTCAGGGGGAGTTAGGCACACCCACAGGGTCGGGCACTGACAGGCAGACACACAGCCACAGTGTGAGTTCGCATGCCTCAAAACCCTCTACCTCCACTACTCCCCTTGGCTCCCCTGCTACACTGTCACCCCAGCAGATGTTTCTTGCTGGGCAGGACCTCGCCCCCACAGAGCCACCACCACAGAAGCGTGCGAGTAAGTACCCAGGCAGGGGAGTTGAGTCCCCTCCCACCTCACCCACTTCCACCGTGAGTGCAGCGCCCCATCCCGCGGCCACCACACCCTCCCTTGACCCTGGGCAATCCTGTGGTGCAGGGGCTGCCCTGGACGCACTGGCTGCGGTGTGCAGCACAGAGCTGGCCTGCACCTTTGGCGCTGCCACCCCCCCTGTGTTGGACAGGTCCACCCCTGCACCCACCACACCTACCCTTCCCTCTCCTGTCCCTGCGGTGCGTGTGGCTTCCCCACATGATGCACCCCCCCCCCCCGGTCGACCAATCTGAGGGTTCCAGTGTGCAGGCAAGCTAGGGGGAGACACATTATTATTATTATTATTATTAAGGATTTGTAGAGCGCCTGGTGACCCGAAGGCATCCCCGCGCTGTGAACTGTAGGATGGCTCAGAAGGGGGAGGCTGGAGTTGGACTCACTAATTGGGGAATAGCAGCGTTTTAAGTTGTTTGCGGAAGGCCAAATAGGAGGATTCCATTCGCAATCTGCGGGGGAGCTGGTTCCACCGAGTGGCAGCTTTAACAGAGAAGCGACGGCCTCCGGTACGTGATCTCCTAAACTTAGGGACGTTCGCCAGAAGTTCGTTGTCCGACCTTAGGGATCTCAAAGCTTTATACGGGGTGACCATTTCTTTAAGAATGGCTGGGCCTTGTCCGTTCATGAGCTTATGGGCGATACACATAGCCTTGAACTCTATTCTCTCCCGCACTGGTAGCCAGTGGAGTGTTTTAAGGGCAGGTTTTGCAGAAGACCTAGAGGGGAGACCAAGCAGCAGTCGAGCGGCCGCGTTTTGAGTTCGTTGCAACTTTCCCAGGGTAGATTCCGGGGCTCCCAGGTAGAGAGCGTTACTATAGTCCAGGCGGGCCAAAACCAGTCCTTGGATCAGTAGCTTCCTGGAAAGGGGGGGAAGGAGGGGGAGAATCTTGCGGACCGACCGCATAAGTCCAAAACAGGTGCCGGCGGTTTTAGTGGCCTGTGTTTTCAAGGTGAGGTCTGGTTCAAGCCAGACCCCTAGGCTCTTGAGTTCCTTCTTTGGGGTGGGAACCTCGCCCAGGGAGTCGGGCCAGACAGATGGTGGAATGGATGTCCATTTTTTTCCCATCAGCATGACCTCTGTCTTGGACCCATTTAGCTTGAGCGAGGATTCGCACATCCAGTGATGGATCTTCTGGAGGCAGTGCAGAAGGCTGTCTGGATGTTGGTCTAGGTGAGATAAAGAGACGACCAGTTGCGTGTCGTCCGCGTAGCTAACGATCTTGAAATCAAAAGGGGCAACTACCTCTTCCAATGGAGCCATATAGGCATTAAAAAGGGTAGGGCTCAAGGAGGAGCCCTGAGGAACCCCGTTTACCAGAGGAAGAGGGTCAGATCGTGAACAGCCATCCCAGACCTGAAAGGAGCGGCCCGAAAGAAAAGACTCCAGCCAGGCCAGCGCTGTGCCCCCGAGTCCCGCCTCAGCCAGCCGCTGGAGCAAGACACGGTGATCCACCGTGTCAAAGGCAGCACTGAGGTCCAGGAGGATCACTGCCACTGATCCTCCCGAATCCAAAATGCACCTTGCTTCCTCTATGACAGCGAGGAGGGCGGTGCCCGTGCCCTGGCCTGGGCGGAACCCCGTTTGGGACTGGCGGAGCAGATGGTTAGATTCTAGGAACTGGGATAGCTGCGCATTGACCAGTTTCTCTGCAATTTTGCTAATGCCGGGAAGCAGCGAGATTGGTCTATAATTCGCTAGGTTTGATGGGTCTAGTTGGGGTTTCTTAAACAGGGCTTTATCTACCGCTCCCTTCCAGCTAGGGGGAACTGTACCTTGGGCCAGTGAGGTATTGATCAGATCTGTGATAAGAGGAGCAATTACCGGGGCAACTTGTTTGAGGAATCTTATAGGAGCGGGATCGAGGGGGGAGCCACTTTTCATTTTGGCCAGAGTCGTTTCGACGTCATCCAGCGTGACTGCTCTAAAAGCCTTCAGAGACGGGCCAGGGGTATTTTCGGGGCCGATAGTAGACGGGACAGGGTCCCGACATGTTGGCTGACTCGACTGCGGAAGTGAGTCGAGGATAGTGGTAATTTTAGAGTCGAAGAATGTGGCGAGTTTTTTGCTCCTGTCCGGGGAGGTGTTGGACATTGAGGGGGGCTGAGGGATCTTAAGGAGTTCTTTGACTATGAGGTGGGATTCTCTGGCGGAATTGGAGGCATTCTTTATTCTTTCGTCAAAGTGGAAGGCTTTAGCAGTTTTCAAAGCTGCTTTGTAGGTTCTAACAGTCTTCCGATAAGCCTCTTTATCGGAGTGACGCCAGTCCTTCCTCCATAGTCGCTCGGCTTTTTTGCAGGCTTTGCGGAGAACTCTCAGTTCTGTATTGTACCAAGGGGCTGACCCTAACTTTCCGCTTTTGTCTTCCCGGTTTTTCATAGGAATGATGGAGTCAAGAGAGTCCGAGATCCATTTTCTGAAGTTAATATCGGCTATGATCGGGTTCCTGGAGGGGCAGGGGGTTGATAATTCAAGAGCATTGGCCCAGTCCTTGATAGGGAGTCTGGACCAAGCCCTGTCTCGGGTGTAGGTGGTAGGTTTAAGAGGCTTCCTAAGTTCTCCTGATAAAACGAGCGGAACCAGGAAGTGGTCTGTCCAAGGAAGAGGGCATACACTTTTGGCCGAAAGGGTCTGAATATTGGAGAAGACTGGATCTAGTAGGTGGCCCTTAATATGGGTGGCACCGGTGTTAGCTAGTTGGAGACCATAAGCTGCTAGATCTTGCATCAGGTCGGCAGCCCCTGTGTCAAGGGGGTCATCAAAATGTATATTGAGGTCCCCTAGCACAGTAAAGTTTGAGGCAGATGGGGCTAGGTCTGATATGGAGTCTAGGAGGGCACTAGCGAATGGGCCAAAATGGCCCGGGGGGCGATAAACCAGGATGCCTGTTAGTGAGGTAACTGGGGAAACACAGATGTAAAAATGGCAGCTCTCTGAGTCCTTGATGTAGGCATCGCTGATTCTGCATGATAGATGTTCCCGGTGCAGAATAGCCAAGCCACCTCCTCTGCCACGAGGCCGAGGTTGGGATTGGATGAGGAATCCCGGGGGTAAGGCTATAACTACATCTGAGTCAGAGTGCGGTGTCAGCCAAGTTTCTGTTAAGAACAGAATGTCCAGTTCATGGTCCTCAAGAAGATGATTGATGAGCAGGGCATGCATGGGGAGCGACCTGCAGTTTAGTACTGCTAGCTTCAGGCCGGAGTGAGTCCGGGGCCCTTGCGCCAGGTGTAATTTGGCCGGGGAGCAGATGACACAGCTCGTGAAGCTTCCACCTGAGTCATGAAGATAGTTACATTGGGGGCTTTTGGTGGGTCTAAGGGACAAAAGGTCTCGACCAGAGTAGCTCACCCTCTTGGTGGGTCCGTCAGGCAGGGGGTATGGCCCTAGGCCCGTGCGTGCGCGGACGGGCGCAGACGGGCTTGCCTTAAGCGCGCCTTCGGCGCGCATTCGTCGCGCCCGCTGCGCTCGTCCGCTGCGCGTCCTGGTCATGCACATAATTTATACTGCTTCCGGGGGGGAGGGGTGTGGCCTGCAAGTGGGCGTGGCCTCGGTATCAGCGCGCTGGTGCTGGCGCCAAACAACGGTCCCTGGCGGTCTACCAGCAGCTCCAAATCAGCTGCTTTCAACCCCAGTATGTGGCAAGTGAGTGAGTTTTTTTTAAAAACAACAAGTTAATGGGTGACACAAAAAAGTATTAAAATTGTCCCAGAGCTTCGCTCCCGGCTTCCGCCTCAGGAGCAGCAACCCACAGTTACCTGGCGCCTTCAGGTGGCGTCTTAAGAAGGGAGTGTGCGGGGGGCGTGGCCTGCAAGTGGGCGTGGCCTCGGTATCAGCGCGCTGGTGCTGGCGCCAAACAACGGTCCCTGGCGGTCTACCAGCAGCTCCAAATCAGCTGCTTTCAACCCCAGTATGTGGCAAGTGAGTGAGTTTTTTTTAAAAACAACAAGTTAATGGGTGACACAAAAAAGTATTAAAATTGTCCCAGAGCTTCGCTCCCGGCTTCCGCCTCAGGAGCAGCAACCCACAGTTACCTGGCGCCATCAGGTGGCGTCTTAAGAAGGGAGTGTGCGGGGGGCGTGGCCTGCAAGTGGGCGTGGCCTCGGTATCAGCGCGCTGGTGCTGGCGCCAAACAACGGTCCCTGGCGGTCTACCAGCAGCTCCAAATCAGCTGCTTTCAACCCCAGTATGTGGCAAGTGAGTGAGTTTTTTTTAAAAACAACAAGTTAATGGGTGACACAAAAAAGTATTAAAATTGTCCCAGAGCTTCGCTCCCGGCTTCCGCCTCAGGAGCAGCAACCCACAGTTACCTGGCGCCTTCAGGTGGCGTCTTAAGAAGGGAGTGTGCGGGGGGCGTGGCCTGCAAGTGGGCGTGGCCTCGGTATCAGCGCGCTGGTGCTGGCGCCAAACAACGGTCCCTGGCGGTCTACCAGCAGCTCCAAATCAGCTGCTTTCAACCCCAGTATGTGGCAAGTGAGTGAGTTTTTTTTAAAAACAAGTTAATGGGTGACACAAAAAAGTATTAAAATTGTCCCAGAGCTTCGCTCCCGGCTTCCGCCTCAGGAGCAGCAACCCACAGTTACCTGGCGCCTTCAGGTGGCGTCTTAAGAAGGGAGTGTGCGGGGGGCGTGGCCTGCAAGTGGGCGTGGCCTCGGTATCAGCGCGCTGGTGCTGGCGCCAAACAACGGTCCCTGGCGGTCTACCAGCAGCTCCAAATCAGCTGCTTTCAACCCCAGTATGTGGCAAGTGAGTGAGTTTTTTTTAAAAACAAGTTAATGGGTGACACAAAAAAGTATTAAAATTGTCCCAGAGCTTCGCTTCCGGCTTCCGCCTCAGGAGCAGCAACCCACAGTTACCTGGCGCCTTCAGGTGGCGTCATAAGAAGGGAGTGTGCGGGGGGCGTGGCCTGCAAGTGGGCGTGGCCTCGGTATCAGCGCGCTGGTGCTGGCGCCAAACAACGGTCCCTGGCGGTCTACCAGCAGCTCCAAATCAGCTGCTTTCAACCCCAGTATGTGGCAAGTGAGTGAGTTTTTTTTTAAAACAACAAGTTAATGGGTGACACAAAAAAGTATTAAAATTGTCCCAGAGCTTCGCTCCCGGCTTCCGCCTCAGGAGCAGCAACCCACAGTTACCTGGCGCCTTCAGGTGGCGTCTTAAGAAGGGAGTGTGCGGGGGGCGTGGCCTGCAAGTGGGCGTGGCCTCGGTATCAGCGCGCTGGTGCTGGCGCCAAACAACGGTCCCTGGCGGTCTACCAGCAGCTCCAAATCAGCTGCTTTCAACCCCAGTATGTGGCAAGTGAGTGAGTTTTTTTTAAAAACAACAAGTTAATGGGTGACACAAAAAAGTATTAAAATTGTCCCAGAGCTTCGCTCCCGGCTTCCGCCTCAGGAGCAGCAACCCACAGTTACCTGGCGCCTTCAGGTGGCGTCTTAAGAAGGGAGTGTGCGGGGGGCGTGGCCTGCAAGTGGGCGTGGCCTCGTTATCAGCGCGCTGGTGCTGGCGCCAAACAACGGTCCCTGGCGGTCTACCAGCAGCTCCAAATCAGCTGCTTTCAACCCCAGTATGTGGCAAGTGAGTGAGTTTTTTTTTAAAACAACAAGTTAATGGGTGACACAAAAAAGTATTAAAATTGTCCCAGAGCTTCGCTCCCGGCTTCCGCCTCAGGAGCAGCAACCCAGGAGCAGCAAACACAGTCCCATACGTCCCCCCAAGGACTTCAATAATGGACTGGCCATTGGCCTTTGTATATAATCTTATGTTCACATTTATATTTTGTGCTGAATAAAGCATTAATTTTTTGGTTGGCACACTAGTGCATTTCAGGTACTTGATGGTGGTGCTGAGGCTCAAGGAGTTGTTGTGGTGGTAATGTGTTATGGTTCTGAGAAATGTTTTTGTGTGATGGTCATGAGGTTTACCATGGTATCTGCGTGCCATTACAATGTCTCTGGTAAGATTCATTGTTAGTGTGTGTTCCTTTGGATTGGAGACATTGTCCCAAGGAGTGCTCGTTCCTCTGTGGCACCTGACAGCTTCCCTGCAAAGACTTGCCCAATTGTTGTGCTGACCTGTGTCTACATTTCCTTTGTTGGATGACGGATCCCTTAAACTATGGCCAAGCCTGCTCACCGATGTCTGCGGCGGCATCGTCTGTGCCATCCTTGGTAGTCACTGTACTTGTGTATTGAGTATGTGTAAATTCATTCATTGTGGAAATCTCCATTTTCAGCACTATGCATGTGTGTAATCCCGGTCTAGTACACAAATGTTAGTTTTTCCGCAGAGTATTTGGGCACCTGCCTGACAATTGTGGGCATTGTATCTGTGGGAATTCCACCCTATTCCTTCCATGGGTAGCCAATATCTTGGTGGATGTCCCTGCACCTGTACATTCGTATCAGTCCTGGGATGTGCCTGACAGTGTGTGTTCCCTTTGGATCTCTTATTTTGGTGCACATTTACATGACTATACAGTCTTGTGTCCTGATCTCAGGGTGTGTATTGTGCTGCATCTACCATGGGTGGGTATGCATGTGTTATTTGACCTCACACCCGCATGTGGTGTGTCATGCATTGGGGGAAATACATCCATCTTCCTGTGAGTGGGACACTGCTGTCAGTAATGTGTTGTTAGGGCACTATCATCATAGTCCAAACTCAGGGATACGTACATACACACATGGGGTTGTGTGCATCTGAGACTGATGTACTTCCACCCCCATGTCCCTGGCCACTGCTGTTAGTGATATGCACCCACCCACATGTCCCTGGGCACTGCTGGTATTCCTCTGCACCCACCCACATGTCTCTGGGCACTGCTAGGAGTCCTCTGCACCCACCCACATGTCCCTGGGCACTGCTGGTATTCCTCTGCACCCACCCACATGTCTCTGGGCACTGCTGTTAGTGATATGCACACACCCCCATGTCTCTGGTCATGCTGTTAGTGATATGCACCCACCCACATGTCCCTGGGCACTGCTGGTATTCCTCTGCACCCACCCACATGTCCCTGGGCACTGCTGGGAGTCCTCTGCACCCACCCACATGTCCCTGGGCACTGCTGGTATTCCTCTGCATCCACCCACATGTCTCTGGGCACTGCTGTTAGTGATATGCACATCCCCCCATGTCTCTAGGCACTGCTGTTAGTGATATGCACCCACCCACATGTCCCTGGGCACTGCTGGTATTCCTCTGCACCCACCCACATGTCTATGGGCACTGCTGTTAGTGATATGCACACACCCCCATGTCTATGGGCACTGCTGTTAGTGATATGCACACACCCCCATGTCTCTGGGCACTGCTGTTAGTGATATGCACCCACCCACATGTCCATGGGCACTGCTGGTATTCCTCTGCACCCACCCACATGTCCCTGGGCACTGCTGGGAGTCCTCTGCAACCACCCACCCACCCACCCGCACCCTTGGTGCAGTACACTGCTGTCCTGTGCATTCACACACACCAATATACTGATTAACTCCTGCACCAGACCCTGAGCCTACATTTGTGGCGTGTGTACGCCTTGTATCCATTGTGTACTGGTGCCCTAGGGGGAACGGGTGAAGCGGTCCATAACCCCGCATTCATAGGGTGGGTACGATCCTTACCCCATATTCCCCAACATGACCACTACAATGTTGGTACGAACCGTACCCATGCTCTGGGGGCATGGGTACAGTTCGTGGCAACATTGTAGTGGTGATGTATGTGTATGCGCCGTACCCACGCGCTGAGGGCGTGGGTACGGGCCGTATCACGCGTACCCCTACGTCACCACTACAATGGTGGTATGGGCCGTACACACGCTCTGAGGGCGTGGGTACGGGCCGTACCACGCGTACCCCTACGTTACCACTACAATGGTGGTACGGGCCGTACCCACGCCCTCAGAACGTGGGTACGGGCCGTACCACCATTGTTGTGGTGACGTAGGGGTATGCGTGGTACGGGCCATACCCACGCCCTCAGAACGTGGGTATGGCCCATACCACCATTGTAGTGTGGACGTACTGGTTTGCGTGGAACGGACCCTACCCATGTCCTCAGAGCGTGGGTACGAGGCGTATCACGCGTACCCCTACATCACCACTACAATGGTGGTACGGGCCGTACCCACGCCCTCAGAACGTGGGTACGGGCCGTACCACGCGTACCCCTACGTCACTACTAGGATGTATGACGTTACAACGCACACTTTTACAACGCATGCACTTACAACGCATTTTTTACAACGCATACTCCATTACAACGCACTACACTTACAACGCATGACACTACAACGCATTTTTAAAAACTACCTTTACAATGCATACCATTACAACGCATAATATTAAATTGCATTTAAGGTAAGTATTAGATAGTATAGGGGTAAAAATTACTTTTCTAACTCCAGGGGGTGCAACAGTAGGGTAAATGTTGGATAGTATAGGGGTAAAAATTACTAATCTAACTCCAGGGGGTGCAACAGTAGGGTAAGTGTTGGATAGTATAGGGGTAAAAATTTATATTCTAACTCCAGGGGGTGCAACAGTAGGGTAAGTGTTGGATAGTATAGGGGTAAAAATTACTATTCTAACTCCAGGGGGTGCAACAGTAGGGTAAGTGTTGGATAGTATAGGGGTAAAAATTACTATTCTAACTCCAGGGGGTGCAACAGTAGGGTAAGTGTTGGATAGTATAGGGGTAAAAATTGCTATTCTAACTCCAGGGGGTGCAACAGTAGGGTAAGTGTTGGATAGTATAGGGGTAAAAATTACTATTCTAACTCCAGGGGGTGCAACAGTAGGGTAAGTGTTGGATAGTATAGGGGTAAAAATTGCTATTCTAACTCCAGGGGGTGCAACAGTAGGGTAAGTGTTGGATAGTATAGGGGTAAAAATTGCTATTCTAACTCCAGGGGGTGCAACAGTAGGGTAAGTGTTGGATAGTATAGGGGTAAAAATTACTATTCTAACTCCAGGGGGTGCAACAGTAGGGTAAGTGTTGGATAGTATAGGGGTAAAAATTACTATTCTAACTCCAGGGGGTGCAACAGTAGGGTAAGTGTTGGATAGTATAGGGGTAAAAATTACTATTCTAACTCCAGGGGGTGCAACAGTAGGGTAAGTGTTGGATAGTATAGGGGTAAAAATTACTATACTAACTCCAGGGGGTGCAACAGTAGGGTATGTGTTGGATAGTATAGGGGTAAAAATTACTATTCTAACTCCAGGGGGTGCAACAGTAGGGTAAGTGTTGGATAGTATAGGGGTAAAAATTACTATTCTAACTCCAGGGGGTGCAACAGTAGGGTAAGTGTTGGATAGTGTAGTGTAATATTATGCGTTGTAATGGTAGGCGTTGTAATGGTATGCGTTGTAAAGGTAGTTTTTAAAAATGCGTTGTAGTGTCATGCGTTGTAAGTGTAGTGCGTTGTAATGGATTATGCGTTGTAAAAAATGTGTTGTAAGTGTAGTGCGTTGTAACAGTTGCGTTGTAAAGGTTGTTCCCCTCACTACTACAATGGTGGTACGGCCCATACCCACGTTCTGAGGGCGTGGGTACGGGCCGTACCTACATTGTGGTGGTGACGGGTACGCATGCGCGGGTATTAGTGGACACGCCCCCCGAAGTGACCAGACCCTGGAGGTCAGGTATGTACAGTATATGGTATATTTTTAATTATGTAGAGGTTATGTTTTCTGCCCCTTGCACCCCCTATGCCCCTGGGTGTGGTTCTGACCTTCTGCGGCGTGCGCGGCGGTTTCTGTGCACCAGGTTGTAGGCTATGAGGGCCGGGATGACACGTAGGTCGGGGTCCATGGCTGTCCGTCGCGTACCGCTGCTCCTTGTTCGCGTCGTCGTCAGTTTCCCGGGAGTTTTTGGCTGCCGGAAAAATATATTCGTGCGGAGTGACGTCGGCATGAATCGTACTTGCTGGTCCATGGAACGCTGCCTGACTCCGTCCGGACATCACGTACAAGATGCCCCGGATCGGAATTGTGGGCATTTTTTGCACGCCCATAAATTTTTACGAATCGGACGGAAATGGGCTATCGGGACGAATCGTACTTGCTGGTTTGTAAACTGGAAATCCCGGGTACGAGTCGTATGGAGAAAACGCTCCGAACTACGATTCGTACCGGGGTTTTCCATGATCGGAATCGGCACCTTAATTTCAGTTTAACATTTCATTCTTTTGAATATATTATTATAAATGAAAAATGTGTTTCCTAAGTTTGAATTGTTATTATATATTAATATTTATTAATAGGTATGTTTAGAATTAACTTAAGATAATTTTATTATGTTATGTTAATGTTTTGTATGTGCTGAAGCCTTCCTCGACGGCCAGTATGTGAGCACAAAAATAAGGAATTACAATAATCCAATCATTTCAAAATGGTCTACTAGACCACTAAAGGATATATGGAAGGGGAAATTAGCAGCAAAGTCTTACACAGAAATGAGAAACAAGTTTTGAATCATTGATTAGCATTCTCATCTATGTAGAAACCCAGGGTGTGCACCACCTCAACTGGGCAAAGGCATTAGGAAGAGTGGACAGCCAAAAATTAACATGAAAGACCTGCAAAGTGGCTGTAATTAGTAAGCCACAAAACCTCTGTTTAATTCGCATTACATTTCAATGAATTATGTGCCAACTACATCGTCACTGCCATTATTCATAAAGAGTTCTATAAAATTCTTACTGAATTTCATAATCCAAATTGCCCAGAAGCAGCTCATCCTGTTACTTAAGATTTCACAGACAGACTGGCAAATCATTACACAGCTAAAGCAGACAAGTTGGGCTCGTATTTAAAACAAAGAAGAAGCACCAGCACCGACCCTTTCTCAATACAACAATCCAAGAATACTCCAAGAATACTCTAACCTCTCCATTCTATCCAGCAAATTTCACATGATCAATTTACAAACCTGGTCAAAGCAAGCAGGCCTGCCGGTGGCCCGTCTGACCCGTGTCTACCACAAATGTTCAAGACAATTCTTAAAACAACCTTTGCTGCCACACCAGTAAGACCAATCGTCAACAATTCCTTAAGTACCGGAATATTTCCAAAAGAACTCAAAAGTCATGCATGAGCCCATTACTGAAGAAAACAAACCTGGACCAACTGAACCCTGACAACTACAGACCGATTGCAAATGCACCTTTCCTGGCAAACTGATAGAAAGAGCAGCATTTATCCAGATGTCACAATTCATTGAAGCTAATGCCATACTTTCAGACTTCCAAATGGGATTCCGTTCAGGAAGAGGCACAGAATTTGCCCTCGTTGCCATCTGGGATGACCCTAAGAACACAGTTGACGGCAACATATTACATATTACTTACAGTTACATTATTCTACGTTTTAACATGTATAATAGTGACTGCATAAATCAATAATTCATTTATGATAAATGTATATCTACAATTGCTTCACTATTGAATTACAAAAAATAAAAAAATAAAAATTAATTCAAAGTACAATAACACTTTCATCTACATATATTAGCTTTGTTATGCATATATATATGGCTTCCATGTAATTATGTATCTATATATTTATTACTTTGCTTTTAATGCAGCATATCCAATACACTATCCTATTTCTCACCCTATACCGCTCTCAATATATCCTCTACCTCAGCTCTCTGAGTCATCTCAAACCTCTTTCTACTATTCTTTCTAATGCACTACCCTATTTCTCACCCTATATTTCTATCAATATGTCCTCTACCTCCACCGTCTCATTCATCCCAAACCACATACCACTACTATGATCCCCAAAATAACCCTTTCTAGACTCTTCTCTACTTTACCCCTCCTTGCATCATCTCATACCTCTTTTACTATTCAGATCCCCCCCAAAAAAGCCTTTCTAAATACTTCCCTCTAACTCTTCCCCATCCACCTCCCATTTACTCATCCCAAGCCTCCTTTTACTGCTTTGAGCTCCAGAATATCCCTCCACTATCCCTTTCAATCCAAATTATAGACTAACATGTCCACCACTCAAATTAATTTTATATTTCACTTTACTAATTCACCACGAATCCTTTATGGGTTCCGTACTAGCATGCTACTCTCCAAAAAAGCGCTTCAACACCTCATCAGGGGTAGCAAGCGCTATATAAATGCAAACCTTCTTCCATCTTCTATCCCTCCACTATCCTTCTCAATCCAAATAACTGACTAACATATCCACCACTCAAATTACTTTTTCACTATACGAATTCATCACTAATCATTTATGAGTTAAGGAGTAGCGTGCTACTCGCCAAAAAAGCACTTTGACGCTTCATCAGGGATGGTAAGTGCTATATAAATGCAATTACAATACAATACTTTAAATGAATGCATTAAAGGAAGAGTAGGTAAGATGGATGCATGGGTGAATGAAACAGGGAGTAATATAAGTCAGTGCAAGTATGGCATACGGCTGGGTGATGGAAGTTTCAACACTCCATTAATGGCAGGAGGATGATCTCTGCTTCCCAAAGGATGAGCTCCATTTTTGCCACTGCTGCCCACTCACTCATCCATATACTCCCTCATTCATTCTTCCATGTCCCTAATCCCTCACCACTTCATCTATTCATGTACTCATGCATCCACCCATACCTGATTCTCTCATTCAGCCCCCACCCTTGCACACACCCACCAAAACTCACCAGACAATGAAGAGTCACATTCTGTTTAAGCAAGCGTTGGCAAAGTCAATAGGTCTTGCCTTGCTGGCCTATTAGTATTGCCTATGGTTTTTACCAATGTGCCGTATCAGCGAATAGCAAGATGATTTTTGGATAGCAGAGTGGCGCGACAGCAAATGTCAGCTGTTGAGACCTCCAAAAAATCCAAATAAAAACTGGAAAAATTATCATTGAGGACGGGGGAGGAAGGGAGGTGTGATGGTGAGAGGGCGATAGAGTGCTCAAGGGAGTTAGGGAGCAACAGAGACCTCTGAAAGTGCTTGCCATTGCACGTGGCCAGGCAGTAAATGGCAGCTGCCGGGCCAGCCCAAAAAGTAAACATAAAAAAACTGACCACAACAGTGAGGGTGCAACAGAGAAGCGGTTGGTAGGCAGGTGAAGGGATTCATTTGAGGGGGGGAAAGAAGCACACAAGAGCGAGAGTAAGAAAACACATTCACTCTCTTGGAGTGCTCAGTGAAAAAGAAAATGCAGTTTCCTAAATGCGAGCAGTTGAAGGATACAAGTCCGCCAGTCAAAAGGATGGTAAAGAAGCTATGATCCTGGGGAGGCATAAACACAGCAAGAGGAAGGTAAGCCAGCTAATAAGATGCAATCTTATGAGAATGACTATATAGCTAAGAAATGCTAAGCGATGGGCAGACTCCGAACCTAAGGTAGGGTCCATGAGATGTTTTTGTCTACAGACAACTAAAAGCTGTCCGGTAGGAGAGACCTAAATCTAGGGAAGCTTATTGGTTTAGTAAATGAATGTTTTACCTTCAGCCAGCGCTCAGACTTAGCAAGAATAGTTTTGTCCGAGAATGAGTATGGACCTTGCGATACTACTGTGAAAGTGAAAAATTGCACTTAGTTGCCTTTTTGCCTGCATATTTACTATGCAATCGCAATTACACAACGTCAGTTACATTTTATTAATTAAATGCAATCTTGTTTTCATGTACTGCTATAAATCAGTAGCAGCCTTTACATTGTTGCCTATTCGCATGTATTTTATATGTATAGGTACTCCATAGGTACTTCATGTTGTACACTGCACATTTCGCTGAGTGGCTCGAATTAGCGCAGCCTCGTTCTGAAGCTGGCACACCGATGCGAAGGTTGCGGTAAACAGTGGAGTCAACTCCTGATAAGATGGATATCTCCCTCTCCGCCAAAGTCTTCTTACAAAAATTCTTGGCACCTACTCATCAGTAAGCATAACCAGATGCAAGAAAATTAAGGCATAAAATAAACAAACATTAGAATCACTAAGTCCTTCTAGGTGAAATGTAATTGCAACATACAAAACCAAAAGCTTTGTTCTCATTGAGAAAGATGTGCGATAAATAGGCCCATACATACTAGTCAAAAGAAGCCCACACCGTGATATTCAAGCTGTAGTTATCTATAACAAATGAACCCCCAAGAGAAAAGGTGCCTATGTCCACTAGACCATATGCAGGTCAGTGCCTCGGTCATTCTGCAGTGTGATAAGATGTAATCTTCAATGCAAAGTAACACCATGAAAGGAAAGGAAGAACAGTTATCCAGAGATGAGCTGCCGTCAGAATCAGTGAAAACCAGTTTGCAAAGGAGAAGAAATAAAGTGAAATATATGTACAGATACCCATGATAATGTTCTACCACGTGAAAGTCCAAAAAGCGTTTCCTGAAGTGCACATAGCAACAAACGTAAATACAATACCCACTGCTATTTAACATCAAAAGCTTTAACACTTCATCTCTTTGAGCTCATCGAACAGAAACACAATGACAGAGTAGCGATCCAATGGCAGGAAGAGCAGAGAAATAATTTACAGTCAGATGCATCAGCCATACTTGTGGTGATCCTTCATAGAAGAAGCTGCACTCTGAAACAGATACCTACAATTTCTGCAGATCAAATTGTTACAGTGTGCGCAAGTTGATGTGATATTCTGATACATCAGACAATTTACTAGAGGATTAAGCGCAAGTTAATTTAGTGGCTTTAGTAGTTCACCCTGACAGGGATTGTGGCTAATGCTTGAGCTGGGTATTCGCCCCACTCAAGCAACAATCCAATATCTAACACTCGTTCACTTTCTGAACTCCAGCATGGTTATTATGGGGGCGCTGCAATACCACCCGCAGCTCTACTTCAAGCACCTATACTTTGTTCATCTCACTTAGCAGACACTGCATCTGGTCTTGGGATGTTCTCAGTCCTGCAGTACTCATGCTTCTCAGAGTAACGTAGTTCAGTATGCAGTACCAAACCTATGCCTCACAGACCACCTCAAAAACCACCAGCTTGGACTATAGGAATACTCACCAAGCAACTCACTAGAAAGCTACAAACCACCCAGAGCTCAGCAGCCAGACTTATCTTCAATCTCCCACAAAGATCATATGACACCTCAGGAAACTACACTGGCTACCAATACACAAACCTCCTGAGTTCAAACTCCTCACACACACATTAAAGGCAAAACAAAAATAAAGCCCCACCTACCTGAACAGGTGCATCGCCTTACACCAACCACCTACATGCTTCCCCTGCGCCTGGGTCCTATTCACACACATCCCACGGATAGACAGAGTCAGATCAGGAGTATGGGTGTTCTTTTACATCGCTCTTATTGTGTTGAACAATCTCCCAAACAACATCAGACCTTCTCCTCTCTCCTTCAATTCTGCAAGAAGTTGAAAAGCTGGCTTTTCAATTAATCAACCTACCATAGGTAGGGCTAGGCACAATTTTTAATCCTACTTTTAGAATTTCACCAGTACTGGAATGTTCTTGTTTTCCCGGTTCTGTACATTGAAATGTTGCACTTTGATACTTGCCGTCAGTTGATCCTGGTTCTGGGAAGCAGAGGATTTCCTGCATGTTCTTCTTCAGTGCAGCTCTTTACTCTAGAAATAAACCTTCTTTTCAAACCACTTACCATTCTTGTAGTCAATTATTACAGTATTGTTGTCGACGGCTAGAGCTGCACCAACAAACCCTGGCTGCCTGCTACCTCGTACATTTGGCTTCCCAGAGGGTATGCTTATGGCCTGAGCATCGCGACGATAGCTTCATGTTGTCCGCTGGTATCGCCTTATCCATTCTCGCTTCTACAGGAACTGACTCCACAATTGCTGTGGCCAATGGTGTGACCAGCACTGATGGTAATTTTTTGGTTGTGAGGCTGCGGGCACCTATTTTCCTATCAGTTACTGTGGATGGGGGCGCCCTGCTGCTCATGTCGGTGGAAAAATAAGCTTGAGTGGCAACCCTCAGGTCCCATCCTTGCTGTGGGCCTCCCAGCCTTTTGCCAGACACCCTGGGATTGTGTGCCTGCTGCACATGAGTGGACGAAATAAACCTAGTGCTGCAACCTCGCTGGCGTACGCATGCCATTTTGACCCACATGAGTGGAGGAAGGATTCAAGTGAGGCATCTCATTCGTCTGACATTTTGATGACTGCAAAGACTAATGTGCATAAATTTTGGCCAGTCACCGTCTAGAGTGGCAACCCTCCTTGCGTGCGCCCACCATTTTGAGGAAGTCTACAGAGACTAGTCCACCCATTTAAATCAAGATAGACTAGAGCGACGGCCATACTAGCCTATCTCCATTTGTTTGTGTACTGATGTCCATAATTTTGGAAAACATTGCGCTAGTATGTGATGTGTATAGGTTTTATTTGGCCTGCTTTTCTCAGTGTACTGCCTACAGCAGGTCCTGGGAGATGATTGGTGACCTGACATAAAGGCCTACTACTGGTAGGCTTAGTTAGCCCTTCATCGTGCCTTTTTCACCCATGTGTGGCACCAGTCTTGCAATAGATCTCCCCTCAAAGGTTATGTTTGTACTTCTTTTGCATCACTTTGCAACTTCCTTCTGATCAGAATGATACTTATAAACCAATATAGAAATTGGAAACCTGTTTGAAGTAGTATGTGTGTACCGTGTATTCTACACTGTGACAAACTTTGGCCAGCATCCACTGCTGGTCCGGCGAGACTGCTGTTCCTCATCACGTCTGAGTATATGGTGCTCTTAGAAAGCAGCAGTAGCTTTTAATTGATTATGCAGTCAGTTACTCCTCCATGTGAAAAAACATTTAGGAAACATCATAGAAAAGTGGACTCACAAATGTAAAAATATGCAAACACCCAAAAGAGATTATTCTGTATCAAAAATGTTTTTTTATTATTTTATCTTTTATTGTTTTGTTATGATTTTCTTTAAATATATAAAAAGATTTTTCGAAAAGCAGTTTGTACAAAATTCCAACTTATGCTTTCACATATATACCCATCACATAGTTTTCTACCTTGATGCTAAATACGTGCGTGCCAGGCATACTTGCACATTCATACTTACCTGTCTAATGATATTGATTTAGTCAGAACAGTTTTAATCAAGACCTTTGATGCAACTATATTTGATTGTTTTTTTATATATACATATATAAGTACAGACAGTATACTAAATTCAGCACATTGTCACAGTTGTTAGCATCTCAGAATATATGCGATGAGTAAGGGTATTCATATATGCCATGGCTTGGATTGAATCCTGCGCGCGTTTCGGTTTGACGCCTTCATCAGGTAGCCATGTACTATATGAAACCTGAACAGTAAGGTTGTAAAAACATTGGTGTTACATAGTATCAGTCCTACTTACAGTCTTACAGAAGTAAAACTACAGTTAATTTTGAGGGATTCTCTTGTCAAAAGAAAAGTGAGCCCGAATTAAAAACAGAAAGAAAAATTCTATATAAAAAAAAATATAAAGATTATCCCGTTAATCTAGCAGTGATGAACACCCTTGTGAAACTTTAATGAAAAAAAAGAAGGGAGAAAAAAAGAGAATGAAGAAGTAAATTCTCGGATATAGAGTCCCCATGCCATTATTAGATGGTTTAAAAATAAGTCGTTACCTTATTAAGTTCAATATTGTAATGGGTCAAAGAACGCTCATGCAGCGTGGTAATGAAATCAGGGATCAACGATTTAATTATTCATAGTTTGTGCATCTTCAAGAGACATGAAGTAAAGGAAGAAAAAACACAAAAGGCAGAAGAGAAAGAAGAGTGGGTATTAATGTATCTTCTATCATGAAAAATGTACCTACAGAGCAAGATGTAAATCAAACGACTTACCCCAATTGTAGGATGGGTAGTTATCTCTGATTTCATGTTAAAATCAGGTCTTGAAGATGTACTCTTCTGTATTTCCTTGTCTAATGTGGGGAAGGATATTAAAAAGAGAAGAAGAATTTGATTACTATTCTCTTCCTATGGTTGAAACCAGTGTACAGCAAGGACTATGATTGAACTCACTTGCTCTAAATAAGTAAAGTATTCTGATATTTCTATCTGGATAGTGGGCAAACATGTATATATCATTTGTAATGACAGTTCAATTAATCATGTTCTAACTGAACCAAATTAATAGTCCTAATTAGTAACTGAAATTGACTGTAACAGGATTATTCCTAACCCTGGTTTTAGAGTTAATTAACGCGCCTGGGAATGCTAGCGCTTTGTGTTTAAATAAACGCTCTTATGTCCGTGATCCAAAACAGTAATTGCTCGTATATCGAGCGTTCTGGGCCGTGTATCCGAGGGCTCATTTGAGCTATGTAGAGAGCCACCCGGACTCTCTAAAACAATGTTGCTCTAAAACACGCATCCATACACCCCTCGGGGCGGGCTCGTCCCGGGGGGATAAATAAACGTGGGCGGGACCGCACGGGGTCTTCCGGCCCAGAGAGCCTCACGAGTGTGTCCGTGTCCTTTGTCAGCGTTAATCCCTGATAACTGCGACATCGGCCCCGCGACGAGGCCGGTCGCACCCTTGTGTGTCTTTCAGCAAGACCGGCTGATCTTTCGGAGCGTGCAGTGCCCACCTGCAATGCTGACGCTCCCACCGCTCACCTGATGTGGACTGCCGATCGCGGAGCCCACCCGCTTGCTGCCGGCTGCAGATCGTCGGCCGTCAGCACTGCGCCCACCCACGCGCTTCCCACATCATCGGGAGCATGCTAGGCTGGCGGCGCTTCAGCGCACTGAGAGAGGGGTGAGTGGCTGGCCCGGTGCCCCGTCTGTGTCCTGCTCTGACGCTGCCCCCTGCTCTGGGGTCCATGTGGATGCTCCCCCTCACGCTGGCTCCCTGACTCGGCCGATCTCTGGGAGGGGGCCTCCGCAGGGCTATCCTTCTCCTGCCTGCCTGGAAAAGACAATCACACGGTGAGAAGCAGGATTTGGGGCACACAAAGAGGAAAACAGGTCCCAAAGAAAGGAGGGAGTAGCTGAGTAGCTGGGACAAACAAGCATTGGCAAGGTCACAACACCAAGTGGGGAAAATAGCTACCCTGGGAA
Source organism: Triturus cristatus (assembly GCF_964204655.1). Taxonomy (NCBI): domain Eukaryota; kingdom Metazoa; phylum Chordata; class Amphibia; order Caudata; family Salamandridae; genus Triturus; species Triturus cristatus. Next base: position 1,753,872,016 of record NC_140590.1, on the reverse strand, counting down.
AACAAGCATTGGCAAAACCACAGCAGCACCCAGAAAAGCCACACAATGAGCACGGTATCCGCCGCAGGCGCAGGCGCACCGCAAGCTGGCGGGTCTAATCAAGGCGCCGGCAACAACCCACCACCACCTGTGGTCACTCACACCGCAGTTGCACCGCTACCACCGTTTAGCAAGACATCGGATCCGGCTACTGCTGCGCCAAGATGGAAAGCATGGGTAGGGAGATTGAACCATTACTTCAAAGGGACACGTGAAACCGATGGGACAGTAAAGCGATCACTACTCATCTATTATGGGGGGGCCGAGATCTATGACTTGTTCGACACGCTTCCCAACACAGGAACGATGACGACTATGAAGCGGTGGTGGCTGCGCTGAATAAACATGTTGACCCGCAGCTCAACCCTGATTTCGAGAAGTTTAAGTTCCGGAGGGCGTGGCAGACCGACACGGAATCAGTTGACATGTTCTACGCGCGGCTGCGCCGGCTGGCCAGCACGTGCCCGTTCGCAGACCAGAGAGTGGAGATAAGGGGTCAGATCATCTTAGGTTGTCGTTCCAAGCTCCTACGGAAGCTGATCCTCCGACAGCCGGGGATATCGCTGGATGAAATCCTAGTACTTGCACGCTCTCATGAGTTGTCCGAAGCACGGGCGGAATAAATGGAAGCGGCCCTACACGCACCTGTGGCCACGGGATCGGGGTTCAAGAACACACCCATCAAGGAAGAAAAGGTGGAAGTGATTCAAAGGTGTCCCACTACACCGCGCCCGACGCCCAAACCTGCACCAGGGTCGTGTGGGTACTGCAGTGACGACCACCCAGCAATGGCCGTCTGCGGGGCAAAAGGGAAGGTGTGCTCCCAGTGCGGAAGAATGAATCGCTATGCCCGAGTGTGCCGAGGTGGGCGATTCAGACAGCCGTCGCCGAGACCCCGGTCAGGGCCACAGCAAGTTCGCCAGGTCTCGTACGAGGACCCGCTGCCAAGCCTGGAACACCAGCCACAGTCGCGGCCCCCGATCTATGAAGATGAAGATGACGAGGTGTTCGTAGTATCTTACGTCAGCCGGACGGGCTCCCGACGAAGGCCGCCGCCCATGTGTTCAGTATCTGTAGGAGGCACGGAGGTACAAGCCCTCATTGACACAGGGGCGTCAGTCAATGTGATGGATTCTGATCAGTATGACCGCTTGTCACCGCGACCTCCCCTGACGCCATCCAAGGCGCAAATATACACGTATGGAGGGACGGACCCTCTCCCCCTCCGTGGCGTCATCAGCGCTACCATCGCCAGCGGGGGATACTCGACCACGACGCAGTTCCATGTCATGGAAGGCAAGAAAGGGACTTTGCTCAGCTGTCACACGGCGGAGGATTTAGGTCTTGTGTTCTTTGCGAACCAGGTTCACGACTCCCACGCCGAGGACATACTCAAGGAGTTCCCAACACTCTTCACCAGCCTGGGGAAGCTCAAAGGCAAGAAATTCAAGTTGCATATAGACCCGTCCGTACGACCGGTAGCCCTCAGGCATCGAAGGGTGCCGTTCAACCTACGCCCTCAAGTGGAAGTGGAGCTGCGAAAGCTCGAAGAGTTAGACATCATTGAAAAAGTCTCCAGCCCCACCCCCTGGGTGTCCCCGCTGGTCGTGGCACCCAAGCCCAAGCAACCGGGGGCCATCAGATTCTGTGTTGACATGCGGCTGCCCAACACAGCGGTGAAGAGGGAGCGGCACATCACCCCCACGATGGACGATATCGTGGCGGACCTCAACGGGGCGAAATGGTTCTCGAAGCTGGACCTGAATGCCGGTTACCACCAGCTGGAGTTAGACCCGGGTAGCCGGTACATCACCACCTTTTCGACTCATGTTGGTCTCAGGAGGTATAAAAGACTCAGCTTCGGAGTCTCTTCAGCTGCCGAGGTATTCCAAAATGCGATCTGTGAGACCCTGTCCGGACTGCAAGGAGTGATTAACCTTAACGACGATATCTTGGTTTTCTCCAACATGCTAGAGGAGCATCACTCCCACCTCAGGGCCACGCTTAAGAGGCTAGCAGAGTGCGGGCTGACGCTACACAAAGCCAAGTGCTCCTTCTATCAAGACAGCGTGGACTTCTTTGGGTACACGTTCACTCGTGAAGGACTCCTGGTCGACCCGAAGAAGGCTGAAGCCATCCGAGCTGCCCACATGCCTCGCAGTCCCACCGAAGTGAGAAGCTTTCTTGGGATGGCCACCTACTGCGGGCGGTTCATCCCGAATCTAGCCGCCATGTCAGAACCCCTACGCGCTCTCACGCGCCATGATCACCCGTGGGAGTGGACACCTGCGGCCAACAAGGCGTTCCAGGATATCAAAGAGGGGCTCCTAGACAAGACGATCATGGCATACTTCCACCCTCGGAGGAGAACGGAACTGGTGGTGGATGCCAGCCCATTGGGCATCGGTGCCGTCCTCCTGCAGGAGCATGGCCACGAAGTGTGGAAGCCCGTTGCATATGCCAGCAAGGCCCTCACCGACACCGAGACGAGGTATGCCCAAATCGAAAGAGAAGCGCTGGCCATCAAATGGGCGTGCCAGCACTTCCATCTGTACCGATGCGGACAGGACTTCACCGTCGTAACGGACCACAAGCCACTGCTCCCGCTGTTCACCGGGCTGTCAAGGCTGGCACCGCCGAGGATCGAACGGTGGGCCGTGCAGCTTCAGGCATACAATTTTAAGGTAATCTATCGACCCGGGGCTCACAACCCCGCGGACTATCTGTCCCATCACCCGGGCTCGACCACACCAGCCGCCTCGCCAGAGGACATGTGTGGCACAGAGGCATTTGTCAGCATGGTAACTCAGGGAGCGTGCCCCAAGGCCATGACGCTGGAGGAAATTGGTCAGGCCACCCGGGAGGACCCCACCCTCGCTCGTGTCCACCTGGCCTTAGACAGCAATGGATGGGCCCATTTCATGAACGGGGCCCGGGCGCTGAGACAAGGGGTCAGCCATGCTCGCCAGCAACTGTGGCAGGTCCGGAGCGAGCTCAGCATGGAGGAGGAAGGAGTCATTCTGAGGGGTCGCCTCATTGTGGTCCCCGAGAGCCTCCAGAAAAGAGTTCTTGCGCTGTCGCATGTAGGTCACCAGGGAATGGCCAAGACCAAGGCCCGGCTACGCGACAAGGTCTGGTTCCCGGCGATGGACTCAAAAGTAGATGAGATGGTTCGACAATGCCCCGCATGCACCATCACTGGAGGGGACCCGGCACTGGCCCCAGTAATCACAGAAGAAGCAAGTGAGACGCCGTGGACGCATCTCAGTATAGACTTTGGGAGTTTCCCGGATGGTCGGCACATGCTGGTCGTGGTCGATTCCTTCTCAAACTTTCCTGTCGTCGAAGTAATAGCGTCAAATGTGTTTCCTCATGTATAAGGGTTCTGGACCAGGTGTTTGCAATGATGGGGCTGCCCGAGGAAGTGAAGTCGAACAATGGGCCCCCCTTCCAGGGGCGGGAATTCCAGGAATACCTGGCAAGTCTAGCGATCCGACACCGGAAGATCACCCCCCTCTGGCCTCAAGCCAACGGGGAGGTCGAACGACTAATGAGGACACTCAATCGAGCGCTGCGGATTGCAGTGGAGAATGGAGAAGACCCAGAGACAGCTCTAGACCAGTTCCTTGGAGCGTATCGCCAAACCCCCCACAGCACCACCAAGTGCGCTCCGGCTCACATCCTGTTCAAGCGAGCCCTGAGGGACATCATCCCATCCGATCCAGGGTGGGCACCGTCCGAGAGAGACGGAGCGGCCATTCAGGCGAGAAGAGAAATAACAAACCGGAAAGCCAGTGAGTTCCGAAGGGCCCGGGACCCACGGATTCGAGTGGGAGACCGAGTGGTCATCAATGACCGGCACCCTGGGTGGAAGTTCAGAACCCCCTATGAGCCGGAGGTATGGACGGTGACCGAGGTTCAAGGGACCATGGTTACGGCAAGAAGAGGCCAACAGGTTATTACAAGGAATGTGTCGAGTTTCAAGTTGGTCTCGGAGGTGGGCACGGAGTGTGAGGAGTCCAAGCCTCAAGGATCCCATTCACACTGTGGTTCCCCGGCGCCTCCCGGCGAAGGGATGGCCCCCCCGGTGTCCGGCCAACAGGTGCCTCAAGGTGGCGAGGACTGCCGAAGGCCAATAGGTCCTGATCCGGTTACTGAGACATCACGGGCTACCCCGCCGGGCAGTTCCCAGGAGTCCTGCACCAGAAGTCAGAGGTATGGCCTCCGCCCTAACCCGGTCCCCAGTCAGAGACTCAAGGACTTTGTGTATACTTCCCCGTGATGGGGCGGGCTGGCTGTTTCCAAACTAAAACAAAAAGGAGAGATGTAGAGAGCCACCCGGACTCTCTAAAACAATGTTGCGCTAAAACACACATCCATACACCCCTCGGGCGGGCTCGTCCCGGGGGGATAAATAAATGTGGGCGGGACAGCACGGGGTCTTCCGGCCCAGAGAGCCTCACGAGTGTGTCCGTGTCCTTTGTCAGCGTTAATCCCTGATAACTGCGACATCGGCCCGCCGCGCTACAAGCTACTCTCGGCGTCTATCTCAATTCTCTACATAAAAGGGGTTAAAAAGAAGAAAGAGAAACTAACACATTGTAGATGGAGCCTTATGGGCTATAAGGTTCCCACATATTTCACAAAATATGGCAGAATGCTCTTATCCGTCTTTTTCCAAGACTTCATATTCTCTTGCCTCATCCGGAATGCGGGCAGTTGCTGCTGCACTTCTAAGGGCGGTATATCCAGGGACTCGTCTGAGCACCTCTCGGCATAGGGTTCCTTACATAGACGTGAGTAGGTGGAAGGATGTGTATGTAATGTGGGAGGTTTTATGTATTCCAAAGTGCCGCGTAAATCACCGAAGACGGCGCAGGCGGCTCCTGATTGGTTAATGTGCAAGGCTATGCAGGTCTCATCCTTCTGAAGGTAAAGGTGGCGGCCATCTTTATCCTACATGCAGAACATGTGAGATTGCATGAATGTTCAGTGTAGTCGTTTTTACGGCTATATTAATTGGTTGTAGATTATTTATATCAGTTAATAGGACAATATATACACCGTAAGAAGTTGAACCACCCTACTCAAATTAATCTAAGGTGGTGACTTACAAGCAAATGGGAAAAGCATTCCACACTGTTTTGATGGCATGTGCATATTTAGTGAACCCCTTTTTAAAGAAACTATTAATAGTACAGATGGATTGTGCGCCTGTACGGAATATTTAAAAGGATTCCTGTGGATTTGCATAACAAACTGAAATAGTTCTAAAATTCAATGAAACTGAATTGTTCTCCTTACAAGAGTTAGGATGAATAATCAAAATTTCTAAAACTGTAGTTGTTAATAACTGTCATTAAGGAAATATATGTGTGACATCCAGAGATCCCCACCCTGATTTTAAAGAATTTCTTTTCAGTGACCATGTCAGTTGCAATGTCAGGCATTGTTAAATCTGATTGCCTGGTCCCAGGTTATTTCACTATTCAACCCTTTTAAATATGTATCTATAGTAAAAACCCAAAAGACTTCCCTGCGCTTTTGTATTTCTGTGCTCAAAATGCCTTTAGTATGGATTTTCTCAAGGATGAGCCACCTGATGTCCTCAGTAGAGTGATTAGCTTCTAAGTAATGTTTTACTAGGGGGGGCATTTCTTTTTTTGGTACTTATGGCCGACCTGTGCTCAGTAAGACGTGTAGTCATTGTGCGCGAGGTTTCCCCCACATATACCTGATCACAGGGACATAAGATTAAATAAACAATGTTTGTAGTCTTACAGTTTGTAAGAGATTAAAGTGAGAAACTTGTTCCATTGACTTCAGTTACTCCTCCACCATCTTATCTAGATTCTTCAGGTGAACATCCTGTCAGGTGGGCTGTCTGGTTTTATGTTTTTGAGACTTCTCCAGGAGTGATTGGAGCCATGTATTTCGCAATACTTAGAAACAATTCAGATTAATGGGCCATATTTTAGAACACACATATAAATATAATTAAGGGTTTGCATAGTGTCTCTCAAATAGGTGATAGTATTTTCGGCTATGGGTTTAAGGAATACATCAATGTATTTGCATAGTGGCTCTAAGATAGAGCCACAGCCAGAGACTATGGGTCCCCCCGGGAGGGTCATGCATTCTTTTGTGAATTTTTGGGAGGGTGTATATGGTTGGAGTCCTTGGATGTTTATTATTCAGGTAATAAAATTAATGCTCACTTAGGAAACCTGTCCCTAAACCTTCAAGGGTAATGTGTCTAATCCTGTCCATGATTTGTTTAGTGGGATCTGATCTTAGTTTTTCATAGTTGCCCTGCACCCCCAGCTGAGACAGTATCTATTTCTTGTAATCGTCAGTGTTTTGTAGTACAATAGCCCCCCCCCCCCTTATCGGCGGACTTGATTATTATATTGCCGTTGTTACTGAGAGCTGTCAAGGCCAGGCGTTCAGATTTGCTGATATTGTACCTGACATAATTTCTTTGAGAGAGTTTTAGTGATGTCTTGTATTACCACTTGTTCATATGCCAGAATCTTATGTGACATTAAGTGGGTGGGTGGGGTAAATTTGGATGGAGGTCAAAGACCTGGCTTTATGAAAATAGTGTTTTAGACGTATTTCCCTAAAAAATCGATGCAGCTCCATTTCGAGATTGAACGTATTGAGTAATGAAGTAGGTACAAAAGACAAACCCTTTTCTAGAATATTTTTGTTCATCTTGTGCCAAATGTAAGTGGATAAATTCTCAATGGGGTTATTTGTGGCTGGTGCATTTGCTACCACCTGTAGTGCTAGCCGCGGGTCTGTATGACCCGGTGTGTTTCCTGCCGGTAGTGTACCTGTTTCTTCGCCCTCCCTCTGCCTCTGTTCCAGGTCGGTTCTGTCATTGCCCTGGGTCTCCCCCAGGGCTGGCCTCTCCCTCTGTATTCCCACCATGGTCCTTACAGCAAAAAAGGAGGTTGGTGGTCAGGGAATGTTGGGCCTGTGTTGTGTGTGCCTGCACTGGTGCTAGGTCCTTCCACCTCACTGTCTGATCCACTTGCTGCTGTGGAATCAGCGCAAGTGGTGTATTTTCTAAAACCACCTCTCCCTCTGGTTGAGAACCTCCCTTGTGAGTCCTTTACGTAATATCCTTCCAGTAAGTAGGGATATGTGTTCTTTTTTTCATAATTTTTGATATCCTTGGCCAATTTGTCAAGCTTGGTGGTTTGTGTGCACAAATCAAAATCTTTGAGTGTTCTCTCTAGTCTCTCTAAGGCCTCTTTAGCATTGGTTAGTGCTTTGTCATCAGATATTTCTTTATTTAAATCAGCAGTCTCCTTTATTAAGCGTTCTACCTCTTCTAATTTCTGTCTCTATTCCCAGCACCATCCAGTGCCTGGAGCAATTATTAGAGACAAAGCTGAAATTCAACTTAAATTTGGGATTATCGATGAAGATGGCAGGCTCATTCCTCACTTGTAATCCCAAAGGAATAACATACGACTGCAAGTATTTGGTTAACACATGTCCATGTAAACTTGTTCGAATTAATTTCTTCTCTAATCTTTCCAGTCTATTTATCTTTTCATTCAGTGAGAGGTCAATAGTAGGTGTAGTTCTCCCTAAAAAATCGATGCCACCTTGTGCTTGTAGCAAACGGTCTATGTATTCTTCACTGTATGTCAATGTTTCTTTTTCAGACATATCCCAAGTAATAGTCGCATACAAATTACCAATTTGAACAAAAAAACACAAAACATCAATAACACAATAATTGACAAACAAAAAACCCTCGCAGGAAGCTCCTGCACAAGGTGACCATTATAAACAATGGGGTAACCCGATTAAGTCTTGATACAGAGAACAATGGTCCTTGACTAATAATTCAAGAGGAACTTATTTTGTTAAACACAATAATCAGTTTAAACATTTCAGAGCTAGCAAATGTCGCTCACAGTTTATATTCAACCATTTGGAATTGCAAAAATATAGAAGATGTGCAACAACCAATTTCAAAACAATTAATATTTATTCAATTGATGAAAGACACAACATAGTTCATAAAAATGGAGAGGGTGGTTGTTAGAAAAACACACTCCCACTCTGGAAGGGTGGTGGTGTTCTCCTAGACACACCGTGGTAGCTTGGCTCGAGTGGTCAGGAATCAGGCACCGTGCTAAGCATACGACATACCCATACAATAACCATGCGTGCATCCGTTCCAAAAACGACTCTACACCGTAAAAATTATGAAAATATCTCTCTTTATCTTCTTTTTCTCTTAGTTGCTGATTAAATAAATAATAACACAATCACAATATACAAGGCTTTTTAAATAGTGCAGGTCAAATAAATAATCACACTTTACAGGTGCAATAAATAGGTTCAGGTCAAATAAATACTGTGAGGGGATAAATACTGCGAGACAATAAATATTGTGCGACAATAAATACTGTGGTACAATAAATACAGTGAAGCAATAAATAGGTTAAATACAATAAATACAGTGCTCTCAATAAATAATTAAAAGCTAACAGTGACACTTAGTAAATCAGATCACATTTAGAATACTAAGGGCTGATTTGGCCCAGTCACAGCTTGTGGTTAGGTGGATGGCTTGAGGGTGTCCCACCTAGCTTGGATAAGGCTGAGGCTAAACTGAGGTAGATCAGGGGTAATCTAGGAATCTGGTTCTCCCAAACTACATAACCCCTCACACAGGTCACTGTAACAGTCTCAGTCCACCCCTGGCACTCCCAGACTGGTCCTAACACCTCTTTACCCCCTAGGATGGTCACTTAGGGCTCCACAGGGCCTTAGGCGCCCTCTATTCCACTTACTGCCCTTTTTTTGAAGCTCCGACGCCGCTGGAGTCGTGTCGACGCTGTGAGGCGGTTCCGGTTCGATGTCGGCGGCCTCGGTGCAATGTCAGTTCTTGACGACGCCGGTAGGCGGTTCCGGTTCGATGTCGGCGGCCTCGGCTCGATCTCGACCTCCGGTTCGATGACGTCGGGCAGTCTTGGTTCGATGTCGACTTCGGGCGGCTCCGGTCCGATGGCGACCTCAGTTTCGATGACGTCGGCCGGCCTTGGCTCGATGTCGACTTCCGGCGGCTCCGGAGTGCGATCTCCACTCCCGACCTCCGGTGCTCCTCTCCTCAGGTTTCCGGCGACTCCGGAGTGCGACCTCCACTCCCGACCTCCGGCACGATTCTCTTCAGGTTCCGGCGACTCCGGAATGCGATCTCCACTCCCGACCTCCGGCACGCTTCACCTCGGTCTCCGGCGACTCCGGAGGGCGGACTTCACTCCCCCGTCGACGCCGCTCACTCGACCTCGGGTGACTTCCTCCTCGACCTCTGGTACTCTCTACGACCTCCGTCGGCGCCCTCTCTCGACCTCCGGCGGCTCCGGGTACGACGTCTGCTTTCCAGTCAGCGCCGCTTCTCCACCTCGGGCTCCAGGTCTCAGGCTACTCGACGTTGGACTCCAGGGAAATCAGTATCCAGGTCAGGATCTTGCTGTTCTTGGATTCTAAGGCCTGTTCCTGCTGTCCAGGTCCTTAAGATGGTTTTTCTTGCTTCTTCCCACACAGGGCTCCAGGCTGGGCTCAGTCAGTAGGGACTAGTATCAAGGGTGGGTTTATGGACCCCACTCCAGGCACAAGTTTCCACCCCTGCTGCTTCACTCCTTCCTCCTTCAGGTTTCTGCTGCTCTCTCTTCACCAGTCAGGTGCCAACTGCCAGCTCCAACTGCCAACTCTCTGTCTTAGCTTCCCAACATTCTAAACCGCCTCCAACTGTCACAGGGCTCCAGAATGTTGCAGAAGGTTCTAGTAGGTTCCAGTGGGTTCTGATGATGTCACAGGTGGCCACCATTTTGTGCTCCAGGCCCTCAGACAGAAGTTCCAGGGGTAGATAAAATGGCTCCCTGAATCTGCATCAACACTAAAAAGTCTGGTGGTTCCCAAAAAGGAAAAATACTAACAGGGTTTGAGGCAAAAGTGGGACAAAATAAATAATGATGAGGAGGGACCACCCAAAGGGCTGACAGGTCTAACACGCGTCCCCCCCAGCTGAAAGTGGGGAGAGCTACCCAACCCCTTGGGAGTTCTCATCACTAAGGCGGAAATACCTTGAGAGACCGTCTGCATTGGCGTGGTCCACTCCAGGCCGATGTTCCACCTGAAAGTCCATTCCCTGTAGGGAGATAGACCACCTCAACAACTTGGGATTCTCCCACTTCATCTGCATCAGCCAACGAAGGGGTCGGTGGTCGGTCTGAACTAGGAAGTGCGAGCCAAACAGGTATGGCCGCAACTTCTTCAGAGCCCATACCACTGCAAAGGCTTCACGCTCTATTGCACTCCACTTCTGTTCCCTGGGGAGTAGTCTCCGGGATAGGAAGACCACGGGTTGATCCAGACCCTCTTCGTTGAGTTGCGATAACACTGCCCCAATGCCATGTTCTGATGCATCCGTCTGGACAATGAACTCCTTGGAAAAGTCTGGGGCCCTTAAGACCGGGGCCTCGCACATGGCTTTCTTCAATCTCACAAAGGCCTGCTGACAAGCCTCCGTCCAGACTACCCGTCGAGGTTGTTTCTTGGACGTGAGCTCCGTGAGGGGGGCCACGATGGTACCGTACCCCTTCACGAAGCGGCGGTAATATCCCGTGAGGCCCAGAAAAGCTCGGACCTCAGTCTGTGTCTTGGGGGGTTCCCAGGCCATGATGGCCTCGATCTTCGCCTGGAGGGGTTGCACCGCTCCCCTACCCACCAAGTGTCCAAGGTACACTACCGACCCCTGCCCGATCTGGCACTTGCTGGCCTTGATCGTCAATCCAGCTTGTCTCAGGGCCTGGAGAACAGCTTGCAGGTGACGCAAGTGATCCTCCCAGCTGTTACTGAAGACGGCTATGTCATCCAGATAAGCAGCAGAGAAACTCTCCATTCCGGTGAGGATCTGGTTTACCAGGCGCTGAAACGTGGCAGGTGCGTTCTTGAGCCCAAAGAGCATCACACAGAACTGGTAGTGGCCATTGGGCGTGGAGAAGGCTGACCTTTCCCTTGCTCCATCAGTCAAAGAGATCTGCCAGTACCCAGAAGTAAGGTCAAAGGTACTTAGATATTGGGCAGCTCCCAGCCGGTCAATCAATTCATCCGCCCTAGGGATCGGATGTGCATGAGTTTTGGTTACTGAATTCAGTCCCCGGTAGTCCACACAGAACCTCAGTTCCGGTTGGGCACCCGGTGGTGCAGCTTTTGGTACTAACACCACCGGACTGGACCAGGGGCTGCTAGAAGGTTCAATCACTCCTAGCTCCAGCATCTTAGTGACTTCACTGTGAATGCTGGCCTTCACCTTGTCTGACATCCGGTAGATCTTGGACTTCACAGGTGGGCTGTCTCCTGTGTCCACGTCATGGACGCACAGGTGAGTCCTACCCGGGACAAGGGAGAACAACGAAGAGTACTGTCCCAGGACCTGGCGGCAGTCCTCCCGCTGTTCAGGAGTTAGAGATGGGGAGAGAATCACTCCCTCCACCGACCCATCCTTCTCTCGAGACGCAAACAAATCGGGAAGAGGCTCGCTTTCCAGGTCCTCTCCTCCGTCAGTCACCATCATCAAGATGACTTCGGGCCTCTCGTGGTGGGGTTTGAGGCGGTTGGCATGCAGCACCCGTAGGGGCTGACGAGGGGTCTTCAGGTCCACCAAGTAGGTAGCCTTACCCTTCTTCTCCAACACCTCAAAGGGTCCTGACCAGCGATCCTGGAGGGCGCTAAGCTCTCCCGGTTCGATCACCCACACCTTCTGGCCAGGCTCCAACTCCACCGGGTGAGCGTTGTGGTCATACCACGCCTTCATTACTGCTTGGCTGGCTTCCAAGTTGTCAGAAGCTTGCTTCCACAACTTAGCCATTTGGCTCCGGAAGGCCAGCATGTAGCTCACCACGTCCTGGGGAAGCTTTCTGGGAGTTCTTTCCCATCCGTCTCTCACCAGGTTGAGAGGTCCACGTACAGGGTGCCCATACAGAAGCTCGAAGGGGCTGAAGCCCACTCCCTTCTGTGGCACTTCCCTGTAAGAAAAGAGTAGACAGGGTAGGAGGACGTCCCATTTCCTCCGCAGGCTTTCAGGCAGACTTCTGATCATGCCTTTCAAGGTCTTGTTAAACCTCTCCACCAGACCATTGGTCTGGGGGTGGTAAGGAGTTGTGAACCGGTAGGTCACTCCACACTCCTTCCACATGGCCCGCATGTACGCTGACATGAAGTTGGTCCCCCTGTCGGACACAACTTCCTTGGGAAAACCCACTCGGGTAAAGATTCCCATCAGGGCCCTAGCCACAACAGGTGCTGTTATGGTCCTCAGAGGTATTGCCTCTGGGTACCGTGTGGCATGATCCACCAGACCCAGGATAAACCTGTGACCAGCTGACGTAGGCGGATCTAACGGACCCACAATGTCGATGCCCACCCTTTCAAAGGGGGTGCTAACGACAGGAAGTGGTTCCAGGGGAGCTTTCAGCTTCACCCCTGTTTTCCCACTGGCTTGGCAAGTCACACATGTCCGGCAGTAGGTATCGGACGACACTTTCATTTGAGGCCAATAAAAGTGTGGGACAAGACGGGCGAAGGTCTTGTCTTGCCCCAGGTGTCCTGCCAAGGGGATCTCGTGAGCCAACTCCAGAAGGAAGGCTCGATAACGTTGAGGGACTACCAAGGCTCGTGACGATCCATGTAGGGGTGCCTTGGGTTCACTATAGAGGAGGCCATCCTCCCAGTAAACACTGTAGTTCCCTTCAACGTTCCCTGCTGCCTGGGCTGCGGCCTGTCGCCTCAGCCCCTCAAGGGTAGGGCACTCCCTCTGGCCCTGGCAGAATTCCTCCCTGGACGGGCCTCCCTCAACGTGCCACTCGGCCGGGATGGGTAGGTCCTCCAGTTTGGTAACATCCCCCACCGCAGACTCCTGGTCCACCACCTCCGGTGGCCTATCCGTCCTACGGGGTGTGGACGCCGAGGCAGGCTCCTCCTGTCCTCGGTTCTTCCCTTGACTGGCAGCTGGCTGGGCCTTTGTTCCAGGCTCCAGCCGAAACGAACTCCCTCTCCGGGTAGTCGCGGACCCTGTGCTCACACAGGCCCAGTCAGGTGTACCCAGCATCTCAGTGTGAGTCCGGTATTCCACCTCCTTCCAAGCATTGTGCTCCATGTCATTCCCCAGCAGACAATCAACTGGCACGGCAGGGCTTACGGCAACTCAAAGTGAACCTGCAACCCCCCCCCATTCAAAGGGAACCTCGGCCACTGGATAGTGGCCTGTTCTGCCGTCAGCCATCGCGGCTGGGTGGAGTACATCGGGAATTACCTGCTCTGGAGACACCAGTTGGCTACGTACCATAGTCATACTGGCTCCTGTGTCTCTCAGAGCCTCCCCTCTTTGGCCGTTGATGGTGACCCACTGCCCATACTTTACAGTATTTGCGGGCACCTGGATCTTAGGAACCATCTCCCGTTCTCCCAGGGACACTAAAGTGACACCCGCCCACTCCCTTCCCTTAGTTAAGGGCATCTCCTCCCCGAGCACTACACTAGCTACTCCGGGGGTCTTTCCTCCAATGGGAGGGGGTGGTCGTTTCAGGCACTTCGGATCTCCTTTATAGTGTCCAACGCCACCGCACTCGAAGCAATGGACAACCCTTGGCTGCTGACTCTGGCCAGGATTAGGGTTTCTGGGTGGGTTAGCCCTAGGGGTGAATCCTGTTCCCTTCCCTTGGAAATTATTTTGGGGCCCTTTGGAGAACTCCTTTTTCTTTTCCCCTCCCTCTTTCTTCTGGGGGGAGCCCTGTCCGGCCTTTTGAGTATCCCCTCCAGTCCCCCTTGTGGACACCCGGGTACTAGCCCAAATGTCCGCCTCCTCAGCAAGCTTCCGGGGACTGGTCAGCTTGCTATCCACCAGGTGTTGACGCAGTTCAGGGAAACATTTCTCGAGCAGGTGTTCCTTCAGTACTAGATCAAACAACCCCTCGTAGTCCCTCACTTCACTGCCCTGAATCCAACCCTCTAGTGCCTTCTTTGCATAGTCCAGGAAGTCCACCCAATTCTGTGTGCCCAGTTTGAGACTACCCCTGAACTTCTGTCTGTACTTTTCGGGTGTTAGTCCAAACTTTCTTATGAGCGCCACTTTCATGGTGGGGTAGTAGGTCTGCTCATCCTCTTTGAGGGCCAATAAAGCATCCCTACCAGCTGGAGGCATGTACTTGTACAATCCCCCTCCCCAGTACTTCTCTGGAACCCCATGGGCCCTTAACGAGACCTCATAGGCCGCTAGCCACTTGGCGATATCGTCACCCGCCCCATAACTAGCTACTATGTCCTTTGGCAGGTAGGGTTTGGGTTCCCTGGTGTACTCTCTTTCTTCGCTGCCACCGTCAGGTACAGGGTGTGCCCCAATTCTCAGGATCTGAAGATCTATCTCTTTCAGCCTTATCTCATGAGCCATCCTCTGTTCCTCCTTCTCTTTCTCCAGCCTTGCTAAGTCCCATGTGAGCTGTCTTTTCTCCCTCCGGTCTGTTAACTCCACTTCAGACAAGCCACCGCTAGAGGCACTGCTGCCCTTCCTGGAAAGTGTCCTGGGCCCCGCTGACAGGTTCCCCACCTCAGGTTGGTACAAACCAGCTCCCTCACTGTCGGGCTCTCTGTCCCTGTCCTCCTCCTCAGCCTTGCTTTCTCGTCGTGCCTCCCCCCAAGCCCTTAAGCTGGTTTGGAGTGCACCCTTCTTTGCTCCTGGGGGACAATACACCCCCTCCCGCTGACAAAACTCCCTGAGTTGGGCCACAGTGTACGTTTCTAAATTTTCCAGTACAAACTCCATCTTGCCCACTCAGGTCAGAGGACAGTTATTTGCAGTAACTATGCAGGGGGGTACCTTATATAACACCTCCTCCCACCACCAGAGTAAATTTGAAAAAAACAAAAACCCACAATTAGGAAGGCCGCTTTGAGAAAACTCCCGGTGTAGGCCTATGGACTACCCACAGTTATTGTCGAGTATACGTAGGCACAGCTCTATCCCACCGCTGAACACCAATCATGTTAGAAAAACACACTCCCACTCTGGAAGGGTGGTGGTGTTCTCCTAGACACACCGTGGTAGCTTGGCTCGAGTGGTCAGGAATCAGGCACCGTGCTAAGCATACGACATACCCATACAATAACCATGCGTGCATCCGTTCCAAAAACGACTCTACACCGTAAAAATTATGAAAATATCTCTCTTTATCTTCTTTTTCTCTTAGTTGCTGATTAAATAAATAATAACACAATCACAATATACAAGGCTTTTTAAATAGTGCAGGTCAAATAAATAATCACACTTTACAGGTGCAATAAATAGGTTCAGGTCAAATAAATACTGTGAGGGGATAAATAATGCGAGACAATAAATATTGTGCGACAATAAATACTGTGGTACAATAAATACAGTGAAGCAATAAATAGGTTAAATACAATAAATACAGTGCTCTCAATAAATAATTAAAAGCTAACAGTGACACTTAGTAAATCAGATCACATTTAGAATACTAAGGGCTGATTTGGCCCAGTCACAGCTTGTGGTTAGGTGGATGGCTTGAGGGTGTCCCACCTAGCTTGGATAAGGCTGAGGCTAATCTGAGGTAGATCAGGGGTAATCTAGGAATCTGGTTCTCCCAAACTACATAACCCCTCACACAGGTCACTGTAACAGTCTCAGTCCACCCCTGGCACTCCCAGGCTGGTCCTAACACCTCTTTACCCCCTAGGATGGTCACTTAGGGCTCCACAGGGCCTTAGGCGCCCTCTATTCCACTTACTGCCCTTTTTATGAAGCTCCGACGCCGCTGGGGTCGTGTCGACGCCGTGAGGCGGTTCCGGTTCGATGTCGGCGGCCTCGGTGCAATGTCAGTTCTTGACGACGCCGGTAGGCGGTTCCGGTTCGATGTCGGCGGCCTCGGCTCGATCTCGACCTCCGGTTCGATGACGTCGGGCAGTCTTGGTTCGATGTCGACTTCGGGCGGCTCCGGTCCGATGGGGACCTCAGTTTCGATGACGTCGGCCGGCCTTGGCTCGATGTCGACTTCCGGCGGCTCCGGAGTGCTATCTCCACTCCCGACCTCCGGTGCTCCTCTCCTCAGGTTTCCGGCGACTCCGGAGTGCGACCTCCACTCCCGACCTCCGGCACGATTCTCTTCAGGTTCCGGCGACTCCGGAATGCGATCTCCACTCCCGACCTCCGGCACGCTTCACCTCGGTCTCCGGCGACTCCGGAGGGCGGACTTCACTCCCCCGTCGACGCCGCTCACTCGACCTCGGGTGACTTCCTCCTCGACCTCTGGTACTCTCTACGACCTCCGTCGGCGCCCTCTCTCGACCTCCGGCGGCTCCGGGTACGACGTCTGCTTTCCAGTCAGCGCCGCTTCTCCACCTCGGGCTCCAGGTCTCAGGCTACTCGACGTTGGACTCCAGGGAAACCAGTATCCAGGTCAGGATCTTGCTGTTCTTGGATTCTAAGGCCTGTTCCTGCTGTCCAGGTCCTTAAGATGGTTTTTCTTGCTTCTTCCCACACAGGGCTCCAGGCTGGGCTCAGTCAGTAGGGACTAGTATCAAGGGTGGGTTTATGGACCCCACTCCAGGCACAAGTTTCCACCCCTGCTGCTTCACTCCTTCCTCCTTCAGGTTTCTGCTGCTCTCTCTTCACCAGTCAGGTGCCAACTGCCAGCTCCAACTGCCAACTCTCTGTCTTAGCTTCCCAACATTCTAAACCGCCTCCAACTGTCACAGGGCTCCAGAATGTTGCAGAAGGTTCTAGTAGGTTCCAGTGGGTTCTGATGATGTCACAGGTGGCCACCATTTTGTGCTCCAGGCCCTCAGACAGAAGTTCCAGGGGTAGATAAAATGGCTCCCTGAATCTGCATCAACACTAAAAAGTCTGGTGGTTCCCAAAAAGGAAAAATACTAACAGGGTTTGAGGCAAAAGTGGGACAAAATAAATAATGATGAAGAGGGACCACCCAAAGGGCTGACAGGTCTAACAGTGGTAAAAAAAGGAAGAAAGGTTGTTCCAAGGGGAACGTGTAAAGCAGTGTTCAAGGGTGTCAAAAAATTCAAAGTATAGGGGGACATAGAGTTTTAAAGACTGTACATAGAACTGATACTGAACAAACAGTTTGTGTAGCCTGGCCAATCACAAGGTAAAGTTTGGCAATTCACAAAAATAAGAAGATTGTTTCTTGGTTGGAATTGGGGGGGGACAGGAAATTGTGGTCCAGGTACACATGGGGGGATTTTGTCAACGTTTCGATCCTACTTGACGGCAAAGAGGGGTAATTTAAACCTCAGCCATGTGGATATTCTTCAGGACAGGGGGTGGAAGGGGGTGACGTAAACATAAATTAAATGTAAATTAAAAATGAGTGTAATTATTGAGGGGGCACCTCCAAGGGTTGCCAAAAAAACTTATTTAAAGGTTGCACATCCAGGGATGGGGAAAGCTCACCTCATCAACAGTGTTATGCGCCCGAAGCATCCAGCAGCTTTCCCCATCCCTGGATGTGCAACCTTTAAATAAGTTTTTTTGGCAACCCTTAGAGGTGCCCCCTCAATAATTACACTCATTTTTAATTTATATTTTAGGGTTGTCCCCTCCCACCCCCTGTCCTGAGGAAGATCTGCATGGCTGAGGTTTAAATTACCCCTCTTTGCCATCAAGTCGGATAGAAACGTCGACAAAATCCCCCATGTGTACCTGGACCACAATTTACTGTCATCCCCATTCCAACCAAGAACACAACTTCTGGTTTTTTATGTGAATTGCCAAACTTTATCTTGTGATTGGCCAGGCTACAACAAACTGTTTATTCAGTATCAGTTCTGTGTACAGTCTTTAAAACTCTATGTCCCCCTATACTTTGAATTTTTTGACACCCTTGAGCACTCTTTTACACGTTCCCCTTGGAACAACCTTTCTACCTTCTACGACCCTCTCCATTTTTCTGAACCATGTTGTGTCTTTCATCAATTGAATAAATATTAATTGTTTTGGAAATTGGTTGTTGCACATCTTCTATATTTTTGCAAATCCAAATGGTTGAATATAAAATGTGAGCTGACATTTGCTAGCTCTGAAATGTTTAAACTGATTATTGTGTTAAATAAGTTCCTCTTGAATTATTAGTCAAGGACCATTGTTCTCTGTGGCAATAAAGAGATGGGTCAATTCTTGAGCAATGAAGTTGAATCTTTGGACGTGATCTCAAAAGAAGGCATCAAACCCAGAATAGGACTGTTAAGTTCCATTGTTGATGCACCTCCTCCTAATGACAAAAGTGGGGTTAAGGATTTTTCATGGCTATGTGAGTTTAACTCCTGTTTCATTCCTGACTACGCAACCAAACTGAGACCTATTATTAGTTTACTCAAGAAAGTTTCTAAAACTCTTCAAACCTTCTGATCCCTCACTACCTTGTTATGTTATGTTATGTTATGACAATTTATTAAGCGCACTAATACCCGAAGGTGTCTAGGCGCTCACGGTCTCCATAACTAAGTGAAAGAACTAATTACTAAAAAGCCATGTTTTAAGCAATTTCCTAAATACTAACAAGGAGGAGGACTACCTAAGGGGGAGCGGGAGAGCATTCCACTCCTTGATGGTGTTGTAACTGAAACTCCTTCCCCCCCAACTAATCCTTTTAATTCTGGGGGAGAGCATCAGGAAAGCATTTGCTGAGCGAAGCGCTCTAGTAGGAGAGTACCACTGAAACAGATCCATCAAAAACGTGGTCCTTCTCCCCGCAGGGCTTTAAAGGCCGTGCAAAGCGCCTTAAATTTGATCCTCTGGCCAACTGGAAGCCAATGTAATTGCGCAATGCCTGTACTAATTTAGGGATGTCAAGAACCAGCCTGGCTGCAGCGTTCTGTACTGCCTGTAGCCTTCTAAGTAAATTGGTTTGTATATTAATGTATAATCCATTACAGTAATCCAATTTAGACAGCACCAAGGAAGTCATCACAATTTTTCTGGTGTTCATCGGAATGAAAGGCAGAATTTTCCGAACCATTTTCATAGTAAGGAATGCGGACAAAACCACCTTAGAAACCTGGGACTTCATATTCAGTTTGTCATCAATGATAATCCCTAGGTTCTTAGCCTTAGCCACCGGAATGGGGGTTATGCCCAGCGTATGTGGCCACCAAGCAGGTGACCACTGAGGGGAGAGATTCCCAAATAGCACCACCTCCGTTTTGCTTGAGTTCAGCTTGAGGCAGTGCCTACCCATCCAGTCATTTAGTGAGACCATACAGTCATGGAGTTTAGTGGAATAATTAATATCTTTATCCACTGCTGAGATGACCAACTGGGTATCGTCGGCGTAAGAGGTTGGGCATAAGTTAAAACTTCTGATCAAAGAGGCTAATTCAGAGACATAGATATTAAAAAGTGTAGGGCTCAACGAGGATCCCTGCGGCACCCCACATGGCAATATAAAAGGAGCTGATTTAAAATTGCCCAGATGCACAGTTTGTGTTCGATCCGAAAGAAATGATTTTAAAAGGGAAAGGGCCCTTCCACCTATCCCAGCAGCTTTTAAACGGTTAACCAGAGTCGTATGGTCCACGGTATCGAATGCCACGGACAGGTCCAGGAGAACCAGGGCCGCCGACCCCCCAGAATCCAAAGATTTTCGAATTTCTTCTGTAGTTTTTATTAAGGCCGTCTCAGTGTTATGTCCAGCTCTAAAGCCAAACTGACTTTGATCCAGAATTTTGTTTTCCGTGATAAAGGTGGAAAGTTCAGTGTTCAGACGTTTTTCGAAGATTTTAGCCGGAACGGGGAGTCTATCAATAGGACGGTAGTTGGCAGGATCAGCTGTATCTAGATTCGTTTTTATTAAAAGAGGAAGAACACAAGCCTGTTTCCAAATTAAAGGAAAGTGTCCTTGTAATAGCATCTGGTTAAACACTTTGGTAAAGTATAGGGCTAATGATGGAACTGATGCTTCTGAGAATTCTGGGGGGGCAAGGGTCCTCCGGGGATCCTGATTTAGTCGAAAAAAGAAGAGAAGATAGTTGGTCAGGAGAGGCCGGGGAGAAGTCTACAAAAGTCACTTTATGCGCGGGTGTAAGTGACAGGCTCTGAGTAACATCACTATATGAGAATTGTTCATAAATTTGCTCTACCTTCGATTTAAAACAGCTAGCGATATCGTTACAAAAATCTTGGTTAGAGTTGGCAGAGACGTCATTGGGTGCAGAAATAAGGTACTTAATCGTCTTAAAGAGTTCCTTACTAGACGTACCGGCCCCTTCAATTTGGGTGGTATAAAACAGACTTTTTTCTGCAATTAAATGTTTCTTATAGTCAGCTAAAGTGGCTTTGTAAATTTCCTTCTCAACTTTATCATAGCTTTTTCTCCATCTTCTTTCCATTCGTCTACAAGCTTGTTTTTCTAGTCGTAATGCCTGTTTTTATTAACAACTAGTGTCGGAACTTCCCTTGCAAAGTTAGATTCTAGCCATGCCGTATAGTTTATAGCTGAGGTTTCTGCTTCCCGGATCACAGCAGGTTGGCTTTGTATTAGCTTGGCCACCAAGGAGCTATGGTCAATTTTATGCCAAGCTCTACCAAGAGTCTTACTGCTGGCCGAATTAACGGCTAAGGATCGATTCAGGTTAAAACTGAATAAAGCCGCATGGCGGTCAGTCCAAGTCAAATGCATTAGGGCTAAGAGTGGCAATCACAACATTGTAAAGTCTATGTGAATCATGTTGTGGTTTTATAGAACTACACCTCATTCTGCAACAAAAGTCTCTCCTTTTGAGATATTGAGAGGTAGAAAAGTTATCACTATTTTTCATGCAGCTTCAATGTCCAGGGGCTAAAGAGCGAATCTGATGTGGAGAATTTGATGCTTTTGGTCAGTAAGAATGTGGGACTTGCCCAGAATAAACAGAAATGCTGGTATGAACAAAAAAAGGGATGAAGTCTCTCAGGGTACAAGTCAGGGATTTTATTACGTATGAAATCTGCAGTTCATGTGCAAAAAGGAAGAAACAAGTTTTGTGATCCTTTAAAGGTCAAGAGATTATGTGGAAGTGCAGTTATGGTTACTGGGGGCATTTGTGGAACCTCTCAAGAATGGAGAAAGTGGGGAAAGAGGTGTGGAACCATGTTCACCAAGTTGACCAAGCTGATCCAGAAGTTCTTTCCCCAGATCCCTCTGGGAGGGGGTTCCACTGCCAAGGATCTTTTGTGTAATAATGCTGCTCCTTTCCTGCATAAGAGTTCATGTAAAGCCCATCAGGTTTCTAACTTGAATGTTGATTTTTTTTGTCTCATTGGGTGTCTTATGTTTTGTCCTCTTGTAATAGTATTTTGTCTCTGTATCCTGCTGTCTTATGTAGTGTCCTGTTTTGTTACCTGTGTAGTTGTCGGGGTTGTCTTTATGTAGTCTGTTGGGGTAGTCCTGGCTGTACTTGTCATATGGGGTATGTGTTTCTTTGGTGTGTGGTTTTAGTGTTCCTTGTCCTGAGAAGGGAAGATGTGTTATAGCCTACCTTTGGCTCTTCACCTTCATTGGAACAATCTGGTTCTCCAGGTTCTGTACATTTGAATGTTGTAGTTTGATTCTCCTAGTCAGTTGATACTGGTGCTGGGAAGCGGAGGAGTTCCTGTGTGTTCTTCATCAGAGCAGCTACTTACTCTAGAAATAAACCTTCTATTCGAACAACTAACCATTCTTGTAGTCAATTACTACACACATACAACTGCTCAGCGCAAGGGTACCCTCGCAGGTTATTGTGCAATTAAAAATACACTTAACACAACATAACAGGCAGGCACTTCACGGGAGAGGGGATCCAAATGTCCTTAGGTTCCTAAGCAGGCAAGTAAATATCCCAGTAGAGGAGATAAATGTTGGAGGCAGAAGTGTACGTCAGTACTGGAGGCAGCTTCCCAGCCTTACAAGGAATCTTCTTCTGGAGTTTCAGAGTTTTGTAGTATTCTACTGTGAGCAAATACTTCTCTTCAGTTCCCACATGTCTTCAGCTGTCCACACAGGCCTTACCTTCATCTTTGCAACTTATTTTAATAAATCTAACTTCACATGGGAAATTTCTAGGTCTAGGCTTATTTCCCATGGTTTCACTATATTTTCTAACCTTCTAATAAAGCAAAATGTATTTAACTAAACAATAATCTGTGTAAAAACATTACATTAGCTGCAAAGAAATAAATTATAATAAAGGAAACTCATTCTTTTGAAACACAACATGTTAAAAGAGAAGGTCCTGACATGAACAATGCATTTTTAATACATGTAATTCAATTTCAAATTAACTTTATTCGGCACACAGCCATACAAGTTTCAACCAAAAGTCCAAGTTTAAAATACATAATTCAAGTTTAAAATACATTCTTTTGTCCGTTAAAAATATTATAAAAGAGATAAAAGTTCATATGCAAGCTAAAAACATGATTGTACATCGATGAAGTATTGACCGTTGAGTTTAGTTCCTATTTAACATGATTCATTTCCTCATTCCCCTTTAATTTGTAAGATGGATTAAGCCACGCCCTATTTACAACACTAAGTTAGCATAACCGAGATAATTGTTAGCAAGCTAGCTTGTCGTTTCTGCTGCGCTGCACACGACACTGTTGTTATGTGTTATTCATTTTAGAAATGCTGACTTGACTTTGCCTTACAGGATAACAAACTGTTGTTACACATTCTTAACAGTGAAATGTGTCCTTGGTCTGTACATCATGCAAAGAACGAGTCTGGGTCACTAGAAGGTACAGAGTGTTGTGATTAGATTGATCGTACCACTTTTTAGACATATCATACATACAGCTGCCAATATCTGAAGGACAAGCGTCTTTAATATTGCAGAACAGTTTGGTTTTACTTTTACATTCATTCGAACAGAAGAGCTGATGCATGAGAGAGCTAGCTGATCCTTTGATGTGATTCTACTAAGCTGATCTATACGGTATGGGGTCCCCCCTGTTAACCTAAGAGACCTTCTAATAGTCTAATAATAATAATGTATTAGATTCTAGAGAAAGGAGTGTGGCTGTATACCACTGTCATTATTAGTATGATTGCTCCTTTCATTTTGTATGGTATTGTAACAATGCTTATGGTTCTGATCTGTATCGTTAGTCTGCTAGTGTTAGCCAAAATACTGCATCTTAGGACGCGAGGTGTATAAAATAAACTCTTTAAACTTTACCGTGTCTGTATTATTCTGTTGTGGACTAACAAATAGATACGAACAGGTATTTCGGATTCCCACCACTCCTGAGAAATATCTAAGTCGCTTGTTCTGGTTTGTCTATACATTGGGACCGCCTAGCTAGATCTAGGCTAACGAATGGGATACTAAGCTAGTCGGATAAGGGGTTCTTGGTTCTGAGGGGAGTGTTCTGGTACACCACAATTCTCTGAGGTCCTGGTCTCGTGTGCATAGTTCTGTGCATATGCAGAATCCCTGCAACAAATTATTGTGCTTCATATCACTTTCTAATGCCCATTGCTGATTTTATATAATGTTATACCGCAGTGCAAATAACAGGATTAGTCAATGATTGCAAATGTCGGAAGCCCTCTAAATATGTACATGGGTGAATGTTCTTAAACAAGGGCACCAAAAATCTGCTCCTTGGATCTTTTGAAAGTGCACAAAAAAGAATAAAGTGCAAAGTACTTTGGGGACTCCTATTGTCGCATGGGCAAAGAATACGGTTCTCTGTCCACCCGGATTGTTTAGGGAACCCTACCAGAAAGTGCAACGTGCTAAGACGGAATCATGTTAAAAGAAAACGCAACTGGCTGTTCGTAGTAAAGGAAAGGTAATACTGCTGTTTATGCATGAAAGGGCAACTGGGGCCAGGTGCCTCCAATTGTAAATGGCGCATTTTTGCCCAGACACCGTACTCCTCTTTAATTTTGCCCTTCGCATTAGTGGGGATGCTTGACGGGGTAAGAAAGTTACTCACCCAGCCCGATCTGGAATAACCTATCCCTCACAAACCAAAGCCAAGGGATCCTCATAGACTTGTCCAAGTTAATACAGTCTTCCATTATCTCCCTTGAAAACTGTAACTCTTCCGAGGCCCAGATTTTGGCCCACAGAAGCAAGGGGGCCGCGCCGATGTGATCTTCTACATATTCCATCCCCACTTCTCGATGAGAAAATGAGGTGGCAGCACTGCTAGGAATCATCAACAGGCGTTTTATAAACTTGTTCTCCACTACTTGCAACGGGCGACTTCTTTGGTAACCCCACACCCCAACCACATACAATGCAACCAACATCATTTTGCCTTGTATAAGGTAACAAGCTCGGGCACTGGCTTGTGGTCTAACTTACAAGCAAACCTAAAAAGCCCCTCAACTACTCTGCTTGTTTGCTGTGCTCTAGTCGTGATCAGCGAATCCCATTTAGATGCATTTGCTCCTTTCTCAGCAAGTAAAAAACAATGCTTATGTTAAATTATGAATGGTGTCTGTGTGAATTGTAACATTTACCAGCTTTTGAAGGAAACAAAATATGCCTAAGAAAACATTTTCTACTGGAAATCAGTAAGAACATTATGATAAAGAAGAGGTCAAATTCAGTGTCACATGCTGTCAATTATGGGAAGCATCTCTGCATTTTTCCCAAATGCAAGATTTTCATGGCTACAACATTCCTTTCTATGCTAACTGTAACAGTTTACCAAGTTTCAAGCAATCTTTCTTCCAAAAGACAAGATTAAGTTGATGTCAGCCTTTCAAGCTTTTAATGCACTCTTTTCACATTTTATTCATACCATTTGTTAGCAAGCTGCTTAAGCTGGTGTTAAGGCCTACATTAACAAATATGTCTGTGCACTGCATTTTTACACATTTAAATTTGGTGTCATTTCAATATAAATTGCATGTTAATTCCGCACATAAGATTTATTTTTGTAAATTAATAAAAGAGTCTTCACACTCAACACTGTGGCATTCCACAGGGATCCATCTTACCCCCATCTATTGTTCAACATCTACCTTCCCAAACCTGAATAAATCGTTCAGTGTCACTTGTTACAACTATGTGCATGACACCCAAATCATGAAAAAAAATAATGGCCTAAAAGACGTCTGCACTTTAAAAGTTGATGATTGCCTGCGGACCATAAACAAATGGAAAAGGACCACTTTAACTACAAGCTAAACTCAAGCAATATAAACAAATCAGGGCACTATGCTCCAGGCTTGCACCACTCATCATCAAACCACCTTACCATAAGAAATACGTAGGAGGCACTGTGTTATATCCTGAGTTTTACTTATGGTAATTAGCCTAGGTCTTCCTAGCTGCTCAGCCAGAGTGAGAGATGGTAACGGAATGTTGGTGTGACTGTGATGAATGGAATGCCTGGGTGCCTGTGTGGGTGAGTGATGACAGTTGGAGATGGGCTGAGCAGCTAGGCAGGCTGCTCCTGGTGGGGCCGTGATATGGGCTGTTACATGGGCTGACATAGAGGCTGTAACAAGGGCCTAGATAGGCTAATGATGAAGCTGGTACGTGGCTGAACCTTGTCTGAAGTGATCTGGAATTGGAACTAATAAAGAAGGCTTTGAAACCTACAACATGGCTACAAGTGTCATCCTGTACAGATTACAACATAATAATTTTGGCGACGAGCGGACCTGGACCCAAGCCTACTCAAGCACTGAACAGTAATCCAGGAACTACAAAGAAACCAGCGCAACTACAAAGAAAAAAGAAAGAAAAATATCAGCGCAACTACGAAAAAAAAAGAAAGAAAAATACATGAAAAAGTATGGAGTAAAAGGCAAGCCGGCCCCACCAGTGTCCAGTCATCGGATGGCCCCAACCTGTGTCCTGCCTGATCTTACTCCATGGACTTGACCACAGGTATGGTCTGTATGTTAGGGTATGCCTGATTTAAGATTCACCCTACCACTTCCTTTAGTATCTGCTGTATGGATGTATCCACTGCATAAAGGTAATGTGGCTGCACGGAAGTGAGTTATGGACTAACTCAGTGAAGAAAATTCACAGGAGCCACACAGGAGCGGTGTGGTTCTTCAGACATTGGAGTTTTGTTGGCACATAGAAACTACCAGTGTTGTCAGTGAACACTGTTGAAGTAATGTGCCTGGGGATCTGTTCACATCAGACTATTGTTATATGACCCCATGAAATCCACTAGCGCAGTGAAAGATGTGGTCATCTAGTGGAGGATTAACATTTACGTATGTCTAGCCTGCTGATAAGTCTTCTTCATCCTTTGCTACTGCCCTGGATCATGAGGTCTCTCATAATTCCTTGGAGTGGATGCCCAGGAAGGGAGTTATTGTGTCTGACTTTCGTTCGTTAGCATGTCCTAGAGGCCACCAAGGAGCAGTGGTTCATGTCAAGTAATTGTGGTTTTTTCCATCTTTCCCAGTGGAGTGTTTTTTGAATGTTATCTGGCAAAAATGTGTGTACTGGCACAGTTACAGTTCTGCCCAGGTGTCAGTGCACAGAGCTAGTAATTTTTGTGAGACTATTTTTATTGTCAATTATCTTAATTGTCGTTTGCGGCCTATTCCTTGGCTATGACAGTTAAAACCGCTGCATTTGTTGTTTAAAAAAAAACGGAGGCGCGAGTTACAAACAGCGGAGGCGCGAGTCACAAACAGCCCACAAGCGCAAGTCACAAACATCGTAAGCGCGAGTCTCAAACAGCGCGCGCTGTCACCTGAAGTTTCTTCGTGGGTTTCTTCATGATGGACTGTTCGTCGTGGGATCCTCTATTGCGTATGCTGTCTACACTGGACGTTCTCGGAGCACTTACGTGCCTGGAGCCACCCGGCGTGACGCCGAAAAGCGTGCCGCCATATTCTGGTTTGACGCGCTCCACTTTGTGAGTGCATTTTCTTCGTGGCTTTCAATCACTATCAATAACGTTTTTTATATGTCGCCTTGCAAGCTGGGGACAACGCAAGATTTACTTGAGGTAGGCATCGATGTCTGAAGGAGGACTATCAAATTCGGGTCGACTCATGGAACTGTGTATGTGCTGGTAAGCTTCCAAAGCAGGAGACATATTTCAGTGGCATGTAACTTTTACGGTGTGGAAATGCAATATCATAAGGGGCCCAGCAGGTACTGAATTACACGGGCCGGTTAGCCATTGGTTTAATGATGTTTTTTTTTCTGTATCTTTACTATTAGTGCGGTCAGTCCAAGTATTTATGAGAGTCATAATAGCATATGTGGAAATCTCATAGCTGTGGAATAAGAACATGATTAATGTGTGTCTTGTTTAGCACTCGGGTGAGAGGTCGCTCACCGGTGTAGGGCACAGGGTTCTACTGTGTTCTATTTTGTCGTGATGCCACAGTTTTACGCTGATTATTTGTTGGGACGTCCTAGTCTCCTAGTGGGTGGGCAACACACTGCTTTCTCAGTACAAGCTACCAAGCTCTGGAACTTGACTACCAGCCAGAATTTGAAGCACCCAGGAACATATACACTTCAGAGGACAGTAAAAAACATGGTAATTTCCAAGACAACTAGACGAAAACACATCCTGGTAACAAAACCTGAAAAGACAGTTAAATCCCCGAACTGAATCTTTTGCTTACAATCCACAGATTGGAAATAACCCGATCAGCAACTACTTTTGATTAGCAGGTAAGTTAAGGAGGGCTGACCTATCCTGTGACGGGTTATTATATAGTTATGTGGGTTCATGCATTACATTTTGGGCCCATACTAATAATAATACCATAACACCCAGAGGGCGGCAGCCAACTGTAACGTACACCTCTTACATTCAATTGCGGCATATTTGCTAGTTGTGTTGTCCATCACCAGTACTGTGCAGCCAATAAATCTGTCTAGGAAGGTAGGATCCCTGTAGCATGGTTACCCTCACTTTTTGGCTGGTGTCAGTGTGTTTTGACTTATTTTGCTGGGTTTCTGCTAATCAGGACCCCAGCATCTGTGCTCTCTCCCCTAAATTGGCTTGGTAAGTACCTTGATACGCCACAATTGGCTACTGGTGTACCTTATAAGTCCCTAGTACATGGCACTGAGGTACCCAGGGCATAGGTACACCAGGTGTCACCCATGGGCTGCAACATGTAGTGTGCCACCCAAGGGATTCCACTTAAACAGTGACTACAGGCCTGCCATTGCAGCCTGTGTGAGTTAGTGCTTGCACCTCTCACGCTGCCATTGCAGCCGGTGTGAGTTAGTGCTTGCACCTCTCACGACAGATATACGTTTTCTTATATCTGAAGTGACTGCACTTAAAACCTATAGGTCACCTATATGACAGGGTATTCAGCCCTCAGGGCAGGGTGCTCACAAGGGTGAGGGTGCCCCTGCATTAGCAGGACAGCCCTACAAACCCTGACATCAATTCTCCAGGGTTTGTAAGTGTGGTCAGCCATTTTAAGATATACAGTGGACATCAGTTGTTATGAGATGTCTAACTATATAATGGCTGCACCGAACCTGGTCATGTTTGGTATCAAACATGTTGAAATCCTAACCCAACAATGAATCTGGTGCTGTAAGTATGATCCCATGTGCTGGGGGGCTTCTTATAGGACTCCCCTGTACTCCCGGTAACGGCCTCTCAGGGTCTGCCAGCAAGCTAGTGCTGCTGCCGACCACAGACACAATTCTGCCCTCCTGCTGCTGAGCTGAGCTCGAGGAGGGGAAGGTAGAACAATATGTTTCCTGTTACAGGGAGGTGTGGCCTGCTCCCAGACAGGACTTGTATTGGGCTGGGGTGGAGGCACTTTCCAGGACCACCAGACTGCTTTGAAGGGCACTTCGGTTTGAGCAGTTCAGGAACCCTTGGTTCCCGCTCTGGTGCTAAACTGGACAAAGGAGAGGGGAGTATCCTCCCCACTGTCCAGTCCCTCCTCTGGGAGGGACCCCCAAGTCGTCCCAACCCTTTCTTTAGGGTATTTAAGGGCTCCCCTGTGGGTGGGTCCTCAGATTTGTCATGGGACCAGACTCAACCTTGAAACTATGTCACTCTTCAATTGTCTGGACACTTGGACTTCTTTAGACCTCGACTGGAATCGAGACTGCATCAAGGAAGACTCCTGCTACTCCTGGTCTCCCTGTTCTTCAAGTCTTCTGCAACATCTGTGTCTGTGCTTCATCCGGGTTCTCCAAAAGACCTGTGGGCATCAAGGACCCCCAAAGAAATCTCCCTTGGACTGAAGGAGCCACTCCACTACATCTACAGCGACCGCAACTAAGCTGACCGGTCTGCTGCTCCTGACGTCCCATGGACATCCCGTGGCTCAACAACACAGGTGGTGATTCTGTGGCTCCCTAGCGACCTGTACTTTCTGCAATTTGGAGGACAGTATCCCTCGTCGGGGCTGCTGGGACCAAACTCCAGTGCACCATATCGACTTGCTGTTGCCAAGGCTTGCTGGCTCTGCACTCCAGAGATCTTTGGGCTACAAGAAGCTCCAGTATCCAGGACCTTACTTCCTGAAGAACAGTCTTCCCCACACCTCTTGCATCATGGGCCTCCGACTTTGTTGAGCGGCTTAAGGTCCTCTTGCGACTCCTGTGCCTTTGGCCTCTGGGTCCTCCTAATGTTCTTCTCTTGTTTCAGTGGGCTCCCCTGCTTGCTCATGTCCTTATCTGACTCTTCTGCATTTGACTGAGTCCCTTGGACCTTGCTAGTCGCAATGTTTGCTCCTTTTCGTTCTCCACACCAGGTGCTGCTACCAAGGCTTGTTGGTGCTCCCGCCGGACACTGACCACCTAGAGACCCACATCTGACATGGGACAGCTTGTGCACAGCTTCTGGTCTTCCTCAGAATCACCTGGTCACCACAGCTGCAGCGACAAGGTCACCGTCGTCTCTTCTGAAGCTCGACATCGGTGGGCATTGTGCTTAATTGCCTCCTGGTCACCGCCGAGTGGCATAGACTCTGTCCCCTCTGCTTGCAGGTTCTTCACTTCACGAATCCACCTTCGGATTCCACCGGACTCCTTCATAGTCTTCTCCAGAGGCATATGCTTCAAAGTCTCCTGTTGTCCCGTACTGCGGATGAATGGCTGTAGGGCCAAATATCTATACATTATGACTGCTTCTCAACATCTCACATTGACTTTCAGATGTGGGATGATAGTAAAAATGCAAATCACAGCAGATCTTTCCACTTCTCTCTGCCTCCAACAATGCCAGCTCTGGCTCACACTATACACTGAGAGGCAGATTTACTATGGCTTGCATTAGTGTTGGAGTCACATTTGTGGTGCAGCCCTGACGCAAAATTCTTTTTGGCAATCACTAAGCCATGCAAAGCCACTTTCCATGGCTTTGCATGGTTTAGTAAATACAAAGGGGCAGATTTATGACGACTGGCGCATCCCTGCATATCAGCAGGGATGTGCCAGTTATTATGCGCCACAGCTGCGCCACCATGGATGCGCCGCATTTATAATGCGGCGCACCATGGGGCAAAAACGGCACAGATGCGTGACGCATCTGTGCCGAAAAGAGGCGCATTGCTGGAGTTGCGTCGCAAGCGCGACGCAGCTCCAGCAATGATCTGGGGGCCCTATCTGTACAATGCTGCGTCAATCCTTACGCCTGCTTCAAGCAGGCGCAGGGTTTTGACGCAGCATGGGCCTAAAAGTGACTGAGTGAAATCTTGTAGATTTCACTCAGCCACTTTTAGGAGGCGTTCCTGCGCCGGTACGCCCCCACCTGCCCTGGAACGCCTACATGTGGCGCAGGGCTTTACAACGTGACGCATCTGGGAGATGCGTCACGTTTGTAAATGCCCCGCACCATGGCGCAGGATTTGCGCCGCTGCTGCGTCACAAAAGTGACGCAATGGCGGCGCAAAAGTGCCGCAAGTGCAACATAAATCTGCCCCAAAGTATCATAAGGCAGCGCATATCGCTGCCTTGCATTCGAAAGGCCTTCCATGGGTGGAACATGGACATTCCAATGCCTCCACCTATAGACTGTGGTGCATTGCTACATTTACTAGAGCTAGTAAACCTTGGAATGCTCAGAATGCTATGCCATTCCCAGTGAGGCGTAACCAGGAGAAATATCTTTATTTCTCCTTGTTACTTCCTCATTCTATGTGTGCTACATTCTGCAGCACATATGGAAAGAGGAATACAGCTTTAAGTATTGATTTGGTGCAGGAAGGTATGCCTTCCTCCACAAAACCAATCCTACCCTTAACGCAGGCACCCTTACACAGTGGTGCAAGGGCGCCTGCTTTTACGCTTGGCAGCACACAGTGCACCAGCACTAGGATACCACAGAAATGCACCATATCTTTATAAATTTCTGCAGTCTGCCTTTCACACAATGCAGCACAGCACGTTGCTTTGCTGTGTTGCTTTGTGTGAAATATAAGTAAATCGGCCCCACAGTTTCTGATTTGACATACCATCGCAATAACGAGTTAAGCTGAGTATTATCATAAGGAATACCATAAAGGGCCCTGCAGAGCTGTGCAAAGTTGCCAAAGTACTAAAAACCATGAAGTGCACATGTGTCTTTCACACCTCATCATTCACCACACTGCTACGTGCTGCGTCTCATAGCACAATAACCGCACCTTGGTGGTCATCACGCACGACATGGAAACACATCCCACATTTGTTAATCTCCAAGATTTTTTTGATCCTATTAAAACCTTTGTATCCATCATACTTCAAAATTATAAAGCACATCGTGCTTCATTTGTGCTTTCTTATCTGCTGGTATATGTTAAAATATTTTTACAGTTCGTTTGTAGATGTCTACATCCTACAGTTTTTTTCCCACTCCCTGTATGCAAGGCCACTGGAATTATGTGATTCTGTATTTGTGCATTTTCCACATAATTATGGTTTTGCTTCATTTACCACATAGTCCATCATCTACTGCATAATCTGCAGGTTTTAATAGAAACAATTGTTTTCTAGCTCAAACAGACCAAAAGTTACTAACAATGCAACAACATGTGCTGCTGTACAGTGGAAGGTCCTTTGCAAAGGTTGACTGTCAACGTTTCAGTTACTTACAGCTGTATGTAGATGTAGAACTGCTACTAATGAAGTGACACCTTTGCCCAGACACTACTAACATGTAAAACAATAAAATAATGAAGTTATACTATCACAAAATGTGCTGCATTAAGCTGCATAATTTGTGTTTTCTTGCCACACAATTTAGTCAACACTGCCCTGTAATTTAGGCGCCCCAGCCGCATAATTTCAGCATGGTACATGCAACAATGTGGTCCACTGATGAAGTATTCACAAAATAGTATACAATATTAAATAACATATTGTAGTCATGGCGCAACAGAAATAAAAATGACCAGACAAGGAATCTTCAACTCAATTCAAGTTATATATATTTTTTCATTGCACATATATGTTTAGGGAAACGTATCACAGTTGCTCCAAAAGGGGCATAGAAAAGGTGATCATAGAGGTACTCATTTGCAAGGTGATGTAAAGAAAATAAAAAATGTGTCATTCAAAAGTTCAGTTTCATATTTTGCAACAATGGCTAATGTGCCTCATCTAAGCCACTGCAATAGTCCTGATTAAAACATTATCGAAACTTCCTGAATCAAAGAACCCTAATATCAGTCAACAATTTTGCAACAATTTAGCACTCCACTTTCAAAACAAAGTCAAGTCACTCTACGATTCTTTCCTAGATGCTAAGCAGTTTGTTGACTTAAATAGCAGATCGTCTAATTGCAGTCACAATGCTAGCACTTTATCCAATTTTGAGCCACTGACAGTAGATCCAACACAAAAAATATGAACCCAGATCAAAGCGGGCTCACCATGGGACCCCTATCCAGCTAGAATAATCCATCTAGTTCCAGAGGTGATAGCCACACGCCTCACGTCCATCTATCACAACCTGTTCGAAGTAGGATATTTTCCAATAAATTGGAAGATAGGGTGAATTCTTCCCCTATAAAAAAAAACTAACCTAGACCCTGGTGACACTAATAATTATCGGCCATTCACTCGCCTAGCATTTCCTACTAAACTGGTTAGAAAAGTTGTCAACCAGGATTTGACAACTTTCTTAGACAAAACTAAGAGTCTTGATTCAATACAGTTTGGATTTCGTAGTCACCATAGTACCGAGCTAGTGTTACGGAAGATCTATCTTCTGGATCTATCGGCCACATTTGATACGGTTAATCATGTTCTTCTAATTGACCGACTCGAATCAATTGGAATCAAAGACAGCGTGCTCAAGTTTTATAACCTCTTTTTTAGCTGACCGAATTCAGACAGTCTCTCTTGGCGATTTTACCTCACCAGCCTACTCACTGCCTTGTATATCTATGTTTGCATGTCACAGTATGTCATGTTGCTAAGCCATTCCCCCTTTGTTGGGGATTGCCTAGTGCCCCAATGCATTGCAATTTCTCTTTTTGCTAATAGTAGTACTATAGAAGTGAATCATCGGTAGATCAGCGAGACATCAATGACAATTCCAAGTAGGGCAAGTTCAGGGGATGGGGAGAGTGGCGTGGAAGGTATATCTGATATCACTTGGAATATTGTGGTCCAATATGTGGCAATACATGGGCATGTCCATGTCATGTGGGCAAATTCGGCAGTAGGAAAGTGGCATTTTGGACATTAGGGTGATTTGGAGGGGTCATATTTGGCCAGTTCTGCCGGTGTGACATATATT
The DNA here is from genome assembly GCF_964204655.1 of Triturus cristatus. NCBI lineage: Eukaryota > Metazoa > Chordata > Amphibia > Caudata > Salamandridae > Triturus > Triturus cristatus. The sequence continues at coordinate 1,753,838,241 of NC_140590.1, read as the reverse complement.
CGATGAATGAATTTAAAAGGAAGCAGTTTGTGTCTGTGGTTTGGGACACCCTTTTAATTTGTTCGTGACTGCTGGCCCATACCTTGTCTGATAGAGAATGACCCAGATCCTCCTCCCATCGGCTCCGCACTCCTCTGTCCCTCACCTGTTTGAGTATTATACACGCCTGTTATAGTTTGGTTACGAGATGCAAGCCCTCTTGATCGGTTAGTAGCAGTGTGAGAGGCATGAATTCCTCAGGGGAAAGAGGGAAGGAGGGAATCGAAGTGCGAAGCTCAGCGAGTACTCTGTTAGCTAAAAACGTGTCCATGTGAGACATCTGAGTTTGTGCTGTCAGGTCAGCCAGGGATAATCCGTGTCCATCCGGAAATAGGGACCCAACAGTGTGGAGTTGTAGCTTACGTAATGTGCGTTGAACTACTTTCTCAGTGGTGGGTGGGATTAGCGGATTCTGCGGTAGGGGGAGGTTGGGCGAGTATAAAGATCCTGAGCCTAGAAGTAGGCTCAGCTTGCACCAGGCCCAGCAGGTGGTAGATATGGGTTGTATATAGTTAGGATCTAGTTGCATGCCTGTTGGGAATATCGCTCACAGTGGAGTTGGCTCGGATCGGTCTTGCTCGGGTTTGTTGTATGGGATGCTCGCGTCAGGATGAAACCAGTGGTAAGCAAACTGTGTTTGTGCTACCAGATAATATAGATGTAGGTCAGGACCGGCAAATTCCACCCTCTTGTAGGGAAGGGTCAAAGTATCCCAAGCTATCCGTGGTCTCAGTCCCGCCCAGACCAAGCGGATCAACAGCCCGCAGAGCTGCATAAAGAATGCTTTGGTTAATTGGATTGGTTTATTGGTCAATAAGTACAAGAATCAAGGGAGGACATTCATTTTAATGAGGGCAATGCGGCCAGCCATTGATAATGGTTGCTGAATCCAGCGTTCCACCTGCTGTGCGAATTTTCAATGGCAGGCCCATAGTTAAGACGGATGACTTGCTCTTTATTCCTGTGCAATGTAATTCCTAAGTACTTAGTGGTGTCCGCTGCCCATCGGAGAGGGACATCACTATCCGCTGGTATGGTAGAATACGTGAGCGGAAATAGTTTGACGTATTCCAATTGATACGGAGGCCAGACATGTCTCCGAAGTGACCAATCTTGGCAATAAGAGGTTGCAAATTTGTGATGGGGTCCGTGACAAATATCAAAATGTCATCTGCATACATTGATAAAAGCAGTGGCCCTGGGCAGAATCGAAGGCCACAGTGAATGTGTTTCTCCTGCAGATGTCTAACTAAGGGGTCCATTGCAATTATGAAGTGCAGGGGGGAGAGGGGGCAGCCCTGGAAACCGGGAAGAGGGGTGAAAGAGAATCATTCAGTCAGAGCCTGGTTGTGCGGGAAGTATATGGGAATGCAATTAATACGGTGAAGTTTGCTGGAATGCCGAACTTGCGAAGTGGGGCAAAGAGAAAAGGCCACTCTAAGGAGTCAAAGGCCTTCTCAGTGTTGAGAAGGGCCACAGCTTCTGGGGTAGTCGGTACTATCCTGTTGATTACCAAGAACACTGTCTGGAGATTTAGGGTGGTAGATCTGTGTGGAATCAATCAATCAATCAATCAAACAACATTTGTAGAGCACACTACATACCCGTGAGGGTCTCAAGGCGCCAGGGGGGCGCTACTGATCGAACAGCCAGGTCTTGAGTAGCCTCCTGAAGGTCAGCAGGTCTTGGGTCTGTCGTAGGTTCAGTGGGAGGGTGTTCCAGGTCTTGGCAGCGAGGTGGGAGAAGGACCTCCCACCGGTGGTTGTTCTACGGATGCGTGGGATGGTGGCGAGTGCGAGTTCAGCGGAGCGGAGCAGGCGGTAAGGGGTGTAGAAGGAAAGTCGTTTGTTGAGGTAGGCTGGGCCGGTCTTGTGGAGTGCCTTGTGTGCGTGGGTGAGGAATGAGGTGAAACCCGATTGTACCGGTGACAGGGTTTGGTCCAGTAGCGTTAAAATCAAGTGTTAGAGCATTGTGTTTGTGGGAGGTACTGGGCGAATTGGGTGAGTTGTCTAGCTGAGCTAGTTCAGCTTCAAGTCGGGCAAGGCTACTGAGTATTGAACATAGGACTCCAGCTTGTTTGAAAATGCATATACCTCGGATGTAGACCTTGAAGGCGTCATACACAGCACTGCATAATGTGACACAGAGCCAGCGTTCAATGTAAAGTATTTGCAGATTGCCAAAGAGTTAGTTAAGTAGTGGCTCAACAAGGAGTTCAGGACGCCCAATATTTGTGGGCTCCACAAGACCCAGGATCCTAATATTGTTTCTCTGTGACCTGGCATCTAAATCTTCATTTTTTATTCTACGGCTTTCAGACGTCGCTCAGTTTTCACTAGCCGGCGTATGGCGTCCTTGGCCTGGTCTTCTTGGGTGGAGATTCGTTCATCCACTGCATCTAACCCTAGCGGTGTGCCTGTCCAGACACTCTCCCATTCTGTCGAGGCGCAAGGTGAGTGAACCAAATCTGGAATCGATGGTGCGGAACCCAGCGCGCAGCTCAGCAATGATTGCCGCAGCGCCATCCAGCGCGGGGGCTGTGCATCCAACTCCGCATCGCCCTCAGTATCGGGGTGTTGACCAGAATGCTCATGGGTGCCAGGTTTGTTGTATGCCAGCTTGCACTCTTTTGGGTCTCCTCGGCCCATGTTGCCAGCGGAGGGGATGGCGATTGCAAGGTGAGCAATGGCAAGTTCCTGGTGGTACTTCAAGAGATGCCACAGTGAAGGTTCTAGAGGGGTGTCCCTGTGGGGGCTTCCGGACCACCTGGTTCTGTTGGAAGAGAGTCCAGTTATGGAGTGATGAGCAGGGCTTCGAGACAGCTGTACTGTTGAAGGGCCTTGACCAGGACCTCGGGTCGCTTAGGCATGAAAGAAGAGGACAGGTCCTCCTAAATCAGGTAGGCGAAAGTGTATCAGGGAGCACGCGGTGGACCCAGTGTTCCAGTTATAGGGGCCCGCTAGATTGCACACTGCACGAGGGTAAACAGTGCAGTTGGGCTGTGTGGCCTGGTCTGCAGGGGCAAGGATGTGTTGAGGCTAGCACACTCCAGGTGCTACAGCCCTAGCGGTGTTATTTCTATCTCCCGGCCCCTCATGCGTGATTGCTGTGTGGTTGTCCCTCTAGTGCCTGGGGGGAACTGTGGTGGCAATTGTCACACTTTGCCCCCAAGCTGATGCTTGGCTTCAAAGAGATGCAGCATTTGAATACGTCTGGGCCTTGGCACAGACCTGCCAGCGGGCCGATGATTTCTGGCTGTGCTGGCGCTTACCACTGGGCAGGGCCCCCCTCGCTGGAAGCGGGTCCCCCACCCTGACGGGGGCCTGCAGAAAAATGGCGCTACGCACAGCAGGGGTCAATGCCGATGGCTCTGGTGGTAGTGCTGGGGCCGGGGAGGTTAGTAAGTTAGGGCTGGACCCACAGGCTGCACACTGCAGCGGGCCTCGCTGGGGCTTCTGTTCACTCATCTGGGCCGTGGCGGTTGATCATCGCAGTTCATTGTTTCTCTGCCGTCTGCATCAAGGACCCAGTGTTCTCAGCCGAGGGGGGTTCAGAGCAGGCGGGGGGCCCAGCAGATCCCCACAGCTCAGGTCTCGGGCTCGCCCGCGAACCCTGTCGTCACTGGGCCTATGAGGCAGGCTGGGCCACCTCACACTCCAGCAGAGTTCTATCTTGGCTTGGTGTTGCAGAGCCAGGGGAATCGTCGCCCTCAATGGTATTGTCGCTCTGTGAGGCTTCCACTGGGCTATATGTCAGACAGTGGTCATGAAGAGAACATGTGCTTTTTGTCAAATAAAGGGCATCGGGCGCCGGAGCTTCAGTGGCGTGTGGCCATCTTGGTCGTCGGCTTGGCCACGCCCCCATCCAAAAGCATTTTTTTAATAAACTACAAACGCTGGAAAATGCTGCAGCGGGGTTACTGTTAGGCATTTCGAAACATAAATCCATATCACAAGCATTGGCTCAACTACATTGGCTCCCCAGCGGCAAACGCATTCAATTTAAAGCATTTTGCATTGCCTTCAGGGCCCAACAAGCTGTTGTCCCTGACTATTTAATACAACGTTTTCAACGTTACACCCCAGCACATCCTCTGTGCTCCTCCCCTATTGGAAATCTTGTAACCCCCAGATTTAAGAAAGCTAATTGGGGTGGAAGGGGATTTATTTCATGTACATCAAGGGTGTGGAACTCACTCCCGATAGAACTAAAACTTAAGGCAAATCTATTAGAATTCAGGAAGAACTTAAAAGTTGGCTTTTCAGCAAATAGTCCTGGCATCTTTTAGAACTAATTCGGTTTGTCCAATTTGAATTTGGCTTAGCACCGAGATAGCCCCAGGTAATTGTTGTGCTTTGGAAATGTTATTTTAAATTTAATTCATTTCATTTCTGATTGAAACACAATTCTCCACTCAAAAATGATAATCCATCGTTAGGATTCGGTGGTCATTGAATCCTAACACACTCTTCGTAAGGATCAATGTATTTAATCCAGGCTAGACTTTTTGACCCGGCTGTTCCATGTGGTGATTACATCCTTGCATGTGGGTTTTCATCAGGACAGTGAAGAAAAACTAATAGGGCAACCTACAGTAAAGCAGATTGGAAATCGGGCTCCGATTTAGATGACCCGTGGCAGGGTCCAAGGCTCCTACTCCCAAAGATCAATGTAGTCCAAAAGGATCTTTAGTCAATCAACCAGCGTGTATGAGTCAACTGGGAGAACATGCAGGAATTATAAGAGGAGCTGAGCCAACTCCACTGGGCCTCATAATTCAATTCGTTTTTCAAAATACAGGAATGAATCGTAAGGGATTCTATTTCGGTCAGCCGAACACAACTCTTACCTCATCAGCCCGAGAGTTGTGCTCGGCTGACCGAAATAGAATCCCTTACGATGCGTTCCTTTTTTGCGTTTTGTTTATTTCTCTCATGCCATGACTATAATACATTATTTGATATTGTATACTAATTTGTGAATAATTAGTAAGTGGACCACATTGTTGCATGTACTGTAGTTACCCAGGTCCTTTGTCTTACCTTGGGTTACCTCAATAATTTATAATGGCATAATTCCAGTGGCCCTGTCTGTACCCCGTAGAGGTTAGTCACATAGTTCACTTTACAAAGCCCGCTCACTTTGCAGCCAAAGAAAGAAAATTAACCAATAAACAAAGTTTCCATGTTACTTTCCTAGTCATTTTACTGGTTACAGTGTTTACATTTAAAAGTCCCATTCACCTTTGAAATTTCCTATTCATAGGTCCAAGGTGTACATCACTCTTACAAGGACTGTGATTATTATGTCAGTTCATTGTGGATGCACGAGGGTTCTGTAAGAAAGAAGGTGAAGGTCAGCTCTCCGGGCCCGATTCACAGGACTAACTTAAGACAAAATCCTAAACTTACTACCATTTTGGTATTCACAGAAGGCACTTACTCATTTTGGTATTCACAGAAGGCACTTACTCATTTTGGTATTCACAGAAGGCACTTACTCATTTTGGTATTCACAGAAGTTAGGAGTCCTAAGTTTAGGACTCCTAAATGCCTTCTGTGAATACCGAAAGTCTTAAAATTAGGATTTTTCTCAGATTAGTAGTAGTATAGTTAGGACTCCTAACTTTAGGACTCCTAAATGCCTTCTTTGAATACCGAAAGTCTTAAAATTAGGATTTTTCTCAATTTAGTAGTAGTAAAGTTAGGACTCCTAACTTTAGGACTCCTAAATGCCTTCTGTGAATACCGAAAGCCTTAAAATTAGGATTTTTCTCAGTTCAGTAGTAGTAAAGTTAGGAGTCCTAACTTTAGGACTCCTAAACTGAGAAAAATCCTAATTTTAAGACTTTCGGTATTCACAGAAGGCATTTAGGAGTCCTAAAGTTAGGACTCCTAACTTCTGTGAATACGGAAGTGAGTAAGTGTCTTCTGTGAATACCAAAATGTGTAAGTGCCTTCTGTGAATCCGAAAATGGTAGTAAGTTTAGGATTTTGTCTTAAGTTAGTTCTGTGAATCGGGCCCGCTCTCTTTTGGACTTGTCTCTTCTCCCACCTGGCCCCTAAGTGTGTCTCATTAAATCCAACCTGTCTTGTTTTTTTATGCCCCACTTGTCTCTACGCAAGAAGGTGGGGGAAACCTTTCCCTCTGTTGGTCCCATTGCAGCCCGACCAATAACCAATAACAGCACTTTGCACAGGAGAGAAGCAGGAAACATCCACCTCCTTGGCTTCACCCTATGGTTCATTGGCTTTCTTAGATGCTGTTTGTTTTTTAAATGTCCTTCCTGTATCTGTACCCCACTCCTTTCATAATAAAGTCACTCCCTTCGTCTTTCTTAGTACCGATATAAATGAACTGCAGTTTCGACCCCTTTTCTAGGCCAGAGTTTCCCTGTTTTTTTGTCAATGCAATACTTTCCAGGTGAGTAGGGTTGTGGACATATCTTTGCTCTGATCAAATGGGTCAACCCCGCTGCTGACCCATAACTGTTGCCCAGTGCTTAATTTGTAAAATATTAAGTGCCAGGGCCCTGTCAGAAGACCACATCCGCTTGCCGCGCCCATTGCTGATGTCACTACTGCCAATTACAATTTCAACACAGGTACTAACTCCTATATGTGTGACAATTGTGACTATTCCAGACCCCCAAAGCTATAAGAATGGCGTTGGCAGCAGGTATTAGTCATTATTTATATATATATTGAATTAATAAGTGTGAGAAGTTGGCATGGCATATGCTGTCCTCTAGTTGTAGGGGACACCTTGCACCAGTCCAATTCGACTCTTAAGGTGATAGGTTAAAAGACAACCTTTAAAGAAAGCTATCCTAGCGGTAGCTGTGGAGAGCAGCCTTCGGGCTAAGTCTTGAAGGAGTGTTAAGCTTATTGTTTTACCATAGATAACCTCTTGAATGACCAAATGAAAGAGTAGTCCACACAGGTATATATATAAAATATATGTATTTATTCTACGAATAATCCCACTAGTCTCTTTATGAGGCTGGAGGTAAAGATACAATTCAAACAAGCATTGATAGTTACAATAAATAGCACTGGAATCCTAGTGCCCCGGGGGGGACCAAACCATATATTAAACAAGCATTGGAAATGCAATAGGTCTCGCATTTGCCTAAGTTAGAACTAATGGCGTTGTAAATGGTGTTGTAAATGACAATGTCTTTTAACCATGTCTTATGGAGTGTATGTGGTGTGTAGTGAAGTTCCCGGTTTCAGATTTATATGTAGACCTGTGCAGTGTTTGAAATAATAGTTATTTTTCGCAGAGTTCTTTATTGGTTCTTCCAACAAAAGTGTGTTACTGTCTGACTGCCCCAGACTGGCTCAGGAGGAGAAAGAAGATGCTCTCAAGTTGACAAACAAATTGTTTTTTTTTGTAACTTGCTGCAGCATTTAAATTTAATTTGTGCATCTTAGGATCCAGACTTATTACAAAGTAGAACACGTTGAGGGATAAGAAAGTAACTAATTCACCAACCCCAAACCTGTTCAACTTTAACTCTTTTACGGAAGGTACATTTCCTTATGCGTAGGTTGAGTCAAGGAATAATTTGTTTGCGCACTCAGTTGCACACACTACCCACCACTCTATGCCATGTCCTGCTCAATCTCATGGACTGTTCTCAACTTGGGCTGAGGGTCGAGATGGCAGAGAATACTATTACCACTTGTGTTCCAGAAGAGAAAATCTCTTATCTTTTCCCTTTCTTTGATTCTTTGTTAAAGTTAATATCATACACTGTAGCCTATTAAGACAGCAGCACTGGGTGTTTCTTTAATCGTTTTAATCTTTGTTGAAGTGTGTTATCAGAGGTAAGGTGAGAGAAATTTTGTGCATATAATTTGGCCTATAAAAATGAACAACTGGTCAAATTGCCAACTCCATCAGTTCAAGCCTGCAGCTCTCTGTGCGTTAATGCAACAGGGCTGGCCAATTATATTAGGAAATATAGGAAACGTCTGAGGATAGCAGCCGAAAGGCAACACTACTTGGTGGAGACGAGGAAGCACGGAGATTGGGAGACATTGAGAGAGTGAGCCTCGGAGAGAGTGAGCCTCCGAGAGAGTGAGACATTGAAACAGTGAACAGCAACACAGAGAGGGAGATACTAAGATTGGAAACAACAATAGAGAGTAAGACACTGAATGGGAGTCATCAACATAGACAGAGAGACACACAGAATGAGTCAGGAACACACTAACACAGAAACAGGGAGACTTTGAGACATAGAGGGAGCAAATTACATATATAGAGGGAAAATGGAGAAAGAGAGAGAGGCTGACAGAGAGAGAGGGAGACACCAACATTGAGCCAGGGAGATACAGACACTGAGACACAAACACTGAAACAGGGAGACCTTGAGAAAGAGAGGGAGAAAATAACACAAAGGGAAAGCAGAGAGAGAGAGACACTGACAGAGCGAAGGAGACCGACACTGAGGGTGACGACACTGAGACAGAGAGACGCTGATACACAGAGAGGGAGACACTAACATTGAGACAGGGACAGGGAGACACATACACTGAGACAGGGCAAAAACGGCACAGAGAGGGAGACACCAGCAATGAGATGGGGAGAAAACATTGAGACAGAGAAAACAACACGGAGACAGGGAGAAAGTGAGATAAGGAGACAGTGGCAAAGTGAGAAGAAGATACAGACTCTGAGATGATGAGATACCGAAATTCAGACAGGGAGAAAACAACACAGAGAGCGAGATACGGACAGTGGAGCAGGGAGACATAGCCACGGACATATGGACACAGAGACAGGAAGACAGGGACACACTAAGATAGGGAGACACCAACTGTAATAAGAGAGGGAGACACTGACACGAAGATAGGGACAGACCGAGATAGGTAGACACAGAGCAGGCAATATCAACATGGAGTAGGAGACACTAATACTGAGACACCTACAGGGAGATATTGTCACAAGGAGACACATAAACTAAGATGCAGACTCACAGAATCAAAGGAAACACCAAGACCGAGACAGGAAGACACCAACAGAGAGAGAGAGGGGGCCGGGTAGAGAGCACTAATGCAGGGACAGTGATGCAAAGTGGCCCAAGAAACAGTGAGACACACCAAAGACCAGGGAACCACAAGCATGGACGCTGGAGCGGAATGACACAGGAAAAATTAGGAGCAAGCTGCAATGCTGGAAAAAAAAGAAAAAAAACGGAAGGTGTGCGGCCGCAAAAATTAAAGAAAGAAAGAAAAAAAACAACATAAAGATTGAAAGAAGCACGTTGCAAGGAAAATAAAGGCGCGCAACAGCAATAAGGAGCAAGATATGCCAATGTGATTGTTGGGAAATGTGAAGCTGATCCCTCCTCCTATCCCCAATTTCTACGGAGCAAGCTACACCCCTGGCAAAAAGTACAAATGAGTTTGAAATCCGAGTTATAGTTTTCTTATCAAGTTACACAGTTGTGGGCCATTCCATGCAACTTTAAACGGGTGGAAAGCTGCGTTTTCACCACGCACAATCAACGAATCAAAAATATACCCTACTTTTCAAACAAAAATAAAACTCTATAACCGCATGCGAATTTCAATTGCTCATGTTAGCAAAAAAGTATTACACGTGATTCAAGCAGTGTACAGACGCAAACATTTCCTGACAAGTTGTAAAAGAAATCACATGCCATGAAACAAAAAATGCAATAAGCCTCGCCTTTTATTAAGTTAAAGCCATTTCCTTTGCTATTAGCAAAGCAAATGGCTTTAACTTAATAAATGGCGAGGCCTATTGCATTTTAAATAACAAAAGCATTAACATACACAAGCCTATGCAACGCGGCGGCGGCCGCGAAAGTGAAAGTGATCGCGATTACGATCGCTGCTACAGGAGGAAAGACACATGGCGCTGCGCGCGTGCACGTGCACGTTCACGTGCACTGAAGCTTTAGGCTACGGCAGCACTTTAAAAAGCCTGTATACAAAATGTCTCGGCCAGATCAGCGCAAGCGCTGGATCAGGCGAGACCTAAAAAGTGGTATAAGAACCATGACAATTCTACAGACAATGCCTAGGGCATTTAGGGTCGCTGGCCCCTTGAGAAACCACCAAAGGTAGTGAGGAAGGGGACCCACGGGAGACGCGTGCAGTGGTATAAGCTACTGTCGGGATCTCGATTAAACCCTATGGAGAATGTCGCTGTTGAAATTTACAACAATAAAAACACTTCTAGCAGGAGTTCTTGTTCAGGAGTTTAAAGTTAAGCTCTTGGAGGGCCCACACCCACGAGAGTACCGAGGTACCCTTGTTACCTGCCCCAGGGAAGCCGGGTGCATAGGTCGTTTTCGATGTCGGGTCAATGTCTGATTTTCAATGGGAAAACAGGAAGAACTGCTGCTTGCAAGAAGCGTCGTAGATGTCGTGAAGAATGAAGATGTAGATCTTGGATAGAAGGACCTGAAAGCAGAGAGGACAGAGTCTGGGTCACGGCACAGTGACCAGGGAGCTCAGGAGAAAGAGCCCTTCAATGTCGGGTGCTTCCAGGTGGAAGATGAGTAGCTTGGATCAGCAGCCACGGGCTCCGGGAGGCTTCAAGGAAGACCAGCTTCAGGAGGGCGACTGTCCCACAAAGGATGAGGGTCGCTGCGGTGTTAGTGTCCGGATTGGATCCACTAAGCCTTGGCAACCGCAACCCATGCAAGAATCACAAAACAGCTACTGGTGCAGACCCGCAAAATCTGAGCGAGGTCTCCAGCAAGGAGACTGAAGAGCAGGCCTGGAGCAACCAGGAGAACTCTTGGAAGTGAAGATTGACCTCCGCTAGGGCCCACCAGGTGAGAGACAAGGGACCGTGGAAGGCAGCAATTTGGCATGTGTAAATATGCGCCCACGGGTCGCCGGAGCGGGTTAGGGCATTGATCTTTGGCACAGATAATGCGGAGAGGTTGGCTCAATAATGGTTCAAAGCACAACTTCCCCACTTGTCGGCGTCGTGTGCTGTGCAAGAGGTGGCTGGGGTCCTGGGGTATTGGGGATCTCGGCACCCACGGGGTCCACGGTGCTCAGACTTGCTGTGCGCACTCCCTGGCCTCTGGGATGCTTGGAAACCCACCTCAAGGTAGATACGAGTCGTCGATGTCCGTAGGAGCAGCAAAGTTCCAACTGGGTCACTTGCCAAGCAGGGGGGTAACTTCTTTACCCCAAGGGAGATTTCTTCATTCAGCTGTGCAGCAGCAAGTTGAAGTGCAAGTCTGTGAAGTCCAAGAATAATCTGAGGCTCTGGGGACCCTGCACCCACCTTTATCCAGAGGTATAGGGGGGGTGGCTAAATCAGAACCCACCAATGAGAGTTCAGGCCGGAAAGGGTGGCACCCTCTCCTCTTTGTGTGTTTCCCGCCAGGGCAGGGGACAGGATGCCCCTGAACCAGTTCCAGGCGGTGTATGCAGAATGTAGGCACTGGAGAAGCCTACATGCAACTCTGAAAGGCATCCTATGGTGCACCCACCCAGTTCCAATCCACATAGTCTGTCTGGGGAGGTGGGAACACCTCCCTGCAACAAGATCCCTATTGTCCAGCTGCCGTGGCTGGAGTTCTGCCCAGCAACAAGCAGCCAGAGTCGTGTGGGTGGCGGGTAGCATCCATTTTGTATTACATGTGCACTTTTAAATTGGTGTCTAAATTCTGCCGCTTTTACCATATCGCCCCTCTAGCAGGGGGGAATCATGCCCTCATACCCATGGCGGGACTGGGGGTATGATTCCTACATGTTTGACACCAAACACGACATGGTTCTGTGCAGCCACTCTCAAGTTATCACGTTATCGCGATTACTTATAATGCGGTTAAGAGTATATGGTATGGCTGCACTACAAACAACCTCGCACTAGTTTTAACGAAGGTTGCAGAGGGGCCCTACTCAGGTAGGGGTTCCCCCTCACACATATCTCAGCACCCTGCCTTGTAGGATTAGCAAGGCCTGCTTTAGGGGTGCCCTATGAGGATATATGTGTTGTAATTAAGTGGGATACAGGGTACCTATATCCCTGTAAGGGGTGCAAGCACCACCTTACCCAGACTACAGTAGTGGTCTGGTGGTGTCAGTTTGTATGGCTGTCCCAGGGGTGGCACAATAAGTGCTGCAGCCCCTGGTAGGCCTCTGAGGGACCCATGTCCTGGGTATCTAGGGTACCATCTACAAGGGGCTGATAGGGTGTCCTCAGTATCCAATTGGTATGTACCTAGGGTACTCACATCGGTTTAGAGGGGAAGCAGATAGGCTGGGGTCCTGGATAGCAGGGCCACACCCTGGCTAGAGTCATAAAACAGTTAAAACATCAGCAAAAAGTTGGGGGCAACTATGCAGTCGATGCCACTCTCCTACATAACCCCCCCCCCCCCCACCCCAAGCCCCCCAGACCCCCCCCCCCCCGACGCAGGGACATTAAACTAACCTTGACCAGTTGAGTCTTCATGTTCTAAGTGGAAATATCTGGAGAGGCCATCTGCATTGGCATGGTTGCTCCAAGGTCTATGTTCCACTGTGTAGTCCATCCCCTGTAGGGAAATGGACCACCTGAGTAGTTTGGGGTTTTCACCCTTCATCTGTTTTAGCCATAGGAGGGGCTTATGGTCTGTTTGAACAAGGAAGTGAGTGCCAAACAAGTATGGCCTCAGCTTTTTCAAGGCCCAAACAACAACAAAGGCCTCCCTCTGTATAGCTGACCAATGTTTCTCTCTGGGGGTCAACCTTCTGCTAATAAAAGCTACTGGTTGATCCTGGCCCTCTTCATTCAGTTGTGATAATACAGCACCTACTCCCACCTCAGATGCATCAGTTTGAACTATGAATTCTTTGGAGTAGTTTGGGCTTTGGAGCACTGGAGCAGAGCACATGGCCTGTTTTAGGTCATCAAAAGCTTTCTGACAGCTGACAGTCTACTGAACTTTCTTGGGCATCCTCTTAGAGGTTAAGTCATTTAAGGGGGTCACAATGGATCTATATCACTTTACAAATCTTCTGTAATAACCAGTCAGGCCTAAGATAGCTCGGACCTGAGTCTGGGTGGTTGGAGCAACCCAGTCCATGATGGTCTGGATTTTGCTCTGTAGTGGTTGAACCTGGCCTCCACCTACAAAGTGGCCCAGGTACACAACCTGACTCTGCCCTATCTGGCATGTAGTAGCCTTGATAGTGAGTCCTGCCTTTTGCAGGGCTTCCAAAACTTTCCTCAGGTGGATCAGGTGATCCTCCCAGGTGGAGCTGAAGACAGCAATATCATCTAGATATGCTGCACTAAAGTCATCCAGGCCTGAGAGGACTTGGTGTACCAACCTTTGAAAAGTGGCAGGTGCATTTTTCAAACCAAAGGGCATTACCATAAATTGATAGTGCCCACCAGGGGTTGAAAATGCTGTTTTGGCTTTTGCAGATTCAGCTAACCTTATCTGCCAGTAGCCAGCTGTCAGATCAAATGTGCTCAGATATTTGGCTGAGGCCAATTTATCTATGAGCTCATCTGCTCTGGGAATGGGATGTGCATCAGTCTTAGTGACTGCATTGAGTCCCCTGTAGTCTACACATCTCTCTCTTGCCATCTTGGGTGTGAGGTTTGGGTACTAGGGCTGCTGGGCTAGCCCAAGGGCTATCTGAGGGCTCAATAACTCCCAATTCCAACAACTTTTGGACTTCTGTCCTTATGCATTCCCTGACATGGTCAGGTTGCCTGTAGATCTTATTCTTGACAGGCAGACTGTCCCCAGTGTCCACTTCATGAGTGTACCAGGGGGTCTGATTTGGAGTCAGTGAAAACATATGCCTGAATGACTGGAGAACTTCTCTGCAGTCAGACTGTTGCTGGGCAGTGAGGCTGCCTGCCAAGGCTACACCAGCTACTGACCCATCATCAGGGTTGTGAGAGAGCAGGTCTGGGAGAGGGTCACTCTCTTCCTCCTGTCCTTCATCCGTTGCCATGAGCAAGCCCATGTCAGCCCTGTCCACATATGGTTTCAGTCTGTTTACATGAAGTACCCTGTGGGGACTTCTGAGAGTGCCAAGGTCCACCAAATAGGTGACCTCTCCCTTCTTTTCCAATATGGTATGGGGTCCACTCCATTTATCTTGGAGAGCTGCTGGGGCCACTGGCTCCAGCACCCATACCTTCTGTCCTGGCTGGTACACCACCAGTACAGCCTTTTGGTCATGCCAGGCTTTCTGTAATTCCTGACTTGCCTCAAGGTTTTTGGTCGCCTTCTTCATGTACTCAGCCATCCGGGAGCGGAGACAAAGTACATAGTCCACAATATCCTGTTTAGGGGGTTTGAGAGGTAACTCCCATCCCTCCTTCACTAGACAGAGTGGCCCTCTGACAGGGTGGCCAAACAAAAGTTCAAAAGGGCTGTAACCAACCCCCTTCTCTGGCACCTCCCTGTATGCAAAGAGAAGGCAGGGTAGAAGAACATCCCATTTTCGCCTAAGCTTTTCTGGGGAGCCCTTTGATCATACCCTTTAGGGTCTTGTTAAATCTCTCAACAAGCCCATTGCATTGAGGATAATAAGGGGTGGTGAACCTGTAGTTGACACCACACTCCTTCCACATTGCCTTGAGGTAACTACTCATAAAGTTTGTACCTCTGTCAGACAAGAAACCCACCCTGGAAAAGATTCCCAGGAAAGCTCTTGCCACCACAGGTGCTGTGATGGTTCTATGGGGAATAGCTTCTGGGTATCTGGTGGCATGATCCACTACCACCAGAATAAACCTGTGCCCAGATGCTGTTGGTGGGTCAAGGGGACCAACAATGTCAATCCCTACCCGTTCAAAGGGAACCCCCACCACAGGTAGTGGTATCAGGGGGGCCTTTGTGGACTTACCTGCCTTGCCACTGGCCTGGCAGGTAATGCAAGAGCTACAAAAACTCACTCATTTGAGGCCAATGAAAGTGAGGGACAATTCTGTCCCAGGTCTTATTTTGGCCTAGGTGTCCTGCCAAGGGAATATCATGCAGTACAAAAGGGGGTGGTGATGGACGGAGCATCAGAAACAATCAAACACTCACACCCAGTCAACAGATCTGGATTTGATCCATCACCGTTCTTTAGCCCCTCTCTGCCACCCCAGTTCGAACATGGCCATATGCAAATCAGTCTGACCCTGTGCCTCATGGGAACAGTCCAGCCCGAACTGCCAAGCCATGTCTTCCCTGGACCGGAAACAAACAAGCTTCCTAGGACCGGTTTCTGGCATTTCAGCCGTCTTCAGCCAGGCTTGCTTGAATCCAGTGGCAAAGTGAGCAAGGGACTCACGTCTGAGCATACCCTGCCAACTTATGGCGAACAAAGCAGTACAAAAACTGTTACAGTCCTTACTCATTTGAGGCCAATGAAAGTGAGGGACAATTCTGTCCCAGGTCTTGTTTTGGCCTAGGTGTCCTGCTAAGGGAATATCATGGGCTAGTGTGAGTAGGAAACCCCTAAACTTCTGATGTATGACCAACCTCCTGGCTGCACCAGGCTTGGGTTCTCGACCCTCAGAGTAAAGGAGTCCATCATCCCAATATATTTTATGGGTTCCACCAGCATTCCCAGCAGCCTCAGCAGCAGCCTGCTGTCTGAGGGGTTCAAGAGTGGGGCAGCTCTGCTGCTCCAGGCTCAAGTCTGCCCTAGAAGGTCCCCTTGTCCCCAAGAACTCAACCTGATCAGGTTCAAGTTCATCTGAGACAGTTCCTTCTTCAGGTGTCAGATCCTCTTCTGCTATAAGAGTCTCTTCAGACTGATCCTGGGGGGAAGGCACTGCCTTACCCCTGCTACTCCTCCTCTTGGTGGGTCCTTGGCCCATTTTTCCAGGATCCAAGGCCTGTTCAGTTTCTGTCAGCTTTGCTTTTGACCATGTTAGGGCAAACACTTCTGCAGGGATACCCAGCATCGCTGCATGGGTAGTTAGCTCCACCTCAGCCCATGCTGAGGTCTCCAAATCATTCCCTAGCAAACATTCAACTGGTAGGTCTGCACTCACCACAACCTCTTTAGGCCAGTTACCCCTCCCCAAGAGAAGTTAACAACTGCCAGAGCATGGTTAGTAGTGACATTGCTTGCATTGGTCACTTGGTAAGTTTCCCCAAGTATGATCTGGCTAGGGTCCACAAGGTCCTTAGTCACCATGGTGACACTAGCCCCTGTGTCCCTGTAAGCTAGAGACTCACTTCCATTTATTCTAGGCTGTTGTTTGTATTTGCCCAGACCACTGGGACTCACAAATAGGGACAGGTCCCCATCACAAACTAACACAGCCTGAGTAGGCATTCTGACTAGGCCAGAGTCCTCTCCAGATCCCAGGGTTAACCCTACTAATCCCTTGTTCTGTGTACCACCACCTATAGCTGGACTAGGGGGAACAGATGCCTTAGGGGCAGGTGTAGTGGTACTTGTAGAGTCTTTGGCCTTGTTACAGTCTGAAGTCCAATGGGTTTTCTGCTTACAGTTCTTACACCATGGCTTCCTTGGCTGTTTACCTTTGTTTGATTGGGAATTATCAGATGCTGCTTTTTGGGAGCCTGTTGAAGACTGCTGGTCTTTTCCATTTTCCCCACCCTTCCCAGAGTTTTTGGCATCTTCCTTTTTAGTTGCACCCCCCAAGGGCTGGACCTTTTGCTTGATCCATTTGTCTGCCTTCTTTCCCAATTCTTGGGGAGAGGTCAGATCTGAGTCCACCAGGTGCTAATGCAATAGCTGATAATGACAATTATTAAGGATCTGCTCCCTCATGATGAGATTGTATAATCCTTGGTAATCATTTATTTTACTGCCAGTTAACCAACCTTCCAGTGCCTTGGTAGCACAATCTACAAAGTCTACCCAATCTTGATTCTGTGCTTTCTGGGTATCTCTGAACTTTAACCTGTATTGATCAGTGGTTAGACCAAACCCATCTATTAAAGCATCTCTCGAGATATAATAATCATCTGCATCCTCTTCCCTAACAGAGAGGAGCTTGTCTCTTCCTTTGTCAGCAAAGGAGAGCCATAAGATTGCTGCCCACTGCTCTACTGGGACCCTTTGAACTTTACAGGCCCTTTCAAGTGCAGTGATCCATTTATGGATGTCATCCCCTGACTGATAGGGGGGCACAATCTTATGCAGGTTCCTATTGTCAGGAGCTTTCTCTCTAACTCTAGGGGTATTAATACTGCCACCAGGGTCTCTAGACCCCACTTTCTTGAAGCTTTCTGAAGCTCCAGGGACTCCCTGTCTAATGCTAACTGTTCTCTCCTGAGCTGATGCTTGGCTTGCTCAAACTGGATCAGTCTGCATTTCCTCTCTTGGGAGGATTCTCTTCTCTGAGAAGAGGCAGAGGTCCTTTTGGATCTCCCAGAATGGTTAGACCCCTCTGAGGGGGATCTGTTCCTCCTGTTTGGATCCACCACTCTCCCATTAGGGATGGAGGGAGTGCCTCTTGGGCAATCACCTCCATGTTGTGAGTGGTCTGGTTCATCCAGGTCAAGTTCATTTTCCTCTTCCTGGTCCTCATCAGAGTCCACTCTCTGAGTGTTCTCTTCTGTGGGATGCCCACCCAACCTGTCTACCCCCTCAGACACTAGAGTCTGCTTGAAGTCTGCAATGAACAGGATTTCCCTGAGACGTTGAGTGTTGGCACCTTTGGTTGTCTTCAGTTGTCTAGTAGTGCACATCTCCCTAAGCTCAGCAAAAGAGAGATCATCATACTTGTCGACTGGGACCCTCTGTGGTCCTTCCAGGGCCTTATGGGCACCTGATCCTAAAGACATTTCTAGTGTAGTGGTACTGGTGTATCTACCTACACTAGGTGTGGCCTACTGAACCCTTTCTTGAGTTGTAGTCAAGGTGTGCTAACCCTCTACACACAACTCCTAAGTTCAGTAGAACTTATTGTATTCTAAGCTTAAATTTATATGTACCTTTAGTACCAAGTGGCTTTCACTTTAGAAATTCAATTTGTTATCTGGTAAAACAATGGCAAGCTTGAATCCAACCGCTGAACACCAATGTGAGAAGTTGGCCTGGCATATGCTGTCCTCTAGTTATAGGGGACACCTTGCACCAGTCCAATTCGACTCTTAAGGTGATAGGTTAAAAGACAACCTTTAAAGAAGGCTATCCTAGTGGTAGCTGTGGAGAGCAGCCTTCAGGCTAAGTCTTGAAGGAGTGTTAAGCTTATTGTTTTACCATAGATAACCTCTTGAATGACTAAATGAAAGAGTAGTCCACACAGGTATATATATAAAATATATGTATTTATTCTAAGACTAATACCACTAGTCTCTTTATGAGGCTGGAGGTAAAGATACAATTCAAACAAGCATTGATAGTTACAATAAATAGCACTAGAATCCTAGGGCCCCAGGGGGGGACCAACCCATATATTAAAAAAGTGGTATAAGAACCACGACAATTCTACAGACAATGCCTAGGGCATTTAGGGTCGCTGACCCCTTGAGAAACCACCCAAGGTAGTGAGGAAGGGGACCCACGGGAGACGCGTGCAGTGGTATAAGCTACTGTCGGGATCTCTATTAAACCCTATGGAGAATGTCGCGGTTGAAATTTACAAGAATAGAAACACTTCTAGCAGGAGTTCAAGTTCAGGAGTTTAAAGTTAAGCTCTTGGAGGGCCCACACCCACGAGAGTACCGAGGTACCCATGTTACCTGCCCCAGGGAAGCCGGGTGCATAGGTCGTTTTCGATGTCGGGTCGATGTCAGATTTTCAATGGGAAAACAGGAAGAACTGCTGCCAGCAAGAAGCGTTGTCGATGTTGTGAAGATTGAAGATGTACATCTCGAAGACAAAGACCTGAAAGGAGAGGGGACAGAGTCTGGGTCACGGCACAGTGAGCAGGGGGCTCAGGAGAAAGAGCCCTTCAATGTCGGGTGCTTCCAGGTGGAAGATGAGTAGCTTGGATCAGCAGCGATGGGCTCCGGGAGGCTTCAAAGAAGGCCAGCTTTGGGAGGGCAACTGTCCCACAAAGGATGAGGGTCGCTGCGATGTTAGCGTCCGGATTGGATCTACTAAGCCTTGGCAACCGCAACCCACACAAGAATAACAAAACAGCTACTGGTGCAGACCCACAAGGTCTGAGCAAGGTCTCCAGCAAGGAGACTAAAGAGCAGGCCTGGAGCAACCAGGGGAACTCTTGGAAGTGAAGATTGACCTCCGCTAGGGCCCCACCAGTTGAGAGACAAAGGACCGCGGGAGGCAGCAATTTGGCGTGCGTAAAGATGCGCCCACGGGTCGCCGGAGCGGGTTAGGGCATCGAACTTTGCCACAGATGATGCTGAGAGGTTGGCTCAATAATGGGCCAAAGCACAACTTTCCCACTTGTCAGGGTCGTGTGCTGTGCAAGAGGTGGTCGGGGTCCTGGGGTATTGGGGATCTCGGCACCCATGGGGTTCACGGTGCTCAGACTTGCTGTGCACACTCACTGGGATGCTTGTAAACCCACCTCAAGGTAGATAGGAGTTGTCGATGTCCGTAGGAGCAGCGATGTTCCAACTGGGTCACTTGCTGTGTTTCAGGTGCCTGCCAAGCAGAGGGGTAACTCCTTTACCCCAAGGGAGATTTCTTAATTCAGCTGTGTGGCAGCAAGTTGAAGTTCAAGTCTGTGAAGTCCAAGAATAATCTGAGGCTCTGGGGACCCTGCACCCACCTTTATCCAGAGGTATAGGGGGGTGGCTAAATCAGAGCCCACCAATGAGAGTTCAGGCGGGAAAGGGTGGCTACACCCTCTCTCCTTTGTGTGTTTCCCGCCAGGGCAGGGGACAGGATGCCCCTGAACAGGTTCCAGGCAGTGTATGCAGAATGTAGGCACTGGAGAAGCCTACGAGCAACTCTGAAAGGCATCCTATGGTGCACCCACCCAGTTCCAATCCACATAGTCTGTCTGGGGAGGTGGGAACACCTCCATGTAACAAGATCCCTATTGTCCAGCTGCCGTGGCTGGAGTTCTGCTCAGCAACAGGCAGCCAGAGTCGTGTGGGTGGCGGGTAGCATCCATTATGTATTACGTGTGCACTTTTAAATTGGTGTCTAAATTCTGCCGCTTTTACGATATTGCCCCTCTAGCAGGGGGGAATCATGCCCTCATGCCCATGGCTGGACTGGGGGTATGATTCCTACATGTTTGACACCAAACACGACACGGTTCTGTGCAGCCACTCTCAAGTTATCACGCTATCGCGATTACTTATAATTCGGTTAAGAGTATATGGTATGGCTGCACTACAAACAACCTTGCACTAGTTTTAACGAAGGTTGCAGAGGGGCCCTACTCAGGTAGGGGTTCCCCCTCACACATATCTCAGCACCCTGCCTTGTAGGATTAGCAAGGTCTACTTTAGGGGTGACCTATCAGGATATATGTGTTGTAATTAAGTGGGATACAGGGTACCTATATCCCTGTAAGGGTTGCAAGCACCACCTTACCCAGACTACAGTAGTGGTCTGGTGGTGTCAGTTTGTATGGCTGTCCCAGGGGTGGCACAATAAGTGCTGCAGCCCCTGGTAGGCCTCTGAGGGACCCATGCCCTGGGTACCTAGGGTACCATCTACAAGGGGCTGATAGGGTGTCCTCAGTATCCAATTGGTATGTACCTAGGGTACTCACATCGGTTTAGAGAGGAAGCAGATAGGCTGGGGTCCTGGATAGCAGGTCCACAGCCTGGCTTGAGTCATAAAACAGTCAAAACATCAGCAAAAAGTTGGGGGCAACTATGCAGTCGATGCCACTCTCCTACAATAAGCAACTGTTGTTGTGTGTGACTCTAAATGAGACAAACACTGCCACCATGTGGCAGTTGTCATAAGTGCTGATGTTCACAATTAAGTGGTTGTGCTGAGCATTGGAAACCACTGGCTCAAATCAAGCACTGGCTGTAGCGCAATGAGCAGGTTGTGCATCACATCGCATCGCTGTAGCTTCGTGTTCGCTTCTGCCCTGGATTGTTGCTGCTGTAGCGTGAAATGTAGGTCTTGCGTTGCTGGTTGTCGCAGACAGTTGTTGATGGTGCAAAGAGCAGGTATCACCGGAGCTTCCCGTTGGCGGTTGTTGCGTGTGGTAAAGTTTTCGCATGAACCGCCCGTTCCTTCTCTTGAGGAGTTTCACCTTTTCTTCTTTGGAGGAGCATTGACTTATGGCAGTCAGAGGTCCAGGACATGAGGGGCACCTCTGGGGGATCAGGAATCACTCCAGCAAAGGGCAGTAATGTCTCAGGCAGGTCCAAATGCAGGTCCAGGCAGGACCAGTTGAAACAAGTCAGCTGGGCAGTTGCAGAAAGTCCACTGAAGAATGTTGTTTTCACAGATGAGGTCAGCCAACTGACACTTTAAGTCACTCTGGGTAGACCGTGAAGAAGACAAGCAAACTACTCTTCCTTCTCAAGCAGCAGGGCAGTCCTTCTTATGTTACTTCTACAGGTCCAGGAGTGTTCTGATGGGTGGCTCTGGATGTCCAATATTTATACTTGAGCCAGACTTTGTGTGGGGCAGTTCCCTTTCCTACCAACACACCAGGTTCTGAAAAGTTCTATACCTTCCCCTGTCAAGGCTCCAAAGTGTCTGGGGGTGACAAAGGGCAAGACAGCATGGTGTCAGGTTTTTGTGTGTCGGTAGAAGGCAAAGCCCTTTGAAGTGTAAGTGGGGCTGGTAAAGCCCCCTACTCAGTCATCGTGCCAGTGTTAGCCACACCTAATTCCCCTTTGTGTTACAGTCTGGAAACAATAAACAAACTTCAACAGCTGGGCCATTCACAGTCATGTGACCCAGGACACTGGCAGAAGGTGCATGTGGTTGGGACAAGAAAATGCCAACTTTCTAAAAGTGTAATTTGCAGAATTTTAACTTAAAACCAACTTCACCATTAAAGAGTATTTCAAAATACAATTGGTTTGAGTATAAACAGCAGATCTCTATCTGCTCTCTAACCAAAGTTAGCAGTTATTAAACATAATGTAATCTAGTGTTGGTCAATGGGAGAGATAGGCCGTACTGCATTAAAAAACGTATTAAGGAGTTTTTCAGTACCAGTGCATGGAAAACTTAAGTACACATATCATTCTTTTTAATACAGTTCACCCTGTCCTACAAGCCTTTAGGGCCTACCTTAGGGCAGGGGCTTAACACCGGCCCCCGCAGCCCCTGTGTTGCAGGGGTGCCCCGCACCCCAGGGAGCCCCTCAGCGCAGAGCCATTAAGCACTAGTAGACATCTGTGAACGTCTGGGATTTTTTGTTAGGTAATTAATTATTAGGTAGTAAGGTCACCTAATTTACGTTACAATATGCATAAACTGAGCTCGCTCTAGATTAAGAGTTCATAACGTTACAATCAGTGGCGGCTGGTGACATTTGAAAGTGGTGCGACGTAAAAACTGCATTGTGGCGAGTGAGCGTAGTGAGCGAGCCAGAACAACCTACGAGGGTTCACTAAGCCTGCATTCACCCATCCACATAACTCAAACTCACCCTGGACTCACACAGGCACACTGCTCAACCTGCACGCACGCAGACATCACTCACCCTTCGCTGCACTGTACTCAAAGATGCACACTGTTTCATCAGAGAACTATATACCGAAAAACAAATGAGTGTGAAAGCTAATGAACACTTTACAAGTAGCTGCTGGTTGCTTTCTGGACATATGTGAATTCATTCATAGCATCGAAAACAACCTCCTCACAAAAATGAAAATCTAGTTAACATAGAGTCTGAAGGCCTGTACGTGGCCCAATGGCATCCCCAGGCATCACCACGATGAGAGAGAGTCCGACAACGCACATGCTCATAGCCAATGTATATTAAAAGGGGCCAATGTTACCAGACTAGCTCCACCACAGTTCCCTTTCTGGCAGTGATGTCCAATGTTGGTCCATGAAGGTTGGGTTCATATCAGATTTTATTAAATACACATATGACAATCATGCATAAAGTTATCTAAACTGTATCATTTACATATTCTTTGGTTATCCTGAAATTATGGCTAAATTCTTGTGAAGAGAAACTCAGGACATCCCTGCTTCATACGATCCAAAATGACATTATATGACATGGCCACAAAACCGCAAATATTTCCAAACATTCCACATTTCAAGCTGTGCGAGAATGCAATAATAAATCCTTCTCATAAGCAGTATTCTCAATGATTTTTTACACCATTCCGGAAAGTAATAATCGAGTTTCCTCACATCCAGAATTAAAATATAAACAGCACAAACCTACCCTCAGAGTCGGGGTGCCGGGACTAAGCCGAGGGCAGCGGGGACAAAGGCAGGGGGTGAAGAGGAGAGCCAGGGTCACTTATCTCATCAGCCACCCTCCGATGGGGACAGGAAACAGGCGGCTCCGAGCCGGGCACGGGGCCAGGGCTGAGCACGGCCATCTTCCTGCCGCCACAGGCACAGGTGACACCCGAGGCCAGCGCCGGATGGAAAGACGAGTCCTGGCTTTCCATTGGCGGGCTGGCCAAGGCTCTGTCACTGGACATAAACACAGCGGGATGATGTGGTTTTCTTTTTTCTCACATGAGATGTTGGATGAAAAATGCCAGACTGACAGTGTGATGGGAAAAGGCTTGGCTAACAAAATCCTCTGTTTATCCTTGGACGTCAGCAGGCATCATCTGTCGCGGGTCACCTATTTCCTGACAGCACCGCTGTGTGATCTGGGACCAGTTGACTCCAGGTTACCAAGGTGCTTTGGTGCCAGAGATTAGCCTAATGTATGCTGGGACTTGTAGTCCTGGTTCATTAACATACCTCAAAACAATGATTTGTAAATGAAAACACAGGGTTGGTGCATTGGAGCTCTTACATGGAGGCATCTGGTTAACTTACTTGTAATTTTATAAGTCAAAGCATGCAAAGTGCCAAGGGCTAAAAAGCCTGAGTGTCTGAAAGTGCCACTTGTCTTTAAAAAATCTGCGTGCCCCACTACCCAGGGCCCGATCTCCATGTGCTGAGAGGATGGTTTAAAAAAAAATGATATAGTGTGAACTCGACCCGAAGGTATTGGAGGCGTTACATGAGCACCAGTCACATTGCACAAGGCCACATTCATTTATTAGGCACAAGGAGATTAAGTGATTTGCCCAGAATCACAGGATGTTGAATCGACGCCGAGACTGGAACCTGCTTCTCCGGTCATACAGTAGGGAGCTCTAGCAGTTAAGGCACATCCTCTCTGTAGGAAGGAGACGGAGTTTCCTCCTCGTGCCCATTCATTCTTGGGCCTCTTATTATGGGGATCACGTTTATGTAAAAAGACTCATGGCCATGGGAAGAGACTCCAAATCTGCTAGTGCAGGGGAGACTCTCCCACCCTGCCATCTCTCTCACACTTTGCTTGGCACTCTGATAAGTGCTCTGGGTAAGGGCAGTCCATAGAACAGCTTAGAAGAAATAGGGTCTTTGTATTTTTGGGGGGCACTGCTGCCGGACCAGAAGGAGGCTCAGATGCTGGTAGCGGGGGGAGGCGGTGGCCACACGAGGGTGGTTTGTAATAATAAACCTCGGCCCGGCTGCCGCACCAGATCACACACAGATGGGGCTGGATTTTGGTGTGTGTATTTTATCAATATTGGGGCGTGGGAGGAGGGGGCGATTTCTCCCTGCGGGGGCGGGGGGGGGGGGGGTGTTTTTATTGGCTCGGCCCTGGCACTGGAGGGAATTCTTGGCGTGTGTGCATGTACGGGAGAGGTTATGCTGAGATCTCATAGCAGCAGAATCTGGTGTCAATTACTGGCATGAAAGAATTCTGTAAGATAAATGGCAGGGCCTGTGTTTCCTGCACTATTATTCCAGGGGCCGACAGCTCATCACCCCGACCATGTCATTTTAGTTTTCCTGAGGCCGGGCAGGAATTTTGTGGAGCAAGGAAAGAAGTCCGATCATTTTTCTGTTCAAGACGCAGACCCCCCCTCTTTCAACTCCCTTGCCCAGGACTCTGCAGGCCTTGGGTTTCAGCAGCCCCTGTGTTTGTGGTCACACAGATTCTGCAATACGAACTCTGTTGTTTTTCTTGTTCACGCTGGCCTTTGCATGGCTGATTTAAAGTTATAGGTTTGCTATTTTACGGTATGGAAGATTTAAAGTGCACTTGCACTGCACCCAGATGCATGAGTGCAGTCGCGGCTTGTGTCGTGTGTGGGGGTGGGGCGCGCGGGGGGGGGGGTTTAAAATAAAATCCTACCTGTCCTGAGCAGGTCCGGGTCCACCGTCCGCGCCGCCTCTGGTCCGTTACTTCTGGCGCCTACTCACTGGAACATCCCATCAGTGCTGCTGGCATTGCAAGACCCCTCTCAGCCAATCCTGGTGCTGGAGCAGCCCATCACTGCTGGCAAGACCCCTCTCAGCCAATCCTGGTGCTGGAGCAGCACCAGGATTGGCTTAGAGCAGGCTTACGCTCCGCTCGCCTACCCATTAGGAGACCGAGGTTTGAGCCTTGGCTCAACCCTCGCTCTCCTAATGGGCATTGCGCCAGCCTTTGGAAACACTAGTGCGCATGACTGGGCACGGTGCAAAAATCGCCCTCCGTCCCCACTCATGCGCACTTGTGTGCTGCTGGCTGCCTGTCAGTCAACATGACGCCAGACCGCCCACCCCCTTCAGACTCTGAAGGGGGTGGGCGGTCCAACGTCATACTGACTGATAGTTCTCACTCAGCGTCTCTGAACTTAAGTAAACTGAGAGTTTACTTAAGTTCAGAGACGCCGAGGGAGCTGCGGGCACGGGGCGCGGGCGGGGGGGCAACACCCCAACGCCCCCAATGGACGGACCGCCACTGGTTACAATACGTATAAACTGAGCTCGCTCTAGATTAAGAGGTCATAACGTTACAATACGCATAAACTGAGCTCGCTCTAGATTAAGAGTTCATAAATTAAATGGTTAATCATGGTAATGGGCTGGCCGCGCAGATGTCTCTGCTTCTGCGCCGTCTTCCTCTTCACCCTTAGGGTGGGGCTAATGATCAATTGTCATGCGCATCGCTACTTCTGCAACTAAAAGTGTGCGTGACTGGTGGAAAGGCGAGGAGGCATCCCAGAGACGACTGTGAGGCACCATGCGGTCGACGGCCATAATTTAATTATTTCCAGCCCGCAGATGAGTCTGAGACTGTCCGTCCAGTCAGGGTGGAATGGGATTAGGGTGACCAACCGTCCGTAAATTTCATGGACTGCCCGTTATTTGGGCCCCTTGTTCTTGAGCATTTCTTTCACGGACACCTTTTGTCTGTAATGTTGGGGGTGGCAGCAAGCTGAGCTGTTCCCCTGTGACAATCGGAGCCAGCTCATACTTCTCTGGGGCTGAGGCAGCCCCTCCCCGACTTCGCTCAGTCTTTGTACAGGCCCACTGTCATTCTGATGTGACTGATTATCACCTAAAGAATGACAAGGGGCCAAAGGCCTCGAGAAGCACCTAGGGTCAGATACGTTTTCTTGGCCCTTTATAACTTTGAGCTGTGATTGGCAGACCAGCACATGACAGAATAACAGACAAATAAATAAAGCAAGAATAACGGTGATGCAGCTGTGTGTGTGTGGGCAGGTTGAGGGTGGGGGCGGGAGGCAGAGAGTGCCGAAGTACCCAAAAGCGGCAACAGAAACAGAAATTATGATAATGGTAAATCAAAAAGAAGCAAAAACCAAAGGAAATGATGGACGGAGTGTTGAACATTGCAAGCACTCACCCCCAGTCAACTGATCTGGGTTTAATCCATCACCATTCTTTAGCCCACTCTGCCACCCCAGTTCAGACATGGCCATATGCAAATCAGTCTGACCCTGTGCCTCATGGGAACAGTCCAGCCCGAACTGCCAAGCCATGTCTTCAAAAAGAAGCACAGGGCAAATGGAGTTTGAAAGCGAGGGAAAAAAAGCAAATAATGAAAGAAAGCTGAAAAGATAGTGAAAGATGTAGACAACGGAAGGAAGGACAAGAGGATGATCAATTGGAAAAAAGGAACACAAAATGAATGTTAATGCGGAATACGGTGTGCTTTGAATACTGACCTGTCCGCTGCTGCTGCCATTACGCTGCACCTAACCATCGGAATCAGAGGAGGGTGGGACTGCGAGGACCAGCTCCCTCAGCGCCTGGAGTCACATCGGCGCAGCTGGGTCCTCTTCCCTGGCCCTCCCCCTTGACCTGTGCAGCAACTCACGGCCCCCGCTTCGCGGGCGCCGCTCGGGGATTTAAACTCGTGGCTTCAGAAGAACTTTGTGTGCTTTGAATACTGACCTGTCCGCTGCTGCTGCCATTACGCTGCACCTAACCATCGGAATCAGAGGAGGGTGGGACTGCGAGGACCAGCTCCCTCAGCGCCTGGAGTCACATCGGCGCAGCTGGGTCCTCTTCCCTGGCCCCTCCCCCCTGTTGCACCTAATTGGATACATACCATCCACTCACGCCGCGCTAGCGGAACGCGCGCGGAACGAAGCCCGGCGCGAAGCCCGGGCCAAGGGCGGGCCCGTTTGAGCCCGTCCGTGACCGATCGAGGCCGGGCCGGGCCCACCCCCTAACATCTGAGGAAGAAGATCTGAAAGGTGAGACCGTGCTTGCTGGGGTCCCTTGATTTGTATAACCAGTTGGCCTTGTTGCAGATTCTTGCTCAGCATACAATGAACAAGCCTGGAAATAGAGAAGGCGTGCCTTTGGGTTCAACAGGAGGAGCCTTAATGGGAACCCTTGATAACTTTCTCGTACGTGTCCAGTCAGTTCTGGCTAAGGACATAGAGCTAACAGAAAAAAGACTGTCTCTTGATGTTTTATGTGACAAGAGATCATCATTGGGAACCATCGCGAGCTCCAGACCTCCACCGTGTCACACGCACGCCACCCCGACACCTGTGGGGCTAACATCCCCTGCGATGGAAGTGTATAACAGCGTAACTATAGTATCCACTCCCCCCCTACCTGAAACGTTGGGTGTCACGGCGGAAGGGTCAGCTGCAGATATTGCTGTATCACAATCTAAGCCTTTAACAACTATTAAGACCCGCTCCGCAAGTAGCGCCAACGGGGGTTGTGCTAAACAGTATACAGGCCTAACCGGGAAAAACAAGCGCAGAGGCGGCCAACAGTCTATGGCAGCTAAAAAGGCGAATCCCGGTCCTATGGCCAGCTCAGGATCAGATTCTGTTTTATGTCCTCAAACTATTATAAGAGAAGGAAGACAAAATTCCCCGTCACTTGAGGGGGGTACCCCCGTGAACCAGGGAGACAAAGCTTTTTGGAAAAAACTGGACACAATTTTAAAAAACGCATGTGCTCCTATTTATGAAAGACTAGGGTCTATTGAAAGCAGACTTGTGTGCATGGAACTGGCATGGTCTTTGGCGCGGCAACGGGTTGATGGAAGTGGCTTGAATAGCCAACTGGGATGTGTCAATGACCAAACTGGATGCAACAAATCAAATTGCACTAAGAATACCCAAGTTAAAGTGAATGTTGCTGCAAATACCGAAACACAAAGGCCAACAGAACAATGCGACACAGTGGAAGAAGTCAACCACCAAAACGGAAAAATTAATCCAAAATCTAATTCAGCTGATGGTGGAACAAATAGAACTTTATCCACCCTAACAAACAATGTCGAACAGTCCGTGCAGGCACAATCTCTGGCCCAGTCCCCCTCAGATTTGATTGATATACATCTCCCCCCCGAGGCTGCCCCATATGTAGTCGTTCTGACCGGTGTCCCACCTTTGGCAAATGGCATTAGGGAAACATATTGGGCCTTAAAAAACAAATGTATATTTTGGCTCAACACTAAACGGCCACTGCCGGACAATATGCGAGCCGAAATTCTATTCGCCAGGAGGGTAAATTGGGTGGGCAGCAAACCTAAGACAACTAAGGGCGACTGTGTCATTATCAATTTTAGGGATAAACACTGTGTTGATTATATTTGTGGATGGTCCCAGATCGTTGATATTTCATCCCCAGTTAGAACAGTGCCACTATCTTACTTTTACGCTCCATCATCCCAACCTTTGTTAAGGTCATTTGGAAGGAAAGATATGCGCATGGGTCAATCAATGGGGGACATTAGGTCCTTTAATCGATATGATGTGTTGTCTGGTCTGTCTGATTGTGATTGACAGAAGTGTAACAGTGGTTGCTCTGGTCTTGTAAAGGAGAATGTGGCCCCTGAGATAGCCCATGGAAATAAAATGGTTGAGATGTTGAGAATGGTGGACCCTAGAGCTGACAGCGATTTAAATATGATTGCTACAATAAGTGATATTACTAGAGATGTAGAGCAAGTCCCATGCCTTGTGTCTGGACAGGACATACCAGCTGTAATGCCATCTGTTACGAATATAGGTCAATCTAAAGGAACTCTTGGTGCTGCAGGATGTACAACATTTTTATCCTGGAATGTGGCTGGCATAGGATCCAAATTAGCGTCACCTTTATGGACTGATTTCATCGATGACCATGACATCTGCCTCTTCCAGGAGACATGGTCGGTAGAGCCAGTGTTCAGGATAGGTTATTTGAACTTCTATGTCCCTGCAGTCAAAAGGCCAAAGGGCCGTCCAGTAGGAGGCTTGGTCATATGGATTAAACAATCTCTAAAGTGCAAAACACATCCTTTCCAAAACCAGCATAACGATATCCTAGGCATAAGAGTAAATTTTCCATCAAACTCGTGCATAGACATTTATAATGTGTATGCTAGAGGATTGCCGGGGGGTAAAAAGTCGGAGGTGGTAACTACACTTAACTTTCTTGTTGAATCAAGATCTACTAATATATTCCCACTAGTAGCAGGTGACTTCAATACGACCTTCGAACCGTTGGGTCACCATGACTTGCATTTATCGGAAGAGGAGGATATAAGATGGGGTATCCCGCAGCTCGAGACTAAAATAGTAAGTAAATGGACTGAGGCTGCCCTATACCTAAAGGGGTTCTGCCTGACCAACCAACTGAGGGCGGCAAATGGCAGGACACCCTCTGACAGAACGAGGTGTAAAACCTTTGATAATGGTGTTAGGTCTAGCACTATAGACTATATCTTGGTCCATCTTGGGATGTGGTATGGTCTCGAGGATATGATGGTAAAACCTCGAATTGAAAGTGACCATAACCCACTAGTAGCCTACTTTAGATCAGGCATGGGAGAAAGTATGGTAAATGTAAGTGTTATGGAAGGTATGCCTGTTCGGCTTACAAATGACGAACGTCACCTGAAGTGGGAAAAAGTTGTACAGCAACCCGATCTTGTCGACAAAATAAAAAGTAGTTTGGATGAGGTGTTGTCACTAATAGGGACGGATTGTAATATTAGCCAATCTGATATAACTGTAGAGAATATATACACTACGTTTTTTGCCAAACTTAAAAACTATTTCTGCGAAAAAACTTTAGCAAAACGGTCCTACAAAAAAAGACAAGAGAATTGGTTTAATACTAATTGTCAGCAAGCACGGAAAGAACTAGGAACTGCGTTCAAATCTAAAGATTTGAGCAAAATAAAGCAGGCACGGAGTAACTATAAGAGGGTACTATGGAATGCCAGAAAGGAGTGGGAGGAGAGTGAATGGCAAGACCTTAAGATCGCGTGTAGCGGAAAGAATCAAAAGAAGTTCTGGGACATTTTTAAGTGGAAAAGGGGGGAAGTTATAGAAAGCCCACATAATTCTGTTCCCCAGGACGCTTGGATAAAGTTTTTTAAAAGCCAGTATGCCAAGGATACTGACGATAGTCAGTTTGTATATGAACCCATTTTTTATAGCGAATCACCTTTTAGTGTTAAAGAGGTTGACAGAGCTCTCGATACTGTAAATTTAGGCCGGGCTCCAGGTATGGACCTAATCCCTGTAGACGTGTTTGTATATGATAGACAGAGATGGCGCCTTTATATTGCCTACCTGGCCAATGCCATCGCTCAGGGTATGGCAATACCACAATCTTGGAAATGCGCTGAAATAGTCCCTATATATAAAAAAGGGGACAAGTCTTTGGCTAGCAACTACAGGCCTATTAGCTTAATAGACGCCATACAAAAAATTATTGGACGGCTGGTGTTGGGGAAAATCCAGTCCTGGATGGAGGATGCAAATATCCTGAGTCCTCTACAGGCTGGTTTTCGCCCCAAGACCAGTACTATCGATCAGGTTTTTAGATTTCTAATGCTGTATTGGAGGACAGTGGTTTTAGATAAAGGTGTCTTGTATGCAGTATTTGTCGACCTGCGGGCGGCATTTGATTTGGTCCCGCGTGGCAAACTGTGGCAAGTACTCAAGGAGCTGGGTATGGCGCCGGAGTTGCTGGCACTTGTTGTCCGCTTACATGAGGACAATTTTGCTCGGGTACGCTGGGGTAAACCCGGAGAGGATACCGAACCTTTCCCCGTTGGGAGGGGTGTGCGGCAGGGTTGTGTCTTGGCACCTACCCTGTTCTCACTCTTCGTCAACGGGGTGGCAGAGTTCCTCTCCAGGGTCCCCACGGATGCCCCAGCTCTGGCTGGGGCTCGTGTCCCGGTCCTCATGTTTGCGGATGACACTTTGTTGGTTTCGAAAACTCCGATTGGCCTCCAGCTAACCTTGTGGCGCTTCGAAGAGTTTTGTCTATCGCGTGGACTGGAAATCAATGTCGCAAAGACCAAGTTCATGGTGCTCAACGGTCCTAGACCCAATAAAATGTATAGACCATTCAAAGGTGCAATCCTTATGAATGGATCCCCACTAGAACAGGTCGATGCATTTACATATTTGGAAGTAACATTGCAGAAAAATATGCATTGGAATAACCATATAGAACTCTCGATACTAAAACACCAACAACAGTCTGGTATTCTAATGAAACGGTTTAAAGCCTCGCAGTCACAGCCAATGGAGCCATTTTTAGAGATATATACGATGAAGATCCGCAGTTCGGCTCTATACAGGTCTGAGCTGTGGGGGTATGGCAAAAACCCACAGCGTTTGAATACCATGGAAAAGGAGTATATTCGGAAAGCTGTTGGTGTTCCCCAGAGCACCCCCTTGTTACCCCTTTTTCGCGATCTTGGTTTAAAATCCTTGCAGGACGTAGCTTATCTGCGTCCTTTGCTATATTGGCGCAGGGTATGGACAACCGATGAGCTTAGCCATTATGCAATGGGACTAAAGGAAATCATAGAAAAAGATTCCTCTCATAGGATCGAATGGTTGAAATCTCTAAAATCATTCTTATATCGTATGGGACTGAGAGATCTTTGGGATGACCCCTCTAATGCAGACTTCCCTTCAAAAGACTTTTTGAAAAATAGCTATTGGGAGATGATTGGCTTAGAATCATATATCAAGGGGTGCTCATCTACTTTAACTGGCAGATTTCTGGAATTCAAACCCGACACCAGACTGGAATTGTATTGGGGCCTAATAGAAGTTCCTTCTGATCGCAAATTTTTTTTCCAGTTCAGGATAGGCTCACTTCCGGTGCGATCATTTACATCTCATTGGGTAGTGGGGTCAGAAAGCAGATGCCCAAAATGTTTAGACAAGCACGAATCTATGAGCCATTTTGTCCTCTTTTGTCCGCTCTATACCGTTCCACGTAAGAAATGGGTATTACCTGTTTGCCGATTGTTGGGAACCCGAAGATACGAGGTAGCCATGAGAATTTTGTCAACTGATCCAAGCCCGACAATCTCTATTGCAATGGCAAAATACATTAAGTGGGCGTGGGCCATTCGGTCTAAATTGATCAAATGTCAAAGTAATTTTTAGTGGAAATTGACCGGATTGCTATATTTATAGGTTGGTTCGTTAATGTACCCATGCATACTGTTATTTTATCATATGCTTTTTTATATTGCGATTTTTTAATGTAAAAATGTGTTGAAATTTTGTGTATATTGTTTTTGTCACTTTTACGACTTAATTGTTGAATAAAGTATTGAATTGAATTGGAAATATGAAAATAAAATGATATATGAATTTAAAGAATAGAGAGAGAATGAGAGACAAAATGAAAGTATGCACAGACAGAAAGATATAAAGAAAAATAAATGGTGGATGTAAAGAAGAAAGTAGGGAACAAAGGTGGATAGAAAGGAGGACATAAGGAAAGAAAGAAAAGAAAAGATGTAAAGAATAAAAGACAAACGTCAATATGGGTAAATGCAGTTTTTGACCAAGTTTCTTTCCTGCTGTAAAAAGCCTAAATTTGCATTATTTTTGCAAATTTTCATCCGGGGAGCAATTTTCACAGACTTCAAAAGGAAAGACCAGGATAGCTCACTTTGGTCCTTTATTTAGTGCCATATAAAGTGGTGGCGTATTTTTTTTTTATGGCTACTCCCTTGCAATGGGCCCTTGTGTAGTTACAGCATGTGGCTTTCCTTCCCCTGCATAGGCCTAGGGCACAGCATGCTGCTTTTGTGGAGGAGCCATGCTGGAGGACTAAGCTACATTTTAAAATATCCAACACGATGAAAGGCAAAGACTTCTGAGTGCTTTGCATGCCTACAATTTTCGAGCCAAATCAAAAATGTCTATTTAACTCCTGTGATTAATGTATCTCTTGGAAAGATCTGAGTTTTCACCAATCCCGGTTTATCATAAAGAAGCATAGAGGCATAATGCACCTCTTGTAAAGCACAAAGTGTAACATGCAGAGCAAAGTATTCATTTGTATAATAATTGTAAAGACAACCCCAACAACTATGTTATGTGTTACATACTCAGTTTGTATTTCGGGGTGACTGGAATTATGCAATTGTGCGGCTTCAAAAGTTTTCGCATTATTATGGATTTGTCGCATGTGCCACATAATCCATCATTAGCTGAGTATATTTGAAGATTCTAATTTAAAAACAGTTTCTACCTCAAATGGTTAAAACATAACTAAAAAGGCAGTGACGTGTTGCAAAGGCCCTTTGTAAAGGTTGACTGGTCACCTTCCTTTGCATATTGCTTTATTTGGGTGTTACATTGGTTCTAATTAGGTGTAACCTATGACCAGAATGTGTTAAAATGTGCAAAAATTAGATAATAATATGGCAATACTATGATAAAATTTACAGCATTACGATGCATAAATTCCTTTTTCTTGCCAAATAATTTAGTCAACCGCGCAGCATGATTTGGCCCTCCCTGCTGCATAATTCCAGTGACCCTGCATATAGTGCCTACCAGTATGGATGCCATGTGACCCCTACACCTTG
The DNA here is from genome assembly GCF_964204655.1 of Triturus cristatus. Classification (NCBI taxonomy): domain Eukaryota; kingdom Metazoa; phylum Chordata; class Amphibia; order Caudata; family Salamandridae; genus Triturus; species Triturus cristatus. The sequence continues at coordinate 1,753,804,032 of NC_140590.1, read as the reverse complement.
TAGCCCTCCTTGTCTTAAGTAACATTTCCTATATATAGATTTACATACTTATGAGTCATTGTCTTTGAACAATAAGTGTGTGGGCTAAAGTGCTCAACACCCTACATTGGACTGAGCAGCACTGTCAAATAAATGACATGCACATGAGCGAGGGTCTATATAGAGATGAGGGGCACCATGGGAGGTTGATAGTGAGGGAATCTGTGCAGAGGGAGGTCTTTGGTGAAGGGGTGTAAAGAAGGCTGAAGGCCTCTGCATCCCCTGCAGAGCGGGTGGGACAACACTTCAAAGGAACCCCAAACTGGAAATAAAATGACATATGAAATACCACAAAAAGACCTGCACAGTTGCTAAAAGCTGTGCACATACCAAAAGGGTGAGGTGCACAATTGTCTCAACTTAATAGAAACTTATTTTGATGTGTACTTGTTGTTGTTGGTTGTGTAACAACCTCCTCTGATGTGTATGAAAACGTACCTTTTGTCCCAAGTTTGTGTCCTGAATTTTGACCTTCTGTCCTGAATTTCTGTCTGTATTTTAACCCTTTGCCCTGAATTTTTACACTCACTGTCGCGAATTTGCACATATGCCAGTTGGTCACCCTAAATGGGATGCATCATGGACCCGGGGCCGGGATTAAAAGCAAAAAGGTATAGTATAGGCCCGGTGCCCGGATCTGTGCAGCGGAGTGCGGAGACCGTGAAGATTGCTCCAGTTTTTGAGAGCGGAACGAGGTGGCTGATGGTTGCGACTTGAGCACCGTCGCGGGCCGTCACCGAGGCGGGCTGCAAAATCCAAAATTTTAATCATGATGAGTGTCACCGTGACAATCATCATGGTTAAAATTTTGAATTTATTGCAGCCATGCGATGGTGCGCGCAGCGCAACTGCATCATGGGGCAGGGGCCCCCAGCAATACAACCGGCCCCTGTCACAAAACCGGCCCCCACCCCCTCCAGCCTACCGGGGGATTGCCCGGTGCCCGGACATACCAGTCCGGCCCTGCACATCATCAAACCCATCATTTGCCTGGGCAGCTAAGCTAAATGTGATTTAGGTGAGCTCTTGGAGGTCCGGGACATTTGTGTTCAAGTGCGAGACCCTGCTCATCCAGGTACTGAACAGTGTAAGCAAAAGTAACCCTCTGTTGCCTCATTCGATTCACTACCATCAGCAAGGGCGCCAAATACCCTCACCCAAGACGCTATCTGACCAAAGGCTGGCTCTTCCTGTAGGCACATCAAAGGGAGCGCTTTTGCGCGCTAAAGGCCTGAAGGTGACTGTAGGAAACACGCCAGTACCCCTCCCAACACAGCTATGCAAGAGTCAAGATGGCTACTATAGGAAGTGCACAAAACCTCTGAACCATATTGCAGATCCAATACCGGCTGCACAGCCTTATATCCAATGAGTCCAATCAATTAAACATTTTCCTTATTCTTCATGTACTCTTTTAAATAATCCATAATTTTTCTCTGCCATATTCTTCACGTTATCTTCAATTCATTTTACTCATTGTTAATTCCATAAGAAATAGATCACCCACACACAGGAGGCAAGATGATGTCCAGATGTCACGTATTTTATTGAGTTACCCAATGCATTTCGGGACGTATCCCTTCGTCAGGGGCATCTACAATACATAAATTAATGCGTATTTACATGGTCATAACAACTACTGTGATACACTTCATCAATCAAAATATTCATAATACTCGTAATTCATGCTCTGTATGTCAATAAACCAACTGAAATTCCTCCTATTAATATTAGAAAGAGAGCAACATCGTGTGACAATACCATCTCTAAGCCTGCTAATTCCTGTTCACCTTCACCTGTCTTTTAAGTAACTCCCCTCCCATCTACTCACACGAATTCCCTAATTTAAATGAAAAACCGTTAGAAAGCCTAGCACAATGCCGCCATCCTGCGCTTACCGTGACACATATCTTAAATCCATCTGAATGAGAGAGCTGCGTAGCCTCGCTTGCTGCCGGCTTGCAATCTTGGTTCGTTAGCATTGTAAAAGTGCTCGCGCACGCATCTTTCTCCCTGGACTAAAAAACCCCATAGTTCAAAGCTCGTCTTTTCAAGGCTTGTCAAGTTTCAGAACAAAGTTAATACAGGAGTGCAGCTCGCTACTTATGTTTGCATACTATAGGAAGTGCACCAGGACCTCTCCCAAATACAAGGCAACCAACAGTGATACAAGAGCAGGACAGTGACAATAGGAAGCGCACCAGTGCCTCTCCCCCTCTCCCAAATACAAGGCAGTGTACAGTGATACAAGGGCAGGATGGTGACTGTAAGAACCGCGCCAGTAACCCTCCCAGCCCAGTGATACAAGGGCCAGGAAAGTGACTATAGGAAGCGTGCTAGTACCCTCCTTAATACAAGGCAGTGATACAACTACCAGGATGGTGACTACAGGAAGCGTGCCAGTACTCTCCCTAATACAAGGCAGTGTACACAAGGGCAAGGACAGTGACTGTAAGAAGCTCGCCAGTACTCTCCCTAATACAGGGCAGCATACAACGATACAAAGGCCAGGACTGTGACTATAGGAAGCGCGTTAGTACCCGCCCTAATACAAGGCAGCAATGGAAGGGCCAGGACGGTGACTATTGAGGCGCATGCCAGTACTCTCGCTAATACAAGGCAGCGTACAACAATACAAAGGCCAGGACTGTGATCATAGGTAGCGCTCTAGTCCCCTCCCGGATACAAGGCAGCGAGCCATTACTCCTCCCAGCCCAGTGATACGAAGACCAGGACGGTGACAATAGGAAGCATGCCAGTACCCTCCCTAATACAAGGCAGCGTAAAGTGATACAAGAACTGGAAGGTGACTGTAAGAAGCGCGCCAGTACCCCTCCCAGCCCAGTGATACTAGAGCCTGGACTGTGACTGTAAGAAGTGCGCTAGTACTCTCCCTAATACAAGGCAGCGATACAAGGGCCAGGAAAGTGACTATAGGAAGCGTGCCAGTACTCTCCCTAATACAAGGCAGCATACAACGATACAAAGTCCAGGACTGTGACTTTTAAAAGCGCCCTATTACCCGCCCTAATGCGAGGCAGCGATACAACGGCCAGGACGGTGGCTATAGGAAGTGTGCCTGTACTCTCCCTAATACACGTCAGCGTACAATGATACAAAGGCCAGGACGGTGACTATAGGAAGCATGCCAGTACCTCCCTAGTACAAGGCAGCGTAAAGTGATACAAGGGCAGGATAGTGACTGTAAGAAGCGTGCCAGTACCCCTCCAAGCCCAGTGATATGAGGGCCAGGACAGTGACTGTAAGAAGCTCGCCAGTACTCTCCCTGATACAAGGCAGCATACAACGGTACAAAGTCCAGGACTGTGACTTTTAAAAGCGTGCTAGTACCCGCCCTAATACAAGGCAACGATACAACGGCCAGGACGGTGACTATAGGAAGTGTGCCTGTACCACCTTCCAAATACAAGGCAGCGTAGAGCGAAACAAGGGCCAGGACGGTGACTATAGGAAGCTCACTAGTACCCCTCCCATCCCAGTGATAGGAGGGCCAGGACAGTGGTTATAGGAAGCGTGCCAGTACCCTCCCTAGTACAAGGCAGCGTACAGTGACACAAGGGCCAGGACGGTGGCTGTGGGAACCCCTCCCTAATACAAGGCAGCGTACAGCGATACAAGGGCCAGGACCGTGACTGTAGAAAGAGCAGCAGTAACCCTCCCTAATACAAGGCAGCGTTTAGCGATACAAGGGCCAGGACGGTGACTGTAGGAAGCGCAGAAGTACCCCTCCCTAATACAAGGCAGCGATACAAGGGCCAGGACATGATTATAGGAAGCGCTCTAGTATCCTCCCTAATACAAGGCACACATACAAGGGCCAGGATGGTGACTATAGGAAGCACTCTAGTACTCTCCATAATACAAGTCAGCAGACAGAGATACAAGGGCCAGGACGGTGACTGTAGGAAGCGCGCCAGAACCCCTCCCTAATACAAGGCAGCGTACAGCGATACATGGGTCAGGACGGAGGCTGTGGGAAACACCTCCCTAATACAAGGTAGCATACAGCAGTACAAGGGCCAGAACGATGACTGTAGAAAGCGTGCCAGAACCCCTCCCAGCACAGTGATACAAGACCAGGATGGTGACTATAGGAAGCGCGCTAGTACTCTCCCTAATACAAGGCAGCATACAGCAAAACAAGGGCCAGGACGGTGACTATAGGAAGCGCGCTAGTACCCGCCCTAATATAAGGCAGCGATACAAGGGCCAGGACAGAGACTATAGGAAGCGCGCTAGTACCCGCCCTAATATAAGGCAGCGTACAGCAATACAAGACGAGGACAGTGACTATAGGAAGCGCACCAGTAGATCTCCCTAATACAAGGCAGCGATACAAGGGCCAGGACGGTGACTATAGGAAACACACCAGTACCCTTGAGTGCTCTGCTAAATTAATACAGAAGTGAGTATATGGATGAGTGAATGAGCTCATGAATGCATGATAAATGAGTGTATTTGCAGAACAATAGGTATGTGAATACATAGAAGTATGGCTGATTGTAAAGATGGGTGCATGGATGGATGAAACAGTTAGTAATATGATATGTAAGTGTAAGAATGGCATAGGGCTGGGTGTTGGAGGATGCAACACTCCATTAACGGCAGGAGTATGATCTCCGCTTCCCAGAGGATGAGCTCCATTTCTGCTACTGCTGCTCACTCACTCATCCATAAGCCCCCTCATCCATTCTTCCATGTCCCTAATTCTTCACCACTTCATCTATTCACGTACTCATTCATCCACCCGTACCTGATTCTCTCATTTAGCCCCTCAACCTTGCACACGCCCTCACTAGCTCACCATACAATGAAGAGTCACATTCAGTTTAAACAAGCATCGGCAAAGTCAAGAGGTCTCGCCTTGCTGGCCTATTGGGATTGCCTATGGTTTTTGCCAATGTGCGGCATCAGCAAAAAGCAAGATGTTTTTCGGATAAGGGAGTGGCCCAACAGTAAATGTCAGCTGCAGAGCCCTCCCAAAAATTTAAATTAAACATAAGTAAAATGTCAATCAGTCAAAAAAGCTTTATTGTCGGCTAAAAACCATAAAAGCACATATTTACAAAGATTTAAATAAAACATACCAGTCCAAAAGCTTTATTATCGGTTAAAAACCATAAAAGCGAAGAATACATAATTACATAAGACAACCAATTGATCACCAATGAGCAGCAGTACAAAGTGCACATGATTAAACAATACACCTAGAACAATAAATAGTATTTAAAATAATAAAAACAGATAAAAACAGGCCACTCAAAGTGGTATTAAAATTCCCTAGTAAATGCAGAAGGGTATTGACAGTTAAACAGTTAGTGCAGCTTTCTCCTTAAGTTTGGCTCCTCTAGAGCACCACATAGAGAACAAGAATCTGGAGGTCGCAAACACAGTCAACGGGGTAGATTCATATTTCAGCAATCTAAACACAACCCTGTAATCCCTGAAGCCCCTGGACTTGCATAACTGTAAGATCCATTTGGCTCTAGCCGTGGAGTATGAGGGGCAGAAGAGCACAACGTGCAGATCTGTCTCTTCGGCGTATTCACACCCCCGACATAGGCTAGATGCATAATGAGCCATTAACCACTTGTTTGTTACTGCCCTCACTGGGAGAGCTCCATGTCTAAATTGGACATACAATTTCTTCGCCAGTGGGGGCTGAATGTCGTCCAAGAGTTTCTCAAATTGGTACCTGTCCTTGACTTCGAGAAAGCTACTGGACAACCTACCCAACGATGGTCTTAGTGCCATCTGTTCCAATCGGAAATAGTTGAGTGCTTTGACCAGCGCCCTCTTGGGAGTCGTAACAGAGGAGAGTGCGGGGGCAAGCCACAGATCTCCCTTCCCCAGGGCCAGGCATAGATCTTTAACATGCTTTAACCACCAAGGGATTTTTCCCACACCCCTTAGCGTCAATAGATGACTAAGTTCCTCCTGATAACTTGAGAGCTCAAATGTGGACCAGAGTCTCCTCCAGTACAATAGAGGACGATTAGGGATAACTTCATGTATGGGGACCAGACCTAAGTCAAGGCGTAGCGGGATCAGCGGTGTGCTCTGTGGGAGTCTCAGCAGACACCTTATGAAACTATTCTCAGAGATAGAGAGCGAGGAGGCATTGGCGTGGCCCGATAGCTCTACATCGTAGAGCGCCCACCTCTTGCTTGTGCTTTATAGATTTCTACTGGAGGTCCAACAATTTTGGATGTGCACTCATTATGTACCTTTAGAATACCTCCCGCTGCTTGGGCCAGCTTCATATTTGCCTTGGCTATATGGGTCCCCCATTCCATCTTGTCATTCAGTGTTACCCCTAAATATTCAAAAGTAGAGACTCTTTCGAGGACCGTGCCATCCATGTGGGGAAGGGGACAGTTGGGCAATTTAGAGTTAAAAACCATAAATTTGGTTTTGGACAGGTTGATCTCCAGGTTTCTTAGTCTGCAAAAAGAGCAGAAAGCCTCCAATGTTCGCTGAATACCCGTTGAAGATTTTGATAACAAAAGGGTATCGTCAGCAAACATCAGGGCTGGTATCTTTCGGGCTGCCAAGCTGGGGAATCTAAATCCCGCCCATCCCAAAGATGTTTGATCAACCCATCAATATATTCATGATGAAGAGGGATACTCCTAAAATAGTTTTTAAATGCAAGTATAAAACCAGGAAATAATCCTATGCAATTTAAAACATAACAGATAAAAGAGTAAAATCAATCCCTTCACAGGTTAATATCAGGGAAACCCTGTGATAAGCTGGGTCTGTGGTAACGCGGGTGTAACAGATAATTGTTTTTTAATTTTTGCGCCTCTGGCGCACCACATGGCCCAGAGGTATCTAGAGGTCGCAAAGACAATCAGGGGGGTGGTGTCATATTTAAATATTCTAAATGCTTCCCTGTAATCCCTGAGACCCAGTGATTTACAAAGCTGGACAATCCATTTAGCTCTAGAGCTGGTGTAAAGAGGGCAGAAGAGCAGAACGTGCAGATCCGTCTCTTCACAACCATCACATTCCGGGCATGAGCTAGAAGCGTGTGAAGCGATTGACCACTTGTTTGTCACTGCCCTCAGTGGGAGTGTCCCATGTCTAAATTGGACATAAAGTTTCTTCGCCAGTGAGGGCTGGATGTCATCCAGGAGTTTCTCAAAGCGGTAAGTATCCTTCACCTCCAGAAATCTGTTGGTCAACTTGCCCAGGGATGGACTAGAACATACAAGATCCATTCGATATTGATTGAGTAAGTTGACCAACACCCTTTTAGGCATCAAAGGACATGTCTGCTCCGGAGAGAGACAAATGTCTCCCCTACCCAGTGCGTAGCAGAGCTGCTTAACATATTTTAGCCAGGGGATTTTCCCTACCCCCCTTCTGGTCATTAAATCCCTTAGATCATCCCGATAGCTTAGCAGCTCTGGGGTAGCCCAGAGTCGCCTCCAGTACATCACAGGTCGGTTCGAAATGATCCCCTGTATGGGGGCCAGACCCAGATCTAACCGTAAAGGAATCAGAGGTGTGCTCTGAGGGAGACTCAATAGACGCCTAATAAAGCTATTCTCAGTGATGGACAAGGGGGTGGCACTAAGATGGCCCCATAGCTCTACCCCATAGAGCGCCCCACCTCTCGCCTGGGCCGTGTATATTTCTAAAGGGGGTCCCAGGGTTTTAAGTAAACACTCTTTCTGGACCTTTAAGATACCACCAGAGGATTGGGCCAACATGTTTGCCTTGGCCATCTGCGACCCCCAACCCATCTTATCGTTGAGTGTTACTCCTAAATAGTCAAAAGTGGAGACTCTTTCCAACACCGTGCCATCCAAATGGGGGTGGGGACAATTAGGTGATTTTGCATTAAAGACCATGAATTTGGTTTTGGAGAGGTTGATCTCCAGATTTCTTGCCTTGCAAAAAAAGCAGAACGCCTCTAGTGTTCGCTGAATACCCATACAGGATTTTGATAACAAAAGGGTGTCATCAGCGAACATCAGGGCTGGTATCTTGCGGGCTGCTAAGCTAGGAGAATCTAATTCCCTCGCCCCCAAAATATGGTCAATTAATCCATTAAGAAACAAAGAGAAGAGAGTAGGGGCCAACACGCACCCCTGCCTCACCTCCTTTTCCACCGGAAAGGGGGCCGAAAGCTCCCCATTTCTCCCATACCTCACCCTCGCAAAGGTGCCTTGATGTAGACGTTTGAACAATTGGCACAGGTATGCTGGGCACCCATCTCTATCAGTATGGCCCAAAGCTTATCCCTATGTACCAAATCAAATGCAGATCGAAGATCTACAAAGATCAAGTACAGGCTACCAGCCCCCAGAGTCACCGTCTTCCAATAGACCAATTGAAGTCTAAACAGTTGGTCGATGGTAGAGACCTTAGCACGAAAGCCCGCTTGGAGGGAGGTCAGGATGTGTTGATCGTCCATCCAGCACTGCAACCTCGTTAGTAAAAGGCGGGCAAACAGTTTCTGCAAGACATCAATGAGGCTAATGGGACGGTAATTTGCCGGATCAAGTGGGGATGCCTTTTTATAGATGGGAATGATCTCGGCCCCCAACCATGTTCGGGGAATTTCCATGCCGTGTAAGATGGCATTAAAATATAACCAGATGCGAACAGTTGAAGGATACAAGTCAGCCAGTCAAATGGATGTTAAAGAAGCTATGCTCTCAGAGAGGAACAAACAGAGCAAGAGGAAGGCAAGCCCTCTAATAAGAACCAATCACATGAGAAGGACTATATAGCCAACCAATGATAAGCAATGGGCGGACTCCAAGTCCACTGCTAGTTTTAGGTATGGTCCATTAGAAGCTTTTCCCTACAGACAACTAAAAGCTGTCTCGTAGTCGAGACCAAAATATAGGCAAGCTCATTGGCTTAGTAGATGAATGTTTTACTTTCAGCCACTGCTCTCATTTAGCAAGAATAGTTGTGTCTGAGAACGAGCAAGGGCCATATGACACTGTTGAGAAAGTGAAATGTTGTGCTTATTTGCCCTTTTGTCTGCATATTTACTGTGAAACAGCAATTTCACAAACAAAATTATAAGCGCTGTTAAATTCTATGAATTACATACAAACTCTTTTTCATGTAATATTATAAATCAGTAGCAGCCTTAACATTGTTGCCTATTCACATGTATTTCATATGTATAGGTATTCCATAGTTAATCCATGTTGTACACTACAAATTTAGCTGAGGGGCTCTAATAAGCTCTGCCTCGTTCTGAAGCTGGCACACCGATGCCAGGATTGTAGTAAACACTGGAGTCAGCTCCTGATAAGGTGGATGTATCTCTTTCCACCAAGGTCTTCTCACAAGAAAATTGGAACCTGCTCATCAGGCCAATGACTGCAATGTTGTGTAAGTTCATTATCACATGCATAGAATTTAGCATTAGATGCTCCAATTGATCAAGCATGAACCCCATGATAATTGTTATGGCAAGTACCTTGCTATTGTGATTGCTTGCAGCCTGTTTTGCATGTAATGCTTGTTAAACTTTGTTCTATCCAAACCAAGGGGGATATTACCAACAAAATGCGATAAATATCACTAAGCGCGTTTAGCGCATTTTTTTTAATCTCCGCCTATCGCTGGTTCACATCGCATCATTAGCGGCCTATTATCAAGGCGCCGCTAAGATGCGATGTGAAAGCCAGCAATAGCGGGTTTTAGCGGGAGAAATCCTGTGAAAAACCCACTGCGATAAAAAAAAAAGCTTGCTAATAGGCAAGCGTGGTCATAACCTGACTATCCACCTCCCATGTAATGTATGGCTAAGTCATATTGTATTTAGGCATTAGGGAAATGCGATAAACGCGCTTAGCGCAAGTTTTTTAACGCGTCGCTGGATTCGACCCACATGGGTAATAGGGCGATGGTGTGTTAGCGACCGTTTTCATGGACTTTAAGTCAGGAACGCCTACCTTTCATCTCATTAGCGATGACATGCAAGGCGTAATTAAAAACGGTCGCTAGCATTATCAAGCAAGCACTAAAGCAGTTTACGCTTGCTTGATAATAGTGCGATAGAATTATCGCCACTTTTCGCCTGAAAACAGACGCTAAAAGCGGCAGTAAGTCTATAGCAAGACCTTGATAATATGCCCCCAAGTGTTGTGTTTTCTTTTAAGCTGTGTAACTACAGTTCAGAATTGTGTGAGCCCTGGCAGCAGCTAAAGAAAGCATAGGGACTGTGAGGTAAAGAAGGTTAATGTAAATGGATGCATGTACCAAATTGCATTACAGGGGTGATTGGTGTCACATGTTGAGAGCACTCATACTGGTTAACAAGCATTGGAAAAAGCAATTGGTCTTGCCTTAGAGAGTTAGTGGTACTGCCAATGTTTTTTCTTGGTGCTGTACAGCATCAAAGCTGAGGCTGTTAAAGGGAAGATTTAAAAAAAAAAGAATAAAAAACAACAATGCAGTTGCAGGGCTTTATCGTTTTGCAGGCACATGAATGCTTTAAATATGCATGCATGCCTACACAAGTGATGCAGCCTCGTGGCCATGTAATATCACTTTTGGCTTTTTTTTCTTCAAATGTGTTAATAGGGTGCAGTAGTGGATCTGGGTGGGCACCAACAGGGTCGGGGGTGTGGAGGGAAAGGGAAGCAACACAGAGGAGAGCAGGGTACAAACAAGGCATTATGGGGAGTTAAAAGGGCACAGAGGTGCACGTGTGAGAGGCAAAAATTAGCACAGGTAGGGGCCACAAGGACACTGGTGAGAAAATGATGCAGAGGGCACTAAGGCTCACAGGCGAAAGTTGGGAGGGGTGACAAAATAACATGGTTAAGAGAGAGTGACACTGAGTGGGGTGGGGGGGAGAAGCACATGATGGAGCAGCCTGTAAACACCTGAAGTCTTATGGAGTACTTCAACAAAAAAGAAAAAGTAGCCTAGAAAGTGCAAGCAGTGAAAGACACTAGTACTTGGGCCATGCTTCAGGGGAGGGCCAAACACAAGAAGAGGAAGTGAAGCTGACATGTACTGACCAAAGAGGCTCAAACAAAAGAGAGCAAACAATGGTAAGCAATTGGCGGGCTCTAAGCTCACTGCAAGCTAGCAAAATGACTTGCAAGTGGCAGTGCATGCACTATCTCAGGTGAAAATACCTCAGGTGAAAACACACAAAAGGAAGTACCTAAAGAGTCTAAAAATGGTATTATAGAACTTGTTCTCTTTTTCTCTCCTCCTTTTAATTCTAAGGTGTTGATCCCAATATACTCTTTTCCAAGACCAAAATAACATGGGAGCCCTAGTTTGAAGTCTCAAAACAATTGCCTTTATTATTCTTTGAAACATCAATGAAAACGGATGTATGACATTACAACGCATGCTGTTACAACGCATGCTGTTACAACGAAAGTTTTACAACGCGAGTGCATTGACAACGCAGGACATTACAACGCAAGTCTTTACATCGACTTGCACTAGATGGCGTGCTAACATTAAAAAAGTGTAATTTACTATTCCAACTCCAGTCCACGTAACAGTAGGGAAGGTGTTGGGATAGTAAACTACACTATTTTTAATGTTAGCACGCCATCTAGTGCAAGTCGATGTAAAGACTTGCGTTGTAATGTCCTGCGTTGTCAATGCACTCGCGTTGTAACAGTTTCGTTGTAATGGTAGTGCGTTGTAAAAGTTGCGTTGTAAAGGTTGTTCCCCATGAAAACAGTGTCCCTTAATCTTGCAAAATCCACTGATAGCAATATCTAGCAGTATCTAGCAATAAATCTAGCAATATATCTGCCAATATATCTAGCAAATCTAGCAGTATCTAGCGCTATCTAGCAATATCTAGCAATTCACCTAGCTTTATCTAGCAAATCCAGCAACCTCCAGCAACATATAGCAATATATAGCAGTATATCAATACATAGTAACATATAGTAATATAGGAATATATAGCAACATATAGCAATATCTAGCAACATATAGTAATGTCTGACACGGTCCATCTAGTGCCTATCTAATGCCTATCTAATGACCTGCCTATCTAATGGGTTGTTCAGGCACTTCAGGCAGTTAGTTGGGTAGTTGGCATCTAGTTGTTTATCCATAACGAGGTACCATAGCAGAGAAGGACAAACACTGTTGTACACGTCACAGCAGATTTTTAGAACACAACATGGTCAGGGATCAACAACCTGCAACAATCTGCAATGACCTGTATAGGTTCGAAATATCTGAGCGCTACACAACCTGAGAGTGTCAAAGTGAATATAAGTAACCCAGTAGCGGGCTAAGAGCCTGTAGCAGAAGGACCCGGTGTCGCTGTGTCCATGGCGGGATCATCGGAGCCATCGAGGAATTTCTTTAGTTGTAGGTGGTCTGTGAAAAAGTGCGGGGATCCCTGGATCATTACTCTGAATTTTGCTGGTCCTGCGAAGGCAAATTGATAGTTCAAGGCTCGTAGTTTTGGTCGACGTGCTAGGAATCCCTTTCTGGTGTCCATAGTTTATTTACTGTAATCTTGAGAGATATAGATTTTATTGTTCCTCCACAGGATATGGTTATTTTTGCGCATGAAGCCAAGGATCTGCTCTACATGTTGGTAGCAGAGAGGTTTGCATACAGTAGGCCTTGGTGATCTCTGGCTTGATACAAGGCTAGTAGGGACCCGGTGGGCCCTGTCGAACTCCAGCGGCTTACTAAAGGTCAAGTTGGTGGCTTCCGCAAACCATTTTTCCAGGAAGACGATGCATGAGCCTGAGGGATCTTCCTCTCATTCCGGAATCCCAAAAATTCTAAGAATCCCCCTTCTGTTCCTGTCTTCAAGCCCTGCCAAGCGTTTTGTCAAGGAGTCTGTTGTGACTGTTAGACTTTTGAGAGATTTACACATTCTGATTTCGGTATCTTCTAGATGGCTGATCTTGTTTTCTGTCTCAGACAGTCTTACGTTAGTGTCTCTGATGTCTTGCCTAATCGCAGAGATTTCTTCCGTTGTTGATTTGGCGAGATCATGAACCTCAGCTAACTTGCTTAGTATGGTATCCATTGTTGCGTTAATGTCTCGCTTGCCCTTAATGGGTGAGTCTGGGTTTGGTGGGTCCGCCTTGACTCTCTTAAGACCCTAAATTTAAATATTCTTTCACTTGGGCCTAGGTTATCTTCTTTTTAAAGGCTAATAAGTTCTTCTTTCACAGTTCAAGCTTCATCATTAATGATTTTAGATCCAAGCATAGTAAGAACAAGCTGCAGAATTTCTGCACAAATCTCTCCCTTTTCCTGTGCGGTGGGCTGTCGACCAAAGGTAGGGAAAGCAACCTGGTTAAGGATCAAAAATCGCAAACCACTCAGCCTTGGTGGATCCGGGGCTGTCAGGATGTCCGGATTCCAAATGCATCAACTCCAGGGACCAGCAACTGAATATCAATCATCAAGGTGTTCTCTCCGTGATTCACTGTACCGGTCCCCAGCCTCCCGGATCTCCCTGGTCTCTGCACCTGCAACCAGGTACGTCCACTCAGGAGATGCGTATTTTTGAGACGGCACTCTCTCTCTTCTGGATCGTCTTAGACCATCTGGTCTGTCTTCGGTTTCACTTTGATCGGATTCAGATGTTTCAGGAATAGGAGCGAGATTATTTTCAGATGCAAGCCTTATATTCAGCCTCTCTTTTCTTGCTGGCCACATTTCTGCTTCAGCACCTGCTCTCCTCTCTTCCTCTCGATCTGATCCTTCTTCACTAGACTGTTCACTCTGATCTGGTTCAAGGTTCGCTTCTGCAATCTCATCTATCTCAGAATCTGAACTCAACTCTGGAGCAGCTTGATCTCTTCTTCCCTGCTCTGTTGATTGACCAGCCTCACCAAGAGTTCTTACGACTTGACCTGTCCCTTCCTTTACTGTTGCATTTTCGGTTGCACTTCTCGGAACAGGGGGAGTCGTTCCATCCACAGGCTCTGGAACTCGGCGGGTATGTGAAGCGTGAATCCAGTTTGGCAATCCTCCGCACTTCACAGCTGTATTTGTGACCAAAATCACCTGGTACGGTCCTCGCCAGCGAGCATCAAGGCAGCTCTTCCTCATGTGCTTTCGGACAAGCACCCAGTCACCAGGGTTACGGTCATGCAGCAAGTCTCTTGAGGTTGGTGCAGTCGCAGCCTCGACCTGGTGGGACACAGAATTAACCACGTCAGCTAGTCCACTACAATAATCCAAAACCAAATCATCTGTGATGTTTATCAATACTGTAGCTGGCACCGTAGGCAATCGCATAGCTCTTCACATCAATATCTTGTGGGGAGAGAACCCTGTCCTCCTATCAGGAGTGCTACGCAGACTCATCAATACCAATGGCAGCGCATCTGGCCAGTTCAAAGAAGTCGACGAACAAACCTTTGATACCCTCATCTTGATCGTGCCATTTATCTGCTCCACAAGACCAGATGCCTCTGGCCTATAGCTACAGTGCAATCTCTGATCAATGTTCAAAGTTGTACACAACAACTTCATGATTTCGCTATGGAAATGCGTTCCTCTGTCTGTCTCCACTGAGGTTGGAAATCCGAATTGCGGAATCAGCTTCCTCAACAGCAGTTTTGCCACTGTAAGACTGTCACATCATCTTGTTGGATATGCCTCAACCCAACGTGAAAAGATACACACCACCACCAAAACATATCTCAGCCTATTGCACCTAGGCATCTCGATGTAGTCCAACTGTATCCTATTGAAAGGACCTCCTGATCTTCCGATATGACTCATCGCAACCACAGTTCTCTTTCCAATATTCATTTGTTGACATGTATCACATATGTGACACACTGCTTCAGCACACACACGAAATCGTGGTTTAAACCAGGTCTGCCTAAATACTCTCACCGTGGCATCTCTTTAAAGATGAACTGCTCCGTGAATTTGCCTTGCCATTGGGCTCAGTAAATAGTTAGGTAACACTGCCCTTTCATCTGTTGACACCCAAATGCCATCTTCTCTCTTTTCACAGCCTGCTCTAACCCATGATGCAGCTTCCTCCTCTGAGAACTCATCCTGCAGCCGCTTCACCTCATCCCAGGTATCGGCTACAGCTAACATCATGCTGAGCTCGGTCTCTTCTGTGCTCTCTCCTACTTATTCTCCATTGAAAACACAAGCATGTGCAACACAAAAACTAGCTACTTCATCAGCGTAGTTATTTCCTTTTATAACAAAGTCCTCTCCTCTCCTATGGGCTGCACATTTTACTACTGCAGCCTTCTTAGGTTTCTGCAAAGCTTGCAACAATTGGCGCACATATTTCTCCATTTCTGATCGGTGATCCTGAGGACGTAAAAAATCCCCTCTGTGACCATAACTGCCCAAAATCATGAACCACTCCAAACCCCTATTGGCTGTCCGTATAGATAGTTACTCAGACTCCATTTGAGATGATACAGGCATGTATCAGAGCAATATCTCGGCCACCTGAGCAGAATATACTCTCCTCAAACAGGCAGCTGCCACCACCCCCAAGACGGTGCACACAGCAAACGCTGCTCTCAAACACCCTTCATTGTCTCTTAAGCATGAACCATCAACAAAAAGGACCAAATCAGATTCATGCAGAGGTTCATCAACAATGTCAGGTCTGGGTTTGGTAGATAGCTCAGTAAAATCTAGGCAGTCATGCTCTTCACAATCTTCTCCTTCCTCTTGCGGAAGTGGCAACAATGTGGCAGGATTTAAGGTGGTACAGTGTTTCAAAGTGACAATTTCAGATACCAATATAACTTGCTCATACTTGGTAAGTCTATTATTCGTTAAATGCTGCGTCTTGGTTCTTGTCATTAACAGCTCTACTGAATGTGGCACATGAACGGTAAGTGGATGACCCATCACTATGCTCTCACATCTCTCAATGCTGACACCTGTTGCAGCAATGGATCTGAGACATCCGGGCAACGCAGAAGCTAATGGATCTAATGTAGCTGAAAAGTAAGCCACTGGTCTACAGGCACCCCCATGTGTCTGTACAAGGACCGCTAACGCACACCCCTCTCTTTCACAGCAGAAAAGCAAAAACGCTTTGTTATAGTCTGGCATTCCCAGTGCTGGAGCACGACATAGGCTCTCTCTCAGCTCGTGGAAGGCTCTCAAGCAGTCTTCATCCCATGGTACCGGATCACTGATGTCCTTTCGAGTTAACCTCAATAATGGTTTTGCTTGCAAGGAAAAATTTGGGATCCACTGTCGACAACAGCCAACCATTCCCCAAAACATACAGACTTCTTTTTGTGTTTTCGGAATTCCCATTTGCAGAATCACCTCTATTTGATATAGTGACACCTTTAGTTTTCCCTTTTCAATCTGATGACCTAGATACTGAACTTCAGTCTGACAATACTGAAGTTTGTTTGGGGACACTTTGTGTCCATTCTCTGCCAAATGATTCAGCAAAGACACAGTATCGATCCTGCAAGCATACTCAGTCTCTGAAGCGGCCAAAAGGTCGTCTATGTACTGAACCAGATCTGAGCTCTGAGGCATCACCAGCCCTTCAAGATTCTTTTTCAAAATCTGTTTAAAGATAGAGGGGCTTTCTGTATACCCTTGAGGGATACGACACCATGTTAACACAAGGTCTTCCATCCTAAATGCAAACAAAAATTGGCTGTCCTCATGCCACGGTATGGAGAAAAATGCCTGACATAAATCTATGACTGTAAACCATTCTGCCTCACATGGTATCTGAAATAATATGACAGCTGGATTCGGTACAACAAGACAACATTGACCCTGCGCAAAACCTGCACTATTCTGTACTTGCCACTAGGTTTCTGCAGTCCCATAATAGGTGAGTTGCAGGGACTTCCTCTTATCTCCTTGAGAATGCCTTGTGCAATCATAGACTCGATTACAGGTCTTATTCCAGCCACAGTTTCTGGAGTCAATTTATACTGCGGAGTTCGTGGAAATTCAGCATTTGGTTTGACCTGTATCTTAACATCAGGCTACGTTTTAGCTTTTTCACGTCATCCCCCATTACCGGAAATTCCATTTGGACGCCGAAGACATATATACACGGGCGTCTAGCACTCATATGTTACCGCTCCTACACGACGGTACTCGCATCTGTACAGACCACCCAACAAAAGGAACTGGATTTACGCTATCTCAAGTAAGTTGTACGATTGGTGACTTTTGGACTTTCTGGGCTCAGGAGTTGGTATCTGGAAGCCGGATAACGGTACTAGACTTTCGAGTGTTACCTGTGTAGTAAGAATACTTAATTATGGCCCTGTGATCTCAGTGGCTTTTATTAGTGTTTGCACTAACTGCTTAAGATCATTGCCTCTGTGTACATCCTCTGCATGGGCGATTGCCGATTATTGATATATACGTTCTTTTGGCCCGTTGTTCACAGTATTTTAGATATGTTTTTTACGCTTCTAAAAACTATTGCTTTGATATGCTCTCATTTGGGCTGGTATCCTCCAAAATAACTTTTTAGAATACTTCTTATTTATGTAGGACTAGGTGGCGGTTGTTTTAAAAAAAATACATTTTGTTGCTTGTTTATTACACTTAGCAGGTGCGTGTTCGACGCCTACATATAATGTGTCTCTTACCCGATTCTATTTCTCTTTTTACTATGACAATATAGATTGAACTGATCAGAAAATAATTTTCCTTTGAATATTCATCATTCTTACGAATGTGTACATACGTCGCTCCACTGGCCTTACGCTACCACTCGGTAAGGTTAGCAGATACTGATGCTTAATGTGCTCTCTAATACATTTTTGTAACTTTATACTTGTTTCTCCCTTATATACCATAATTATTATTTTTCTAAATCTCAATATAGATTATTTTGGCAAGGATTTCTTAATACAGAAATTTCTCTATGACTACTTATTTATGTTCTCTTATTGATGACACGCTACCAATTGACAAGGTCAGTGTGTTTGGTTTGGCTTGACATTAGTACCTCTTAACAAAGCTATTGCAAACCTATTTTTGGGTTTTACTCATGTTAACCCTTATTACTTTCAGACTTTACTCAACAAAGACACGCCTCGGTGTCGTGACAGTTCTTTATGCGTCATTTATTTTGATATTTTGGTAAGCGACAGTTCTAAATCTGAATATCTTTTTCTTTCTGTTTCACATCTTGGAATCTTTGTATTAACACTTCACTGTTTTCCAGAAATTTTGTAAGATACACATTGGGTATATGTTATTTCTGGCTTCAGTGCTAGGAAGACTTCAATTCATTCTCATTTCTTCTTTTTTACTTACGTTCAATTCTAGGTCTTTTGGCTTGACAGACATCTAGGTAATGGTGTGTTGTCTTTCCCTGTTTTTTCATAAATTCAATCTCTTGTTCACTCTTCCATTTTTTCTTTTCTATATTTTTTACTTTGTTTTTGAAATAAATTATTTTAGTATATAAAGTTCTGTGACGTCTTTTTGTATGACCTCCAACAGCCTTGAAGAAGTCCATGTTTCGGCGAAACGCGTTGGCTGTGAATGTCACAGTATCGAACTATGGAATAAAGAAAATTTGAAATCTTACAAGTTATGTGTGTACTCTACAACCTTCTTCGTACTACATTGTCTTAGTTAAATTTGTTTTGTGTTGCCTCTCATACTATTGTGCATACATGTATCTTAACAGGTTCAACCCCTCGAATCAACCCTACCTCCTCTCCCGTGAAATCCCACACTATTGGAGAAACTGAGTCCCTCAAATCATGCCTTTGATGCTCTCCTCGGGATGACGCTGATGCTATATAGGGGTCCACCTCCCATCTGTCCCCAGCCCGGAAAATGTATAGTACACTCAGACTCAGGAGATAGGTGGGTGAGGGAAGGAAGGGAAGGAACCGCAGGGAAGGAGACCTGAAATGAAACAAGCAGATGTTTAGACACGTAGCTTGCTCACCTCTTCCGCCCCTTTGAGCTAGACTCTCTTCTTGCTGTTCCCCGCTTTACCTGATCTTCTTCCTCCCGCTATCTGGCTCACACCGGTCTATACATGCCGGGGCTACTACCCAGGTGATTCCCACCGGGTGGCGGATCAAGGTCTCAGGTGTCGACGGAGTAGGACCACGTGTATTAAGGAGCGAGGGTCAGGGAGCAAGGCAGCTCAATGCGTCTTGAGCTTCACGCTCCGATCTCTCGACTTATGACTCTCTCCTCTTCGCTCACCACTTACCCACTGCCCCGTTGTACTCACGGGAAGGTAAGGCCGTGAGCGTGTCTTGGCTGGGTTGCGTAGAATGGTCTGGAGGTGTCTGCCGGTGGCGCTTCCACTCTAAGCCCGGAACTCCTTGGGCCAAGGAGCGCCGCTGCTGAGGGTTTCGAAAGCCAAGGATTTGGGCTGATGAAGAATTGATTCGAATCGCCTCTCTCTGCCCCGACAGTCTGGGGAATAGAGAAGCGCGAAGCTGAAATCAAAGGCGCCTTGATTTCTGATGGCCAACCCGACGGTGCTCGCGCTGCGACTCTATGCTCAGGTAGGGGGAGCAGAGGAGCGCGCACCTTGGGAACGTTGGCCCGGAAAATCCGTGGGCGTTCAGGTGTTTGCAGGACTCACTACCACTCACCTCTCACTCGGGGGATGAAGGGGCAGCTGAGCGCACGTTCCGGAACCCGGGTAAGTTCAGGAAAGGGGTGCGTGCAGTGGAATCCGAAGGTCAAGGATCTGCAGGCTGGGAGCTGCGAAGATACGGGCCGCTGAAAGAAGACAAGTACATCCGGAATCATTGGCAACGCCCCCCCTGTTGTCTCGGTTTTTTATCCGTTTCCTGGGCACGCTGATTGGAACGTGATGCGTGCGCTCCCTGAGCCCCCTGGGAGATGTAGTTTCACGTAACATTTCGTATGTTGAAGCCGGAGCATGTTTCTTCGCGGCTCCGCGCAGTGTCGCGCGCGTGATCATGACAAAATCTGCATCATCATCACACGTTTGCAGCTCCACACCCCTCGGAGTGCAAGATATGGTATAATTTTGCTTACACAAAAGGTCTCGTCCCAACAGACAGACCGGGCACGAATCGCACACAACAAATTGATGTCCGTCTCGTAACATTCCTATTCTCACAGGTAACTCGTCTATTAATGGGTTAGTCATTCTCTGATTGGTGACTCCCACCACTTGAATCGATTGTCCTGAAAGGGATACATTTGAGACCACTGTGGAGCACGCAGCTCCAGTGTCGAACAAGAAGGTAACAGGGTGACTATTAACCTCTGCATCTACAAATGGTCCATTCTGATCTACTTCCAAGGCCGCACCCAAAGTGCATTCCTCCTGCACCCCCCTCTGACACTCATGAGGATCTTGAGTTTGGTCAAACCTGTCTTGTATTTCAAAATAGGGCATCTGTTGATACACCTGATTATTTGTTGGTATTCTTGGAGGCTGAGGTATCGGCATCTGCGGCTCATATCCTCCCCGATACATGGACCTAGGTCTAGTCACGATGTTCAAACCCTTGGACATCTGTCCCTCTCCCTCATTCGGCATTTGATTTGCCGGATTTAATGCCCGATTTTTTGACAATAATGACAAGCAGTGACCTTCTTTTGATTCACCACCCATTTACCTCCTGTACCTGCATCCATTCCCCTTGCTCTTCCCTGTCCAGGTTGGGCTACCATATTTTGACCCATTCCCCTGCCACTTCCTCTTCCTCGACCCATCGCTCCTCCAACCCATTGCATCAGATCAGGCCTTTCGGCATTCCTCAACTGCACCAACATCAAGTTGTCCTTCATGTTCTTTTGTGCCGACTCCACCTGATCACTGCAGTATTTTGCATTACACAGAATTTCGTCCACCGACTTATTCTGCCAACATATCAAGTGTTGCTGTATCATCAAACTAATATCAGATTTTAATCCCAACACAAAGTTCGAGACAAACGGTCCCATATCCTTGTGCTAAATAGTGTCTGTTGGACCCGGCCTCACAGAATGGCCCTCCGTGCACCCGCACCACCGAAACCTGGTACCTGCAGCCCAAACACACGGCCTAGCCGATCCTTCCTACCAGAACACCCGCACCCGACCCGGACATCCTCGTCCATGGCCTCTCTCCTTTCGGCCACCCCGGGCCCGCGTGCCCACTTCATGCACCAAGATGGCCGCCCGGCCCCAGCGAGACCCTGACCTAGAGGCGCCACTCCGGCTGGAGGACATCACGCTTCCAGGGGATGAGAGAGGGAGGAGCAGTTTCGATCGCACCTCTGAACTCCCCTGGGACGATGGGTTTCGATCGGCCCTCCGGCCTCCCTGCGGGCTGGCTCCGTGCCTGCTGGGTGTCTGGGACTCCTCCCGACCCGGCCCTGAAAGGGATCAAAAGACAATAGCAGGAAATCCCGACAAGCGACCCCCAGGTGACAAGACCCCTGCCTGCACAGACTCCGGACATCAAAGAGGGGTCGACCTATAACAAGGGGTGCTCTGGGTCTGTCCGGTAGATTCGACGCTGGAACAACGAGAGCCTGCCGACGTGGTCGCGGCTCCTGGAACCGATCCCACCTAAGCCTGCTGAGTGACTCGCGGCCCCCTGAAGATCGTAAGACCTCCGAACTCGTACCTGAGCCTGCTGAGTGACTCGCGGCTCCTTGAAGATCGTAACACCTCCGAACTTGTGCCTAAGCCTGCTGAGTGACTCGCGGCTCCCTGAAGATCGTAACACCTCCGAACTTGTGCCTAAGCCTGCTGAGTGACTCGCGGCTCCCTGAAGATCGTAAGACCTCCGAACTCGTACCTGAGCCTGCTGAGTGACTCGCGGCTCCTTGAAGATCGTAAGACCTCCGAACTTGTACCTGAGCCCGCTGAGTGACTCGCGGTTCCCCCAGACTCTCATGGTCCCGCCGGACCCCGACTACGACCACGTATCCCCCAGCTCGAGGATTGTGAGCTGTGCGCCGGATACGTCCCTGCTTGAACCTTTGCCAAAGACTGTCCCGCTACCCCCTACCTTTCCGAGACTCTTGAGCCCGTGCTCACCTTGTACATATTTGCCGTGATAACTTACTTGATAAAGATTGTTTTCTGAGAATACCCAGTGTGGTCACTCTGTGTCGTGTGGTGCCAGAAGTACGATCCTAGCTGCGAGATTCCTCCCCCTGGGGAGTCTCCCGCCAGTGCCCGGCTACGATACTACGAGGGTGGGTCTCAGGGTAGTCAGGACCCCCTTCCGGGCTCCTCTGAGGTCGCCGTCTAACATTGGTGGCAGCGACGGGATTCGGGCCCATCACCTAGAGATCGTACCGTGAACAACGGACGCACTACCAACAAAAATGGCAGAAGGAAGCGCCATGAGCCCCGCAGAAACCAACGCCAACAGGGTGTTCCAGGTGGAGCATCTAGAAGAATATACACACAAGGAGCTAAAGCAATTTTGCAAAGAACTTAAAATCGCTACCACTGGTCTCAACACTAAGGAAGATTTGCAGAAAGCACTGAAAACTTGGGTGGAGACCGGGGCCTCCCGCCCGGAAGGCACGGGGGAGCGCCCCGACGAAACCGAACCTCCCCAAAGTGAAAGCGGCAGCAATCAGGTGCGAGGCATCGTACCAGACGGGGGCTTATCCCCAGAAGAACTCGCGGACAGACAGAGAAGAGGCAATCATGAACTGGAGTTAGCCAAACTCAAAATCGAGGGCGAATGGCCCCTGGGGGAGGAGATTGAGGAAGCCGAGGAGTGGGAACCCGCGGCGATGGCCCTAGTATCCCTGGGAGATAGGGAGATGATCCCTGGTAGCCTCCTCCCCTCCAACACCCAGAAATATGGGCAGCTCGTCAAGATCAATGGCCACCAGGTAGAGGCCCTGCGGGACACCGGGGCCAGTATCACCGGTGTCCTCAGGCACCTAGTCCCCGAAGAGCAGATCCTCCCCAACGTCTTTTGCCCCGTAATATCCGCAGACAATAGAGAGAGCATGTGTCAGGTAGCCCTGGTGCCATTTGAGTGGGGAGGGGTGATAGGTAAACTCAAGGTGGCCGTAAGAACCTCCCAGCCGGTCGACTGCCTTTTAGGGAACGACCTAGAGAGTTCTCCCTGGAAGCACGTAGAGCGTAAGGCCCACCTAGGAATGATGGGACTCCCCGAGTGGGTGTGCGCCACCACCCGATCTATGTCAGCCCGACTCACTCCCCAGAGAGAAGTCGAAAGCACCCCGATCGAAGAGACCAGAACAGTCCCCGCCGAGGGTCCTCCCGTCCCCCCATCAGAAGGGTCCGTCGCTAGCGACGAACCCGCACCATCCGACCCCGCCCCGGTCCCCGAGTTAGGAGATCTACCCGAATTGGCCCAATGGCGCCACGAGGGCGGGCCCACCCGGGAAGAGTTTTGCAGGGAGCAAGCCACTTGTCCTTCCCTGGTCGGGCTGCGGCGCCAGGCCGAGGGCCAAGCCGCAGGTGACCAGACCGGGACGCACCGAATCTATTGGGAGAATAGCATCCTGTACAGTGAGCAGAAGTCGGTGGAGCTGGGATCCGGACGGGTACTGGTGGTACCCCTCCGCTTCCGAGATTTCCTCCTGGGCTTAGCCCACGACGTCCCCCTCGCCAGCCACCTGGGACAGGACAAGACCTACAGCCGTCTTGTGACCCATTTTTATTGGCCTAAAATGAGAGCAGCGGTAGAGGCCCATTGCAAGTCCTGCCCCACGTGCCAGGCTAGTGGGAAGAGTGGAGGGAAGCGCAAGGCTCCCCTCCAACCCTTCCCGGTCGTCAGTACCCCCTTCGAACGAGTCGGAATCGACATCGTGGGACCACTGGACCCCCCCACCTCCCAAGGTCACCGTTTCATCTTGGTCCTAGTGGACCACGCCACCCGCTATCTGGAGGCTATTCCCCTGCGCACCATTACGGCCCCTGTGGTGGGCCGGGCCCTGATGGGGATCTTTTCCAGGGTGGGGTTTCCCCGCGAGGTCGTGAGCGATCGCGGCACTAATTTTATCTCAAGGTATATGACGTCCCTGTGGCAACAATGTGGAGTGTCCTATAAGTTCACCACCCCGTACCATCCCCAAGGGAACGGCCTAGTAGAGAGGTTTAATAGGACTTTGAAAGGGATGATCGCTGGCCTAGAAGAGCCCCTCCGGCGTAAGTGGGACGTCCTGCTCCCTTGCCTCTTGTTCGCTTACCGAGAGGTCCCCCAGAAGTCCCTAGGATTCAGCCCGTTTGAATTACTCTATGGGCACCCCGTCCGAGGTCCCCTCAGCTTGGTTAAGGAAGAGTGGGAGGCGGCACCCCAGACCACCCCCCGAGATGTGTTCCAATACGTCCTGGCCCTCCGGAACCAGACCAGGAAGTTCCGAGAACTGGCCAAGGCCAACCTGGAGGCGAGTCAAGAAGAAATGAAACGCTGGTACGACCAGAATGCCACTCTGGTCGAGTTCCAGCCGGGCCAGCAGGTGTGGGTCATGGCCCCCGTGAAGCCTGGCGCCCTCCAGGACCGATGGACTGGGCCTTACAAAGTGGTTGAGCGGAAGAGTCCAGTCACATACTTGGTGGACGTCCAGTCGCCTCGGGATCCCCTCCGGGTCCTGCACGTGAACCGCCTCAAGCCTCACTTTGTGCGGACAGAACTGAGCCTCCTGCTGGCCACCGATGACGGGGCCAAAGATGAGTCGGATCCCCTCCCGGACCTCCTGTGTGTCAAGGAGCAGGATGGCTCCATGGAGGGAGTGAACCTCTCCCCAGCCCTCACTGCCCAGCAACAAGCGGACTGCCGCCAGCTCCTAAGACAATTTGCCGACCTCTTCTCTCTGACCCCCCGGGTCACCAACTGGTGTGTTCATGACGTGGACACCGGGGACAGCCCGCCGGTGAGACACCGAGCCTACCGGGTTCCTGACCGGGTCCGGTCCTGCATTCAAGATGAAGTCTCGAAGATGCTGACCCTGGGGGTGATCGAGCCCTCTGACAGTCCCTGGGCCAGCCCCGTGGTCCTGGTCCCGAAGGCAGCGGCCCCCGGTGTCGCCCCCGAGCTCCGATTCTGCGTGGATTACCGGGGGCTCAACGACGTTACCCGAGCCGATGCCCACCCCATCCCACGAGCAGACGAACTCATTGACCGGCTAGGGGCAGCCCGGTTCCTCAGCACTTTTGACCTCACCTGCGGATACTGGCAGATTGCGCTCACCGAAGGGGCCAAGGAGCGGTCCGCTTTCTCCACCCCCGACGGGCACTACCGCTTCCGCGTAATGCCCTTCGGGATGAAAAATGCCCCGGCCACTTTCCAGCGACTGGTGAATAGGGTCCTGGCCGGGTTGGAACAGTTCAGCGCGGCATACCTAGACGATATCGCTGTCTTCAGTTCAGAGTGGAGTGAGCACCTCCAGCACCTCCGGAGGGTGCTAACCGCCCTGCGCCAGGCAGGCCTCACAGTAAAAGCCAGCAAGTGCCAGATCGGGCAAAGATCCGTAGTCTACCTGGGGCACCAGGTCGGGAGCGGCCAGGTCGCCCCTCTACAGCCAAAGATTGACGCCATCCTGGCCTGGGAACCACCCATCACCCAGACGGAGGTCCGAGCCTTTCTGGGACTCACAGGCTACTACCGAAGATTCATTCGGGGGTATGGCAGCCTTGTCGGCCCTCTCACCGAACTCACATCTAAAAAACAGCCAAAGAAGGTGCAGTGGACGGCTGCCTGCCAGGAAGCTTTCGATGCTCTAAAAAAGGCCATGTGCACTGCTCCCGTCCTCCAGGCTCCCGACTATGCCAAGGAGTTCATAGTCCAGACCGATGCCTCCGAGCATGGCATTGGGGCCGTCCTGTCCCAAGTGAATGACCAAGGCCTAGACCAGCCCGTCGCCTTCCTCAGTCGGCGGCTGTTGCCCCGAGAACAGAGGTGGAGCACCATAGAGCGCGAAGCCTTTGCCGTGGTCTGGGCACTCAAAAAGCTACGACCCTACCTGTTCGGCACGCATTTCAGAGTCCAAACTGACCATCGGCCCTTGCGATGGCTCATGCAGATGCGAGGAGAAAACCCCAAGCTACTGCGGTGGTCAATCTCCCTCCAGGGGATGGATTTCACCGTAGAACACCGCCCTGGTACGGACCACGCCAACGCTGACGGCCTCTCCCGGTTCTTCCGCCTCAGCGAAGAGAACCCCCCAAGATGATGGGCAGTTCTCTCTGGCTTTCAGCTGGGGGGGACGCGTGTTGGACCCGGCCTCACAGAATGGCCCTCCGTGCCCCCGCACCACCGAAACCTGGTACCTGCAGCCCAAACACACGGCCTAGCCGATCCTTCCTACCAGAACACCCGCACCCGACCCGGACATCCTCGTCCATGGCCTCTCTCCTTTCGGCCACCCCGGGCCCGCGTGCCCACTTCATGCACCAAGATGGCCGCCCGGCCCCAGCGCGACCCTGACCTAGAGGCGCCACTCCGGCTGGAGGACATCACGCTTCCAGGGGATGAGAGAGGGAGGAGCAGTTTCGATCGCACCTCTGAACTCCCCTGGGACGATGGGTTTCGATCAGCCCTCCGGCCTCCCTGCGGGCTGGCTCCGTGCCTGCTGGGTGTCTGGGACTCCTCCCGACCCGGCCCTGAAAGGGATCAAAAGACAATAGCAGGAAATCCCGACAAGCGACCCCCAGGTGACAAGACCCCTGCCTGCACAGACTCCGGACATCAAAGAGGGGTCGACCTATAACAAGGGGTGCTCTGGGTCTGTCCGGTAGATTCGACGCTGGAACAACGAGAGCCTGCCGACGTGGTCGCGGCTCCTGGAACCGATCCCACCTAAGCCTGCTGAGTGACTCGCGGCCCCCTGAAGATCGTAAGACCTCCGAACTCGTACCTGAGCCTGCTGAGTGACTCGCGGCTCCTTGAAGATCGTAACACCTCCGAACTTGTGCCTAAGCCTGCTGAGTGACTCGCGGCTCCCTGAAGATCGTAACACCTCCGAACTTGTGCCTAAGCCTGCTGAGTGACTCGCGGCTCCCTGAAGATCGTAAGACCTCCGAACTCGTACCTGAGCCTGCTGAGTGACTCGCGGCTCCTTGAAGATCGTAAGACCTCTGAACTTGTACCTGAGCCCGCTGAGTGACTCGCGGTTCCCCCAGACTCTCATGGTCCCGCCGGACCCCGACTACGACCACGTATCCCCCAGCTCGAGGATTGTGAGCTGTGCGCCGGATACGTCCCTGCTTGAACCTTTGCCAAAGACTGTCCCGCTACCCCCTACCTTTCCGAGACTCTTGAGCCCGTGCTCACCTTGTACATATTTGCCGTGATAACTTACTTGATAAAGATTGTTTTCTGAGAATACCCAGTGTGGTCACTCTGTGTCGTGTGGTGCCAGAAGTACGATCCTAGCTGCGAGATTCCTCCCCCTGGGGAGTCTCCCGCCAGTGCCCGGCTACGATACTACGAGGGTGGGTCTCAGGGTAGTCAGGACCCCCTTCCGGGCTCCTCTGAGGTCGCCGTCTAACATTGGTGGCAGCGACGGGATTCGGGCCCATCACCTAGAGATCGTACCGTGAACAACGGACGCACTACCGACAAAAATGGCAGAAGGAAGCGCCATGAGCCCCGCAGAAACCAACGCCAACAGGGTGTTCCAGGTGGAGCATCTAGAAGAATATACACACAAGGAGCTAAAGCAATTTTGCAAAGAACTTAAAATCGCTACCACTGGTCTCAACACTAAGGAAGATTTGCAGAAAGCACTGAAAACTTGGGTGGAGACCGGGGCCTCCCGCCCGGAAGGCACGGGGGAGCGCCCCGACGAAACCGAACCTCCCCAAAGTGAAAGCGGCAGCAATCAGGTGCGAGGCATCGTACCAGACGGGGGCTTATCCCCAGAAGAACTCGCGGACAGACAGAGAAGAGGCAATCATGAACTGGAGTTAGCCAAACTCAAAATCGAGGGCGAATGGCCCCTGGGGGAGGAGATTGAGGAAGCCGAGGAGTGGGAACCCGCAGCGATGGCCCTAGTATCCCTGGGAGATAGGGAGATGATCCCTGGTAGCCTCCTCCCCTCCAACACCCAGAAATATGGGCAGCTCGTCAAGATCAATGGCCACCAGGTAGAGGCCCTGCGGGACACCGGGGCCAGTATCACCGGTGTCCTCAGGCACCTAGTCCCCGAAGAGCAGATCCTCCCCAACGTCTTTTGCCCCGTAATATCCGCAGACAATAGAGAGAGCATGTGTCAGGTAGCCCTGGTGCCATTTGAGTGGGGAGGGGTGATAGGTAAACTCAAGGTGGCCGTAAGAACCTCCCAGCCGGTCGACTGTCTTTTAGGGAACCATCCGATCTATGTCAGCCCGACTCACTCCCCAGAGAGAAGTCGAAAGCACCCCGATCGAAGAGACCAGAACAGTCCCCGCCGAGGGTCCTCCCGTCCCCCCATCAGAAGGGTCCGTCGCTAGCGACGAACCCGCACCATCCGACCCCGCCCCGGTCCCCGAGTTAGGAGATCTACCCGAATTGGCCGGGTGGCCACGAGGGCGGGCCCACCCGGGAAGAGTTTTGCAGGGAGCAAGCCACTTGTCCTTCCCTGGTCGGGCTGCGGCGCCAGGCCGAGGGCCAAGCCGCAGGTGACCAGACCGGGACGCACCAAATCTATTGGGAGAATAGCATCCTGTACAGTGAGCAGAAGTCGGTGGAGCTGGGATCCGGACGGGTACTGGTGGTACCCCTCCGCTTCCGAGATTTCCTCCTGGGCTTAGCCCACGACGTCCCCCTCGCCGGCCACCTGGGACAGGACAAGACCTACAGCCGTCTTGTGACCCATTTTTATTGGCCTAAAATGAGAGCAGCGGTAGAGGCCCATTGCAAGTCCTGCCCCACGTGCCAGGCTAGTGGGAAGAGTGGAGGGAAGCGCAAGGCTCCCCTCCAACCCTTCCCGGTCGTCAGTACCCCCTTCGAACGAGTCGGAATCGACATCGTGGGACCACTGGACCCCCCCACCTCCCAAGGTCACCGTTTCATCTTGGTCCTAGTGGACCACGCCACCCGCTATCTGGAGGCTATTCCCCTGCGCACCATTACGGCCCCTGTGGTGGGCCGGGCCCTGATGGGGATCTTTTCCAGGGTGGGGTTTCCCCGCGAGGTCGTGAGCGATCGCGGAACTAATTTTATCTCAAGGTATATGACGTCCCTGTGGCAACAATGTGGAGTGTCCTATAAGTTCACCACCCCGTACCATCCCCAAGGGAACGGCCTAGTAGAGAGGTTTAATAGGACTTTGAAAGGGATGATCGCTGGCCTAGAAGAGCCCCTCCGGCGTAAGTGGGACGTCCTGCTCCCTTGCCTCTTGTTCGCTTACCGAGAGGTCCCCCAGAAGTCCCTAGGATTCAGCCCGTTTGAATTACTCTATGGGCACCCCGTCCGAGGTCCCCTCAGCTTGGTTAAGGAAGAGTGGGAGGCGGCACCCCAGACCACCCCCCGAGATGTGTTCCAATACGTCCTGGCCCTCCGGAACCAGACCAGGAAGTTCCGAGAACTGGCCGAGGCCAACCTGGAGGCGAGTCAAGAAGAAATGAAACGCTGGTACGACCAGAATGCCACTCTGGTCGAGTTCCAGCCGGGCCAGCAGGTGTGGGTCATGGCCCCCGTGAAGCCTGGCGCCCTCCAGGACCGATGGACTGGGCCTTACAAAGTGGTTGAGCGGAAGAGTCCAGTCACATACTTGGTGGACGTCCAGTCGCCTCGGGATCCCCTCCGGGTCCTGCACGTGAACCGCCTCAAGCCTCACTTTGTGCGGACAGAACTGAGCCTCCTGCTGGCCACCGATGACGGGGCCAAAGATGAGTCGGATCCCCTCCCGGACCTCCTGTGTGTCAAGGAGCAGGATGGCTCCATGGAGGGAGTGAACCTCTCCCCAGCCCTCACTGCCCAGCAACAAGCGGACTGCCGCCAGCTCCTAAGACAATTTGCCGACCTCTTCTCTCTGACCCCCCGGGTCACCAACTGGTGTGTTCATGACGTGGACACCGGGGACAGCCCGCCGGTGAGACACCGAGCCTACCGGGTTCCTGACCGGGTCCGGTCCTGCATTCAAGATGAAGTCTCGAAGATGCTGACCCTGGGGGTGATCGAGCCCTCTGACAGTCCCTGGGCCAGCCCCGTGGTCCTGGTCCCGAAGGCAGCGGCCCCCGGTGTCGCCCCCGAGCTCCGATTCTGCGTGGATTACCGGGGGCTCAACGACGTTACCCGAGCCGATGCCCACCCCATCCCACGAGCAGACGAACTCATTGACCGGCTAGGGGCAGCCCGGTTCCTCAGCACTTTTGACCTCACCTGCGGATACTGGCAGATTGCGCTCACCGAAGGGGCCAAGGAGCGGTCCGCTTTCTCCACCCCCGACGGGCACTACCACTTCCGCGTAATGCCCTTCGGGATGAAAAATGCCCCGGCCACTTTCCAGCGACTGGTGAATAGGGTCCTGGCCGGGTTGGAACAGTTCAGCGCGGCATACCTAGACGATATCGCTGTCTTCAGTTCAGAGTGGAGTGAGCACCTCCAGCACCTCCGGAGGGTGCTAACCGCCCTGCGCCAGGCAGGCCTCACAGTAAAAGCCAGCAAGTGCCAGATCGGGCAAGGATCCGTAGTCTACCTGGGGCACCAGGTCGGGAGCGGCCAGGTCGCCCCTCTACAGCCAAAGATTGACGCCATCCTGGCCTGGGAACCACCCATCACCCAGACGGAGGTCCGAGCCTTTCTGGGACTCACAGGCTACTACCGAAGATTCATTCGGGGGTATGGCAGCCTTGTCGGCCCTCTCACCGAACTCACATCTAAAAAACAGCCAAAGAAGGTGCAGTGGACGGCTGCCTGCCAGGAAGCTTTCGATGCTCTAAAAAAGGCCATGTGCACTGCTCCCGTCCTCCAGGCTCCCGACTATGCCAAGGAGTTCATAGTCCAGACCGATGCCTCCGAGCATGGCATTGGGGCCGTCCTGTCCCAAGTGAATGACCAAGGCCTAGACCAGCCCGTCGCCTTCCTCAGTCGGCGGCTGTTGCCCCGAGAACAGAGGTGGAGCACCATAGAGCGCGAAGCC
Source organism: Triturus cristatus (assembly GCF_964204655.1). Classification (NCBI taxonomy): domain Eukaryota; kingdom Metazoa; phylum Chordata; class Amphibia; order Caudata; family Salamandridae; genus Triturus; species Triturus cristatus. The sequence continues at coordinate 1,753,772,986 of NC_140590.1, read as the reverse complement.
TTTGCCGTGGTCTGGGCACTCAAAAAGCTACGACCCTACCTGTTCGGCACGCATTTCAGAGTCCAAACTGACCATCGGCCCTTGCGATGGCTCATGCAGATGCGAGGAGAAAACCCCAAGCTACTGCGGTGGTCAATCTCCCTCCAGGGGATGGATTTCACCGTAGAACACCGCCCTGGTACGGACCACGCCAACGCTGACGGCCTCTCCCGGTTCTTCCGCCTCAGCGAAGAGAACCCCCCAAGATGATGGGCAGTTCTCTCCGGCTTTCAGCTGGGGGGGACGCGTGTTGGACCCGGCCTCACAGAATGGCCCTCCGTGCCCCCGCACCACCGAAACCTGGTACCTGCAGCCCAAACACACGGCCCAGCCGATCCTTCCTACCAGAACACCCGCACCCGACCCGGACATCCTCGTCCATGGCCTCTCTCCTTTCGGCCACCCCGGGCCCGCGTGCCCACTTCATGCACCAAGATGGCCGCCCGGCCCCAGCGCGACCCTGACCTAGAGGCGCCACTCCGGCTGGAGGACATCACGCTTCCAGGGGATGAGAGAGGGAGGAGCAGTTTCGATCGCACCTCTGAACTCCCCTGGGACGATGGGTTTCGATCGGCCCTCCGGCCTCCCTGCGGGCTGGCTCCGTGCCTGCTGGGTGTCTGGGACTCCTCCCGACCCGGCCCTGAAAGGGATCAAAAGACAATAGCAGGAAATCCCGACAAGCGACCCCCAGGTGACAAGACCCCTGCCTGCACAGACTCCGGACATCAAAGAGGGGTCGACCTATAACAAGGGGTGCTCTGGGTCTGTCCGGTAGATTCGACGCTGGAACAACGAGAGCCTGCCGACGTGGTCGCGGCTCCTGGAACCGATCCCACCTAAGCCTGCTGAGTGACTCGCGGCCCCCTGAAGATCGTAAGACCTCCGAACTCGTACCTGAGCCTGCTGAGTGACTCGCGGCTCCTTGAAGATCGTAACACCTCTGAACTTGTGCCTAAGCCTGCTGAGTGACTCGCGGCTCCCTGAAGATCGTAACACCTCCGAACTTGTGCCTAAGCCTGCTGAGTGACTCGCGGCTCCCTGAAGATCGTAAGACCTCCGAACTCGTACCTGAGCCTGCTGAGTGACTCGCGGCTCCTTGAAGATCGTAAGACCTCCGAACTTGTACCTGAGCCCGCTGAGTGACTCGCGGTTCCCCCAGACTCTCACGGTCCCGCCGGACCCCGACTACGACCACGTATCCCCCAGCTCGAGGATTGTGAGCTGTGCGCCGGATACGTCCCTGCTTGAACCTTTGCCAAAGACTGTCCCGCTACCCCCTACCTTTCCGAGACTCTTGAGCCCATGCTCACCTTGTACATATTTGCCGTGATAACTTACTTGATAAAGATTGTTTTCTGAGAATACCCAGTGTGGTCACTCTGTGTCGTGTGGTGCCAGAAGTACGATCCTAGCTGCGAGATTCCTCCCCCTGGGGAGTCTCCTGCCAGTGCCCGGCTACGATACTACGAGGGTGGGTCTCAGGGTAGTCAGGACCCCCTTCCGGGCTCCTCTGAGGTCGCCGTCTAACAGTGTCCAATCCACTATGCTGTTTAAAAGTCAATAAAAGTCTCTCATAATAGTCATGTACCGACTCCTTAGACTCTTTAGTAGCACGATCGATTTTAAGCCAATCAACAGTTTGAGGAGCAACTTTGGAGTGTAACCATGTAATACTTACTCATATTTCTTCATTACCTCAGGTGCAGGGCCATGATCCACAGGATCCCTAGCTGGTTCTGCAGCGGGCCAATCAATTGCAACTTTACATGCTGCCCACAAATCACCTGGGCCCACTATATCAAACAAAGTATTCAAATCAATCCATAACACCTTCGAAATATTAACAAATCAGTCCATTTATTTATACCACTCAGCAAGTTTCTCCCTCAGCCAAGGAAAATCATTAGTAAATGCTGCCAAATCACCCCTGCTCCATGGTACATGTACATACTCCCCATTTTGTACTTCTCTCAGAAGGAAATTTCCTACTTGTCCCGTCCCTCCACCCGGAGGCGGATTATCTCCTAATACTTTCTTGGCACTTTTCTTTTTGGACCATCTCTCGTCCGATTTGTCTAATTCCCTCCATGCTCGCATCCCTATCACCAATTCTCTAATTTGTGCCTTTAATCCAATCGTTCTCTTCTCTTCCAACTCCTTATCAGTATAATATAATCTGCAAATTCCCTGCATCATTTTTGTCTTTGTCAAATCCACCTCATACCTTCGTGCCAACTGTGACAATGCTTCATGAGCTCGCTTTGCCCTTCTAGTAACATCTTTGGCAACAAATAGCAACTCGCTTGTGTCATATGTTTCAATTCTGTCCAATGGCAGATTCCCTTCCATCACCTCATCCATTTCTGCTTTTAATTTTACCACATCTAACAATGGTGCCTTCATTGAAGCTTGTAAAATCCTCTGACCTCTTTCACTTCCAGATTCCTCCCCGTCACAACTTTGTGTTCTTCTTTGACCCCCACTCTCCTCCATTCTCAAAACTGGGCAACTTTCTCTCTCACAACTTCGACTTCTTCAACGGTTACCCTCACCCAAATTCTGTGGTTCGAACAGTACCCTAGGTGCTTCTCGTCTCATCCCCATCTCCTCTCTCCATATCATTGACTCCCTCGCTGGTGGAACCCACATTCTGATGTCTGATCTAGAATTTGCCAACGCTCCTGTTCGTCTTGGTTCCGACCCGCTGTCTATTCTCGACGGATCAGCCGTAGCTGGCAGTGGAGTGCTAACTTCCACTGGTATCTGAGCCATACCCGTTCCACTCATTGTAAGACTTCTTACAGATATAGTCTCTTCCCCTTTTCCTGTTTGCTGTTGACTTCCACCTGTTCTCTCTCTGGGGTTATCTATCGAACCCACAGGTCCAATAGAAACTGGTACCGTAAGAGCTACTGGTAACCACATGTTACATGCAGTTTCTCCTGACTCAGGATCTGCGTATCCTGTCCCTCCAGACCCTCCTGCAATTCTCGATCCCACTGAAATCCTCCCTCTTACTCCTACTGTCTGGTCCTCAGAACCCATCCGTCCCAGCCCTAAAGTTTCCTTTGTTTGCTGCGTCCTCTCCGTTTCCAACCTAGAGTCACAAGGTGGAGGATGTTCTGCTAACAATCTATCAAGAAAACTGTCATCTGTATCACTTTCCTCTTCCATCTTACTCTTTCCTCCAGACCCTCCTTCTAGCAACCGAAATGGATACAATCGTTCTCCCTCTATAGTGTCTATTCTCCATCTCTTCAGCTGTGCATCCCACCTGGCATCTTGATATGCCTTCATTGCTTTCTTCAATCTTCCCTGTGAAGCTTCTCTTCTCTTTGCCATTACTGCTCTTATCCATGCATCTAATGCCTCAAATTGTGTTGGTCTGGGCGGAGATTTCAGAGAAGACATCACTCCCCTGCGCTGATACCACACCTCCATACGAAATGACCCATAATGAGTGAAAGCCAATTCTCCCTCCTTCTCTGTAATGTTATGCCAATTTTGAAGCCATCCTACATTTGTTGCCATATAATGTGCCGGGGTATCCTCTGGTGGAGATTCTTCTCCTACCCGAGTCACCGCCCCTGTGTCGCCTCTACACAAATCTCGCAACACATTAAAACATCTCATTGTTAAAATCAATTATTTGCAACACAAGTTTCACTATTCAACTTCGGATGAACTTCCACCAATCCCAGCGTGACGTTACACCAACCGACCTATCACAGCGCGGCGCGCACTGACGTCACTGCTCCCTTTTGCAGCAGCTCACCCTCCTTTACAATTTCACCATGTACACTCACTCACATATTCATTCTAACAAGTAACTGTATATCCAAAAGCTATTAAACCAAGTAACTGCTCCTAACGCAGTCACAATAACTTACAGTTACATAAAACAAGTAATTGTCCATCTGCTAAAAGGTCGATAAAACACTCTTATAAGAACATTCATCCGCTGTGAACCCCAACCTGCGTCAGTCACTCAATCGCCGTAGTCCAGCCCCAGTACCGGAGGCTTTCTACCCGCGACGTAATCCTGCATTCACACAAAGTTCCCTGTCACAAGTGAATCGTCGATAGCGCTTTACAACACCCACAGTATTGATCAGACTATTACAAATAAAAAACTATCCCGGGATCTTGGACTTCTCTTGAGTTCGCTCACCAAACTTCCTGATCCGCACGTGTCCAGACCAGTAAACCGATAAACCCACACTCACTCAACTTGCATCCCAACTTCGCAAGACATCACACAATTAATTCATCACCGCAATTTAACACACGGCACAGTTTCATACTCACGCTACCACTGTTTCCGCCGCACCATCAGCGTCCGCTGACCTCCATCAGTCTTCGCAGTCTTCTACTCCGTATCCAAAGCCCTATTGTTCTACCAGTCCTACTCCTAATTTCCCTTTTTCTCCCCTCACTTCTAGAGGCAACCATCCGTTTCTGCTACCATTTTGTGACGCTAATTTTGCTCCTTAACTTTCCTACTAAGTTCAAGGCAGATAGTCTTTTATTGCCTGCTAAAAAGTGTGGAGGGGAGTAAAACAATTCAAGATTATACTTTCAATTAGACATGCTTTTTTAAAGGACCTCAGACTCCGAATTCCAGTTTTGTGGATTTATTATAAGGCCAAAAACAATTAAATATAAACACATCTCAGTATCAGAGTATATAGGTACATAAAAATCAATACAGAGCCGAGTCTACGTATATAATTCATTCGGCATAAGAAGCATAATATGATGAACTCCAAAATCAAGACGCAACAAAGGATAGAAGCTGAGTCAAATTCTCTTTTCATTTAAGAGAAAAACAAAAGTATCTTTCCCTGCTCTACTCTAAATGGAAGTCCTACCTATTTCCCCAATACCCTATCGCAAAGGTGTCAGCACATGTTGACTTCCTAAGAAGTACTCACGTCAAATGTGTCTGATAGGTTAACGGTATGGAGCTCGCTCTAAGATGCTCCTTCTCCTCCGAAAATAAGCAGAAGTCTCTCGAATCTGACCCTGCGCATTATACAAAAAGACAATGTTCAACCCACAATATGTCATATTCATGGGCACCATCCTTCAGTAAGTTTCCACAGAAGCCTTTAATTAAATTGATTCTTTTCCAGTGGCCTTGGTTCCCAGATAGGCCAGACACGAAAGGCGTCCTCCCTTTTCACCTTCCAGACTTCTTCAAAGACATTCCGTGTATCTCCTTAAATCTAAGACTAACAAGGTCAAATTCCGGCACCTGCAGTAGGATGAGAACATACTGTCTTCGAGCACAAAAAGGATTCATTTAATTATAATTATTGAGCAACCAAGGAGAAACGAAACTCAAAACAACCTACAATTTGGGCCTACAATTCAGTTGACTTAAACTAAATATGAATTACATTACACGAGTATAAATTCATCCTGCACATTACACATACAGGAATTATAAGTTTCTTTAATACATACAAAGCCTACTTAAATGTGCACACTACATTTCGAAGCTAATATAACTCAAATAAATGCATCTTAATAATCATGAAACACTGCAACAATAAAAATACATGTAAGTGTGTTTAAACCATGAGTATAGCGCACCCATACAATTTAGAGTGCTATAAGCGCTCTATCAAAGCTCATAGACTGTGTTTGTGTCTCCTGGAAACTGCATCAGTCCGGGCTGGGATGCATAGGGGGGTGCTAAATCCTGCTGTGGGCACATATCTCAGGTGACCAGACGTCCTGGATTTCCCCGTACAGACCCGGCCTCCAACAGTTTTAATGAAAACTGACTAATGTCCCGGTTTGAGGGAGAGGGGCGGGTAGCGTGCACATTTGTCGTAAACTGTTTTCCTTTCGTTTTAAAGACTCTCCGACCATGCTGCAGTGTTAATGAAGCAGCACAGCAGGAGGTAAAGCAGGGCACACCAGAATCTGAAAAGACCCTCAGTTGACGGCCAAGCTTTTGAGCCGTCCCCTTAGGTTCATCACAACATCTGGGAAGGAAGGAGAGGGGTTATTTAATGAAAATGCTGTTTACACTATTTTTGTTTGGATTGTGGCACGTGGGCACAACTTTAATGCTATCTCACCTTCAAAAAGAAACCCTGTATGTTTTATTTTTGATTCTATATTTTAGAAAAGGCAAATATATATATTTTTAAGAATCTGTGTGCATCTCTCCATGTTAGATGTTGTAGGCACGTGTGTTCTTTTATCAAGTCTTGGTTTTATAATTTGCTTTTGGCACTATCAGCTCCGTGTGCACCTTTTACAGGTGCAGCAAGACTACAAGTCCCAGAATGCCAATAGGTTCAATGATCTACTCTGAAGAAAATGTAGGCCTTTGTAATGTCGTCCTTTAGCTAGGTAGAGCTTAACAAAATGGTTTATGGGATGTGCCAGTGTGGTCCTTCCATGGGAATAAGTGAACTCATCTCCCGGATTTTGGTATATAAAATGTGGTCACCCTGCACATATCATACTCCACAAATGGCAGCAAGACGACAGGCTGCCAGAGACGGGGAGCCATGGTGGTCATGGAGGAGCAGGGACCGTATCACAGGTTGAAACAGTAAGCTGCTGGGAGAGGAAAAGGGAAATGGGGGGAGGACGGGGAGAGAGGAAGACAGGGATGGAGGGCGCAACAGGCAGACTGTCTGGAAGCTGCAGATAGAGAGCTCTGCTTTGAGTGGGACAGAGCTTGTAAAAACACAGCTTTCGTGTGGGACTTTCAGACAGAAATAACCAGGGTCACCTACCTTGGCGTTGTCAGTCTGGTTGCAGTTGACCCCATTGCAGTAATACATGCTTCTACGGTAGAGAGGCTGCAGCTGGATGCAGCTCATGTTCCACCGTCTTTCCCAGGCCACAGTGAGTCCTTACAATAGAGCATAAAAAGAGAAATAGGACAAGACTCCAGCACAACTGCACAACTATTAGCAGCTGCTAACCGGACAGAAATCTTGGAATGGCAAAGGTTCATTAGGTGTGTTAATAACTGGCAAACACAAGAGCCTCTGGTACCTACAAAGGCAGCTTAAGAGCAAGACAAACTTAGTGTAACTTGGACCGAGCAGTGCATATACAAGAGTGCCACCACATGTTGTGTGGTGTCAGCAGAGTGCACAGTCCCCAATGTCTATTTGCATTCTGGGACTTGAAGTCCTGGGTTTATGTCAGGAATAAAAGCCACAAAACACAGAATGCAACAAAATGGGTATGGTCGAGTTAATCGCTCACACATGCTGTGGGTCAGTTGCAGGGGGGAACAGTCATTACAACGTGGTTATTACCACGCTGTGCAGTTACATCGCATGCGTTACAACGCATGCGATGTTACAACGCTATGCCATTAGAACGCAAGTCTGTACATCGACTTGCGCTAGATGGCGTGCTAACATTACAAATAGTGTAGTTTACTATCCCAACACCTTCCCTACTGTTAAGTGGACTGGAGTTGGAATAGTAAATTACACTTTTTTAATGTCAGCACGCCATCTAGCGCAAGTCGATGTAAAGGTTTGCGTTCTAATGGCATAGCGTTGTAACATCGCATGCGTTGTAACGCATGCGATATAACTGCACGCGTGGTAAAAACCCGCGTTGTAATATCGTACATCCGTTGCAAGGGTACGGGGAGCAGGCAGCCGGTAGTGTCCTCGCCTCTAAAGTAAGTGTATCTGCAGAGTGCAGACAATTTCTGGTGTCCTTAGCTCTTAATTAAATGTAACTGCAGACATGCTTTTCACCAGGAGAGAAGGGCTGGAGGGGGCGAGGATCGGCTGAAAACACAAGCGCTTCCTGAAAACAAACTAAACAAGGAGAGAGGTGCTGGAGGGGAGGGCGCGAGGATCGGCTGAAAACACAAGCGCTTGCAAACTAACAAGGATCAGCTGAAAACACAAGCGCTTGCAAACTAACAAGGATCAGCTGAAAACACAAGCGCTTGAAAACTGAAAAAGATAACGCATGGCGTGCAGCACTGATATTCAGGAGCAAACAAAAGCGGTGGCGCGTTGTCTAGATACAGAACTTGGTCCAAGAAAATACAAAGTAGTGCTCAGATGAATTCCTAAACACTGAAAGTGGCAGGAGGCAGTACTTGGCAGGTGCTGCAAGGCAGGAAAGTGGAAACACAAAGGAGGGTAAAGAGGAACGATTGCCCAGTATCAATCAATCAATCAGGATTTGTAGAGCGCGGCTGCTTCACCCGTGAGGGTCTCGAGGCGCGATCGGATGATGCTGATAGATCTCCTATTGGCTGAAGATCCAAGCAAGGATTTCTAAAGGACAGTAGCACAGGCAAATAAAAAGTAATGGCAACCAGTGGGATGACTAACTCCACAAACCATATACAACAGGTTGCTAAGTGACAGCAAGTGCTAAACTAAACTAAAAATGTTAGGAGAAGAAAGAAAATGTACTCTGATGAATTACAAAAAAGCTAGCAAGAGCAAATCTTACTACGGAAGCTCATTTACGAATATGTAGATGTACACTTACTACGCATAAACATGCAAAAATTATTTTGCATAGAAGTAATATTAAAATCACAAAGAATTTCAGAAATTCTCTTGGGATCGTGCTTATTTTACAGATCAGATTTTGGGGTGTATTCTTGAAATTCTCTGAATTTCAAAAAAGAAAATAATTTACTCCAAACAAAGGCATAAACACATGGAACTAATTTCTGATTTCCTTTAAAGAATTGGGCCTGATATGCAAAACATTAGCCAAGCCTGTGAGTGAAGTCAAACATTCCCTTTAAGCATTCACTGCTTTTCATCCCTTAAAAAGGAATGTGATCCACATACTTAAGGCACTATCAAGAGGTCTAGATATATGCTAAGGCTGAGCAAAATTACAAAAAGTTGTTTTGTGAAATGTGGCAATTATGTGACATTATGTGAAATATCACATGACAACATTTTTCAGTATCTTAAATAGAAATTGCAGGCAAGGGTACATCTCATGTTCAAAAGTGAAGTGAGACACCAGCAATGGACAGGTTTGGGGGAGGAAATGTCTCCCACAAGACATTTTCTAAACCCACAATACATCTTTTCTCTAACCAGGCTCCAGCGGAACAAAATTGTGCGGAATTTTACAACCACGTTATTTTTTGAATTTCAGGTTGATAGAATTCGGGAACTTCGCGAGAGAATGAACATTTTGTATAGGCCTACGGTAAGCATGATGGCAAAGCAACACCCACTTTTTCACTTTATTGCTTTTAGTAAAAAAAGGAGAGAGGTTCCACGTCATAAATAGCCTGTGTGCATGTGTGCCTGCCTTTGTTTTCACGGTTGGCCTTGTCTTTGCTTGTTTTAATCTGCTTCCTGGACAGATGAAGTCTATGATTTGATTATAACTTGAATGAGAAGCTCACGTTTGATGAGGGCAGAGTAATGTCAAGGCCTTGCAAATATTAATTTCCATGTACAGTGTTTGCTTCTCTCAGGATCCTAACATGTCCCAAGGGGAACAGACCAATAATTTGCATCCGGTCTAAGTCTCCCCAGGGTTGTTTTTAGTGCCTCCTTGTGACCGCGGTGTTTGGTGTTTGCATCCATTCTTCCTTTGGGCACATTTTGAACTGAGTGGAAGTTTCCATCGCTCATATCTAACACTTGCTGTCACCATCCTCTTTTCACTGTCTGTGAGTAAACAGGTTAGTGTTGAGCTCAAAGCAGGCATAAACCCTTTCCTGGGCAGTGCTCACTCTATTGTCCACGATAGATTTATCTGGTGGAAAAACACTACCAATGCCAGGTGTTATCAACAGCTTGTTTTGTAACCTGCAGCTTTGAGGCATGGACAGCCCCATGCGACACGCATGCAATTAAAATGTTATCATACGGGAGGTGAGGTCGGTGCCATGGGAGTTAATAAAGGGCTGCCCGGGGCAGCAGCGGTTACATCAGGTATCGCGCTTTGGCACACCTGACGGTTCCCATGGTGACTCTGCTCTCAGAGGTGATGAAGGCATTAGTGGGAAGAGAATGTAGCATGGTTTTCAGAGCCCTCTGTACTTTCTGCAATACACTCTCCTTGTAAATAGAAAGTGTTTAGTAGCTAAGGATGGGGCCAGAGGTCAACATTGTGATGTCATAAGAGGTAAAAGGTTGCAGAATCGCACTCCCTCTACCCCTGCCCTTTTGTTGAATTGACATCCACAGTCAATGCACGCTCCAGGGAGTCCACCCTGTATGATAAGCCGGCTTGGGCTCAATCACCCGGTCCTGATGACAGTGCAAAGGGAAGTGTCCTAAGACCAGCCGCGGTGCGTCCATTGGGGCGTAGGGGCGTAGCCCCACCAGCCCTGCTTGGACCCGCGGCTGCCGTAAAATAATTAAAATAAATGTAAAACCTTAGCACGATATTTATCCGGCGCCGCCGGGCAGCACCCGAATGAATCGGGAGTGCGCAGGGGGGGCGGGCTTGTTTTCCCGCATGTATGCTTCGGGCAGCAACTTGCCCGAGCATGCGCATTAAAGTCCCCAGGGCCAGGGCCCCATTAGCTAGTAGGGGGGGGGTGCAGGTTTATGCTGGCGGCAGCCCCTGGCAGCAAAAGGCGACAGGGCGAGCAGTTAGTGTGCCCTCCAAGCCAATCCTGGCGCTGCATGCAGGATTGGCCGGTCACCGCGCAGCACAGCAGGGGCAATCCATATTGGATGCCGAGCGTGGGTGGCTCAGCCGCCCTGCACAATGGCCAATCACTGTCTCTGACTTAATGTAGTCATGCAGTGATTGGCCATTTGCGGCGCGCGGCGCTGCAGTGTCGTTGGATCCGGTTCAGCCTGGTAAGGGGGCATTTCTTTCAAAGGTGTTGTCGTCTCGCAGTCCACAGCACACTCTAAACCTGAACATCTCTCGCCCGCCGCCGACCCTGAGATGTGAAAATAGCCACGCGCGACTCCTCCTCCGTGGATCAAAGGTATTTGCGCAGCATTTCTTTACCTTACACACGCTAGGGCTTCTAGGAGCCCACGAGGCGCCCTTTCATTTTCAGCTGCTTTTTCTAAAATGGTTTGATAGCAACTTCAGGCATGAATTCTCATCACCTGAAACGTTTCCCTTTGGATTACTCTCGCCCTGATCCGGCCTCAGTGTGTGGTGAAAAGTAAAACGAAAAACATTGCTTAATCTGTACTGCTGGGATCTGCTGTTATCGCTGTGCGGAAGTGATGTAACAATTTAAGACAGCATGTATTCTATCTTAAGAAACCACGGTCAGACCATGCGTGGTGTGTAACCGAAGAAATAAGTTAGTCACAATGAGTAAGACACAACATTAAAGTTAAAATGGCGGAGCTCAAAACACACCACAGATAGTCTTTTGATTGCTATACAAGTGATGGCGCGGACCCAAAGTGATACCTTAAAAAAAACAAAAATATATTACGAATATGAGGTTTAAAAGTTTAAGGAATATAAAATGGTAGACTCACAACACAGTAAACATCTGCTTGTCTGCAGATGCTGCGCACTTCTATCTAAAAGCCTGAAAAAAATTAAATGGGTAAAAAAAAATCACAGCTTGTTTCTAAAAGGGGATCCTGTTACAGTAGCTTTTTAAAAAAAAAAAAAAATACTATATATTTCACTACTAATTTGACGTTCTCGGCTTCCGATCCCACACCCTTCTAATTTAGCAGACTAATTTGTGTCAGCACGGAATGTAAACTGCTGCTCACTGTTAATTCCCCCCAGCTATCCCTGTCTCTGACACACCGCTCAGGCAGGATCACGGGCTACCGCTGAAATAATTCGGGGCCTCGCGTCCACTTGCGGAGTTCGAGGGGCTGTGACGGAGCCGGCTGCCCCACATCATGGAATATGCCTGGGCCAAAGGTAGGAGTTCTCGGACGCTGTTCTCTGAATAAAGTCACTTTGGGAGTGAACGACAGCTGCGTCTTTCGGCCTAAATGTGAAAATATGTACTTTACACGAGTGTTCATTTTAATAATTTATTTGGGGGCAACGCTGGGCGGCCAGAACTAAAAAAAAAAAAAAACACTGCTAAAAGTATAAATTCTCATTTTATTCAATTAATGAAACATTACATATTTTCTGCTACTACGCGTATTAACGTAAAAAAAATGCCATTAATAAATACAAATAGAACATTTATACTGCTGCTAATAATAAGGCCATTCCGAGTTATAGGTAACAATTCTACCACCATTAACAACATTAATAGAACAAGTAATTACAATAATAAATTCTACTGTGAATATAAGTATGAATTATACTGCCCACACTACTAACTACAATATTCTACTACGGCTTCCTATTAATTAAAATAATCATAATGCCACTAATAATCCCACTCACGGCGCTAACATACTCCGAAGAGTAATATCACATAATATAAATACCACTTCACCACAGACCAGTGCACTGTTGACTGCACTAATTATAAATAAATACACCTAAACAAATAAATTATCATAAATAAATAAATAAAGCTAGAGACGCACATGTGGGATTCCAGCGGCTCATACGCATGGGTGGAGAGGTCTGATGCCCGCCCGTGCAGAGGCGTCGCCGGTAGCTTGCCCCCCCCCCCAGCTCGCCGGGGGCCACCGGCTCCCATCACTGCACAGCAGATGGCCCGGCATCGCCCGGAGGACGGACCCAGGCGGGGAAACACCACGTTTTCAACCAACAATGCTGCGAGGATGCGCTGGGGGAGGGGGCTGGTCCGCAACCCTATGCAAGACTGCCTACTGCATGTAAAGCGCTCTGATGCCCGATGTCTCGCTATATAAAACAAAAAATAGAAGCATCAGTTGTTGGCCTATATATGTAGGAGCGTTGGCAGTCTGCCAGACTATGTTTGTGGTCCCAGTAGTGAACTAGCAGCAGGCGGCAGCGCAGAAGCTTAATGTGCCTGCTGCAAAGAACATATATACCTGATGCAGATCACAAAATGCATATGATGTAAATAGGTCAGTGAGGCACTGCTTTTGTCAGAGAGATCCTTTTGTTACTTGCAGTTTCTAAGTTAAAATCCTAACATACAACAGAGAGCTATGAACTGTCATCTAAGAGCTGGATGCAAACTGCAAGGAAAAAATTGGAGCGTTATGTTTTTTCCCCACAGTCTTTGTTTCATTACCCTACTGTTTCAAAAATAAATTGTTTTCTTTTCATTTTCAGCACCTGACAACCTGAAACATTACCGCATTTTGGGGCAATTTTCCAGCAAACAACAAGAGGACCCCAACCTCCTTTGCTGCTCTCTCACCCGACCCCGGCTACAACCCAGCAAACACCAGTGTTAAAGGTAAGGAAACTGATGCTATATATTTTTTTACATGGGAGTTAGGGCTATGTATGTATGTGGTCACTCTCAAGTCCCTCAAGCAGTGTCTTTCAGTGCCTCCAGCAACCACTATGGCACAGAGAGGCAGGAGGCAGTACGGCTCTATTTTTAGCAGTCATTTGAGATGTATTAGGATAATGCACAAGATATATGTATAATGTATTTATACTGAAATTTGATATTATTGCACTGCACCTTATACGTTGTACTTTGATTATTGACAGGTTTCTTTAATATATATATATTGGTAAGGCCAGCAACACACCATCATGAATACAGTACAAGAGCTGATTACAAAGTCATTCCAGTCACGGCCACTTGAACAAAAACTACAGAAAAAACAATTAAGACCTCATCAGCCTGAAATAAACCTACAGCAAACTACCCAGGACAGAGGAAAAATGTCAAAATGTACATTCTCAAATGCCTGGTACACAAAAGCTGATTGGCTTACAGGGTGCCCTATAAGAAATTCTCTGTTCTGCTTCCCCTGCTTGCTGTTTGGCGGTGACTTTTCTCGGACACGGCAAGGAATGGTCGACCTGAAGCACATCGCTGAAAAAATAAAGAAGCATGCGCTCACAAGAAATCATCTGGAAAACCTGACAAGACTGGGAATGTTGGGGGAAGACGCACCAATTGAGCAGCAGATAAATGATGCGTATCGCAAATCCATTCAAAAACACAATGAAGCTGTTGATAAGAACAGACTAAATCTATCCAAGATCATTGATTGCATTCGTTTCTGTGGTGCTTTCGAACTGGCATTGCGAGGCCATGACGAATCAGAAACTTCCTCAAAACCTGTGATCTTCCGAGGCCTAGTGGATTTAATGTCAACCATAGACCAGGATTTGGAAAGACATTTAGCACATGCTACAGTCTTTAAGGGCACCTCTAATACAATACAAAATGAACTCCTTGACTGTATGCTCGAAATTATAAGAAGCCATATTGTGCAAGAGTTGCGAAACACAGACTTTGTGGCTATTCAGGCTGATGACACCACTGATGTGTCCACTCAAACACAGTCCGTGTTAGTGTTTCGGTACCTTGACAGTGACAGAAACGTTGTGGAAAGATTTTATGGCTTTACGCATTCAAGTGACTCTAGTGCAGCAACCATCACTGAAGCAATACTGTGTCAACTGGACTTAATTTTCCCGGACCTGCCTCAAAAACAAAAACTTATCGCACAAAGCTATGATGGTGCGTCCGTAATGAGTGGAAGCCTTAGTGGAGTACAGAAACGAATTCGAGATGTGTACCCTAATGCTCATTTTGTGCACTGTTACGCCCACCAACTCAATCTTATTATGCAACAGGCGGTATCAAAGATCAGAGAGACACAAGTTTTCTTTCAGGATATCGGAGGCATAGCAGCATTCTTCACACGTTCCCCCAAAAGAACAGAAGCCCTTCATGAGATTGTGGACAAAAGCGTACCAAGGGGATCCTCAACTCGTTGGAACTTTCACATTCGTACAGTCAACTTAATCTTTGAACAGAGGGAGGGCCTTGAGAAATGTTTTGTCGCCATAGCATCCAGAGCAGACTTTGATCACACAAGTCAGAGTGAAGCCCATGGCTTTATTAGAACACTACAAGACAAAGAGTTTCAGTTCTTACTGTTTTTATTTCATGACATAATGATTCCTGTTGATGTGTTATACGATCAGTTGCAAAGAAAAGACATAGATACTGTCTCTGTGAAAGCCAATACATCTGCATTTGTACAACAGATTATGAAAGTGAGAGATGGGGTTGAAGATTTAGAGAGCAAACTGCCGGAGCATTCTATTTTTGCAAACCGCAGACAAAACATCACCTCTCTGGTTCGAATTGGAAAGGAGATATGTGACATTGTAATTGTGCAGGCAAAAGAACGTTTTTCATTCACAAAACATTTGGTGAGTGCAACTTTATTGCAAAGTAAAGAGTTTGCACAATATGATGAATTCTTCCCTGAGCGTGCTCTGAATCAGGCTGTGGAAGCATATCCTATGCTCAAAAAAGAGCAGCTGAGAACTGAGTTAACTGTACTCTATGGAATGCCTGTGTACCGGAAGGCCACAAGCGCCTTGACTTTGCTGAGTTTAATTCATAAACTGCATATGGAAAACTCACTTACAGAGACAGTGACTTTACAAAAAATTGTGATTACGACTCCAATGACAACAGTAGAAGCTGAACGATGTTTTTCAGCCTTAAAGCGCATAAAGACATTCCTCAGGAACACCATGCTAGAGGAAAGACTAGTGGCCATATGTAGGTAAATTATTTTTACCGATTCTTAAATACCGAATTTTACCGAATCGGTATTTAAGAATCGGTAAGTTATATGTAGGTCAACAATCGGTAAACATTACCGAATCGGTAAAATTCGGTAAACATGAATCGGAATTTCCCGAATCGGTAAATACCGAAGTGGTATTTTCCGAATCGGTAAATACCGAAGCGGTATTTTCCGAATCGGTAAATACCGACGTGGTATATTCCGATTCGGTAAATACCGAATCGGTAAATACCGAATCGGCAGTTCAAATACACATGACTTCAAGCAACCAATCCTGTGCAACCTCAACCCCACCCAACCAGGGAGTGGCCACACCCAGGCAGGTGCACACAATTAGCAGACTCTGGAGAGGCTGGGAGTGCTGAGGAGAGGAAGAGAGCAACTGCCAGAATCAGACCTGGAGACTGCAAGAATGGCCAGCCAGGACACAGAGAGGGAAGGAGGGGAGAGGAAGCGAAAGCTCAAATTCAGCCCAAAGGAGCTGCAAGTTCTGGTGGAGGAGGTCGTGAAGCAGCACCAGAAACTATTTGGGAAACTGTCACAGCAAGTGCCTGAGTCAGAAAAAAGAAAGATCTGGCTTGGAATCCAGGCACAGGTGAATGCCATGGGAGTGACCCCCCGGGACATCGATGTCCTGAAGAAGCGGTGGTATGACATCCGCATCATCACAAAGAGGAAGGTGGCAGATTTAAAAAAAGAGGCCAGCCAGACAGGAGGTGGACGCAACAGAGCACCAGCCCTGACAGAACTGGAGGAGCTAGTGGAGACAACGATTGAGCCAGAAAGCATCGTGGGGATTGGGGACGCTGACAGCTCCGCCAGAGGCACCTCCAAACAAGGTAAGACGCTTGCACAGCAATGTGCCCCCCCCTACCCCTATCCCAACTCCCAAAATGTGCCATGAGAATCCCACTCCAGTACAGGTATTAGTGCATGCCTGCAATGCATCATGGGAGATGTAGTCCCTGAAAGGCCAAACATGATACGAGGACATTGAGATACTGTCTAGAAATTGTATTGTCATGTCATCAAGACAAAGCTTCAGGTACACTTAGCTGCTGTTGCTTTTCTGTCCACAGGCACTACTGCGCACAGAACTGGCCATGAGAAGGGAGAGAGGGCACACCACACACCCAGCACAGAGAAGGCCACCACCAGTTCCGGCCAGGGAACGGCACCACAGGCACTTACACCACCCCAGCCAGCATCGCCGCTCCTGCCAGCATCCCCAGTCCTGCAGGTTTCACCACCATCTTCACCTCCTCCATTGCACAGGTTGAGGAGGCGTCCTGCAGCCAGGTTGGATGTGACCGACTCATCATCCGAGGAGTCGAGGGGCCCGGAAACGTCCACTGTACCCCAGGATGTAACCCATGCCAGTGTGCCTTCCGAGTCTGAGGGAGAACACACAGTTGGCAGACGGCGCAGCAGGGCTCGGCCGCAGAGTCCACCTCCCCTTGGGCAGGGCCATGGAGTGTTCTCAGGTCTTGAGGGCACCATGGTGAAAATACAACGCGTCCAGGCAAGGGTAATGGTGTCCGTACAGCGACAGATGCGTGGCCTCAACAACACCTTTGGAAACATTGAAAAGGGCATCACCACAATGGCAGGGGGCATTGCTGATATGGCAGCGGGACATGTCCCAATCCATCATGCTGCTGTGCTCAAAGTTCGATGAGGACAGGGCCACACGGCGCAGGGGACATCAGAGGAAGGATCAGACCTCGAGGGCAGTGAACCGGCTGGCGACTGCCACATCGCTGATCTGCAGGCGCTCTGTGGCGATGCAGGAGGGCCTTGCACAGTGCAGCACAGATGTGTCCAGGGGGATGGTTAGGGTCACAAGTGCACTAGAAGTGCTGCTCACCAGCCAGTCTGCAGCAGCTGGCACTTTGGATGCTGGCGACACAGAAGACACGACCAGCAGGAGCAGCATAACCCCCCCTGTCCCAGACACTCGTCGGAGCAACAGGCGTCAACGTGGTGCCACTGGTACCCCAGCCAGTGAGGACGCCCCCTCAATTCCATCCCGCACTGCTGCGCGTGGGCGCAAACATTAATGCGCCATGCGCAACAATGACACATTTGGGTGAAGTAACCCTTAACTCACAAAATTTTATTTTTCATTGTTGTTGCAATACAATTTCCTTTGTGTTGTGGCGTAGTGCTGCCTGATTAAACTACGTTATGGCATCCAACTACAGGCTGTGTCCCCTTACTCATTCAGAAATAGTTGGATGTGATCTCTGCCCGTCTCACTCTTCCATCTGTTGCCGTTTGTACTCCTGCTGCGTTGGCCTCTGCATGTGCAGACTCATCATCATTGTCCTCAATATATGTCATTTCGACCTCTGTGCCTCTCTTTGTGGCAAGGTTGTGCAGCATTGCACAAGTGGCAATAATCTTGCAGCAGAGGATGGGTGTGTACTGGCGTGCACCTCCACTCTTATGGAGGCAGCGAAACCTGCTCTTCAGTAGTCCAAACGTGCGCTCCACCACATTGCGAGTAGATTTGTGTGCCACATTATATCGTCTCTCACTCTGGGTTGATGGGTGTAGGTAGGGAGTGAGGATGAATGACCGCACGGCATATGCACTGTCCCCTAGGTGAGTAAAAGGGAGACATCAGTCACATGCCTCAATACACTATGATTTGCACTGAGTACTATGTAGCGTCACTGTTACTTACCTAGCAGGTATCCTTCTCCAAATTCTCCCGCAAGCAGTCGTGTGTAGATCCCACTGTTCTGGAAGATGTAGGAGTCATGGGTGCTCCCAGGGAATTTGGCAACAATATCCGTGATGATGTTCCCTGCATCGCAGATTACCTGCACATTGATGGAGTGGGTGGACTTTCTGTTTCTGTAGATGTGCTCCGTGGCAGCTGGTGGGCAGATTGGGATGTGTGTGCCATCTATACAGCCAATGACATGGGGGAACTGTGCCATGTGATAAAAGTCAGTTTTAGTTTTCTGCAGGTCAGCCTGTGTGTTTGGAAAGCTGCTGTAGTGGTGCATTCTCTGCATCATGGCATCCAGGAACTTCCTGAAGAAACGGGACAGGCAACTCTGGGATACACCGCCCACCGCAGCTATCACCCCCTGGTAACTGCCATATGCAAGTAGGTGTAGGCTGCAGAGCACCTGCACATGTGGTGGTATGGCATGGGCCCTTCTTGTTGGCTGGTCCAGGAGTGGGTGCAGGTCCCTTATCAGGTCCATGATGGTTTGGGGGTGTAGCCTGTACCTTTCATGTATCTCTGCGTCAGTCAGTTGGAAGAGTGTGATGCGCTGTCTGTAGATGCGTTCCTCCCGTCTCCATATCCTCAGTCCTGCAGCCTGTAGACGTAGCCGCCTTGCAATGACATACAGAGCGGCCATGTTGTCCATGCTGTTGCATTTTGGGATTGCTTAAATGCACTGTTGAAAATTACCACCTGCTTTCTATCAGTGTTAATTACCGACTCTTATTTACCGATTTTGAAGGATTTCTTAATTTCCGAATTTACATACATATCTTTTTTCCGTATTACCACTTCATATTTACCACTTCATATTTACCGATTCGGAAAATATGTATTCGGTAAATGTGAAGCGGTATTTTTGAAGTCGGTAAATTTGAATCGGTATTTACCGATTCATATTTACAGAAAATGTGTTTTTGGCCTCCTACATCTCAACTATCTAAATACCGGTCGGTAACGGGTTTTTTACCGAATTTCGGCCGTTACCGACCGGTATTTGGCTACCTACATGAGGCCCTAAATGCTTTGGCGATGCTATCTGTAGAGAGCAAGCTAGTCCAAAAGATACCGGACTTCAACATGAAAGTAATTGACAAGTTTGCTACACTGAAAGACAGACGTGCGGATTTCATTTACAAAAAGTGAATGCTGCTACTTATTTGTTGAATACAAAAAATTCTGATTGAGGTAAGAAATGCATTGTTATCTCTGTTTTTAAAAGTTTTGTAGTGTTTGTTCTATTTGGAGACTACACAGATTTGCTCACCTTTGTTCACTGGCCGGACCTGTCTCCCGCAGGGTGAACAATTCGTTGCTTGTGTTGCCTATCAAACCTTTCCCCTTGGCAAATTGTGAAAACCTTTATACCATATATATTTGGGGTACTTGCGTGGACCTAGGTGAAGTGTGTGTACAAAGCTCAGCTCAACCAGAATCACGGTAACAGCGCATTGCGCTGCCTCTTTTATATTCAGTATATTGTAAGACTGTTTTTCTTCCCCCGCCTTTCCTTGTTTTGTTTCCTTGTTTTCCCCTTGCTTGCCATTCGTTACTCTAGAGTCTAATATTCAGTATGTTGTAAGACTGTTTTTCTTCCCCCGCCTTTCCTTGTTTTGTTTCCCTGTTTTCCCCTTGCGTGCCATTCGTTACTCTAGAGTCTAATAGAGTCGGAAGGCCGTAGGGGAAGACTGTGGACTTTTCTTCAAGTTCCTGACGCTCCTGCGGAACGAGCCTGGCAACCATTACACTGCTGTGCAACTTCTTCTACTCTTAGAGCTGAGATTTCCATGAGTCTTATAGTCTGAATTCAGCACCTGAGCATAATAGGACTGAATGTATGAAGCTCTGTGGTAATATTGAATAAGCAGCTACCTATGTTATGCCATCTCTTAATGTAATAACTGCACTTTCACAATTGCTTTATTAACCTTCCTGCTTTCTCAAATTTGCTTGAAAATGCACGATTTTTCTTCTTTTTTTTCAAAATTTTCTTGGTGGGGGTAACCCCCCTTTTGGGGTTCAGGCTCGCTCGCTGCGCAAGCTCGCTACGGTGCTGTATGCTAATTCGTTTGCGCCCCACCACTTTAAAATCTCACCCACCGCCCCTGCCTAAGAAAGGCACTCACCGAAGCAAGATAAAGGTGGGGATCGACTTCTTGCCAGAACTTTATTTTATAAATCATCTTGCAAGAAAGGAAAACACGAGGAGTAGACATGTGCTCTGAAGTTGGACAAGAACCAAAACAAAAAAATGCAAGTGTCACTTGTATATATTATAGCCTTAGTGCTTAACACAAGAGGTGAGTGTGGTTCCGTTTTGGAACAAATATGGATGAGGGACAAAGTCTGTATATGAAAACCCACCTTGAACGACCATTTAAAAAAAATTTAAAAAATCCTTTTTCATGACATTATAGACCCTCCTTCTCAGCTTTAAGGTTTGGGGGAGCACATTCCACTCCAAGGCCAGATCATAACTGGAGGTGACAAGTATGTTTTTCTTGACAAGCCACACAGTCTGTTGTGAGTGATATTTTTAAGGTCTCCCCTAGGCAGCTCTTGCGCTTTCTCAGAGAGACATGCTGTATTCAGGATATGGGCGTTTCAAAGCTCCGCCCATTTTCAGGGTGTGCCTCTGTTACATGTGTTGTTACTCAGGGCTTGTGAACACTATTTCTTTCTTTAACATGAGCACTGGAGCTAAGTGCTGGTGGTTTACAGAGCTGTGTTGTAAACAGGGCTGTAAATCTTGCACTTATCTTGCCACATTTGCTGTGCATTGAAAGACCCGAGGTCTGTTTTGGCTGCCGCCTCCTCCTCCTCCTCCCTCCTGCTTTTGAAACACATGGCCTGGCGTCATGGTTCCTGCCTTCCTTTGGCTGCTGCAGCCTCCATCTCAGAGCTCAACAAACAGGACCTTTTGGAGAAAAAAAATCAGTATATTTCAAATGCGTGCTCCTTCTCAATAAATCTGGGAATGTTATGGCACGGGAGTTGTGAATCAGTGGCTTTCAGAGGTCACCGGTGATCTCTTCAACAGAAAACAGTAACTGTTGGGTATTTACATCAGTGCTCTGTTCTCGAATACACACCTACCTATGGCTTCATGCTCACTCGATTCAAGTGCTTTCAGAGCAAATCATTATTTCATGCAGTGTTACGAATGGGAAGAGTTCCAATCCGCTGCTCTAGATAAATTATTCTAAACAAACTTTTACTGCTGAGTTGTGTTACAAGGTGCGTGTTTTACATTAAGAAGGAATAGAATTGACTAACAGACTCAAGCCCCGGGGCTCTCTTCACCACATACAATGCACTGGATTGCCTCATGAAGCATTCCTGATAGACAAATTGAGGACACAGGAAGGCTGAAACCATGAAGTTTATTCCAGGAGAAAGAGAAAGATCCCATCCATCAGCAAGCCAAGCCAGCATCAGCCTTAACTGACAGTTTTACATTCTCAACCTCAGAACCACATGACATACTTACAATTCTATTCACCACAACAAAGGCATGTCATGAAAGGTGGAATACTACACCGCACTTCGTCATTTCTTTCAGCCCTTTTACCTGGCACCTGTGTTTTTTGCCACGGCACTGTTAACGCGTAATCCACTGAAATATCTAAATCCGAATCACACCAGCAATGATCAAAATTAAGTCTCCTATTTTCATTAAGGCAACTAACAGATGCATTTATATGAGGATGGAAATATATTTTGGAACCTTATACTTTCTATGGAAACCACAAATATATATGATTCTCAACATAAATTAAGTGGCTTGCAACATTGTGGCATACAAATAATTGGATTCTATAACTGTAGTGTGTACTTAAATACTGAATTGTATCTTGTTTACAAATAATTTTACATGAGCAGCACCAAGTGGTAGTTGAGTAGAAGGATTGCTGGACACAACAGGCCTAACTTTACCTCTGTGTATTTTTTAAATCACCACTATGCTCATTTTGGGGTTAATGCAGTCAAAAAATAAATTTTCAGCACTACGCTCTTTGTGTGATGTCCCTACTACACAGGTGTTGACGCAGGGACTCAGAGGTCACTAATGAGGACTGAAGTAGAGCTCCCTCAAACATATTTCTTATATGCAAAGTATTTCTTGACAACATTTGCTGTCATGTGACTTGCATTATGACGCCGAGCATCGACAATGGCAGATGCTGTGGTTGGCGAAAGAATGTAGCCAAGAATTGGAGGATGTATCTGCAGCCCTAGTGCCATGATCTTTTGCTGGAATTGTTAATGCGTGTGTTAAGGTCTGGTACCCTCCTTTACACTATTTAAGTTGGGGGGAAAAAATGTTCAACGGCTGGCAAAGCCAACAAGCATTTGCAATGCAATAGGTCTCGCATTTGTGAGCTATTGGCATTGTAAATGACAATGCCTTTTATTTATGTGTATTGAAAACAGGCAAGCGGTGAGTAAACACGCAGTTTGTACTTATAGTCCTTGCTTACCAGAAGCAAGGCTGGCACAAGAAGAGGCACAGTTACTGCCAGCCTTGCTTCTCGTAAGAAACTACTAGAAGTACAAACTGCATGTTTACGCACCACTCTGCTTTACTCCACACCACTCTGCTTTAAAAGGAAGTCAATGGGCCTAACCACTATAACCAAACTAAGAGAGGCTCAAAGTCAATTGAAAGCGGCCAAACGGGAACAACAAAGGACCCAATGGAATTTCTTCTGGGCCAGACTACAATATGATATAAGGTCCAGCAATGCTGCGAGGTTTTGGTGCACTATAAGTAGCTTAGGGGGCAGAGTCCCCAAAGTTGCTTCATCTAACATACTGGGATCTGAGTGGCACATTTTCTTACATAATCATTTTAATGATCTGCATGGTCTAAATCACAATCTGTTTACTGCCATTAAGGGCAGTAATGCCCAGGCGGTTCAATCCTTGCACGATGACAACCTACCTCAAGGGCATATCTATACAGTGTCAACAATTAAAAGCAGATTGAAAAGGGACGTAAAGATGGGGCCCCTGGCCCAGGCGGCATTCCACCAGCCCTGTTTAAGAAGGATACAGCTTTTTGGGCCATTCCGCTAGCTCCGCTCTATTCTACCATTTTGGAAAAGCAAATCATTCCAGCCTCATGGCAAGGATCGATCCTCGCCCCAATTTTCAAAGGAGGAGACAAAAAATCTCCAGGCAACTACCGCTTGGTTGCTCTAATTGACAATGAAGCGAAGTGCTTCGCAGGCATACTGTTAAATTCTCTTCTGGCATGGGCTGATGCAAGTTCAATAATTCCACCAAATCAAACTGGATTTAAAAGTAACATCGGCACAACGGTCAATCTTATGGCACTTTCTTTTCTGATCGACCAGGCTGAATCCAGTACTAGCCCCATATATCTGTGGTTTATCGATTATAAATCGGCTTTCGATAAGGTCAACATGTCGAAGCTGTGGCCGAAGCTTTCTTTATTGAACATTCCAAACAGCTTACTTAGGGCCTTGCAGCTCCTGCATCAGGACATGTGGGTCAGGATTAAGATCGGAGATGGCTCATGACTGTCACGGCCAATCTCAACAACGCAAGGCCTTAAGCAGGGGTGTGTTTTGGCTCCCACAATTTTCAATTTATTCCAGTCTGATCTCCCGGAAGCCCTCAATTCAGTCAATTCACACCCACTTAAAATGGTTGTGTCTTCATCTATCCAACCTATTGCATGCCGATGACCTGGTCCTTCTTAGCCACACTAAGGTAGGACTACAACGTCTCCTAGATGCAACCGCCACATATTCAAATGGGAATGGGCTTCAGATCAACAACAAGAAAACCAAAATTCTAGTGGTTCGTTCGTCAGGGCCCAAGAAATTGGCATGGTTTTTAAATCTGGAAGGAATAGAAGCAATCGGATGCCACAAGTACTTAGGGGTCTTTTTTAATAATAATGGCATCGATGCGAACCAACTGGGTGAAAAAAAAAAGAAAGGAATTGCGCTGTCATTTGCACTCAGCTCCACTCAAAAGATATTAAATGGCCCAACATTCGCTCCAATTCTTCAGTTGGCCCAGGCAAAGGTGATTCCAACTCTAACTTATGAGAGCGCGGTGCTAAAAACGCTGGACAGCAGTCAATTAGATAAAATAGTCATGAAAATTTTCAGAATGATTTTCCAGCTACCTCCCTAGACTTCACTAGCACAAATTAGGCTGGAATTAGGCATCGGCAGACAGTCATTGGGCCGAATGGCGACTTTTCTAGTAAGCTGCTATAAGTTGAGGGTGTCAAAGGAAGGCAGCCTGGCTCACCACTTATGGGTCCAGCTGAATACAAGTTGATGGCCAGCAGGGCATCGCAATTTGTCCTTCGGCATTAGCACTCTTGGCCTGAGCGAGCTCTATGGACCTACATGCAAGCCAACATGAGTTCAAGAATCTAGCAAAACTCAGAGTAAAATTACTCTCTTCAGTATAAGACAGGGCCAGCCTCTTGGCACGGAGTCACGGCTGGATGACCCTTCGCACCTATGTACAGTTGAAACCCCAAAGCTACTTAACATTCACCTTCAATGCACGCACTAAGCTCTGTTTTTTTTAAATGAGAATGGGGGTGATTCCAACAAACTGTTAGCTCCCTAAATGGAAAAGAGATTGCTCCCTGGAAACGTGCCGGCTCTCTGGCCACCATAGGGAAGACATAATGCATGTGCTATGTTCGTGCCCTAACCTCCTAGAGAATAGAAAGGCTCTACTACGAAGGGGTTGGACCGAGAAGGAGGTAAGATCTTGCAGAGGTGCAGTGCTGGCTTGTTTCGACCCACAGAACACTACCTTAAATTGCGCCTTGGTCAGGTTCATGGAACGCTTTGTAAAAAAGCTAGTGGAGGTGAGATGTCTACAGACTTTTCGGCCTGAGACCTAGGCCTCCTGCCCATTTGCATCAGCCTACTTCGAACCATCTTTATCTGCAGATTGGCTATGCACACAAACAGGGGTGAACAACAAAAATGCCAATAGAAGGGGAGAGGCGTACAGGCCAGTCGGTCTGGGTTCTAGACGTTTATTTTTTTTACGACTGCCGCCACCTACTGGAATACAACTATAGGAGTTACGGATAGTGTATTTGTAACAGAGTTCTATTTTACTGGAACCCCAAACTGACAGATACTGACCATAGCTATTTTGAATGGCTATCCTGAAGCCACTCAGACTAGGTTAAATGCAAAGACGTATTATGATTGGTTGAATGGCAGTAAATCGCAATGGCTGGCTGCCATTTTCTTTTTTTTGCAGTTTCTATAGCGCAAACTCGACCCAAAGGTATTGGCATGCTTTACATGAGCACCAGTTACATTTTTAAGGTATTCAGCTAATCCCAAGTGGTTCTTGCTTTCAGACAGTTGCGATTGTATGAAGTGCAGCCATTCAAAATGTCACTGTCTTGAGTTCATGCCAATGCAGTTTGTCATTGATCTGTATTGAGATGGCTGGCCTTCCAATCTTGGTCTTTTGTGGCTCATTGCGAAATACCTCCCTGTTTCATCTAAATATTTTTCTGTCAGTTGGTGCAGAAGAGTATGATTGAGAGACTGAATTACCTTTTGATTTATTCCACCATAGAAAGAAAAAAACTCTTTGCCCATTCTTAGATCAGACCTTGCGAGCCGACTACATGTAAAGGAGTGATTGAAGTAGTGGTAAATAGTCTATGGTACTGGGCTATTTTACTTAAAGGGAGCACATGAAGTTCCATTCAAGAGCTACGGTAAAGAGCCTGTGACATTATTTGGCCGATACTATGAGGTGTGGCCACTAGGTGTACCAGTAGTACTAAACTTACGTATTTGGAGTGTAAATAAGGGTTAAATATTTTTACCGAAGCTAGAGTGTCTTGATTTCCTAGTTGGATGCAAATCAGTGGTCTAGACTTGTATTTTAGGATGAAAGGACACAAGTCCAGCCTCACAGGATCTCTGCGATAATGTTGCTAACTTATTTGAGGAAAAAATTCCCAACATCTACAAGTCTTATCCCAATGGTAGGAACCTGCCAAAGATTAACTCCGACTAATCTTTAAGAAACACTGATCTTACTCTCCTGGATACTTTTAATCCAGTTACCTATGAACAAATACTGATCTTGATGAACAGAATAGAATCGGGGTACGCAGATTACCCCAGCTACGTAGCACATTATGGCTGGTCTGACCTCTTATCTTCTCCCCTCGGTCACCGACCTGCTCAATCTTTCCCTGAGTCTGGAATAAGTGTAAAAGCGCCCGTGTTAGATCAAGTTAACAAAGACTACGGCTGACTCTCAAGAGCTGGCCAACTATAGACCTATATCATTGCTCCCCTATCTGGGTGAAGGTTTGGAGACCCTAGTTAACCTACAATGTATTACTTTTCTCAGAAACTCATTCCTTGTTGGACACTTCCCAGTCAGGATTTCAAGCATCTTACAGTACAGAAACAGCACTAATAGAGACCCTTTATTCTATCAAACTTGCTCTGAAGGGGAGGTACTCGCCATGCTGGTTCGGCTTGACCTGTCCACAGCATTTAATGCCATCTCTCATGCAACCTTAGCTCAAAGATTGAGAGAGATTGGAACCAGGGCAAGGCGTTAGGTTGGTTGGAAAGTTTCATGGATGATCAACCCAGCCCATACAGTTGGACTCGTTCAGTTCCAGAACTATGGCACTGGACAAGGGTATGCCAAAGGGTTCACCTCTGAGCTTGACTCTTTTCAACAATTATGTGGCCCCCTTAGCCACAGTGATAAGATCATGTGGCTTTGAGGTCATCTCGTATGCAGATGACAACCAGCGTGTCCCCAGCATGGATCCCAATGCTGAATCTACAAAACTAAGATGCAGGGAATGTATGACCAAGATCGCCGCATGGATGTCTGCTAATCAACTTTAAATGAACACAGAAATACTGCTTTTCGGGAAAGCTCATTCTTTTTGGTCAAATGACTGGTGGCTGAGGAATCTGGGCATCACTCCCACTCCAAACAATATACACAGATGTAAGATGTAGTAAAAAACATAGGTGTTCTAACTGATGAAAATCTGTTCATGAAAGAACACGTGAACTCTATTTCCGGAACCTGTTTTGGCATAATGTGAATGCTTAGAAAAACTTTTCAGTGGCTACTCTTGCAGACAAGGAAATCACTCATCCAGGCACTCATTGTGAGCCGCTTGGATTACGGAAATCCGCTAATGGTTTCAATGACTGAGGGTCTCTTTTCTAAGGTCCAGGTGATGCAAAACAAACAGCACAGTTGTTTGAGGCCTACCATTGCGCAATCCTTCGGAGCCTACTCTGAGATCTCTCCACTGGGTGTCCATAAGAAAGTGTGCCCTTTGTAAACTTCTATGTCTCCCCAATAGGTCTCTGCATGGAAAAGGGCCTTGTTACTTACAAAATAGGGTGCAACCATACATTCCCACTTGGAATTTGAGATCCAGGGATCAACCGCTACTATGCCCCTGGTGCATTGAACGGTCAGGTATGGGAGGGCACGCCATTTCCTTATCGGCCCTACATCACTAGAATCAGCTGCCCCTAAACCTACTCTCCTGTGCTAATTTAACAGCATTCAAAAAGCTACTGAAAACTTTCCTATTTAATTTGTAAATCTCAATCAAATGAATCTATGCAGTTCCTAGGGAGTGATTTGAGCGCCTTATAAATATCAATAACATAACAGGGTAGTATTCTTTTCTTTGACCACAATTACCACCTGGTTTTGGGACCATTTTTATATGAACCTTAATAATTGCAGTATAGTAGATCAGCCATGTTCTTCCACCTTAGGTGCGGCAGCTTATTGACAAGATTCAGATCCTGGTGGAGCCTCTTAGTTTTCATCCTTTCAAGGTCAAAACAATGATTTCCACTGAGTAGGGTCAATAAAAACGTCATTTTTTACAGTATTCTTAAATTACAAATCTGTAACTATTTATTGCTCCTGATGGTCACAGCAAATTGCACTGGGGGATATGAACACTGTTCATGTAACATTCAGATCTCTTATGAGAATTCCACCTACTCTAGAGGTGCTGAGGCTGTAGGTCATCAGAGAGCAAATGAGCCCTGAGAGGGGGTGACAGGGCAGTACGCATGAGTTTATGAGAAATAGATGTTAAACAAAGAATGCGTCATTACATGGACACGTGAGGCTGGTACCTCTCAAGATGAGCCTGAGCAGACCACTGACCAGCCATGAGAGGAGCTGGGTGAGCTGAAGAACCTCATGCAGCAGCACGCGTCTCCTGCTGGAACGACAACCACTCCCAGAAGGCTCACCAGCCAATCACTGCCTTTACAAGTCGTCATAACAGTGTCCTCGCCAACAGAAGTTGGTGTGCATCTGTCTGTCTGTCTATCTTTATAACTTTTGGTCAGCTCTGTTCTCCCATTGGTTTGTTTGTCTTCCATCCACAACAGCGTACTGTATGGGGTAGTGGTTAAGTCCATATCAGTCATTGGCTCTCTTACTGTGTGAATGACAGTATTTTGTGATCACGTGTACATCCACCTGAAAATGAGACCGGATTCAGTGTCATGGCTGTGAGACAATCCTATAGTGTCCAATATTCCCCTTTTAAAGTTCCCCTTTTATTCCTTTACTTCTTTGTATTCAAATTTTCTTGAGAGGGTGCTACAGCTGTCCAGACAGAGATAACGGACCACTTGCTTGCTGCTCATTTCAAAATCCTCAGTGTGTTGCATATCACGTGGCTACTTCCTCTAAGCACGAAGACCATTATGCAATGCTGTTGTCAATAGACAAAGGAGGAGGCGTCTGGTCACATTTGCCATGAACTTGTTACATGTGGTTTTTTTTAGTTCTTTCTGGTGGAGGGTGGAGGGTGGGGGGGGGTGAGGTTAGGTGTCAGCAGCCTAGGGAGACTTGGGTTAGAGTTTGTTCGAATGAAACCCTGGCAGTTCCAGGCCTAGGAGCTCTAAACAGTGCCGCACTGCTGCTTAGGCCCTCTCGTGTCCCAGCAGGATTCAGATCGTCCCGTGAGCTCGAACCGGATCAATCTAGAATCACAAAGGCCCAAAGAGGATCTGAGCAGACCCAGACTAATATCACGTGGGCACTTTGAGAGCACGTGTCTGTTAGTCCCGTTGTTGTCTGTAAAGGGTGTCAATGGAATGTGCCAGACACATCGGCGGGCAAGGGATAGTGGCTGACATGAGGTTAGTGCCCCTCACCAAGGCCACTAAATGTGCTAAAGCAGGTGGGTACAATACCACCGAACCATGAGATGAGTCGTGAGAGGCTGAATACTAAACTGTCTTCGTTTTTAATGTATCACGCACTTCACAACTGCAGCATATTTCATGGAGTTCACGAATAAATAAACATAAAAGAAAACCATCAAGCCTGAGCTGACTTGCATAGGTCACAGCCTTGCATAGGTCACAATGCATAGTCAGATTAGCTCTGTTGTGTCTTCCTGCTTTCTTTCCCTCCGTCTCATCCGGAAAATCTCACGCTTTTTCACCACTGATGCACTCAAAACCATAGTCCTGGCTTTAGTCATCTCTCGCCTCGACTATGGGAATGGCCTGTACGTGGGCATTCCTGCCTACGAGTCTCGACGTTTACAGGCCATTCAAAATCAAGCTGCCCGCCTTATATTCTCCCTTCCTAAATTCTCTCACATTACTCCTGTTCTTAAATCTCTTCACTGGCTCCCTATTCATTTCAGATCTCTTTTCAAACTAGCCTGCTTTGCTTTTCGAGCTCACTCCCGCTCTGCCCCTCCCTACATCACCTCCCTTATTTCATCCCACGTCACTAGTCGAACCCTCCGTTCTTCTTCTCTTTCTCTTCTGCACATCCCCCGTTTCCGCAAACTCAGAACTGGTAGCACTCGCCTCTCCGTTTTGGCCCCCCAGTTCTGGAACAGCCTTCCACTTCATATTCGCTCCATCCCCATTTACACCCACTTTCGAAAAGCCCTCAAAACTTTCCTTTTCATTCAGGCTTTTTCCTCATAGGTCCCTCGGATCCCTTCTGTGAGCTCTGACCAGGCCCCCAGCGCCAGGAAGCCGCTTGGCCGCAGTGCGCTTTATTAAATATTTTTTCATTCATTCATTCATTCATTCACAGCCAGCCAGGGCCTGTATTATTTAAACTGTCCTCAACTCAAATCATAATACCCCGTGGGTCCGCCTCAGTCGGCACGCCACTACCTGAGGAGTCTGCAGCCGGTGGCAAAGATCACACAAACAGGCTGTCTCAGAGCTACAACTTTTAAACTAATAACGACAGACAAAGGAGCAGCTACCTGCCCTTTATTTAAATAGGATAGGGTAATTCCCAGTTCTGTTTACACCAGGGGATGACATAGCCCTGAAGAAAGTCCTAGCACCAAATTGTTTTGGGCACACAAGGACTGAAACATGTTGGCCCTAGGGTCTTAGGACCATAATTTTCCATACGACCCTATTTTCATTATTTTAATATTCCTGTCAGACCAAAGAATAAAGGGATACTGGGGTCTAACAGTGAATTTTTAATCTTTATCCCCCTGGTCTGTTATATTATCTAAGTGCTCCCTGAAATATTCGTTGAGCCCACCGCGACTTATAGGGGTCGCGGTGTCCCAATGATGAAGCATGACACCACTAGAGTGTGTGAGGGAAAATAAATAGAAGCAAGGTCTTTTCCTACACCACTCCATAAGTGGTTGTTTCACTTAGGGACATCCCAGCACCTCTTCCTCTTTTCTTACAACCAATAACTTGATAAGAACAATAGTGGAGTACTTTAATGTGATTAAGATGTCTCAGAGCTACACCAGTGTCGCCGCTTTGGTGCTATGAAAGCAATTTGTTGGACCGGCACCACAGAGTCAGTCACAGCGGCTCACCCTGACTGGCCCAAAAGTTTAGTGCTGTGACTAGTATGTCATGTAGCACGTCGCTGTGAATTACTGGCCAGACTGTGAGACTGTGTGTGTTACAGGCGGCAGATTTTCAGCTGTAAGACTACATAGCAGTTACAACAAACAAATGATGGACGGAATGCTGACAATGCAGACATTCTCCCCCAGTCAAGAGATCTGGGTTAAATCCATCGTTCTTTTGCCCACTACACCACCCCAGTTTAGACATGGCCATATGCAAATCAGTCTTGACCCTGTGCCTCATGGGAACAGTCCAGCCCGAACTGCCAAGCCATGTCTTCCCTGGACCGGAATCAAGCATCCTAGGACCGGTTTCTGGCTATCAGCCGTCATCAGCCAGGATAGCTTGACTCCAGTGGCGTAGTGAGCACGGGTCCCACGTCTGGGAATACCCATCCCACTTAGGGCGAAAAGCGTTACAACAAACAAATGATGGACGGAATGCTGACAATGCAGACATTCTCCCCCAGTCAAGAGATCTGGGTTAAATCCATCGTTCTTTTGCCCACTACACCACCCCAGTTTAGACATGGCCATATGCAAATCAGTCTTGACGTTGTGCCTCATGGGAACAGTCCAGCCCGAACTGCCAAGCCATGTCTTCCCTGGACCGGAATCAAGCATCCTAGGACCGGTTTCTGGCTATCAGCCGTCATCAGCCAGGATAGCTTGACTCCAGTGGCGTAGTGAGCACGGGTCCCACGTCTGGGAATACCCATCCCACTTAGGGCGAAAAGCGTTACAACAAACAAATGATGGACGGAATGCTGACAATGCAGACATTCTCCCCCAGTCAAGAGATCTGGGTTAAATCCATCGTTCTTTTGCCCACTACACCACCCCAGTTTAGACATGGCCATATGCAAATCAGTCTTGACCCTGTGCCTCATGGGAACAGTCCAGCCCGAACTGCCAAGCCATGTCTTCCCTGGACCGGAATCAAGCATCCTAGGACCGGTTTCTGGCTATCAGCCGTCATCAGCCAGGATAGCTTGACTCCAGTGGCGTAGTGAGCACGGGTCCCACGTCTGGGAATACCCATCCCACTTAGTGCGAAAAGCGTTACAACAAACAAATGATGGACGGAATGCTGACAATGCAGACATTCTCCCCCAGTCAAGAGATCTGGGTTAAATCCATCGTTCTTTTGCCCACTACACCACCCCAGTTTAGACATGGCCATATGCAAATCAGTCTTGACCCTGTGCCTCATGGGAACAGTCCAGCCCGAACTGCCAAGCCATGTCTTCCCTGGACCGGAATCAAGCATCCTAGGACCGGTTTCTGGCTATCAGCCGTCATCAGCCAGGATAGCTTGACTCCAGTGGCGTAGTGAGCACGGGTCCCACGTCTGGGAATACCCATCCCACTTAGGGCGAAAAGCGTTACAACAAACAAATGATGGACGGAATGCTGACAAGGCAGACATTCTCCCCCAGTCAAGAGATCTGGGTTAAATCCATCGTTCTTTTGCCCACTACACCACCCCAGTTTAGACATGGCCATATGCAAATCAGTCTTGACCCTGTGCCTCATGGGAACAGTCCAGCCCGAACTGCCAAGCCATGTCTTCCCTGGACCGGAATCAAGCATCCTAGGACCGGTTTCTGGCTATCAGCCGTCATCAGCCAGGATAGCTTGACTCCAGTGGCGTAGTGAGCACGGGTCCCACGTCTGGGAATACCCATCCCACTTAGGGCGAAAAGCGTTACAACAAACAAATGATGGACGGAATGCCCGAAACCGGTCCTAGGATGCTTGTTTCCAGTCCAGGGAGGACCTGGCTTGGCAGTTCGGGCTGGACTGTTCCCATGGGGCACAGGGTCAAGACTGATTTGCATATGGCTAGGTTCAAACTGGAATGGCATGGTGAGCAAAAAAACGATGGATTTAGGCCCAGATCTCTGTACTGGGGTGAATGTATGACATTGTTCTGCATTCTGTCCATCAATTGTTATTTTTGCATTTGTCACCCCGAGTGGGAAGGGTATGCTCAGACGTGAGTCCCTTGCTCTCCATGCCACTGGAATCAAGCTATCCTGGCTGATGAGGGCTGAAAGCCCGAAACCGGTCCTAGGATGCTTGTTTCCAGTCCAGGGAGGACCTGGCTTGGCAGTTCGGGCTGGACTGTTCCCATGGGGCACAGGGTCAAGACTGATTTGCATATGGCTGGGTTCAAACTGGAATGGCATGGTGAGCAAAAAAACGATGGTTTTAGGCCCAGATCTCTGTACTGGGGTGAATATATGACATTGTTCTGCATTCTGTCCATCATTTGTTATTTTTGCATTTGTCACCCCGAGTGGGAAGGGTATGCTCAGACGTGAGTCCCTTGCTCTCCATGCCACTGGAATC
This sequence comes from Triturus cristatus, assembly GCF_964204655.1. NCBI lineage: Eukaryota > Metazoa > Chordata > Amphibia > Caudata > Salamandridae > Triturus > Triturus cristatus. The sequence continues at coordinate 1,753,739,301 of NC_140590.1, read as the reverse complement.
AAGCTATCCTGGCTGATGAGGGCTGAAAGCCCGAAACCGGTCCTAGGATGCTTGTTTCCAGTCCAGGGAGGACCTGGCTTGGCAGTTCGGGCTGGACTGTTCCCATGGGGCACAGGGTCAAGACTGATTTGCATATGGCTGGGTTCAAACTGGAATGGCATGGTGAGCAAAAAAACGATGGATTTAGGCCCAGATCTCTGTACTGGGGTGAATGTATGACATTGTTCTGCATTCTGTCCATCAATTGTTATTTTTGCATTTGTCACCCCGAGTGGGAAGGGTATGCTCAGACGTGAGTCCCTTGCTCTCCATGCCACTGGAATCAAGCTATCCTGGCTGATGAGGGCTGAAAGCCCGAAACCGGTCCTAGGATGCTTGTTTCCAGTCCAGGGAGGACCTGGCTTGGCAGTTCGGGCTGGACTGTTCCCATGGGGCACAGGGTCAAGACTGATTTGCATATGGCTGGGTTCAAACTGGAATGGCATGGTGAGCAAAAAAACGATGGATTTAGGCCCAGATCTCTGTACTGGGGTGAATGTATGACATTGTTCTGCATTCTGTCCATCAATTGTTATTTTTGCATTTGTCACCCCGAGTGGGAAGGGTATGCTCAGACGTGAGTCCCTTGCTCTCCATGCCACTGGAATCAAGCTATCCTGGCTGATGAGGGCTGAAAGCCCGAAACCGGTCCTAGGATGCTTGTTTCCAGTCCAGGGAGGACCTGGCTTGGCAGTTCGGGCTGGACTGTTCCCATGGGGCACAGGGTCAAGACTGATTTGCATATGGCTGGGTTCAAACTGGAATGGCATGGTGAGCAAAAAAACGATGGATTTAGGCCCAGATCTCTGTACTGGGGTGAATGTATGACATTGTTCTGCATTCTGTCCATCAATTGTTATTTTTGCATTTGTCACCCCGAGTGGGAAGGGTATGCTCAGACGTGAGTCCCTTGCTCTCCATGCCACTGGAATCAAGCTATCCTGGCTGATGAGGGCTGAAAGCCCGAAACCGGTCCTAGGATGCTTGTTTCCAGTCCAGGGAGGACCTGGCTTGGCAGTTCGGGCTGGACTGTTCCCATGGGGCACAGGGTCAAGACTGATTTGCATATGGCTGGGTTCAAACTGGAATGGCATGGTGAGCAAAAAAACGATGGATTTAGGCCCAGATCTCTGTACTGGGGTGAATGTATGACATTGTTCTGCATTCTGTCCATCAATTGTTATTTTTGCATTTGTCACCCCGAGTGGGAAGGGTATGCTCAGACGTGAGTCCCTTGCTCTCCATGCCACTGGAATCAAGCTATCCTGGCTGATGAGGGCTGAAAGCCCGAAACCGGTCCTAGGATGCTTGTTTCCAGTCCAGGGAGGACCTGGCTTGGCAGTTCGGGCTGGACTGTTCCCATGGGGCACAGGGTCAAGACTGATTTGCATATGGCTGGGTTCAAACTGGAATGGCATGGTGAGCAAAAAAACGATGGATTTAGGCCCAGATCTCTGTACTGGGGTGAATGTATGACATTGTTCTGCATTCTGTCCATCAATTGTTATTTTTGCGTAAGACTACATAGCAGGGCAGAGGCAGCTGAAAATGACCACTCGTGAAGTGCTACTATTATTTATAAAGCAAAGTGTTATAGAAGCAGCAGCAGAGTGAGCGGTACCTCACTCCAGCCACTGACTGAGTCACTTACTTTACAAACACTGGCCGCCCTGGCACGATTCCGACTCTCAGGCTCAGCAGCAGCACAATGGTCTGCTACGGGCCCAGCTGCCACTGCGGTCAGTCCATAGGGTTGGGTCCGCTCCGGTCACGGGGATCGTTCTCATTATTTTAGGCAAATGTTAGTGTGATGCGACCAGCCCTGGCATTCCCACTGGCTGAAGCCTCCCACTTCACCCGCCGTTCTCTCTCCTGACATCAATCATCATGATCTAACAAATCATTAATGCCACACGAATCCTACTGTTACAGTGTAGCAGTTAGAGCTTCAGACCAGCTCAGCCAGCCCCCAAGCCTGCCGAGAGTAGCGTGTACTCCAGCTTTAGTTTCAATCAGCATTAATGGTGCATGATTAGCAGCGCTAGGACTTCACAGCCATCAGGCGCTATGCCTATTATGAGTGACTTTGGATTTCAGTGCGGTGATGCGGACCACCACACTGAAATGCGTTAGTCTAACGTCTGATGCGTGCTACCTGGCAGGCCTGGTCACAGACGGACATTGAAAACGATAGACTAGTCCATTCTGCACTTCACGTTAATTTTCCTACACGTTTAAAGAAAATGCATTTTCCCTACGTGTGATTTATTTATGCAGTTCTCAGCAGTTGTAAATGCATTCTAAAGTGTAATTCTAACATGCGTATGCAAGTCCTATTTGATTATAACATGTATTTCTAACAATACAGACAGATGTAAGAAGCAGCGGTAACGGTGGAGGTGGGATCTGAAACTGTGACCTGCCCCCAACACGCTGAGCAAGTAAAGAGAGAATATGAGGTCCTTTGACATCACATCAACAAAACTGCAGGGCTGCCCCGGGCCCACGCAGGGGGCCCTCCTAAGAGGGTGGCCCCCCTTAGTGCCACAGGATGGCACACGACGGGTCAGCCTCCCAGCGTTTGGGACCTTCGAGGGTCCCCCATGCCCACGTCACTTCCAGGCAAGAGGGGGTGGGGGGGAGAGGTACTTATAGCTCTCCCGCCCACTGATCGCCCTCTTTCTTCTTCTGCCTGGACGCCGTTTGGTTCGTCCTGCTCTTGCGTCGGGTTTTCGTGACCCCGGGTAGCCCGGTGAGTGTTTGTGGTTGATGGGAGCAAGAGTTTTGTGGAGCGGCGGGGTAATGTGCAAAGGGAGCCTGGTGTTGTTGCGAGGCCGGAAGGGCCCTGTGCGGTGTTGGCCTTTCATGCTACTTAGTGGGGAGCACGGTCGTCATTTGGTCCAAGGGTTGAGACACCCTTATCCTGGGTCACGCAGGCCATGCCCGGGTGGGACCTTCGCCTAGTTTTAAGTCTTGGCCCAGGCCTCCGCTGGAGGTCCACGGGGATCGGGCCAGGGGGTGAAACTTCCGCCGCGTGGTCGGCACGGTCAACCATAGCACGAGGTATGGGTTCCGCCCCTCTCCATGAAACCCTGCGCGCTTCCCCCCTTCCCACAGCTGCGCCTGTGGGGCCCCGGGGGAGATGCTTTAGGGGATAGAAGCCTCGCTGGCTAGCACCATTGCCGCCGTTGTGGGCTGATTTAGAGGTACAGCGGTCAGGGGTTTTCTTTTGGCGGGTGTTGGACAACGCGATACCGTAGGGGATAGGAGCCTCTTTCGCTGAGCTGGAAGTAAGCAACCTGATAAGTATTTTGCTGTGCCCGGCATGTCATTGGTTTGCTGTTTCCTAGGAATACAAATGATACGTTGATCGAAGTTAGTGCTGTTATGCTTAACATTAGGTACATGAGGAGTTACTTTCTTTCTTTCTGGCGTTGCTGTCGCTAGGATGGCAGGCGCCATGCTGCTGGAGCCCCAGGGGTGTGAGGTGCCTTCTGCACACCAATCACAGCAGTTGTTTCATATGCAACCCTGGTTCTCCTCTGTTTAAAGGAATGGGTTCACCGAGCATAAGTGTGCAAGCGGGTTCTAGGTCCGTGTGGGCAGTTGATGAGGGGCTCCAACTCGGGCGGCCGCTCGGGCCCCCGGGCAGCTTGGGCTGTAACCGGCTTCACAGCGGTGTCTGCGGCACGCTGGGTGGTTGTTGCGTTTGTGTGTCTCCGATTCACCGCGTGGGGGAGCCAGACTGTGCGGGTTACGGAAGTTTCGACCCCCTGGCCTCCACAGGGGGAAAGACGTTGCTCCGCCGGACCCCTACTTGCGTGCGGAGCAGGGGAGGCGACAGGTCTGTTTCGGCGAGCAATAAATTAATTGGAAGCAGGAATATATATGTTAAGTAGTTTAATCGTTAAGTAGTATTTTTTCCAGTGATACATTTATTTTCAGAAGTCGAACAGTCAATATTTGCCTGTAAGCAGAGGGCGCTTCTAAACAGAGTGGGACATCACGTTGGTCGCTGTTACCACTTTGAGAAAACGTATTCGGTTGGGCAAAATGTTAGGGCTCTTGGTGTAATCTCACCGCTATTAGCAGACTTTAAAGGGCTGGAGGATGGTGAACTGCAGGCAGCATTTCTGCAGTGATCGTAGGATCTCGTTGTCTCCGGCTCTCTAGTCACCTGTAGTAAACAAAGTTCACATTAGGGAACTTTTGATTGGCTACCAGCAGAACCTAATAAATGGTCTTTCTCATTGGCTGAAATGGTGATGAATAAACCTGAACAACAGGATTTTGATTGATCAGTATTTCAACCAATCCGAATAGGTCCCTGTGTTTTGGCCAATCAGAATTGCTCCAGGTGGCCCACACCTACTTCTACCATGGTTTGTGGCCCAGGCGGAGCACAGGTGTTATTCTGTGTTGGGGCATGAAGTCCACCTTTTTCCTTAGTTTGCCTGAGTAGCTTCTTTCGGCAGTTTACAAATCTTGATCTTGCTGTACAGTCATAATGAAACTATAATGGTTTGTACTGAAAACTGAGCCAGGCAGACACCTAGGCTGAGATGTACATGGGGCTGTTCATGCACTCATGTGGTACTTACTGCACTTGGGTGGCTGCATCTGAGGGCTGTTACAATGGTGATTAAGTCACGACAGGGATTTGGGGCACACGAGTGAGTGCACAAACGTATCAGTTTTGGTTAACTCCTGCCCCAGGGGAAGTTTAAGAGCAGCTTACGTTACGGAGAGGAGTTTATTATGTGTAGAGCGGTGGCAACGGGCCCATTGCGGGCTTTGGTGCACGCGGACTCTGTGTGGCCTGGGCGGGCGCAAACTGCTGGACAAGCGGGGCCTGCAATGGGCGGAAACCGGGTACTGCGACGTACTGTTGGTGGTAGCAGTTGCAGGTTAACTCGGGTAGACACTCTTTTGTCCTGCACGGTCCCCAACCCGGAAACAAGATGCCACTGTATCCTTGGACCTCTCACTCCACTTTGCTTTCTGAAGAGGTTTGAATTAGTTTTGTTCTTGGTTCTACTCTCCCTCGTTCGGAATGTTGTCGGGAGCCGGATTGTAATTTGCAACGAGCCGTTTGGCTTTGGCGCCGCGATGCCCTTTTGGGTGAAGGTGCCTGTCGTGGGTGATCTGCTCATCGCTCTTGCCGTCACACGAGCCTTCTGACTATGGGGAGGTATTTGTCATTTTGAAAAGTGAGAACCCTGGTTTGCAGATACAGTTGATGTCACGATACACACAGAGTTTCTTCGGACACAAGCCGTTGTCATCGCAGGTTGCCTATTGCGGTGAATGAAAAGGGATAGCAGATAATTGGTGTGGAGGTTATTGGGATACTTATCGAAAAAGCGCGCTTACAAGAAGTCCATGCACACGCGTTGTGATCTGTTTCTAGTGAATTATCAACATTCTATTGCACTTTCAGCCACAGTTTTCTTTCAGTACAGTCGGGAAGCTCCAGTTCACACAACTGTCATTTCGAACCTCAGAACTGCCTTGATATGTTTGTCTAATGGTGACCACAGTGGCCTTAGGCGGCCATGGGGAGGATTCTAAAAAGGAAAAGATTACAGAGTAGGGTGTTGTGTCCAGCCTCTTCCTAGCCTCTTCCTTGCTAATGGACTGTTGTGCACTGAGGCGAAAAGTCATACGTCTCGAGGGCATCTCTGGCTTGGAATGTCATACTGCCTTGCGGAGACAGTCTCTTAGCACGTTTCCTTTCGGAATCGAGGCCGGTACCCCGAACTCGTGTCGGAGGGGCTTTGTTACACAGTGTGCTCTGTTTCCAGTGGGGATACGCCAGGCCTGTTTTCGGTCCATACACTTTTAAGAGAAAGGATTGTGAGGCGCTTGGTGACGGGAACAGAGGGGGTGTGCATCCACTGCCTGGTCTGGGACGGTGGGTTACGGTGCTCATCATCAGTACTTAATTCTTGGCCCCGGGGCCTGTGACGGTCTGCCGCGTTGTGGCCCTGTCTGCCAGGTTTGGACATGAGCGCAACAACAGCTGTTTATTGGTTTAATATACTTTGACGACCACTAGTGCATGCCACCCAAGCCAATTTTTAGGCTTTGGTGTCTGGTATGGTATGAATTTTCACGCTTGTAGGAGTGCGATGGTTAGTAGTTATGTTGTTGCTGTCATTGGCGGCGCTCGCGGGGGGCATTGGATGGTGCACGCTGCCTTGTCCGCTTGACAAGAGCCCGGGCTCTTGTAGTTTTACAAATTACCACTGTGTGCTGCGCGTCCCCTCGGCGGGTGCTGCCCTCAGGTTGGCGAGCGGCTTGTTTCCGTGCCATCCGGTGGCCAGGCACAGTTGTTTTTCTTGGATCGATTTTGACAGCGGGGGAGGGGCGCCAGGATTGCCTCGCCTTGGTAGTGTTCCACACATCAAGGGAGGAGAACGAACAGTGACATGTGAGACGTCTTTGTGTTGGGATTGCCGACCCGGTTGGCGTGTGTCTCATGTGTGGTGTAGCGCTGGCGAATGCTGATTCTGATTTAGCGCAACATTGGACGTTTCTGGGCTGGGGTCGCTGTGAACTTGTGTATTGCACTGCCTTCAGTTTGCGTGGCGGTGCTTCCGCCTTGGCTGAAACAGGACTGGGTGCCCATCAGTTTGTGGGAGTAAGGGTGCGAAACTATTTTGTACTGCTAGGGTGCCATAAGTGTGAAGGCCACCTGGGGGCAGTGTTTCTCGCGTTGGCTGAACAAGAATGATTATTGTTTTCAGTCACTAAGAGCGATCAGGGGTAGTGCACTACTTAACCTCGTAAGCAGGTCGGGAATGGTTTCTTCTACACCCTACATAGCCGTGCGACGGGGCATATTTATCTGAAGCGGTGGAATACACAGTCAATTCTATGAAATCATGATAACTTTGGGCCCAACTCTAACAGTCAGTAATGTGCACAAGGCATACAGCACGGTGGGACCGGGGTACCATCTTGATTGCAAGGGACCTGATTTTCTGCAGTGTGTTTTCTAACGCTGATTGTTGCAAATAGGGAAGTATGCCTGTTACTCTTCTTCTCTATTGGTTTGCATTGCATTCCCCAGTTTATGTACGACTTAGGCCACATCCCACGAGTGAAGGGTATATGCACAGATAAGTCGAGCATACTGATCCTGTAGGGGGTCCTGGTAGCAGGTTCAGAACCTGGTAGGTACACTCAGCAATTCATCCTTCAGAAGTCGACAATTCAAGTGCCATTCAGTTGGGTGGCTATCGTTACTCTGCGCCAAGTTATCCATGGGGGGAACATATTTACATTCAGTCTGGATGAAAAGTTAAAGGAACTTTGCAAAATACTGCGGGGCTGGTGGCATGCCCTTACTTCTCTGAGGCAATAGTTGGGGGCGGATGGGTATGCAGGCAAGTAGGCCAGGGTGATCCACCCCTTGCTGTTTTTGGTGTGGGCATAGGCTGAACCCAGTTTCGCGCATCATTGGCCGTCTCTATGTATGGGTCGCCGCGAACAGTTTTAGGTCTGAGCTGTTTTACTCTTCCTTCAGTTGGTCTTGCGGTGCGTCTGCCTGGGCGGTAACTGGACAGGGTGCCCTGAGTGGGGCAAAACAGTATATCAGTTTGGGGTTGACGATTGGGCGTTAAATCAATTTGTACTGCCAGGGTGCCATAAAGTGGGAAGGCCACTTGGGGGCAGTGTTTCTCTCTTTGGGAGCATGAATGAATGTCTTCATTTACTAATACCGACAATGGGCAGGGCTCCATCCTTCTTAGCGTGGTAGACCTAAGCGGTTTGATATGTCCTCTGACTTTGAGCGATTCATTCTTTGCGGTTTGTTATGAATTTACACAACTGCTAAAACAATAGGAAATAACATTTAAAGACAATCTAGGGTAACACCATGCATCAAATCAGCAACCCAGCTTTGCTGTTGTTCACAGGAAGGGCCTGTTGTGTGTCTGTCAAGGTTAATTGAGAGGTGGTCACACCTGGCACTGCATGGGTCAATTCAGTCCGGAGCCAGTTGCTCAGAGCCAGGCGTAAGTCTTGGGATAACGTGACAGGTGCTCAGGTAAGGCGCCTTGATACCTTCAGCTGGGGTATGTGCTAGATAGAACTGTGAGGGGACTCCAATGGCACTTTGCATTTATGTGATCAAGGTGAGCGTTAAGCAAGCAGTTGGAGCATCAGTAGGTTGGGTGGGCACGTCCGCTTCCAGCGTAGTGGCTTTTGACTCCTGATGTGACTCCTTGAGTCCATAGTCCTGCTTAAAGTAGACAAGGGCATCATTATAAGGGCAGGCAAGGCGGGTCCTGACAGGTGCTTTTGCAGTCATTCCTTTAGCAGGGGCAGCAGACACAGCGTTCTGGGCGGGCTTGCCAGCAGAGCACACCATGCAGGTGGGATGGTGGGAATCCCTAGGTTTTATAGGTACAGCTGTCAGTGGCCTCCCTGGGGAGTGGCCGGATTGAGAGGTTAAGTGTATTATGTACAGGTGAACTTTAAGTTGTCCGAAGGCACCCTGTGAGGCACCTGATGCGACGGGGTGCAGTGTTTTGTGCAACTAGGTGCAAGGTCGAGTAGTTGTATAATATGGTGTGCAGTACTTATTAAGGGGCTAGCAACTGAGCATAGCATTATTTTGCCAGGATCCAAGGTCTGGGCTAGGGCCGTCCATGCGTCCTGTGTGTGGCATGATGGGCGGAATCCAATAAACGGAGGCATGGGCTTTCCACCTCGGAATTGCTGGGGGGGGGGATGTTCTCCCCTCCCATCTTTTTGGTCATACACTCGGAGAGGCATGACTTGACTTTCCTGGGAAGGAAGGCACTGCGGTAAGATTTGAAGCCCTCCATGCGTAAGATGAACAGCTATTTGGTGAGCGTATGAGTTATAGGGGTCAGGGATAACCCCTTGTTTAGTATGGCGAGGAGCCCGGCCAGGGGAGGCCAGGAATCCTTGTGCAGGGAAGTTAACAGTGCCATGCGTAAAATTCACTGAACAGAGGTGTTTTAGCTTTATCAGGCATGGATTTTAGCAGGCCAGGTACACTGGGCGTTTTGACTATGAGGGGTTCACCTTTTCAGGGTGAACAGGGACCTTGTACCGGGAGGAGGCCTGGCAATCAGGAGGATAGAGGTAAAGATGCCTACCTTGGTGGGGGATCCTGGTGTGACGGTGGCCACACCCAGTGCTGTGGCGGAGTTACAGGGCGATCCAGAGGCTGTAAGGTACAGAAGCGTACCCTCTGCACGAGCATAGTAAGGGTGCTAAAGCCAAATATCCCCAGGGAGGTCCTCGCGTTGGACCCTGGAGGAGCGACGGTGCCCCGTTAGTCCTACGGGCGGTTGTGGACCTGAGCAACCGGGGGTTGCCTACAACGCTTTGCCCCCCTTAGCTGGGGGAACGTGAGTAAGGGGGTGGACTGGTTGTCCACCGGTGGGAGGGGCTATCCCCTCCCCCAAATCTAACAAACACCGGTTGGCTAGGGCCACGGTGTATTTTGGCTCATCAGGTGGGCAGGCGGCGAGGGTGCTGCCTGCCCTGGGATCGCCCGTAAGATAACCCACCATGTTGGCATATTTGTTATGCAAATAAACCTGCAGCAATTTTCTCCACTAAAAATGTGCCTTGTCTGATTATTTCTCTAAGTGATTGCTGTGGGAGGGATGGGGAGTGTTGCCGATATTGGCACTATGAGATTGTCTTTGGTTACAAGAGACCAAAGAGCAAGCGGACAAAGTCTCCAGGAATGAGCTATTGTTGGGCTTTCATTGCCTTTGGGCGTCTGCAGAGATCTCAGAATCCTCCACTCGAGCGAAAAGAGAGATAGACTGGTGTGGACAAGAGACGAGGAGGGTGAGAATGTGTGATGTCAAGGGCCCTCCCTCCCCACTGCAAAAAACAACCAGAGCCCAGAAAGCAGTCCATGACAACCAGAGCACGGAAAGCACGTGATTTCCAGGAAAGCTCTGGGCCCCGGGCCAAGGACTGTGCAGGCGGAGCCCAATCTGGACAGAAACAACGAGGCTTTCACAGGGCGGAGTCAGCAGCTTGCAGGGAGCAGCTGCACAGCAGGGCTGTCTCCTCCTTCACCGCTGCGAGGCCTCCAGGTTTACACAGGTCTATCCTGTGACATAAAACATCTACTTCTTGGCCCCAACCCTGTCCCCTATCAGTACCACCACACACCCCCCCCTATCCTGGCAGGGGGCACTCGTTCATTGCCTGAGGCCGAGGCCAGCTGGTGGGCTATTTTTGTGAGAGATGTAGATACTTGCCCGGGCCGTCTTTACCGGGAGTGACTGCTCTTTTTGAGCATCGCAGCCAGCAGTAAGGTTACCTGGGGGTGGGGTGGAAGGGGCCTGTGCAGGGAAATGAGAATGCAAGAGGGTGTACTGTATAAGGAATGAGCAGTTCCTAGCAGTTACTGACTAGGAAGGGGGGAAAAGGGGAAGAACAGGTCTTTCTTCGAAATGCCCTCACACACCCCAAGGGATGTCATGCTTCATCATTTGGGCATTTGCCCCTCGTCAGGCCGGCGCTGCAATGCCTGACGGGCTCCCGAAACCGGGGCTCTTTATCGGGGATCTTTTGAAGAAGCCGTATGGGTGCGTGTGGGTGTGAGGGCTGGGTAGTGCACAAGGAGTGAGGTAAGTAAAAAAGGTATAGAGCCGTCCTACTTAATTCAAGTTTTTATTATTGAGGTAGCTCCAGCCTTATTAAAATTATGTAGAAGCCCTGTATAGGAATGATGTTCCATAAGGGCTAATCAAGCGTGGATGTGGTCAACATGTTTCGTGCCCCAGCTGCCCCAGAAGGGGTCAATGGCACTTCGTCAGGACCAAATTGAGAGTGTAAGGTGAGTGCACTACCGTTTAGCACTAGTTGCTGGAAACGGTAGGGGTAATTAATAGGGACTGGTACTGGGATGTAGAGAGACCTGTGGGAGAAGGGAGATAAAGGGGAATAAAAACAAGGAGAAAGAGAAATACAACCAGCGGTTAGACCATCCTAGAGGCTTACAATACATGCACTGGAGGGTGATACGGTAAAAAGCACACAAGTGATACTTAAAAAAGAATGAATTCACTGTATAATCTCAAGGTCCGGCCAGTGGGAGAAAGTGGACGAGGTCGATACGTCGTGACTATATCAACGGCAAGGTGCCAGGGGTGGTTGCTTGGCAAAGGACCCAGTGCAGCGTGAGCGGAGTATAGGCGGTCTTATGTGACTAAATAGAGGAACCAATTATATTCATCTAACCAGTCGTAATGGATGGTGAGATTCTCTATAAACATCCGTCACTATGCACGTGTGTATTGACAAAAATTTAATGAAATAGTAAAAAACGGATCGTAAATGGACCGTAAGCCGGAAATGAAACTAACTATTGATATAAAGCAGCTTAATACAGCCAGCCTAGAGTTGAAGGACGGGGAGGCTAATAGTGAATTGATTTCAATTGACATAAAAGCATGCAACTAGACGCGCTGGTGTCAGAGGTATATTGCACAGGGCACACGGTAAAGACTCACCCCTCGTGACCTAGTCCCGGCTGACGGGGATAAGACCAGAGCACATTAGTTTCTCCGGTATCTATGAAAACAAAATTAGGAAAAAGGGGGTCAGATTACACCAACAAGGTCACAAAATCTGAACAGCGAATGAGCTTACCGTCTAGATCCAGGCAAACGATAAAGCACTCACGAAGGTAGACGAGCAACTTGCCGGTGTCCTACCTTCGCTCTGGGCCCCGTAGAGAAAGCTTCCGGGGGATATCCTTAAATAGCGCTGTACGAAACGTCCCTGAACATGGCGGCCATTTTGGATAGGGCTGCCTTGGCTCTTCTATCAGATGACATTCGGGAAGAGGTAGTGACCAGAGTATTGGTCGTGGCAGCCATATTGTAACGGGGAGAAGGATTGGAATGGATATGAGAAGTATTGATGTTAATCAATTAAGTGTAATCTTTATCACATGTAGGGTAAAGGCAGCTTACCCAGGATGAAGTAATTGTGATTCAGTTGTATTTTTAAAATTTATTGTAACTCGTGAATTTTCAATGTGGATAGTGAAAAAACCACAAGGGGACACGACCGAATGTAATCATTAAAACGGAAAACAGACTATAACAGCTGTAAAGGGAAATGTTAGAAGGAGCCTCTAAGGAGTCATGGTCGACATCATACTGAAATGGCATAAGTGGGCTAGATTTAATGATTCAGTTCAGCCCAAGGTATGTCATCATTCAAACCCCTTGAGTGTGACCCCAACTTGAACACCCAGCATTGTTCTTTCCTAAACAGGGCTTCTGTTGTGATGGTAGGAAAGGCCTCTAGAATAGTCCATTCTAGGTCATTTGGGGTGTGATTATGTTCCGCATAGTGTGAACACATTTTGGTATTAGTTTTTTTACAACGTACATTACTTCTGTGTTCAGTTAATCTTGTTTTTACTGGGCGTGTGGTCATCCCAATGTATTGTAAAGAACAGGGACACGTTATGAGGTAGATACAGTTACGTGTGTTACAGTTCGTATGTTTTTTCTGGGTCCAGATCCAGTTGGTAGTGAGTTGAACTGTTTTGGTAGCTCGGGTTAGTGGGCAAACCACGCATTGACCACAGGGGTAATGTCCGCTAACCGGAGGTAAGTTCCATAGGGTAGTGGGAACTGCAGGGGCTGATTTTTTAGGTCTGGTGTTAATGAGGGGATCCTTGATATTGGCTGTGCGTTTGAAAGCAAATCTCGTTTTTTTTTAAGGACAGGTCGCCCGAGTCTAGTATCCGCCAGTGTTTGTTAATGACCCTTTTTAACATATTCGACTCTGAGGTAAAAGTGGTCACACATGTGATAAGGTCTGATTCTGGTTTAGTCTGTGATTCAAGAAGAGTCGATCTGTTAGTGTTGTGTGCTCGTTTTTGTGCGTTGCTAATGATGCGAGCAGGATATTGTCTCTGAGCTAGATTAATGCTGAGTTCAGATGCTTGTTTTTTGTAGTTTTCTATCTGGCTACAGTTCCTACGAATACGTAAGAACTGCCCATAAGGGAGATTGTCCTTGAGTGCCTTGGGATGAAAACTATTGTATAGTAAGGGACAATGGCTGTCAGTGGGTTTTTTGTAGGTGATGGTCTCCAAAGTACCCTTGTTTTTAATGATAGTCAGGTCAAGAAATGGTAGTTCCTGTTCGGAACAGTTTGCAGTGAATTTTAGGAAGGGGTTGAGATCATTGATCCATGCCAAGAAGTTTGGAATACTATCCATACTGCCCTTCCAAAAGATTAAAATGTCATCGATGTAACGTCTCCATAGGAGAACGTTACACGAGAAGGGGTTGGTATCCGTGAGCACATGCCTTGCCTCAAAGTCTGACATATAAAGACATGCCAGGCTCGGGGCAAAGGTACTGCCCATCGAGGTACCTTGGGTCTGATGGAACAGCTGTTCCTCGAATTGAAAAAAATTCTCAGTGAGAGCGATGTTGGCACACTCCATGATAAAGCTCACGGGGGTTGGTGAATCCCAGTTGGTATTGAGCAAAATCGTCTCCACCACCTCAAGAGTGTTGAGCTGAGGGATATTAGTATAAAGGGCCTCCACATCCAGTGTAAGAAGTACATCTGGCTGCGGGCCCTCCAAATTAGTTAGTTCAATCAGTTTCAGAACATCTCTGGTGTCTTGGAGGAATGTAGGGGTGGTCCGAACAAGTGGGCGTAAGAAATAATCACAAAATTTGGATAATGGTTCCAAGAGGGACCCTATGCCAGACACAATAGGTCTCCCAGGGGGTGGGGAGACCCCCTTGTGAATTTTTGGCAGTGTGTAAAAGTAAGGTAGTTTTGGGTTAGTATTCACTAAAAACTCTGCTTCGTTTTTAGAAATCAATCCTTGGTTTAGTGCCGCTGTGACCATTGAACTTATTTTGGTAGAGAGGCGTGGCGTGGGATCTGTAGTTAGTGGTGTATAGTAGTTAGTGTTCTGTAATTGGCGTAGACATTCCGTCCGGTAGTCTGTGCTGGCCATAATAACTATGGCACCGCCTTTATCTGCTTCCTTGATGGTTATGGAGCGTCATTGGCTAGTGTTTTGATGGCTAACGCTTCTGCATTGGTAACGTTAGAGAAATTTGAAGTTTGGCGTTTTTCAGATATTTCCTTCAGTACTGCTTTTTCGAAGGTCAGGACTTCTGGTGGTACCATACTGGTTGTTGGAGTGAAGGTTGAAGGTTTTCGTAAACCAGTGTCAGTTGGAGGTGAATTTGGTTGATCGCCAAAGTAAGCCTTAAGGCGGATTTTCCTAAAAAGATTTTGAACTTCAAGGTTTGTGCGAAAGGAATCCACTTTGGGGGTGGGCACAAATCCTAGGCCTCTTTTAAGGATATTAGTTTCTGTGTTTGTGAGAGGGCGATCTGACAAGTTGACGATTAGTTTCTCTTCTCCTGGTGACTCCGCAGCTCCATGTGCAGTGGAGTCAAAAAAATGCAAGAGGGTGAACAGAAGCCTCGAGACGCGAAGGATGCGCATGGTTCTCTGACTCATGGCCTGATATACTGCAGGACATTCCAGGATCTTTGGGGGTGGGAGGGGGCACAGACTAATAGATCAATAGGTGACTAACAAATTCTGACACCTAAAATAGAGAAATGTATAGGCCTGAAGATTAGGTGAGGTGACCTGTGGGCGAGTTGCGGTGGAATAATGGTGGGTGTGGTGGTGTGTCTAGTCTTGGCCAATACTATTGACCCTGCAAGTTTAGAAAGCTTCATTTATCAGAGCTTTCTCCCATAATAACTCCCAATACTAAGCAACGTTTCATGAAAGGTCATTATCCACAAATGTGGTCACTTTTTCTTTCGGTGCACAAGCCTAATGTTGTTCCAAATCCGCTCCTCCCCCGCCCCCCCTTACCCTCTGCTGCTAGTTCAAAAGCAGATCTATCCAATTTGTGTTGGCTTCTAAGCGCTAGCGCATGTGGGGAGTAGAGTCCACTCTAGCTGCTCGTGGCTGTCAGCAGACTCCCTCTCTCTCTCTGGGGACATCAGAAAGGAGGTGATGAAAGAAGCGAGCCTGCTCTGCTGGAGACCGTCCAAGGAGAAAGAAACAAGCGGCAGAAACCATGTCAACAAACAGGCAGAGCTGAAAAACCTCTCAAGTGCACAGAGGACATACCATTGAACCAGAGACGTTTTAAGGCATGGGCAAAGTGGGCTCTGGCCCTGGGCCCCAGCCTTTCATGGGGCCCCAGCCTTTCATGGGGCCCCCCTGATAGAGCCAGCTCTGTTCTGCATTGGTGCCCTGATGACCTTGAACATTTCTTAAACAGATTCCTTGAAATAACTGCTTTCCTTTAATTTATTTTTTATGTGGGTGATATGTGACAGTCTTTTACAGACATTTTGCAAAGAAAAGTTGTAAATATGTTTCTTTTAACATCTATTAAAAAAGTTTCTTTTAGATCAATACAGGTCCTCACATATGAGAAGTGGGAGGGAGTCACATAGATTATTTGCTGTAATATTAGTGAGCTGCTTCTGTGTTACAATATTTAAAACACACATCACTATCCCTGAATATTAGATGTAAACACAATTTGAATTTGGACAAGTGCACCGTGCACTGTCAGTGACCTAGTTAAAGAGGGCATGAAGGAGCAGAAATTGGTTCATAAATTCAAAACTGTCCCGCATAGGGGCCCCCAAAATATGTTTGGCCCAGGGCCCCCAAAATCCTTAAAACGTCCCTGCATCGAACACGAGCAAATCCGGCTCGAAGTGGAAGGGAGAGCCCATTCTGCAAGTTCCGCTCTCTCACGACCCCAGCAGGAAGCAGCGCACTCGAAAGGAAATCCCCTTTCGAAGCTCTGAAATATGTTACACTCGCGGCGCTGTTACCTATAGTTTTCACGTGGAAGGAATCTGCTTGAAAGGAGTACAGCTTACCCTCAGTTTATCACTGTATACATAGAATGTTCGGTAAAAGGGAGAGGATGTGGCTTAACGGCCAGAGCTGCCGACTTTGGAGCTGGGGAACCAGGTTCGAGTCTCGGCTCAACATCCTGTGATTCTGGGCAACTCACTTAATCTCCTCCCCGTGTCTCCCCAAAAAAGAATGCGTCCTTAGGTAACAAAACTGGTGCTCATGTAAAACACTCCAATACCTTCGGGAAGAGTTCCTGCTATATAAAACTCCACAAAAAAGTATCCAACATGAAATGACCACGTGTACTGTACCTCCCTTGGGTGTGAAGTGCTTCATGGCACTTATACAAGCAGAGGGTCGCCTTTCACTAAAGTGCACTGCCCACTCACACACAAAAGTAAAACGTGCGTAAAGACTTTCTCCCGAATGCCTGTTATTCAATATGCTAATAATGATTACCAGTCTCCGATGCATTCCGCCCATGAAACCAGATACACTGGCAGCATTCTGAATCTTGTGCAGTCGTCACAGTGTAGAGACACAGAAGGAGCCAATGACAGAGAGAGCCTGCTCTGCTGGGAGGCCGTCCTAAGAGGGAGAAAGGAGCTGCAGAAACCACAGCAACAAACAGGGCAGGGCAGTAAAAGCACTAAGCACACAGTGCACGGTATGAGATGAAATTAACACAAGCAGGTTTGAAATTAGCTCTTTAGCGGCACCTCTGAGGCTACGAGACTAAAGCAAACATATACTCAAAGCAGAAAGAGACATGCCCAGAGGGTTATAACAATGAGCTCTACATGCTTTTGTGAAGGCTCCTCTGCAGCACGTCTGTCTCGAGGGGAAGAGGTGAGATGTCCCATTAATAGCCTTTCATCATGAGTGACATCTCGAGGAACGATGCCCCCCCCCCGCACAAAAAAACCCTGCAAATCCACCTCTTACTAGAGCAGTGCACTCAGCTGCCTGTGCACGTGTGGTGGGTGACTGGAAGAAGGTGGAATAGCGGTAGTATTCTACAGGGCTTTAAGTGGGACACAAAAACTGGGGGGGTCTCTCAAAGGGGCGTGGCCAATGTAATTAAGGGCGTGACTTAAAAACCGGTAGGCTAAACCTCTGTACTTAGCAGGGCCGGACTGGGAACCCAAACGGGCTCTGGCAAAGTGCTCGGCGGCCCCGGGTGTTGGGGGGTGTGGCCGAGCTGTTTGCCAGGGCTGGTATCGGCCGATTTTGTTACATGGGCCGATTTTGCAGCTATGCTGCAAAAATGGCCCTGTAACAAAAATGGCCCACAGGGGCCCAAAACCGGCCCCCACCCGGGTAATGCCCGGTGCCCGCTACGGCCAGTCTGGCCCTGGTGCCACCTGACTTGTATTTTGCTGTTTCTATCACTGCATCCAGATATATGATACAACAAGTAACATCATACCTACAACAAGTCAGGACTATTGGCTTTGTCAATGGTTGTTAATGGCATAAGAGAAATAAGCAGCAACTATGGCTTGACGATATGGCTTGGATCTCCGTTCCACTACAACGCTCGCCCAGCATGACCTCATGTCGTAACTTCTCCACTTGTGGAAAGTGAGCAGTGTGAGCGCACGCGGATAACGATGTGCTTGCTGTCACTGCAGTCTGGAAAAAAAGGACCGCCAGGGCACAAAACACAGCCCAATAGAGACCCATTTCCAGGCCTCCTTTAAAAAACTGCGGGTGCTCAGCACCGGTGAGACCCGGCCCACTTAAAGCCCTGATATTCTAAGACACATAGAAATGTAAACTGCAAGCCTTGTCCATCCCTTCCTGCGAAGCCGTGCTCTTAGCGCTGAAATTCTCATTTAAATCTACCCCTTCCGGTGCTTTGATCTACCGCCCACCTGGCAAAGCAGGGAGCTGGACTAAGTCATTATCTGACTCCCTAGCACCCCTAATTCTTAGGTTGTCCAATTTTGTAGTGCTGGGGGACCTGAATATCCATCTGGCGGATGCGCTATGCAGCTCTGGCCAGACTCTTAGTGAAGGTTTACAGGCCCTGAATCTGAATCTTCATAACTATACTCCCACTCATCAAGCAGGGCACCTGCTAGATCCAATTTTCCCTACTATCGAAAATGTCCTCTCTCTTATCTTGGTACCCCTTGTGTAGTTGGATCATCTGACTGTCCCTTTTGGTGTCCCTATCCCTTCTGGAATTATGGTCCAGGTATAGGAACGTACCTCAGACCAACGCTAGGGCCTGAGCAAAGTAGGACATTGGTGTTCTCAATAGTCAGCCGAGGAATTCAGTCCCTAACTTATCTGGAGATGTCAAGCTTGACCAGCCTCGAATGGACGAGTGGCTACGCACCTCTTTGGATCGCATCCTGCCTTTTAAAACGCATCGCTCCACAAAGCTTCACCCTCCTGCCCCATGGTTCACTGAAGAACTACAGGCAATGGAAATGGGCTGTAAGAGGCTGGAGAGGGTTTGGAGGCTTAGCTACGATGACACCTCTAAGCTTAATTATAAGTTGGCTCTGAAGCTCTACCCTAACTGTTGTCGAATGGCTCGTGCCACTTTTTACTCAGATCAGATCACTTCAGTACATAACTGTCCCAAAACGCTTTTCAGAATTGTTACTGAGGTCTGCGATCCTAGCAGGATTTCTCCTGCATCTCTATTATCACAGGCTCAATGTCAGGAACTGCTGTTTTTCTTTGCGAGTAAAGTGCAGGATATTCAACAATCTGCTGAGAGGACGAGGAGATTTTTCTCTGACTATCATCTTGCCGTCTCTCCCTGATTTCGATGATTTGGTTCCTGCTGATTCTCCTCTTATTCGCCAGCCACGGGACTCATGGGATACTTTTGATCTGCCTTTATTTATGTCTTTGGCACAATAAATAAGATCTGATTCTCCCAGGGATCCCCTCCCTCTGCTAAGCTCTGTCTTCTAGATCCAGACACGATGGTTGCTCTGGTAAGACTCCTCAACCGATCGTCACAGGAGGGCTCCATTCCTAAGGCGTGGAAGCATGCCTGGTCCTTCCTCTTTTGAAAAAACTTAACTCGGATCCTACCAATTGGTTAAATTATAGACCTATTTCTTTGCTCCCTATTTTGTCTAAAATTCTAGAAAAGCATGTCTGTACTCAACTCTCTGCCTTAGTGGAGTCTCAGTTTTTTTTAACATGACTCCCAATCAGGCTCCAGAGCCTGACCCAGTACAGAGTCCATTGACCTGGGAGTCACAGAACACATGAAGCGGCTCCTAGATTAGGACGAGACGGCAGCGCTGACACAGTACAGAGTCCATCCACCTGGAAGTCACAGAACACATGATGTGGCTCCTAGATTAGGACGAGACGGCAGCGCTCATTCTATTCGATCTCAGCGCTGCCTTTGATACTGTGTCCCATAGCACGCTCATAGGGAGATATCACAATTGGGTATGTAGGGATTGGCTTTGGCTTGGCTATCCTCGTTCTTAAAGGGTCATACCTTTCAGGGTTTCTCAGGCAGCGTCTCATCCATGTGTCATGCTTTGACCTCTGGGGTCCCTCTGGGACCGGCTCTGAGTCCCGCGCTTTTCAACATCGATGTGCATCCCTTGGCCGAGTGGGTGGAATGTTGTGGCCTCACTTTATTTTCCTATGTGGATGATACCCAAATCATCTTTTCATTATCATCAGCTTAGGACCACAGCTCCATATCTTTGATCTCCTGATTGACTCATGTAGCCCAATGGATGAGTAACAACTCGCTCACACTAAATGGTGAAAAAACGGAGGTGCTGATTCTGGGAAAGAACCCATGGCTATGGGGACCACAGCACTGGCCAGTGGCTTTGGGTGATACTTCCATTCCTGCTTCCAGAGTCAAGAACTTAGGCTTCCTGGTCGACAATAAGCTCTCCATGAAGCCGCAGGTCGTAAAGGTGTCTGGAACATGCTTTGCTACTTTGAAATGGCAACAGAAATTCATCTCGCCCCGGGAAGCGGCCTTTACAACGTGCCATTACAACGCAACTTTTACTATGCAAATGCTATTATAGCGCATTCCAACACAACAAATGCTATTACAACGCAAATGCTATTACAACGAATGCCATTACAACGCTTAGCATGGTAAGTTATTACAAAGCATAGCATGGTAATAAAACAGGCTTTTTCTGCAGGGAGAATAAGGGGGTCGGGTGGTGTGGGGATTTGAGGTCAAAACTGTATTTGTGTGTTCGCCCTATGATTAGAGTCTATGAAGCTTATTAAATGGCGAACACAAAGGTGAGGCCAAGGACAGGCTTGGATGAATTCAGAGCTTCAATAGTCAGACACTGGCCTTCAGACAAAGTTGGCGGGCTGCCTTTCAGAGGGTCTGTTGGAGCGTTGCTCTTAGAACCCAAAGCAAAGGATGTGAAATGCGGCCCCATCCATGCTGGAATGACGTCATGCTCCAATCTATCCAATCAGGGAGAAGAGGAGAGAGATGAATGTCATGAAGTAGGGGAGATGGACAACCCAAGGGCAGATCCCAGTGAAGACCTGTGCTGGTGGAGAAAGGACCCTATGACCACGAGAACCAATAATTGAAAGAGCTTCAAACCATGAGGTTCTCAGGATGACCAGAACCAGAATGCAAAGCAAAAACATGGGCTGGGTGAGCCACTCATCTCCCAGTAACATCCTAAATGGGTCTGGTGCTCACAGTTTATCACAGCAAAGTCCTTCGTACTCAGTCTCTAATGCATGTAAGTCACACCCTTATGTACCCGTCACTGTCATTACCCTGACAGCTTCAAGAAGAAAATGTTAACTGTTATGTAAATTATAACATCTGAAATTTTTATTCTTTCTTGGAAACAGTTTATGCTAAAAGATCTAGATAAAGGTAAATAATTTGGTTGACCAGCACATCATTGCTTAGTTAGATATCTCGCTGTGGTAACTAAACCACAGGTTGTCAGTATCAACCCGGACCAAGAGCTCTGTACGCAGAGCGGTGTTTACAGTCGGATTATTCACGCTGCAGCAGCTGCAGAGTCCACTGAAGATTATCAAACATGACATACAGATGGAGCGCCTCAGCCAATCACCGCAGCCTCCACGTGTGCACAGCTGGCGGAGGGAGCTGCTCCACCAATCAGGAGCCACGTCAAACCTGGGACCGGCTTCCAACAGGATGCGTCCTGGCTGGTGGCCACGTGGCTCCTTCCCTCAGGCAGCCCCTGGATGAAGGAACATATGTCAATATTTATGGCAAAAACCGACCTTTTGCAGCCACGCGGGGTTTATCTGCGCTCCAAACACAATGAAACATTTTTTTCTGCAGTGGAGGAGGGAAGGATTTGAGGCCTGAAGAGTATTTTTGTTGTTCGCCCTTTGATCAGAGTCTACGAAGCTTATTAAATGGCGAACACAAATGTGAGGCCAAGGAGAGGCTTGGATGAATTCGAGGCTTCAATAGTCGGACACTGTCTTTCATTCAGACGGAGTTGGCTGGCTGCGCCTCAAGGGTCGGATTGGAGGATTTGTCTTTGAATCCAAAAACACAGGGAACTGTAACGGAGCACCATCCATGTTGAAATGATGTCATGCTCCGATCTGGCCAATCAGGGAGAAGAGGAGAGAGATGAATGTCATGAAGTGTGGGTGATGGACAACCCACGAGCAGAGCATGGCCAAGATCTGGACTGGAGGAGAATAGACCCTAGAGTATGAGCCACCAATGATTAAAAGCACTTCAAACCCTGGAGTTCTCTGTAGGAGACTTCTCTGACCAGCGGCGAGTTGATGAATAGAAATCAGAGAACGCACCGCGAAGGCATCTGTCCAGACGAGACATGGCAGAAAGAATTGCCCTCTGGCCGTGGTGGTGAGAGGATGGGGCGAGACTGCCAATAGCAACGTTTTCTGTCAGTTACTGACACCTAGTGTGCCTTACACAGGTGAGTAGCCCCACAGGCTAGCCATTAGCCACAAGCCACAAACTCAAAGGGGGGCCCGCTAAAGTGAGAAGTATGGCTAGGTGATGAAGCGACAGCCTCTGTAGCAGACACTAGGAAGGCAAGGACTTATATCAGCAAAAAAACCATGAGCAGGGCCAAGACAGACACGTCATCAACTCCTCTCTCCCCCATCAGGACCCTCGCTGTTCTCCAAATAACACAGACAGGTGAACTTTCCGCCTGAATTTGAAAACTGAAAGCAAGTGCTGACCGGTTACTCACCGGTAATATTCATTACTCCGAGTCGTAGCCCTCCCCGTCCCAGTCCTAACCAGATGAGCATAGTTCCTCCCACCAGACACTCCCAAGCAACTTGAAACCCATCCCTACCCTCCTGGCCACACTCATACCCTGAGGCATATAACACCGTGACCCGCCACTCCACATCCTGTATCAACCAAGCACAAGAAGCCGAACAGGGAGGGATGGGAACCTGGACTGGGACGGGGAGGGCTACGACTCAGAGTAATGAATATTACCGGTGAGTAACCGGTCATTACCTCCTCCTCAGCCGTCCCCGTCCTAGTCCTAACCAGATGAGCAGATACCAAAGCAACAATCGGATTCACTCAGTAGAAAAAAACAGACTTTAATAAGCATAGAAAAGTCACACCACCGGAGCAGAACGCAACACAGCGTCCCCAAACCCAGCAGAATCAGTCCCCCCTACCACCAAACGATAATGGGACATAAACGTGTGAAGAGAACTCCAGGTAGCAGCCCTGCAGATCTCGGCCATGGAAGCCCCCTGAAAACAAGCCCAGGAAGCCGCCACCCCCCGAGTCGACCTCCCCTGAACAGAACCAGGAGCCAACGCCCCACAGGCCTCATACGCAGCACCCACAGCCCACCGGAGCCAACGACTGAGGGTAGCCCCAGAAGGCTTCAGACCTTGACCAGCCAGCCCAAAGGTCACAAAAAGGGATTCCACCTTACGAAAAGGCGCAGTACGCAGCAAATAGATCTCCAGAGCCCTCCGAACGTCCAAACAGTGCAGCCGCACCTCCCCCTCCGAAAGAGGACCAGGACAGAAAACAGGCAATACCAGATCCGAAGAACAGTGAAAAGAGGAAGGGATCTTGGGAACAAAGGAAGGATCAGGCCGTAGAACCACCCGATCAGGAAAAAAACGTAAAAAAGGGGCCGAACAAAGCAAGGAGCCCAACTCCCCAATCCGCCGAGCCGAGGTAATAGCCACAAGGAACAGCACCTTGATAGTCAGAAACCTCAAAGAAACCTCAAGCAGAGGCTCAAAGGGAGCCACCTGCAAAGCCCCCAAAACCAGAGGCAGATGCCAACTAGGAGCAAAGGACCGAATGACAGGCTTCTGAAGGACACAACTCCGCAGCAAGCGGGACACCAGGGGAACCACCGGGTCACAGACCGAACCCCGAAAGGCCCGGACAGCAGCCCACTGAGCCCTCAGGGAGGACACAGCGAGACCCAAGTCAAACCCGTCCTTCAAAAACTCCAAGACACGCACCGGATCCACCTCCAACGCAGACCACCCACGCGCCTCACACCAAGACTGAAAAGAAACCCAATGCCGGGCATAGGATTTGAGAGTCGAAGGGCGCCTGGACCGCTGAATAAATTCCGGCCCAGAAGGAGAACACCCCAAAGCCACCAGGTTCATCCTCTCAACAGCCAACCCGCCAATCTCAGGCGAACCAGACACTCCCGAGATAGAGGGGGAAATGACAAGGGACAAGGGACTATCGGCAACCTCCAGCAAGGCCCCACCGCCAATTTCAATAACAGAGGGAACCAAGGCCTCCTGGGCCAAACCGGAGCCACCAGGATCACAGAAGCCCGATCCAGCTTGACCTTCAGGAGAACCCGCGGAAGCAGAGCAATAGGGGGAAAGGCATACATCAGGCCCCCCTCCCACCGGAAGGACAGGGCATCCACCCTCCGAACCGCGCAGAGCGAACCAGAGAACAATACCTCTCCCTCAAGGTGTTCCCCGGAGCGGCAAACAGGTCCACCACCGGGATCCCGAACCGAGCCATTAGGCAACCAAACACATCCTGCGTCAGGCACATGTCCGACAGGGAGGGAAACACCCAGCTCAGGCGATCCGCGTCCGTGTTCAAAATCCCCGGTAGATGTAAAGCCCTCAGAGACAGCAAGTGAGACTCCGCCCAAAGGCCGATACTTTGCGCCAACAAATTGAGGGAAGCCACCTTCGCGCCCCCCTGGCGGTTGATATAACACACCACCACTGTGTTGTCTGACCGTACCATCACATCCCTCTGGAGGACCCAAGGCAGAAAATGAGCCAACGCCAACTGAACCGCCTTCAACTCCCTCCAATTCGAGGACATCCCCGCCTCCGGCACAGACCAGAGACCCTGCACCGACTCCTGACCAAAGACCGCACCCCAACCCATTTCACTGGCATCGGTCGTCAGGACCAACCTCTCCTGGGACACAAAGGGCGAGCCCTGCAAGAGGTTCCAATCCACCAGCCACAAGGACAATTCTCGGGCGATGGACACACCCCCCGGTATCAACCGCTCGTAATTCAGAGAGGCCGGATTCCAATGCCCCAGAAGATGATTCACCAGGGGGTACAAGTGTAAACGGGCCCAAGGAACAATCATAACCGTAGCCGACATTAGCCCCTGAACACGCAACCACTGGCGAGCCGTTGAAGACTGAGCCCCCAACACCTTCCTCAGCTCGTTCATAAGAGTCAATCTGCGTGGTTCCGACATGAAGACCTTTCCCAACCTGGTGTTGAACACCCCCCCAATGAACAGCAGATCCTGAGTGGGGTGAAGATGGGACTTCTCCAAGTTCAGAATCCACCTGAACTGTTGAAGGAGACTGCAAACCTCCAGGGAATGTGCCTTAGCCTGAAGGAAAGAAGAGGAAGAAATCAACCAATCGTCCAAATAAGGGAACACCTGTATACCCCGGAACCTCTGCGAATCCGCGTGCACCGGCACATGAAAATAAGCGTCCCGGAGATCGAGAGAAGTCAGGAAATCCCCCACCGACAGGAAGGGAAGAATCAACTGTAGAGTCACCATTTTGAAGGACCGATGAGGGATACATAAGTTCACCGCCTTCAGATCCAGTACTGGACGGAAGTCCCCATTTGGCTTCTGGATCAAGAACAGGATTGAGTAAACCCCCCGACCCCTTTGACTCACAGGCACCTTTACCACAGCCCCCTTGGACACCAAGTCCCGAACTCCGTCCAACAGAGCACGGCATCTCGCCGGAGACCTTGGAACAGGGGTAGACCTGAACACATCCACCGGAGGAGCTCCAAATTCTATCCTGTAGCCCAGCCGGACCACCTGCAGGACCCACTGGTCCCGAACGAACTCCTCCCAGACTGGAAAAAAAGAAGTGAGGCGACCCCCAACCGGCATCTCCATCATCACATAGTCACGACTTGGAGGGACCTGCCGAAGAGGAAGCACCCTGTTGACCCCGGGACTTGTGGAAGGAAGGGACACCCCGGCCACGTCCCCTACCACGAAAGGGCTGGGCCGCCATTTTATACTGAAACGCCTGCCCAAAAGCCCGCTTATAACCCGCAAACTCCCCCTTCTGAGAAGAGCGGACCGGAGCCAACAATTTCTTGTCCTCCGCTGTCTTTTTAATCAAAGCCTCCAATGGCTCCCCAAACAGCTTAGAGCCCGTGAAGGGAATCTTCATTATGGCTGCCTTCTGAGCAGCCTCCGCCTTCCAAGTCTTAAGCCACAACTGCCACTTAGCAGCAACCGAGGCACCAGCAGCCGCCGCTGCAGCGCTAAGGGAGTCAAAGGACAAATCCGCCAAGAAACGCAACTGTTGTTCCAACATGGTTAAAGACTCCGAAGGATCCTCATCCTGCATGAGCTGCGCAGAAATACCCTGACAGTCTTTAAGAAGCGACTGAACAAGATAGCTGGTATAAGCCGCAGACCGAACCGCAAGATTAGAGGCAGCAAAGGACCGCTTCAAGGCCCCTTCTACACGCTTGTCCCCAGGATCAGAAGGAACCGCATCCTCAGTCACCACCAGGCTCTGAGACGCCATACCAGCAAGCAGGGAATCCACCTTCACCACAGCTGGAAATTCCTCAGCGAATCCCTGTAAGGGATACCTCTTAGCCAGAAACCGGGGAATGGCATGTTTGTCCACATCCTTCCATTCCCCCTCCAGCACCCTCCGCACAGAAGAATGAATGGGGAGGCTCTCAGGTTCTTTCTTCAGGTAATTAGCGAAGAAGTCTTCAGACTCTCCACCCGACACGGGACCAGGGAACCCCAAATTGTCCCGAACATGCTGCAGAACACAACGAAGGTCTGACCCCTGGACAAGACGACCCTTCACCTCCTCATCAGAGTCCATGTCCGGATTGACCTCCGCCGAGGCATCCAATTTCTGTTTCTTAGGCCCAATGGGATCACGAGCCACAAAGGCAGCCGCCACCGCCGCCTCAATCATTTTCTGAATATCCGCCAAGGAAGGAGCAGTGGAAGACCCAGCGACCACCACCTCATCCACACAGCCAAGCTCACGTACGTCCGCACCTCTACCCTCCATGGTGTGAACATGAGAACAGAGAAACAGACCCCAAGAAATACCCAGCCCAACATTTTCAAAGGCCAACCAGGGAAAGCCTCACCGATCCCCAGCCAATCCCCCACAGGACGGAAGGCCGGCCCAAAACCGGCCAATCAGAGACTTCCACCCATCCCATAAAAGGAAAGGACAGGATAGGGCCCAACCGTAAGGAAACCAAGAAACCCAGAAGCCCCCGCACCAGGAACCAGTGAACAAGGTAAGAAACACCCCCAAAGCCCACCGAAGAAATCTGCCAGAACAGAATCAAAGGGATTTTAACCAGTAACCGTGAGAGTCAGAGCCACAGACAGAAACCAACAGGCCACAGTGACTCTGTAAGAGCAGTATGAGAGTAGAGTCAAGAAAAACCCCATACGACCCCCACAGATTAGAAGTAGACATGAGGACAGGGGGAACTCCTCCCCAGGGCTCCCACAATGCAGCTCCACCCAATCAGCAGGAGTAGAACACCCAACTCAAAGATCCGAGGAAGCGCGAAGCAGACAGCCTAGCAGAAAAACGGCAATCAGTAAACCAATCTGCCCACATCTCATCATTAAACAAACAGGAGACATGCCCCTACAGACGAAATTTAGAGAAGCTAAAACCGCAGCGCCCTCGGCGCGCAGAAAGGCAAGCCGCGCCTCACACACCTCCCCTCCCCCCGGGCGATCCCGCTAGAGCAGGGAACAAACCCGGAAGAGAGGAGGCCGCAGCATGGAGTCACCACCCCACACCAGGTAGTCCTGACCCCCCAACCCCATGGTCCCGCTGAAGCAGGGACTCAAACTAAACGCCTCATCAATGAAAAACGGCACATAAGGGGTTTAAACGGGCGCTAAACTACCCGTTTCACACTCACCTGACAGGAGGCCAGTCCCAGCACCTCCAGTCCCGTCGAAGTCCGCCCGGAAGTGATTCCGCAGAAAAAACAAACAGGATGTGGAGTGGCGGGTCACGGTGTTATATGCCTCAGGGTATGGGAGTGGCCTGGAGGGAAGGGATGGGATTCAAGTTGCTTGGGAGTGTCTGGTGGGAGGAGCTATGCTCATCTGGTTAGGACTGGGACGGGGAGGGCTGACGAGGAGGTAATGCCTTGTACCCTCTTCTGCTCACTTCATTGAAGCAGCAGTAGTGTGAGCGCATACAGGTAAAAAGTAGACGCCTGTCAACCACAATTTACAGAGGCACAGGGTTACAGGAATCTTTGTCTGATTAACCTGGGGGTGGGCAACGTTAATTTACGAAATGTAAATGCGTAATCCAGCTTTAGTTTTTGTGCACCTGTAGAAGGGACATCATTTGGAAGAAATCTACTCCAGTTCAGAGGGCCAGTGCTTCACTGGACCCCAAAAGTGTATGACTGCCTGTGTCTGTTCTGACTGCCTCCCAAAACTGTATGACTGCCCATGGCCGGTCCGACTGC
Source organism: Triturus cristatus (assembly GCF_964204655.1). Taxonomy (NCBI): domain Eukaryota; kingdom Metazoa; phylum Chordata; class Amphibia; order Caudata; family Salamandridae; genus Triturus; species Triturus cristatus. The sequence continues at coordinate 1,753,711,377 of NC_140590.1, read as the reverse complement.
CTATCATGTGGGATTAAATCAGGCGCCCGTTTCGATTGGGTGAATTGCAGCAAATCACAACTATTGAAACATTAAATTGTTTTAGCAATTCTGAGTGGCTGCGATGCAACAAATCCAAGTGGCCTTTGCTGCTAGACAGTTGAGACTGTTTGCAGGATATGGATTCAAAATACCACTGTCCTGAGGTCAGGCTAATGCAGTTTGGCATCAAGAGTCTGTGATGAGAATTGGTTGGCTTTGCAATGTTGCAGCTGTTCGTGGCTCGAAATACTTTTTGCTCTTTTCATCCAAATAGTTTTCTGTCAGATGGTGAAGAAGAGTTTGATGAGATGGCAGGTTTACCTCGTGATTTACTTCCAGAAACCAAAGACAGCAACCAACTCTTTACTCATTCCCATAGCAGACCTTGTGCACTGACTACTTGTCAAGGAGTCAGTGAAACTGAGGTAATTAGTCCACGGTACTCGGCCTCTCCACAGTGCGTGTCCTACTTCAAGGGGGCACATGAGGCTACTTTCAATACTTACTTTAAAGAGCCTGTGACCTCATGTGGCCGCTCTCGTGAGGTGTGACCACTAGGAGTACTGCTAGTACTAAACCGGTGTATTTGGAGTGTAAACAAGGGTTATGTGTTTTACCAAATTCAAGATTGTCCTGATTTCCTGTTTGGATGTAAATCAATGATGTAGACTTGTAATTGAAGATAAAGGGATGGACTCTGGTATATGAGTCCAGGGGGTGCTTTTATCTTCCACAACAATTACCACCTGGTTTTGGGGCTATTTTTGTTTTCATTCTGGTTCCTTGCAGAGTCAGGAGGTAGATCAGCCATGTTCCTACACCTGAGGTCTCTGCAGCTTGTAGACACAGGTTCAGGTCCTGGTGGAGCCTCTTACTTTTCATCCTTTCAGGGTCAATACAATTATTTCCACTGAGTAGGGCCAGAAAAAAGGTCATTACTTACAATATTCTGAAATAGCAAGTAATTATTTATTGCTGCTGATGGTTACAACACATTGCACTGGGGGATACGGACACCTTTCACATAACGCTCAGATCTCTTATGTCTGAGAATTGCCGCCTACCATGGTTGTTCTGGGGCTGTAGGTCATCAGAGTACAAATAAACCCTGGAGCTGGTGACAGGGCAGTACGCAGGAGGAAACAGATGCTAAACAAAGAAGGTGTCATTACCCGGACGCATGAGGTTGGTGACCTCTCGAGATTAACCTGAGCACACCACTGACCAATCATGAGAGGAGCTGGGTGAGCTGAACAACCTGATGCAGCAGCACCCGTCCCCTGCTGGAACGACAACCACTCCCAGAAGGCTCACCAGGCAATCACTGCCAATACATGCAGTCATAACAGCGTCCTCACCAACAGGAGTTGTGGTCAGGGGGATACAAGGAGACAATGTCGCCAAGACTTTGTGTCTACACTTCCCATACTATGCACCCCACACCCATTTGGGAACATGCTGTGTGCTCCTCCTGTGCCCCTCTGCACAATTAATATGTCAGGTGTAGCCAGACCTTGCACATCACACACCAAAGGACAAGGGAGCCTGACTTGGAAGGTGAGGGTGAAGAGGAACACCCTGCACGGAAACTCAGGGGCTGGACAACCCGCCCCCTCACACCTACCTCCCACTCATGTGAAGCAAACTGAGTATGATTCCAAAATGGAGACCCACACTGCCTATGGACATCCACTGAACTTTTCACACTGCCTGTCAAGTCAATCAATCAATCAATCAATGCATTTGTAGAGCGCACTACTCACCCATGAGGGTCTCAAGGCGCTGGGTGGGGGGGTGCTACTGCTCGAACAGACAGGTCTTGAGAAGTCTCCTGAAGGTCAGTAGGTCCTGGGTCTGCTGCAGGCGGATGGGGAGGGTGTTCCATGTCTTGGCGGTGAGGTGGGAGAAAGATCTGCCGCCGGTGGTCGCTCATCGGATGCGGGGGACGGTGGCAAGGGTGAGGTCAGCGGAGCGAAGCTGGCGGTTCGGGGAGTAAAAGGTAAGTCGTTCATTGAGGTAAGCTGGTCCGGTGTTGTGGAGTTCTTTGTGAGCGTGGGTGAGGAGCTTGAAGGTGATCCTCTTGTTGACGGGGAGCCAGTGCAGGTCTCTCAGGTGGGATGTGATGTGGCTGTGGCGGGGGATGTTGAGGATGAGGCTTGCGGAGGCGTTCTGTATGCGTTGTAGTCGTTTCTGGGGTTTGACTGAGGTTCCTGCGTAGAGGGCGTTGCTGTAGTCCAGTCTGCTGCTGACGAGGGCCTGGGTGACCGTCCTTCTGGTTCTGGTGGGGATCCATCTGTAGATCTTGTGAAGCATGCGGAGGGTGTTGAAGCAAGAGGGGGAGACAGCATTGATTTGCTGAGTCATTGACAGCGATGAGTCCAGGATGACACCCAGGTTGCGTGCGTGGTCAGTGGGCATCAGTGCAGGTCCCAGCGCGGCCGGCCACCATGAGTCGCCCCAGGCGGAGGGGGTGGAGCCGAGGATGAGGACCTCCGTCTTGTCCGAGTTCAGTTTCAGGCGGCTGTTCTTCATCCATTCGGGGACTGCCTTCATTCCTTTGTGGAGGTTGGTTTTGGCGTGGTGGGCGCCTTAGTGAGGGAGAGGATCAGCTGGGTGTCGTCGGCGTATGAGATGATGTTGAGGTCGTGCTCTCAGATGATGTTGGTGAGCGGTGTCATGTAGACATCACACACAAACACCCAACACTGACACCCAGACACATACTCATACCATAGGGCAGCAGCAATGGAGGACAAGAAATGGGCCAGCCAAAAGGGAAGTGGACAGTACTTGAAAACCATGGAGCAAGCCACATAGCATCTGTACATCACATGCAAGAGAAGGAACATATCACACCACCCTTAGGCCATCAAATCAGACATGGGTGGCTCAGTGAGTTAAAGTATACCACAGTGACCTCTGTGCAACAACTCAGGGATCCATCAATGCAAACCATGCATAGGCACAGGATTGATAGGAATTGTCTGAAGTCATACAGTGACCAGTCACACATCTGTCTCAAGTTACTTGACATGTGTATGTCATCAGTACAACACACATGGCCCATTGTCACACTCCTTGACTGTCAAACATAAAGTAGGACCTTCACACATACCCATCCTCAACCCACCTCACATCTGCAACACTCAACACCTGTGAGAAACACACATAATGGTCAAAATGGTGTCCTGTGAGTTCAAAGACTACCAATCACACTCCCTGTGGTGCATCCACAAACATCACACTCACACTCAGGGATGCCTGAACAAATGCAGACACAGAAACAATAGCCAAACACAAAGCTCACAAACAACATCCACAGAAGTACAACAAGCCCACACATGGGCAGCCAAACAGTGGAAAGGCAATGTGACCCTAGACAGAACAGGAGCACACAACATTGCCAACATTGCCCACATTGCACATGCACAGACACCATACCTCAACACAAACAATAAGTGCATCCTCAAAAATCAAAAATGTAACACTAACTCGGATCAATAGGACAATAAGCTAACACAGACAGAGACACCACACCACTCATAAAGTGAACAAGGTGCCATAATGTACCACAAACATACACATGCAAAATCCTGACAAGTGACAGGTCAAAAATAGGAGGACAAACCACCAATCTGCACTCAAAACAAGCCCAGTAACAAGAATGCACCTTGCGTCATGTGACAGACACACAAGTAATGCACACTACACCTGCAACGCACATCTGAATGTATCACACAGCAACAACTACTCACACACAACATCATGCAAATAGAACATAATACACACACATAACATATGTCAGTAGAAAGAGCCAACACAGGCCAAACACTGAATACATCCATAACGAAAACAAAACAGATTCATATACCAATCCATCACATTGCAAACTCAGCTGGACATCAGGGGGATGCACACCAAGCAAGTACAAGGCAACATACAAGGACAGCACTGCATGCACATCAAGCAGTGTGTGCACACGAACCAAACCAGTAGCACACACATCTGAGTGCCACACCATGAACTACCTCAACACAAATTATCACAGCACACAGAGATGATCACTCTCAGTAAGTGTAGCGGTATCTCAGCAAACACACACACAGCTTACCCATCACCCACAGATGCAAATCTCAGGGACACCTAGGTGCAAACAACATGACTAGAGGACTGTGCTGCTCAAACATATGCACTGCACATGTGCAACCATGACTGCAAACCAGTTGAAGAAAATAACACATAACTAATTGGGAAACTGTCCTGAGTGCCACATTGGTCCTGTACACAGTTCAGCCTCACACAGCATAGTGTCACACTATGAAGTGGTGGGGAGGCTCACACACTGCCAAGCCATGGGGTTGAAGACATGAGATTGGAGTGGTGTGTACTTCAGTAGTGGACAGGTGAGGAGTGTACAGTACACAAACACATGGAGTAGTCACTCACAATGTGTAGGTATCAGATGCACATATAGGGGATGGCATGACTCCACAAACCACATATCATACTGGAGCCAAAAATGGGTCAAGTGACAGCAATGCATGAGAAAACTCACAAATAATGTCACTGTGTCTGAGCAGGTTTGCACAGTGAGCACAAACAGTAACAACACACATGGCTGATCAACAAAACACAACACAGACTTGGCAGTCACACACTCTGCATACTCACAACTGGCAGCAACAAGAAGTAGGTGTCCCCCAGGAGTGCAAGGACACACCAACACACTGCACAGTGCCCAACCTATAACTCCTACATGTGCCCACAATCTGAAGCACACGGCAGACAAATGAAACAAACAGGCACTCATTACCTGGATCATACATGTGTGCAGTTGGCATTGCAGTGGCACACACACATCAACACTACTGACAATGACAGCCCATTCACATTGTATGACCACTCAAGTTCACATATTCAAATGTACCCATGTGACTAGGAAGACAGGCCTACACCAGATGAACACACATCAACACTGCTTTTCAGACATCAAGAAAGATCACACAGATATGATGGACCCTGGCCACCCCGCAAGTAATCCTGTGGATTGAATACACCTCTGTTCTGGTATTGCATCCTAACATGACATGTGTACAATTTAGAAAACCAAACCATAGAATGATTAGGAGAACAGCAGATCATCACAAACAACCATCATTGCATCCTCAAGCCTCAGAGTCAAGAAGAACTAAAGTGCCTGTCATCTCTGGCAAACTCTGAACAAGTAAATCAAGCAATTGGTAAAGTTAAAGTGACATACAGAGCATGTGTCACATGAAACCATACCCCTACATAAAACCTTTTATTTAGCAAGGACATAGACAAAGCAGACAACAGGAGTAACTGTCTTTATTAACATATAATCAAGATAGGCATCAAAAGTAGAAAACAGCAAGGCCATTGGCCAGTCCATAGTGCAAAGTATGTACATGTGTGTATGAGAAACTGCACAGGGAATGGGCATCCAAAGTGACAAACAGCAAGGCCATTGGCCAGTCCATAGTCCAAAGTATGTACATGTGTGCATGAGAACCTGCACAGGGAATGGGCATCCGGCGACAAACAGCAAGGCCATTGGCCAGTCCATAGTTCAAAGTATGTACATGTGTGCATGAGTATCTGCACAGGGAATGGGCATCCAAAGTGACAAACAGCAAGGCCATTGGCCAGTACAAAGTCCACAGAACTACATGTGTGCATGAGAAACTGCACAGGGAATGGGCATCCAAAGTGACAAACAGCAAGGCCATTGGCCAGTCCATAGTGCAAAGTATGTACATGTGTGCATGATAACCTGCACAGGAAATGGGTAACACCGTACACTGCCATGGGAATCACCACAGCTCTGGGGATACAGATGTGCAGTCCAGGCACCGCAGTGGGAGAGATGTCTTTGGGAGGGGGACTCTGCCTCAGACTTGGCTGTCAGTTGAACTGCGAGGTGGCTGATTGTCGGGGACCGTTGGAGGACTGGACCTGGGAGAGATAGGACCAGCTGAGGTAGAGGCATCAGTGGCTTTGGGAGCCGGAGAGCAGCTTGGACAGGGTGGCATGGTGGCACGGGGAGGCGGAGACATGCTGCCGTGAGACACAGTGTGTGAGGGTGATTGGGGATTTGGCCTGGCCTTCTCTTTTCCCCTCCATCCCCTGTTGACCAGGTGAACCCCCCACATTGCCCTCCTGTCCCAGCTTCACAGGGGTGTGGGTGGGAGTTGAGGTTGTGGGTGAATCTGCCTTAGAGAGCCGTTTCTGCGGACTCTTTGCAGGCACCAGGTTCACAGCAGGAAGGGCAACTGCTTGTTTGTCTTTGGGAGCAGGTTTAAAGACGGGAGTGTCCTTGGATGGGGCTGATTTATATGCATGTGAGCCTGAGGCCTGCTTCTTGGCCTGATGCACCTGAGTGTCACCTGAAGGGCTTTTGCCTTTGTGCTCCTGTGTGCCTGTTTTCTGTTTTGGGAATGGTGTCTGCACTCTGGCCCGTTTGGTGTGCTGCTGTTGTGTGCTGCATGTTGAGTACTTTGAGCCTGAGGGCTGTGGTTTGTGCTCACTCCTGTCAGATGTTGCCACTGGCAGGGTGGTTGCTGAAGGGACTGGAGCTGGACTCTGAGCCTTTGACAGCTGAATGGCTGACGTCACTGTGGAGGACAAAGACTGGACAGTTCTGTGTGGCCCACCCACATCAGAATGAATCCCCTCCATGAAGGCAACTACCTGTGCCAACGTCTTGTCATGATTCTGGAAGGCATTCAGGAGAGTAGTCTGACCCACACACAGCTGGCGCAAAAGGTCCACCGCCTTAACACTGAGGGCCTTGAAAACCAAGAAGGGTTTTGGCTCAAAGGGCAGCAAGGCTAAGCCAAATATCATCAAAAGACCAAAACAAGAAGCCAGTGCTGCACACGACTAACCTATACTTAAAAGGGGGAACTGAATGAAACAGTAACACCAGCAACCACTTTTTCCGTTGGATTTAATCCGTGAAATGTTTTACATTTTTATATTAGCTGCATTTTCAGTTAATAAAACATATTCATTGCGAGAACAAACAAAATAAACATCATTACCACAACAAAATCAACAATTTGACTTAATTTTGTACAATTTGACACCAATACATAAAAAGCTGCAATCAAACGTATAAACATCTCAGTCATACACATCATCCATCCTCACTAGACAATCTACACATTAGAATAATTATGAACAAATAATGTACAAAAAGGCCATCAATAAGAAAGCATTTGGCATAGTTTGTAAAACACTACACTGTGTTGTTTTAGAGAAGATTGGCCAAAAGCGGAAAAGGGGGTCTACGCGTTTCGAATCCCTTATTGTACGGGGATTCTCATCAGGACCAACATATAGCTGAAACAAAACAGAGAAGATGTTTTTAATCAAATGGCCCCACTCTATTGCGTTATAGCTGCATGTGTTTAATAGGTTCTTACCTTAAAATAAAGCAAGCCAAACTTTTCAAAATTGTCACTATTTCAATCCGTGACCTAAGTACATAAAGAACCAACAAAATGTCACCTCTTCATATTTCTATGATCCACAACAACGAACCAATTATACAAAAGGACCAATAACAACTGCAACCCATCTTACTTGTGAAGCTGTGGTATGTCCCGACAGGGTATTCATACAGCGGCGAGTGCTTGGTAAGTCTCCGGTCTTATGTTCATTGGGAGCAAGTCTCGGTGTGTTTATATTCTAAAAAACAAACAACTCTGTCTGTCAATATATACCTTCATAGTGTATATGCGTCGTACTGGACGTTTTTTGTGGGGCTTTTTGTGTCTTACCTTGACACGTGTGGGCATGAAGAGTCAAGTAGTATCTTTTCTTTGCTGATTTGTACGGAGCAACTAGTGCTCCGACGGGGCCGCCAGATTAGACTGGAGATAAACGTGGAGAATCAATCTCGGCGTCCGCTCAATCTAAAACAACGAACGACGGGACTCGTTTAGTATGAGCCTGCGTGTCTGTTAATGTATTGCGAGGTAATCTTAGCGGTGGCAAGGCCTTACCTCAAGGAGCGTAGGTACTCATGTCTCTTTGTTTCGATCCTTCGTCTCAGAACTGATGCGGGCTGGAGGCGGCCATACCCGGCAATCGTATTTGACGTCTGATGACGTGAGCAGGCAATGGACTACAAGTGACATGGAAATTGTAGTTTTATGAGAACAAACAATGCATTTTGTTTACTAGACTTAAATTTTATTAGACAACAGGCTGCCTTATTCCATTACGGGGACGCATGGATATGTAAACCTCTAAACCGCTGCTTAGCGGGCTGGTGTAAACTAAGGGGTGAGTTTGTATTTTCTAGCAAGGTCCAACAGCGGGACTACAAATCTGATGGGATTTGTAGTTTTTCATTGTCATATTCTGGGGACTGAGGCTGAGAGATGGAACAAGCAAAGCTGGACGAATTTACTAGTTTATAGATTGTAAATCTCAGAAAGTTCATTTAATCCATCTATGGATGTGTTGAATTTGATTATAAGCATGGCTTCTCTTTTGAGTAATTTAGCATCCAAGTCGCCACCTCGCTGGTCTCGTTCAACTTTCAAAATGACTGTCCATTTCAATTCTTGTTCTGTGTGGTTCTTCGAATGCCAATGATTGACCAATGGTGCGTTTTGCACATTTTTGCGTATTCTTGATTTGTGTTGTTGAATTCGATTCCTTACCTCCTGATTTGTCTTTCCAATATAAAGTTTGTTGCATGGGCACTGGATGCCATATACTACAAATTTTGATTTGCAATTGGAAAAGGTCTCATGTTTCCAATGTACACCATTGTGGGAGAATAGGTTTCCTTCAGTGGTTGAATCGCAGCAGACGCATGTGCCGCACTTATGGTGTCCCTGTATTGGCGGAAGGCTCAGCATGTCTCTTATATCCGGGCCTTTTGTTCTGGGTAGTGCCGCTCGCACTATCTGATTGGCAATGCTTTTATCCTTTTTAAATGCAAATAAAGGCATTTCATTTAATGTTTTGTCCAAGTTCTTTACTAGGTGCCAATTTTGTTTGATGATCTTTTTAAACCAATTAGATGTTGGACCGAACGTAGAGACGCAAACAATTCTTTCAGTTTTCAATTTCTCGCGTCTTTCAAGTAGGGTTTCACGCGGCGTCCACCAGGCTCGTTTGATGGCCTTTTTCAAGAGCTTTTTTGGATATCCTCTCGCTAGTAGGTTTTCCTTCAATTTTTCTGCATGGAGAAAGTATTCATCCTTAAATGAACAATTTCGTCGAATGCGCAGAAATTGCCCATAAGGCAAGTTTTCTCGTAGACTGCGTGGATGATTGCTTGAATAGTGCAACGCTTTGTTTCTGTCCGTTTCCTTTTTGTATAATGTAGTCATAAGACATCCATCTGTTGGGTAAACCTCCACATCCAGGAATGCCATTTTAGATTTGGAGTAATTCATACTGAATTGTATGTCAGGTGTTCTATTGTTGAGCCAATTCAAGAACGCGTGTAGCTTTTCTTCTTCTCCAGTCCAAACTAGGAAAACATCGTCGATGTAACGGAGCCAATTGCTGATGGAATCCGCAAAGGGGTTGTTATTATGGACAAATAGGTCTTCATATTTGGACATGTATAGAACTGCTAATTCCGGGGCAAAGGGACAACCCATAGCCACACCTCTGACTTGGTAGAAAAAATCATTTTGAAAGCAAAAATAGTTGTTTTTTAAGGCAAAGGTTGCTAGTTCCATGATGAATTGAGTTGGTATTTTCTCGGGTTTGGGTCTACTATCCAGAAATGTTTGAATGACAGCTAGCTCTTCATTCCACGCGGTATCTCCGTATAAAGTGATGTCACATCTAACGTCACTAAAAAGTACGAGTTTTCATGAAAAACCATTGTCTCAAGTTTGTTTAGGAAATCGGTGGTGTCCTTTAAGTAAGATTTGACCTCACTCATGAAAGGTTTTAGGAAAAAATCCACGAATTTTGAAATAGGTTCTGTTAATGATTCACACCCGCAGACTATCGGTCTCCCCGGCGGATGGTGTTGGTCTTTGTGTACTTTTGGTAGTACATAAAAAATTGGGATTCGAGGATGTGTATTTTTCAAGTATTCGTATTCTTTTTTACCCAAAAATCCTTGGTCAAAACCTCTTTGGAGTATATGAAACAGTTTACCTTGCAATTCACCTGTAGGGTCTTTCGATATCTTCTTGTAGCAAAGCTCATTTGAAAGTTGTCTATTGACTTCTGTTATATAACTTTCCATTGCCCATATGACAATCGATCCGCCCTTATCAGCTTGTTTTATTATTATCGATGAATCGTTTTTCAAGTCAAGAAGAGCATCTTTCTGAACTTTGGAAATATTAGGTCTTATATATTTCTTTTTTTGTTTTTCTACTTCGGTTATTGCTGAAAGGATCACCTTTTCAAAGGTTATGACCTCTTTGGGAACTTTGGAGGATGACGGACAGAACCTTGATTTTTTCTTTAGACCCGTTGTTTCTATGACATCTCTTATGGGGTTCTCTGAAAAAAAGGTTTTTAACCGAATTTTCCGGCAGAATTCGATGAATTCCGTCTTGAGTTGGACGAAGTTAGTGACTTTAGTTGGGACAAAGGATAAACCTTTTTCCAGTACACTAGACTCTGCATCTGTTAGAACTTTGTCTGATAGGTTGAAAATTGATGACGGTTTTAGTTCTTGTAATTCTGGCGCCTCGTTGACATTTCCCATGGCTGGTTTGTATATCTGGATCTCCCTCGAGGTTTCCGTTGGCCTCTTCCTAAAAAAGGCGATTGCTGTTGGAAGTTTTGTTGGTAATTGCCTCTTCTATTGAAATCCGGGCGGATGTTGGGATTGTCTAAGTCACTTCCACTTGATGAGGATGTTGATTCTGAAAAGGTAATGAAGTTATTTCTTGATCTGCCTTGATACTCAAGAAAATTCCTACCAGAGTCTGGATGCAGTGGAAATGTGTGGCTCTCTCTCAGACATATATAGCCCCCTGGGGCTATTTCAGTTGTACTCAGCTGCCGCAATTGGTGTTCCAGGGCAGCTTTTTTCAAATGTGACCAATGACCGGCCCCACGGTAGCGGAGCACACCTACCGCGATTTTCAAAAGTGCATTTCTCTACCACGATTGTGGTTCTCATTGGCTGTAAGGTTATGAGCATTGGCTGTGTCACACCGCAGGGCCCAGTTGGTCGCAATCGTACATCTTTCAATTGCATCCAATGACCGGCCCGCGGTAGTGGTGCACTCCTACCATGATTTTCAAATGTACATTTCACTACCACGATTGCGGTTCCCATTGGCTGTAGGGGCATGGGCATTGGCGGTGACACACAGCAGGGGCCAGGCATTGGCTACCACGATTTGGCAGCTTTACATTGGTGACAATGACCGGCCCCGCGGTAGCGGTGCACGCCTACCACAATTTTCAAATGTGCATTTCACTACCGCGATTGTGGTTCCCATTGGCTGTAGGGGCATGGGCATTGGCGGTGACACACCGCAGGGGCCAGGTGGTCGCTACCGCGATTTGGCAGCTTTACATTGGTGCTAATGGTCGTGATTGCGGTGGTGGTGCACGTTTGCGGCACCTATGGACACATCATGCTGTGGCAATGGCCAGTTCTCAGCATTGAACAGTAGACACTTACTATGAATCAGGCCACCAGATAGTGTAATCATTTGCTAGTGTGACATTTATCTCACTGATGCCTACACATGCCATGTCAGTGCACAGGATTACATGCATTGGCATGTACTCCCTCACATGTGACTTATGATGTTGTTGTGCATGTTCACAGATCTGTCATGTGAGTGGCTCTGAAATATGTACACATTTCAATGTGTAAGATGGCTAAGCAACCCACAGTCATGATGGACTTACTCCATAATGTGCCTATTTCACTGTGTGGATTGCTGGACTCATGTCCATACTTGATATTTATGCACACACTGTGCTCATTGTGTTGGTAATAGGTGCCCTGTCTGAATCATGCCAGAAGGTGTGGCAGGTACAGCAGCTACGTAGAAGCCAGCAGTGTTGCTGTTTCACACATGTGCTGTGTCGACTACTCTCAAGGCTGGTGACACAGGATGTTGGAATGTACCAGTTGGCATTCACATAGTCTGAATCTGTTTTAGGGGTACTCATCATGTACATACTGGACACGTGTACAACTACTTTGGATCAAAGTGTCTCTACATGTGAATTGTGCTGTAAGAAGTTGTTTCTGGCCAGTCATTGTTGGCACTGTGTCAGTCAAATCGTAAGATGGTTGACACACCTCATAGGGCGATTGAATTGACATGTGTCCCCTTTCATCTTACCTAGGAGGTGACCAAATGTGGATCGTCCATTCACATTGCTTGCGGACATGGAGGATGAGGACATCATACGTAAATTCTGTTTGGACCGACCTGCCCTCCAAGACCTATGTGCTTAGTTGGAGCCCCATCTGAGGCCTCGCAGAACATATCCAACTGCTTAGACACCAATGTGTAAGGAGATGGCAGCCCTGCATTTCTTTACAACTGGTTTGTTCCAGTACACGGTGTCCAGCGCAGGTGGGATGTCTCAACCAATGTTCAGCATGGTGCTACGTGACATCCTGTCTGCTATGATGGCCTACAAGGACAGCTACATCCATTTTCCCAGGAGACATGAATTGGCAGCTGTGATGGGTGAATTTTATGACCTTGCCCATATCCCCAATGTTGTTGGTGCCATTGACTGCACACATGTTGGCCTGGTTCCACCACAGGCATGTGAGCACATCTACAGGAACAGGAAACATTTCCATTCCATCAATGTGCAAGTGGTATGTCAAGCGGAAATGATAATCTCCCAGGTCTGTGCCAAATTTCCAGGATCCGCACATGACTCGTAACAGCATTGTGCCACAGCTGATGGCAAATCTGCATCCGGAGCGAGCATGGATTGTGGGTGAGTATGCAGAGTCAAGTAGCGTGCTGTATGTGTGACATGCTGTCGTCTGTGACAGTTATGTTACAAAATTGGTCTGTGTATCTCAACCTAGGTGACTCTGCATATCCCAACCGGCCTTGGTTGCTGAGCCCACTGAGGAATCCCAGGACCCCGGGTAAAGTGTGCTACAATGAGGCCCATGGGAGGATACGTTGTGTGGTGGAGCGTACTTTTGGTCTTCTGAAGTCAAGATTCCGTTATCTGGACAAGAGCGGAGGTGCACTACTCTACTCTCCCCAGAAGGTGTGTCAGATCGTAGTTGCATGCTGCATGCTCCACAACCTGGTCTTGCACAAAGAGATCCCCCTGCTCCTGGACGATAAAGAGCAGGAGATACCACCGCCTGCAAACCCATACATGTCCAGTGACGAGGATAGTGGAGAGGAGGAAGGTGTCGACCTGCGTCAACAGCTCATCAACCGCTACTTCCATTGAATGTGAGTGACATTGTACAACAGTGGTATTGTCTACTATCTTTGATGTTTGTGTAAAGGCCTAGGGGAGCTTTCTGACTGATGCCTGTTGTTGGCTCTGTGCTGATGGCTGATGTTTGTGGCACAGAGTAGTCATGACCAGCCACATGATGTCTATGCTGAAATTGTTTCTCATTGTAATTTGTGCTGGGTTATGTGCCTTGATGGCTAGTGTTGTGTACTGGCTGTGATGCCATTACCTGACAAGTAAATGTCGTTCTCTCGTGTCTTTCTAGGTCCCTTCAGCCTCTCAATGCCTTGTCACAATCCTAGCTTCAGGTACATTGAAATCAGAGTCAACATAGTACATCCTGTGATAAACATGGAGCTGACACAAAAACATAGGTGTGTAAAGAGTGTTTATTTACAAAGATTGTTTGTGACAGACAAGTGGGGTTTAAGAAAAGGGTGCAAAGTAAATCAATGAGTTGCCGGTGATGGTAGACGAGACAATAGAGTAGTCACCACATTGATGTGGTGACACAGTCCAACAGACACCTGCCATCAACATTGACGTGTGGGTAAGGATAGTCAAAAAAGTAAATGTCAAGGTGAAGAGAAGTGCCATCATGGCTGGCTTGTGTTTGGCTGGTGCTTTGCCATATGATCCTCCCGTGGTGTTTCTCGGACGGCTCCTTTTGCGTTTTCCAGAGGGAAGCCTCTGCTGCAGGCTCAGTGGTGTCTGAGGAGTTCCAGCTCATCCCTCTCTGTGGCTGCAGCTGAGTTGGTGGGAGTAATGTCCTGCGGGCCACTGGAGGAAGGTTGAGCTGTCCTTTGGGCAGCATGACTGTTCCTTAGAGCACCCACAACATGGCTCATGAGGACAATGATTTGGCCCATACGCGTGCCCATGGACCTCAGCAGCAGGCGGAGCTCATGCACTTCTTCCAGGACCTTGCCCATATGTCCCTGGGTTTGTTCATAGCCCGAAGGTCTCTGGCAATGTTGGACAGAGCTTCGGCCCCAGTGTCCTGTCGATTTTGTCCCCCAGTTGCCCTCCCACCTGCCCGGCTGTCCTGGACCTGTGTTGTTGCCACTCGAAGCACGCGTAGACTCTCCCTGCCCTCCTCCGATTGTTGGGTGGTGTTGGTATCCTCTGAGGCAGGGAGAGTGTTGCAGGTAGCACTGGTGGTGGTGGTGGTTGAGACCACACAGGTCATTGCAGCAGGGGCCAGCGCAGTTGTTGTTGCGGAGGTGGCAGTGATGGGAACAGTGGGGGACTGGGCCGTGGTGCACCCTGGTAGTCCGGATGGGCCAGGTTTGTTCTCTGCAGCCGAGAAACTGAGGGAGTCTGCATCCAAGGGTCCATGTTCCGGTGGAGAGACTGGCTCTGCAGGTCAGTGTTCTCTTCTTCTGCAGTCAATTGTTGATCTCCTGTTAGGCAGAGGTGAAATGGTCATTGAAGTGCACCCCACAGGCTTGGTGTTAGATGTTTGGATATTACATGTGCTACACCACACAGTTTACATTGATGTCACTGTGTTTGGCTGCACGGTACTGAGCCTCATGACATTATGTGGAGGTACATACATTACTTGTCCCTGGTGTGACATGTCGATAGAGACCATGCTTCATGTACAGCTTGTGTGATTACAAGGACATGTCGACATCTAATGACAAGCAGCATGACAACTTTGTGTGAGGCATCTTTTTGTTTACTCTGCATAGAAGACGTTACATCTGATCAAGGACTTGCCATTGTAATCTTATGCATACCTTTGTCATATCAAGAACTTGACTTTCTTTTACCTACTGGCCATGCATATTTTGTGTTCATATGGGCCTTGATGCTGTGCCACCATGGCACTTACACATAGCATTCAGTGCTGTGCATGATGGTGCCCTGAATTTCTTCAACATGAGACTTTGTGGTTCAAACTTTAATTTCTGTGACAGTTACATATGCTTAGCTGTCTGCACACTGGAAGTGGCTATTGGATCTATTCCAAGTTGGAAGATGTGTGATTACTGGTGGGGTCATATGGATCCATGCATTTTAGAGGAATGGCTGGCTGCCTGTTTGGTGACACAGTTGAGGTGAATTGCTGCCACATGGTTGTGAGTGTGGGGAGTGCTCCATCCTGCTGGGCTTTGGGACAGGGGGCCTGGTGGGAGTTGTAGTGCAGTATTCCCACCCACAAACACCCCTCCCTGTTAAGATGGCTAACTACCTGTTAGTTTGATGAGGGGAATGTAATGGCTGCCACTTGCTTCAGGGTGGGGTGGAGTGTTCCATCCTCCTGGGCTTTGTGACAAGGGGGCCTGGTGGGAGTTGTAGTGCAGTCTTCCCACCCACAAACACCCCTCCCTGTTAGGAAGGCTACCTCCCTGTGAAGTGGAGCAGAGGAAGGGAATAGGTTACACATGGGTCTTGGATGGAGGAGTGTTCCATCCTGCTCAGGGTGGGACAAGAGAACAAAAGATGACTACCTACCTATAATTTTGAAGAGAGCAATGCAATGGATGCCACATGGTTGTGGGTGTGGGGAGTGCTCCCTCCTGCTGGGCTTTGGGACAGGGGCCTGGTGGGAGTTGTAGTGTAGGCTTCCCACCCACAAACAACCCTCCTGTTAAGATGGCTACCTACCTGTAAGTTTGATGTGAGCAAACACCCCTCCCTGTTAAGATGGCTACCTACCTGTTAGTTTGATAAGGGCAATGCAATGGCTGTCACATGGTTGTGGATGGGGGATGGCTCCATCCTGCTGGGCTGTGGGAAAAGGGGGCCTGGTGGGAGTTGTTGTGCTGGCTTCCCACAAACAAACACCCCTCTCTGTTAAGATGGCTACCTACCTGTTAGGTGAAGGTGAGCATTGCAAGGGCTGACACATGGTTGTGGGTGTGGGGTGGTGTGTTACATCTTGCTCAGCTTTGGGACCGGGGTGCCTGGTGTGAGTTGTAGTGCTGGCTACCTGTGTACATGTAATATTGCTAGCTACCTTTGGGGTGTATCAGAGGGAGTGGATGCTGGATCTGTGAGACATGTTTTGGGGAGAGTGTAGTGCACATGCATGCATTTGGGCCTAGGAGGTGTAGCTTTGTAGTTGTGCAAGACAGTACATAGCAGTGTAATGGTAAACATTTGTTGGTACTTACCAGCCTCCACTCCCCCGGGTATTCCTGTGAGACTCTCTGGATGCAGTGTAGCAAGCACCTTCTCCTCCCATTCGGTGAATTTTCGTGTTGGAATGGGAGGGCCACCGCCAGTCAGCTGAGCCAGCTTAATGTTCTTGTTGTTCCTCTCTTTCACCTTGCTCTTGAGGTCATTACACCACTTTCTGATCTCCTTCTTGGAGCGGGGGACGGTCCCAACTGCATTGACTTAGTTGATTATCCTTTCCCACATTTGAGTTTTTTTGGCTTGTGGTGTCTGTTGGACCAGGCTTCCAAACAAATGTGATTCTACTCTGCTTACCTCATCTACCATCACTAACAACTCATTGTCAGTGAATTATAGCATTTTCTTCTGTGACATGGTGTGCAGATGTGTGGAAAGTGCAATTATGAAGGTGGTGATGTGTGTGTGGTGTGTGTGTGTTATTGTGCTGGTGAGATGTGTGGTGATTTGCCTCTCCTTTGTGCTGTGGGGCTGGGCTCTTCAGTAGTGGAGTATTGCAAAAGATTCTGGTCTGGGAAGGGGCTGGTTGTATACTTGGCTATGTGAGTGGGTCAGAATGGAGTCTTCCTGTTGTGTGTTGTGTGGGTTGACCTGGTATTTGTATTTTTTAGTTGCCATGGGGATGTGTCATTGGGCTGTGTTCTGTGTTTTTTGAGGCAGAGCCAGGTTCAGGGCCACACTTGGTGGCCTTGTGGTGTGTTATTTTGCCGACCGCCATTACTGTTTCGGAGTAACCGCGGCAGTGGGAATACAACAGACCTTCTGCCGGCTCTCCCATTCATCACTAGTTGCGATTGCGGCAGTTGGAAACAGCGGATTATTCCGCTGTCACTGCAATCGTATACTAATTTGACGTGCGGTCAACCCGCTGGCCGCGCGGCGGTTTCCACAGCAAATCCGACCGCCGTGGATGGATTTTCACCTGCTCCGCACGCTACCGGCAGTCTTTCGTGGCATCGGTCCACTGCGGTTGTATTTTTGTGGCGGTTGATCCTAATCTGACCGCTGGTTTTGCTGCGGTAAAAGCGGACGGTTAATTTCCGCTACCACGACGGTCGGAATGGTTTTCCGACCGCCATCCAAATCAACCCCTATGTTTGAATGATTCATCTAAGAGAAGCAGTGGTAAAACCAGAAAGAGCAACCCAGCATGCTGGAAGGCACGCATTGACAGGGGTCTGGGTCTAACTCTGTCTGTGTCCAAAAAAAGTAAAACACACCACAATAGCCCAGAATAATTATAGGATTTGTTAAAGGAGTCCTTTGAAGGGGCAGCTATTCTTGTCTCTCTTCCTGGTCTATGTAAGGGGGGGTAATAAACATCTGGGTACAGCCTGCTCTTGCCTCTTTGTATTTATGTGGTGTGCACTCCACCTGGAGCAGAGGTGGGGTGGGTAGGGCACCTTTGAAGACACAGACTAGGCCTGTAAGGTGGCTTGGCCAGGACACAAGAAAGAGGAACCAACGCACACCGGTTTAGAGGAGCAGACCTGGCATACCCATTCTCCACATATGAAAGTGGTATAAAGCTGAGAAATCATGAGCCATTGTTGTTCGTTGTTGTGGTTTCGTCTACTGAGGATAGAATATTCCACAGAGTACTCAGTGACTACTTACTACACAGCCAAGGGTTCGATCTGAAGGAGGAATTGCTGACTGTCCAGTTTGTCTAGACACTCAAGCTCTTAGTGAGGAAAGGAAGCACCAAGCCTGCAGTAGAAGCAGATTGTAGAAGTAGCTGCTGGTATTGGCTCTGGTGTAGGGTCCATCTGACAGAGACTCCCTAAGCAAGAGTGCCAAAAGACTTGCTGTGTTGCCATATTGGACAGTGCTACCTGGGTCGAATATCCACTTTGGAGACATCAGGATCCTAGAGCGGTGTGTCTGTGTGATAGGCTCGACTGAACATGTGATAAGCACCTGCTGGTGGCCCGTGTGCCCCTAGAAGTGGACTGTCTGACCATACCACTGCCAAGTGTGTTGTTGGGTCAGACCAGTCCCGAAGACTAAGTTATCCAAGAGGCTCTGTGTGCCAAAGATGGCAACTGGTGTCCACTGCACAGAAGAAACATGATTTGTGTGCGTGGGGCTGCTGTACCCAAGAAAGAAGAGCCAAGTAATCACCAGAACAAGCCGTAATGTGACTCAAGTATCCACTGAAGTGCCGGAGCAGGCCTTGATCTGCTGCAGCCACCCAGGATAGAGCAAAGAGAAGTCTCCTCTCCTGCCACACAGCCCCTATGAGGACTGCTGTGTGCCACCTGGAGCTTCCTGCTTGCCGATGGGGAGATCCTGCTGCTGTGTGAAGGCACAAAGCAGTTGTTCACTGCCGTGTTGAGGCTTCCGCCTGCTGCTGGTGATACCGTGTTGCTGCAGGCAGGGCCAGACCGGTCATAGTGGGCACCGGACGTTTCCCCGGTGGGCCGCAAGAGTTGGGGCTGGTTTTTGGCCGCTGGGGATCATTTTTGTTACCGGAGGTCGGCAATATCTGCCCCCAGTAACAAAATTGGCCGAAACCGACCCTAGCAAACAGCTCGGCCGCACCTCCCCCAGCCCCCCCCCCCCAGAAGGCCAATCGAGCAGTTTGCCAGGGACAGTTTCGGTTCCGATTCCGGCCCAGGCTGCAGGAGGACCAAATATTCCTACCAAACTGCTACTACAAATCTGGTGAGAAACTGAAAAGGCATAGGCCTGAGAGACTGAGTGCTATAATCGACCAGAGGAGGGTGGACTTGAACTGTACCCACAGAGTTTACCTTCAGACCCTGAACCTGTGACAGGTGGGCACCTAGCGCCAAGGGAGGTACTTGCTAGAGAAAAGTGAAAGTCTAGTCAGCAGAGGCCCCTAAGAGGACAAAGTAATAAAGTTCTTGTCTTATGCACAAACGGAAGAACAGAAGAAGAGCTGGACCTTGATCTTAATGTGCTGCAAGGGGGGTGGTATTTATTCTTGAGCCTGAGTAACCCCCGCGCTAATCTCCCTAAGAAGCGTGTCACTGCTCGCTACCACTGAGAGACCAATGTGGAAAGATTTGTACTTGGTCAAGTTTGCAGAGCAATAGCAAGGCCCTAGGGCAAAGGTAGTAAAAGGCCTCAAGTCCCACAGTTGTGGCCCTGTTGCCAATGCCTGCCATGTGGCCTCTTGAATGAGGTCTGACATTCATCCTTTCATACAGTCAAAATATTTCAACTCTATGAAACAATCTTATTGAACCAAACACTACAATATCTGAAGTGGCCCATATCTCAGTTCAAAATGATTAACCCCTTCCATGCTCATGACGGAATGGTTCCGTCATGAGCACAAGTTCTAGTGTGGTCATGAGGAAATCATTCCGTCATGAGCACATGCTCAGGAAATCCCTCTGCTGCAGACAGCAGAGGGATTTCCCTTTTTTTTTAACCTGGGGTGGTGGGGAAGAGCTTCCCCAACCTCCCCAGGCATATTTTTGTATTTCGTTGCAATGACGATCGTGCGCATGGCGCGCCATCGTCATTGCAACAAAATCGAAACTGAAACTTAGGGGTCTATTATGATGGCGGGCGGACATCGCTTCGGGAAATGGGACTGCCCGCTAAGGGTGCGGCGGTCCAGCATGGGCAATTAGGATGCGCCCGTCACACTGGCGGGCGCATCCCCCATTTTTTGCATTGCGGCGGGCGGTGGTGTCAGCAGCACCCGCCGCAATACAAACAAGCATTTGCAATGCAATAGGTCTCGCATTTGCGAGAGTTTGAGCTATTGGCATTGTAAATGATAATGCCTTTTATTTATGCGTTTGAAAACCTGCAATCTGTGCGTAAACAAGCACTTTGTACTTATAGTCCTTGCTTATGAGAAGCAAAGCTGGCAGTCTCTTTTACTGACAGCCTTGCTTCTCGTAATCAAGGATTATAGGTACTAAGTGCGTGTTTATGCACCGCTTGCAGGTTTTCATAAAAAATGAATAAAAGGCATTGTCATTTACAATGCTAATAGCTCCAACTCTCGCAAATGCGAGACCTATTGCATTGCAAATGCTTGCTCATTATACGTGCACCACAAAAATAGCACTTAGCACCAAACATATGTAGTTTGTCCGGGACATTAAGAACACCCATAGCTCGGTGCCTGGAAGAGAGAGAAATGAACAGGAGGGAGAGGGAGATGTAGAAAGAAAGAAAATCAGAGACAGAAATTAGGAATTCCAGATAAGGACAGAGAGAGAGATAATGAGAGACAGGAAGAGCAGGACAAAAGTCAAAGATAGGGAGAAAATAGAAAGTCAGAGACAAGGATACACAAAGATACAAAGAGAGGGAAAAAGAAGGCAGACAGGAAGTGGCAGAGAAATACAGAATGGAGAAAGAGACAGGGAGAGACATACAAAGAGCCAACAAGAGAGCGCTACAGGAAGAAAAAACAGAGCAAGATGGACAGACTGAGAAAGAAAAAGAGAGAAGGAGCGATGGACACACTACAAAGACAGGTAGAGCACAGGAAAGAAATGGAGATATGGGCACACACTGGACTTCTAACGACGTTTTAATAAATCTAATTATGAACTATCCATCATTACCAGATTGTATGTCCATGTATCTTTATTGCCTTAGGATCATTCGCAATCTATCTTCCCATCTGCCTTCAGCCAGTGTTTGTGCCTGGTCTGTGTCTTCCTTTCTCTCTACGTCCCCTGCCTACCCAAGTCCGATTAAATCACAATCTGCCACAGCATCGCGGACACACGTGTGACTTTAGCACAATCTGCCACAGCATCTGGGGACACAGAGCTCTGCCATCACACAATGTGTCGAACGACAAAGTACTTGTCGTGGGAGGACGCAGGGTGGTTTGTAAGGATTGAGAGAAGATGTAAAATCGTGTCTGGACACAAGAACTGAAGCCTTTTCATTATTATATAGACCGACGCTGTAGTTGTTGCTTATTTATCCTATGCATTTCATTTCATAAGGCTTTATTCGGAGCTTAAACAAAAAGTCCATAAAAGCACATACAAATACACTACACATGCAACATCATAAAAAAGAAACCGTAGTTAAAAATACAGTACAGGATACAAGGTTAAAAAGACAATAAAAAATTCATACTGGTCCTTGCTTTAACAGCTTGAAGAAGAAAGGTAGCAGTGAAAAAGCAAACATCAGGGTGGGGGTTAAAAAACAACTTCATGGAATCATGAACATTTCTAATTCCATACTTCATAAAAATAGGTTTTAAAAAGGCTGAACGAAAGTTACCGTAAAGTTTACACAGTAATAGAAAGTGCATTGTGCTTTGTACTGAGATATTATCACATGGGCACGGACCAATTGGGTGTTTTTTAATGCAGGGGAAGGCCACCAAATGATGCACAATCCCCAAGCTTAGTCTTGTTAAAACAAACAGGTGGGAAGCTCTGGTGACATAGCTCAGATACGGTTGATAGCCCACATTCTCACAATATCTTCCGTAGAGCATACATGTAGTAAGATTGCCACCATCCCTCCCCCGCCTCTCTAACTTATAGCTCATAAAGGCAGTCTTCATCTCAACTTTAGACAGACTAGAAGCAGCGTAACTGTCCTCTCTTATATCAAAGCCATAGATCTCTAAAAAACTATTAGCAACAAATTTGATCCAGGGAATCTTCAAATGATCATCAGAAGAAAAACAGTCTCTAATGATGGCTCTGTTTAAAGAAGTCTCTTCCTTCGACCAAATGGCATGCCACAACATTAATGGTCTTAGAATAATCAGGTCTGAAAGATGTTGAATCCAAAGCTCTCTGTGCACCAGTTCGTTAGAGGCAGATTTGGGCAGACACAGAAGTCTCTTTAGAAAGAGACTTTCCTCCACTTCAAGGCTCCCTGCCGTGGCGTGACCCCAGACCCCAGCACCATAGAGGGCAATTGAAAGACATCTCATTGGATATATTTTTAGCATGTCTTTAATCCGTTTGTCCCCTATTTTGGTAGCAAACTTGAACACCCCATGGGCGCATTTCGCCATCTTGGCCCGGACATAGGTAATCTCACTAGTCCAACTACAGTTCTTAGAAAAAGTGATGGCAAGATAGTTAAAGGAATCCACCGTTTGTACCTTATGCCCGTCAATAAAATAGGAGTGGGGTTTTTTAAGCCCCATACCACATTCCATAATGTAGGTTTTGGATTTGTTAATCAACAGCTTTCTTTCCTTGATGAACAGTGAAAACCTGTCCATCAGGCGTTGGAGGCCTATAGGAGTCCTGGACAAAATCACAGCATCGTCCGCGTAAAGTAATACAGGGACGTTAAAATCATTGATTTTTGGGGCATCTGCCTCAACCGTATTTAAAGCGGAATCAACTTCATTGATAAAAAGGGTAAAAAGTAGGGGGGCAAGAACGCACCCTTGTCTTATACCACGCCTAATCTTAAACTTTGGGGTGCGCTCCCCACCCGGACCATAACGAACACTGGTACTTAGATTGGCATAAAGTCAGGCCAGGAAATAGACAATGCCCTCGGGTGCCCCCATTTCAAACAGTTTAGCCCATAAAATGCTATGGTCCACCATGTCGAAGGCACTGCTCAAATCTGCAAAGCAGAGATAGAGAGAACCTTTCTTAACCTTCGTATATTTCCCAATTAAAAGTTCGAGGTTAAGACATTGTTCTATGGTCCCTCGTCCCTTCCTAAAGCCATATTGGCAATTGGCCAAAATGCTTTTAGAATCGGCCCATTCTTCCAACCTAACCAAAAGCACCCTGCTCATGATTTTCACTGAGGAATCAAGGAGGGAGATTGGACGATAATTCTTCACATCCCCCCTGTCTCCCTTCTTATAAATAGGAATGATTATGGATTCCTCCCAAGTAGGTGGTACACCATTACATACAGCAGCGTTGAAAACGTTAGTTAGCAACGGGCCCCACAACTCCGGAACTAATTTATACAAATCGATCGGCACCCCATCGGGCCCTTTGGCCTTCCCACCACTGCTGGAGGTAATACTTCCCTGCACTTCAACGATGGAAATGTCCAGAGGAACGATAGGCCACCCATCTTCATGCACACCCCTGGGTCTATCCGAATAAAAATCACAGAAAAGTGAGTAACCCAGTTTTCCTCACTGACGTTAGCCGTCAGTTCGGGCATCTTATTGTCCTTTAAAAACGGACAATTAATTGTGGCCCAAAATAAAGAGGAATCCGAAGTTACGGCTGCCTGTTCTAATTTATCCCAGGCCTCTTGCCTTAATTCGGTCTTCCTACGTTTGACTGCAGCCTGGTAGGTGGCTCTAAGCTCCCTAACCACACTATTGTCTCTTTGCTTGGCTGCCAATGCTGCTTTGAGCCCCTTGAGTGCGGTAGTACTAGCGTGGTCAAACGATCCCTTTTGATGAAATATCTTACCCTTACCAGGTTTAGTAAATTTATTATCTATAATAAGATTAATGTTGATAAAATCACAGACAGTTTCATCGGTAACCTCCTCGCTCTCTAAAATGGTAGTGATTTCTGTTAAACAGCTTTTAACAATGGAATTTGACATAATGTCCGCTTTATCCCCTTTCCATCTAATTCTGGTTCCATTTGGTCGGTGTGGCTCAATGTTAGCAATGGTACAAATTTTAGAACCATGTTTCACCTTCCAAAGTATGGCCTCAATGGTGATACAATTATGATCACTAAGCAGATTATCCACGACCACAGGGGTCATACACCACGAACTAAGACTAGAGGATATGCAAATAAAATCAATTACAGTGTTTGCATTCCTTCTTGTGAACGTGGGAATAATTTCTCCTGAAGCATTTTTCGCATTAACCAAAATTTACAGGTCATAAGTGGCCAGGATTTTATTCAATGAATCCCCATAGGTGTTATGGGGGAAATGGAGATCAACATCCCCAAAGCAGTTATTAAATCCACAGACCCTTTGAGTGGAAAGGGAACACACAGCAGTGTTAAAATCCCCCACCCAAATAAAATCAAAATCAATATCAAACTCCATTATAATATCAGCCAGAGCGGTCTCAAGAGCAAACACTACCTGATGCCTAGTACTGTCAAATATATTGTTATAAAAATTAATTAAAAGAATGTTTCTCCCTTGCTCCTGATAAAGCCATAAAATCTGGGAATGGACCCCAACCAATACATGTTTTTTAACGATGATAGGAACTTCCACAGAGATCAAAACCAGGAGCCCACCCTTTGCCCTCCCCGAAGGGGAGGCCACAGCTGGTAATTGATATGAAACAAAACCATTGTAATTGATCGGGTCCTTACACCATGTCTCTTGAAAACAGATTATATTAAAAACGTTGATAAACTCCAGCCAACCCAGGCAGGCATCCTTAGATAAGAGTCCTGCAATGTTCCAACTCGCAATTGAACATGTCCGGGGGTTAAATCTTTTACTGGGCGTGTTGGTCAAAGGTATTGGTCTACTATGACCATGAGGTACGTTCTTAGGGAAAATGTCCCCACCCCGGCCATCAAAGACAACCTCGCATCTTCCCTGCGTCTGAGGTCATTATTGGGATTGGCTGTGGATCTACAATTATCACTTGATCCCACAGTGTCTGGGTCCCCCAATATTAATTCGCCCCCCCACCTCCTACAGAAACAGCTACATCCCCTGATTTCATCAAAACAGATTCCAGTCAATCGTTGGAGTCAAGTCCACTCAAAGACTGGAATCTATTAGACGTAGCAACATTATAGTTAGTATACAAGTTCAAGTCTCTATCCCCCGCCCTGATATGATCGACATTAGACTGGTTATATAAATGCCTATAAAAGTAACCTAAAGGGCGAAGAGAAATCCCTTGATCTCGATAGGGGAGTGAAGTAGCTCTTAGCAAAACAGTGGAGGCAAGTTGTGGATTTCTAAAATTAAGAACAATACATTCGCCACCACAATTCTTACGTGAGCTGCCTATCCAATTTATTCTTCTTGTACTTAGAATCTCATCTGCTAAAGCTACTGGGAAACCACACTCCCGATGAAGCCAATCCACGGTCTTATTCTTCAATGAAGCATGAGATTCTCTATTTGTGTTATCCTATGCAACTAACAACCATTAGCATAGCCAACACTCCTGACTAGTTGTAGGTGTAATGTTACTTGTATTAAATATCTGGATGCAATGACAGAAGCAGCAAAATAGCAGTCAAACTGCACATTATGCTAAGCACATTTTGTGCATACCTGTTTTAAAGCCACGCCCTTCATTACATCAGACACGCCCTTTGAGAGACCTGACCTCCCCACCCCCCGTTTTTTGCATCCCACTTAAAGACCTGAACACTCCTCTTAGACGATCCTTAATGGTGACGTGTGTTGGGCATGTGTTAATAATTAATAAGAGCCTCGGGTGGGTGCTGGGCCAGGTACGCGGTGCGGACAGCGCCCCCCTTCGGCGCCCGTCCTGAGTGTGCCTGTTGCTGCAGAGTGAGCGGGGTGTTAGCCGCCACCAGCCGAGTGCACCTGGCTCGTTGACTCCTCTTACCCGTGCTGATTTCCTGCGCGAAGGCCAGCGAGATGAGCAGGATCGACGGCCATGCAGCTGATGATCTTGTCCACGGCCAGCTACTGTCGCAGCCCATTGTAATTGTTCTCGGTCGAGACCTTTAGCAGAAAGTCAGAGAAGACACACTGGGCTGCGATGCGCGCGGTGGCCATGGCTGCGGGTCAAGCGCGACTGCCTGTCCTGGGGCTGCGGGTCAAGCGTGACTGCCTGTCCTGGGGCTGCGGGTCGGGCGCGCCTGCCTGTTCGAGGGGTTGCGGGTCCACTGCACCTGCCTGTCCCGGGGCTGCGGGTCAAGAAGCACGTGCCAGTCCTTGGGCTGCGGGTCGGCTGCACTTGCCTGTCCCGGGGGCGGACTGGGTACCTCTGAGAGGGGATTGTTGCGGGCTTTGGCTGCGGGGCACTGACCGAGCACGTGTATGTCCCATACACGCTCAGTGGCTCGCCGCTCTCCGCCCCAAGATTTCACTTTCACCTCAGCTTCCCTCTTGTCCCGGTCTGCACATCTTTGACTGCCGTGTGTGCTGCTTACAAACCAGCACAAACCAGTGTCGGTAACACCGATGCTCAGCTCTCTCTGCCAAAACTGCCCCCTAACACATCCAGACACCGTCACAGGGTGATGTAGAGACCAGAACACAATTACCTCAACAAAACCTTGTTCTGAACACTCAATTGATAGTCGAATATGATTGCAGTTTCCACCCTCTTATCTCACGTACATGGCACGATCACGTCAACGGTTTAATTATATTCAATCGAACTTTACGAATTGAAATGACGATTTATATTAATTTGCTGCCAAAGATAATATAAGAGTTATAATCAACGACCAACAAAGCAGGATCAGCACCCATGGTATTAAAGAAAACAGACGCGCGTGCGACTCGCGCTAAAGAAGGAGGCAGCAGGGGGAGGGAAGACAGGAGGGGGGCCTGCGCCTGTTTCCCTTCCGGGAACGAGCAGGGGCACCATATGTTTGCAAGTTAATTACAAACATATGGTGTCAAAGCTCGCTCCCGCAAATCGCCATACGTGCACGCGTTGCCATTAAAAGCAATGCAATGCGTGTACATTTTTGGCTGGAAAGGCGCATCGATGGCTAAAGGTCTTTCTCCAATGCAGCGCATGTGCGCTACGTCGCCAAGACCTAAAAAAGGCATGTGCGCAATGCGTGTACATTTTTGGCTGGAAAAGCGCATCGATGGCTGAAGGTCTTTTTCTAATGCAGCGCATGTGTGCTACATCGCCAAGACCTAAAAAAGGCATGTGCGCATTTGCATGCACAACATGGCTGGCACCGTGCGGTGCCAGCCACGTCGTCCATGCAAATGCAGGGGGGTACCATAGGGTACCCCCATGTGCCACACCACCCCCCAACATCCTGGGGTCCTGCAACGGGCCCCCAACTGAGGAAACCGCATGCCTTGCGTGGTGTCAATGTCACCACGGAAAGGCTGCTTCCCGCTGCCATCATAATATGGATGGTGGTGTCTAGCAGACACCGCCACCATATCCGGCCCCGGCGTAAATGGCATGCGGGCGGAGAATGCCGGGCGGAACGCCACCGCCATTCGGGCAGTGGTGATCCGCCCAACATTCGAATAGACCCC
This sequence comes from Triturus cristatus, assembly GCF_964204655.1. Taxonomy (NCBI): domain Eukaryota; kingdom Metazoa; phylum Chordata; class Amphibia; order Caudata; family Salamandridae; genus Triturus; species Triturus cristatus. The sequence continues at coordinate 1,753,683,666 of NC_140590.1, read as the reverse complement.
TAAGTTTTAGTTTCTCAGTTTCGGTGCTTGTGGGGCTATCTCAGCCCCTGAGCACCGAAAAAGATGGGAGAGGTATTGTTGGAAAGGGGAGGATCTCCCCTTTCCAATGGCACCCTTCCCTAGTGGATCCCTGCTTGAGGATCACCCTAGGAGGGCGATCCCCAAGCAGGGATCCACCCACTGGACAGCAGGGAGGGGGAGCGGCCCCTTGGGCAAGGGCCTTTGCTCCCCCCCATTTAATTTCCCCAGACAGCCTTTATGCCCCGCCGTGGGGGCAGATGGGGGCAGTAGCCCTCAATCTGCCACCCAGGGTGGCAGAAAGCACCCTAGATGCCAGGGATTTTTTTTATGCGCCAGGGGTGGGTGCTGCCCAAAATGGGCATGCAAAAGCCCCCAACCTACCCACCAAGAAAGAATAAGACTTTCTGCCATCCCCCAGGAGGCATGTGGGGGCAATAGCCCCTGATCTGTCCCCCGGGGGGCAGAAAGCCCACTAGGCCACAGGGATTTATTTTTATATATACGTAGGGGTGGGGGCTGCCCAGAATGGGCATGCAAATACCCCCACTCAAAAAGAAAATGCTACAGTCTTTCTGCCCCTCCTGGGAGGCAGATGGGGCAATAGCCCCCAATCTGCCCCCAGTTGGCAGAAAGCACCCTAGACGCCAGGGATTTTTTTTATGTGCCAGAGGTGGGTGAGGCCCAGAATGGGCATGCCAAAGCCCCCACCCTACCCCCCCATAGTAAGAATAGGACTTTCTAGCAGCCAAGCAAGATGGCTGCTGCCTAGGAGAGCTCCGTAGCCGAGGGAGCCTTCCCTGTAAATCTGAACACTAATCCTCCAGCCACCCACTTAAAATAAGGCGAGCCACTGATTGGAGCGTCGGAGGAGTGAATTGTGGCGCTGTGGACCTCCAAGTGACCGTTGGCAGCCGACCTACGCGAGACAGCACAGGCAGGCCTACACCTCCGGTTGAGGCCGGGGAGTTGCATACATCCTCTGCCGGCGACAGCGGGGAGATCGGAGGTGCCAGATCAGGAGACGCAAGGGAGAAATCTGGACCCGGGCACTGGAGGCGCCGCGCCCGATAAACAAACACACGGGCCGAAGGTCAGCCCCATCATACGCAGTGGAGCCTGGTGATTCCGGCGGCGGGCGCCCAGTGCCTGAACGCCCGGTGCGGGGAGATTGGCAGCGCCGGGCGGGATGGCACACGGGAATTGGCCGAGCCAGCGCACCAGAGTCATAGCACCTAATAGACACGGAGGCAGGCCACAGGGGCAAGCAACTAGCGCGTAGAAGTACCTAGCAATCAAAAGGCACACATCTGGTGCCTCAAGGCAGGAGCGCCCGTGGTTTTCAGGAGAGGTGACCAGGCTCCTCACCACCAAGTGCCCGGAACAGTGCCTGGAGGAAGGGGACCAGAACACTGAGTGAAAACGCAAAGTGGGGACGTAAGTGAACTATTCCCTGTGAACGGTGGTGAGGGGGTGATTACTGCGCAAGCTCTTGCAGTGAAGACTGGCCCCAACACTTACCTGCTCCTTATTAGTGCTCCTTGAGTACAACAGTGCTAAGGTCGGACTCGGCCAAGGCACCGCAATTGGAGGGTCCCGGGTACACATCAAGTCACATTGGTGCGTGCCCTACCGGTGAGTTGTTCAGTGTGACTGACCTATAGGCCTGCGGATTGGAGGGAGTCCCTGGCACCCTGGGATTAATCAACACCCTGTCTGGCCCCCGCACACAGAGGCCTACTATACATTACGACCGCCTCGGTCCTGCGACTCACGGGGTGAGGGTGAGAAAACCAAAAGGCCACACGTGACAGATTGAAACGCTGCAGGCAGCAGCAATTACTGCCCTCCCCTCCTCGGTGGGCCTAGCGGAACCCTACTCCAGCAATCCAAAATGGGAGGACGAGGCCAGAGGGGTGGAATAAACGGCAAACTGGATAAATACACATGCACCAAGGACCAAGCCGAAAAACCACAAACTAATGCGACCCAAGCGGTGGCTCCTGCGCCCCAGGGCCCAGAATCAGTCACGTTACTGGACGTTATGGCTGCCCTGCAGCACCTCCAGTCCTCAATCGGCACGATTTCCACGGACATATCCCTAATACAGGCAGATTTCTCAAAACTGTCCCATAGAATAACAGAAGTGGAACCCACGACAAAGACACTGTCCACAGAAACGACAGCACTGCAGCGTCAAGTACGACGGCTGGAAGCTGACAATAAGCTCATTCTGACCAAGCTGGACGACCAGGAAGGACACTCACGGCGCAATAACATCCGTATTGTTGGTGTACCAGAAAAAGTAGGGGGGGGGCTGCTCTAGGACTTATGTGTGGAGGACCTCATCAAGAACCACCTACAACCACGTGGTTTGTCTAGTTTCTTCTCAGTAGAATGAGCCCACCGTGTACCGGGAGTGAGGCCCAGACCAGGTGCCCCCCCAGACCGATACTGGAACGCTTCTTTAACTTTCAAGATCGAGACGCCATTTTCCAGGCAGCAAGAATAGCCCGCCACTCCGTCTGGAAAACTATACAATCACGCTCTACCCAGACTATACAGCGGCTGTGACTAAACAGAGACGCAGCTTTTTAGAAGTCAAAAAACAGCTGCGGGCCAGAGAACTCAAATATGCAATGCTCTTCCCGGCGAAACTTTGGGTAGAAGCGGAAGGCAAAACCTGGTTCTTTGCCACACCGGAGGAAGCTCGAGATTGGCTGGAGGGATGGTGCCCTGCAACGAGATCAGGCAAACTGAAAACCCAACAACAGCACCGACTGCACGACACGCACAGGCAGCGATCGCCCGGTCCTAGCGAAAAAGGGGACTGATTGAGCACGAACTAACACTTCAAAATTGCGTAAACTTTGTTTGGACCTGCTGGGGAACTCTCCATGGATGCATGTTGGCCCAGGGTACAGAGTGCCCTACGAAACGCAACAAAACAGATAGAGGGGCCTCACGCGTAACTAAGCATTAAGTGCTTCCAGTGTGGTTAATCACTGTTCTAGATACTATGCATCTGGAGGGCTTCCGAGGACTGCGGTTGAAATCTCACCCCTCACGCAAGTAATGGTTATGGGGACAAAGCACTCTGCTCAGTTGGGGAGGCGGGTAGGGAGGCAGGGAGGGAGATCGGGTGGGGGGTTTGGAGTTGGTTGTGTTACAGTTGGCTGTTTATTCAAGTCACTAATTGCATACAGTCACATGTCTGTTCCAACAGGGGAAGTAGTTACATGGAGGAGTCACAAGTACTTTGGAGTGTGAGGAGAGCGATAACGGGACTGATATCCCAGACTTGTAATCCGCTAGATCTACGGATTGTTGATATGGATTGCATAGTAATCCTAACATGTTGTTGCTTGCTAGTTATGCCTACTGATGATGGGGGATAGAGGAGAAAAAAACGCTCTCAGTGCTTACCTGAAATGTGAATAGGATGGGAGACAAAATCAAACGTGGCATAGTCTAACAATATCTGAAACGCCAAGCTCCAGATGAAGTGTTATTACAGGAGACACACATGGTGGGGAACAAGAGCAAGGCCCTAACAAGGTGGGGATACAAACTCCTGGTACATGCAGATTACACTTCCAGTTCTAGGGGGACGTGAATCCTTGAAAGAAGGAACCTAGCACTCATAGTGAAACGTAAGCGGGCAGATCGGGGGTGTATGTTTGCAGTCCTGGAGGCACAATGGGAGGGACAGTCACTAAATATTATCTCAGCATATCTACCGCCAGCGTTGGGCAAGGAAGCTCTAGCAGACCTGGGCAGGATACTAATAGACCTTCTGTTAGGCCCCCTGATTCTGGGAGGAGATTATAACATGACTATTAATGTTCTAACGGACAGATACCCACGACGGGAAGGGGTTTGACCAAATGTGTTAATGGACGACTTCACCTTAGCAACGGGTTTGATGGACATATGGCAATACAACCTGACGGAGTCCAATACACCTATTTCTCCAGTGCCCACAAAAGTTCATCCCGGATTGACTATTTTTTAACTTACGCAACACATGTCGGCAAGTTTCACAATCCCCGTGCCCTTCTGAGGGGCATCTCTGACCACTACCCGGTCAGCATTGACTTTACGCATGGGGAACAACAGCCTCGGACCACGCTCACCATCAATCTGTGGATTTTGAAAATCCGAGATATTAAAAAGGAAATGTACACGCAGACCGTAAACTACTTTAAGGTAAATATAGGCTTGGTGGATTTGTTGGTAACCATGTGGAAAGCATTCAAGGTGGTCCTGAAGGGGCAGGCTCGATCACTGCAGGCTGGATACTCTAAGATTAAACACCAACACATAATACAGTTAGAAAGTGCGCTCCAGAAATTGGAACTTGATAGCGTCACCGCACCCACTCGAATGATACCTCTCCCGTCTTTCTACGTGCTCAGGGGGCTGAGATAGCCCCCTGAGCAAGTAGAAAGTGAAACTGAAATGAACCTAAAGGTTCATTTTAGTTTCGGATTCTGTGAAATGACGACAGCGCGAGGTGCGCGCTGATCGTCCTTCCACAGAAACCAGGGAGAGGTCCCCTGGAGCTGGGGAAGCTCTTCCCCAGCTCCTGAGGCTCTGGGGGAGAAAAGGAAATCCCTCTGCTGTCTGCAGCAGAGGGATTTCGTGCCCCTGTCCTCATGACGGAATGGCTGTGCTGCCGCCTCTGGTGCAGGAAACCAGGGTTTGAGCCTTGAGGTCGCGTCCACATCCTGTGATTCTGGGCAAATCACTTAATCTCCCTGTGCCTGAATGTGTAATGTAAATACGGTGCTATGTAAAGTGCTCCAATACCTTCGGGTTATATAAATATGCAACAAAAAAAAACAAAAAAACGGAACCATTCCGTCATGAGCATCGAAGGGGTTAACCCCTCGTCTGTTTACATATATCTTCTGCGCATGAAAGCAGAACATGGCAGGAGCCATGCACACTGATCCGCAGAGTGTAATGGCAAGTGTTAGGTCAGTATAGCGCCCTGAGCGCTTTTATTATTGATCTATTATTCAGACTTGTGTAGCGTTCCTGCATCACTAAGTATTCGGGGCCCCTTACGTGCAATTCATATTTATAACGCTGCATTAAATATATAGCAAAACATTCAACTACATGAACGAGTCTAGAATAGAACGCAGGTATCAGTGAGCTTCAGAGGAGCCTCGCAGAATCGAAGCAACCCGCAGACAATAATATTTTTTTTAAATCTTGTGCTTTCAGTGATCTGAGCACCAAAGGCCCTGATTTTGCATTAAAAACAGAGCTTTGGACTATACCATTTCCCGCTGAAAGGCAATAATTCTCTCTATTGGTTCCCATACCTGGCGTGTCACGCAGTTTGGTGCTTACTTTACCTCCATGTTAAAGAATAGTAGATGTTTGAGCACCCAGGCTAATGTGCTGTATAGTTAAATACATATAGTGTCCCAAAGGCGAGACTGATTGCATTGCAAATGCTTGTTGTTAGGATTGGGGAGATTAAGTGATTTGCCCAGAATCACAGGATGTTCAGCGTCATTGCCGAGACTCGAACCCAGTTCCCCAGATTTGAGGTCGACTGCCCTAGCCGTTAGGCCAACTTCTCTCCCCATTGAATTAGTTCTTATGCATTTATTGATGTATTGTATTGTATTGTATTGTAATTGCATTTATATAGTGCTTACTGCTCCTAACAAGGTTCAAAGCGCTTTTTCGGCGAGTAGCACGCTACTCCGGAACCCATAAAGGATTAGTGGCAAATTAGTATAGTGAAATATGAAATATGAAAGTAATGTAAGTGGTAGATATATTAGTCAGTTATTTGGATTCAGAAAGATAGTGGAGGGATAGAAGAGGGAAAAAGTTTTGCATTTATATAGTGCTTGCTACCCTGATGGAGTGTTGAAGCTTTTTATTCAGTGAGTAGCACGCTACCCCAGAACCCATAAAGGATTAATGGTGAATTAGTATAATGAAATATGAAAGTAATTTGAGTGGTGGATATGTTAGTCAGTTATTTGGATTGAGAAGGATAGCAGTGTGATAGAAAAGGGAAAAGGTTTGCATTTATATAGTACTTGCTACCGTGCTTGCTACCACTGATGAGGTGTTGAAGCACTTTTTTGGCGAGCTGCACCCTACTCCGGAACCCATAAAGGATTTGTGGTGAATTAGTAAAGTGAAATATGAAACTGATTTGAGAGGTGGACATGCTATTTTGTTATTTGGATTGAAAAGGGTAATGGAGGTATAGAAGAGGGAAGGATTTAGGCATATTCTTTTGTAATGTATTTATTTTTGTTATTTTTTGTTTTGAAGAGTATAGAAGTAGAAGGAGGCTTGGAATGAGTAAAAGGGATGTGGAGGGGGAAGAGTCAGAGGGTTTACAAATGCTTGTTCTGGGGGGATCAGATTAGTTAAAGAGGTCTGAGATGAAGCAAGGAGGGGTAGACTAGGGGAGTGTCTAGAAAAGGTTATTTTGGAGATCATAGTAGTAGTATGGGGTCTGAGATGAATGAGAGAGTGGAGGTAGAGGATACATTGATAGAGGTATAGGGTGAGAAATAGGATAGTGCAGTGCTTCCCAAACCTTTGACTGCTGAGGACCCCCACTGAATCACTACTGGAAGTCGGGGACCCCCAAGCAATTTGTACAAATTAGATTTCAAAAAATTAAAACACTAATTCGCAAAAAATACACAAACAAGTACACACCAAACAAATACTTGCCAGTCAGTCAGTCAAAAAAAGCTTTATTATCGGCTAAAAACCATAAAAGCACATATTTACAAAGATTTAAATAAAACATACCAATATCCCGCAATGCAATATATTCTTGATGAAGAGGAATACTCCTAAAATAGTTTTTAAATGCAAGTATAAAACCAGGAAATAATCCTATGCAGTTTAAAACATAACAGATAAAATAGTAAAATCAATCCCTTCACAAGTTAATATCAGGGAATCCCTGTGATATGCTGGGTCTGTGGTAACGCGGGTGTAACAGATAATTGTTGTTGGACTTGGCCCTTTTTGCAGGATCATCCCTAAACTTTTTGCCTTCCTCCTGCATTTTTTCTGACCTGTTGTTGGCTGTTTTATGGGCACTTTACCACTGCTGATCAGTGCTAAAGTGCATATGCTCTCCCTATTGTAAAATGTATATGTTGGTTGGATTCCATGATTGGCTTATTTGGTTTACTGTCAGACCCCAGTAAAGTGCACCAGGAGTGCCCAGGGCTTGTAAATACAAATGCTGCTGGTGGGCTTGCAGCACTGGTTGTGCCACCCACAGAAGCAGCCTGGTAAAATGTGTCTAAGGTCTGCCATTGCAGAGCCTGCGTGCAGTCTGGTACTGTCATGCTGACTGGGCAAGTGCACACACTTGCCAGTCCCTAAACCTTCCCTTTACTTCATGTGAGTCACCCCTATGGTAGGCCCAAGGGCAGGGTGCATTGTAAGCATAAGGTAGGACAAGCCCTGATGTGTGTGGCATGTCCTAATAGTGAATTACAGCCATTTTCGTTTTTCACTATTGCAAGGCTACCTGTTCTCATAGGCCAGAATGGGCTGTCAGAATTGTTACATTCTATGATCCTAACAGACCCAGGGGACATGGTAGAAATTCGAGTTTAGTATGCCTGAACTCAGAATAATAAAATACATCTTTTAGTAAAGGTTATTTTAATATTCTGTGTTTGCAATTACCACTTTTAGAAAGCTGGTATTTGCTTGCCTAACCATTTCAGCCCGCCTCTGCTAGGATGTGTATCTGCTGTCTGGTTTCTGTGAGTGACAGGGCTGGGGAATTCCCAGAGACAGGGTGAGTCAGCCCAGTGGTGAATAGAGAGATCTGCATCTAGATGGGAGGGAGGAGTTACACCAGGGACCTGAATAGGACAGTGCCTGCCCCCCACAGTGCTGGCTCCACCCCCTGTGGTGCGTCTGATGTCTCTGCCCTGCACTGTGAAAGGAGAGAAGGAATCATGTCAACAAAGTGCTCCAGGGCTGGACTATCCCTCCACAATGCTGGCTCCACCTCATGTGGGGCGTCTGATGTTTCTGCCCTGCACTGTGAAAGGAAAGGAGAAGTCTGGTAAACAGAGTGCTCAGGAACTAGTTTGGACTTGGCAAAGGCCCCTCTCCCCTCAGAGAACAAAGGATTTTGGGGTATAAGTAGTGGGACCCTAATCCCAAGAATGTAGATCCTGCTTGACAAGAAGAACCTCTGCCTGAGGAGAAGGAACTGGGAAAGCTGTAAGGAGGAGTACTGTCCCTGACCTGGGGGATTGGCCTGCAGTGGTTGCCTTACTGCTGAAGGAGAGGAAAAAGACTACAAAGACTTTATTTCAACTTGTGCTTAAAAAGATCTCCAAGGGCCTGGAATAGAGCTTGCCTCCTGCTGAAGTCTCAGGAACAACAGACTTCACCCCCCAGCTCCCCAGAGTTCTTTGGAAGTGCCTGCTGCTGTTGTTGGGCCTTCTGAGGGACTGCGTGTCGCAAGGAGCTGGAAGCGCGACTCAAGGAGGAGAAGTGTGCCGCCGTCGGAGCTGTTGTCGTCGCATCTCGTAAAGTGTGTCGCCGCTGCAGCATCGCATCGAGCGGAAGCGTCTCGCATCATCCAGGAAGTGTCTCGCAACGCCGAAGAAGCGTGTCGCCATCGCAGCCATCATAGCTGACGCATTGCACTGCATCAAGAGAAGAGTCTCGCATCGAGGAAGAAGAGTGTCGCCATCGCAGCCATCGTAGTTGTCGCATTGCACCGCATCAAGAAAAGCACCTTGCATCCACGGAGAAGCGTGCTGCCGTCGGAGCTGCTGTCGTCGCATCGCGTAAAGGGGTGTCACCGCTGCAACATCGCATCGAGCGGAAGCGTCTCGCAAACGTCGGAGAAGAGTGCCGCTGCCAAGGCCGCTGTCGTCGCATCGCGTAAAGGGTGACGCCGCTATAGCTGACGCATCGAGTTGAGAAGCGTAACGCATCTGGAAGATCTTCACATCTTTATTTCTTTGCACCTAAAACTTCATCGCATCAACATCGTTGCAACACTTTCGATGCCCTGTGTGTCGCATCTAAAAGGTACATTGACTTAAAGTGTTGCATTTAAGAACTTAAGAGAACTAAGCAAACTTGTACCAACTAAAGTAACAGTATTGTGTATTTTTGTCGTTTAATGGTCTTGTGGTAACTCTATATAAAGAATCCTTATTTTTAATATAAAACCTGTGTGGTGTCCATTTGTAGTGTTGTCACTTGGTTACTGTATGTGTTCACAAATGCTTAACCTATAACGCTCTGAGATAAGCCTTGGTTGCTCGCGCCAAGCTACCTAGAGGGTGAGCAGGGGTTATTTTAGGAGTGTACCCCCTTACCCTGACTAGAGGAAAGGTTCCCTGCTTGTCACAAGTACCTACCTGTGCCAACCAGAGAACCCGGATTCTAACAGTTGTTTTTTAATTTTTGCGCCTCTAGCGCACCACATGACCCAGAGATATCTAGAGGTTGCAAAGACAATCAGGGGGGTGGTGTTGTATTTAAATATTCTAAATGCTTCCCTGTAGTCCCTGAGACCCAGTGACTTACAAAGCTGGACAATCCATTTAGCTCTAGCCCTGGTATAAAGAGGGCAGAAGAGCAAAACGTGCAGATCCGTCTCTTCACAACCATCACATCCCCGGCATGAGCTAGAAACATGTGAAGAGATTGACCACTTGTTTGTTACTGCCCTCAGTGGAAGTGTCCCATGTCTAAATTGGACATAAAGTTTCTTCGCCAGTGAGGGCTGAATATCATCCAAGAGTTTCTCGAAGCGGTAAGTATCCTTCACCTCCAAAAATCTGTTGGTCAACTTGCCCAGGGCCTTCACCTCCAAAAATCTGTTGGTCAACTTGCCCAGGGATGGACTAGAACATACAAGATCCATTGGATATTGATTGAGTAACTTGACCAACACCCCTTTAGGCATCAAAGGACATGTCTGCTCCGGAGAGAGCCAAATGTCTCCCCTACCCAGTGCGTAGCAGAGCTGCTTAACATATTTTAGCCAGGGGATTTTCCCTACCCCCCTTATGGTCATTAAATCCCTTAGGTCATCCCGATAGCTTAGCAGCTCTGGGGTAGCCCAGAGTCGCCTCCAGTACATCACAGGTCGGTTCAAAATGATCCCCTGTATGGGGGCCAGACCCAGATCTAACCGTAGAGGAATCAGAGGTGTGCTCTGCGGGAGACTCAATAGACGCCTAATAAAGCTGTTATCAGTGATGGACAAGAGGGTGGCACTAAGATGGCCCCATAACTCCATCCCATAAAGCGCCCCACCTCTCACCTGGGCCTTGTATATTTCTAAAGGGGGTCCCAGGGTTTTAAAGTGAACACTCTTTATGGACCTTTAAGATACCACCAGAGGATTGGGCCATCTTCATGTTTGGCTTGGCCATCAGTGACCCCCACCCCATCTTATTGTTGAGTGTTACTCCTAAATAGTCAAAGGTGGAGACTCTTTCAAACACCGTGCCATCCAAATGGGGGTGGGGACAATTAGGTGATTTTGCATTAAAGACCATGAATTTGGTTTTGGAGAGGTTGATCTCCAAATTTCTTGTCTTGCAAAAAAAGCAGAACGCCTCCAGTGTTCGCTGAATACCCATAGAGGATTTTGATAACAAAAGGGTGTCATCAGCGAACATCAGGGCTGGTATCTTGCGGGCTGCTAAACTAGGAGAATCTAAATCCCTCGCCCCCAAAAGATGGTCAATTAATCCATGAAGAAACAAAGAGAAGAGAGTAGGGGCCAACACGCACCCCTGCCTCACTCCCCTTTCCACCGGAAAGGGGGCCGAAAGCTCCCCATTTCTCCCATACCTCACCCTCGCAAAGGTGCCTTGATGTAAACGTTTGAACAATTGGCACAGGAATGCTGGGGCACCCATCTCTATCAGTATGGCCCTGAGCTTATCCCTCTGTACCAAATCAAATGCAGATCGAAGATCTACAAAGATCAAGTACAGGCTACCAGCCCCCAGAGTCACCATCTTCCAATAGACCAATTGAAGTCTAAACAGTTGGTCGATGGTAGAGACCTTAGCACGAAAGCCCGCTTGGAGGGAGGTCAGGATGTGTTGATCGTCCATCCAGCACTGCAACCTCGTTAGTAAGAGGCGGGCAAACAGTTTCTGCAAGACATCAATAAGGCTAATGGGACGGTAATTAGCCGGATCAAGTGGGGATGCCTTTTTATAGATGGGAATGATCTCGGCCCCCAACCAAGTTCGGGGAATTTTCATGCCATGTAAAATGGCATTAAAATATAAACAGATATAGGGAGCCCAAACCTTCTGCTCACTCAGAAATAGATCTCCTGGGATTCTATCCAATCCCGGAGCCTTGCCGGAAGACAAACTTTTAAGGGCCGCCTTAATTTCCTGCATAGAACAAGATTGACAATCGGAGTCCTTCACCTCCGATAATGCTAAAGGGGATGTGCACTTTGCGGGGAGACCTAGTTCTACCGGGGAAACAATGTCAGTGTGGCAGTACAAGGGCTTAAAATGGGCTATCCAAACCTCTTCGCTCAGATTGGGTGTTATAGCGGGCGTCCCTTCTAACGAGCCTGATCTCACAAGGTTCCAAAACGCGCCATAGTCGAGCCTGTCCAAGGCTTCTTTTATACTTGCCCATCTTAGGGCCTCCCATTCCGACTTGATTATACTTTTATAAGCAATTCTGGCCACTCTAATACTCTGCACAGAGCCGATTTTAACCTCGCTAACAAGTACACATTTCGCCTCCCTACAAGCTTTATTAAACCACTGGACCTGTTTTTTTGTTCGTGTCCTATTATTCACTGTGGTATAAAAATAATCGGCCATATTGGCGATTAAATTAGTGTGAATACGGTCCAGTGCTTGAAAGTAAGAAAGATCATATTTCACAGCTGGAAGTTCAAAGGCCTCTTCTAGGGAGCGAGCTACATTTAAATATAGCTCAGCAATTTTTTCGGGTGCTAGCACAAACTTGGCCCACCTAATGCGTCTGCCACCCGCTACTGAGATTAAATTCCTGTCAACACGGATCTCCAGCTCCCCTGATCCATGTGGGTGACCCAGTGTGTATTTTAGTTCTAGAGAGAAAAGATTGTGGTCACTATCTACCCTTTGAATTACACAAAAAGCCCTTATTTGAGACCAGAATTCTACATTGACCATAATGTAGTCAATGGTAGTACTTTTCCCCACTCTATTGAATGTAAAGTTCCCTGGAACATCAGGAGGGAATCTGCCATTGCAGGCTCTTAGAGAGTGGGTTACTAGAAGCTTATTAATCTGTATGGCCACTGGCATAAAGCGCATGGCTGGATACATAGAACACTCCTGGATATGCCAGATGGAATCCTCCTCTAAAGTTACAGAGGGGATCCCCACAAGAGGTTCGAAGTGACAGTTGAAGTCACCCCCGATAATTCTATGTGTAGATGGTGAAGAAAATGAAAGAAGTTCGTCAAGAGCCTCTAACATGGATAGCCCCAGCTCGTGGGGGGTAAGACGCAAATATATGTTAACAACCATCACCTTCGAGCTATCCATACATTTAAGGACGATAGAGAGATAGAGAGAATATCCGGGGAATGAGAATCTATTGCTTTCACTGTACACCCCAGGTGCGTAGATACCCAGATGCACAGTCCCCCCGAAGGTCTTCCTCTAGGTCCCTGTACAGCGGGTAGATGGAATGATGCAAATCCCACCCTTGTGGGGGCAGTCACCATCCAGGTTTCTTGAAACAAGCACAGATCATACTGATCCACCAGCTCACCCCATTCTGGATTGGATAGCTTAGATCTCAGCCCTGCTACATTCCAGGATCCTAATAATGATCTTGGGGGTTCCACCCTATGAGGACTGGGTGAGGTGGAAGAGGGCATGTTGATAGAAGGAGTCCCTACAGAATTGTCTAGTTCAAATCCATCTCTTGACAAGCTTGTATCTGCACCTGGGCTGAAGGGGATTATTTCCAGACCTACTTCCTTAACCCCAGAAGCCTCCACGGGGCACCCAGCTACGTTGGAATTCATTTTTTTAGACCCCAATGAATGAAATAGTCAATCTGCATTGTTCAAGGCACTAAATCCATTGGCTGTGGGTATATTATATTCCCCCTCCAGGCCACCATGATGAAAATGAGTTGGTTCAAGTCACCCTGGTACTATTTCCCGAGAGTAGAAGTACCCCAAAGGAAGTGGAATAATAGCACCCATTTGACAGGGTCCTCCCCAATCAAGGATGTGCTTGACTACTCCAGGATCCCTAAAATTAACAATCACGCACTACCCTCCAATATCTTTTGGTTTGGTCCCCAGCCAGGTGACTCTTCTAACAAATAGTATTTCCCCCTGACCCGATCTCATTAGTGGTCTATGTCTGGTTAACCACGAAGTGGTTTTATTCTTCAGGGCGGTGTATGATTTGCCTTGTTTGCACAAGAGCGGAGGGACACCGGTTAATACCACCACGTACGGAGAAGCCTCAGGTGGTAGCTGGGGGTAAAATAATGATTGTTGATTTCCATTTTTGGAAAAATTCATGTTGGACTTTTGATTCGCCGGACCCCCCTACTTGCATTACTAAAGCTTTTATTATTTTATATCGAAAAATATGCAAAAATCAAAACATTTTAATGGGAAGGATGGTGCTGCATCTATTTATACCCGCCTTCAAAGTAACGGTAACCGGATGTATGACGTTACAACGCATGCTTTTACAACGCATGCCGTTACAACGCATTTTTTACAACGCAAGATCTGTTACAACGCAAGTCTTTACAACGCATGCTTTTCCAACGACATACACTAGATGGCGTGCTGACATTAGAAATGTATAATTTACTATTCTAACTCCAGTCCACGTTGCAGTAGGGAAGGTGTTTGGATAGTAAAACTACACTATTTCTAATGTTAGCACGCCATCTAGTGCATTTCGTTGTAATGACTTGCGTTGTAATGGCATGCGTTGTAACAGATTTTGCGTTGTAATAGTTTCGTTGTAATGGTAGTGCGTTGTAAAAGTTGCGTTGTAAAGGTTGTTCCCCACGGTAACCTATACACATGTGCCTTTCCACTGCAGCAGCCACAGATACAAAAATCAACATAACCAGCTCTGATGAGCCATGTTCTTGCTCACGTGCTGTAGGTGAGGAGCCACGCCAGTAATGACGCACTTTAATCTCCCTGAGAACAGACACTGATTCTGTAGTGCAGCTGTTAAGTTATTGAAAGATCATTTGTGTAGCTGTAAATTCGAAAAATACAAGTAATGCAGATTAGTAAATCAGGTGACAGTTTTCCAGTCCTAACATGAGGCACCTCTTAATTAATTACTGGCAGACCTAGCACTTGGCATTAGCAGTGCACCTATTCAAGGAGCAGCATTCATTTCATGGAATGGCAAACCTACCTCACTGACTGAGTAAGTAACCCATAGCGAGCTAAATTAAAATTTGTGCACAGCCCCTTGAGGTCAAGTGTTTTATTTAATCTGCAGTAGAGCTGGGGCAGGGTAGGAGGTAGATCACAAGACCCTGCTAACTGTGTTTATTCAGATGCACTTTTAGAAAAAGCCTGGATTTTTATAGCGTCCACGTTCACTTACATCAGCCCAGCCAAGTACCACGCATCAGGAGTTAGACTGACGCATATCAGTGTGGTGGTCGGTATCACAGCACTAAACTGCATAGACACACATTAGCACCCTTTCCACACAACCATCTTGCTGTCTGCTGAAGCCGGCCGGGAGGCTCGATGGACGATACTCAGTGAAAGCTCGAAAACATAGCAGCGCAGTGACTGTGTGCTTAATCTAATGGTCTGGCGCCTAATGAAAAGCAGCCTGTAAATATGACAGCTACTGGCTCTATTCTAACCTGAGGCCACGCTAATCAGATGACGTCACGTGCACCCACCTCGAGAATCAGACTTAATGCCCATCTGCCACTCTTGTTGAAAAGAAAGAAAGAGGGGAAGGAAGGCACAAGAGTTTTAAGCTTGGTTGTAGCAAATCCACAGCAAGCGTAGAAACGTGTTTAAATCCTTTCAATTGAGCAGAAAGGACAAGCAGGTTTGCACGCAGACATGAACAGAAGGAAAGGCCTCTGTGTTTACAGTGCATTTCTTTAAAACTGTCCTGCTCAATTGAAATGTAAAGAAAGCAAGTGTCACATTTTCTTTGAAGTCTTGCTGTGGCTCGGGCAGACTCTAAACACAAAGACAAAACATGCCTTTATCTCAGGTGCTTCTATGCCTCCTCCTATGCTTTTCTTATTCATACCAACCCTTCCGTCTGATTTTTGGACACTGGTTTGTCAGTGTCAAAGTGCTCACAGGGACACGTAAAGGCACAGGCTCTCAGACGGCATTTGAGCTCTCAACGGCACAGTCCAGCGCCAGGAGCTCTCACTGTTGCAGTTTAATGTTGGCAAGAGCTTGTGATAGTCTATGATTGCTTGATTTTTGCTCACAAATAAGTGTCACTCAAAGTGTTTGAATGTCATTCAAAATGACACTGAAATCATGGAAAGTGTAATGTTCCATACCCTGATCCGTGGCCATCTTGCACACAACTTTCCATTTAAGCCTCAAGAGGAACAATGTCATGAGTCCTTCAAATCACTGCCTACTGGGTTTTAAACTATCAATAAACAAGCTACAGGCCGTAAGGTGGAGGCCTGCACTAATGGTGGACTGTCCCATGAGGACATGATGACAGATAGCCAAGGTGCCACCCTGAGGTACTCACGATTAGCTAGAGAGCGCATGAGATGGTTACGGGTCACGGAACGAGCATCAGTGTCATCAAATAAGGGGACTAAGCTACTCTATAAAGGCTTATCTTTAAAATGTAGTGTCTTATTACACCTGGAAGCCTCTCGATGCCAGCTCACCTCCGCCATCCTCAGCAGCTGAGAAGTGACAGGTGGTGGGCTCTCTACCAAGCACTACTTTCCTAGCTTTCCTTTTGAGTCACTAGTTGAGAAAAAGGTCTGTAAAAAAAAACCACACACACACACAAATGAAAATGTCAGACATTAAAATGTCACACATAGGCAATCTGAAGGAAACATTGGCAGCTATGTTACAGGAGGCGCTGATGAAAGGAAACACGTTTTTAAAGCATGCGTGCGCTTTTGCTGTAAATGCGTACACACACTAATTAAACACTCACTTGCAGTGTCAGAGCCCTCCTGTCCGTTCGAGGTGCTCCAATGCTTTTCAGCCTCGACACACGAGGCACAGCTGTTCCCTGCTTTCAGGGCAAATATGGCCATCTTTCTTACTCTAGATTCCCAGTGTGCTGTCGCCTGATGCATGTCTGCCCCGCTTAGCATATCACACAGTACTTAACTCGCGCCTTCCCAGATTGGTCTCCAATGTTTGGTTTCTGCTCATGTGGATTATACATATATCAGAGAATTGGTAACTAATGAACAGAAATACAACGTAATATTCCTGCACCCTCAAAATATTATGATTAGAGCCATGTGCTGTGAGACGCCCTGTTTGGAACAAGTGGGCTTATCCAGATACTTGGGGAATTGAATTGAGAGCAAATTGTCTTGGGGTCCACTATTAACCTAGACTCGTTCCTTGATGATGCAATCCAATGGGGTTATAATTCAGTTTGGCAAGGCACATGGTGGATAGAGCATAGGTCTCTTCATGGTGTATAAGGTTAACTCCACAACCACGTCTACACATGGCAGAGGGTCACAAGGTTCTCGCCCTTCACCACTAGAGACGTGTGTTGAGAACACACGTTGTTGCATACGTATTGGATGCAATTCATTGACAATATTCATTTTTCCCCAAGATATATTTTGTCTTAATTTACCACCTGACAGCAGTGACAGTGGTAGAGTTAATCTTGAGCATTCCTGGTGTGGTCCTTGGTTTAGGTACTTGATAAATACTGTACGTGCCTCTTCCTAAACCACGTGCTCTCAAGGGGTGCGAGGACATGGTTTAAGAAGAGGTAAGCTGCCACTAGGACAGACTCAAGAGAATTAAAAGAACTGAAGAAATGTGACAATTCAGTCCCACCTTAATAAAACCATCACCTCTTCCTGAAAGGTGCTGAATGTGGAAATCGCCCATATCCGATACTTTCTAATTAGTTTTATTTTAGGGCTGCTCCCCTTACCAAGCAGCAGGACAAAGTGACATTGTGGTTCTTTTCTGTGAAAACATTACTGTAGTGACAGAAGCTCATTTGAAACCTTTATGGACTTTATTTTTTTTTATTTGTAATTGTGTCAAGTTAAGATCTCAACTCTTTAAACTCACGATGGTGGCTCCTTGGATCCATCAGAGAAGACCAGCATTACTGTTTTTGCCTATGTTTGAAGATTTTTTTACCTTGTGAGCAATTTTTGTAACAAGCCTCAAAAGAAGGAGGAAAGATGCTCTGTCCTCAACGATCAATGTTTTACCAACTAAGGATTTGATTAGGGCTGCTTTTTAGAAATGTTGTTAAAATTCATTTTGTTTTTATTCAACTTTAATGGTATGCATGATTAAATGCACTGATTTTATTTCACAAGTGTCTTGTTTTTCTTGTAATTGCCCAATATACCTATTATTACCACTGTTGAACCTGGCACCTTAGCGTGAGTCTCCCTTCCACTTTTTGTCGCTGTGCCTCATGTGTTTTGCTGGTGTTAGCTGCTCAGAGCACTGTGCCACTGCCAACCAGTGCCACAGTGCAAGTGCTCCCTGTTTAAAATGTATATGTTGGTTGGATTCCAGGATTGGCTTATTTGGTTTATTGTCAGACCTCAGTAAAGTGCACCAGGAGTGCCCAGGGCTTGTAAATACAAATGCTGCTGGTGGGCTTGCAGCACTGGTTGTGCCACCCACAGAAGCGACCTGGTAAAATGTATCTAAGGTCTGCCATTGCAGAACCTGCATGCAATCTGGTACTGTCATGCTGACTGGGCAAGTGCACACAATTGCCAGTCCCTAAACCTTCCCTTAACTTCATATTAGTCACCCCTATGGTAGGCCCAAGGGCAGGGTGCATTGTAAGCATAAGGTAGGACAAGCCCTGATGTGTGTGGCATGTCCTAATAGTGAATTACAGCCATTTTCGTTTTTCACTATTGTAAGGCTACCTGTTCTCCATAGGCCAGAATTGGCTGTCAGAATTGTTACGTTCTATGATCCTAACAGACCCAGAGAACATGGTAGACATTCGAGTTTAGTATGCCTGAACTCATAATAATAGAATACATCTTTTAGTAAAGTTTATTTTAATATTCTATGTTTGCAAATACCACTTTTAGAAAGTTGGTATTTGCTTGCCTGACCATTTCAGCCCGCCTCTGCTATGATGTGTATCTGCCTGTCTGGTTGTGTGAGTGACAGGGCTGGGGAAACCCAGAGGGGCAGGGCTAGGTAGCCTGGTGGTGAATAGAGAGATTGGCAGTCAGATGGGTGGGAGGAGTACACCTGCACTCTGAATAGGGTTGCGCTCTGCTACCACAATGCTGGCTCCACCTCCTGCGGAGCGGCTGATGTCTCTGCCCTGCACCCTGAATAGAAAGGCAGAGTCATGTCAACAGAGTGCTAAAGAACTGGTTTGGACTGGGCAAAGGCCCCTCTACCCCAGAGGAACAAAGGAATTAGGGGTATAAGTATTGGGACCCTGCTCCCAAGAAATTAGATCCTGCTTAAACAAGAAGAACCTCTGCCAGAGGAGAAGGAATTGGAAAAGCTGTAAGGAGGAGTTCTGTCCCTGACCTAGGGGATTGGCCTGCAGTGGTTGCCTTGCTGCTGAAGGAGAGGAGAAAGACTACAAAGACTTTGCTTCAACTTGTGCTTCAAAAAGATCTCCAAGGGCTTGTGCTGAGCTTGCCCCCTGAACGAAGTCCCAGGACCAGTGGACTTCACCCTCCAGCTCCCCAGAGTTCTTTGGGAGTGCCTGCTGCTGTTGTTGGGCCTCCTGAGGGACTGCGTGTCGCAAGGAGCTGGAAGCGCAACTCATGGAGGAGAAGCGTGCCACCGTCGGAGCCGCTGTCGTCGCATCTCGCAAAGGGTGTCGCCGCTGCAACATCGCATCGAGCGGAAGCGTCTCGCATCATCCGGAAGTGTCTCGCAACGTCGAAGAAGCGTGTCGCCATCGCAGCCATCGTAGCTGACGCATTGCACCGCATCGAGAGAAGAGTCTCACATCGAGGAAGAAGCGTGTCGCCATCGCAGCCATCGTAGCTGTCGCATTGCACCGCATCAAGAAAAGCGCCTTGCATCCACGGAGAAGCGTGCCGCCGTCGGAGCCGCTGTCATCGCATCACGCAAAAGGGGTGTCGCCGCTGCAGCATCGCATCGAGCGGAAGCGTCTCGCAACGTCGGAGAAGAGTGCCACTGCCAAGGCCGCTGTCGTCGCATCTCGTGAAAGGTAACGCCGCTGTGGCTGACGCATCGAGTCGAGCCTTCTCGCAACATCGGAGAAGCGTAAAGCATCTGGAAGATCCCGTCTTTATTTCTTTTGCACCATGAACTTCAACGCATCTGCATCGCTGCAACACTTTAGTTGCTCTGCGTGTAGCATCTAAGGTACATTGACTTAAAGTGTCGCATTTAAGAACTTAAGAGAACTAAGCAATCTTCTAGCAACTAAGTAACCGTATTGTGTATTTTTATCGTTTAATGGTCTTGTGATAACTCTATATAAAGAATCCTTATTTTTAATATAAAACCTGTGTGGTGTCCATTTGTAGTGTTGTCACTTGGTTACTGTATGTGTTCACAAATGCTTAACCTATGACGCCCTGAGATAAGCCTTGTCTGCTCGCGCCAAGCTACCTAGAGGGGGAGCAGGGGTATTTGAGAGCAGGGGTTATTTGAGAAGTGTACCCCCTTATCCTGACTAGAGGAAAGGTTCCCTGCTTGTCACAAGTACCTACCTGTGCCAACCAGAGAACCCGGATTCTAACATTGGTGGTCAGCGGTGAGGATTCTGGACTTGCATTTGTGACTCATGTACAGTAATTGGTGAACACTACTTAGTGAGTGCAGACCTTAAACACAACCAATACTTGTTGGTAGATTTCTTTTGGGACTTTCTATTTTTGAGTACTGCCAAGCTTAACCATGGTGGAGAAAGCAGCATCCATAGTCTCTGTCAATCCTGAATTTGAATGGGAAGAAGAGAAAATGGACAGTTACACTGCCAAGCAGCTAAAGTTTTTTTGCAAGAAATTCAAGGTTTCCACCACTGGATGTAAAGGCAAGGCAGAGTTCTACAAGGCGCTGAGGGCCTGGGTAGAAGCCAGGAATGCCACTGAGAATGATAATGCAGAGGAGCAGTTAGATGGGCCAGTGGGTCCAAGTGGAAGTAGAACCCCTTCCCCTGCCGGTAACAGTGTTTCTAACAAAAGTCTATCTCCAGAGGAGCTGACAGATAGAAAAGAGTGTAGGATGCATGAATTGGAGCTGACCAAGCTCAAGTTAAGTGGGCAGTTGGAATTTGAAATGCAAAGTAGGAAGTTAGCCCTAGAAGAAAAGAAGCTACAATATGAGCATGAAAAGGTTTTGAGGGAGATGGAGCTGAAAGCTCAGAGTTTAGGAAATGCTCCCTCTGGTGGCAGCACACCGTCAGTGCAGGTAGAATCAAGAGTGTACATACCCAAAGATGTGGTCAAAGAATGTTTTAAGAATGATGACATAGGGCAGTGGTTCAAAGCCTATGAGGTAGCCATGTCTTCCCACCGGGTCCCTGTGAAGGATTGGGGAGTGGGGTTGTGGGGACGGTTCCTGAGTGAGGGGCGGGACACACTGCTAGATTTGCCTTCAGAGGATTATAATTCTTATCGCCATATGAAGGCAGCGTTAATGTCCAGATATGGGTTGACCCCTGAGTTGTATAGACAAAGGTTCAGGGGTTGCACCAAGATTCAAAACAGTACGTATGTTGAGTATGTGACTTTTTTTTGCAGAGCACTGGATGGTTGGGTAAAGGGTAGCAAGGTTAATGATTTTCAAGGGCTTCTTGATTTAATGGCATGGGAGCACTTGTCCAGTAATTGTTTTCCTGAGCTATGCCAGCACCTGATTGATAGTAGGCTGACTAACCCTAGGAAGCTTGCTGAGGAGGCGGACCACTGGGTTAGTACCAGGGTCCACAAGGGTCAAGTGGGAGACTCCGCCAAAGGTGGGCAGGGTCCCCAGCAGAAGAGTGGGGGGGACAAGGGTAAACAGAGGGAGTTTCCAAGAAGGCCCCAAAGTAATCCCCAAGGGAACCAAGGGAAAGGTTCTCAGCCTCCCCCACCCCAGAAACCGACCGGGCCCCGACAGGTACTCCTGTTCAGAAGGGGCCCATCCGATGTTACAAGTGTGGTAACCTAGGACATTTTGCCTCTGATGTGAAGTGTCCTTCCTTTGGTAAACCAGCACCCCCTGGTGCACCACCCCGGCAGGTGACTAGTGTAGCCCTGGGGGAGGAGATGGGTGTCCAAGGTGGGTGGGGTCCCACAGAGATGTCCCTTGTCTCATTAGGAGACTGTGAAGTGGTCCCCCAAACCCAGCTGCCTGAGAACACTAAGAAGTACAGGCAGTGGGTGACCATAAATGGCCATAGGGTTGAAGCTTCTTAGAGACACAGGAGCCAGTGTGACAGCTGTCAAGTGTCACCTGGTGTCTCAAGAGCAGGTGGTCCCCCATGCATTCTATTCAGTTGTTGCCACTGACAACACAGAGAGTCACTGCAAGGTGGCTCAGGTTCCCTTTGAGTGGGGGGGGGGGGTCTCTGGTACTCTTCAGGTAGCTGTGAGGCCCGCCATGCCTGTAGACTGTCTGTTAGGGAAAGACTTGGAAAGCTCACCATGGGCTAAGGTGGAGCGGAGTGCTCACCTAGAGATGTTGGGTATGCCGGATTGGGCGTGTGTCACCACACGGTCCATGGCAGAGAGTAGAGGTGCTCAAGAGGTCCTGGAGCCTGAGAGGGAGGCCCAGGGACCGGCCTTAGAGAGAAGACGCAAGGGGCGTGATAAACCGGCCCCTGAAGTTCCCACGGCCCAGGAGGAAGCAGACCTTGAGGGGGATGCCCTGGAGCCTACCGGGGAACAGATAGCTGAACTGGGAGACCTGCCTGAGCTGACCCATTGGCAGCAGGAAGGAGGTCCCACCAGGGAGGACTTTTGCAAGGCGCAAAAAGAATGCCCTTCTCTCGTGGGTGTGCGGCAGCAGGCTGCAGACCAGGCCGCAGGTGATCAGTCTGAGTCACATTTCATTTACTGGGAGAACGACCTCCTGTATTCAGAGCCTAAGGTTGCTGAGCCTGGGTCAGCCCGTGCGCTGGTGGTACCCCAGGACTTCAGGACCTTCCTACTGGGGCTGGCTCACGATGTGCCATTGGCAGGACATTTGGGGCAGGACAAGACCTTTGAAAGGCTTGTCACCCACTTTTATTGGCCTCAAATGCGCAGGAGTTCAGACACTCACTGCAGGACATGCCAGACTTGCCAGGCAAGTGGAAAGAGTGGAAGGAAGCAGAAGGCTCCACTCCAGCCATTCCCTGTGGTCGGTACCCCATTCCAGCGAGTGGGGATTGACAGTGTAGGGCCACTGGACCCCAGGACAGCGATGGGCAATAGGTTCATCCTGGTCCTGGTGGACCATGCCACCCGGTACCCGGAAGCCATCCCTCTGAGGACAGTGACGGCCCCCGTGGTGGGACGTGCACTGATGGGAATTTTCTCCAGAGTGGGATTCCCTCTAGAGGTGGTGTCTGACCGGGGTTCCAATTTCATGTCCAAATACATGAAATTCCTTTGGCAAGAGTGTGGTGTAACCTACAAGTTCACCACACCTTACCATCCCCAAGGAAACGGGTTGGTTGAGAGGTCCAACCGTACCCTCAAAGGCATGATAATGGGCCTAGAAGGACCCATGAGGCGCAAGTGGGACGTCCTCTTGCCATGCCTTCTCTTTGCTTACCGTGAGGTGCCACAGAAGTCTCTGGGGTTCAGTCCCTTTGAGCTGCTGTACGGCCACCCAGTGAGAGGACCTCTAAGTCTGGTCAAGGAAGGCTGGGAGCAATCTCCCAGGAAACCTCCCCAGAATGTATATAGTTACATGCTGGCCTTCAGGAACCAGACTAGGCGATTCAGGCAACTTGCTGAGGCAAATCTGGAAGCCAGCCAGGAGGAGATGAAGCGGTGGTACGACCAGAATGCCACTCTGGTAGAGCTTCAGCCTGGACAGAAGGTATGGGTCTTGGCCCCCGTGGAGCCGTGTGCGCTCCAGGATAAGTGGTCCGGTCCCTTTGAGGTTGTGGAGCGCAAGAGTCCTGTTACCTACGTGGTGGACCTGAAGTCTCCTAGGAACCCCTTAAGGGTCCTACATGTCAACCGCCTCAAGCCCCACTTGGAGAGGTCCCAAGTGGGCATGCTCTTGGCGACAGATGCTGGGATGGAGGAGGAGACCGAGCCTCTTCCTGACCTCCTGTCAGTCCAGGAGCAAGATGGGTCAGTGGAGGGTGTCATCCTCTCTTCCGCCCTGACCCCTGAGCAACAGAATGATTGTCGCCAGCTGCTGGGACAATTTTCTGACCTGTTTTCCCTAGTTCCCAGTGTCACTGATTGGTGCGTCGATGATGTGGACACTGGGGATAGTCCACCTGTGAGGCACAAGGCCTACAGGGTGACTGACAGGGTGAGGGCCTGCATCAAGGAGGAGGTCTCCAAGATGTTTGCACTCGGGGTAATTGAGTCCTCCAGCAGTCCTTGGGCCAGCCCAGTGGTCTTGGTCCCAAAGGCTACAGCGCCGGGAGCCACACCCGAACTCCGGTTCTGTGTGGACTACAGAGGACTCGATTCAGTCACTAGGACTGATGCACACCCCATCCCCAGAGCTGATGAGCTCATAGATCGGCTAGGGGCTGCCAACTACCTCAGCACGGTGAGCAGTCTATATATCGACTTTTTAATATCGAGGGACATAAATATCGAGTCAAAAATATCGAGGTGCCGATCACGATCCGGTAAAAACCGGGTACGAACCGTCCGTCGGAGCGTTTTCCCCGTCCGACTCGTACCCGGTCGTAAAACTTTACAAACATGGAATTACGATTCGCACGGAAACACCATTTCCGTACGAATCGTAAAAAACACCGACCGACGAAAACATACATACGAATGTGATCCGGGAATGCTGCGACGTGACGTCGGGACGCTTTCAGGCAGCGTTTCACGACCCAGGAATTACGATTCGAACCGACAGCAGTCCGGACGGCAATATTTTCACGGCACCCAAAAAGTGCCGGAAAAGCGAAGTACGGCGCGAATCGACCAGAGTAGGTGGCTCGGTACGCACCGTACCCCCCCCAGCCCCCGTACGTACGCGCCGACCCACCCCCAGCCCCCGTACGTACGTGCCGACCCCGCCCCCAGCCCCCGTATGTACGCGCCGACCCCCCGTGTATGTACACCCGTGTACGTTCGAGTCGAACCCCCGTGTACGTTCGAGTCGAACCCCCCCGTGTACGTTCGAGTCGAACCCCCCGTGTCGAACCCCCCGTGTACGTTCGAGTCGAACCCCCGTGTACGTTCGAGTCGAACCCCCCTGTGTACGTTCGAGTCGAACCCCCCTGTATGTACACCCGTGTACGTTCGAGTCGTACCCCCACCCGTGTATGTACGGTGCGTACACCCAGCGTACACGGGGGGGTTCGACTCGAACGTACACGGGGGGGTTCGACTCGAACGTACACGGGTGTACATACAGGGGGGTTCGACTCGAACGTACACGGGGGGGTTCGACTCGAACGTACACGTGGGGTTCGACTCGAACGTATATGGGGGGTTCGACTCGAACGTACACGGGTGTACATACAGGGGGGTTCGACTCGAACGTACACGGGGGTTCGACTCGAACGTACACGGGGGGTTCGACTCGAACGTACACGGGGGTTTCGACTCGAACGTACACGGGTGTACATACAAGGGGGGGTCGGCGCGTACATACGGGGGCTGGGGGGGGTCGGCGCGTACGTACGGGGGCTGGGGGGGGGTTGGCGCGTATGCGGGCACGTCTCCATGGTTGCTATGGGAGTTCGGTGCGGACGGTGTTTTTTCCATCCGGTTGTAACCTCGGACGCACGGGATGGATCGTGATTCCTCGGTCGGACTTCACCTTTCACATTTGTACGGTAAATCGTACGAGGACGTGTCGGACACATTTTCCGACCCGAGGACGTGTGGGGAATGATTCCCAATGCGGTTCGTATGGACTTTTTACCATGCGAATCGTGATTGCCAGTTCGTACGGCACTTGTACGATTCGTACGGTAAAAAGACCGGATACGAGTCGCACGGGGAAATCTTTTACCGGATCGTAATCGGCACCCGAATGTCCAAAATATCGAAATAGCTAATATCGATGTGAAAAATATCGTTTTTATTTTTTTACTTATATGTCGATGTAAGTAATATCGTTAGTAATAATATCGACATGTGAAAATATCGTCATTGTGTGTTTAGTAAATATTTTGAAGTTGTTTGTATAAATAGTTAAAATGTATATAATATGAGAAATATTTATATTGTTTTAGGGGCGGGATGTTGGGTTATAGGGGATAAGGGTGGGGAGTGTTTTAAAAAAGTTAATTTATTTTTTTAATTTATTGTAAAATTTAATTAGTAAATTTTATTTAAAATGTGAAATGTATATTTAATTTTAGGAGCGGGATGTTGGTTTATAGGGGATAAGGGTGGGAAGTGTATTAAAAATGTTTATATATTGTTTAATTTAAAAAAAAAAAAATTTAGAAATTGTAAATTAAATGTAGAATTTTAAAAATTATTTTAGGAGCGGGATGTTGGTTTATAGGGGATAAGGGGGGGAAGTGTTTTAAAAATGTTTATATATTTGTAAATTTTTAAAAATAAATATTTAGAAATTGTAAATTAAATTTAGAATTAAAAAAAACATTTTAGGAGCGGGATGTGGGTTTATAGGGGATAAGGGTGGGAAGTGTATTAAAAATGTTTATATATTGTTTGAATTTTTTTAAAATTATTTAGAAATAGTAAATTAAAATTAGAATTTTAAAAATAATTTTAGGAGCGGGATGTTGGTTTATAGGGGATAAGGGTGGGAAGTGTTTTAAAAATGTTTATATATTTGTAAATTTTTAAAACTAAATTTTTAGAAATTGTAAATTAAAATTAGAATTTTAAAAAAGTTTTTAGGAGCGGGATGTTGGTTTATAGGGGATAAGGGTGGGAAGTGTATTAAAAATGTTTATATATTGTTTGAATTTTTTAAAAATTTATTTAGAAATTGTAAATTAAATTTAGAATTTTAGAAATAATTTTAGGAGCGGGATGTTGGTTTATAGGGGATAAGGGTGGGAAGTGTTTTAAAAATGTTTATATATTGTTTAATTAAAAAAAAATTTAATTTAGAAATTGTAAATTAAATGTAGAATTTTAAATAAAATTTTAGGAGCGGGATGTTGGTTTATAGGGGATAAGGGTGGGAAGTGTTTTAAAAATGTTTATATATTGTTTAAAAAATTTTACAATTTATTTAGAAATTGTAAATTAAATTTAGAATTTAAGAAAAATTGTTAGGAGCGGGATGTTGGTTTATAGGGGATAAGGGTGGGAAGTTTTTTATAAATGTTTATATATTTGTTAATTTAAAAAAAAAAATTTAGAAAATGTAAAATAAATTAAGAATTTTACTAATAATTTTAGGAGTGGGATGTTGGTTAATAGGGGATAAGGGTGGGAAGTGTTTTAAAAATGTTTATATATTTGTTAATTTAAAAAAAAAAAAATTTAGAAATTGTAACTTTAATTTAGAATGTTACAAATAATTTTAGGAGCGGAATGTTGGGTTATAGGGGATAAGGGTGGGAAGTTAATTTAAAATGTTTATATATTTTTTAATTAAAAAATAAAAATATTTAGAAAATTTAAATATATTTTAGATTTCAACAAATCCCATAATTAAATATAGATTTCAGTCAGAATATTAAATTAATTAAGTTCACTGTCCAGCACTTATCTTAATGAAATATAGACTGGAGTAGGAATAGTAAATTAATTAAGTTCATTGTCCAGCACTTACTGTGATTTAATATAGTTTGGAGTGAGAATAGTAAATTAATTTTGTTCAGTGTCCAGCACTTATCTTAATTAAATATAGATTGGAGTGGGAATAGTAAATAAATTAAGTTAACTGTCCAGCATCTACTCTAATGTAATATAGGTTGGAGTGAGAATAGTAAATTAATTAAGTTCAGTGTCCCGCATTTATCTTAATTAAATATAGACTGGAGTGGGAATAGTAAATTAATTCAGTTCAGTGTCCAGCACATACTCTAATTAAATATATGTTGGAGTGAGAATACTAAATTTATTAAGTTTAGTGTCCAGCACTTATCTTAATTTAATATAGACTGGAGTGGGAATAGTAAATTATTTTAGTTCAGTGTCCAGCACCTACCCTAATTTAATATAGGTTGGAGTGAGAATAGTAAATTAATTAAGTTCAGTGTCCAGCACTTATCTTAGTTAAATATAGACTGGAGTGGGAATAGTAAATTAATTAAGTTCATTGTCCAGCACCTACTGTAATTTAATATAGTTTGGAGCGAGAATAGTAAATTAATTAAGTTCAGTGTCCAGCACTTATCTTAATTAAATATAGATTGGAGTGGGAATAGTAAATTAATTCAGTTCAGTGTCCAGCAAATACTATAATTAAATATAGGTTGGAGTGAGAATAGGAAATTAATTAAGTTCAGTGTCCAGCACTTATTTTAATTTTATATAGACTGGAGTGGGAATAGTAAATTAATTTAGCTCAGTGTCCAGCACCTACCCTAATTTAATATAGGTTGGAGTGAGAATAGTAAATTAATTAAGTTCAGTGTCAAGCACTTATCTTAATTAAATATAGAGTGGAGTGGGAATAGTAAATTAATTAAGTTCATTGTCCAGCACCTACTGTAATTTAATATAGTTTGGAGTGAGAATAGTAAATTAATTAAGTTCAGTGTCCAGCACTTATCTTAATTAAATATAGATTGGAGTGGGAATAGTAAATAATTCAGTTCAGTGTCCAGCACATACTATAATTAAATATAGCTTGGAGTGAGATTAGGAAAATATTTAAATTCAGTGTCCAGCACTTATTTTAATTTTATATAGACTGGAGTGGGAATAGTAAATTAATTTAGTTCACTGTCCAGCACCTACCCTAATTTAATATAGGTTGGAGTGAGAATAGTAAATTAATTAAGTTCAGTGTCCAGCACTTATCTTAATTAAATTTAGAGTGGAGTGGGAATAGTAAATTAATTAAGTTCATTGTTCAGCACCTACTGTAATTTAATATAGTTTGAAGTGAGAATAGTAAATTAATTAAGTTCTGTGTCCAGCACTTATCTTAATTAAATATAGATTGGAGTGGGAATAGTAAATTAATTCAGTTCAGTGTCCAGCACATACTCTAATTAAATATAGGTTGGAGTGAGAATAGTAAATTAATTAAGTTCAGTGTCCAGCACTTATTTTAATTTAATATAGACTGGAGTGGGAATAGTAAATTAATTTAGTTCAGTGTCCAGCACCTACCCTAATTTAATATAGGTTGGAGTGAGAATAGTAAATTAATTAAGTTCAGTGTCCAGCACTTATCTTAATTAAATATAGAGTGGAGTGGGAATAGTAAACTAATTAAGTTCATTGTCCAGCACCTACTGTAATTTAATATAGTTTGGAGTGAGAATATTAAATTAATTAAGTTCAGTGTCCAGCACTTATTTTAATTTTATATAGAATGGAGTGGGAATAGTAAATTAATTTAGTTCAGTGTCCAGCACCTACCCTAATTTAATATAGGTTGGAGTGAGAATAGTAAATTAATTAAGATCTGTGTCCAGCACTTATCTTAATTAAATATAGAGTGGAGTGGGAATAGTAAATTAATTAAGTTCATTGTCCAGCACGTACTGTAATTTAATATAGTTTGGAGTGAGAATAGTAAATTAATTCAGTTC
Source organism: Triturus cristatus (assembly GCF_964204655.1). Lineage (NCBI taxonomy): Eukaryota > Metazoa > Chordata > Amphibia > Caudata > Salamandridae > Triturus > Triturus cristatus. The sequence goes on along the minus strand of NC_140590.1, from coordinate 1,753,654,600 downwards.
AGTGTCCAGCACATACTCTAATTAAATATAGGTTGGAGTGAGAATAGTAAATTAATTAAGTTCAGTGTCCAGCACATACTCTAATTAAATATAGGTGGGAGTGAGAATAGTAAATTAATTATGTTCAGTGTCCAGCACTTATCTTAATTAAATATAGACTAGAGTGGGAATAGTAAATTATTTAAGTTCAGTGTCCAGCATCTACCCTAATTAAATATAGATTGGATTGAGAATAGTAAATTAATTAAGTTCAGTATGTAGTGGGAGTAGTATGTTAATTAAGTTTGGTAAATAGCAAATATTAGAAATAATTATAGAGTTGAATAGGAATAGTTAAATTAATTGGATATAATTTACAAAAAAACTGTAGATTTTTGTTTTGGTTGCATAAAAGATAGAAGTTATATCAGAATGCAAAATCCAATTTTTTTTAATTAAATAGTAGAAAGGAAAATAATATTTATTTTATAGTTGTTGGAATGTATATTCATTAGAGAGAAAATTTTGTGTATTATTACGCATATTCTAATAATTAAATCATTGAAATAAACATGTAATAAAATAATTAATATTTAACATTTGTATTATAGTTATAATTTTTTTATAATGGATATATATTTGTTTAATGTATATTTTGGACATGAATATATGAACACACAAAATAAATAAAAATTAAAAAATCAGATTTTTATAGCTGTATAATATTTATAAATTTATATTCTGTACTCTGAAATTTTTTATATTTTATTTGGATTTATAAGAAATTGTATGTTTTGAAATATATGACTAATATATTTTAATTATTAATATTTATATTATATATTTAATATTGAAATTGTTAACATTTTGGAATATGTATTTTTTTTAATTATTTTTTTGGTATGTTGTAGATACAATATATTAATTATATCATGTTCATCTATTTATTTTGTTAATATATACTGTTTTATTGATATATTAATAAAATTATTTTATTTATTATATTTATTTTTATACGTTAAAGAATTTTCACGTAGAGACAAAAATTAGGTATTCTTTTTGAGTATTGTATTCTAATGTTTTACTAATTTTTAAAGTAATGTGTAATGTTAAATAAATAGTTAGGCCATTTATTGGTATTTTTTAGTAGTTATGTTTGTTTGGGTCTTTTATTTTGTAACCGCTCGCTGTTGTTTTGGGTTATTTTGGTCGAATCCAGGTCGCGGTCCGGAGCTGTTTCGCGTTTGAGAAGGTAAGAGTTATTTTCTTTATTATTAAATAGTTTTAAGTGTTTTGTGGAAGTAGTAATGTTGTAATAAGTGTGTATTGATTGATGTTTTAGAAGTTAGGGTGTTAGTAATAGTTTGTATACGGTTTTATATAGGGCACAAGTCCTAAAAAAGAAGTGGGGGGACGCTCGAGTTAGGTTGTGTCAACAGAAGTGACGTCACAACAGGAATTGTCACGAAATTTGCTGGTCTCCGTCTGAAATGCGTGAATACATACAAGATACAAGTAGAAGTATAATACTTTAATAAGTGGCAGTCACTCAAAACACAAGAACACACTATACACAGGACCCATTCCTCGGATTACACGGTTATTACAGACTCGGGCCGTAGGCAGTACGGGCATCTGTCGGGGTCCCTAGAAGTGACATGCTCGGCGTGTTGATAGCGCAGCTCCTTGAAGCCTTGGCGCCTCGGCTTGGCTCTGAGAAAGGCTGGCAAGGGGAGGGCGCGAGGTGGAAGGGGAGATTATTCTGAGCCTCGGGTGCATTTGAAAGGCATTCATTCGCACGTAGGTGCAGACTCGGATATCGGCTACATCTTTTGGGCAGGGGGGACGGCGTCCACCCGGTAACAACCCAGTAAAATAAGTGGGGGGACGCCGTCCACCCGCGTGGTACCCCGACTCGAGCGTAAAACCTACAAAAGAGAAACAAACATTCCCACCCACCCACAAACACACAAAATGCACCTAAAAACATCACTACAAACGTTATTCAAACACTATAAAACTTTAACTCACCGAAATAACAAAACACTAACAAAGCCACAAACACGGAACCCAACGTAAATTATAAAACTTTTATAATTTACGTTGGGTTCCGTGTTTGTGGCTTTGTTAGTGTTTTGTTATTTCGGTGTGTTAAAGTTTTATAGTGTTTGAATAACGTTTGTAGTGATGTTTTTAGGTGCGTTTTGTGTGTTTGTGGGTGGGTGGGAATGTTTGTTTCTCTTTTGTAGGTTTTACGGAGAAGATATTTTTCTCGGTTTCAAACACATTATTTTTTTTAAAGGAAGTGTGTATTAGTTGTGTTTACTAATGTTTATTTTACACTTCCTTTATTGTTCGGGTTTCCAGGAGCGGTTATTTACCTTTTTAATATTTTTCGGATTTTTTATGGTTAATGGATAGTCGTTTTTTTCCGTAGACGTTGTTTTCGATAAACAGTTGTATTTTTACATTTTATTGGGATTTATTTTTTGGATACCTATTGATTTTGAACTCCCTGGATTTATTTGGAAGGAATGTTATTATCCCATTGGAGCAACTACACAGGTAAGTTCATTTAAATATTTTTATTGTTGGTGGCCAAACCTTGTATATTTAATATTGTTGTTGTGTACTTGGTTTGTTTAATTATGTTGTCTAAATATATGTCCATATAATTGATGTATATATTTTAGACCACATAATTAAATATGTGATATAATAAAGTGGTTTATTTATGTTGTGATAGTTGTTTTAGTAGAATTGTGGGTTAATATTTAGGAAAGGGTTTAGAAGAGAGTTTGAGCTATTATATTTAAGTACTCAAGTCCTCTTGTGGATGGGTATAGCTGTACCTGTTGTTGTAGGTAATTATAAATTTGAGTAGTTTGTCTAGACTGTTTTGGTTTTAATTGTAGGACAGATTGTTGCATTCTTAATTCTTGGAAACTTTGTTCCTTTTGTATGGCAATTAGTAGTTTTTGTAGTGTTGGAGTTGTTCTCCCAGTAGAAGTTAGGAATGCATTATGCCAGCCCTCGACGGCGTTGTTAGTTTTGGCTTGTTGGTTGAGTGTACTTACATATACATTCCACCTTGGTATTTGGAACTTGGGCTGACGTCTATGGCCTGATCTGTGTAGTCTCCCCACCCAGGTATCCTCAAAATAATCTAAGAGGGGAGATAACTTTACTTCATTTTGTTTGTAGAATGGACTTTCTAATAAAAGATTGTAATGTTCTGCAACATCTGTGGTTGCTACATAAGCTAGGGCTGTTAGAAGTTTTATTTGATGTGCAAAACTTATGTTAGTGGCATATTCTACACTGAGGTGCCGATCACGATCCGGTAAAAAATTACCCCGTGCGACTCGTATCCGGTCTTTTTACCGTACGAATCGTACAAGTGCCATACGAACTGGCAATCACGATTCGCATGGTAAAAAGTCCATACGAACCGCATTGGGAATATTTCCCCACACGTCCTCGGGTCTGAAAATGTGTCCGACACGTCCTCGTACGATTTACCGTACAAATGTGAAAGGTGAAGTCCGACCGAGGAATCACGATCCATCCCGTGCGTCCGAGGTCACAACCGGATGGAAAAAACACCGTCCGCACCGAACTCCCATAGCAACCATGGAGACGTGCCCGCATACGCTCCGACCCCCCCCCAGCCCCCGTCGGTACGCGCCGACCCCCCCCCAGCCCCCGTAGGTACGCGCCGACCCCCCCCCCAGCCCCCGTCGGTACGCGCCGACCCCCCCCCCAGCCCCCGTAGGTACGCGCCGACCCCCCCCCAGCCCCCGTAGGTACGTGCCGACCCCCCCCAGCCCCCGTAGGTACGCGCCGACCCCCCCAGCCCCCGTAGGTACGCGCCGACCCCCCCTGTATGTACCCCCGTGTACGTTCGAGTCGTACCCCCACCCGTGTATGTACGGTGCGTACCCCCGTGTACGTTCGAGTCGAACCCCCCCGTGTACGTTCGAGTCGAACCCCCCGTGTACGTTCCAGTCGTACCCCCACCCGTGTATGTACGGTGCGTACCCCCCGTGTACGTTCGAGTCGAACCCCCCCGTGTACGTTCGAGTCGAACCCCCCCGTGTACGTTCCAGTCGAACCCCCCGTGTACGTTCCAGTCGTACCCCCACCCGTGTATGTACGGTGCGTACCCCCGTGTACGTTTGAGTCGAACCCCCCCGTGTACGTTCGAGTCGAACCCCCCCGTGTACGTTCCAGTCGTACCCCCACCCGTGTATGTACGGTGCGTACCCCCCGTGTACGTTCGAGTCGAACCCCCCCGTGTACGTTCGAGTCGAACCCCCCGTGTACGTTCGAGTCGAACCCCCCCGTGTACGTTCCAGTCGTACCCCCACCCGTGTATGTACGGTGCGTACCCCCCGTGTACGTTCGAGTCGAACTCCCCCGTGTACATTCGAGTCGAACCCCCCCGTGTACGTTCCAGTCATACCCCCACCCGTGTATGTACGGTGCGTACGCACCGTACATACACGGGTGGGGGTACGACTGGAACGTACACGGGGGGGTTCGACTCGAACGTACACGGGGGAGTTCGACTCGAACGTACACGGGGGGTACGCACCGTACATACACGGGTGGGGGTATGACTGGAACGTACACGGGGGGGTTCGACTCGAACGTACACGGGGGGGGTTCGACTCGAACGTACACGGGGGGTACGCACCGTACATACACGGGTGGGGGTACGACTGGAACGTACACGGGGGGGTTCGACTCGAACGTACACGGGGGGGTTCGACTCGAACGTACACGGGGGGTACGCACCGTACATACACGGGTGGGGGCACGACTGGAACGTACACGGGGGGGTTCGACTCGAACGTACACGGGGGGGGTTCGACTGGAACGTACACGGGTGTACATACAGGGGGGGTCGGCGTGTACATACGGGGGCTGGGGGGGGGTCGGCGCGTACCTACGGGGGCTGGGCCGGGGGTACGGTGCGTACCGGGCCACCTACTCTGGTCGAGTCGCGCCGTACTTCGCTTTTGCAGCACTTTTTGGGTGCCGTGAAAATATTGCCGTCCGGACTGCTGTCGGGTCGAATCGTGATTCCTGGGTCGTGTAACGCTGCCTGAAAGCGTCCCGACGTCACGTCGCAGCATTCCCGGATCACATTCGTATGTATATTTTCGTCGGTCGGTGTTTTTTACGATTCGTACGGAAATGGTGTTTCCGTGCGAATCGTAATTCCATGTTTGTAAAGTTTTACGACCGGGTACGAGTCGGACGGGGAAAACGCTCCGACCGACGGTTCGTACCCGGTTTTTACCGGATCGTAATCGGCACCTGAGTGAAGATTTTTGTAAATGTCTCCATATACATTGGTTTAGATGGAAGTAACATCCTTGGATAGCTGTATGGGGGTACAGTTTTAGAATGGAATTTATCATGGCTTGCTCAAAGTCTATGATAATTCTTTGAGGGTAAAAATCATTTGATTCTTGTTTTAGTTTTCCTAGCATTTCATTATATGTTGTGTTTTGTTTGTTAGGTAATAGTGCATAAATTAAAGGTATGGAAGTGTTGTGATATTTTACCGTGTATTGTGTAAAGCTGGTAGAATGGTTTTGGGCATATTGTAAAGGTGCCATCCATCATCCATGTTTGGCATTGTTGCAGTTTAGTTATATTGTTTGCAGTAGCAAACATTATGATTCTTTTTTCTGGGCTTTTGTTATCAAAAAAAATAAAATGTTCATTATTGTGGGTGATACTTAATTCTGGTGGAATGATGATCTCTTGAAAAGTTTTAGGGGATGGTATAGTTGTCGTGGTTGCTTTTTTGGTCCTAGCAATAGTTCTTTTTATAGAAGCAATTGATGGTAATTGGCCTCTTGCATCTTTGGGCACTCTAGGTAATAGTTCTTTTAGGATTACACTTGTAGCAGTTTGTGAACCTGTGCTTAATTCTTTGATATTTTCAAGAGTTGATCTGACTTCTATTTCAGAGAGATTGGGTGGATGGTTATGCTCTCTTGTATATAGTACAGTTGTTTCTCTTGTTGTTGCTCGTCCGTAGCATTTGTTAGAATAATATTTAGTACACTTCCAGTTCACTTTTCGGTCCGTCTGTTCTTGGGTGTATGTGTAACCCATGTAACACAATAGGAATTTTCCTTTCTGCGAAGTTATAAATTGGGCTTCTTCTGTCATCGTGATGTGTTACAACTCTGGAAAAAGTGTATATTAAAATATATGCAATAGTACTTTATATATTTAAATGAAAATAGCAAAAAAGCATTTTTTTTATATATACTTACCAAGTGTTTTTGGTTGTATTTGAATGAAGATGTTGTTTGTAGACTAGGGTGCCGATCACGATCCGGTAAAAACCGGGTACGAACCGTCGGACGGAGCACAATCTCCGCCCGACGCGTACCCGGTCGTCAATTTTTACAAACAAGGAATTACGATTCGCACGGGTACACCATTACCGTACGAATCGTAAAAAAGCCCGACCGAACAAAAAAACACCTACCAATGCGATCCGGGAAAGCGCCGACCTGACGTCGGGACGCTCGCAGCCAGCCATTCACGACCCAGGAATCACGATTCGCACCGACGTCACCCCGCACAGTGAATATTTTGCGGCAGCCAAAAACTGCCGGGAAATCAGGACGACGCGAACAAGGACCACCAGTACGCGACGGACAGACGACGACACGAACAAGGAGGACCAGTACGTGACGGACACACAGGACGACGCCACCAAGGAGGACCCGTACGCGACAGGACGACGCGATCAAGGAGGACCCGTACGCGACAGGACGACGCGATCAAGGAGTACCAGTACGCGACGGACAGACATGGACCCGAACCTACGAGTCATCCCTGCCCTCATAGCAGTACACCTCCTCTACAGGTTACGACGCAGACGCCGCAGAAGGTCAGAATAACTAAGGGAGGGGGGAAAGTGGGGTGGGGTGGGGGTGGCACGACCAGGGCAGGCCACAAAACAACCACATAAGTCACACACCACACATGGCCTGGACATACCTGACTCCCATGCCCTGGTCACCACGAGGGGGTGGGGGCGTGTCCTGATAAGCCAGCGACCGCCACAACGGAAGTCCGTCACCACGCGAACCGGCAACACAACCAGACAGGTACGTCCCGTACCCACGCCTGAAGAGCGTGGGTACGAGTCGTACCACGCCCACACACACGTCAACCCAACAATGGCGGGACGGATCGTACCCACGTGGCAAAGGCCTGGGTACGGGCCGCACAAGCATCACATAGCGTGGGGACGGATATGTACGGACCCTACCCCCACCCCGTATGCAAGGAGCGTACCCCCCACCCCAACAGTGAAAGTACGACCCGTACCCCCACCCGCGTATGCATGGAGCGTACCCCCACCCCAACAGTGTAAGTACGACCCGTACCCCCACCCGCGTATGCATGGAGCGTACCCCCCACCCCAACAGTGTAAGCACGACCCGTACCCCCACCCGCGTATGCATGGAGCGTACCCCCACCCCAACAGTGTAAGTACGACCCGTACCCCCACCCGCGTATGTATGGAGCGTACCCCCCATGCCAACAGTGTAAGTACGACTCGAACCCACACCCGCGGACGTACGGACCGTACCCCCACCCCCACCAGTGTAAGTACGACTCCTACCCCCACCCGCGGACTCACGGACCGTACCCCCACCACACCAGTGTAAGTATGACTCGAACCCTCACCCGCATATGCAAGGAGCGTACCCCCCACCCCAACAGTGTAAGTAAGACTCGAACCCTCACCCGCGTATGCAAGGAGCGTACCCCCCACCCCAACAGTGTAAGTACGACCCGTACCCTCACCCGCGTATGCAAGGAGCGTACCCCCCACCCCAACAGTGTAAGTACGACCCGTACCCCCACCCGCGTATGCAAGGAGCGTACCCCCCACCCCAACAGTGTAAGTACGACCCGTACCCTCACCCGCGTATGCAAGGAGCATACCCCCCACCCCAACAGTGTAAGTACGACCCATACCCTCACCCGCATATGCAAGGAGCGTACCCCCACCCCAACAGTGTAAGTACGACCCGTACCCTCACCCGCGTATGCAAGGAGCGTACCCCCCACCCCAACAGTGTAAGTATGACCCGTACCCCCAACTGCGGACTCACGCACCGTACCCCCACCACACCAGTGTAACTAGACCCGTACCCTCACCTCGAATGCATGGAGCGCACCACACCGTGTATGTTCCAAGCGTACATATCCAGAAATAGGAGGTGTGTGTGCAGAGTCCACCCAGCAGTGCCCAGAGACAGGAGGGGTGTGTGCAGAGTCCTCCCAGCAGTGCCCTGAGACAGGAGGGGTGGGTGTGGAGTCCTCCCAGCAGTGCCCTGAGACAGGAGGGGTGGGGCCCTATCACTCACAGCAGTGCCCTGAGACAGGAGGGGTGGGGGCCCATCACCAACAGCAGTGCCCAGAGACAGGAGGGGTGGGGCCCTATCACTCACAGCAGTGCCCTGAGACAGGAGGGGTGGGGGCCCATCACTAACAGCAGTGCCCAGAGACAGGAGGGGTGGGTGCGGAGTCCTCCCAGCAGTGCCCTGAGACAGGAGGGGTGGGGGCCTATCACTAACAGCAGTGCCCAGAGACAGGAGGGGTGGGTGTGGAGTCCTCCCAGCAGTGCCCTGAGACAGGAGGGGTGGGTGTGGAGTCCTCCCAGCAGTGCCCTGAGACAGGAGGGGTGGGTGCAGAGTCCTCCCAGCAGTGCCCAGAGACAGGAGGGGTGTAACACATGTGTGTGAGGCCGGAATTACCCACATCCATACTGCCTACAAGGGAACATGTCCCCATGAACTCATGTCAACAGACTCCACACACAAGTACAGTGATCACCAAGGATGCCACGATTGTTGCAGGTGGAGACATGGCCATGCATGCATGGCCAAAGTAGAAGGGCTCCGTCACACACACAGCTCATGTAGACACAGCTCTGCGCTAAACATTGTGAACACCCTGCAGGGAAGAAATCTGGGTACACAGAGGAAGGAATACACCCTGGGACAATTGAACCATGCAGTAACTGCTGACATGACCTAAGGAAGTTAGCCAACACCTTGTGATGGCACACAGATCCCAGGGTCGCCCCAATGAGCAGAACACTACTACAAATCCCACACACCCAAAGCCTTAAACACCACCCAAAACAATGTAGCAGCCCCACCAACACCAATACCACCATAGCAGGAGTGTGATAATGAAAACAAAATTAAGCTTTATTCAGCATGAGCACAATGTCCGTGGATCGCAGGCAGTTCAATTTTAACAAAGGCCATAGAGCAGTCAATGATTCCCAGCTGGATGGGGGACACAGTGGGATGTGTGTCCCCTACCTTGCCTGCACAGTCAAATGGCATCGTCTTCCATACTGGTGAGGGCATCAGGGGGGGGGGGAAGCAACAGGCACCGCAGGGACATCAGGGCAAAGGGGCGGCGTTGTGGGTGCAGGGATGGAGGACTCAACCACAGGGGGTGTGTCATGGCCAAAGGCGGAGGCCAGGATGGCACTACACACCTTAGCAAGGTCCTCCAGGGAGTCCCCTGCACCCGAAGTGACCTCAGGCCCCAAGGAGGGGGGGGGTCAGAGGGATGGGTTGCAGCGCCACCGGGGGAGGGTGGAGACAGGGGGGGAGACTCAACCACCCTGACCGAGGACTTCCTTGACCGCTTGCGTGGTGGTGGAACTGTGGGGCTCAGGGACAGAGCGGCCATGAAGGAGTCCTTGGGGGAGATGTGGCCAGGAGAGCTGAGGGGAGGGGATTTGGAGGGAGTGGATTGTGTGGAATGCGGACTCCCACTCTGGCTGCGTGTCACACGTTTGCCCCCCGACCCAGTGGGTGTGCCTATCTCACCCTGTGTGTGCGTGTCAGGAGGAGTGCGGTGGACCTTCCCTGCTGGTGTGGTGCCTGTGTCTGTTGTGGTGGGTGCATGCCGACGTCTGGGTGTACGTGGGACAGGCATGGAAGTGGGAAGTGTGGATGGGGCAGGGGTAGGTGGGGGGAGGTCGCGCTGCAGGAGACCCACTGCTGCAGTCAGTGTGGAGTCTATGGACCTCAGCAAGTTGCGTTGGTCAGCCTGCGAAGAATGAATGCCCTCCAAGAATGCCTCGATGTTGGTGAGGGTTTTCCCGTGGGCATGGAGGACATTAAGGATCGCAGCCTGACCAACCTGCAGTTGCCGCTGGACGCGCACGACCGGGCCTAGGGCCAGAACCCCTGCCTATAACATCCAACCCTAATGTAAGCTACTCTCGTAGAGAACTACTAAGCCTTAGACCCCCCACCCCTTCCTGTGATTACATCCATGACCTTAATGGACCTTTCACTCGCTGCTCGCTATGCAAGCCAGCCCAGCTCATGCTCCCCACTAAACCTACCAAACCCGCCACCCTTAAACTTGCCTCACTGAATTGTCGCTCACTTCCGAAACATGCGACACAGATTACCCATCTCCTAGAAGATCAGGAGATAGATATACTCTTCCTCACGGAAACGTGGCTCGGTCCACACTCTCAATCAGATATGGTTCTAGCAACACCACGAGGCTACTGTATTCAGTCCCTACCCCGCCCTCTAGGTAGAGGTGGCGGTGTAGCCATCATCCATCGAGAACATTTCCACTGTAAAACCCACGATGCGCAGATTACTGACGCAGAAAGTCTGCATTTCACTTTTAAACTCAACCCAACCAATTCACTAATAGGACTTCTTGTTTACCGCCCCCCCGGCTTCCCAGGTCCCTTCGCCTGTTCCCTCCTAGACTTAGTTACAACCCAGGCCCTCTCCCTATCAAACTTTATGATAGTCGGGGACCTGAACATCCATCTAGAAGACCCGGCAGACTCGGTAGCCAATGATCTGATCCAAGACCTAGCGGCTCTCGACATCCGCCTACTAAACTCCGGAGCCACCCACATTAAGGGCCATCTATTGGACCCGGTGTTTACCAGCTCTCCCTCGATGCTAGCAAAGGAGGCCCATCCCCTCCCTTGGACAGACCACTTCCTTGTCCCCTTCCAATTACCTGGAATCTTCAGGAAACACCGAATACCCCCCACCTACAGTAAGGACAGGACCTGGTCCAGACTCCCCACGGAAGAGTGGGCTAAGACCCTTGAAAGAACCACCCCTACACAGGCAGAAGACCCAGCCACGGCAGACAGAAGATTTAGGGACTGGATCACCTCCTCCCTAGACTTAGTACTCCCACTTAGAACCAGGGAAGACAAAAACGGTAAACCTGGCTCAGCACCATGGTATACCGCGGACCTCAGAATACACCGTAAAAATTGTAAAAAAGCCGAACGGCTCTGGAGAAAAAACTGGCAACACGCCAACAAAGAGGCCTACCAGTCTACGGTTAAACTCTATAAAGAGGCCATCAAACTAGCCAAAGCCTCATACTATGATACGCGGATACAAGAAGCATCTAACTCAGCCCGAGAATCCTTTTTAATCATAAAGGAGCTGACCAAGGTCCCCATCACTTCCCCATCTAACACCCCTAAAGTTGACAGAAGCAATGAGCTAGCGAACTTCTTCAACGATAAAATCACCCGCATCCTGGTCTCCCTCCCACCCCCTGGTCCCCCTTGCCACACGGAAAGCCGTATACTCCTCGACCAGGCTGAAAGTAATCTATGCCCCACTCTACCAACCTTCCGACCAGTCACCCCCCTAGAGGTTGAGCGAACCCTAACGAAAATGAAAAGTGGGTCTCCCTTGGACCCAGTACCAATCAGGTTCCTCAAGACCGTTGCCTCAGTAATCGTACCTACTGTTACGGATCTCATCAACAGCTCGTTCGCCCACGGAACCGTTCCCGACAGCTGGAAGAGTGCTGTGGTTAAAGCACTCCTAAAAAAATCTCAGCTAGACCCATCTGACCTGTCCAATTACAGACCAATATCTCTACTCCCTGGTATCAGCAAAGTCACTGAGAAACTGGTAAATACCCAATTATCCCAGTTCCTTGAAACCAACAACCTGCTTCGACAATCCCAAACCGGATTTCGCCCGGGCCATGGAACAGACACTGCACTCCTCGCAGTCATCGAGGAGGCAAGGGGCATACTGGATTCAGGAGGATCAGTGGCGGTGATCCTCCTGGATCTGAGTGCAGCCTTTGACACGGTCAACCACCGTATCCTTCTGCATAGACTGGCCGATGCAGGACTTACCGGGACAGCAATCAAATGGATTGAATCCTTCCTTACAGGGCGCACTTTCCAAGTGTGGGACGACAATCATCATTCTTCCACCCTCCCACTCACAAGCGGCGTCCCCCAGGGCTCCTCCCTGAGCCCGACGCTTTTTAATGTCTATATGGCCCCACTCGAGGACGTGGTAACACCATTCAACATAAAAATGGTGAGCTACGCTGACGATACCCAACTAGTCGTCTCCTTGTCCCAGCTGATTGATCATCCAGAAAATCTGACTAACTGCCTCACAGGAATTCATAACTGGATGAATAATTCATCACTAAAACTGAATGGGACAAAGACGGAAGTGATGCTACTAGGAAAGCAATGGACGACCATCCCTCCAACACTCTGGCCCGATGTGTTCGGAGAAATCCCCCTCCCAAAACGTGAAATCAAGACACTCGGGGTGTGGCTCGAACCACAGCTCACGATGAAAACTCAAGCAACTAAAACCTCTGGCACCTGCTTCGGGCTCATGCGCACGACCCGTAAAATTCTGCCCTTACTGCCACCTACTTCCAGGAAGCTACTCATCCAGGGACTAGTGCTGTCCCGCCTGGACTACAGCAACCTGGTTTATCTGGGAGCCCCCGAGTCCACCATCACGAAACTCCAGCGGACACAGAACGCGGCGGCACGCATGCTTACTAACACTCCTTCCAGAATGTCCGCCAAGCCAGCCCTCAAAGCCCTGCACTGGCTCCCTGTGCGCCAAAGGGTGCAATTCAAAGCGATGTGTACAACACATAAGTTGTTCAACGGATCTGGTCCAGCGATTCTTAGTAAAATGATCACTCCCTACACAGCAACCAGATCCCTACGATCGCAGAATGAGAACCTAGCCAGCACCCCTAGATTCAAAAGAACCCGTACAGGAGGTCGACAATTCTCCGTTCAAGCGGCTAAGGGCTGGAACGCACTCCCTCGCTCCCTCAGACTTGAACCCAACTATCTGGTCTTCCGCAAGAAACTAAAGACTCACCTGTTTCCTAAATAAATTCCTTCTGTTGCTCTCCCCTCCCTCTCTTCCCCCTTACACAAGATTTCAAGTTACACAGCGCGGGGATGCCCTTGGGTCACCAGGCGCTCTATAAATCGCTAAAATAAAAATAAAATAAAATGTCCACAGACTCAGCATTGGCGGCAGCAGTGGAGACAGGGGCAGGGGGTGCCCTGCCTGGCCGGAAGGAGACATGCGGTGACCGGGCACGCTGGGAAGGGACACGAGCAAGTGGGAGGCGGCTGATGGGAACTGAGGGGGCGGTGCAAGGTGTTGTTCCGCTGTCAGCTGCTGGTGCAGCCACCGCCCACTCGGAGAACTCCTCCTCGGACCTGTCAGCTTCGTATTCTGACGTGCCAGTCGACAGGTCCTCGGCAGCACTATCCTCCACCTCTGTCCCACTCGATGTACCAGCCCCGATGTCACGGCTGGCACTGGTGCTCGGTCCCTCCGCCTTGCCTGTGTCCATGTCTCCCTCTGTGTCCCCCGACGATGCTGTGGGCAGGGTGGAGAGACAGAAATTAATCAGACAGCTGTACACATCAGTCACATGAGTCCAATCGACATAGGTAACATTGCATAGCCTGAAAAGGAAGATCCCTAACATCTTCAAAACAAGGTACCGATGTAGGGCATGAAACACACAGTTGGTTGAGCCACCATGCCACTGAAATACCATGGAGAGCATGAGACAATAGCTAAAGACAGGAAACGGAGTCTGACATAGCACCCAGGCCCTGGGGACAATCCAGCACTGCATCTGCACCACACAGCATTGGCGAAAATACCGATGACCAGGGACCATATCCATGAACTTGAGACACATGCTGCATAGGTAATGCTGCAAACATGCCCAACATGACTCGGTCACTGCACCTTGCGTGTGTGTCCAGTAACATCACACACTGGCCAGACCCAGCAAGTAGAAATCCGGATTTGACACATAGGCATTGCCCGCCCCAACAAACCCCCACACGAGGCAAATTGTTGAGACACAGGTGGCACCAACATCTCATAGTCTGGGTGATAAACACAGGGGCAGGCAAAAAGCAAGATTGGACGCCAAACAGCCAAGGTGCGCCTGTACAAATAATGAGGTACCAGTGCCCATCCTCAGATGAGTATAACAAGACACACAGGCACTGGCAACTGTGAGTATGAAGAAGGACAATAAGGTCAGGCTGCACAGTGGACACCTGTACATAATAGCACGTCTATATACATGGTGACAGGGGACAATGGCACAGAGTACAACCTACGCTGTAGACAGTGAGAGTGTCCACGTTGATGATGACACATACAACACTGAGGATAAGGTGCCCCAGGGGACAGTAGTGGGCACGCAACTACATGCTACTGAATGGTAATGACTGCTACACACGTCACCATCCCTGCACTATGCGTATCACACACTCATGCACATCATGTCACAGGCCACTACATAGGACATGCGCGCTGTGAGGCATGACACATGAGAGACCAACTCCCATGTCTGGAGTCAGCATCAGTGCCAACTGACATGGAACCCACATGCAGTGAACTTGACAGTGCACAGGCAAGGTCCCACAACCTGTTACACACCACCCCCAGACATGATGCTACAGTCATTGTTCTCGTGGACAAAGCGCCAGCCTACATTACCTTGTGAAGGAGTGACTACACACAGACCAGGGAACACATTGCTAGGAGGGGAAGGGTGGCAGGGGCGCAGCGCTATACTGGGGCAAACTGGATCTGCACAGCACCTTTAAACCCTGCCAGTGAATTCATGCCACTGTGCCCTTACAAATGCCGGTGACACACAACAAACGCACATGTACCTACCCCCTTCCGGCTGCTGCATCGCCTGTAAGCGCCTCTCCAGGTCTGGAAAGACCACCGGCAGCACACGCCTGTGGAGGTGGCTCAGACGGCGGCGGCCGCGGTTCTTGTGGCTCTCAGGTGAGTCCCCCAGCAGGAGCCGTGCAATCCTCCGCGTCCAGCACCGGATATCCTGCCAGCGTTTCCTCACCTGGGACAGGCTCCGCCTCCGACCATCCACACCCCTCACGGCACTGACGGCGGTCAGCCAGATCTGCTCCTTGGCAGTGGCGCCTACCTGTGAGGAAGAACAAGTGACACCACATCAATACACCAGCCACATGTCACAGAGAGACATATGAGAACAAATTAGCTGGTTACAACAAGGCATGTCATGCAGCCAACGCATTGCACCTTTGTCATAGGGACATCATCCACTGGTGAGGGAAAAGACAGTACGTGCCATAGTGGGTACACAGGTGGAATGATGGCAATGTCACAATCAATGATCAAGGCTCACACTGTGTATCACACCCACCCCTCCTGTCTCAGGGCACTGCTGGTAGTGATAGGCACACACCCCTCCTGTCTCAGGGCACTGCTGTGAGGACTCCACACCCACCCCTCCTGTCTCAGGGCACTGCTGGGAGGACTCCACACCCACCCCTCCTGTCTCAGGGCACTGCTGTGAGGACTCCACACCCACCCCTCCTGTCTCAGGGCACTGCTGGGAGGACTCCACACCCATCCCTCCTGTCTCAGGGCACTGCTGGTAGTGATAGGCACACACCCCTCCTGTCTCAGGGCACTGCTGGTAGTGATAGGCACACACCCCTCCTGTCTCATGCACTGCTGGTAGTGATAGGCACACACCCCTCCTGTATCAGGGCACTGCTGGGAGACATCAGGCATCCCCCCCCTGGGACCCCCCCCCTACAGTACATGGCATGTGTGTCACACCAGGACACAATGCCTGAAGTCACAGTCACAACATAGGGACAGTCTGTGGCAGTGGCCTATGCACTCACCTGATACCCTGGTCGCCCATACAGCATGGAGTACTGTGGGAGGATCACATCCAGCAGAGCCATGTTCTCCTCCAGGGTGAATGGCTGTGTCCTCTCCACAGCCCTTGACATGGTTCCAGGGAATCAGTAGCAGCAGCTTGGTCGACAAATGCAAAGATGTGCAGGCAAGTACTCCCTCATGGGACCTGGCTGCCTTATATGTGCCCTTCTGCCCAGTCTCATGCACAGGAGTACAGAGTGATTGGTCACTCACATTTGCATCCTATGTTTCCACCAATCCCTTCAAACCTAGCAGTCTGTGGGTTCTCTATCGGTTTCATTCTCCTGCATGATGTCAGCCCCACAAACACATTGCAACAAAGTAGAAGAATTCCAACTGACTTCTGCTGTGCACCTTCCAGAACAATTTCGAAATTTGAACTTGGTCTCCATGACAACCAGCATGCATGTAGGCCTTAATACTTGTCCCCTATGTAATTTGGAGAATCACACACAGGTACGGTGCGTTTCGGGGCCCTAGGGCACCCCAAATGCATGGCAACGGCCCGTACATGCATGCCTACGTTCACTATCACTATGGGTCTGCACGCGTATGCGTACCCGTAGTGGTACGGACCGTACACACGCATGTACGCTCACTATCACTATGGGTCTGCAAGCGTATGCGTACCCGTAGTGGTACGGACCGTACACACGCATGTTCGCTCACTATCACTATGGGTCTGCACGCGTATGCGTACCCGTAGTGGTACGGACCGTACACACGCATGTACGCTCACTATCACTATGGGTCTGCACGCGTATGCGTACCCGTAGTGGTACGGACCGTACACACGCATGTACGCTCACTATCACTATGGGTCTGCACGCGTATGCGTACCCGTAGTGGTACGGACCGTACACACGCATGTACGCTCACTATCACTATGGGTCTGCACGCGTATGCGTACCCGTAGTGGTACGGACCGTACACACGCATGTACGCTCACTATCACTATGGGTCTGCACGCGTATGCGTACTCGTAGTGATAGTGAGCGTACATGCGTGTGTACGGTCCGTACCACTACGGGTATGCATACGCGTGCAGACCCATAGTGATAGTGAGCGTACATGCGTGTGTACGGTCCGTACCACTACGGGTACGCATACGCATGCAGACCCATAGTGATAGTGAGCGTACATGCGTGTGTACGGTCCGTACCACTACGGGTACGCATACGCGTGCAGACCCATAGTGATAGTGAGCGTAGATGCGTGTGTACGGCCCTATCACTATGGGTCTGCACGCGTATGCGTACTCGTAGTGGTACGGACCGTACAAATGCCTGTACGCTCGCCATCACGATGGGTACACATACGGCAGCACTCCCACAGTGATTTGGGAACATACACAGGCCCTCTTAGCAGCAGTATGGCGGTTTTTACACATCACTGTGGTGATAGGCGACACACAGGTAGGAATAGGGCGGACATACTTGTCCATGGATGGACATACTTGTCCAGGAATGGACATCAAGGCATCGTCTGTGCATTACTACATGTGTGGGGCACAGGTGTGACAGGCTGTGATGTGGAACATGCCTCCTGAGTGGAGAAGGCACCAGATGTATGATGAGATGTGTACAGGTGTACTGTGTGAGGGTGCAATGTGTGCCAGGCATGCCCTTGACTCCTTTGACATGTGTGCATGTCGGACTGCACACTTGGGGTGAGCGTCACTGGCATGGCACGGACACCAACACACGGATGTGTCCCATGATGCCCGGTACAGGGGTCATGACACATGACTTGTCACTACCCACAGTGCACAATGTGACTATGTCATTTATGTGTCCGGGATTTACATCAGGTTGATGTTGTAGCACCCTCAAAAGCTGCAGCCGTTGCAGCAACCAACATGTGTCTGTGTGTAGATTGTCATTGCACACTGTTCCGCACACCATGCCACATGTGTTATCGGATGTGAGGTGCACATGTATGCATGGGACACGGAGTAGCGTGACAAGGCCATGTCAGCATCCTCACAAGGAATGTGTGGTGAGTCATGACATGTGCACCTTCATGGCAAGGTGTGTGGGCTGGACTAGTGTAATGTCATGTGACCTGTGGCTCCAGTGTTCCGCTACCAGTCTCTGCAATCGGCATCCCACTTCTGCTGATGTGTGGGTGTATGTCACTCCTGTCTTGCGTCGGGCTGTTCACTTGCACTGGGACACAGCTATTCCCATGGCATGGCATGGGGAGGTTCTCAATCACCGTGTGTAGGTGGGTCTTGGAAGGAGTGTCACCTTGCATCCATACGTGTCCTGGGCATGTAGCACATACCTGACTCCATATGTAGCATATGTGTATTGACAGATTAACATGTGCTCAGTACATATGAATTGTTGTAGTAGTGCACTCACTCTTCCTTGTCACTTCCTCATTACTGCAGAGCACCGCCTCTTGCCCGGATAATTCCAGACTTGGCTGCCATGCAGGAGAATGACAGCATCCGGCTCTACCGCTTCACCCAACCGTTGATTCTGGAGTTGACGGCGAGACTGACACCACACCTGCAACCGCTGCACAGGTATCCCACGGCACTGACACCCCAGCTGAAGGTAAGGGCTGCCCTACATTTCCTTGCCACGGGTACCTTTCAATATACCATAGCTCATGTTGGTGGCATGTCCCAGAGCATGTTCAGCGGTGTGCTGCATGATTTCTTAGAGGCCATGTTGATTCACCTGGATGACTTCATCAAGTTCCCAACCCCTGAACAGATGACAGAGGTCAAGCGTGGATTCTATGCCCTGGGAGGGATGCCCCATGTCATTGGGTCCATAGATGGGACACATGTAGCTTTGGTACCACCACACGCACGGGAGGTGGCGTACCGAAATCGGAAGCACTACCACTCCATCAATGCCCTTGTGGTGTGTCTGTCCAACATGGTGATTTCACATGTCTGTGCTCGTTTCCCAGGATCAGCACACGATGCCTACATCATGAGGCGTAGCGGGATGCCTGATATGATGATGCAGCTGCGCAACGAACGGGCATGTGTTGTTGGTGGGTACAGTCTGTCTGTCCTGTATTCTGTTTGGCCGAGCAGCACGACCGCTTTGCCAGTTCTAACGATATCCATGTGCTTTCCATGTAGGGGACGCTGGCTATCCCAACATGCCTTGGCTGCTCACACCTCTCCGCAACCCCATCACGCCGGCCCAGCTCAGCTACAACACCGCCCATGGCCGGACAAGGCGAGTGATAGAGAGGACGTTTGGCATGCTGAAGAGCCGATTCCGGTGCCTCCACAAGACCGGCGGCGCACTCCCATATGCCCCGGCGAAGGTTTGCAAGATCTTCATGGTCTGCTGCATGCTGCACAACATGGCAGTTGAAAGAGCTGTGCCACTCATCCTGAATCAACATGACGAGGACCATCCACCCGTGGAGGACGAAGGGCTTGGCAATGGGGCTAGTGATGTGGAGGATGTGGAGCCGCAAGAGGACATCTGGACTCGGCTCATACGCGACTTCTTTGCTTAGTGGTGAGTACCAGTGTCTGAGTGTGCACGCCTTGGTCCCCGTGTGGCATGTGTTGTGATGTGTGTCTCCACCTGCATGTATAGCACGTGAGTCAGAGGTGTGTGTGGGTGTGTCACTGGAGTGATGGTGGCAGTGATGGTAGTATTTCCCCACTCATAATTGTGACCTAGCATGTTGTCATCCATACATGTGTCGAGTCAATGCACATGCAAGTGGCTGTGCTTTTTGTGGCTGACTTCTTGTGTGTCTCTCTTCCCCAGGTACCTGCGCATGCCATCTTCTGGTTGCATTGTTGTGGCACTGCTATTCCTCATGGACATGGCATAGTGGGCTGACTCAGCGTTACAGGCACGGACACGTTTGGAAGTCTCCATGGGGTAAGGGATGCATCTGGGGTGTATTGGGTGTGGCAGTTGTTCACGATGTGTGCACACTGCCCCGGTCGGGGTTTGGTTCCTCTGCAGACATGTGGCATCCCCATGGGACACGACATACAGCTGGGTACACCTGAATAGATGGGCTGCCTGGTTGTCAGTCATCAGTGATGGGATAGTGGATTGTGATGATGGCATCAATGTGTGTGACACTGCCCTCGGACACATACGGTTAACATTGGCTTGACATGGCGTGGGACTTCCACATCAGCGGATCTATGGTGTATGGCAGGCTCTCCGTGTGCAGCTGTGGGTATTTAGCTGTTAGCCGACGCTTGTGTGCCAGTACCATGGCTATCACGCATTTGTGCTGCAGAAGGGGGGTGCCAGTGTTGGACCCACATGTTACTCCACATGATGTGTTCATGTGTACTTCAAGTTGCCTCTGCAATCCCAAAAACATGACTAATAAAGGTGTCCCTATGCCTCCAAGGTGCCTCTTCTCAGTCAATGCTGGTGTGTTGGCACGGTGCATCCTGCATGTCTGGCATGGTATTCCCTGATTGTGGCTATGTGTCAATGTGTCGAGTGGCAAGATGCAAGCTGTGTGTGTGTGCTGAGACTGTGTATTGGGCATGATGTCCATGACTGTGTGGGTATTGTGACATGTGCCATCCCCATGCATCCAACGTTGTCCATGACCCCATTCTCTGCATCCACCGGACTCAAGCTTGCAGGACATGGTTCTGCCACCTGTCTACACATACCTGGGTGCCCCCCAGGACACTGACCTGGATCCCTGACCTCTGCGCATGACTGTTGCTGTACTCAATGTGTCTGTCAGCACGGTCGTTCGGCCACCCCCTCAGCTGGTTGTGCCCATCACGGGTGTGTATGGTGCTCCATGTCTGTCTTGCCTAATAAACTGTGACCCATGTGTCCTGTGCCAGACTCAGGCCCCAGGGTGTGGATGGTTGAAGAGAACAGATTACTCAGGCATGTTTAGACTTTACAAGACACATGTTAGGTAATAATGCTACCAGCAGGCATCTACTCTTAATAGTGTGATTTATTATTGGGGGGGGGGGGACAAAGTGAGGGGCTTTCCGGGATTAGGGAATCCAAAGTTCAGTAGGGGAGTTGGTGTCCTTGCCATTGGAAATCCTCAGAGTCCATGCCACAGTCTTTGTCAACATTGGTCAGCCAGTGACCAGCAGGGCCATGTGGCAGAGAATGTCTCTTGATGCTGTGATGCTGTTGCTCCAGTGGGCCAGGTGCCAGGCCAGGTGTCCTGGGAGATGGTGATGTAGCAGCCACCCTCACGGTCCTTTCCGTGGACGACCCGGCCTCCTGCGGGGAACATCACCAGCAGGCCGTGACGACGTCTGGGATGCTCCGTCGGATGTTTCCTCCTCCTCCTCCTGATCCCTCCCTGTGGGTGGTGATGTTCTCCGCCTTCTGGCACAGGGAGGGTCGGCCATGGTGTCGGCCATCCGACGGAGTGTAGCGTGAATCCCCTGGAACGCCGTCACTTGCTCAGCCTGTCTGTCCTCCCTCCTCCGTTGGTGTACCAGTAGACAGGCTATTAGCTCCGCATGTTGCTGGGCCTGCTGGACCTTGATCCCCTCGAGGACGGACACAACCTGGGCCATGCCCGTGGTGTCCTGCCGGTATGAGTCCAGGATGTTACGGACATGGGAAAATACCGGATCCCCAGCCAACTGGTCAGGCTCGCGCCTCCGCCGTCCTCCACTCCCACCACCCCTGCCCACTTGCGCCTGGCCTGCACTTGTGGGCACATCGGGTCTCCGGGACCCCTGAGGGGTGGCATTGGCGTTGTCGCCTGCCTCCTCCTGGGTGCCCGGGACACCGTGTCCCTCCTGGCGAGCCTGGCTGCATTGTGGTGTTGGGGCAGGGATCCTGGGTGTCTCCTGGGATGTGGCAGGAGTGGGGGTGGTGGTTGGCACGGTTGTACCTGACGCAGTTGCTGCAGGTGGTTGGACACCAGAGGGGCCAGGTCGGTCGGGGTTGTCCGCAGAGTGGTGAGAGTGGTCGCTGCCGGTAGGATCGGGCTCCTGCAGATCCGGGTCCTGTGAGTGTTCCCCCCAGTGTTGGGGGATGCAGCACGACGTTGACCTGTGTGTGAGAGAGGCAATGTTAATTTTGGTCCATGCAACATCCATGTTTCATCCGTTTCAAAGTTGGGACATTTCCTCTTGGAATTGGGTTCTGTCTTGCATTCCACTCACAGTGCACTTGTGCATGGGTGTGTCCCTTGGGCACCAATTTGGCCCCTTTAACTATGTGTGGCACAGTCTTACTTGCTGCGTCAAGTGTGACTGCAGTGAGCAGTGGAGTGTGCAGGTGTGGCGAGCCATGCATTTGCGCCTTCCTTGTAGCATTGTACATGTGCACATGGAGTGGATCCACACACTTATATGATGCAGGTAGCTGTCCTTGTGCTCGTGTACAGGTTGTGACATGGCCCTGCGTTTTGCCATGATGAAGAGGGGGGGTTCTGGCACTGGCCACCCTTGTCTACATGCACGCAGTCCACCTGCTGACGAGCAGACATTCCCACACACCAAAGGACTGATTTGCTCTCCCTGTGTCTCCCTCCTTCTCTGTCCCCCTCTCCCTCCCTCTCTGTCCCCCTCTCCCTCCCTCTGTGTGTCAGCCTCCTCCATCTATCCGTCTCCCTCCCTCTCTGTCCCCCTCTCCCTCCTTCTCTGTCCCCCTTTCCCTCCCTCTGTGTGTCCCCCTCTGTCACCTCGGCCCAGCTTCCTGGGCACAGACTGTTAGCAGATCTTTGAGTGGCCCTTGGCTTGTTGATGTGAGTTTGTTTCTGATCTCCAGGCACCCATTTTGTGTGATGTGTGTCTGTGCGCTGCTGCTGTGGTGGTGTGTGCTGCCACTCTTTCACAATGTTGGCTGTTCATTAGCTGCCGTCATGTGCAAACCAGTGCCTTCACCCCCATGTGTTGATGCAAGGCGTCCGCCATTTGCTGGCAAGTCATTCCTGTGTTGGGACACACTGTTTGTCTGGCTGTGACCTAGGCCATATGGGCAGAGGGCATTGTTGTCGGCTTTGGAGTCGCACTATGTGATTTTTGGTGCCCAGCCTCCCGCCATCCGGGTTACCGTGTCATGTGTTGTTGTCTTCTGTGGCCTGTGACTTGACATTGTCCAGCTGGGTGCATGGGGCATGGTGGCAGCAGTGGCATGTGCCTGCTCATGGAGTGTGGTTGAGTCATGCGATGGCTTGTGGTGGTTGCGTGCCTGTTAGTAATTTTGGTTGTGGTTGCAGTTCCCCCCATGTGAGGTGCGTTGTTTGTGTACTCACCCGGGTCTCGGAGTCCTTCTAATCCTTCAACTGCCTCCACCGGCAGTATGGCCATCACCCTCTCCTCCCAGGGATGGTACTGTACGGCTCTGCGGGAGGGCCCTCCTCCGGTGGCGTTGGCCTGGTCGTGTTCCTCCTGCCTCTTGGCTCTGACCCTCCTCCGCAGATCGTACCACCTGTTCTGGCAATCCTCCTTGGTCCTCCTGGTGTCCGCAATGGCATTCACAGCATCGACGATGGTCTGCCACATGGCTGTTTTGGCTGCCAGGCTGGTATTTCTGACCAATGTTCCAAAGATCTGTGGCTCGACTCTGAGGATTTGATCAACAAGGACCTCCAACTCTCGATGACTGAACTTTGGATTCTTGGTAGTCGGCATGGTGAGGGATGTTGGTGGGGATGGTTGGGTGTGGGGGGTGTGTGGATGTTGGGGGGGGGTGTGGATGGTTGTGTGTGTTTGTGAATGTGATGAGAGGGTGTTTGTGAGGGTGGTCGTGTGAAGGTGTGCAAGTGTAAGGTGTGGTGTAGCTTGTAGTCTGGTTCTGTGGTGTCTGGCAGCAGTGAGTCTGTTGCAAAGGCTCATGGTTTGTGTGTGTGGGCTCTTTTTATTGGTCCATGGGTGGGTGTGGCAGTGTTTGAAGTTTGGGTGGGTGTGTTATAAGGAGTGGTGGTGTATTGGGCCTCTGTTTGTTTTTGGCAGTTGCAGGTCAGTGATTGTGTTATTTTAGTGGTTGTTGGCCATGTTTAGTGGCTTTGTGCCTTTCGAATGGTGTATTCTTGTGTTGTTTTGTTTTGTCCTGGTTGTGTACGTGCGTTTTGAGCGTGTGTACGGTGTGTACATGGGCCATTTGGTTGTACGATGATGTCCTTGTGTGTGGCTTTGTACGACTCGTACATGCGGTTGTGATGTTGGGGCATGGGGTGCGCTCCGTACTTAGGAGGTTGTGTTGGGGGTGCGCCAGGAACTACTGGGGTGTACATAGACGGTGGTACGACACGTACAGGGGTGGGGGGGTGTACATTGACGGTGGTACGACACGTACTGGGGTGGGGGTACGACTGGAACGTACTGGGGTGTAGGTAGACGGGGCTATGACACGTACTGGGGTGGGGGTACGACTGGAACGTACTGGGGTGTAGGTACACGGGGCTATGACACGTACTGGGGTGGGGGTGGGGCTCGAACGTACTGGGGTGTAGGTTCACGGTGGTACGACACGTACTGGGGTGGGGGTACGACTGGAACGTACTGGGGTGTAGGTACACGGGGGGTATGACGCGTACTGGGGTGGGGGTACGACTGGAACGTACTGGGGTGTAGGTACACGGGGGGTATGACACGTACTGGGGTGGGGGTGGGGCTCGAACGTACTGGGGTGTAGGTTCATGGTGGTACGACACGTACTGGGGTGGGGGTACGACTGGAACATACTGGGGTGTACATAGACGGTGGTACGACACGTACAGGGGTGGGGGGGTGTACATTGACGGTGGTACGACACGTACTGGGGTGGGGGTACGACTGGAACGTACTGGGGTGTAGGTACACGGGGGGTATGACACGTACTGGGGTGGGGGTGGGGCTCGAACGTACTGGGGTGTAGGTTCACGGTGGTACGACACGTACTGGGGTGGGGGTACGACTGGAACGTACTGCGGTGTAGGTACACGGGGGGTATGACACGTACTGGGGTGGGGGTGGGGCTCGAACGTACTGGGGTGTAGGTTCACGGTGGTACGACACGTACTGGGGTGGGGGTACGACTGGAACGTACTGGGGTCTAGGTACACGGGGGGTATGACACGTACTGGGGTGGGGGTGGGGCTCGAACGTACTGGGGTGTAGGTTCACGGTGGTACGACACGTACTGGGGTGGGGGTACGACTGGAACGTACTGGGGTGTAGGTACACGGGGGGTATGACACGTACTGGGGTGGGGGTACGACTGGAACGTACTGGGGTGTAGGTACACGGGGGGTATGACACGTACTGGGGTGGGGGTGGGGCTCGAACGTACTGGGGTGTAGGTTCACGGTGGTACGACACGTACTGGGGTGGGGGTACGACTGGAACGTACTGGGGTGTACATAGACGGTGGTACGACACGTACAGGGGTGGGGGGGTGTACATTGACGGTGGTACGACACGTACTGGGGTGGGGGTACGACTGGAACGTACTGGGGTGTACCTAGACGGGTGGGGGTATACATATACGGGGGGTACGTGTCGGACGTACGGGGGCTGGGGGGAGTGTTGGGCGCGTATGCGGGCACATGTCTCCATGGTTGCTATAGGTGTTCGGTGCGGACGGTGTTTTTTCCATACGGTTGTACGCTCGGACGCACGGGATGGATCGTGATTCCTCGGTCGGACTTGGCTTTTCACGTTTGTAAGGTAAATCGTCCGAGGACGTGTCGGACACATTTTCCGACCCGAGGACGTGTGGGGAATGATTCCCAGTGCGGTTCGTATGGACTTTTTACCATGCGAATCGTGATTGCCAGTTCGTACGGCACTTGTACGATTCGCACGGTAAAAAGACCCAATACGAGTCGCACGGGGGAATTTTTTACCGGATCGTGATCGGCACCAAAATGTTGTTTAGTTGATGTAGTCTCTGAAAGTTAAAGAACATTTATTGTTGTGGTTGGTTTAGTTTTTTAAGTGGGGTGGTATTGCTGTTTGGTATAGACTATATTTTTATTGTAGAAACGTATTTTATTGTTTTACAAATTAACAACTCAAAAAACATTCCCCCGCCTTCACCTGTCCCGGAAGTACCACACATTTATCATCAAGACCAATTATTCAGGAGAATGAACAACCTTTCCACCCAGTTCTCTACCCCCCCCTCCCCCACCACATGTCAATGTACCCCCGTACCCTACCCCTATTACTATGTGCCCCTCCTGCCTAATAAATAAGATGCAGTAGCCTAACCTCTCCCTAAGCAAACAGAGCCTACCCTCATGCCCAGTGGTATAGACTATAGGTGTTAATTTATACAGGTTTTTAAAAATTTAAAAAAGAGAACATGGATTTGTTTAGGGGTTTAGGATGTTTTGGGGTTTGAGTAGGATTTAATTAATATTTATTAAAGTATTTTGATTGTATACTTACTTTTTAGTGAGTCTTTTCTGGGAATCTTCCATATTTTCTTTAGCTGTTTGGAGTAATATCTGTAGTGGAAACATAAAGAGATGGAATATATAAGTTAGTTATTTATTTGAGTAAAGATAAATTAGTGTTTTAGTTTAATTTGGCAGTTTAGTTAGAAAAGAATATTTACTTACGTTTTTAGAATAGTAGTAGGATGTAGGTTTCTTCTGTTTAGTAGAGTTTCTTCTTCGTTCAATGCTTTGGTTTAAGGCACAGTAGAAGACTTGTTTTAATTGGTTTATATAGTGGTTTCAAATTGTTTCTTGAATGTTATTGGTTGTTTTCTGTATGTGGCCTTTCTATTGGATGGTTTGAATTTTTTTTAGTTAATTGGTTTCCTTTTATGGAAAATGCTAAGTAAGAGTATATTTAGTTTTAAAGGAGGAGAGTTTTAAATCATTATATATAAAAAGATTGTTTATAATGTGTAGTAATTTTATTTAAATGTGTTCGAAATGCCAATGTGATAATTATTTCAGTGTTTTTTTATTATGTTGTTAAATATTGAGATCGCTATAAATGTTATGTTTATGTTTAAGTAGAATCTCATTAGAAAATGTATGTTTTGGGAAAATATTGTCTTTATGTTGTTGAAAGTATTGGTTTTATTAGTATTAGAATTGTCGATATATTTTAAAAAAACGATATTATTGATGTCTATATTTTGGTTATCGATATTTGTGACATGTGTCATATTTATTAACTCATGTCGATATTTAGTATTGCGATATTAATGTGTGCGATATTTGTGTGATCGATATAATTGTATTACGATATTGTAGTGTCGATATTAGTGTAGTTTTTTAAATAAGTATACAATGTCGATATTTTTGATGTCGATATATTTGATGCGATATTTGTGTAGTTCGATAATGTGTCTGTCGATAATATGTCAGAGATCCCCTCAGCACGTTTGATTTAACGTCTGGGTACTGGCAGATCGCCTTGACCGATGGGGCCAAAGAGAGGTCAGCATTTTCCACCCCTGATGGGCATTACCAGTTCCGGGTTATGCCCTTTGGGATGAAGAATGCCCCTGCCACCTTCCAGAGGTTGGTCAATCAGGT
This sequence comes from Triturus cristatus, assembly GCF_964204655.1. NCBI lineage: Eukaryota > Metazoa > Chordata > Amphibia > Caudata > Salamandridae > Triturus > Triturus cristatus. The sequence goes on along the minus strand of NC_140590.1, from coordinate 1,753,627,058 downwards.
GTTGGTTGGACTGGATTCGTTCAGTGCTGCCTACCTGGATGACATCGCGGTGTTCAGCTCCACGTGGGAGGAACACCTGCGCCACCTCTGGGAAGTGTTGTTGGCGCTGCGCAAGGCAGGCCTCACGATCAAGGCGAGTAAGTGCCAGATCGGGCAGGGTTCAGTGGTGTACTTGGGGCACCAAGTTGGGAGTGGCCTGGTGGCACCCCTTCAACCCAAGATAGAAACCATCCTGAATTGGGAGTCGCCCAAAACCCAGACAGAGGTGAGAGCCTTCCTAGGTCTCACTGGGTACTACAGGAGGTTTGTCAAGGGGTATGGCAACGTTGTTGCCCCCTTGACAGCGCTGACTTCAAGGAAGCAGCCCAGGAAGGTGAATTGGACTGACACCTGTCAGAAAGCTTTTGAGGCCCTGAAAACTGCTATGTGCACGGCGCCCCTGCTCTTGGCTCCCAACTTCTCCAAAGAGTTTATCGTTCAGACAGACGCTTCAGAGCATGGTGTGGGGGCTGTTCTTTCACAGATTAATGAAGAGGGCCTAGATCAACCTGTAGCCTTTATTAGCAGGAGGTTACTTCCACAGGAACAGAGATGGAGTGCTATTGAGCGTGAGGCATTTGCTGTGGTCTGGGCACTGAAGAAACTAAGACCCTACCTGTTTGGGTCTCTCTTCCGGGTTCAGACAGACCACAGGCCCCTCAGATGGTTGATGCATATGAGGGGTGAGAATCCAAAGCTGTTGAGGTGGTCCATTTCCCTACAGGGTATGGACTTCACGGTGGAACATCGCCCTGGTACAGATCACGCCAATGCTGACGGTCCGTCCAGATTTTTCCGCCTTAGTGATGAGGAACTCCGTGGGTTAGGGTAGTTCTCCCCACTTTTCAGCTGGAGGGGACACGTGTTAGACCTGGAACCTTGGCGTGAGTCTCCCTTCCACTTTTTTTGCTGTGCCTCATGTGTTTTGCTGGTGTTAGCTGCTCAGAGCACTGTGCCACTGCCAACCAGTGCCACAGTGCAAGTGCTCCCTGTTTAAAATGTATATGATGGTTGGATTCCATGATTGGCTTATTTGGTTTACTGTCAGACCCCAGTAAAGTGCACCAGGAGTGCCCAGGGCTTGTAAATACAAATGCTGCTGGTGGGCTTGCAGCACTGGTTGTGCCACCCACAGAAGCAGCCTGGTAAAATGTATCTAAGGTCTGCCATTGCAGAAACTGCGTGCAGTCTGGTACTGTCATGCTGACTGTGCAAGTGCACCCACTTGCCAGTCCCTAAACCTTCCCTTAACTTCATATTAGTCACCCCTATGGTAGGCCCAAGGGCAGGGTGCATTGTAAGCATAAGGTAGGACAAGCCCTGATGTGTGTGGCATGTCCTAATAGTGAATTACAGCCATTTTCGTTTTTCACTATTGTAAGGCTACCTGTTCTCCATAGGCCAGAATGGGCTGTCAGAATTGTTACATTCTATGATCCTAACAGGCCCAGAGAACATGGTAGAAATTCGAGTTTAGTATGCCTGAACTCAGAATAATAAAATACATCTTTTAGTAAAGTTTATTTTATTATTCTATGTTTGCAAATACCACTTTTAGAAAGTTGGTATTTGCTTGCCTGACCATTTCAGCCCGCCTCTGCTATGATGTGTATCTGCCTGTCTGGTTGTGTGAGTGACAGGGCCGGGGAAACCCAGAGGGGCAGGGCTAGGTAGCCTGATGGTGAATAGAGAGATTGACAGCCAGATGGGTGGGAGGAGTACACCTCCACTCTGAATAGGGTTGCGCTCTGCCACCACAGTGCTGGCTCCACCTCCTGTGGAGCGGCTGATGTCTCTGCCCTGCACCCTGAATAGAAAGGCAGAGTCATATCAACAGAGTGCTCAAGAACTGGTTTGGACTGGGCAAAGGCCCCTCTACCCCAGAGGAAAAAGGAATTAGGGGTATAAGTATTGGGACCCTGCTCCCAAGAAATTAGATCCTGCTTAAACAAGAAGAACCTCTGCCAGAGGAGAAGGAACTGGAAAAGCTGTAAGGAGGAGTACTGTCCCTGACCTGGGGGATTGGCCTGCAGTGGTTGCCTTGCTGCTGAAGGAGAGGAGAAAGACTACAAAGACTTTGCTTCAACTTGTGCTTCAAAAAGATCTCCAAGGGCTTGTGCTGAGCTTGCCCCCTGAACGAAGTCCCAGGACCAGTGGACTTCACCCTCCAGCTCCCCAGAGTTCTTTGGGAGTGCCTGCTGCTGTTGTTGGGCCTTCTGAGGGACTGCGTGTCGCAAGGAGCTGGAAGCGCTACTCAAGGAGGAGAAGCGTGCCGCCGTCGGAGCTGCTGTCGTCGCATCTCGCAAAGGGTGTCGCCGCTGCAGCATCGCATCGAGCGGAAGCGTCTCGCATCATCCGGAAGTGTCTCGCAACGCCGAAGAAGCGTGTCGCCATCGCAGCCATCGTAGCTGACGCATTGCACCGCATCGAGAGAAGAGTCTCGCATCGAGGAAGAAGCGTGTCGCCATCGCAGCCATCGTAGCTGTCGCATTGCACCGCATCAAGAAAAGCGCCTCGCATCCACGGAGAAGCGTGCCGCCGTCGGAGCCGCTGCAGCATCGCATCGAGTGGAAGCGTCTCGCAACGTCGGAGAAGAGTGCCGCTGCCAAGGCCGCTGTCGTCGCATCTCGTGAAAGGTGACGCCGCTGTGGCTGACGCATCGAGTCGAGCCTTCTCGCAACATCGGAAAAGCGTAACGCATCTGGAAGATCCCGTCTTTATTTCTTTTGCACCAAGAACTTCAACGCATCTGCATCGCTGCAACACTTTTGTTGCCCTGCGTGTCGCATCTAAGGTACATTGACTTAAAGTGTCGCATTTAAGAACTTAAGAGAACTAAGCAATCTTCTAGCAACTAAGTAACCGTATTGTGTATTTATATAGTTTAATGGTCTTGTGATAACTCTATATAAAGAATCCTTATTTTTAATATAAAACCTGTGTGGTGTCCATTTGTAGTGTTGTCACTTGGTTACTGTATGTGTTCACAAATGCTTAACCTATGACGCCCTGAGATAAGCCTTGTCTGCTCGCGCCAAGCTACCTAGAGGGTGACCAGGGGTTATTTGAGGAGTGTACCCCCTTATCCTGACTAGAGGAAAGGTTCCCTGCTCGTCACAAGTACCTACCTGTGCCAACCAGAGAACCCGGATTCAAGTCACATTTCAAACACAATCTGCCTGTTAGAGTTGTGATGAGGACAACACACATGCATCAAAAAGGGAAACACACATGTGGTAATTTACACAAGAGTTTCTACACCAAAGAAAGAAATACTCACTTTGTGTTTGTCTTCAAGTATCAAACTGTACTATACTAAACCAAAATAATTAGAACAATAGATCTTTAGGACGTCATTGTGAAGCTAAATGCTTTAGAGTGGTATGTGGAGCTGCAGTAAGGAACAATGTTCAGACATGCAACGATGAGAGAGGAGATATTCACTAGGTTTAGTGCCTATTTCTTTCCCATTTGAAGATCTCTGACTAAATATTCTAATCATGAACTGAAATTATATTTTCTCCTGCCCACAACTTCTGGTGAAATATGAATAAACTACTTCTGATGGTAGACGCTTCAACTATCTCCCACCTTACGCTCATTATCTGAAGTCCGTCATTCACTAGGATGTAGCACACCCACACACCACCATTAAATCCAATCCTAATGACTCACACATGTGAGCAGCCTCATAATGACCTCCAGTGTCTTCCACAAGTACGGGTGACTCCCTACACGAATCCACAATCTCTATCCACTTTGATCCTGGTACCTTCTTAATTACCAGAAACCAACCTCCATTCTTTTTGGTCACACACAGGTGTTATGACACACACTCCTCTCCACAGTCACAGCCTACAGTTATTTCTAGGTTCCTCTTGGAGAGACACATCAGGCTAGTCAAAGGACCTCCAATGACTTTAAAATTACAAAAAAGTGAGTCCTTGATAAATTTGCATGCATGCATTTGCAAGTATTTCAACACTGGAACTGGAGACTCGGATGTGAAATGAGCCACATCACACAGCAGTGACATCTTAAAGAAAACCTGCTGGAAACAACATTCTAGTCTGAAACAGAACAGTGACAAATATGATGGAATGTATGGAGAAATTTGATTTTGAGATAAACCACAGCTAACACTTCATTGGTGGCAACTGCAGGGGTTAAAACCAGAAGGTAACAGCTTAAGACTTGACTTTTAAACTGGAGTAGGCACTGGCTTACTAATATTCCAGTAATTAAATATGAACCTGAGGACCAGGAGAGTCCAAACTACTTGTAAAAATGATACTTCTGTTCTCCTGCTGCTACACAGATGTAAGTGCTACTTTCCTGAAATGCGGTCCTAGCTCGCGAGAAATTCTGCAGGAGGATCAGCTGATACAAACTGACTTCTAATTGTCAAAAAAACAACAGACTGAGGGGGTGGAACAGCAAATGCTTGACATCCAAGAAATCCAGAGCATGATTTCAACAAATTTGAAGGGTTAAAATAAGGACGACGGTACAGATTAAGAATAAGCATATAGAAATCAGATCTAGACAGCAGAGTATTTGACAAATATTGATATTATAGAAAATTGCCATCTTTGCTGTGGTTTCGGAAGAAGTCGTACTCTATCTGTTTTGCTGGATTTAGAACTCTGTACCACTTTATGCCTGCTAAATAGGAGTAAAGTGACTACGCTCTCCCTTCAAACATGGTTAGATTGACTTTTCCCTGCTTGACGTACCTCACTTGCCTACAATGCCTAGTATATGGCATAGCAAATACACCCAGTGCTTGGAGGTTAAATGCCACCTGTGGACTGAAGCACCTATTGGGCCATCCACAGAGTGGGCTTGTAAAACATGGCTTTTGGCCTACCATGTGTTACCTGCCTGCTTCAAGCTAAACAACTGCTGTCAAGATTTCAAAAGAACCCTTTCTGTTTTTTCCCCCTCATTTCACCTCAAAGAGCACCATCTTGTGAATGTAACTGTCCAAAGTGCTCTGTCTCGGGCTTAGAGACAGTCATTAAAATGGTTTATGGCTCCAAATGATTCCTTCCTCTATCACTGACTTAGGGGGTCTAATCATTGGGCTCATACTTTACTGCTAACCAGGTCTCGGTTGGTTCCCAAAAGAAGCTTTACCCACTCTCTGCAAGAAATCTTCCAAAGTTGGGCAGCTGGCAAACATGTCTATATCATCTGCACCCTGAACTCCACATCTATTACAATTAGTATTTGTGCGCTTCATGATTTTGGCCAGCTTCGGTAGGGACCAAAAGGCTCTGTGGAGAGTGAACAAGTGGTTCCTTTTTAAATGTGCAGATTTCACTACTTAACAAAGTAAGTTAATCGATACTTGCAATACCTTTTCCAAATCTGTGTCCAGCAAGCATCCATCCCAAACATAGTGAGCTGGCTTCATGTTCCCCTCTGCCGCATCTAACAAGTGCTAAAACAACAGGGAAACATCCATCTTTCTTTGTGTTAAGTTCCTACAGTTCCTCCTCCATAATGTGGGCCTCCAAATGTATCCGCTCCTGGTCTCCCAGCCAGGCAGTCATCGGGTTGTATTTGAACTTTGAAAGTGTTCAACAGTAATGCCTTGCCTTCCTTGAAAATCTGCCCCCACTTGATTACCCCACACTCTTGAAGGGGTCTTGCTAAACGGTCTTCCATCCACCTGGGCGTTCCTGGAGAATCCCATATTAGTGATGACTTACTATAGTGCAGGATTTCTGGGGAAATTTTGATCTCAAATCATAGCTAGCAGCCAAACAGAGGCACTTCAGCTGTACTTTAAAAAAAAAAACCTTTGGTGCACCAAACTTGTATAAGAAACCCTCTCCTGGTAGGCCTGCTAGAATAGGTGTATACATACTCCATGCTGAAGACTCATCTGGGTTGAGGAGGAGCATCCTGCAATTTTTCAACTGGAAGACCTAACAATTTAGCTGAATGTCGGGTAGAGCAAGGCCCGCTTTTCCCAACCTCCTCCAGAGCTTTACCTGCCACGATAAACATAGTGATTTTACCTTGAATCTTCCCCAGGTATTTGTTGTTAAAACTATGTGAGATATTATCAAATAGAATGGCTACTCTCGGTTGTTTGGACATTTTCACCAGATTTACCCCTCCACATATAGTAAGAGGCAGATCATTCAATTTTTTCAGTAACCTTTCTACCTCATTACCGACTCTCTTCAAATTGACCCTCCTAATGTCCTCAAGATTCTGTATGATCCTTACTACCAGATACCTTCTTTCTTTTGTGTGCTCCACTCCCTCCCAAACAAAGTTCCAGTTCCTTTATTACTGATTTGGCTTAATTTACTTTATACCCAGAAAATTCAACAATCTGCCTCACGTTCCATGTTGCCTGGGATACTACACTCTCAACCACTGAAGTGTATACATTCAGCATAAAGTGCTATTTTTTGTGAGAACTCACCAACAATGAAGGGCTTAATCTTCTTACTTACTTTTACACTTTGGGCCAAGGGTTCTATGTAGAGATTTACAAAACAAAACGGAGAATTGGGGCACCCCTGCCTGGTTCTTCTTTCTTTTTTAACTGGTATAGAGAGGCTATCATTCACTATCACAAGAGCTTTTGAATTGTCAAATCGCCTTCCGAAACAGGTCCCATATCCCAAAAAGCTTCAAAACTGTAATTAGGTCATTCCAGTTCACTCTGTCAAATGTCAAGAGTCATAATAACAACAACGTTTTTGACTTTAATGCTAGGTCTATGAATCCTATCAGGGAGAGCTTTAATTTCTTTAAGTGTCTTCCAGCGAGAAAGCCCTTCTGGTCCTTGTTTATTTCTCCACCCACCACCCAGCTTAATCATGTGGCCAGAATACTTGCAAAGTACTTATAATCACAGTTCAACAGGGAGATTGGACGATCATGCTGGCATTCTGTCTGGCTTTTGTCAAGTTTCAGAATTAGGTAAGATTTTTGCCTCGTTCCATGACTCAGGTATGGGTGAACTACGTAAAAGAATGGAATTAAACAGTCTAGCCCAGACTGGGACCACCTCTTTCACCAGGGTGAAACACACCTCCTTGGGGATTCCATGTTGGCCCATCGAATGTACCCTTCTTTAATTTCTTAACAGGGGTCCAAATCTCTTCTCCTGTAATCTCATGATTTAGAAACTGCTGCTGTGCGAATGTAACTTGGGCAGTCATTTAATTTCTAGCCGCTCCTCTATCTTCTCAGTTTCACAAGATAGATCCTCCCCATGTAAGTCCTGAAAAACCCTATAGAACTCCTGATCAATATTTTCACTGTCTACTATAGTGGCTGCTATTGTCAGATCATGTACCTCCCTATTGAGGTTCCTACTCCTTTCTAAATCTTGCTTTTTAAAGCTAGTAGTTCCAACACTTTTTCCCATCTTCCTAATTCCTGATCCTGCTTGCCACCCACTGCTACCTCAATCTCTCTTCCATTGTTAACTTCCAAATGCAGGGAAGTTAATGATTTCCCTAACGCCTCTCTTGGCTCCCCTTCCAAAGCGCTACTTTTCAAGTCAGCCTTAAATCTGAAGATTTCCCCCTCTTGCTTCTCTTTCTTTAGCCTTTCCTTCTTATTCCAAGCAGTGGATATACTGAGTAGGGTCCATTTTAGCCAAGGAAAATATGCATCCCAAGTTGCATGAATTGGGGCAGAGGTCATATTCCAACTAAAAAATCTCCCTTGTCCCCTTCTCTAGTTCCTCTTCAATCTTGGTCCGAAGGAGGGCTCCCAATGGCCGTCTAGCTGGCCACCATATTTCCACCAAAATAGGATTTCCTGCCTGTCAAGATACATATTTTGACAGGCAGGAAATCCTGTTTTTAAATAATAAAAATTCACATCTGAGTACACACTATTAATCACAAGGTAGGCTGCCTGACATTAAAAAGTGAAACATGGGAGCAATTAAAGTTGACATGTTCCTCCAGTGACTAGCCACCAGAAGCTAGTTTTACTGGAAGGGCTGTAGCTGGATCCTAGAAAATGTCTATGTACAGATTACAAACTTTAATCTGTAAGTTTTTAATAGGAAAACATACAATAGTAATTTAAAGTATGTTGCTCATCTTTATAAAAATTAAATTCATTGGTGAAGTTAGATTTACAATATATATTCAGGGAAAATAACTTTTAGAAAGGTAGTTCTCCCTGCCTGAAGCTCCTTGAGTCTATTTTGCATTAGCCTCTCAAGAGCTGTCCAGCCAGTGCTTGACTGTAATGAGGTGTTTAAACTGCTCCCAGAGCATGACAATGGCTTAGGCATGGTGACAGGATGGGCAGGGTGTGAGTCATGTTATCCCTACCAGCTCATAAAGAGGTCAGTCTGGGCGATTCCAAGGATTTAATTAACTTGAAAGATGCAAAGGTGAGTCCTCCTGTTTCATACTTTAGTGGAAGGATAGATTTGGGAGGGGAACAATCTTTGTTTACCAGGCCTACACTAGTCAGGCTGGATCTGAAACCAGTGGGAAAGTAGCTACCCCAGAACCAGTTTGGAGTGGACACAGGGTAGGGGAATGCTCATTTCCTGGGCCACACCTCTGGAGTTCTATACAAAGGAGGATGGGATTCCCCATCCTAAATTTTAGGAGTAAGATGTACTGTTGGAGTGTTTGCAGTAAAGCAAACATGAACTGCAGAAAAAGTAGTTAGGATTACACCTGGGGACTTTTATCCCATTGGTTAGGGAGGGGCCATGAATCACTTCTAACCACTGGCTAGTGCACCCCATAAATGTGACATGTTCAGGAACTATCCTCAGACTAATTACTGGACCTGCCAAATTTCACAAGAGGACTCAACTCTCCTTTGATATAAACTAGGCAGAGCCCTGAAGAACTGGACCTGCTTCCTCTTGTACCCAAGACAATGAATTGGGCCTCCTGGGTCAGTTGGCTGACCATCTGTGCGTTTACAGGGACACAACTACCTTCAAGAGGTCTTTTTTTCTAAAGTTACCAGTTGGCAAGTTGCAACTAGACCTGGATTGGACCTTGCTGGTGGTCTCTGCTGGTGTGAGTCATGGCCTCCAAGTGCTATCCCTGAGGTCTTGGGACTCTTAGCTGTGTTTGGCAGGACTTTTCCTTCAAACGCTAAAAAGTTGGGACTTAGATTCTTTTTGACATCCAAGACCTCTGGAGTGTCAGCAGGACCTTGTGGCAAAAGTATCCGATTTCAGTGCAACTTCCTCATGTACATCTTTAGGCTGTCCAAGATTGAGACGCTTTACCTCCATAAAAAAAGAGTAAGTCAGAAGGCAAAATCTTTGATTGGAACAAACCTGTCTGGTACATGAAAACTGTGCACCATAGCAGTGCACCTGGTCCCGTTCTACCACAATTATAGACTACTATTGCAGCTTAGTGATTTTTTGCATTATTTTCACTAATACCTTTAAAAATTCATATCTCTCTATTTTGTAATTCAGTTTGGGATATTTATTGTTTAAAGGATTTAAAAGGTTCGATAAATCACACCTGTTCTCCAATGTCCTTGTAATTGAGGCCTACAGGTACTCTGCCCTTCCATAACTATTCTAGTTCTGGCAACCTCTACTTATTGTCTTATATATTTGGCAGAAGTTCCATCCTTATGTCTGTGACAGCTTTATCTGTTTGCTGGGCTTGCATGACAGACGTTTGAGAAAAGAATTATCATGGGACTAAAATATAGTGGCAAGAATAGTGAGGACCAAAATATCAAGAAGTTAAGTGCATACAGGTAAGCATTGATTAATATTCATAATTGCACATAAATGTACTTGTCAAGTTACATATATATGTAGTTAAATATAGTAAGTCTATGCTTACCTACAAAATTACTTTCACAATATGTTGGTCCTCCATATTTTTGCCACAATATTTTGGCCCAACAACATTTGTTAGTCGATATTCTGGTTAAATATCATATACCAGAGGCCATGTAATGACAAAAACAAATAACATAAAAACAGTAAAGAAAGAAGGGCTTTGGCTCCACCTCAAATCCCTTTTGTTGATCTCCTTTAAAAGCATTTGATTTGGCAGGAGTCGAGTTAGCCCACGTAAGAAATAGTTAAATTACTCTCAACTTTAGAGACATTATTAACCAAGACACTATGCCAAACTGGTAAAATGTGACTTAACATGGTGAAACTCAGTGGTTATATTGAACCTCCTCAATGGGTGGCAGAAATGTATCACTGGATTCTCTTGTGAACAGTAGGCAGGGTACACTTTGTAAATAATCCCTGTTTCCAGCCTATATTTCCTACAAGGGTATTTCAAGAAATGTTTTGGGCTTTACAGTGTGATGGAAAACACAGAATAGTCAATTGATAGTGACAGGTTTTCAATCTGAAATACCAGATTTGTTTCATTCAGGTAAATCTACGTAGAGCTTTCTCTATCCTTACAACTCAAAAGCAGCCTCTGCTTTACTCACACTGTGGTTCTCATTTGCACTCAATCCAAACCCTCAATGTTAGAAATCAGGTTTCTGGTTTGCAGAGATATACACCCTAACCAAGCAGGAACCGCCATCCTAGTCAGGGTAAGTCAAAAACACACTTTAAATTAAACTGTGATCACCCTCTGGTAGCTTGGCACAGAGCAGTCAGGTTAAACCTAATTGGCAAGGTGTAAAGTATGTGTGCAACACATCCAACAGAAAACACCAAAACAAATCTCCACACCAGTTTAGACAACCATTGGCATAGCCAATAGGTCTCGCCTTTGGGACCTTATAAGTGTTTAGCCATGCAACAGTTGCATAACTAAATACTTATAAGGTCCCAAAAGCGAGACCTATTGGCAATGCCAAGCGGCTGTGCGGCCATGAAAGTGATCGCGATCAAACATCAAAGCGGCCATGCGGCCGCGAAAGTGAAAGTAATCGCGGTAAAGCGCGGCGCGCGAGCGTGCGCCCATGCACTGTAGCTCTAGGCTGGCCTGGTAGCACTTTTTTGAGCCCTCTCAATAAGTCTCGCCAGACCAGTGCATGCGCTGGGTCAGGCGAGACCTAAAAAATAAAGGATATTTCTATAAATAAAAGAAGACCAAAACGACAATATTCCAATAAGTAGAGGTAGATATATGAATGTATAAAGGTTAAATGTAAAAATAGCTCTTAGAAGCAGTAACCGATTAAATCTGGTCGCCCTGGACCAGGACAAAGTCAACAAGAGTTCAGGCTGAGTGCGATGGAGAGTGGGGCAGATACAGGGACCTACCTGGGCCCCCTGAACCAAAGTACCTTAGTCCTTGGTACATTGATAAAGATGCAGGGTGCAGCCTAGTGGTGCCTTGGTGACCCTTATGTAGTTGGACCGGATTTCTCCAAACAACTGCAGCAATGCATCAGTTCCATTCGCGAACCACAGCCTCTGAAGTGCAACGGCTCCAAGTGTGATGAGCCCAGTTTCTCCATGTTGTAAAGGCGATGCGTCGATCCTCTGCATTCAGTGGCGGTGATGCATTGGTTCTGAAGCGGTGGTTCCGGAGGCGATACAGCAGTTCCCGAGTGCGATGCACTGACCTGGTCCCTGCAACAGCGGTGATGTTTCGATCGGGATCTCGCAGCAGGAAATATGTTGTGTCTGATTGGTGCAATTGCATCAATGTGAGGGTTCTGGCAGTTGCCACACATTATACTCGCTTCCAAGGGCCCTGGACTGTGTTGGCACTACTTGGCACAGCAAGACTTTCAGGAAGCAAAGTCCAGTTACTGTTTGTAGACTGAAGAGAAGTCTTTGATGTACGTGAGACTTCAGAAACAGGAGGCAAGCAAACAAGCCCTTGGAGATACTTAGGTTCTGGGATGTAGAGTTGTAGGTCCAGTCCTTCACACTCCCAGGCAAGAGGGCATCATTCAGAAAGCCAACACAAAATAGCAGTTCAGCAAAGTGGCAGTCCCTCCAGCACCACAACAGTCCTTCTTCCTGGTAGAATGTCCTCAGTTCCAGAAGTGTTCTGAGTTAGTGGTGTCAGTGGTCTAGTACTTATATACCCAGTTGGGTCTTTGAAGTGGGGGAGATTTCGAAGAGATGCCTTTGAAGTGCACACCTCCCTGTCTTTCCTGGCTCCAGACTCACTGCAGGGGTTATGCAGCCTTTTGTGTGGGAACAGGACACAGCCCTTTCAGGCGTAAGTGTCAGCTATTCCCTTCCAACCTGCTTAGGATGGCCCATCAGGATGTGGATGCCCCATCAGTCACACTTAGGCTACCATTGGGTGTGGTTGCCTAGAGGGAATGCACAAAGTCAGCTCCAATCCACCCCAGACATGTATTCAGAGACAGGCAAAAGGCACCCAACTTTCTAAAAGTGCATTTTCAGAAATGCAATTTAAAATCCAGCTTCACCATTAGTTTTGTTTCTAAATTGTGATTCCAGACACCAAATTTGCGGGTCCCATCTCTTCCTAATTGGAAATTACACTTATAAACGGTAATAAGGCAATCCTAATGGTATCCTAAAGTAGAGACAGGTCTTGTAGTAGGGAAAAAGAAATTTAAGAGCATTTTACTACCAGGACATGTAAAACTTAAAAGTACATGTTCTAATTGTTTAATACACTGCACCCTGTCCGTGGTCTGCCCAGGGCCTACGTCAGGGCCGGACTGGTAATGCCGGGCACCGGGCAATCCCCCGGGTGGCCGGAAGGGGTGGGGGCCAGTTTCCTTACAGGGGGCCGGTTTTGTTACTGGGGTCGATTTAAAAAAAAAAATCGGCCCCAATAACAAAATCAGAAGGCCGTCCTGAATTGTTTCCTTTTACACACTTGTCAAGTGAGAGCGATTGTCTGGCCAGTGCTCACCTCATTCAAGATGCTGTCACCACACAGCCACAATCTTAGCATTGGCACTCTTCAGACTGACACATGGAAGAATAAAGATTAAAAAACGGCCGTGCCGGAAAGTGCTTTTGCAATACAAAGCAGGATTCGTGGGTGCAGGAGAGAGTTGCCATTTAGAACAGGTAAAAGAGTAAAAAACTTTCAAAGGAAGTGAAAAGGAAAACAACAGATCAAGAGGAAAGTAGTAAGAAAATGAGCTTGTGGTTCAGGCAGAGAGTACAGGTGCATTTACCTTCTGGCCCCTGGTGAGGTATGCTCCACAGAATAAAATGTGCCAATGGGCCCTTTGCACCCTGGCCCAAATCCACCCATTGCCTTACCCCCACGGGCCGTCAATGCTGCAGTGCCGGCCCTCCGTGCAGTGCATGTATATTGGATCAATAGTGATGGCTGGTCTTTTGTAGTGTGCATGCCATGCTGTAGCTGCAGCTTCAGTAGGCCCCGCTTGAGAGTGCACCAAAAGGAGAAAAAAGATAGCAGTGTTCTCTTTTATGTAAAGGACGTTAAAAACCACACTAGACATGACAGGCACATACTCACAATGCTGTCTGCTCTGACCATACTCGATGTGTGTAAACGGCCATGACATGCTAGGGAGTCATAGGTCTCTGGGGACATCTCACCCTAATATTCCAATGCTGAGAGTGAATGCCTGAATGCGACAGCATTGCAATCAGAGAGTTTCAGGTCACAGAGCACGGCCGGATTGAATGCCCCTACCTCATTTTTCATGAGGCTGTGACAAGACACTAAGACAAAGAGAGACTAGTCAAGATAGGAAGAGAAACTTTGTATAATAGGACAGGGGAGTGCGAGGACGGTTGCAGAGGTATCGGAGAGAGAAAGAGGGAAGCTGAGAGGGAAAAGGGTGAGACTTGGGAGAGAAGATAGAGCAAGGGAAAGGAGGTGCTGAGCAGCAATGAGGATGAGACAAGGGGCAGGGGAGAAACAGGCAGTTAAATATATGGAACAAATGAGGAGAAGTAGACACATGGTAAGCAAAACGCTGACAACTGAAAAGAGACAAACTGTGCAAGACAAAAAGGGCCAGGAAAGACCCAGAGAGCAGAGAAACAAAGATTAGAATAGCACTGATGTATTTAGCAGGAATCAGTTTATAATTGGACACATTATCATGTATACTTTTTCAGAATATAATGGACGTAGTCACCTTTAGCGAAATATATCAGGCAAGCATTCTCCACTAATACTACATTTATTGGATTGCAAAATAAAAGGCACACATCCTAGTATGCAGTATGATATGAAATGCAATTGTGGGTATAAGTCTTATATGAATGAATAACTTTGTTTTCATTGCTTTTTCTGTTTTGTTTTGGAAGAGCGCAGCATGTCATCAATCAGCCTCTACTATAAGTAAAGTTACAGCTCGTCTGCAGTAATTGCAGTCACTGTCTGCCAGTCTGTATCATGATTATACATTTGTTTAACAGTAAGATCAGTTTACAAGGGCACTAAGTTGGTGCCCTTTATTTTCTGGTGCTTTTCTGCAGTTGTAAGATCTTAGAGTTTCTCGTTGCTCAAATGGGTGTAATTTCTAATATTTTTATGTTTCCCTCGTCTTCATTGCTTGATTTTGCTTGTGAGAAAGTGTCACTCATAGTCGTTGAAATGTCACTCATAATTACTCCGAAATTATGAAAATGTCACACATAGCAATCTGAAACCTTGGCAGCGATGTGTGACACGCAACTGGTAAGTAAGTAATTTAGTAAAAGACAACTGGATTTAGTGCTCAAGAAGCTAGAGATAGTGCGTTTCCTAGCACTAGTAAAAGAACGTTTTGAAATGATCAGATGTCATGGCCCATATTATGTTTTATTTTCTTTCTTGCTTTAACCAGCAGGCAGTCACCATAAACTACCCTTACCGCTGGTGTGAGAAAGTGGCTCTGTATATACTGTTCCCTAATAGGTACAGGGTGTACAGAGTCCACAGTCCCCCAGAGGCTGATAGAGGTCAAAGTTAGGTATGACCTTACTCTCAAAAGTGGTAGCTTGGTCGAGCAGTAAGGCAGTACCAGAGGACAGTGTAAAGCATTTATTGTACACACTCAGTCAGCAAATGGTTTCACACACTCATTAACTGAACTCTAGACCAATGGTTTATATATATACAATCTATGCTTGTTTTATTTTTAGAACCACAAAGGGGATACAAATATACTTTCTCAGAATGAGAGGTTGAATATAAATACTTTTGTCTTCAGCAATACATTTTTGTAAACAGTTACAGTGGGTTGCAATAAACAATCCTATTTCCTAAACATAACAATGCATTGAGCTCAATGGTAAATTCAGGTTATTTGTAATAAATTGTATTTCAGATTACTTTTGGAATTCCAGGTCTGGCTCCTAGATCCAGCTCTGGGTCAGTATTCAGAATCAAGTGATGAAAGTCGACTTAATAACTGTAATGATTTTTAAATAATATTTAGCTATTTCAAAAGTTAGCACTTAGAAAATATTTCAAAGAAAACATTCAATGGATCTCTATGGCAAGAAATTCAAATTGCAGGTAGAGTACTTTATCGTTACTTTAGTAATCCAGGACTGGGTACCTAGACCCAGGACTGGGGTCCTTATCAAAAACAGGTAAGTAATTTCGTTTGCAGAAATGGTACGATTTTAAAAGAATATTTCAAATTTGCAAAAATAGACACAGAAGAAATTTCACAGAAAAGCAGACAATGGTTTCCTATGGGAGAAAAATGAGTTAGAGGTAAGTATAGTTGTGGACACTTTTCAGAGTCAGGGCTGGGCACCAAGATCCAGCACTGGGAGCTCACCTAGGAGCAGGTGAGTAAATTCGTTTTTGTCACTTGGCTGATTTTTGGTGAATATTTGCAGTTTTGAAAAGTTCACACTTAGAAGATTTTTGAAGAAAAAGCCAGTCAATGTTACCCTATGAGGAAAATGAAGTTAGCGGTTTAAGGGTAAGTACTGGACTGGCAGAGTTGAAATTCCGGGCATAGACTCAGGGGTCCCCCAGTGTCAGGTAGGTACAGTTGGTTCACCCTCAGCGGTTTCAGGACGGCCGGGTGCAGAGAGAGTTAGGCCCAATGTTATCCTATGAGGGATAGGGGGGCCTTGGTTGGTGGCTGCTGTCTGGCAAGCCACGCGGCTGTGGGAGCTGGGCTCCTGGTCACTTACTCAGGGCAAGTGGGGAAGTAAGTTAGTGTAGAGAGTGCACTGCCAGGGCCACTCGGGCGGCTGGGTGCAGGGTGCTTTTGAGCCTTCGGGCGCTCAATGGAAATCAATGGGAATGTTCCGGTTTGGAAAAAGGCTGCAAGCTCGGGGACGAGGATGCTTCAGGTGCCACCACCACTTCGAGAGGTAAGTTGGGTAGTTGTAGGTTAGGTGGGTACCCCGGGATTGGGCACAGGGGGCCGCAGGGCGCCGGGTGCAGGGGTGCCTTTTGATGTCGGAAATCTTACCCTCTTGTTGATCGCGGTTGGGGTGGCACTCTGTTCTGAGGCTGCAGGCTTCTTCCGGAATGTCGAGGGGGGTCCTTGGGTGCCGGACTCGGGGTCACAGTCGCCGTGGGGTCGTCCTCAGGGTCTTTGTCCACTCCGGCACTGGCCAGGCTTGGCTGGTGCAGAGTGGGTTGGGTCCGCGGTTCTGGGCTGCTGCCAGGGGTTAAAAGTAGGTTTCTTGAGTAGAGCCTCTACTCATGGGAGTCCCAGGGGCTTAGAGCCAAAAGGTAGCCAGGTCCTCCGGGGTTGGTGAGGTTGCTGGCCACGAGAGATGCCGCGCTGGTGCAGGTTCGAGAGTCGACAGGCCGGTAGGGCTGGGGCCAAAGCAGTTGGTGTCTTCTTCTCTTTTTAGCAGCTGCAGGGCAGGTCCTTGTTTTTCTTGCTCTTCTTGTAGTTTTCTATCTGGAATCTGAGGAAGGAAGGTTCAGGGTGCCCCTAAATACTAGATTTAGGGGTGTTACAGGTAGGTGAAGGCCAGGGACAAATGGGTCCTTGTCCTGGGGTGGGTACACCCCCTATCCTGCCTCTCTCCTGTGGGAGGGGGGCAGTAGCCTAATCCTGATAGGGTAGGGCCTCCCATCTTCAAGATGGCGAGAGCCCGGAGATGTGCTTCACCTCGCCTCCCCCACCTGAGGGGTGGGGTGGGCAGGCTGGCACATCCCCTGTCCTTGTATGGGGTTTCCGGCCAAGCTTCCCGCCAGAGTGGGGGGTTGCAGTGGCCTGGGGAAACTACAAATGGCGGCATGCCTTTGAAGCTTCCCTTTGCTCGTCCTGGGGGAGGAGATTTCTCACCTCACCCAGGATGTGCATTGTTGCAGGCCCGGGAGAGCAGGAGCTCTCCCACCCAGGGGTCCAGCAACGTGTCTGCTGTGTGGCAGCCTGGGCAGCCTCAGAGCAGACGTGGATTGTAAGTTAGCTGTAAGGGGGCATCTCTAAGATGCCCTCTGGGGTGCTTAGTACATTAAATCCCACACTGGCATCAGTGTGGGTTCAATGTGCTGAGAAGTTTGATACCAAACTTCCCAGTCTTCAGTGTTGCCATTATGGTGCTGTGGAGCTCGTGTTTGACGAGCTCTCAGCACCATGTACTCTTAAATGACAGCACTGCACTTACAGTGCCCAGGAATGGACCCGGGTACTTTAGGGGCACAGGGCTCCTGCTCCTGTGCCCACGCCATAGGCGTAATGCACCCAGCTAGAGGGGTGGCTGACATATGCCTTGGCAGTGTAGGTGATGGGCATGGTACACAGTGATGTGTGCCATGTCGACTCTTTGTTTTGTCCTGCACCCAGACACTCAGCCTGCAAGGGCAGTGTGTGTGTGTAAGGGTACAGGGCCTCTGAGGGTGGCACAATGAGTGCTGCAGCCCTTAGAGGCTTTCCCTGGCCACAAGGCCCTGGGTACCTAGGGTACCATTTACTAGGGGCTGACATGTGGCTAGGGTTTGCAAATTTGGAGTTTGTGTGGTTTAAGGAAGGAACATAGGCCCTGGGCACCTGATTGGCAGGAACTCAGGGTACACTCAATCAAAGTACATTCAGCAATTTAGCAAAAAGTGGGGGCATACCATGCAAGAAAGATGGCACTTTCTCACAGCTGGGTAAAGAGATAAAAGAACCAATGAAAGTCCTGTGTATTTCACCAATAATCTGAATACTATTGGTTATACATCCCCCTCCTTCCGCCAGCAGTGTCATGTGTTTAAGAGGTTACGACGTAACCTGATTCCTATCCTGGTCTGAAGCTCCATAGGAATTATTTCGTTTTTTCACACCAGTACTTCATCAGAGTAATCAAAAGAGCTTGCTCCCACCCCACTGTAATTGGAGAGCATTACTGTTATGTCCTACCTTAGTGTTTGTGGTATTGAGTGATGCTGTTGTGTGTTACCTTTAAGGTTGAGAGTGAGCGTGTTTGGAATGCCACTAGGTGAGTGGGATTCGGGTTCGGGGGCAGTTACGGTTGGACCGGGGACTGAGTGGATGAGTGTCCTGGCGCTCACCTGTTTCATGCATATTTACTTTGTGGAATAAATTATTTATCTACAACCTGGCGATCTCTATCATCACTACAATTGGCGACGTTTGGGATCCGGAGCTGCAGTTCTCAAAAGGAAAGGAAAAAGGAAATTTTTTTTTTCACTTCGGAACTTTTCTTTTATTAACCCTTGCTCTATTGTCTAATGCGAGACGACGGACAAAGAAGCATCGAGTAACAGTGGACTTAAAGTGGTAACAACAAGTATTTGGATGCACATACGTGACTTTGGAGGGGACTTCGACGGTTGGAAGGTCCGCGCTGGTGGCATCGTTCAAGCGCAGGGATGGTTCCAAGACGGGCTTTGCGCGGAGCTTCTGACGTAAGCTAGAAGTCTTGCGCAGTACCGCGGAACGCGAAGACATCATCGCACAAGGTCACGTTGCGTGACCTGCGTAGCGGCCATATTTTTTTTTTGAATAATTGTTCAGGAAGGAGATCACACGGAGAGATCACTGCAGATGTGAGCCTGATACTCTGAGGAGTCCACGGGAAAGCGGATTACAGGCACGCGGGAAGGCGGTAGAAACAGGTGAGGCTGTCGGGACATACAGAACGAAGAAGAATTGCAAATATATTTTAAAAAAGGAATGAATTTTTTTTTTTGGTTTGTTTTTGTGGTGTGGTACAAGTAAAAGATTCCTCATCACTACATGTTTTTATGGATAAATGAGATAACGAGGGAAATCTCACAGAGGGATATATGGCACAACAAAATTTTACGATCAGCGATCCACACACTTTTTGGGCAACAGGTGCTGAACCAATTATTAAATGGTTGGAGTGGAAGGAGTATTTCATTAATTACATTTGTGCAATGGATGAAGCGGGGAAAATGAAGCCTGAGCAGAAAAAAAGGATACTTCTTCATTCTTTAGGACCGGTAGGGTTGAAAACTTATTCAAGGATGTCGAAAGTTTTAGATGTTAATTTGGATGCCTTCGAGAACACGCTTAAGGATATGGACAGATATTTTGCTCCAAAAGTTTGCATAGGAGTTATAAGGTACAGATTCTTTCAAAGGAAGCAAACTAAAAGTGAGACTGTGGGTGAGTGGTTAGATGACTTAAAGAAATTGGCTATAGATTTCAAGTTTGGTAACCTGCACGATGATTTAATCAGAGATCATTTAGTCATGCACAATAACAATTCAAATATTCAAGACCGTTTATGGGTAAATGGTGATGCACCACTTGAGGATGTGTTGGCTATAATGAGGAAATTGGAGATGTCTGGTAGATGTGCGAATGTGATTAAAGAAGCAGTAAAAGAACCTGAAAAGACATCGGATGCGGTATTTAAAATACAAAGCAAAGCTAAAATTAACTTTCAGCATACGCAGGGGAGATGGACGAACCAGCCGACGAAGAGCCAAGGAAGAGATTTAAAAACTGATGATAGGAGATGCTATCGTTGCGATAGTAGAGAACATTTAGCTTTTAGTAAACTGTGCCCGGCGTTAAGAAAAAAATGTGGTATTTGCGGTCTAGTAGGTCATTTTAGTAAAATGTGTCGTAGGCGCACCAATGTAAAATGCATATGGGATGGTAATGAGGATGATGGAAATGGGGAGGATGAGTGTGTGAAAAATGTGAGAGGTAGTTTCATGTTGAACATAGAGGACGATTCTATGGATGGGAAACCTATTTGTGAAGTATCTTTTGGTGGGGTAAAGGTAAATGTGTATGCAGATTCGGGATCACCTTACACCATTATAAATAAAGAGATATGGAAAAGGAAATTTGTAGAGAAAATTGGAGATCATTTGAATACATCAGATGTGAATCCAGTAAGTTATACTGGAGAAAAAATCGACATGCTAGGGTTCAGGTGGTTAACTTTTCTTTTTAAAGGAAGATTTACAAGAGGGAAATTGTATGTAGCTAAGAGGGGACCATCGGTCTTGGGCTGGTTTGATCAGAAAGATCTTCACATAATTCTAGACCCTAATAGTGTGGAAAAGGTACTTATTATGGATGAATGTAGTAAGATGGGTGAGGTGCTGAACAAGAAATTTCCAAAGGTGTTTGGAAAAGACTTGGGGGAACTCAAAGGGTTCGAACACAGAATAATACTGAAAAGGGATGCCCAACCTAAGGTTCACAGAGTTAGACCTATCCCTATACTAATTAGAGATGAGGTTAAAAGTGAAATACAAAGTTTATTGACTAAGGGGGTCATTGAAGAAGTGGAGACATCGGAATGGATCTCTCCAGTTGTGGTTGCCCGCAAGCCCAATGGAAAGATTTGTTTATCCATTGACTTGCGCCATTTAAATAATAATATAGTAATTGAGAAGTTCCCTTTACCAAACATTAATGAGATGGTATCTTCATTAAGAGGTGCAACATGGTTTTCCACTATTGACTTATCCGCTGCCTATCATCAAGTAGTGTTAGAACCGCAGTCAAGAGGTCTCACAGCTTTTATTACCCCGTTTGGGTGCTACCAATTCACACGCATGCCTTTTGGGCTTGCGTCCGCTGCAGCGGTCTTCCAAAGGCTAATACATAGGCTGTTTGGTGAGATGGAAGGGGTATGTTTTTTCCAGGATGATATTCTGGTAGCAGAAATAAACAAAGAGAGACATGATGCAAGGTTAAGTAAGGTCTTAGAAACATTACAGTCTGTGGGATTAACTGTTGAATTGACAAAATGCAAGTTTGGGCAATGGAATGTCTCGTATTTGGGGCACATCATAAGTGAGGAGGGTGTTAAGCCAAAACCGTTGTTGGTTGAGAACATAATTAAGTCACCTGCTCCTACTTCTAAAGAGGAAATAAGATCTTTTTTGGGCATGGCGGAGTATTGTGCAAAGTTCATAAAAAACTTTGCGTCAAAGGTATACAATATTCGGTCACTATTGAAGAAAAATGTGAAATTCGACTGGTGTAAGGAATGTGAGAGAGAATTTGCGGAGGTCAAGATGGACCTTCAAGCAGTGAATGCTCTTGCTAGTTTTGATCCTAATTTAGAGTGTTTACTGTCCACGGATGCTAGTGACAAGGGACTTGGTGCTGTTTTGTCGCAAGAGGGAAAGAAGGGAAAGGAGGAAATAATTTTATTTGCTTCTAGAGCGTTATCACCTGCAGAGAGTAAATATCCTATTATTGAGAGAGAGGCATTAGCTTGTGCATTAGAACATTTTCGTGCTTTTGTGTGGGGGAAACCTGTGACGGTTCGTACGGATCACCGACCTCTGGTTCGCATTTTATCGAGCGAGGGTACTGCGGTTGCCTCCGCTAGATTAGCCAGAATATCAATGAGGATGAAGGAGTTCATCTACAGAATGGTTTATTTTCCGGGCAAGGAAAATGTGGTGGCGGATTGTTTATCCAGGTTGCCCACTCCGTTGGAGGAATGTGTTGATGATCCTTGGGGGAATTGTAGTGTAGCTTTTGTACATGATTCAGGTGCACCTGCGATTAGTAAAAGTGAATGGCTGGAAGAACAGTCAAAGGATGAGGTATTGAAGGAAGTGTTAGAGTATGTTTGTAAGGAGTAGCCAAGGAAAGGGAATATTAGGGGGAGTTTGCAATCCTTTTGGGAGGTACGGATGGAACTTTCCTTAGACAGAGATTTGTTGTTGAGAGGAGATTGAATTGTTCCTCCGAGTGGGTTGCACAAAAGAGTTTTACAATTGTGTCATGAGGGACATTTTGGAATTGTTACAACGAAGTTGATTGTGAAAGGGATGTTTTGGTGGCCTGGAATCGATAAAGAAACGGAGGGGTTTGTCAAAGGTTGTTCAGTTTGTTGCTCAGCGGACAAATCTCTTAAAACTTTAAGATCTGCAATGAGTGATGGATTGATTCCTAGTCTTCCTTGGGACACAGTGGCGGTGGACATATTTGGACCAGTAGGTGAACTAAAGGAATATGGTTTGGTGGCTATTGATCTATTTACCAAATGGCCAATTGTGGAAATTGTGGAAAGAGCAGATACTCAGTCTGTGCTAAAATGTTTGGATAACATTTTTGGAATGGAGGGTTTACCTGTTTGCCTTCTTACGGATAATGGGGTACAATTTTTATCCAACATGGCTAAGGAGTATTTTGAGAGGTGTGGGGTAAAACACAAAACCACTGCATTATACAATCCAAGTGGGAACGGTACGGTGGAGCGGTTTAACAGGGTGATCAAGGGTGTTATACAAGCATCAATGAATAAAAACTTGGATTGGAGGATTCAGGTACAAAAAGCGGTGTGGTCATATAGGGTCACTTCTCAAGTTCAGACAGGGTTGTCACCTTTTGTCATGATGAGGGGTAGAACACCTAGGGGTAAGTTCAATCCGGGTTGGTTGGTGCAAGGCGAAGTGCAACATTGGTCACCTGCTGTTGTGAAAGAAAAGTTGGAGTTGGTACATTACTTTACTTTATGGGTTTTTATAGCGCTGGAATCGACTCCAACTGGAGTATCTCTGCGCTTTTGGGCCGGTTTGTCCTTCATTCATTGCGGAAAGAGAGAGGGCTGAGACTAGATCTCATTCTTAAACAGCAAGGTTTTGAGTTGTTTTCTGAATTTCAGGTGTTCAGAACATAATCGAAGAGTTAAAGGGAGACTATTCCACAATGTGGATCCCACCACTGATAGAGCTTTGCCTCCGTGCCTAGCCTTCTTGTCGCGTGGCACTACCAGCAGATGCCCATTACTGGATCTGAGCGACTGGAATGTAAGGAGTGAATTTCTTTTCCAGGTAGGAGGGACCTTGTCCATTTATGCTCTTGTGGATCAGACAGCATATTTTAAATTTTGTCCTTTGACAGATTGAGAGCCAATGTAGTTTTTCTAGGAGAGGCTTTGATGCTGTTCTTGGAGGGGCATTAAGGACCAGGCGAGCCGCCGTGTTTTGTATTACCTGGAGTCTGGCCAACACTCCCTCATTGGCAGAGAGAAGCAGGCCATTGCAATAGTCGATCCGACTCAAGACAAGGGCTTGCACTAGGGTTTTTCTGAAGGGGTCCGGCAGCAAGGGGAAGACCTTGCGTAGCAGGCTGATGGTATGGAAACATACGCCTGCAACGTAGTTTGTGTGTTGTTTTAGCGACAGATCCTGGTCAAAGCGGATCCCCAGGTTTTTAACGACCTGTTTGGGCTCTGGGACTGTGCCAAGATCAGGTGGCCACCAATCAGGTGTCCACAGTATTTTAGCTTCTCCGAACAGCATAACCTCAGTTTTGCTGACGTTGCACTGTAAGTAGTTGGTGGACATCCATTGTGCTACAGCCTTCATGCCTGCAGAGAAGGAACTCCTTAATTCCGTGGTGAGGGTTTTAAAGGGGAAGAGGAGCTGCGTGTCATCAGCATATGACACGGGGATGAAACCAAATTTGCGCATCACTCTTGCCAGGGGTGCCACGTAGATGTTAAAGAGTGTTGGGCTCAAACAGGAGCCCTGTGGCACCCCTTTCGTGATTTCTACTTCCGCTGAGCGGTATGTGCCCATGGTGACAGTCTGGGTACGATCGGAAAGGGCAAAGGATTACTATGACAGGATACATGGTGCCAGGGAAGTAAATATTAGTGTAGGGGATTGGGTGCGGATCAGGAAACCGTTCAAGGTTGTTAAGGGGGAAAGCAAATTTGAAGCACCCAAAGTGGTAGTAGAAGTCTTAAGGAATTCTGTAAGACTGGAAGATGGGAGAGTGTGGAATCTGAAAGATATAGCTATTGTTGGTAATCAGATTCAGGATGGAAGAAGTCAAGTACATGAGCAGAGGGGAGATTTTGAATGGATTGAAGATCATTTTGAAAATAGTTGTTTACAGTCTCAATTAGCTACGGAAGGATCGCATGATTGTGAGGTGGTTCAGAATGGTTTGGGGGGCGAGTCTGCAAGTAAGGGTACTGCAGATGCTTCTTCCGTTACAGAGGGGGAAGGGTCTGTGGTGTATCAGTCAGTCATGGAACATTCTCAAGAAAATGTCAACGCTAATCGGGATGGTGCTGGTGGTAGCAAGAGAAAAAGAGTTTTGCCTAGTTGGCTCAAGGAATACATTGTGTAGTTTTATTTGGGTTATGTTATGGTGGTTTGTCCTAAAAGTTTATTCTTTAGTTGTGTTTGTTTTTGTTTTGTATTGTCTGTTCATTAGTTGTTTGTGTCTTGGTTGTTTGGTATTTGCTTTTGGTTGTTAAGGGGGGGGATGTGTTATGTCCTACCTTAGTGTTTGTGG
Organism: Triturus cristatus; assembly: GCF_964204655.1. Lineage (NCBI taxonomy): Eukaryota > Metazoa > Chordata > Amphibia > Caudata > Salamandridae > Triturus > Triturus cristatus. Next base: position 1,753,602,455 of record NC_140590.1, on the reverse strand, counting down.
TATTGAGTGATGCTGTTGTGTGTTACCTTTAAGGTTGAGAGCGAGCGTGTTTGGAATGCCACTAGGTGAGTGGGATTCGGGTTCGGGGGCAGTTACGGTTGGACCGGGGACTGAGTGGATGTGTGTCCTGGCGCTCACCTATTTCATGCATATTTACTTTGTGGAATAAAGGATTCATCTACAACCTGGCGATCTCTATCATCACTACAATTACCTGCTCCCAAGGTTTCGGGTTGCCATGATGTGTGACATTTTCATAGTTTCAGCGTTTTATCGTTGCCTCGGCCTGCTCCCGGTTTCCTTGACTGCTCAGAAGAGCGCAATCCAGCGTGGAGCCTGCAAGGATCAGCTTTTAAAGGCAGACTTACGGCCCCTTTAGATGCTGCAGACTGATTACCTGCGAGTAGGTGGTTGTGAAGTGTTCACTGGTTGTCACAGGGTGGTAGAGCGATCCTTTAGGAAGCGATCCCTAAAGATAGCATTCATTTCAAAGAGATTGTGCTTACACGAGGACCTCAAACGCCTCCCATTGGTTAGGATTTTATGGTACCCAGGAACGCTTTTTAATCACAAGTGCATGCTAAATACATTTAGTTATAGAACACACTTGCATCTAGTCTCTCAAACGATTGTAAAGAACCGAAATAAAAACTGCAAGTCCACAATAACCACAGTGATAGAGCCCCAGGGAGATTTCCAAAATGGCTTTGCAGTGACAGACAGGGCATGTAGTAAACAGATACACAAACAGACACAACTACTTATATGGCTGTTTGCAATGAAGATGAATTACCGTTTTAACAAACAGTCTGTCACTCTTAAGAACCTTCAAGGCCTTCGGAGTGAGTAAACACGAAATTGAAACCAAGGATTTGTGAAGAGAGACTTTTGACCTTGATTGAGGGATTGCTGCGCCGATGCCAGAGGATGGATCATTTAAACCCTACATATGAAATAGGAACGATGTCCCACTTTGTCAAGTAACAATAAAAGGCGGGATACATAACCTCCCAACTTCACCCCCAGTGGTGTAATTGTGCATTTCATTGTCTTCAGTCAAACCAAAAGTCTGCATCATTTTTCAATTTACTATGTCTACGATTTATCGCGACAGCTCCTGCTCCTTTCTTTAACTTCCTTTTCAAAATCGCCTATGTTATAACTCTGCCGACCAGAGGAAAATCATACTCAGTAATGAGGCATTAAGATCAAAATGTATGAAAAGGGCTGGGAAGAAATCGCCCTCAGGGATGGGAGCTTGCCTGAGCTTTTCCATATGGTCTCTTCACGGACCCTGGTTATAGGTTCGCAGTGAGGTGTAAATAGGTTTACGTTAATTCAGAGTAAGCAACAGCTCGAAAGCATCAGGCAAAAAGGTCGCGAGTGAAAGAAAGGGATTTTAAGGGGCCTAATGGAATCTACAGCCATAGATTATTTTGAACGCAGCCCGCCCTCTCCGCTCACTGCATAAATACTGACTGGGGGTCAATAGGAGACTGCGACCAGTCACAGGGCAGAAGAAGCAGGCACAGAGTTCAGGAGCACTTTGATGAACTTTATTGGATTTCCTACAGAAACACACTGGGTTTCCCCAAAAGTAATGAGGAACTTCATTGGGCGAGTCTACCAGCCTCAAAGGTGCCAAGGTTTCAGGTTGCATATGTGACATTTTGATAATTTAAGTGGAATTATGAGTGACATTCAATGACTGTGAGTGACTTGTTCTTATGAGCAAAATCGAGCAATGAAGACGAGGGAAACATCGGAAATTGCACCCATTTGAGTAGTAGATTGTGAATTTTTAAATCTAGCTTTGAAGGAACAGTATGCTTTTTTTCAGAGCAGGGAGAGGATTTTCTACATCTGTTTCAATGTCTAGTACATTCACAGTTAAGCATTACTCTACCTATTTGGACCAGATTAATTACGGAGAATGGTACACTGCCTCACAGCTAATGTTGCCCCATGCATGCTCTGTTTCTTCTACTGTAAAACATTTCTCAAAGACAAAACCCTGACTGCGCCATCCTGTTAATTTTGTATTTAAGTCTTTTACTAGCTGGTCTGCATTGAGGTTTGAGGACTGCTTTTTAGGTGCTATCCAAGGGTATTTATGACACAATGAGGAGGCCAGGGCATGATGGCAACAATTAGTACAATGGCTGAATGGAGAACCCTTCTGTGACGCAACAAGTGATGTCACCCTCCAGCCACCCTGCAGAGTTTGAGGCTCATAGCTTCATTCTGCCTCTGACAGGCCAGCTGAGATGACAGGACTTCCTTAAGAATTTGAAGCCCAAGATTCGCTGGGCAGTAAGCTGAGGATTTTCCATCAGCCAAAGACCTCCATTTTCTGTGCTCTGCTGTGCCACATATTTGAAATATCACTAATTAAGCTGAAATTATGAAAACACTACACATGGCAACCTGAAACCTCTATTTTTGGTGCTCTCTTTGAGAATGTCTATGGGTACATATGACTGGATAAATTGGTGCTCTTTAAGGTCATCATCTACCATTTATTGTGCTTTAAAAGTTAATAAATTAAATATGTAATGAAAAATGTGCTGTAAAATGCACCATTTTGGTCTGTCTTTTCCAAACTTTTCTTGGGGGGAGAAAGAGTGGTCGGGCTCGCTCTCTTCGCCCGCTGGCTACGCGCCAGATGGGGGCAGCTCTAGAAACATTTGCCAGGGCTGCTTACAGTTCCCAGTCCGGCCCTGCCTAGTAGTACTTAGCGCCAAGGGAGCCGTCCATGGAGGGTGCATGGGCGTTCCCATGCGATCATCCATAGATTTTGATGCCAAACCATTTCTACAAAAAAAAAACGTCGACATGAGTTTGCGTGAAATAATGCCCTTTTGAAACAGGTTGCTATCAAGGAGAATGTTTTCTCCTTTCTTTTCCTACCTTATATGTGTGCTGCACTGTACAGCATGATTACAAAGTAGGAAAAGTTTTAAAGTCAGTGTAAGCATAGTATTTTGTACTGGAAGGGCATCCTTCCAGTACAAATCTTATACTAGACTCACGCAGACATCTTTGCACTATAACCCAAAGGTGTGTGTGTGTGTGGTGTTAGCAGCCTGATTGTGCACCAGCACGAGGCTGTGAGGAGGAGAGTGTCATACCTCTGTACATATTGTGCTCATCTGCGCTCTCCTCCTGAAGCAACACAGCACAATGTTGTTGGTTGCGGCGCTGCACTGCATGAGAATGTTGTTAGTAGATCACATAAGAGTAGCAATTTTTTTGTTTTTGTGGGGGGGGGTAGCAGAAAGCCTGTGGGTGGGTCTTTTTGCCACTCTTGCATGTAGTGTCCTGGCCTTGAAACACAAACAAATCTACTCCTGTCAAGGACATCAGTAAACGCGGTCAGAGGTGGGGATGGAGAGGGGAGACACCCTTATTTAATGCAGGTGGAAGAAGAGGAGTTTCATCACGGGTAGATATAATTTTGCCATGCAGAAGCGAGAGTGTGACTTGTGCACAAGCATCACATTTACACATGCAGAGTTTTTCTACATGCTGGGAGTTTTACATGCAAGTATTTATCAGGCTCTTTGTGAATCCTTCGACTGTCCTAAATTTACTCTACACGTAGGAAAGATTCAACAGGAGCAAATTGCCAAACCAAGCGTTTGTTACTGAGATTGTCCGTGTTCCGCAGGGAAAAAAACCTTAAAAATAAAAATACAGACTGAAACATAAAGTCAGAAATAGATACAAATAAACAATCCGAAAGGGGGTGCTGAAGCAAACTGGCCAAGGTGGGCATACTTTAACAATCCACTGCTATAACCTACCGCAATCCAACATAATCATTCGCCAATGGGCCTCATAGTAACTTGAGCCACATACCCTCACGCGCCCAGGAACATGATGAGGAGGAACATGATGGGGAGGACATGGCATCCTGGAGATCGCCTGGCCCTGATTGAAGACCTGGGGCCTACCTGGTTTGTTGCGCAGTGTGGTGGGCCTCTTGACCACTACTTCCTCGCTACACACCAGCTGCTAAGCGCACCCAGATTCTACCCTTGCCAGGGTGTGAATGCTGACCTTTCTGGAACAGACTCTCTGGTAAGGAGGGTTCCGATGATGGACGTTGGGTAACCACGAAGGGCTTCCTCGGGGTGTCGGATGCTGTGCGCCTCGCTCCCTGTCCAGACCCAGCCACGCCTTCTAGCCCTTGCTGCCTGGCTGCCTGTGGGGATGCCTCCGCTGTCAGAGACTGGCACTGAGGATCCCCTCCTGATCTCTGCTGGACTGTAGATTCAGGTGCCCTGCAGACCCATTAAGAAGGGCACTAATGCATCCCCTACCTGAGGACACTTAATTTAAATGATTTTCAGACCCTGGTGTGGGCTAATTTTTGGTACAGTTGATAGAGCAGCTGCTGAGCATCTTATTGACTCCCATCAACATGGAGTGGGCCTCCCTGCTGCCCCCTTGGCCCCCTTGCTATGAGTGTACCCTCCTCAGACTGGGACTGGCATACACACTCTGCCCTACTGGGAGATTCTGAGGCAAGCGATTGCGACAGTGTAGATGTGTGCTCGCTTGGATCTGGAGGGGACACCTGGTGCGCATGATCACTGTGACAACTGGCTGTGGGCCTACTAGTCTCTATCACCCTCTCAAGAACAGAACTCTCCAAAATCCATTGTTTCAGAGCGAAGACACTGAAGTTTCTTAATAGGCCTCACATCATGTTAGTACAGAAGGACTGTGCATTTGCACCTTTTCATATAATAATGTGAGTTCTGGGTCAATACAGCTTGAATAGCACTTCCTCCCTGGATATGGTTAATGAAACTAATAAATACAGCAGGAACTACATAACACCATTGCATGTAATATACCCTACTCTACACGCTACTCCCGTTGCCTCATACTTGCCCATCGCATATTGAAATGGGTAAAACAGATAATAAAAAGCCTATACTTACGTTCAAGACCAAAAGGCTAAAGAGGGGTAACATGCTTAATGTGTCCCCAAAAACATATAGGGCACCTGGGGGAGCCTGCTCTGACCAGCCATACATTTATGCCCTCCTGTTGTTAATGCAGGGTAGCCTGAAATCATTTCATTATAAAATTGACACTCTCACCTCTTGAGAGGATTTTATGCAAAACTGCTTAAATAGATTTGCTAAACGAGTGGCTGAAGCGGAGCTATGCTTATCTGAAATCAAAGATTTGATTTGATTTGTTACTTGTAAAGCGCTCGAATGCTGTGGCGTCTTGGCGCTGATTGAGGTACATGAGTATGGAGAACTATGAATGAGACCATTAGATCGCGGAAAGCAACCAAGTTTTCTGCTCTTTCCTAAACATCAGAAGGTTAGGTTGGAGTTGTAAGGTGGACGGCATCGGATTCCATAGCTTAGCCGCACAAAATGACAGAGTACGGCCCCCCCACCTTACCTTGCGGATTTTCGGAGTGCAAATGAGGCCCATCGTTGTGGATCTGAGTGTTCTGATGGGAGAGTACCTAGAGAACAACTTCTGTATCTCCCCAGAGATTCCTCCATAAAGGGCCTTATGCACCAGACAGAGGGACTTGAAATCAGCTCGTTGCTGGACTGGGAGCCAGTGCAGAGTCCTGATGGCAGCCGAGGTGGGGAAACCCTTAGGGATGTTCATAAGTAGTCTGGCTGCGGCATTTTGCATGGATTGCAGCTTCCTCCTCTGCACCTTAGCGATTCCTACAAAGAGCGTGTCGCAGTGATCTAATTTAGAAAGAAAGAGTGCCACTACAACGGTCTTTTGCAGTTCATGTGGAATGAATGGAAAGATTTTCCTTAAATTTTTCAGAAGGAGAAAGCAGGAGGAGGTCAGATGGTTAACGTGGGCCATGAAATTGAGTTGATCATCGAAGATCACACCCAAATTCCTAACTTTGGTGACGAGGCGCGGGCAATCACCCGCCTCTGTTGGCCACCAGGTGTTATTCCATAAAGAGGGTCCCTTGCCAAACTCTAGGACCTCTGTTTTGTCCGTATTTATCTTCAGAAAATGTTGGCTCATCCAGATCATGATGTCTTTCAGACAGGCATGAAAACTGCTGGCAACAATCTCTGGTTGTTTAGATACGGATATCATGATCTGTGAGTTATCGGCATACGTGATCAAGGACAAGCCGTGTTTTCTGGTAAGATTAGCCAACGGGGATACATATATATTGAAAAGGGTTGGTGACAAGGCACCGCATTGGAGGTGGAAAGTCTCAGACTGTAGATTCTCCCAGTGAATGTTCTGCTCCCTGTCTTCTAGGAAAGAGGAGAGTAGGGTCAGAGCGGTATCCTCTATTCCCACGTCCCTCAGTCGCTGCACTAATACCGCGTGGTTCACGGTATCAAATGCTACAGGTCTAAGAGGACGAGGACCGCTGTGCCCCCCCCCCCCCCCATCAACTATCTTCCGGATCCTCTCAGTAGCTAGTATCAGGGCCGTCTCAGTAGAATGACGGGACCTGAAGCCATGCTGTGTCGGGTCCAGCAGATTATTCTCTTCAAGGTATTGTATTAGCTCCTTATTCGTTGCCTTTTCTAAGATTTTTGCTGTCATTGGCAGCCTAGAAATCGGCCGGTAGTTTTTTGCCCATAGGGTCAAGAGCTGTTATTTTGAGGATTGGTCTAGTGCAGGCTTTTTTTCCAGGCACTGGGATATAGGCCAGTTTCTAAGACCTGGTTTAGAAGAGGGGTAAGGTGAGCACTGATAGTCTTAGATGCTAATTGAAATATGGCTGGGGGGCCAAAGGTAATTTGGGGAACACGATTTTGTTGATAATATGAGCTTGTGGACCTCCTCCAGAGAGAGTGCCCTGAAACTTGAGAGCCTACAGCGTACTGCCCAGGCTTCTATGATTGGAGTATTGCTACCAGGCGTAGCAGTGGCTGAGTTTATAAGATCATTATGAATCAATTGCACTTTGCTTTGAAAAGAGGTAGCCAATTTATTACAAAAAGCTTGGTCTAATCTAAACTGATCGGTGAGCTGTGGTTTGACTAATGTATGGACGGTTTTAAAAAGTTCCTTAGAGGATTTTCTGGCATCCTCAATTTTAGCTGTAAAATACGCCCGCTTGGCTTAAATGATGGCCCTCTTGTATTTTTCTAGGTTTACGTTGTAAGCTGCCTTATGCTTCGAGCTGCAGTCGGAGCTCCAGGTCCATTCACTTCTTCTACAGTTCATCTTTTTGCGTTTAATGTCAGGACCGTACCAAGGTGCAGTTGCTGAGACTCTTTTAACTGTGGTATTTACTTCGAGAGCATTGTCGTTTACAGCTACCCGGATCCAATTATCGAGCTGGTCAGCTGCTATAACATTGTCCCTGGCCAGGGTGGGTGGACAGGAGTTCAAAGCCTGTTCCAAATCACCCCTTATATCTTATTCCAATGCCGGAACCTCACCTTGGTAGCATGGATGGGAATCGATCGGCTAGACTTAATTTTCATTACCTCAAAGTAAATGGCCCTGTGATCAGTCCCGGGTAGAGGTAGAGTCTTAGTCATAGTTATGTCTGGATCATTAGTGAACATCCCATCTAGCGTATGGCGCGTAGAATGCGTGGGTTTGGACACTAATTGGGTGAGACCACACGCTGCTAGATTGTCCAAATGTCTAGCTGTATCTTGGTTACTGCATAACTCAAGGTGATAATTAAAATCGCCTAGAATGGTAAGTGAGTCAGAGTCCAAACACAATTCTAGAAAGTGCAGGAGGGCTTGTGAGAAAGCCGTTCTAGGCCCAGGGGGCCAGTACACGAGTAGATCGTTAAGTTTAAAGGAGAAATGTAACGCCTATGCAGGAAGCAGCATGGTGGCCGCAAAACGCAGTGTTAGGTGATCTCGATAGATCAGGGCTATACCCCCACCTCTCCCCCCCCCCCCCCCCCCCCCCCGTCCTACCCTTTTTAGCCATTGCATAGCCTGGGGAAAGGGCTAGATTCCAGTCAGGATCTGAGCTTTCATCTGTCCAAGTCTCCGTCAAAAATACAATATACGGCTTGTCTAACTGTAGGAGACATTCTAGTTGGCACTTATGTTTTACTAGTGATCGTGTATTTAATAGCAGACCTGTCAAGGTTTGTTTTTGAATTTGTTTAACAGCCCTGCCGGACTAACCACACTTCATATACGCATTATGCAAGGGAGATTGCCTAAGGTCCTGGACTTCCGTGCGTTTTAGGTTGGCCTTATTCCCCGTGTACAGTGTGTTAAGGTCCCCACCCACGGTCATGGTTGCTGGTGTAAAACAGCAATCACAAACTGGGCATTCATACATTTCTTACTTTTGCCCCCCCCCCCCTCCAACAGTTAGGAGCGTGGCACTCACCTATCCTAAGTGCAAGGAGTTGCTGATATGAGTACCTGCGTACGGCAAATTGGCCAGGGGTTCTGGCGCTGGACGCGTTCCGGGCGCCGACGGGCTTGCCTTTGGTAAACTAAAAAACTGCACAACAACTGGAGAAACAAGTGGAGTCTGTCCACTTTGAAAACGAGGTCTTGGAGGCGAGTTTGCAAATTAATAATCTGCGCATCATTGGTCTACCCGAGTCCTGCAATATGGGTAAAATGGTCATTGTCTGGTCTGAGCAATCAAGCTTCCTACCTGAAGGATCCACATCAGACAATTTCCACATCTTTTTTGCTCCCTCTCAACTAACAGACTTTGACCTCAAAGTCCTAGCAGTGTTGCCGGACTCCCAAAAGATGTTTGACTCTTTATTACAGCCTTCCATGAAAACATCAGTGCCTCGTATGGGAGGGGGAGAGGGGCTTTGGGATGGATTCAACTGCTACAATCACAGTCAATAGCCAAATTACTAATTAATAGAGCCTTGTTCTCCTCCATTTCAATGGAGAGCAGAACAAGACAGGGTTGTCCCCTATAGCCATTGATATTTGCGATAGAGATTTAGGGCTTGATTATGAGTTCGGCGGTGTAACTGCCATACCGCTGCTGCGGCAGTCTCCCCCCCACTGTATTACAATGTCACCGCTGGGCCAGCAGCTGTGTTTCTGACGGCAGGGAAAAGTTTTCCATGTGTGTCGATGCCGGTGTATATATTTTGACTGCCCAAGTGTTATATGTACACGTATGCATGACACGTGAAAAAAATACAGACTACCAGTACTTTCCCATTGCTGGAGTAAGGACCATATGCGCCTAGACCAGTCAATGGGTAAATACTGCAAAAACAGACTTACCTGGATTTCTGCGCCCACAGGGTCGTTTTCTTCGGAGTCAAGATGCTGCTGTGGAGGGAACCATGGAGGAAGTAATTCATGTACGCTGACTAGAAGCAGGAGGTCTTCCCGCCACGATCGGCTCGGCGGAAAGCCAACTCATAATTCTGACAGCGGTTAACTTGTCTGTACTGCCCTCTGACAGCTGCTTTCCCCCAACCGCCATGGCAGCAGTCGGCTAATGGTTGTCGGTGGAGGTTGTGCTCCGGCGGTCTTTCGTTCTGCCAACCACCAACATCGTAATACAGTGGGAAGACCGCCAACTAGCTGCTGGGGTTTCCAACACTCATTCGACAGCAGGTCCCTTACCGCCAAACTCGTAATCAGGCCCTTAGCCTTTGATCAGCATACTTCAGGAAAAACATTCACAGTGCGGCACATGTTTTCCAGGCATAAGTTATCTAATTTCAATGTATGCTGATGGCATTATACTCTATATTGCCTGCGGTCCATATCCGTTACTCCACTCGACTATCAAACCATCCGGTGTTCGTTATCTCACAGTACTTGGACATATCCTTGTCCATCACGAGAATCATTGTTTCTTTGTTCTACTTGCGTTGCACATATATTATCTATAATATCAATATTGAGGCTGACTATTTAAATCGCCCCCGTGTATCTGCTGGTATTCTGCTTCAGTAATTTCCTGAATTTATCTTGATTCAAAGTGTCTTTTCTGGATCCAACGGCATTCTCCCATTTGATTGCTTCACTTCACCATACTTGGAGTTTTCCTATTGACAATAGGTCTTTTTGGACTACATATATATATTAATATCTACGACAATCAACTAAGAAAAAGATCTTGTGGCTCTCCTGATGAAGACGCTCCCTAGCGTCGAAACGCGCGTTGAGAAGATCTCGTTTACAGCCACCGTTTTTGTCTTTGTTTATTTGTAATTTTGTCTATCATATTATATATTGATTTGTCATGCACATTGTAGGAAACCGGGGTCACCAGTCCCTATGGCGGTAACGTGACACGAGCGGCTGGGCACCCAAAGGTCTGTGTGTAAAGCAATCATACAACACGCACCTCTCATGGAACAGGGAACACACACAATAAGGGACGCCACACTGTATAAATTATGTAAATACTCAAGTTTATCCAAGCAGATCGAGATAGATGCAGTTCATGAGATATCAGTGCAATTCATAAGCTATAATACAATTCATTGAGATGTACATGCCAGTCATGAGATATAAATGCAGTTCATAAACTATAAATGCAATTCATGAAATATATCGGCACTGCATGAGATATAAATGCCATTCAATGAGATGTACATGCAAGCTTCACTTTCACCAGCACGTTATTCACTAGTAGGTTCCCTGAAGGCCCTAGGCCACCCTCGTGTTTCTGACTCCCCTTAGTAGGGTTTGGGGAACGTAACGCCACTCCTGGGGGCGTGCAGGGACCCAGGACAGACCTCGCGGGCCTGCCGCTGCTTCAGTTACCTGTAGCGCCTTAGTGGTGATTACCGCGCTATGCGCGCTAAGCGGTGACTACCTCAGAACGGAGCATCTAGCACAGAGCACTACTCGTAATCAATGACAGTGAATACATCAAAACGGAGCATTTAGAACAGAGCGCTACTCGTAATCAATGACAGTGAATACTTCAAAACGGAGCATTTAGAACAGAGCGCTACTCGTAATCAATGACAATTAACATTTCAACACGGGGCATTTAGAATGGAGCGCTACTCGTAATCAGTAGCAATGAATATTTCACCACGGAGCATTTAGAATGGAGCGCTACTCGTAATCAGTAGCAATGAATATTTCAACACGGAACATTTCAGAACAGAGCGCTGCTCGTAATCAGTAGCAATGCTTATTTCAACACGGAGCAGCTCAGGGAGCACAACGGGTCTTACGGAGCGAGTCTCTCGTGCTCCGGTGCAGTTGGTAGGGCACCACGCTCTGGGACAGTCAAGGGGGAACAAGGAAAGGATCCCTCGGCGGGGTCTCTCTGTCGTGGTGACCAGGGGGACTCCCACGGAGAGGGAACCCGGGCTCAGGGTGCGGTGTGGCTCCCAACCAGTAGGGGGCGCACCGGGGTCAATCCCAGCCTCCGGGCTTACCTTGCTCTCGACGTCAGAAGGCGTCCGCTCCAGCGACGATGGGGGAACTCGTCCACGGCCTCGCGCACCTTCTCCCCCAGCTGCGACGGCAGCGACGGGGCCCCGGGCTTCTCCACGGGCCTCGTGACACTGAAGGGCACTTCTTCCGGCCTCCGGGCCGCAGCGGTAAGCGCGCTTGCTTCCACGCCACAGGGGGGGGCTCAAATTAAGGTGGGGAGCTCCGCGCTCAGCGGAGCACGCTGCCGGGGGTCCCAGGCCAGGTCAGGGAGCGCAGGGGTCACAGCGCTAATACCTGGTCGATCCCCAGCGATTCCTCAATCGGCTTGGCATAGGGTTTCAGGGTTCAATCTGGATACGCAGTCTCAGCGCTTGGCATATGATTTCAAGGTTCAGTCTGGACACGCAGTCTCAGCATTCAGCGTCTGTACTCAGTTGTTGTATGAAGTCTTGATGGCGCAGATGTATCTGGCGCCCTTAAGAGGTTCTGTTACAAAGGGGGGGGTAGGGAGTGAGTTGGCGACTAGGTCCCTCCTAGTCAGGCTGGGCAGAGGTGTGCTGGGTCCTCCTACTGCTGGGCAAGATCAGTGGGTTTCACAGGGTCCCTCACTCACTTAAGAGGAAGCACCTAAATCCTGTCACTCTCAGAGGCATAAGTCCCTGGCTAGGCCCTACCGCCTACACTCCTGCGTGGATTCTCCAGCTCTGCTTTACCCCACTGGCCAACTAACTACAAAAAGTTCCCTCCCACACTTAAGTAGCCCAAGGTCAGGTGACCTCTAGCCAAGGCGGAAAAAGTAAAACCACACCTCTCTTCTAGAAGGTTCCAGCACATTCCAGGAGCTTCCCCATTCTACCTATGGGACAAAAAAGGCGGGCTGGTGTCGCAACATTGTTGTGGGGTTCCAGCCAGCTCCTGGCAGCTAGGGTGCTACTCTGAAAGACCACTCTGCAGTAGCAGGGGTCTGTAGCAGCCATCTTGGGAGAAATAAAAAACGAAAAAATTCAGGAAAAAGGGCCAAGTCCAACACACATTTTATGTACTGTATTGTGCCTTTGTCTGAAATTTTGAAATTATACACTTTAATGTAGATATGTACACAATTAATATGTTTTCTGCAATCTACATATAATAAAAATCAAACATGTTTTTATAAATATTGTCTACACTAAGTTCCCTTCTGAAACAGTTATGATGATCATTTTCATCATATAGTTGTTCATTCTAGACTGCTTAGGGTGTTTATGTTCATATTAACTATTCTCTATATTAAACATCCCATTCTCAATCTTCGCCCCATCATGAGAGAATTCATAATATTTGGCAGACGCTTAAGACTTTACATAAGTTGAAACAAGTTACAAATCATACCCTTCACTCCTGCAACAAGTTGGCTAATATAGATCCCCTCCTTGTTTGATCTGATATACCCACTAGATACAATGATACACCGTGACCCATTGACGATGATAGAAGCCAACTACAGATCAATGATACAAAAGTTTAAAGACCAAGCTGAATTGTGGAAAGAACAGCTGTTTTCCTTGGCTTTCCATACCGCAGTATTAAAGAGGTGGGCCGATTCACAAAGGTAACTTACGCTTTTGGGTAAGTTTACACATTTTTAGTATTCGCAAACTCAAAGTGTAGATTACTATAAAAAAAAAGAAGTAGTTAGTCCGTTACTACTAGAAAACAAAGGACCTCTTCTATTCGTTCAATAAGGTCTGGGAGAAAAGGGGTATAAACACACCAAACAATCTATCAAAAAGCCTCACACTTGACCTCGATTTCTTTAGTTTTTTGGGCTAAATCTGCTCCGCTGGGCTGCCATCGTGTAGGTTAAAATCAAAAGTTCAGGCTGACTGTGATGCAGTGCCGGTCGGCTACAGTCCCAGGTAAGTCCCACTGCAGTTTTACCTTCTCAAAATTGGAGCCAAGAGTCCCGGTCACCGGGAAGAATTTTGACTGGAGCAAGGAAAGCGTCGCTGGTGGTGGTACGTGGGTGTAAAGAGTCAGCCATGAATTGCAGATGAGTCACCTGTAGCCTCGCAATGCTTTCTGTGTGAATAGATGAACTTGCCGCAGCTTGCACTGGTTCTTCATGTGAGTGGCACGGTTCCGGTGCAAGTGGGCCCGTTCGCAGTCACGAAGGGCCCAAAAGCTTGATTTCAGGAGTCAAAAAACACTTACAAGGGCCCAGGACTGGAGAGGCGCTGCTTGGGAGTCAGAAGACGGTCCAGGAGCTGTAGCAGGTGTGTTGGAAGTCTTATGTGTCACTGAGACCCGTGAGTGTCTCGGGGCGCTGAGAGGGGGGAGGGCGTGGATCTGCTGTTCAAAGTACATTCCTAACCTTGATGAGACCAGGCCTTGTGGCCCAGGTGGCAGGGTAACATTTAAAGTATTGGGTGGCTATATTTAGAAGGCTGCCTCGTCATTTTTACTGATTTCTGTGGTCAACTGGGAGAAAGAGGGTTGGTCTACTGATATTTTACAGATCTGTCTACAAGGACACTTAAATCCTCCCTTAACAGCACCCTATATATGTAACCGTTCGTTTTTAAAGCTTTATTCGACATTTGTCATAAAAGCATTCCCCTATCCCTAATACAATAAATACTACATATAAAACACATATTAAACATGGAATGTCGAGTAAATACATAATAAAAATACAAGTACTTCAATTTGTCAAATTTCATAAAATATAGACTTTTCTATAAATAAAATACAATAATTCATGCAAGATTGAGAATATACATATTTCATTACGATACGATTGCCATAAGTGAACGAGTACGAATTGACCATGACCAGGCCAAAAATTTTGCTACCCCAACCACAAGCAATATCGAACAATCTGCTTCAAGTATCCTTAGGGCTGCAGAATGGCTACGGGTTCCCAAACTAGAGCACACAGGTTTTAACCATTTGCGTCTGGGGGACGAATACAGTGGGCAACAGAACAAAAGATGGGAAATGTGCTCAATTTGTTCTTTACAGTGATGGCAATGTTCATCCCATGCTGGGGACCAGTGCTTCTTGAACGCATTCACCGGAAGTGTACCTATGCGAAATTGAAAATAAAGTTTTCTATCAAAGGGTTTTTCAATGATATCCCAAAAGATTTCGCAAGAAGGGTACATTTTTATGTCCAAGAAGCGAGATGTTAGGCTTGTATTTGTGCCGTCACTAAACATTGTAAAATATACCATTTCCCAGTATAGCTCTTTCAACTTTGCCTTCGTTGGAAAGCAGGTTACATCTTTGGTGTCCCATAGATGGTTCAAATTCATTTTTGTAAGGAGTCCCCGGAGCTCCCTTAACCATGGGATAATATGGAAACGGTCAAATTTGATAACATCCATCAGAGCCGCAGCATAATGGCTCAATTCTGGGGTCACCATAATCCGTCTCCAATATAGAAGAGGGCGTAGCCTCGCTATGTCCTCTATTCCTTTTCTTCCCATATCCAATTTTAGTGGGATTATGGGTGTGCTTTGGGGGACCATCACAATACCTCGTAAGAACCTGTTTTCTGCTCGGCCCAGTTCTCTCAAATTAGAAAACCCCCATAGTTCAGAACCATATAAGCAAGCCCCTAGTACTTTCATAGAATATATTTCCAACACACAACTTACTGGCTTTGTCAGCGAGGAGCGATGTTTTAGGGTAATTGCGCCTGCTAGCTGCCTAAACTTTAGTAAAGTTGTGGTTATGTGTGGCTTCCAACTCATTTTTCCTTGGAGGGTGATGCCTAGATAAGAGAAAGAGTCCACCCTTTCTAGGGGTGTACCTTTGTATTTTATTACACCTTTAAAGGTGGACAGCTGGTTGAGGCACATGAATTTTGTTTTGGAGGTGTTCAGTTCAAGGCCCCTCTCGTCGCAAAATATACCAAATGCATCAACCACTTTTTGGAGCCCACTAGGAGTGCGGGAAAGTAGGAGCGTGTCATCTGCGAACATGAGGATGGGTACACGAGAGCCTGCAATTACTGGTGCGTCACTAGCAATCTTCTCTAAATGCTCAACAATGCCGTTTATATAAATTGAGAAGAGAGTCGGTGCTAGTACACACCCTTGCCTCACCCCACGTTCTACCGGAAAGGGATCAGTGACTTCTCCTTGCTTGCCCCACCTTATTCTTGCAAAATTATTTTCGTGGAGACGAACAAGGAGTGTGAGTAATTCCTGGCTTAAGCCCAGGTCCGCCAAGGTCTGCCAAAGTTTTTCTCTGGGGACCAAGTCGAAAGCGGCTTTTAGGTCCACAAAAACTGCATACAATGTCCCCTTCTTTAAGGTGACATTTCTCCAGTAGATGGTTAAGAAGTGGAGGACTTGATCAACGCTGCTAGTTAGGGGACGAAATCCAGCTTGATAAGGTGACAAAATATTGTTTTCGTTGATCCATTGCTGCAGTTTATTTTGGACTAATCGGCCCATTAGTTTTTGTGCTGTATCAATCAAACTAATGGGCCTATAATTTTTGGCCAGGGTTCTGTCACCTTTTTTAAATATGGGAATGATTTCAGCTCCCTTCCAAGAGGCAGGCACTTTCCCTCCCATTGCCACCGCATTAGCCAGCAATGCAAAGTAGGTACACCAGGAATTGCGATCCGATAAAAATATATCAGCCGGAATTCCGTCCATGCCCGGGGCTTTGCCCCCGGCCACACAATCCAGTACAACACTCACATCCTTTTCATCAAATATTGGAGATTCGTAAAAGACTTGTGGGGGCGGACAACCAATGGAAAATATGGGATTGCAGGCATACTGCGGTTGGAAGTATTCCACCCAATTGCTTTTTGGAACATGGTTTGTAGGGTGGGGTGCTGTGCCACCCTTATCCCATTTTACTGTGGACCAAAAGCGCTTAGAGTCCTTGGAGGCACACGCCTCCTTGAGTTCGCTCCAATAAACCTCATCCCAACGCTTCTTTGCCAAATTTTGGGCCTGTCTATACTGGTTTCTTGCCAGCCTTACTGCTGCTGCATTTCCTGTTCTCAGTTCCACGCTAAGGTTGTCTCGTGATATCCTGCAACTCCTGTCATACCATCCTTTGCTCTCTTGGACTTTTTTCTTTTTACATGGGGCTACTGTTTTAACAAAGAAACTTTGAATTTTTGAAAATAGTTTCTCGTGAGCAGCCATCATGTAGTCTGTAAAATCAGTCCTCCCATAATGGCACTTTATCTTAGATACCTCAGTCGCCACTAATTCTTTTAGAGTCTCTAGATTGTCAACATCTTCCAAGAGCATACTCCACTTCAGGTGGCGAAGATTGTTTGAACTTACGAGATCTTGCGTCACCATTTGGTTCCCTCTTGGGAGATCGGACATTTCATGGTAGGGATGGAGTGTCAGGCACAGTGGATTGTGGTCACTTTCTATTTTGTCTTTCACTTCCATATCCACCAATTTATCCCAAGCCCTTACGTCCAGTAGTATATAATCTATTCTGCTGGCTGCTCGACCATTGTCAAATGTGTTTTTCCCCATTAAGTCAGAGGGTGCCCGTCCATTTAATGCTCTAAGGCCTCTTGATAGGCAAAGACTCTTCAGTTGGATTGCTACTGTGCTCCATTTTCTAATGGCTGGGATATCCAGTTGGGGAATTCCCCACTTGGCATCCTCATCTTCGGCCAGTGTCCTATCTTCTTCGCCCAAGGGTTCGAAGGTTGTGTTAAAATCCCCGCCTATTATTACATGGGGAAGCACTGGTAGCATTTCAATATAATGCTCAAGGGTCGTTAGGGTCTCTGATGGTTTACCCCTACCAACTCCCCTGGAGTAGAGATTGAACAGAGCTAGTTGTTGGCCATTTTGCCAGCTAATGTCAAGAGCTAGGATATCATTAGAGGGTATGGACCTTCGTTTAACTGAGCAATTCAATGTTTGTCGTACCCAAATCAACAGGCCCCCAGAGTGTCGACCCACTCGGTTTCTTATGGCTGGGACATAGAAGTTCAGATATCCTTGTCGGAAAATTGGGGTGAGCGCCCAAGTTTCTTGCAATATTATTATATCGTACAGGTCGATAAAATCGACCCAATCTGGGATATTTAGCTTGTTTGCAATACCAGCTATATTCCAAGAAATGATAAATAATGGCAATGTATCCAGTTGGTGCTGGCTCTGGTCAATGGCAGAAGTGTGTATACAATCTTCAGGTTCTATACCTGGCACTAGATCGCTATTCAACATTGGTGTATTCTCAATTGCCTCTAATGATCTTTTTTGTCCCATCCAGACTCCACTTAGATCCTCTTGGGAGGGGGTGGGAGATGTCTTGGAGGCCGGGGTCAATTCATCTAATACAGGCTCATTAAGAATCAGTGACCTATCATGACCCTGATGCAGCGGGAGTTCAGGGGCGACAGGAAGAACACATGCGAGTCAATCACACTCGTTTAGGTCAGATAGCACAGAGTAGTGATTATCCAACCTCAACCCCCACTCGCTTGCTGGGTCAGTCCTGGGCCTTCTACTTCCCACAACTGTCCACTTTGTTCTTAATGTGCTGGGTTTAGCTAGTAGACCTCTTCTACTATAGAAGAAATCCAGAGTCAGTGGTATTATTTCTGCTGTTCTGAGTTGTGGAGGGAAGATGTTCCGTAGGACATCAGGTAGAGCTTCAGGACCCTTAAAATTCAAAGCCACGCAATCCCCTTGGAATTTCTTTGCCTTAGTGCCTATCCACTTAACCCTTCTTGCTGTGAGCAGATCATCAGATAGTTTTTCCTTGCCCCAGGGGGATATATGCATATTGTTGCTAAGCCACTGCAAAGCCTTGTTTCGTAAGGAGTCCGAGGACTCGGTCTGCCCTGTTTTCAACGTTGGAGTGTTTGCGAGAACTAAAATCAAGGGGGAGGCTTCAACAATTAATTCAACTGGGCCAGTTTCTGGATTAAGAGTCTCAGTGGTAGTATTGCCTACTGGATGTGCTGTTTCTAATATTGGGGCAGTATTAGGAGTCTCACCATGTCCAGAGCAGGCTTGATGAATATGGTCAGATGGAATTTGCAGGCCTGTATTTATAGTACCCCCAAGTAATTTCCCTGCGGCATCTATGTGTTCAGATTTGGATATAATTAGGTTTGATATTTCCCCCATCCCCTCATTGGTTTTTCTTAGGAGGGTCTCTAGTTTATTAACTTTATTAGCTAATTGGTCTACTTTTGATATAAGAGGTTTCATTAACCCTGATAGCTTAGACTCCAGTGCTCCCATGAGCTTATTTAAAAAGGTATCCTCCCAATCTACACTTTCGCTCTCTTCTTCCCTTATCCCTTCTTCCACCCTTTTCTTTACTCTTCTTGGTGGGGTTACAGATTTAGTTTTACAGGAACGTAGACCACCTCTTCTAGGGGGTTCCTTAGTAATCCCTTTTTTAACTCTTGGTGCAGGGACAGGAGTGGGAGGAGTATTGCTCTCAGGATCTAACTCCATAATTGTGTCGGATTGGTTTGGCTCTTCTAAGATAAGTAAATCAGCAATGGGATCGAGTTGTTGGACAATAGAAGGCGTGGATACATTTGATATAGAGGAGTCGTAGGGGACCTCAATCGGGTCATTGGTAACAATTTCATCTCTAGCAGACTGAAATATCCCTGATTGATTAATTTGGGCACAAGGTGGGGAATCCATAAGTCCCAGGGAAGACCTCCGATCATTGTTAATCTTTGTCACCACCTGTACCAAATAATTATCCATTGTGTTTGCCAGGGTGGCAGGTGTTTTTTGTCTCGACATTATAACCTGCCAAATCCTGTACAGATCTACCCTGATAGTAACTGTAATAAGGCAATTTCACTTTCAATAAGAATATTTATATATCGTTATATCGTCTTACCACAGGTAAATTTGAGGTTGGGGGGAAGAGGGGTGGCCCAGTCCAGTCTCTCACAGTCTAGAACGGGCTAAAACGGGCCCGCCCTTGGCCCGGGCTTCGCCCGCGCGCGTCCCGCGCTGCGTGGGGCCTGTGTGCAATTTATACAGCCCGGTCGCTGCCTGATGACATCAGCGGCAGGCGCCCGGAGCTGAGGGTGCTGGGTAATGTAGTTCCGCCGCCTCCCGGCGGTATCCCAGATCAGGCAAAAATCCTTTTGTCCCCGTTGGTGAAGCCGTTCCCCTCACGGCGGGCCTGGTAGAAAGATATGGCAGTGGTAGGTTCAGTAGGCGCGTCCCGCGCTGCGTGGGGCCTGTGTGCAATTTATACAGCCCGGTCGCTGCCTGATGACATCAGCGGCAGGCGCCCGGAGCTGAGGGTGCTGGGTAATGTAGTTCCGCCGCCTCCCGGCGGTATCCCAGATCAGGCAAAAATCCTTTTGTCCCCGTTGGTGAAGCCGTTCCCCTCACGGCGGGCCTGGTAGAAAGATATGGCAGTGGTAGGTTCAGTAGGCGCGTCCCGCGCTGCGTGGGGCCTGTGTGCAATTTATACAGCCCGGTCGCTGCCTGATGACATCAGCGGCAGGCGCCCGGAGCTGAGGGTGCTGGGTAATGTAGTTCCGCCGCCTCCCGGCGGTATCCCAGATCAGGCAAAAATCCTTTTGTCCCCGTTGGTGAAGCCGTTCCCCTCACGGCGGGCCTGGTAGAAAGATATGGCAGTGGTAGGTTCAGTAGGCGCGTAACTATCAGATCACTGAATGCTGACAATTTATAGACAATTTATAGACAATTTATAGAGCTGGTCTATTTCAGACAGAGTCTGGCGCCAAACGTTTAAGATGAAGTGGGAAGCCATTTTGAGGGTACAGCACTCTCTAATGAATGCCCTGCTACATTAAAGCACACGAGCGAAGTATTCCTTGCAGATGCTCGCCAGTTCGTGATCAAGCTTTTTGAGGAGGCTTTTCCAGAACTTCAACATTGGGATTGGAAAATGCAATTGCAAAGGGCCCATCGTTTCCCTTTTAATCTGCGAAAAAAAGGGGGGCTAGCTGATAGCCGACCACAGGCTATCTTGATTTGCCTCAATAATTTTTTGGACAGGGAGGCCCTGTATGATTTAGCTGGGCCAGATCGGAAAAGGGTGGATAAGGGGTGCGATTGTTTTGTGAGGCCTGATTTCTGTCAGCTGACATTTGAAAAAAGATGGCTATTGCGTCAATTAATCCTGGCATTTCAGGCAAAGGGGGCTCAGGTCTTCTTACTTAATCCTGCTAAATTGAAGGTGGTTTCTCAGGAGCAAACACATTATTTTCAGTCTGAAATTCAAGCAAAAGATTTTATGCTCACAATGCAGTCATCCCAGTGATCTGTGATTTCAACGTATGCTGTATTGTAACTGTTAGGGATGATTAGGCAGACTATTTCTGAACCCTGAGGATGCCCCCTTTGTCTGATAACTTATGTACTGTCTTTTTTTTCTTCTTCTTTTTTCTCTTATTCACAGCACGGTACACACTTTACCACTGGTAAACACACTGGACCCCCCACTTTTGGGTGGGGGGTCCAGCTTAGTGAAAGGGAGAGTGGTTTAGCTCAGCATCACCAGGGACCATTGGTCCCCATGCCTCGTGAAGCTTGTGTAATGGACACTATAGCCTTGCTGAATAATCTGGCTGATGGAGGACTTAAAGTGTCACCATCAAAGTTAAAATTTTGACAAAAAGAAGTACATTATTTAGACCACAACATTGAAAAAGGACTGAGGAAAATAACAATGGACAGAATCAGGATCATAAAAGGAATGAGAACCCCAATGACGCAAAGAGAGGTGAGAATGTTTCTTGGAATGGTTGGATACTGTCGCCAGTGGATAAGCAATTTCTCCCTGATTGCAAAGCCCTTGGTACGTTTGACAAGAAATGATGTGAGAGATCCCATTGATTTGAACAAAGAGGAATTGGAAGCATTTAAATGACTGTGTGAAGCGCCAGCATTAGGAATGCCTGATTATGAGAAGGAGTTTGAGTTGTATTGCAGTGAGAGGAATGGATGTGCACTTTCTGTATTAATACAAAAGCATGGAAAACTGAGGAGACCAATTGCATACTTCTCATCGATGCTAGACCCAGTAGCTGTAGCCTTACCTGGGTGCTTGAAAGCAGTGGCTGCTACCTGTCGGAGTTTGGAACAGAGTGAAGGAATTGTGATGGGATATCCTGTGAAAGTGTTTGTTCCTCATGATGTGGCAATCCTTTTAACAAGGAGTCGCACACAGTACATGACACATAGTCAGCTGACTAAGTATGAGAAAGTCATATTAGGTGCTTGAACGTGAATCCTTTAACGTTGTTGCCTGATGCTGAGAATGTGGAAGTCAGAGACGAAGCAGATCATGATTGTCTGGATGTACTCGATTTCTGTACCAAACCATGTCCTGACATAAAAGATGTACCATTGCCAGAAAGTGATTTTGTGATGTTTGTAGATGGTTCTTGCCTGAGAACAGATATTGGAATATTGAGTGCAGCATATGCAGTATGCACGGTTGCAGCAGTAATGGAAGCATCCTACCTGAAAGGAGTAAGATCAGCCCAAGTAGCTGAACTTGTTGCTTTGACTAGAGCATGTAAGATTGGGAAGAGTGTGAGAGTGACTGTGATAACTGACAGTCAGTACGGATTTGGTGTGGTGCATGACTTTGGACAAATATGGCTACAGAGAGGATTTTTGACATCAAGTGGAACTCCCATTAAGAATGCTGAAGTAGTTGGGAAATTGCTTGAGGCGATACAGCTGCCTAAGCAATTGGCTGTTGTGAAGTGTGCTGCACATAGTCAGTCTGGCGATTACATCGCCATCGGCAACAAGTATGCAAATGATATGGCCCAATACTGTGCACAAAATCAGAATTCAATTAATCGGGCAAAGGAGAAGGAAGTGACTTCTTGCACCTTAATGTTTACTAACATTGTGGGTACCTGGGAGAAAGTAAAGCAATTGCAGGCAGGAGATGAGGAAATGAAGCAGTGGGTAAAAGCAGGATGTGCACAAAGGGAAAAGGATCATGTGTGGGTCTATCGAGATGGAAGACCATTTATGCCTGATAGCATGATGTCTGCCATGGCACAGATGTATCATGGTCAGGGACACATAGGGAGAGATGCTATGATCAGGTCATTTAAGCAGACCTGGTAAAATGTAAAATTTAGACTTGTAGCAGAAAGTCTTTGCCAGAGATGCCTTATATGTCAGCAATACAACCCTGGAAGAAAGACAGTGGTGAGTCTAGGAACAATAGGTCGAGAAGGAGGGCCTTTTACCAGAATGCAAGTAGATTTCATTGAAATGCCTCCCTGTAACAGGTTGAGGTATGTTCTAGTTATGGTCTGTTTGTTTTCAAGATGGGTAGAGGCATACCCAACTAGAAGAAATGATGGAATCACAGTGGCAAAATTGCTTTTGATGGAATGTATTCCCAGATTCGGGTTCCCAGTAACAATTGAATCAGATCGTGGATGACATTTCCATAATGAGATCATAAAATTGATTTGTGAAGCATTGAATGTACGACAAAAACTACATTGTGCCTATCGCCCAGTGGCTTCTGGTGTTGTGGAACAAATGAATGGTACTATCAAAAACTGGATAGGGAAAATGTGTTTAGCCACGGGTATGAAATGGCCTGATGTCTTGCCTCTAGTACTCATGACTATTAGATCAATTTCAGACAGAACTAAAGGGTTGAGCCCCCATGAAATTATCATGGGTAGCGCAATGCGTCATGTGTTCATACCAGTCAACAAGCTGTTGCCTATAACTGATGACATGGTGTTGGATTACTGTAAAAGCCTGGCTGACGCAGTTCATTCTGTGTTTCTTCAGGTTGGAGCGGATGTCACCACCCTTGAAAAGAAGCAAGCTCATGATCTGAGCCCCGGGGACTGGGTAAGAATCAAAGTACACAGAAGAAGAAACTGTTTGGTTCCAAGGCGGGGAAAACCACGATAAGTGATTTTGATTACCACAACAGCTGTGAAGTGTGCTGGAATCAAGAACTGGATTCATGCAAATCACCCATTGAGAATTCCAAATCCAGTGGATAGCACAGAAAGGGAATATTTTGATGAATCAGAATCTAGTACTGAATCAGATGATGAAGAGACAAGAACAAAAGAAAACCCTGAAAGGGGGGAATCCGAGTCAGATCTAACTTTTGTCCCAAGAAGTATTTCCCTGAGGAGAAGGTTACAGATTTCTGATACCAGCTCAGACTTAGAGACTGAACAAGGAACTCTACGTTCGAGAAAAGAAAAAGACAGTGAAAAGACAATTAAAGAAATTGCTGAGAGAGAAGTTCCAGATGGACAGGTGCCAGATACAGAAAGAGAGGGAAAGATTCTTGCCGAAGACCCCCGAGGAGGTGTAGGGAACTCCAACATCCAGTTAGAGGAAGGGACAAGTAGTCAGCAGGAAGATTGCGTGCAGGAGACTCAAGGAGGGACAGAAGTAGGGAAAGCGAAAGAAGTGGTGGAAAGAAAAGCTGTTGAAAGTAAAAAGCAAGTTGAAACAGAGTCAGAGGAAAGTGAAGACGAAGTACCAGAAGGTCGAGTCTTAAGAAAGAGAGCTTGGAGAACTGAAAAGAATGATAAAGGAAGTAAACTAAAAAGAGCAGCAAAAGACGAAGTTTGGCCGGATAAAATAAAAAGACTGAGATCGCCTGACACAAGTAAATTCACCAAGAGCTGAACAGGTGAATGAAGTAACAAGTCAAGAGAAATCAAAAGACGAAGAAATAGTTGTAATTGGAGAAAGCAAAAGAACGAGGAAACCTAACCAGAAGTATAAGTCGCCAGAATGGATGTATGTGGCCCTGCCTGAAATAAAAGAAGAGGCGGATAGCCAAGGAAACCCAGAGGTGACTGTACCGGAGTGGTTGAGGAAGATGAGGAATCGGAAATCCTGAGAGTTATCTTGTCCGATATTGGAGAAGAGACGGATGTTCAGGAAATTCTGTATTCAGATCACGAAGGAAAGGTGAAAGACGATGAGATGCCAAACTGAATGAGACAAGAACGCTGCTAATGGAAAGACAATAAAATATGGGTAAAAGACAAAAACTGGTAGAACCAAGTAGGTGCTTAGAGCCTTGGGTTAGACAAACTAGTTGTGAAGTAGAAGAGGCTAAGTCAAAAGACACTGCTCATTTTTACAGAAATGGCAAACACAGATAGTAGAAAAGGTAGATGTATATTTTTGAAGCGATGGTGTAAAATGTGTTGTTGTTGTATAGGATCACTAATGCTTCTGTGAAGTATACTAGCTCTGATGATCTCATTTAAGGTTACTATAGACACAATAGAAGGACATAGTGAAAACGAGACTAATATAGAAAAGATTCAGAAGGTAGTTCCAAATAGAATAGATAGAAACTATTTGCATAAAGACAGGTCTATAACTGATTTTTCTAACCATGTATTTTCGAAATTATTGTATGAATATGTAAAGACAATGGACGTAAGGGACTGCTACGTTTGTATGCAGTTACCTGCATCTGTATCGGAGAGAGTGACCTATCACCACCTTCCAGTAACTTATGGAATAACATGTAGTGTAATAGCTAGTTTATTTTACCAAACAGGGAAGTTAGAATATTATTTTTCAGATGTAGATAACATATTTTCACAAGTACCATCAATTAACAAGCTAAACAAGGTAAAACCTGCCAAGGTATTAGGTGAATTTTTCTTAGAGACTAAAGAGCTAACGTTAGAGTAGAATATTTAGAAATAATTTGACTTGCAGTTTAAAGAAGGAAGAAAATAAATTTTTAGATATGGTTGAAGAAAGGAGATTAAAAATGCAAAGGAAAGCATCTGAGGGAAAGGTGGAAAAGACAGTCTGGGATGTTGAAATGGAAAAACACTTGAAGGGAGAAGCTAATCCAACTATGGCTTTAGATTGGCCTAAGAAAGGGAAATAGTGTATTAGAAGGAATCAAACTGCACATGATAATTACTTTGTAGGTAACAGTGAATGCCATGATACATACCGAATCATGGGTGGATGGGTATTTAAAGGAGGAAGGGATCCAGTTTTTCCTGGATTATACTTTATTTGCGGGAGCAAGGCGTATTATCGTTTGCCAGATCATTGGTATGGCACATGTTATGTAGGCCTGGTTTTCCCAAAGATTTTTCATATGGGAAGAGGAGAAGATGGTGTACATAAGTTGGGTAGTTATTTAGCACGTAGAAAGAGAAAATCTTGGTCAGAAATTGTAGGTGACATCTTTGGAGCATTGATACCAGCAGTGGGAATATCTCTGAATGCAAACACAATTAGAAAACTATCAACAGTAGTGGATCGCTTGTCAACAAGCACCGCTGGAGGATTTTTATTGGTAAACACTGAAATGGTTGCCATGCGTGCCATGGTAATGCAAAATCGACTTGCCCTTGATATATTATTGGCAAAAGAGGGTGGAGTCTGTGGAATGCTGAAAGTTCAACATTGTTGTTCTTACATTCCAGACGAAAGTAAGGTTTTGAAAATGTATAATAAAAATATAACTGAATTGCATGATGAAATTGCACCACTGGAGGTTGAAGGTGTTTGGGAAAAAATTGTAAAGAAAATATCTTCTATTAAATATTTCTTAGTAAACCTTTTTAGGTAAAATCCTATTTCCATTAACATGTGTGATTTTCTTAGTATTAATATTAAGATTAGGTTGCCTCTGTCATAAAAAGAAGAACATTCTGAAAAAGTTAAAAAGAGAAAATTTAAGAAGAAAGGATAAGAAACAAGAGAGGGAATTTGAAGAAATAGAATTAGAAGAATTAAAAGAAAATATGTATAAGACAGTCAGAAGAGAAGAAAGTGGGGAGACTGAGATGTGAATAAAAGCCAGAACTCATTTCAACTCCATGAAAAGTAATACAAAATTTTAATGGTGTGGTGATAAAATCACCAAAGGGGGGATTGATGGAGCGGGTAATACAAAAAATGGGTATACCCCCCTATTCTGCATGTTTATACTAATTAGGATAATCTATTAATTATAATATTATTAATGTGTTTGCATGAAGTTTAATCAACGTTACTAATGTATGAAATATATGTGGGATTTGCATTTTGCATGGCTAAATAATTTGTAATTAAAATATGTATGCATACTAACACTAGAAAACAGAATTTTGCATGTTATATGTTGCTTTTGTGACGTTTTCGTAATGTCGCACCAGATGACATCAATGGGTGAATATGAACGCTTTAAATGTCGCTATACGCTAGATAATTACATACACATAGAGGGATTAGTGAGGGTTTAACATTTTATTCATTATTTCTATGGAATAATTACTCTTTTGTGTTTGTTTCGCTTAAGTTGTCCTTTGGGCCTAAAGTAAAGATTACCGCCGACGTAAACTGACGTGATGGCCACCATTCCCCGAGGTTTCGGGCAAAGTGCGCCTGCGCTACAACACGTTTCTGTGGCCTCGACATGACCCTAGTCTCGCTGTGCCCAAGCAAGGTCACGATGGGAAGTCCACCAAGTACACTAACAATGGACAGACACAAGGAACCGGATGGATCATGTATAATGACATAACCTCCTGAACTGTGTGAAACCTCACCGGACGATCCCAACTGACCAATGGGATAAGCCCAAATTTTGTAAAATGTATCATCTTTGGCTTTACTTTATTATAAAAATGACGGTAGAATAGAGAGAAAAAATCCTTATATCTCTTACCTTTTTGATGACGGAGACGACGGTTACGCTACGAGACTGCTGCGTTCCTGAATCTTTGACAGACTGAATGCTGCCCATTTCTTTGACAAACTGAGGACTCCATAAAATCTATGGGCGCTGATAGATGCTTGCACGTCTCTGGTCCTTGTCCATTTTTGGGACTGTAGCATGCTGCACGAGGAACTCCCGAATTCTGACTGATTGACGACTAAATTCGATGACTTGGAGGATGACAAATAGCCAGATTAGGTAAATATGGTGTTCTGTGATTTGCGTAAAGTCTAATAAACTTATTAGGTGGAAATAAATTCTTGCAATAATTAGATAAACAATATTGATTAACAAGCAAATGTGTTTTGTCGTTTATTGAGAGAAGATTAGAACAGAATCTCAAGTGTGTTTTAGTATGACTAAATTACCTTACCAATCCAACTAAATGGTCCATTGATTACGTGGGAGGAGTATCTTAAGGTTTAGGATTGAGATGTGTAGGAATAAGGATATTAGTGTATAGATGTGTAAATAAATTCTCTCTATAGGTGATAAGGTATTCCTTTCATGTCAGCGCTTGGAACATTCATCTCTCCTGTAAGTGCAGACCAGTGAAAATGAAGTGTGAATGTTGGTGTTATGGGCCCCACCAATGATTGTATGAATGAATGTGTTAATGTGATATCTGGTCTGTGACGTAGGGAGGATATTCGGTACGGGTCTTTGTCCTGATTCCCGTTACCTAGGTTTCCGCGCTGCACCACCAACACGCCCAGAAGGGCCAGATACCCGGTTCTTGACGTAAAACTACCATAGTAGTCTAAAAAGAAAGCTAAACCCGAGCTCAACCCATCCTCATACGGACCCATTTCTCTGATCTGTGCTGATAGCAAGACATATTCTAAAATTATTGCCATAAGGTTGGGCAAGGTTATTACCCCATTGGTTATCATCCGCCAACACGGGTTTATCCTGGGTCGAGATACATCGGACCACGTTAGGCGTGCTATAGCCTTGTTTGATCGGGCTCAAGCCACGAATACACCTCTTGAGATGATCCTGTTGGATGCAGAGAAAGCATTCGACAGGGTCTCCTGGGGGTTTCTCTGGGCGGCGCTACAGGCAAAGGGCCTGCCTAAGGACTTTATTCATGCAGTACAGGCACTTTACGTACTCCCTGAGGCCCGTATCCGCATATCCGGACCGGAAACCCAATCATTTGCCATAAGCAGAGGAACCCGGCAGGGATGCCCCTGCTATTATTTTCAATATTTATATTGATCCTTTTCTTAATAATTTGGATGCAAATAGGCAGGTTAAAGCGGTTATGAGTATAAAACCTTAGCGTATGCTGATGACATTGCTGTTTTCACGACCGATATAAGATCAGCTCTTCCGGCAGTAAACGAACTAGCGGAGCAATTTGGCATTGTCTCGGGATATAAATTAAATATTGACAAAATCCAAATTTTACACTAGGATACTTTGCTCCTGGAAGATATTCCAAATGTTTCCGTAACAACTTATCTGGGAGTGAAGATCACTGCATCAGTTGAGCATATACCCGAACTAAATATATTGCCAATAATTAGGAATATAGATAAAATACTTGAGAGATTAGACCACTCACATCCATCAATGCACGGTCGGTGCAATGTCATTAAAATGATGATTTTCCCCAAATGTTTATATTTGTTGTGAAACATACCGTTAGAATTTCCGGCATCCTGTATTACCAGAGCTGAAAGGGCATGTGTCAGATTTCTAGGGGGGTATAGCAGAGCCAGAAGGGCAGCCAAGTGGATGATTATGCCTAGACTTAGGGGGGGATGGGGACTACCCTGCCTTCTCCTTTATCACTGGGCAGCATTACTACAACATATGGGGATATTGTTGACCGGGACTAAAGCAGTAGTTCCAAAAGCTGTTAGACCAACTATTTATGAAGTAGCACTTGGCGAGAATGCCGGGCAATGTTTAGTTAAAATTTTAGCGCCGAGTTATTATAAAAAGACTAAATTCTAAATCATTCAACCAGCTTACTCTATATGCAAAAAGATACGACGGAGGTTTGGTATCTCGAATATTAATGCTTATACTCGGCACATGGACTTCTACCGCCACTCTTTCAAGACTAAATTACTTCTAGCTGGAGGGATTTAGGAATTAATGTTCTGGGGGATGTTTGTCGTGATGGGCAGATTGCCTCGTTTTCTAATTTACAAGAGAAGTTTGGGCTTTCTATGAGACACTTTTTTAAGTTTCTGCAGATCAGGAGCTTCCTGGGTAAAACTATGGTACAAGTGGACGCATATCTGGGAAAAATACCCCGGGTCGACAAAATAGGGAATAGATCCCATATTGCGGAAATATACCAGATGCTGTTGGCCGGTTCTTCTGATGACTTGAGTATCCAGAAAGACAAATGGGAGAGGAAGTTTGGAAAGGAAGGTATTGACCTTGAGGCGTCTTTGGAACTAACCAACCAGATTTTAAGAACTGGCAGCCTGAGGACTCAACATTTTATGTCCGCTTTTGATTTATATTAAACCCCGGGGAAGGTTTCTAAATGGGTTGGACTACGGGGGAATTCATGTAGTAGGTGTGGGGCCTGGGCCGCCGATATGATTCATATGTTTTTTTCCTGTCTCAATCTTGCTAAATATTTACAAGATATAGAATTTTTCCTGAATCAGATCCTTGCTATACCGATAAATACCACCTGATTTAATCATCCTGGGGATAGAAGGTAGTCAGAGTAGTATGGCCCGATCCCGATCTGAAATTGGATTGGTATTCATTGCAGTGGCTATTGCAGGAACATGCATCACCTCACAGTGGATTAGCCCCGACTCTCCTACATTTATTAATTGGCGGGCTAGGTTGTTAGCCATCTATAACATGGATTTGGCTGTATATAGACTGAAAGGACGCAGGAGATGAGAAATGGGGAGGAAAATGTGGGCGCCAATTACTAGCTGGATAGGGTAAACATTTCTGGTACCGGCTCTAGGTATACTACCCAGGTCCCCCGTCTTTCTTCCTCATTTTTCTTCTCCTCCCAGATGATTCTCTGCTTTTCCTTTTTTTTCAGGGGAATTTGTATTTGTATTTGTATCTGTGTCTCTTACATTTATGCTAAGTTCTTTTTTATTTTATTTTTCCCTTTTTTCTTCTCTTGCTCTTTTTTTTTTCTTATTGTTTAATATGTGTTAAGGTCTCTCAGAATGTGAACGTGTTATTCTGCTTATTTTGTGCCATGACTAATTGACAATGATTTAATAACATAAACCCTCCCCAAAAAAAAGGAGCTAAGTAGTCCAAATAGAAGATTCAACTGCTTTTCTACAAATGCGTGATGTCACTCTACATTAATATGGCTGTAGCGCACAAATTTGATAAACAGTGGGCAGTACCATGTCCTAAGTGCTTAGACCTGGCATATGTAGTGAGCATGGAGAGAAATATTATTGTTCTGGAGTGAGGTGGTAAAGGTAAAAGATTTGACTGCATTTCGGGATGGGGTTTGTAGGTTTCTTTTAGTTCATACCTGTAAAGGGTCTTTTTTATTTTAAAAAAAGGAATGCAATATATAAACAAGCTTTTTGAAGTGGCTAGTTTCAGCAAAGTGGAATGCATTCTTCAACTGGAAGGATGCAAGACCTCTTTTCAGAACAGCCTTGTAAGAAATTGTGTTGTTGGTTTAGAGGAGTGGAAGTAAATTCACAAGTTTAGGCCTACCATGATGAAGCGCCGGATACAGAGGCCTGGTTAGCCCCCTGAGAAGTTACCTTCTTAAGTCCAGCACAAAGAGTTCAGTTCAGGTTGGAGGAGGCCTCAAGGAGAAGGCCCAGTGTCGCAGATGGTTGTTGCTGTAGTGCGATGAGTAAGTTGATCATTGTGGACAGTCGTCACTGCAGCACATAGAGAAGGTGAAGTATCAGGGATGGTCGTTTATGTATCTTCGTGTTTGCGTTTGTTGCAGATTGCAGTTGCAGTAGCATGGAGTGCAGGTCTCATGTTGCTGGTTGACGCAGACAGTTGTCAGTGCAAAGAGCAGGTTTCACGGGAGCTTCTCATATGCGGTTGTTGCAAGCTGCAGAGTTTTGGAGTGAACGGGCCCATTGCGGTTGTGAGGAGCTGAAACTTCAGGATTTTCACTTTTTCTTCTTTGGAGGAGCATTCGCTGATGCCACCCAAGCGTCTAGGATGAAAGTGAATCCTCTTGGGGATCCAGTCTCACTCCAGTGGAGGCCAGTAGCAGGGCTCAATCAATCAATCAATCACTGCATTTGTAAAGCGCGCTACATACCCGAGAGGGTCTCAAGGCGCTGGGGAGGGGGGGTGCTACTGGTCTAAGAGCCAGGTCTTGAGGAGTCTTCTGAAGGCCAGCAGGTCCTGGGTCTGTCGTAGGATGGTGGGGAGAGTGTTCCAGGTCTTGGCGGCGAGGTAGGAGAAGGATCTGCCACCGGCGGTGGTTTTTCGGATGCGAGGGACTGTGGCGAGGGCGAGGTTGGCTGAGCGGAGGCTTCGGGTGGGGGTGTGGAAGCTGAGTCGGTTGTTGAGGTAGGTGGGTCCGGTGTTGTGCAGTGCTTTGTGTGCGTGGATCAGGAGCTTGAAGGTGATCCTTTTGTTGACGGGGAGCCAGTGCAGGCCTCTCAGGTGGAGTGTGATGTGGCTGCGTCGGGGGACGTCGAGGATGAGTCGGGCCGAGGCGTTCTGGATGTGTTGGAGTCGTCTCAGGAGCTTGTTTGTAGTTCCTGAGTAGAGGGCGTTCCCGTAGTCGAGTCTGTTGGTGATGAGGGCCTGGGTAACGGTTTTTCTCGTGTCGAGGGGGGTCCATTTGAAGATCCTGCGGAGCATACGGAGGGTGTTGAAGCAGGACGCGGAGACGGCGTTGACTTGCCTGGTCATGGAGAGAGTGGAGTCGAGGATGACCCCCAGGTTGTGTGCGTGGTCCGTGGGTTCCGGGGCTGTGCCTAGTGACGTGGGCCACCAAGAGTCGTCCCAGGCTGATGGGGTGGGTCCGAGAATGAGGACCTCTGTCTTGTCTGAGTTCAGCTTCAGTCTGCTGTCCTTCATCCAGTCGGCTACGGCCTTCATTCCTCTGTGGAGGTTAGCTTTGGCGGTGTGGGGATCTTCGGTGAGGGATATGATCAGCTGTGTGTCGTCAGCGTAGGAGATGATGTTGAGGTTGTGTTGTCGTGCGACGTGGGCGAGGGGGGCCATGTAGATATTGAACAGCGTCCGGCTGAGGGAGGACCCCTGTGGGACGCCGTAGATGATCTCGGTGGTTTTGGAGCGGAAGGGTGGGAGGCGGACTCTCTGGGTTCTGCCGGAGAGGAAGGATGTGGTCCAGGCCAGGCCCTTCTCTTGGATACCGGCGTCATGGAAGCGTGCTGATAGGGTGCGGTGGCAGACCGTGTCAAAGGCTGCTGATAGGTCCAGGAGGATGAGGGCGGCTGTTTCTCCTTTGTCCATCAGGGTCCGGATGTCGTCAGTGGCGGCGATGAGGGCGGTCTCGGTGCTGTGGTTGCTGCGAAAACCGGATTGGGAAGGGTCCAGGATGTTGTTAACTTCGAGGTAGCGGTTCAGCTGTTAGTTGACAATCTTCTCGGTCTTTTTTGCCGGGAAAGGGAGCAGGGAGATGGGCCGGAAGTTCTTGAGGTCCTTGGGGTCCGCCTTGGGTTTCTTCAGAAGGGCGTTGATCTCGGCGTGCTTCCAGGTTTCTGGGAAGGTTGCTGTCTCGAAGGAACAGTTGATTGTTTTCCGGAGGTGGGGCGCGATGGTTACGCTGGCTTTGTTGAAGACGTGGTGAGGGCAGGGGTCCGATGGGGATCCAGAGTGGATGGAGTTCATGGTTTTGATGGTGTCTTCGTCGCTGACGCTGGACCAGACGGTCAGGCGACTGGTGCGAGTGGTAGTCGCAGGGGTGGTGGACTCGGTGGTGGGTGCGGGGGGGTCGGAGTTGAAGCTGTCGTGGATGTCGGTGATCTTGCGGTGGAAGAAGGTGGCCAGGGAGTCGCACAGGTCTTGAGATGGCGGGATGTCGTTGGAGCTGGGGTTGGAGAGTTCTTTCACGATGCTGAAGAGCTCTTTGGTGTTGTGTGCGTTGTTGTCTAGGCGGTCCTTGAAGGCGGTCTTCTTGGCGGTCCTGATGAGTTGATGGTGTCTGCGGGTGGCGCTCTTGAGGGCTGTGTGGTTGTCTGGTGTTCGGTCGTGGAGCCATTTCTTCGCCAGCTTCCGACTGGTGTGCTTGGAGATCCGGAGGTCCTCGGTGAACCAGGCGGCTTTCTTGTTGGTGTGGTTGGTTGTAGAGGTTGTAGAGGGCTTGAGAGGGGCGAGGGTGTTGGAGGTCCAGTTTAAGCAGGTTAGCTGGACAGTTACACAAAGGCCTCTGAAGCATGTTTTGTCCCTGTAGCTCACACAGGAGCTCAACCAACTGACCCTTGGAGTCACTCTGGGTAGCACGGAATGAAGGCAAGCAGAACCACCCTTCCTACTCAGACAGCAAGGAATTTCTTCAAGCAGTAGAGCCACCCTCTGGCAGCAGGGCAGTCCTTCTTCTATAACTTCCACAGGTCCAGGAGTGTTTTGATGAGGTGCCTCTGGAGGACAAATATTTACACCTGGTGCCAGATTTTTTGTATGGGGGACTCCCTGTCCCACCAACACATCCAGTTATGTAAAGGTATTTCCCTTCCCCTTTCAAGACTCCAAACTGTCTGGGAGTGACAAACAGCAGGACATGCCCGTGGCAGGTTTCTGTGTGTGTGCAGGAAGCAAATAACTTTGAAGTGTAAGCGGGGCTGGGTACAGTCTCTTCCCCAGTCATCGTGCCAATCCTGGCCACAACTAAGCCCAATTTGTGTTACTGTCTGAAAGCAATAAATAAACTCCAACAGCCAGGCCATTTACAGTCATGTGACCCAAAACACTAGCAGGCCTGACATGTTTACAGTGCCACTGTAGTGGGCCATACAACGAGTGCTGTAGGTCCACTAGTAGCATTTAATTTACAGGTCATAGGTTCATGTGCCCATTTACTAGGGACTGACAAATAATTTAAATGTGCCTTTGTTAATAGCTACAGTTAAGTTTCTCTGTGCACTCAAATTTTCAAAGTAATCCCAAAATTCCACTAGGTTCTTTGTGTGCTACTACATCCGTTGCACTGTGTCAGGCAGTGCCCAATATATACAAAACTACATGGGTCGGACAAGCCTGTCCCCTGGACAGGTGCACTTTATCTTGAAACAATATATTGATGATTGTGATTACTCCATGAATTTATTCATTCATTGATCAGTTAATAAATCATTCATTCATGATTCCATCGTCTTTTAGCAGAATGAAATGCTCCTTACAAAACCCAAAATAGCAATGGCAGCTAAGTATGCACTCGTTTAAACAAACATAAATATTATTCAATCATTATACAAAAATCTTAAACAAATAATCAGTGTTGTGTGCACCTGGGAAGTGGCACTGCCAGCCACCTGAATTCAACCAGATCAGAGAAATTCTAGACAAGTGTCTAGAAATAACAAGTGCACTACAAAATGCCCTGGGGGGCGTGCTCTCACTTTCAAAATTCACACTCAAATTATGACACATGTATATATAATCAGAATCAAACTCAGTCTTTTGTTTTAGAGGATGAAATGATAGAAAATGAAACACTATAATAGTAATCATGACATCAAATAAATTTCCAGATGTAGAACAATGTCTTCTGTCTTTTATTCTTTGTAAATATAGATGGTGAAATCAAACAAAACGTTGCTTGTAGTCAGCAGTAATGTATTCTTACAACTTCATGACAAAAAATCCCAATGCATTTCGGGCTAATAGATGAGCCCTTCGTCAGGGCATCTACGAATACAAACAATGGTCGTGTAAAGTTTATACAGAAGGAATATTTACATAAATGCTCCATCAGATATAGGACTCAAAGAAAGTCAGGGGTTGAAAGAAATTGTGATCATGTACCAAAACCACCATGTAAATGTTGTGTACAGAAGACCCAAAGCCAAAGACAAGTCAGAAATAACCAGAACAAACGAAAAACCAAAAGTCCTCCCAAGCATTACGGGTCGCATCTCGACCCTCATCAGGGGTCTACAAGAAAAATACAAGAAATACCAGATAAATTCCACCGTATGCAACATTTAAACATCATAGTCTCATATACTGTTCAATAGCACCACACATTTCATTGTCGTGAATACAAAAAAAATGGTATATGTGTAGTTACAAATATTCATTCCTGGGCAGTTTAGACCATCCAATTCAGTTTAAATGTTGTCAATCAATTGCATCTGCTACCCTTACATTCGGGGATTCTAACGGACAGTCTACCACATTGTTCTAATAATTACCCGAATGTTCCCCCTATCAAACGTCACCGCACTTACTAGGAAACATAAACAACAGCACTCGTGAGACATAGCGTGATGTTGCTTCAGTGTGTGCCGATTTCAAAGGAAACCCCCAAAACGCCGATAATTATACTACCTCCTTAATGTTATCGCGAGATGACGGCATCTGCCTCTCTCACGTAATATAGTTGTTCAATAACCCCTTAATTTCAAAACACGTCTCTAAACGCGTTCCAGTGAATGTTGTTCATCGCGAGATGACAAAATCCACCTCTATCACGTGATGTGAATGTCCAATCCTCTATGAGCAACAGAACACCCTCTGCACATGGTATATACAAACTATAGCCTGACGACATCATTATGTTCATGTGAACAACAACGCATATTTACGCAATGTGTTCCGTGGTGTGAAAGCTCTGTCCTATCCACAACGTTATATTTGTATATGGGGCAAGAATACATTAACACTCATAACGGTGCCTGTAACCTGATTGACAATAAATGTTATGATGATCGTAATGCACATCAATACGTTTGGTATATTTTCCTGCCCTTATGTAATACACTCTATGTAAATAAAATGATTTAGAGAGAAATCAAGTGGGGCTGTAAGCCAAAAAGAGAACATGATTACAAATTAATACATCCATCTACATTTTTATAGAAAACAAGATAATTCGATGCAGTCATTCATTCCATGCGGTTGCATGGAATTCAATTTTTTAATCCAGGAAAATTCCGCTCTCAATAGTTGCTTATGCGGGTCCATATCAGAACGTGGTTGAATAGCTTCTAGAATAGTGAATTTAACTTGTGCCATTTGATGACCAGCTTCCAGCCAATGGGCGGCTACTGTTGACTTCATGTTTTTGAGTCTAATATTGCTTTTGTGTTCTGTTATTCTGACTTTCACCTTTATTTCCGTCTGGCCCACGTATATTTTGCCACATGAGCATTTTATAGTATATATCACATTCTTTGTGTCACATGTACTCGAGAGTAACAATGGTATTTTGGTGCCCTTTGTGGGGTGTGTAAATTAATTCCCTGGAATTATATTATTACAGTGAGTACAATTTTCACATCTCCGCATGCCTTTAAAAGCTTGTGGTTCTTTCTTCTTTCTTTTGTTTGACAAATATTCCTTAAGATTCTATTACCTTTGGAAGGCGAATGTGATTTTCTCATCGAACAATGGTTGTAGATCAGGTTCTTGCTGGATTAATGTCCATCGTTTCTTGATGATATTTTTGATTTTATCAGCTTGTGTGGAGTATTTCAACACCCAGACGGTTGGTGTTTTTTCATTTGATGGTTTAGTTGTAAGTAATGTTTGTCTATCCAAATTTTCCACTTTAGCAATGGATTCTTCAAGAATATTATTTGGGTACCCTCTTTTCTTATATTTCATGGCTTGACTATTGATTATTAACGGTACAGCTTCAGGATTAGAAGTGATGCGCTTAACCCCTTCGATGCTCATGACGGAACGGTTCCGTCATGAGCATCGGTTGGGTTGTGCTCATGACGGAACCGCTCCGTCATGAGCACAGCCCCCGGGGGAAGCGCTGGCGCTCCCCCCCTGGGGCATCGATCGTGCCCCCACAGAGGGGGGTGGCAGTGGAAGATCTTCCGCTGCCACCCCGAGCCCCCCCCCACGCTTCCCCATGACGTCAGCGCGCACAGCGCGCGCCAGCGTCATCAGGAAGCGCTGGGATGCCTGGAAGCCATTTGTTTCCAGGCGTCCCAGGGAGGAGACGGTGAGTTTTGTGCTCCGGTGGGGCCGCGGGGGGGATTTTCAAAGTATTGAGGCATCGGGGGAGAGGAAAGAGTATTTCCTCTCCCCTGATGTCTCAATACAGGGCATTCCTGCTCCACGATCGCGCACAGCGTCGCGATCGTGGAGCAGGGATGCCCCACTAGACACCAGGGATGTGTGTTTTCGTATTTGGGGAGCGACCCCTTGGGCAAGGGTCGCTTCCTTTGCCCCCATAATAATTGGAAGTCTTTTCTGCCCCCTCTGGGGGCAGATCGGTTTATTTTTTCGCCGTTTCCGCTCCCAGGGGGGGCAGAAAAGCCCACTGGACACCAGGGATATAAATATTATTGTAGGAAGCGACCCCTTGGGCAAGGGTCGCTTCCTGGGCCCCCAATTTTTTTTGAAGACTTTTCTGCCCCCTCTGGGGGCAGATCGGTTTAATTTTGTTGCCGTTTCTGCAGAAAAGCCCACTAGACCCCTCACTTCCAGGGTGCAATTTTTTATAATATGTATTTGGCTCACCCGCCCCGGGACTGAGTAGCCCCACCTGGCACACAACCCGATTGACCATTTGGGTAGTGACATAGCATGTTATAATGTTTATTGTTATATTTTTTGTGAATTGCAATTGTAATGTTTTTTTTTTTACTTTTTTGTTCTAGGTGAAGGCTTTTGCTCTTTTCAGTTTGCCGTTTTGTTCTGCTGTTTGATTAGTTTGGTAAGAGACTTTTTTTTGTACAATGTAAATGTGTTTGATTTCTCTCCCTGTTTTTTTTTGCAAATGGTGTAATAATAGCAGTATGTTTGGTTTTTGAGTGTTAAAAACTTTTTGCATTGGTGCTCGATGTGTATTTTGTTGTCTTGTGAGTAATTTGTTTTTTTTTCTTCTTTCTAGTTGGATATCGTTGGTTTTTGCTGTGTCACTGCAGAGTTGGTTTCTGGTGAGTGCAGCTGTCTCTTGTAATTGAATTGTATAGTTTTTGAGTACATTGATCTTTGTGATAAAGTTACACATTTCTTTACTTACTTGGTTTGCACATTGTTGGTTGTTGTTGACTTGTTTGTGCAGTCTTCTATCTTAGTAAGTATAATGGCTAGCCGCAGGATTACTGCTCAGCAGGTTGTTGGTTTGCTGTTTGAGTCTTCCTCTGATATTGGTTCAGAGACTGACTCTGCATCTGAGGGAGAGGAGGCAGGGGACGATTCTGGCAGTGAGTTGTCACTCCGTATGGAGTCATCGGATGATGAAGATACTCTTAGTGCGGATGAAGTGCCTGTGTTAGCGGAGGAGACTGATGTGCCGATAGTGCGGCAAGAGGCATCTGGGCTGCAGCCTGGGGCTGCAAGGCTTCCCGTTGGTGTAGTGCAGCAAGAGGCTTCTGGGCTGCAGCCTGCGGCTGCAAGGCTTCCCGTTGGTGTAGTGCGGCAAGAGGCATCTGGGCTGCAGGCTGGGGCTGCAAGGCTTCCCTTTGAAAGTGATGACCTCTGGGTTGCCCCTGGCATGGTGCAGCCGGCATTGCCAGAGTTTACTGGTGTTCCAGGGTCTAGAGTGAATACTGAAAACTTTTTGCCGGTACATTTTTTTCAGTTGTTTATGGAAGATGTGTTTTTTGCAGAGATTGTTGAGCAGACTAATTTGTATGCCGAACAGTTTTTGAGGGACAACTGTGCCAGGCTTAAGCCACACTCTAGAGCTACCCGGTGGACTCCCACAAATGTTGAAGAGATGAAGAAGTTCTTGGGTTTAACTTTTCTGATGGGCTTGCTAAGGAAGCCATCAATGTCTTCATATTGGTCTAGCAGTCCCTTGATGGCAACGTCTATTTTTCCGGCAGTCATGAGTCGTGACAGGTATTTGCTTCTGCTTCGGATGATGCATTTTGTTGATAATGGTTTAGCGTTGCCACGAGATCACCCTGACTGTGACCGTCTTTTTAAGATTAGGCCTGTCCTTGATCACTTTGTTGATCGATTTTCTGAGATTTATGCCCCTGGGAAAGAAATTGCAGTGGATGAGTCTTTGGTGTTGTTCAAGGGCCGCTTGGTTTTTAGGCAATACATTCCTAGTAAGAGGGCACGCTATAGAATAAAGCTGTATATGCTGTGTGACAGTAGGACTGGATATGTCTCTAATTTCAGGGTGTACACCGGTAAGGAATCTAGGTTTAACCTCCCTGGTAGTCCATCCACTTTTGGAGTGACTGAGAAAATTGTTTGGGAACTTGGAAGAGGATTTTTTAACAAAGGCCACCATTTATATGTAGATAACTTCTACACTGGTGTGCGGTTGTTCAGGGAATTGGCCAAAGTGGACACTCTTGCTTGTGGCACAATCCGCTCTAACCGTAAAGGTTTCCCGAAAGAACTTGTTTGTCAAAAGCTTGTGCGGGGACAGTGCAGTGCGTTGCGTTGCCAGGAGCTTCTTGCTGTGAAGTTTACAGACAGGAGAGATGTCTACATGCTGACTACCATCCATGATGAAAGCACTGCACCTGTGACTGTTTGGGGTCAGGTCGCTGAAGCGCGCAAACCTGTGTGCATTTTAGACTATAATAGGCACATGGGTGGTGTTGACAGAGTAGATCAGAGGTTGGAACCTTACACTGCTCTTCGTAAGGCTTACATTTGGTACAAGAAGTTGGCTATCCATCTTTTCCACTTGGCAATGTTTAATGCTTTTGTTGTGTTGCAGGATTCTTGCCCTGAGTCAAAGATGACTTTTACTAAGTTTCAGGAGTCTGGAATAGGCAGCCTTGTTGTAGTGGAACAGGCAAGTGTTCCTAGAGTTGGACTGGTGGAGGATGTTGCTAGATTGAAAGAACGCCACTTTCCAGATCACATTCCTCCCACACCCGCAAAAGATTTTCCCAGTAGGAGATGGAGAGTCTGTTGGCGAAAAGGTTTGCCGAAGGAGAGTCGTATGTACTGCCCCGACTGTCCTTCTCATCCTGCACTGTGTCTCTCTGCTTGTTTTAGAGCGTACCACACACGAAAGAATTTTTGGGAGGATTCTTGAGTGGTAAAGTGAACTGCCTGGTCTGTATTCTTTGGATAATTTGATTCTGTTTCAAGGTTGGTGTTAGTGCAATGTATTTAGTTGCTGATTTTCTGTTAGAAGATTTGTATCTATTTGCAATTTGTTTGTGTTTTTATTTTTTTCTAAAAAAATCCTAAATGTGATGGCAGTGTGTGTAGGCTTGCGCTTGGCTGTTGGTGTGTGTGGACTGGCACTTGGTTGGTGGTGTGCGTGGAATGGTGCTTGGCTGGCGGTGTGCATGGACTGGCGGTGTGCGTGGACTGTTGCGTGGCTGGTGGTGTGCGTGGACTGGAGCTTGGCTGGCAGTGTGCGTGGAATGGTGCTTGGCAGGCGGTGAGCGTGGACTGGTACTTGGCTGGCGGTGTGCGTGGACTGGTGGTGTGTGTGGACTGGTGCTTGGCTGGTGGTGTCCGTGGACTGGAGCTTGGCTGGTGGTGTGCGTGTACTGGAGCGTGGCTGGCGGTGTGCGTGGAATGGTGCTTGGCTGGCGGTGTGCGTGGACTGGTACTTGGCTGGCGGTGTGCGTGGACTGGTGGTGTGTGCGGACTGGTGCTTGGCTGGTGGTGTCCGTGGACTGGCGCTTGGCTAGCGGTGTGCGTGGACTGGTGTTTGGCTAGCGGTGTGTGTGGACTGGTGCTCTGCTGGCTGTGTGTGAGTAGTGACTTTCTGCTGGTCACTACACACACTGCTAGCTGAGTGCCACTCCACGCAATCCATCAGCCTGTGTAGTTGCTGTGTCTGGATTGTGGGCGTGTGAAAGTGATGGGCCCTTGAATGGCGCTGTGTGCTGGTGTGAGTTTTGTTATGTGATGGGCCCGCGGCTGGCGGTGTGAATGGTTTTGTATGTCTCACACGTATGAAAGGTGTATGAATGGCCTGTAAAGAGGTTGGTGCCTTGTCGTGGCTTTACAGCTCACGAGCTGTGAGTCAATGGT
Source organism: Triturus cristatus (assembly GCF_964204655.1). NCBI lineage: Eukaryota > Metazoa > Chordata > Amphibia > Caudata > Salamandridae > Triturus > Triturus cristatus. Next base: position 1,753,561,353 of record NC_140590.1, on the reverse strand, counting down.
TCAGTTTCTCGCCCTTTCAATTATTACCAGTGCATTTCATTTCTGTGAAATCACTTGCTAATACAATTGTATCTACTGAACCATCACTCACCCTCGTGCCAAATCCAACCAGTATGTGTGTGTGCTTGCGGATTAGATGGCTGTGCAGTAATATTTGTCTTTCTGAAGCAGGGTGTACCTTGTCCCTTTTTGGTGAATTTTGTAATGTGTTGCTTTTGTGCCTGGTGGTGCGAATGGTCTTGTTTGTATCACGTATGAAAGGTGTGTGAATGGCCTGTAAAGTGGTTGGTGCCTTGACGTGGCTTTACAGCTCACGAGCTGTGAGTCATTGGTTTGGTTTTTTGTGAATTTAATTATTGACAGTGCATTTCATTTTTGTGAAATCTCTTGTTAATAAAATTTAATACACTGAACCATGACTCGCCCTCGTGCCAAATCCAACCAGTGTGTGTGTGTGTTTGAGGAATAGATGGTTGTGCAGGAATCTTTGTCTTTAGTTTCTCTGCCAAGGTACACTTTCCATGCAAGAATAACCCACCAACTGTAGATATTGTCGAAAACCCATGGGAGTTCATGGTGATGTCTCTCTTGTGAATTCAAAAAATTTTTTTATCCCCAATGTCCTGCAAACCTCAAAATGTCTGCCACATTTTCTTTGCAATATTATTCCAAAATTCTCACGCTGTAGGAACAATAGATAATCTGGTTTTGCAAGGGGGGTCACTTTGGTTTTTGGCCCGGTGCTCGGCGGCCATCTAGGGAAACCTACCAAACCCACACATTTCTGAAAACTAGACACCCGGCGGCTTCCAAGGAAGTATGGCTTGCATGGATCCCTCAACGTTTCCTTACCCAGAATCCCCTGCAAACTTCAATTTTTGCTGAAAAAATCACTTTTTTCACACATTTTGGGGTGGGAAAGTAGTGGCATCACCGGGCTCACACAAATTTACCACCACCCAGCATTCCCCCAGGTCTCCCGGTAAAAATGGTGCCTCACTTGTGTGGGAGGCCCAAGTACCCGCGGCAGGCAAGGGCCCAAAACGTAGTGAGGCGACATCAAAATGGCCTATCGCAAAACCACCTGGTTTTGCAAGGGGGGTCACTTTGGTTTTTGGCCCGGTGCTCGGCGGCCATCTAGGGAAACCTACCAAACCCACGCATTTCTGAAAACTAGACACCCGGCGGCTTCCAGGGAGGTATGGCTTGCGTGGATCCCCCAAAGTTTCCTTACCCAGAATCCCCTGCAAACCTCAATTTTTGCTGAAAAAATCACTTTTTTCACACATTTTGGGGTGGGAAAGTAGTGGCATCACCGGGCTCACACAAATTTACCACCACCCAGCGTTCCCCCAGGTCTCCCGGTAAAATGGTGCCTCACTTGTGTGGGAGGCCCAAGTACCCACGGCAGGCAAGGGCCCAAAACGTAGTGAGGCGACATCAAAATGGCCTATCGCAAAACCACCTGGTTTTGCAAGGGGGGTCACTTTGGTTTTTGGCCCGGTGCTCGGCGGCCATCTAGGGAAACCTACCAAACCCACGCATTTCTGAAAACTAGACACCCGGCGGCTTCCAGGGAGGTATGGCTTGCGTGGATCCCCCAACGTTTCCTTACCCAGAATCCCCTGCAAACCTCAATTTTTGCTGAAAAAATCACTTTTTTCACACATTTTGGGGTGGGAAAGTAGTGGCATCACCGGGCTCACACAAATTTACCACCACCCAGCGTTCCCCCAGGTCTCCCGGTAAAAATGGTGCCTCACTTGTGTGGGAGGCCCAAGTACCCGCGGCAGGCAAGGGCCCAAAACGTAGTGAGGCGACATCAAAATGGCCTATGGCAAAACCACCTGGTTTTGCAAGGGGGGTCACTTTGGTTTTTGGCCCGGTGCTCGGCGGCCATCTAGGGAAACCTACCAAACCCATGCATTTCTGAAAACTAGACACCCGGCGGCTTCCAGGGAGGTATGGCTTGCGTGCATCCCCCAACGTTTCCTTACCCAGAATCCCCTGCAAACCTCAATTTTTGCTGAAAAAATCACTTTTTTCACACATTTTGGGGTGGGAAAGTAGTGGCATCACCGGGCTCACACAAAATTTACCACCACCCAGCGTTCCCCCAGGTCTCCCGGTAAAAATGGGGCCTCACTTGTGTGGGAGGCCCAAGTACCCGCGGCAGGCAAGGGCCCAAAACGTAGTGATGGGACATTTGGGATAGGCAATGTTGATGTCGCCTCACTACGTTTTGGGCCCTTGCCTGCCGCGGGTACTTGGGCCTCCCACACAAGTGAGGCACCATTTTTACCGAGAGACCTAGGGGAACGCTGGGTGGTGGTAAATTTGTGTGAGCCCGGTGATGCCACTACTTTCCCACCCCAAAATGTGTGAAAAAAGTGATTTTTTCAGCAAAAATTGAGGTTTGCAGGGGATTCTGGGTAAGGAAACGTTGGGGGATCCACGCAAGCCATACCTCCCTGGAAGCCACCGGGTGTCTAGTTTTCAGAAATGCGTGGGTTTGGTAGGTTTCCCTAGATGGCCGCCGAGCGCCGGGCCAAAAACCAAAGTGACCCCCCTTGCAAAACCAGGTGGTTTTGCCATAGGCCATTTTGATGTCGCCTCACTACGTTTTGGGCCCTTGCCTGCCGCGGGTACTTGGGCCTCCCACACAAGTGAGGCACCATTTTTACCGGGAGACCTGGGGAAACGCTGGGTGGTGGTAAATTTGTGTGAGCCCGGTGATGCCACTACTTTCCCACCCCAAAATGTGTGAAAAAAGTGTTTTTTTTCAGCAAAAATTGAGGTTTGCAGGGGATTCTGGGTAAGGAAACGTTGGGGGATCCACGCAAGCCATACCTCCCTGGAAGCCGCCGGGTGTCTAGTTTTCAGAAATGCATGGGTTTGGTAGGTTTCCCTAGATGGCCGCCGAGCACCGGGCCAAAAACCAAAGTGATCCCCCTTGCAAAACCAGGTGGTTTTGCGATAGGCCATTTTGTTGTCGCCTCACTATGTTTTGGGCCCTTGCCTGCCGCGGGTACTTGGGCCTCCCACACAAGTGAGGCACCATTTTTACCGGGAGACCTGGGGGAACGCTGGGTGGTGGTACATTTGTGTGAGCCCGGTGATGCCACTACTTTCCCACCCCAAAATGTGTGAAAAAAGTGATTTTTTCAGCAAAAATTGAGGTTTGCAGGGGATTTTAGGTAAGGAAACGTTGGGGGAGCCACGCAAGCCATACCTCCCTGGAAGCCGCCGGGTGTCTAGTTTTCAGAAATGCGTGGGTTTGGTGGGTTTCCCTAGATGGCCGCCGAGCACCGGGCCAAAAACCAAAGTGACCCCCCTTGCAAAACCAGGTGGTTTTGCGATTGGCCATTTTGATGTCGCCTCACTACGTTTTGGGCCCTTGCCTGCCGCGGGTACTTGGGCCTCCCACACAAGTGAGGCACCATTTTTACCGGGAGACCTGGGGGAACGCTGGGTGGTGGTAAATTTGTGTGAGCCCGGTGATGCCACTACTTTCCCACCCCAAAATGTGTGAAAAAAGTGATTTTTTCAGCAGAAATTGAGGTTTGCAGGGGATTCTGGGTAAGGAAACGTTGGGGGATCCACGCAAGCCATACTTCCTTGGAAGCCGCCGGGTGTCTAGTTTTCAGAAATGTCTGGGTTTGGTAGGTTTCCCTAGGTGCCGGCAGGGCTAGAGTTCAAAAACTACAGCTAGTCACTTAGCCAAAAAAGGGTCATTTTTCACTGCAAAATTGAGGTGTGACCACCTTGCGTTTTGCGCCGTTTCCTGTCGCAGGCACCAGGCCGACCCGCACAAGTGAGGTACCATTTTTCTTGTATGACTTTGGGGAATGCGGGGTGGGTGGAAATTTGTGGATCCACGCAGATTCCAGAACTTTCCATCCCAGAAATGTGGGGAAAATGTGTTTTTTTTTGTCATTTTTTTACATTTGCAAGGGATTCTGGGTAACAGACCATGGTGGGAGGCAGTCAAGTCACCCCATCCTGGATTCCCCTGGGTGTCTAGTTTTCAAAAATGTATAGGTTTGCTAGGTTTCCCTAGGTGCCGGCAGGGCTAGGGTTCAAAAACTACAGCTAGTCACTTTGCCAAAAAAGGGTCATGTTTCACTGCAAAGTTGAGGTGTGACCACGTTGCGTTTTGCGCCATTTCCTGTCGCGGGCACTAGGCCGACCCGCACAAGTGAGGTACCATTTTTTTCGTAGGACTTTGGGGAACACGGGGTGGGTGGAAATTTGTGGATCCACGCAGATTCCAGAACTTTCCATCCCAGAAATGTGGGGAAAATGTGATTTTTTAGTCATTTTTTTACGTTTGCAAGGGATTCTGGGTAACAGACCATGGTGGGATGTAGTCAAGTCACCCCATCCTGGATCCCCCTGGGTGTCTAGTTTTCAAAAATGTATAGGTTTGCTAGGTTTCCCTAGGTGCCGGCAGGGCTAGGGTTCAAAAACTACTGCTAGTCACTTTGCCAAAAAAGGGTCATTTTTCACTGCAAAATTGAGGTGTGACCACGTTGCGTTTTGTGCCATTTCCTGTCGCGGGCACTAGGCCGACCCGCACAAGTGAGGTACCATTTTTCTCGTAGGACTTTGGGGAACGCGGGGTGGGTGGAAATTTGTGGATCCACGCAGATTCCAGAACTTTCCATCCCAGAAATGTGGGGAAAATGTGTTTTTTTGTCATTTTTTTACGTTTGCAAGGGATTCTGGGTAACAGACCATGGTGGGAGGCAGTCAAGTCACCCCATCCTGGATGCCCCTGGGTGTCTAGTTTTCAAAAATGTATAGGTTTGCTAGGTTTCCCTAGGTGCCGGCAGGGCTAGGGTTCAAAAACTACAGCTAGACTCTTCGCAAAAAAAGTGTAAATTTTCAGTGTGAAAATGTGGTGTGTTCAGCTTAGGTTTTGAGCCACTTCCTGTCGTGGGCACTATGCCTACCCACACAAGTGAGGTACCATTTTTATCGGGAGACTTAGGGTGGTTCAGATTTGTAAAGCAACTGTTATTACCTATTGATTTTGGATGCATTTCTCCCTTCCAAATGAAAGACATTGTGTAAAAAAAAAGTCATTTTGAAAAATTACCAATAATTGTCATGCAACTATGAGTATTCCCAATTTCGAAAATGTGCAAATATGCACTGTTTCTAAACTCTGTAGTTTGTTCCCATTTCAGAAATACATAGGTGTCTTTCATACCGATTTTTCCATGTATACATTTTCCCACAATAATTGCTATAGACCCGGAACAAAAAAAAAAACCATTACAAAATGCTGCTCAGTTTTTTACTCTGGGTTCGTTGGGCTCTTGGTGAACCTACAAGTCCTATATATCCCCACAACCAGGAAGGTCCAGTGGATGTAACGGTACATTGCTTTCTAAGAGATGTGATAGTTAGAAGAAGTTACAGGTGAAAACGTTGACTCAAAAGGCTGCTTTTTTCAACTAATTTTAAATTTTTCCTATATTTAACTGTTAGTTTCTATAAAGAAACCTTGATGGATCTACACAAATGACCCCTTGCTGAATTCAGAATTTTGTCTACTTTTCAAAAATGTATAGCTTTCTAGGGTCCATTATTGTTTTTGTACCCATTTCTACCATTAACTGGAAGGAGGTTGAAAGCACAAAAAATAGCAAAAGGAGGGAATGTCCCAGAAAAATGCCAAAACTGTGTAAAAAATGTTGGTTTTCTGACAAAATTCTGTCATTCCCTAAAAGCTGGAGAAATGGTGATTTCAGCCCCACAAACCCTTTTTGATACCATTTGCAGAGAAAAACCCAGAAGCTTTCATTTGCAGCCCGTTTTTCCCATTTTTCACAAAAAAAACAAAATTTTGCTGTATTTTGACTAATTTCTGGGAACCCTCTAGGAGAATCCACAAACCCTGGGTACCTTTAGAATCCCCATGATGTTGGAAGAAAAGGACGCAAATTTGGCGTGGATACCTAATGTGGTCAAAAAGTTACAGGGGCCTAAGCGCACACTACCCCAAATAGCCCAAAAAAGGCTTAGCACAGGAGGGGAAAAGGCCTAGCAGCGAAGGGGTTAAGTCTGATGAACTGAGACAAAGGCAAATGTTTCTTTAAAGAGTCTTGGTGAAAGCTTTTAAAGTGCAAACAACTATTGCAATCAGTCTCTTTGATGTACACATTTGTCTTGATGCTGTTATTTTCAACTGAGATCAAAACATCCAAAAATGCTATTTGTGATTTCCCAATGTGATGAGTGAATGTGATGAGTGAATTTGATTCGTTCATGGCACATATTCAGGTTTAAGATGTTGTTTTGTAATGTGGTTCTTTCTACTTTCCAGATAATGAATATGTCGTTGATGTATCGTTTGAATAATACTAATCATTCCGTCCAATCTGGATTCTGCAGAATGTGCTCAGATTCAAACTTAGGCATGAAGATATTCGCGTGACCGACCGAGGCAAGCACACGATCGTGGCTCCTCCGTCCTCTCGTAATCCTTGGATTGATTCCTGACTCCTGATACATTCCTGATTCCCGTGTCTCATTTATTGGGTGTTTCCCTGCATACCTTGACTCACGAACAGTTGCCCTCCCCTGCTACGACCCTGAATTCATTTCAACAGCGATATCACGGTGGAACCCATCCATTAATTGATCCTACTTCGCTGCGCAAATTTCCTCCAGCGCCACCTCGTCTTCACGTCAGCGCTTGATTTATGCGCGCCAGAGCACTCCATAAATAGGCGACCCAGTTCCTGAAGATGATCCTAATCTGAGAGGATCGAAACCTCGTCGACCACTGCCCACCAGCTCAAACGCCTTAAGCGCATGCTCACCTTCGGTTCATTAAAATAATGAAAATTATCAATTGGATTATTGAATAAATTGATGTATGAACCTTTTAATCTGTACATATTGTAAACTCTTCTGCGCCGCCTGCTGTGGTATTTTTCACGTTGTCACTTGCGCCGTTACTTCACTATCACGAGCACTTTGTAAACATTCCACTAGGGTTGCCTGGGTATTTATACCCCGTAGTGCTGTAACTACTGTTGTGTATGTTTACTGATCTTCTAACAATACATGACCCCTATAGGCGCTTGGAATGAACTATTTGAAGCCTCCTCTCTTTTGTTTGCTGATTGTAATGTCTTGTACATACAAGCTTAAGTAATTTCAATATGTCCTGCTGAGATATTGTTGCATTTATACAGATTCAAATTTAGGCATGAAGATATTCGCGTAGGATTGTGCCCCCGCGAATTCCATAGATGTACCATTACATTGACCGAAGAACATATTTTTCCATTGAAAATAACTGGTATAGTGCGAAGTGCATGAGTTCTAATAAAAAACTTTGTCCACATCATCCATGTTATTTCTTAGTAAACCTCATTCCATAACTTCCAGGCCTCCATTGTGCGGGATCGAGGTGTACAGGGCAGAGACATCCACTGTGCATAACCACCAATCATTAATTTTCTTTGTGTCAACCGTTTGCAACATATTCAAGAAAGCTGTAGTGTCTATAATATAGGTTTCCAATTTCTGCACCAAGGGTTGCAAGAACCAATCTAGATACTTTCTGATGGGTTCTGATATGGAACCGCATGCTGAGACAATTGGTCTGAATGGGGGAGTGTTAGCATCCTTATGCACCTTCGGGAGCATATAAAATTGAGGTCGTCAAGGATATTTGATAGTAAAATATTTGTATGTTTTTTCCGTAATCCATTTCATTTGTAGGTCATGATCGAGAGTTTCACGTAGTGTCATTTGGAAATAATTTGTCGGATCTTGCTCCAATTTCATGTATGTCCCTTCATCTTGTAAATGATTCATAACACTGGTTTCATAAAACTTTTTGTCCATCAAAATCAAGGCACCTCCCTTGTCTGCCTTCTGGAAAGTGAGATTTGGATCATCTATTAATCCTTGTAAGGTACTCCATTCTTTTTTTGAAAAATTACAATGGGTTCCACTGGTGAAGTTAATTCTGTTTATTTCAGTTTGAATTACTCTTTCAAACGCATCAATGGTCTTGTGCGACACTGGGGTGCAAAAGTTACTCTTGGCTCTGAATTCTTTTACTTCTTGAGATCCTTCTCTATGTATCGTTGCGGTTGTACCACACTGAATTTTTTTTTTAATCTTAACGTGCGAAGGAACTTAAAGATGGCTTCTTCTGTTTCTTGTAGATTACTCTTGTATACTGGAACAAATTATGTACCTTTGTTCAACAGTGACAATTGTGCGTCAGTCAATTCACAACTTGAAATATTCAACACTAGGTTGTCTTGGTCTTGCTCCTTGTGATACGTGTTTCTCTTTCTTCCTCTGTTTCCTTGCCCCCTCCTTGTTTTTCTGGTTGTGGAGCATTGTTGGCCGCTGGGCTTATGGACAAAAAAAGCCGCCTTTTGTGTATTATTGACTGAAACACTCTTGGTTTGTCAATAGCCCCAGCAGTGTGTGAATAGCCACAAAAGGCCCTTCAATTAAGTTAAACTTTTAAAATAAATTTACACTCTAATTTTGTAAATAGTCCAAAAGTAGTAAACTTGTTCTAAACTGTATATAACTCAAAGGTATAAATTAGATTTGCGAATCTGGCACAGACTAAGTATTGCCGATAGTCTGAGAATTTATAATTTTCTGACAGATTGGTAGGAACATTATTGAGGAGAGCCAGTATGTCACACATCCACAACAAGTGTAGATAAAAAAGTAAGTGCTCTACATATAAAATTCCGAGTACCAATCACCTCCTAGCCTGGGATAAAGAGTGTTAGACCTGGCATCCTTGCCGTGGTTTCCCCAGACTTTTTTGCCTTCTGACCACCTGTTTTGCTGACTTTATTTTTGATGGCTTTAGGAATCTGGGCCCTTTACTACTGTTAACCAATGCTAAAGTGCATGTGCTCTGTGCTTAAAACATGGTAACATCAACTTATCCACAATTTGCCTATTTAATTTACGTTCCCAGTAGGGTGCACCACATGTGCCCAGTGCCTGTAAATTAAATGCTACTGATTGTGCCACCCATATTAGTATATTAGTAACCCTTTAAACATGTCTCAGGCATGCCACTGCAGAGCCTGTATGTGTAATTTTAAACTGCCATGTCGATTTGGCAAGTTAGCCCTCTTGCCAAGCCCAAACCTTCTTTTTTAATACATATACGTCACCCCTAAGGTAGGCCATGGACAGTCCTAAGGGCAGGGTTCAGCCATGAAATAAAACTATTGGACATGTTTTTTAAGCTTCCCATGTCCAGGTAGTGAATAACTCTTAAATGTGTTTTTCACTACTACAAGGCCAATCTCTCTCATAGGTTAACATTGGGATTACCTGATTACATCTTTTACATGCAATTTCCAATTGAGAAGAGATAAGACCACGAAGTTCGGTGTCTCTAGAATCACAATTCAAAATCACAATTTATGGTGAAGACAGATTTTGAATTGTAATCTCAAAATGCCACTTTTAGAATTTGGCATTTTTCTTACTTTAACCATCTGGTACCTTTTGCCTGTCTCTGAATATAATTCGGAGTTGGTGAAAGCTGGACTCTTGTGTAGTCCCTCCAGACAGCCACACAAAAAAGGGAGCTTATTTGTGACTAATGGGCCATCCACAGTCTGATGGGCCATCCAGAGCAGGATGGGAGGGAGGAGCTGACACACCTGAAAGGGCTGTGACCTGACCACACACCAAGGGCTGCATAACCCCCTGTAATGAGTCTGGGGCCAGGGCAGGAAGGGGAGCAGGGACTCTGCGCAATTCAGATACCTCTCTTTGAACCTCAGACACCACCTCAGACACCACCAACTCAGTACACTTCTGGACCTGTGGATACCTTGCCAGGAAGAATAACTGCTGTGCTGCCACAAGGACTTTCACTCACCTGGACTTTGCTGGACTCTGGCTTTGCTGTGCTGACCTACTGCCTGCTGCCCTCTTGCCTGGGAGTGAGAAGGACTGGACCTGCATCTAAACATCCCAGAACCAAAGTGACTTAAATGGCTTCTTGGCTTGCCTCCTGTTCTTCTTGGTGAGGAAAATAAAAATCTATGAGGCCTATGTGTCCCCATGTGCCCCCCCCAACGCTTATGTGCACATACATGTAACCTATGTATTTCCCCTCCATGGCCTTTCTATCATGATGCTTATGCTATAACGTGGCCTGCCATCATCCAGTCTCCCATGAGAGAAACGACAAATCTGTATTGAGGCCTACACGTTTTTCATCATGTTTTCCTGCATTTTCATGAAGCCCATGTTTATGGCTCAGCCAGAGCCGAAAAGAGGTTTCATGCCTCAGAGCGCTCTGAAAGCTGCAGCTACGTATCCTTGGCCTTGCACACTTGGGCCTCAGCCAAAGGGGCCCTGTCACAAGGTACCGAGACAGTATTGAGCACGGTTATCTGCTTACTCCTACAGAGCCGCATTCTTGCCTGGTGAAGGAGGAATGAACGCGACCCATCTGCAAGGAGGGAGCCCAGCCTTACTGTCTCTCTTTGTGAGATTGCAAAGCTCACGTCAGTAAAAAGCCCATAGCCCCCATGTAAGGCCTCTGCAGTAAATGAAGTAAATGAAGAAATAGATGCCACATCGGCTCTTGGTGATGAGCAACCTATGTCACAAATCAGTCCCTGCTCCAGACATCGGATATCAGATAATACAAGATGTGCTGGTCGTCCTGACACTGAAGGCCTCACTCACTGAAGGCCTCACTTCCAGACTTGTCCGGTTGCATAGCAACCCTCCCCACGTCAGTTACACGTCATGCTCGAGTTGAGCACAAGTAAGGCAAAGTTCCAGTACAATTCCAGCAGATCACGCAACCCCCTCCAGGTATCCACCCACACATGACAAATTACCCATTATCATCAAGTGGACGCCCACATGGACGCCCACCTTCACGCCTACTTACACGCCCACATGCTCTTATCTCATTCTCTCTTGCTCTTTTGCTTACGTACAATTGAGAAATGTATATATACTGTACTCTGTGAATAATGTTTTGAGAATATTGAGAATACTTTTGAGTCCCTTTCCAGATCCTTTTTGGTGATCGTAATATTCTCCCTTTGACTCGAGTTATTGGAATAAAGCCCTTTATGAACCTGATACCACAGACTCAGCCTCTTGCTTTATGCATGATCTTATTTATATACTAAAAATTCTGAGAGCGTAATATTTTATTTACCACATAATGGCGCCCGAACAGTTTAATCTCTTTCCCCACACGCCGGAGATGAAGGTCCAGTTTTGCCCCCTTCCATAGCCGTGACGGACTTCAAGCGCGCACGTCGCGGGTCTTCCCGCCAACTCCCTCAGGCCAACGAAGGGGACAGACTGCGACCAGGCATCCATACGAGGCGGTGAGGAACGCAGATTGTCCTACCCAGAGCCCACCTGCGAGAGAGCTGTGTCCGAGGTATACAGAGGCCCACCAGATTCCGAAGTTCCGAAGTATCCAAGTCACGAATCGAGTCCAGTCCAGTCCAGTTTGGTCTAGTCCAGTTCAGTTCCGAGGCCTTCCGTTCCGAGCTACCCGGTGAGTACCATTGCCGGGGAGGCGTTCTGACGTGCACATAGGTTGTGCCGGTCAAGACGGGTTTGGGTACACAAATCCGGTCTGCACTGTTTCAGCAGTGTATCTGTACTGTTTAGCAGTATATCTAGTATGTCTAGTATATAATTCAGAATCACCTAGTTAGTGTTCCCAATGGCCATCATTGTTGTTCGTTAAATGTTAAATGTTTTAATATGTTTTAAAAATTGTGGTATGAATGAGTGTTCATTATTGTGTTTATTGTAATTTATTGTGTTCAAAATCAAGTAGCAAAGTTTAAAGATGCCGTTCTTTTCAAAATTAAGACAGATCAAAACTAGAAAAGGGGTACTCGAGGAAGCTGTTCCCATTCCACCTAGGGACACCCCAGGGTACTTTATGTACCATAAGCATGGCCTAGATGCCGTATTATTTCTTGATTTATGGGTGGACTACACCAAGGATCTAGCCGAAAGTCAGAGGTGGGCCGCAGTTGGGACATGGGATGCAGATTGCATCATGAGAGTAGAAGAAGCATTATGGAAAAAGAAAGCCAGACAGTCACAGAAATATGCCATTGAATTATGGCGTAAAGAATGGCATAGACGCACAGAGAAAGCGCTCAGAAAAGAAGAGAAAAGTAGGGAGGATTCAGACAAAGCCCGAGAAAACGTATTAGTTGAGGAAGGTATCCGAGTAAAAGCAGAACAAGTAGACAGAAAACGAAACACTCTTATGAAAGAGAAAATGTAGACCAGCTCGGAAGGATGCCATTGAGTTTTGGCGCAAGGAGTCACATAGGAGGACAGAGTAAGTGTTTCACGAAGCAGAGAGAAGTAGACAGGAGTCTGGAAAAGCCAAGGAAAAGATGTTACAGGAGGAAGTGGAGCAGGTAAAATGAGCGCAGGCTGACAGAGAAAGAAATACTGACGTTGCTGGTATTTATCCCGTCCTTTCAGAGGACCTAGCAAGAGTGGCCCCAGTAGAAAGACCAGTTGGAGTGCCACCGCAAGTACCCCGATACATATGATAATGATATAGTAGCTCAAGTGTTCTTGAGCCTCCCGCCAAAAGATCAGCGCATGGCTGGTGTTTTCATGGTCCAACATTTGTTTACGTTGTTAAAAGGGAATTGAGAGGGGTGTAGCTAGAGAAAGAGCACCACCTGTGATTTGATGACACCCCTAATGTACGAAGTGTTAACGAAAAATAATTAGTGATCCATTAAGGGTTTAGCTTGAGAAAGAATTGTGGGTATTTCGAATTTGCAAATTGTTCAAGAATACAGGTTTGTGTTCTTGGTGGTCCAGTGAGCCAATGTGCTGGGTCAAGTCGGTAAGATTATGACCCCCTGAGTGCAAATTGTATGTAAAAATAATTTTTCAATTGGGCGAATTATTGCAGTTTTTATGGAATTGAGTAGTCTTTTTGTCTTTGACAGCTTCGGAGTGAGGAGAAGGTGGGGGCTGTGTAGAGCAGAATGTGATACAGAAATCGGAGACAGATTCTGACCTTGTAGCCAGTGTAGGTGGGGGCCGGTGAGAGGAGCAGAACAGAGGCACTGCTTAGAAAGCTTCTCTGACATCGCATCTGTGTAATGCCTGCAGCCGGAGAGCCTTGGGGGCCAGGAGTAGGAAAAACAAAAAAAGATGGCTGGCAGCCCAGGCTCAGGCCGCGCTGAGGGGCTATTTTTAGCTTCTCTGATAAGACAGGGCAGCTGAGAAATGTAAGTCGAGAAAGATTCCCTTGTTCTATTCTGTGCAAAACCAGTGCCCCGAGGAAATGTCTATGGAGAAGATTTGTTTTATTTTTTAGCAATTGTTATATTGCATCTGGCAAGAAAGTAAAATGTTGCTCTTGCTTGGAATTTTAAGGGCTATGTGCCTATATAAAAACGATTTTCAAATTCAGACATTTTTGAATTGTGGCCACAAGCTGCCACCAGTTGCATTGGATAAATGATCCAGTGGTTACGGGTCTGTGAGGAAAGATGGGAGATGCATCTTCGACTAGGACATGAGGGTACATTGTGTACAAAGATGCATAGCTCATTTTTATTAAAAAAAAAAAAAAAAGACAGGTTCGTGTGTTCTTCATTTTTGATTATTCTTGCTGATTCTGTGTGTCAGACTTGACACGGTGATTTCAGATGGGGGTGTATAGGGCAGGTAAATCAGTTATTGATTATAAGCCTGACAAATTAAGCAGGCCAGAATGTTCGCCTCTGAGCTGTAGGTACAGAAATTGGGCGTCACTGCTCATTTATATATATGTAAACGCAATTTGTTTATGCTTTCTGTGCTTGGTATACTGATGGCTTGGCATATGTATTTTGTATATGTTTTGTTTTTGTGTTGTATTGACCAGTCTGTTTAGCGTTTAATACAAAGTTCTCCTGTGCAGTACAGAGATAGTCGTGACGACGGCGATCTTTGCGCAGCGCTTGGCTGGAACTTGTTCACAATTATTAAATTTCACAGACATGATATTACCTTTATCATGCTGTCAAAATACCAGACAACACGTTATCAGTGTATGTCTAATTGGTGTTGGAAATGAATGAAATAAAAGAAAAAGTTATGCAAGACTGAAATATTTTTCACATGACTGCCTTTCTCTTATAGACAGGCAGCCTCGGTCATATGTTTCCAGATTGGACATTAAGGAACCATTATGATCTGTGCACTCGCATCTTAACTCTTGAAAGGCCTGTTTTAAATAAGGGCTGCCACCCCAGAGTGACAAATGAGGCTCGGTATTTAGGGTAATGAGAAAATATCTGACAGGATTTCCTTTTTACAGTTTGCTTTAGTAAGCTCATTCTTGTAAATGGTGGCCCCAAAAATTGACTTGTTTTTAAATTAGGCTATTTATTGTATAGGTGGAAATTATTGCAAAATGACTGATTTCTTTAGCAGATAAATTATTAATTATCAACATTAACAACTGTTCTTAAACTTGGTTTTCCGAATATTTAGGTAATTTAGCATTCCTATTAGGGCCTCCTAGCATTAATATTGACTTCAGGTTGGTGTAGGTTCATGTAATAGGGACATTTGCATATGAGATGTCATTTGGCCAGCTTATGAGCTAACACAATGAGGTTTGTACATTAACTTGAAGGATTTCTCGCCGTTTCAAATACGCTGTGTATCCTATAATTTTGCTTACGCCCAGTAGCTACACACAGGGATTAATAGTGTTGACAAGACACAGGGTTTGATAGTGTTTGACAGCAGTGAAATCTGTTTCAGATTTCCTCCTGTCAAAAGGGGGGAAAGGAGGAGAATATTGGCTTTCTGCTGGCCCCTGAGGAGGTTCGCTTCCCGCTAGCCCCTTAAGAAATTAAGCCCCTTAGAAATTAGCCCCCTTAGAAATTAAGCCGAGGAAATAGGTATGGTGCTTTCCCCTTTTTACTTTTTTTTTCCCCTTCTACTAAAGTCCTCTCTTGGACACAAGAACACACTGTGGCATTTGAAGAATTAAAGAGAGCTTTATGTCAAGCACCAGTTTTAGCAAACCCTGATTACAACAAATCTTTTATGCTTTTTGTGACAGAGCGGGATGGAACAGCACTATCTGTCCTAACACAAGATCATGCAGGAAAACACAAGCCCTGTGCTTATTTTTCTAGTACATTAGACCCAGTAGCACAGGCTTTGCCTGCGTGCCTAAAATCAGTTGCAGCAACGGCCTTAGCCATAAGACAAAGTGACTCGATAGTGCTGGGCCACCCTCTGACAGTACAAGTACCACACGCAGTAGAGGTTCTCTTGAACCGGACACAAACACAACACCTGACTGTAGCTAGACTGACAGGCTATGAGCTGACGTTATTTCAACCACACATAGAGATCAGACGATGCAACATACTGAATCCCGCTACCCTTTTGCCCTCCAGTACAGAAAGCGTTTCACCACACGACTGTGTTGAAGTAATACATACCGTGACTAAACCAAGACAAGACTTGACAGACGTTGCACTCCCAGACCCCGACCTAACACTATATGTTAGGTCGGGCTCATGCATGAGGACAGGGGCGGGAGAATTAGTGGCAGCATATGCAGTGACTACTGATACTGTAATAATAGAGACTAAAAGAATAGACATATTGTCAGCACAAGCAGCAGAGCTCATCGCCCTGACACAAGCGTGCATAAGAGCTAAGCACCTGAGAGTAAACATTTACACCGATTCTGTGGAGAGAAAGAGGTTTCTTGACCTCTCATGGGGCCAAGATACAGCATGGCCCCCATATTCAAGCCCTTCTGGAAGCGATACATTTACTAACAGCCATAGCTATCCTAAAATGTAAAGCACATACTAGAGCCACAGATACCATTTCCCAAGGCAATGATCTGGCAGACCGAACAGCTAAACAGACAGCTCAGACCCCACTAGGCATGACAAAATCACAGATACTATCACTGTCCAAAGCCATGACAGTTAGGGATCCTTCCAGGGATGTACAAGACATTCAGACACATGCTACTCTAGACGAATTAAAGAAATGGTCGGAACAAGGAGGGGTACTGACTGATCAGGGTTGGATGAATAAGGGCAAATCCACATGGTTTCTTCCTGATTCGATGGTACAAGTGATCATAAATACCGCACATAGTCCTGCACGCTTAGGAGAGAAAGCAATGATAGATAGCTTACAGAATATATGGTTCAACAAGCACCTGCGTGCAGCAGCGAAACAAAAGGTCAGAACATGTATGATCTGTTGCCAATTCAATCCAGGTAAAGGCATTCCGATGGAACAAGGTGGATTCCATCCACCTGACCACCCTTTTGAAGTGCTCCAAATGGATTATATCCAAATAAACAGATGTAGAGGTTACAAATATGTCCTGGTACTAATGAAGCAGGTGTCCCTTCTGTTAGGGTATACCTGGAAATTCCATTGTGTGCGACATCCTGAAGCAGCAGGCCTTGTAGAAAGACATAATCGGACATTAAAAATTTGCGCAGACAAAGGTGTAGATTGGATGGTAGCCCTGCCGGTTGCCCTCTTTTACATGCGAATGGTAGCCCATTCTAGAACAGGCTTATCTCCCTATGAAGTGGTCTTTGGTAGACTACCAAATATGTGGGGCACTCCAATGCCTAAAAGATCACTGATGTTGATAGTAACATGCTGACAGATTACCTGGCTTCCTTGATGTCTGCACTACTCTCTTGTTGTTCGCAGGTTGCTGCCGCCTTCCCTGACAACACCCAGGTCAAAGAATACTCCATCGCTCCTGGATGGAAGGCGCCAAAGTCAGTGCTCTGGACCACGGGGACGGCCGTTAAAGTCAAAGGGCGGAAAGGATGGTTGCACCTTCACCACTCTTTTACAAAGGACTTTGAACACCATTTTCTAGAGGAGACTCCCCAGAAGTTTCCACAAAGCTAAACTTTGATCTAAAAAGTCAGAACCCGTTTGATCAATTAAGTCCACTAGGTGGTGAAGTGGTTGAACATGTATTCTGGCTTGCATAAGATCTTGGACAATAACATTGATAAAAAGAGCAAGATAAAAAGCAAATACTGTAAAATATTACGTGGTAGATGTATAGTGACTGTAATTTTTCTATCTCTTCTGTGCATCACGATAATATGTATCAGCTTAATACTACATGCTATTGTTTCTCCTATTGCCTCACTCTTATACTCCTCCACTAATGATACCATAAAGCACACATTTAGTGATCTGCCATCCCATGAGCTATCATATCGACTTGCCTTACGCAACAATACCTTTATTCAGATGCTGCACCATTCACATCAGACTAGCAATGCTACAGACCGCTGGGTCTGTGGCCAACTTCCCCCGTATCAAAAGATGAAGGGAGTGTTGCCTCTTTTCCCTTTTCCGTTCTCCCATAATGGATCTTGCGGAGCATGGTTTGCCTTAATGACATCCATCAACGGTGATGCCAAAGAATGTCAAGACAAGGAGTGTAGGGGCGAGTGGGTATGGGGTAACTTGAATAAAGTCATGAACAAAGCATGTTTCCCAGATGAAGAGGGACTTCCCCAAATGAAAGGTACAGATCTAGAAAATGAAGAGTATCTGCAAGGAAATGTGACCCTCGACTTTATAGTGTTGAACGTAAAGCCCCAACACATGTCAGGTCCGCCTTCAATTACAGTCCTGCCAGTAAAAGGGAACTTGTGTGTCAGAAAAGAAGGCTCAGTACATTTGGGGCACAGTGAGTGTGATACTATAATAGTATTCAAAGACAAAGGAAAGTCCTATTTCAGAGCATCACGACACACCTACTTTATTTGTGGACAGACAGCCTATGTGCAACTGCCCTTAGACTGGGGTGGGATGTGCTACATATCATTTCTTTCATACCTAATAAAGGCACCATCTGTATACAAAGCAATAACAAGGCTCCACAAGATTGCCCAAAACATACATCAAGACCCAGGCACGTGGACATGGTCCGGTTGGCTCTGGGGATTAATATCGGCTTGGGGATGGAAAGTGTTGACCGTCTGTGGGTTGATACTATTAATGATATTCAGTTGTTGCCTATGTCTGCAGTGTGGCCCGGCCATTTGTGGCCTGTGTGCTACTGCATGTGTTCCACATCCCCATTTACAAAGCATTGAAAATGGAAAAATAATGCTGCAAGAACAGATCGACTGTCTCATGAAAATAGACGTTACATAGGGGGTTCACTAGGGTACAAGGAGGGAATGAGGAAAATAAAAATCTATGAGGCCTATGTGTCCCCATGTGCCCCCCCCAACGCTTATGTGCACATACATGTAACCTATGTATTTCCCCTCCATGACCTTTCTATCATGATGCTTATGCTATAACGTGGCCTGCCATCATCCAGTCTCCCATGAGAGAAACGACAAATCTGTATTGAGGCCTACACGTTTTTCATCATGTTTTCCTGCATTTTCATGAAGCCCATGTTTATGGCTCAGCCAGAGCCGAAAAGAGGTTTCATGCCTCAGAGCGCTCTGAAAGCTGCAGCTACGTATCCTTGGCCTTGCACACTTGGGCCTCAGCCAAAGGGGCCCTGTCACAAGGTACCGAGACAGTATTGAGCACGGTTATCTGCTTACTCCTACAGAGCCGCATTCTTGCCTGGTGAAGGAGGAATGAACGCGACCCATCTGCAAGGAGGGAGCCCAGCCTTACTGTCTCTCTTTGTGAGATTGCAAAGCTCACGTCAGTAAAAAGCCCATAGCCCCCATGTAAGGCCTCTGCAGTAAATGAAGTAAATGAAGAAATAGATGCCACATCGGCTCTTGGTGATGAGCAACCTATGTCACAAATCAGTCCCTGCTCCAGACATCGGATATCAGATAATACAAGATGTGCTGGTCGTCCTGACACTGAAGGCCTCACTCACTGAAGGCCTCACTTCCAGACTTGTCCGGTTGCATAGCAACCCTCCCCACGTCAGTTACACGTCATGCTCGAGTTGAGCACAAGTAAGGCAAAGTTCCAGTACAATTCCAGCAGATCACGCAACCCCCTCCAGGTATCCACCCACACATGACAAATTACCCATTATCATCAAGTGGACGCCCACATGGACGCCCACCTTCACGCCTACTTACACGCCCACATGCTCTTATCTCATTCTCTCTTGCTCTTTTGCTTACGTACAATTGAGAAATGTATATATACTATACTCTGTGAATAATGTTTTGAGAATATTGAGAATACTTTTGAGTCCCTTTCCAGATCCTTTTTGGTGATCGTAATATTCTCCCTTTGACTCGAGTTATTGGAATAAAGCCCTTTATGAACCTGATACCACAGACACAGCCTCTTGCTTTATGCATGATCTTATTTATATACTAAAAATTCTGAGAGCGTAATATTTTATTTACCACAGTGACACAAAATACTTCCAACACACCTGCTACAGCTCCTGGACCCTTCTTCTACCAGCTTCTGACTACCAAGCAGCGCCTCTCCAGTCCTGGGCCCTTGTATCAATCAATCAATCAATCAATCAAGAAATTTATAGAGCGCACTACCTACCCGTAGGGTCTCGAGGCGCTTGGGGGGGGTGCCGCTACTGCTCGAACAGCCAGGTCTTGAGCTTCTTCCTGAAGGAGAGGTGGTCTAGGGTCAGGCGCAGGTCGGCCGGGAGGGAGTTCCAGGTCTTGGCGGCCAGGTAGGAGAAGGACCTTCCTCCAGCAGTGGTTCTGCGGATGCGTGGGACGGTGGCGAGGGCGTGGTTGGCGGATCGGAGGTGGCGTTTGGGAGCGTAGAAGTTGATTCGGTTGTTGAGGTAGCTCGGGCCTTGGTCGTGGAGAGCTTTGTGTGCGTGGGTAAGGAGGCGGAAGGTGATTCTCTTGTTGACCGGGAGCCAGTGCAGGTCTCTTAGGTGTCCGGAGATGAGGCTGTGACGTGGGATGTCGAGGATGAGTCTGGCTGAGGCGTTCTGGATGCGCTGGAGTCTCTTCTGGATCTTGGCGGTGGTTCCGGCGTAGAGTGCGTTGCCGTAGTCCAGTCGGCTGGTGACGAGGGCCTGGGTGACGGTCTTCCTGGTCTCCGTGGGGATCCACCAGAAGATCTTCCGAAGCATGCGCAGGATGTTGTAAGTGTTTTTTGACTCCTGAAATCAAGCTTTTGGGCCCTTCGTGACTGCGAACGGGTCCACTCGCACCGGAACCGCACCACTCACATGAAGAATCAGTGCGAGCTGCGGCAAGTTCATCTATTCACACAGAAAGCATTGTGAGGCTACAGGTGACTCATCTGCGATTCCTGGCTGACTCTTTACACCCACGTACCACCACCAGCGACGTTTTCCTTGCTCCAGTCAAAATTCTTCCCTGTGAATGGGACTCTTGGCTCAACTTTGAGAAGGTAAAACTGCAGTGGGACTTACCTGGGACTGTAGCCGACCGGCACTGCATCACAGTCAGCCTGAACTTTTGATTTTAACCTACACGGTGGCATCCCAGCGGAGCAGATTTAACCCAAAAAACTAAAGAAATAGAGGTCAAGTGTGAGGCTTTTTGATAGATTGTTTGGTGTGTTTATACAACCTTTTCTCCCAGACCTTATTGAACGAATAGAGGAGGTCCTTTGTTTTCTAGTAGTAATGGACTAACTACTTCTTTTTTTTTTATAGTATTCGAGTAAACTATGAGGGGATCTATATTAGCCAACTTGTTGCAGGAGTGAGGGGTATCATTTGTAACTTGTTCCAATTTATGTAAAGTCTTGAGTGTCTGCCAAATATTATGAATTCTCTCATGATGGGGTGAAGATTGAGAATGGGATGTTTAAGATAGAGTATAATGCCATCAGCATACATTGAAATTAGATAACTTATGCCTGAAAAACATGTACCGCACAGTGAATGTTTTTCCTGAAGTATGCTGATCAAAGGCTAAGGGCCTGATTACGAGTTTGGCGGTAAGGGACCTGCTGTCAAATGAGTGTTGGAAACCCCAACACCTAGTTGGCGGTCTGCCCACCGTATTACGATGTTGGTGGTTTGCAGAACGAAAGACCGCTGGAGCACAACCTCCCCCAACAACCATTATCCGACTGCTTCCATAGCGGTTGGGGGAAAGCAGCTGTCAGAGGGCAGTACAGACAAGTTCACCACTGTCAGAATTATGAGTTGGCTTTCCGCCGAGCCGAGCGTGGCGGGAAGACCTCCTGCTTCTAGTCAGCGTACATGGATTACTTCCTCCAGGGTTCCCTCCACAGCAGCATCTTGACTCCGAAGAAAACGACCCTGTGGGCGCCGAAATCCAGGTAAGTCTGTTTTTGCAATATTTACCCATTGACTGGTCTAGGCGCATATGGTCCATACTCCAGCAATGGGAAAGTACTGGTAGTCTGTATTTTTTTCACGTGTCATGCATATGTGTACATATAACACTTGGGCAGTCAAAATATACACACCGGCATCGACACACATGAAAAACTATTCCCTGCCGTCAGAAACACTGCTGCTGGCCCAGCGGTGACATTGTAATACAGTGGGGGGAGACTGCAGCAGCGGTATGGCAGTTACACCGCCGAACTCCTAATCAAGTTCTAAATCTCTATCGCAAAAATCAATGGCTGTAGGGGACAACCCTGCCTAGTTCTGCTCTCCAGTGAAATGGAGGATAACGAGCCTCTATTGTTATGTTATGTTAACGTGATTTGTATAGCGCGCGATTACCACAAGAGGTGTCCTGGCGCTGTCCACTACTCCATTAGCCTTGCTCCAGAATTATTTGACAAACAGCCAAGTCTTCAATGCTTTCCTGAATTGAAATACATTTTCCATGGAACGCATGTAAGAAGGCAGACCATTCCACAGCCTTGCCGCACCGTATGAGAAACTGCGTCCGCCCCAGTTAACTTTCTTTGTTGGGGGGACCTTGATCAGATTTGCATCAGATGATCGAAGGCGTCGGGCAGGTATATACCTTCTAAGTCTGTTGATCAGGAAGTCTGAGCCTTCTCCGTGTAGGGCCTTAAAGACCAGACACAGTGACTTAAATTGGACCCTACACTTAATAGGGAGCCAGTGTAGGTCTCGAATGGCCTTAGAAATATGGGCAGATTTAGGGAGGCCTGTTAGGAGTCTGGCCGCGGCATTCTGCAGCAGCTGTAGTCTGTATAGTAAACCTTCCTGGATGTTGAGGTATAGACTGTTACAGTAATCCAGTCTTGAAGTTATCAGGGCCAATACAACAGTCTGTCGATGCTCCTGAGGAAGAAGGAACAAAATCTTCCTCAACATTCTCAGGATGTAACTAGTTTTGGAGGCTACCGACTTGACCTGTAATGTCATGGATAGTTTGGCATCCAATACCATTCCAAGGTTCCTGGCATGATTTACCGGAGTGGGAAGTGCCCCCAGTTCCTGCGGCCACCATGTTGGGGTCCAAAAATTAGGGTTATTCCCAAATAGCATCACCTCGGTTTTGTTTGAATTTAACCTGAGGCAATTGTTTGCCATCCATCGAGCTACATCTGACATACAGGACTGAAAGTTCTGGTCCACCCCAAGTTCATTGCCGGGTAGAAGAGACACAACAATTTGCGTATCATCCACATACGAGGTTACGCTAAATCCGTGATTTCTGATGATAGGCGCTAGGGAGGAAACATAGATATTGAACAATGTGGGACTCAATGAAGATCCCTGTGGGACCCCACAGGGCAGAGAGAAAGGGTGAGAAGCACAGTTTTCCAACGACACTATTTGGCTCCGATCGGAAAGGAAGGAGTTGAATAGATCCCATGCCTTTTGCTGGATTCCACTGTTTCTTAGTTGGTCCATTAATAGGCCATGGTGGACCGTGTCGAAAGCAGCGGATAGGTCCAAAAGGATCAAAGCTGCCTTTCCCCCCGATCCACCGTAAACCTGATCTGATCTGTAGCCTCAATCAGCGCCGATTCGGTGCTATGTCCCTCGGGGAAACCGTGCTGCGAAGGATCCAGAAGTGAGGTGTCCTTCACAAAGGTAGTAAGTTGATGGTTTAGCACCCTTTCAACTAGTTTGGCCGGGAATAGGAGGCGCGAAATGGGTCGAAAATTATTTGGATCAGAAGGGTCCAGACTAGGTTTTTTCAACAAAGGGAGGATGGACGCCTTTTTCCAGACTCCTGGAAATACCCCTTCATCAAACATACCATTGAAAATTGCTGTAAGATGATTTGCAATTGGTACTGGTGCCAGTTTGATGATTTTAAGCGGGCAGGGGTCCAGAGGGGATCCGGATTTGACTTTAATTATCAACTCCAAGGTGTCCTGGGAGGTCAGATGTCTAAATTCCTTGAGGACACGCCGTGCGGGCCTCTCCGCTGACGCAGCTTGCCCCCGCTGTAGCTTTGACCCAGCCGACTTCATCCACATGGTGTGGTCATGCCCGGAACTGGAGGGGTATTGGAATGGCATAGAAACCGATCTGACGGAGGTCCTGGGGTGGGAAGTGCCGCACAACCCTAAACACATCTTACTGGGCATCACCGACGGCCTAGATGGCACACGTGCTGAGAAATTGTTTCTTATGACAGCGTTAATGGTGGCGAAGAGGGATATTGCGGCGGCATGGAAGCAGCCGCAACCACCCAGTCTAACCAAATGGAGCACCGGAGTGGACTGGTGTGCGGCACAGGAACAGACTCTTTACCAGGCACGGGGCTGCCACAAAAAGTACCGTAGGGTTTGGGGGAAATGGTTAGGAAATGTATTGTGAATTTGTGGTGCGGGGTGGGGGTGGGGGGGAGAGTTCGGGGGGGGGGGGGCAGAGAGGGGGTGTGATTCCCAGGCGGGGCTAATGCGTGCTGATGGCTCGAAAGGCTCATTGTTTTCTGTTGCTTATGACAAAATAAAAACTTGTTTATCAAAAAAAAATTCCTTGAGGACAAACAGTGGCTGAGGTTCGCTAGGCTTAAACCAGCCATCCTGGTTCCTTTGAATCGGGCCACTGAGACTAGTGAAGATGGTATTCACTTTGTTCTGGAAGAACAGAGCTAGCTTTTCACATAACTCAGTGCTGGCCGGTACTGAGGCTGGTTCAACTCGCGACATTTTATTAATAGAGGCGAAAATCTCTTTCATAGGATTTTTCGCTGCTGCAAACTGAGCGGCAAAGTGCTTTTGTTTAGTTTCCCTTAGCATACGTTTGTATGTAGCCAGGTTTGCCAGATATGCCTGTTTTTCTCCATCCGTATTTGTCTTCCTCCAGTTGCGTTCTGATCTCTTGCATACGCATTTTTGTGTTTTCAATTCGGTCGTGTACCATGGCGCTGAGGGCGTAGTTCTGTTAAAAACCGCTAGTTTTGGCGGCGCCAGCTTTACGCAGGCCTGGGTAAGCCAGTTTGTGTAGGACAGAGCCGCCTCCTCCGTGTTCCTGGGAATGGGAGTCAGTGAGGAGGAGAGTACCCTAGATAGAGTCTCCGCTTCTACCCTGTTCCAGGCTCTGACTACTTTGGCCAGTGTTGGGGGACGCCCCTTGTGTAGGTGGGGAGTAGGTGAAATATTAAACCTAACACCCGCGTGGTCAGACCAGGCCAGCGGTAACAAAACTGTAAATGCTAATTCCGATGTATTGGAGAAGATCCCATTGAGTGTGTGACCCGCCCGATGGGAAGGACCCGTTACCTGTTGCTTCAGTTCCGCGGTTTCCATAATATTAAGGAGTCGAGCTGTATCAGGATCCTCAGGCCTTTCAAGATAAAAATTATAGTCCCCTAATATTGTATACGAGTTCAATTAATTCTATTAATTAGTAATTTGGCTATTGACTACGATTTTAGCAGTTGAATCCATCCCAAAGCCCCTCTCCCCCTCCCATACGAGACACTGATGCATTCATGGAAGGCTGTAATAAAGAGTCAAACATCTTTTGGGAGTCTGGCAACACTGCTAGGACTTTGAGGTCAAAGTCTGTTAGTTGAGAGGGAGCAAAAAAGATGTGGAAATTGTCCGATGTGGATCCTTCAGGTAGGAAGCTTGATTGCTCAGACCAGGCAATGACCATTTTACCCATATTGCAGGACTCGGGTAGACCAATGATGCACAGATTATTAATTTGCAAACTCGCCTCCAAGACCTCGTTTTTAAAGTGGACAGACTCCACTTGTTTCTCCAGTTGTTGTGCAGTTTTTTAGTTTGCCAAAGGTAATACCGTCAGCGCCTGTCTGCGCCCGTCGGCGCCCGCAGCGTGTCCAGCACCAGAACCCCTCGCCAATTTGCCATCTGCAGGTACTCATATCAGCAACTCCTTGCCCTTAGGATAGGTGAGTGCCACGCTCCTAACTGTTGGAAGGGGGGGCAAAAGTTAGAAACGTATGAATGCCCAGGTTGTGATTTCTGTTTTACACCAGTAACCATGACCGTGGGTGGGGACCTTAACACACTGTAAACGGGGAATAAGGCCAACCTAAAACGCACAGAAGTCCAGGACCTTAGGCAATCTCCCTTGCATAATGCGTATATTAAGTGTGGTTAGTCCGGCAGGGCTGTTAAAAAGTTCAAAAACAAACCTTGACAGGTCTGCTATTAAATACACGATCACTAGTAAAACATAAGTGCCAACTAGAATGCCTCCTAAAGTTAGACAAGCCAGATATTGTTTTTTCGACGGAGACTTGGACAGATGAAAGCTCAGATCCTGACTGGAATCTAGCCCTTCCCCCAGGCTATGCAGTGGCTAAAAAGGGTAGGACGGGGGGTAGAGGCAGGGGTATAGCCCTGATCTATCGAGATCACCTAAAACTGCGTTTTGAGGCCACCATGCTGCTTCCTGCAGAGGCGTTACATTTCTCCTTTAAATTTAACGACTGCTCTATGTTGCAAGATCTACTTGTGTACTGGCCCCCTGGGTCTAGAACGGCTTTCTCGCAAGCCCTCCTGAACTTTCTAGAATTGTGTTTGGACTCTGACTCACTTACCATTCTAGGCGATTTTAATTATCACCTTGAGTTATGCAGTAACCAAGATACAGCTAGACTTTTGGACGATCTAGCAGCGTATGGTCTCACCCAATTAGTGTCCAAACCCACGCATTCTACGGGCCATACGCTAGATGGGATATTCACTAATGATCCAAACATAACTATGACTAAGACTCTACCTCTACCCGGGACTGATCACAGGGCCATTTACTTTGAGGTAATGAAAATTAAGTCTAGCCGATCGATTCCCATCCATGCTACCAAGGTGAGGTTCCGGCATTGGAATAAGATATAAGGGGTGATTTGGAACAGGCTTTGAACTCCTGTCCCCCCACCCGGGTCAGGGACAATGTTGTACCAGCTGACCAGCTCGATAATTGGATCCGGGTAGCTGTAAACGGCAATGCTCTCGAAGTAAATACCACAGTTAAAAGAGCCTCAGCAACTGCACCTAGGTCCGGTCCTGACCTTAAACGCAAAAAGATGAACTGTAGAAGAAGTGAACGGACCTGGAGGTCCGACTACAGCTCGAAGCATAAGGCAGCGTACAACGTAAACCTAGAAAATACAAGAGGGCCATCATTGAAGCGAAGTGAGCGTATTTCACTGCTAAAATTGAGGATGCCAGAAAATCCTCTAAGGAACTTTTTAAAACCGTCCATACATTAGTCAAACCACAGCACACCGATCAGTTTAGATTAGACCAAGCTTTTTGCAATAAATTGGCTCCTTTTTTCAAAGCAAAGTGCAATTGATTTATAATGATCTTCTAAACTCAGCCACTGCTACGCCTGGTAGCAATACTCCAATCATAGAAGCCTGGGCAGTACACTGTAGGCTCTCAAGTTTCAGGGCACTCTCTCTGGAGGAGGTCCACAAGCTCATATTATCAACAAAATTGGGTTCCCCGAATGACCCTTGCCCCCAGCCATATTTCAATTAGCATCTAAGACTATCAGTGCTCACCTTACCCCTCTTCTAAACCAGGTCTTAGAAACTGGCCTATATCCCAGTGCCTGGAAAAAAGCCTGCACTAGGCCAATCCTCAAAATAACAGCTCCTTACCCTATGGACAATAAAACTACCGGACGATTTCTAGGCTGCCAATGACAGCAAAAATCTTAGAAAAAGCAACGAATAAGGAGCTAATACAATACCTTGAAGAGAATAATCTGCTGGACCCGACACAGCATGGCTTCAGGCCCTGTCATTCTACTGAGACGGCCCTGATACTAGCTACTGAGAGTATCCGGAAGATAGTTGATGGGCGGGGGGGGGGGGGGCAGAGCGGTCCTCATCCTCTTAGACCTGTCCGCAGCATTTGATACAGTGAACCACACGGTATTAGTGCAGCGGTTGAGGGACGTGGGAATAGAGGATACCGCTCTGACCCTCCTCTCCTCTTTCCTAGAAGACAGGGAGAATAACATTCACTGGGAGAATCTACAGTCTGAGACTTTCCACCTCCAATGCGGTGTCCCGCAGGGATCTGCCTTGTCACCAACCCTTTTCAATATATATGTATCCCCGTTGGCTAATCATACCAGAAAACACGGCTTTTCCTTGATCACGTATGCTGATGACTCACAGCTCATGATATCTGTATCTAAACAACCAGAGATTGTTGCCAGTAGTTTTCATGCCTGTCTGAAAGACATCATGATCTGGATGAGCCAAAATTTTCTGAAGATAAATATTGACAAAACAGAGGTCCTAGAGTTTGGCAAGGGACCCTCTTTATGGAATAACACCTGGTGGCCAACAGTGGCGGGTGATTGCCCGCGCCTCGTCACCAAAGTTAGGAATTTGGGTGTGATCTTCGATGATCAACTCAATTTCATGGCCCAAGTTAACCATATGACCTCCTCCTGCTTTTTCCTTCTGAAAAATTTAAGGAAAATCTTTCCATTCATTCCACATGAACTCCAAAAGACCATTGTAGTGGCACTCTTTCTTTCTAAGTTAGATCACTGCAACACGCTCTTTGTAGGAATCGCTAAGGCGCTAAGGTGCAGAGGAGGAAGCTGCAATCCATGCAAAATGACGCAGCCAGACTACTTATGAACATCCCTAAGGGTTTCCCCACCTCGGCTGCCATCAGGACTCTGCACTGGCTCCCAGTCCAGCAACGAGCTGATTTCAAGTCCCTCTGTCTGGTGCATAAGGCCCTTTATGGAGGAATCTCTGGGGAGATACAGAAGTTGTTCTCTAGGTACTCTCCCATCAGAACACTCAGATCCACAACGATGGGCCTCATTTGCACTCTGAAAATCCGCAAGGTAAGGTGGGGGGCCGTACTCTGTCATTTTGTGTGGCTAAGCTATGGAATCCGATGCCGTCCACCTTACAACTCCAACCTAACCTTCTGATGTTTACAAAAGAGCTGAAAACTTGGTTGTTTTCCGCGATCTAATGGTCTCATTCATAGCTCTCCATTCCCATGTACCTCAATCAGCGCCAAGACGCCACAGCATTCGAGCGCTTTACAAGTAACAAATCAAATCTTTGAGTTCAGATAAGCGTTGCTCCGCTTCAGCCACTCTTTTAGCAAATCTATTTAAGCAGTTTTGCATAAAATCCTCTCGAGGTGAGAGTGTCAATTTTATAATGAAATGATTTCAGTCTACCCTGCATTAACAACAGGAGGGCATAAATGTCTGGCTGGTCAGAGCAGGCTCGCACAGGTGCCCTAGATGTTTTTGGGGACACATTAAGCATGTTACCCCTCTTTGGCCTTTTGGTATTGAACGTATAGGCTTTTTATTATCTGTTTTACCCATTTCAATATGCGATGGGCAAGTATGAGGCAACGGGATTAGCGTGTAGAGTACGGTATATTACATGCAATGGTGTTATGTAGTTCCTGCTGTATTTAATAGTTTCATGCACCATATCCAGGGAGGAAGTGCTATTCAAGCTGTATTGACCCAGAACTCACATTATTATATGAAAAGGTGCAAATGCACAGTCCTTCTGTACTAACATGATGTGAGGCCTATTAAGAAACTTCAGCGTCTTCGCTCTGAAATGATGGATTTTGGAGAGTTCTGTTCTTGAGAGGGTGATAGAGACTAGTAGGCCCACAGCCAGTTGTCACAGTGATCATGTGCACCAGGTGTCCCCTCCAGATCCAAGCGAGCACACATCTACACTGTCGCAATCGCTTGCCTCAGAATCTCCCAGTAGGGCAGAGTGTGCATGCCAGTCCCAGTCTGAGGAGGGACACTCATAGCAAGGGGGCTGCAGGGAGGCCCAATCCATGTTGATGGGAGTCAATAAGATGCTCACACCAGGGTCTGAAAATCATTTAAATTAAGTGTCCTCAGGTAGGGGATGCATTAGTGCCCTTCTTAATGGGTCTGCAGGGCACCTGAATCTACAGTCCAGCAGAGATCAGGAGGGGATCCTCAGTGCCAGTCTCTTGACAGCAAAGGCATCCCCATAGGCAGCCAGGCAGCAAGGGCTAGAAGGCGTGGCTGGGTCTGGACGGGGAGCGAGGCGCACAGCATCCAACACCCCGAGGAAGCCCTTCGTGGTTGCTCAACGTCCATCATCGGAACTCTCCTTACCAGAGAGTCTGTTCCAGAAAGGTCGGCATTCACACCCTGGCAAGGGTAGAATCTGGGTGCGCTTAGCAGTTGGTGTGCAGCGAGGAAGTAGTGGTCAAGAGGCCCACCACACTGCGCGACAAACCAGGTAGGCCCCAGGTCTTCAATCAGGGCCAGGCGATCTCCAGGATGCCATGTCCTCCCCATCGTGTTCCTCCTCATCATGTTCCTGGGCGCGTGAAGGTATGTGGCTCAAGTTGTTATGAGGCCCATTGGCGAATGATTATGCTGGATTGCGGTAGGTTATAGCAGTGGATAGTTAAAGTATGCCCACCTTGGCCAGTTTGCTTCAGCACCCCCATTCGGATTGTTTATTTGTATCTATTTCTGACTTTATGTTTGTCTGTATTTTTATTCTTAAGGTCTTTTTCCCTGCGGAACACGGACAATCTCAGTAACAAACGCTTGGTTTGGCAATTTGCTCCTGTTGAATCTTTCCTACGTGTAGAGTAAATTTAGGACAGTCGAAGGATTCACAAAGACTCTGATAAATACTTGCATGTAAAACTCCCAGCATGTAGAAAAACTCTGCATGTGTAAATGTGATGCTTGTGCACAAGTCACACTCTCGCTTCTGCATGGCAAAATTATATATCCCCGTGGTGAAACTCCTCTTCTACCACCCACATTAAATAAGGGTGTCACCCCTCTCCATCCCCACCTCTGACCGCGTTCACTGATGTCCTTGACAGGAGTAGATTTGTTTGTGTTTCAAGGCCAGGACACTGCATGCAAGAGTGGCAAAAAGACCCACCCACAGGCTTTCTGCTACCCCCCCGCCCCCCCCCCCCAAAAAAAGAAAACAATTTGCTACTCTTATGTGGTCTACTAACAACATTCTCATGCAGTGCAGCGCCGCAACCAACAACATTGTGCTGTGTTGCTTTAGGAGGAGAGCGCAGATGAGCACAGTATGTACAGAGGTATGACACTCTCCTCCTCACACAGCCTGGTGCACAATCAGGCTGCTAACACCACACACACACACACCTTTGGGCTATAGTGCAAAGATGTCTGCGTGAGTCTAGTATACGATTTGTACTGGAAGGATGCCCTTCCAATACAAAATACTAGGCTTACACTGACTTTAAAACTTTTCCTACTTTGTAATCATGCTGTACAGTGCAGCACACATATAAGGTAGGAAAAGAAAGGAGAAAACATTCTCCTTGATAGCAACCTGTTTCAAAAGGGCATTATTTGACGCAAAATCATGTCGACTTATTTTTTTTGTAGAAATGGTTTGGCATCAAAATCTATGGATGATTGCATGGGAACGCCCATGCACCTTTCCATGGACCGCTCCCTTGGCGCTAAATACTACTAGGCACCACTTTAAAGTATATTTCTAGCACAAAACCGCCACCACTGCGCAATATGTTCGAGTCCTCCAGACGAAAGCAAAAGCCAGTGTCTATTAATCCCCTGAAATTGATGCATGGGACACTCTAGCAGTCTGATGAATTTCTCTAATCTGCGAGATCGTGTGCAGCACAGCGATTAATTTGCTGTTTACCCTGGTGAAAGGTTCGCTTTTCAGTTGGATTAACTGTGCAAAAGATTAAACAAATATTTGGCTGGGTTGTTTTTGCCAAGTCTCCATGAACGCTAGTAACTCTCATAGCTGGCAGTGTTACTGCAGGTCACTGTAATCCTGCCAGCACAGGAAGGCGGGACTGAGCCTCGCTCCAGCAGTGCGAGAGTTCATCTTTTACTCTTCACACAATCGGTTTCTTCTTGTCTGCAGTATATGTTCCTGGACTTTGATTGCTGATTCCCTCCCCCCACCCTCGCAGTAATTCTATCACTCCTCTGATCCATCATTCTTCAACTGTCTCTATTACTCTAACCTCGTTCACTGCAGCTGTCTCTCCCGCTCTCTCTTTCTCTCTGACTGCTAAGTAAGCACAGACATAAGTCTCTCTCTCTTACATCTATCGGCTTCACGTCACAAGATTTACACAACACGATTGTACATTCCTCCACACCGCACCCCAATATGAAACGCACCCCGATACCAAACTCTTCTCACATGCAACACACCATAGCCCCACTCGACCCCCAGCGCACAAAACACAGAGCAGCTTCTACTCAGGACAGTGAATGTAGGAAGCGGTTCAGTACCTCTCCCGCACCAGTGATATGAGCGCCAGGACGGTGACTATAGGAAGCACGTCAGTACTCTCTCCCTAATACAAGGCAGTGTACAGCGATACAAGGGCCAGGACGGTGACTGTAGGAAATGCGCCAGTACCCCTCCCAGCCCAGTGATACGAGGGCAAGGACGGTGACTATAGGAAGCGCGCTAGTACCCTCCCTAATAAAAGGCAGCGATACAAGGGCAAGGACAGTGACTGTAGGAAACGCGCCAGTGCCCCTCCCAGCCCAGTGATACGAGGGCCAGGACGGTGACTATAAGAAGCGCGCTAGTACCCTCCCTAATACAAGGCAGCGATACAAGGGCCAGAGGGGGTGACTATAGGAAGCGTGCTAGGACCCTCCCTAATACAAGGCAGCATACAGCGATACAAGGGCCAGGGTGGTGACTACAGGAAGCAAGTCAGTACTCTCCCTAATACAAGGCAGCATACAGGGATGTAAGGGCGAGGACAGTGACTGTAGGAAACGCGTCAGTACCCCTCCCAGCCCAGCGATACGGGGGCAAGGACGGTGACTATAGGAAGCGCACTAGTACCCTCCCTAATAAAAGGCAGCATACAGCAATACAAGGGCCAGGACGGTGACGGTAGGAAGTGCGCCAGTACCGCTCCCAGCCCAGTGATACAAGGGCCAGGACAGTGACGGTAGGAAGCACGCCAGTACCCCTCCCAGCCCAGTGATACAAGGGCCAGGACGGTGACTGTAGGAAGCACGCCAGTACCCCTCCCAGCCCAGTGATACAAGGGCCAGGACGGTGACTGTAGGAAGCACATCAGTACTCTCCTTAATACAAGGCAGCGTACAGTGATACAAGGGCCAGGGTGGTGACTGTAGGAAGCACATCAGTACTCTCCTTAATACAAGGCAGCGTACAGTGATACAAGGGCCAGGGCGGTGACTGTAGGAAGCACATCAGTACTCTCCCTAATACAAGGCAGCGTACAGCGATACAAGGGCAAGGACAGTGACTGTAGGAAACGCGCCAGTACCCCTCCCAGCCCAGTGATACGAGGGCAAGGATGGTGACTATAGGAAGCGCGCTAGTACCCTCCCTAATACAAGGCAGAGATACAAGGGCCAGAGGGGGTGACTATAGGAAGCGCGCTAGTACCCTCCCTAATAAAAGGCAGCGATACAAGGGCCAGGATGGTGACTGTAGGAAGCACGTCAGTACCCTCCCTAATACAAGGCAGCATACAGCGATACAAGGGCCAGGACGGTGACGGTAGGAAGCGCGCCAGTACCCCACCCAGCCCAGTGATACAAGGGCCAGGACGGTGACGGTAGGAAGCACGCCAGTACCCCTCCCAGCCCAGTGATACAAGGGCCAGGACGGTGACTGTAGGAAGCACGCCAGTACCCCTCCCAGCCCAGTGATACAAGGGCCAGGACGGTGACGGTAGGAAGCACGCCAGTACCCCTCCCAGCCCAGTGATACAAGGGCCAGGACGGTGACTGTAGGAAGCACGCCAGTAGCCCTCCCAGCGATACAAGGGCCAGGACGGTGACTGTAGGAAGCACGCCAGTACCCCTCCCAGCCCAGTGATACAAGGGCCAGGACGGTGACTGTAGGAAGCATGCCAGTACCCCTCCCAGCCCAGTGATACAAGGGCCAGGACGGTGACTATAGGAAGCGCGCCAGTACCCTCCCTAATACAAGGCAGCATACAGAGATACAAGGGCCAGGGTGGTGACTACAGGAAGCAAGTCAGTACTCTCCCTAATACAAGGCAGTGTACAGCGATACAAGGGCAAGGACAGTGACTGTAGGAAGCACGCCAGTACCCCTCCCAGCCCAGTGATGCAAGGGCCAGGACGGTGACTGTAGGAAGCATGCCAGTACCCCTCCCAGCCCAGTGATACAAGGGCCAGGACGGTGACTGTAGGAAGCACGCCAGTACCCCTTCCAGCCCAGTGATACAAGGGCCAGGACGGTGACGGTAGGAAGCACGCCAGTACCTCTCCCAGCCCAGTGATACAAGGGCCAGGACGGTGATTGTAGGAAGCACGCCAGTACCCCTCCAAGCCCAGTGATACAAGGGCCAGGACTGTGACGGTAGGAAGCACGCCAGTACCCCTCCCAGCCCAGTGATACGAGGGCCAGGACGGTGACTGTAGGAAGCGCACCAGTACCCCTCCCAGCCCAGTGATACGAAGGCCAGGACGGTGACTGTAGGAAGCACGCCAGTACCCCTCCCAGCCCAGTGATACAAGGGCCAGGACGGTGACTATAGGAAGCATGCCAGTACCCCTCCCAGCGATACAAGGGCCAGGACGGTGACTGTAGGAAGCGCGCTAGTACCCTCCCTAATAAAAGCCAGCGATACAAGGGCCAGGGTGGTGACTATAGGAAGCACGTCAGTACTCTCCCTAATACAAGGCAGCGTACAGCGATACAAGGGCCAGGATGGCGACTGTAGGAAGCACGCTGGTACACCTCCCATCCCAGTGATACAAGGGCCAGGACGGTGACGGTAGGAAGTGCGCCAGTACTCTCCCTAATACAAGGCAGCGATACAAGGGCAAGGACAGTGACTGTAGGAAGCCCGCCAGTACCCCTCCCAGCCCAGTGATACGAGGGCCAGGATGGTGACTATAGGAAGCGCGCCAGTACCCTCCCTAATACAGCGATACAAGGGCCAGGACGGTGATGGTAGGAAGCGCACCAGTACCCCTCCCAGCCCAGTGATATGAGGGCAAGGACGGTGACTATAGGAAGCGCGCTAGTACCCTCCCTACTACAAGGCAGCGATACAAGGGACTGGATGGTGACTGTAGGAAGCACATCAGTACTCTCCCTAATACAAGGCAGCGTACAGCGATACAAGGGCCAGGATGGTGACTGTAGGAAGCACGCCGGTACCCCTCCGAGCCCAGTGATACAAGGGCCAGGACGGTGACTATAGGTAGCGCGCTAGTACCCTCCCTAATACAAGGCAGCGATACAAGGGCCAGGATGGTGACTGTAGGAAGCGCGGAGGTACCCCTCCCAGCCCAGTGATACAAGGGCCAGGAGGGTGACTATAGGTAGCGCGCTAGTACTCTCCCTAATACAAGGCAGCGATACAAGGGCCAGGGTGGTGACTGTAGGAAGCACATCAGTACTCTCGTTAATACAAGGTAGCGTACAGTGATACAAGGGCCAGGGCGGTGACTGTAGGAAGCACATCAGTACTCTCCCTAATACACGGCAGCGTACAGCGATACAAGGGCAAGGACAGTGACTGTAGGAAACACGCCAGTACCCCTCCCAGCCCAGTGATACGAGGGCAAGGATGGTGACTATAGGAAGCGCGCTAGTACCCTCCCTAATACAAGGCAGAGATACAAGGGCCAGAGGGGGTGACTATAGGAAGCGCGCTAGTACCCTCCCTAATAAAAGGCAGCGATACAAGGGCCAGGATGGTGACTGTAGGAAGCACGTCAGTACCCTCCCTAATACAAGGCAGCATACAGCGATACAAGGGCCAGGACGGTGACGGTAGGAAGCGCACCAGTACCCCACCCAGCCCAGTGATACAAGGGCCAGGACGGTGACGGTAGGAAGCACGCCAGTACCCCTCCCAGCCCAGTGATACAAGGGCCAGGACGGTGACTGTAGGAAGCACGCCAGTACCCCTCCCAGCCCAGTGATACGAGGGCCAGGATGGTGACTATAGGAAGCGCCAGTACCCTCCCTAATACAAGGCAGCATACAGCGATACAAGGGCCAGGACGGTGACGGTAGGAAGTGCACCAGTACCCCTCCCAGCCCAGTGATACAAGGGCCAGGACGGTGACTATAGGAAGCACGCTAGTACCCTCCCTAATACAAGGCAGCGATACAAGGGCCAGGATGGTGACTGTAGGAAGCACGTCAGTACTCTCCCTAATACAAGGCAGTGTACACCGATACAAGGGCAAGGACAGTGACTGTAGGAAAGGAGCCAGTACCCCTCCCAGCCCAGTGATACGAGGGCAAGGACGGTGACTATAGGACGCGCATTAGTACTCTCCTTAATATAAGGCAGCATACAGCGATACAAGGGCCAGGACGGTGATTATAGGAAGCACGCTAGTACCCTCCCTAATTCAAGGCAGCGTATAGTGTTGCAAGGGCGAAAACTGTGACTGTAGGAAACACGCCAGTACCCCTCCCAACACAGCTATGCAAGAGCCAGGACGGTGACCATAGGAAGCGTGCCAGTACTCTCCCTAATAGAAGGCAGCATGCAGCAATACAAGAGCCAGGACAGTGACTATAGGAAGTGCGCCATACAAGGCAGCGTACAGCGATACAAGAGCAGGATGGTGAATATAGGAAGCATGCCAGTACCTCTCCCAAATTAAAGGAAATGTACAGTGTTACAAAGGCCGGACGGTGACTGTAAGAAGTGTGCC
This sequence comes from Triturus cristatus, assembly GCF_964204655.1. Lineage (NCBI taxonomy): Eukaryota > Metazoa > Chordata > Amphibia > Caudata > Salamandridae > Triturus > Triturus cristatus. The sequence goes on along the minus strand of NC_140590.1, from coordinate 1,753,525,256 downwards.
AGTACCCCTCCTTAATACAAGGCAGTGTACAGAGATACACGGGCCAGGACGGTGACTATAAGAAGTGTGATAGTACCCCTCCCAGCACAGCAATATAAGGGCCTGAGCAGAGCTTCCTTTTACATCACAGGTGTCTGGTTCAAGATGACTGACAGTGGCAATGAATGTGTCACACAGTGCATTGTGTTTCTTGAAAAGTAACATGCACTTCTGTCTAGATCCCTGATTGGTAACAGACCTATTTGGAAACAAGCATTGGCAATGCAATAGGTCTCGCATTATTAAAGTTTGAGCTATTTGTGTTGCATTATTTAGCAATGCCAATAGCTCAAACTTTAATAATGCGAGACCTATTGCATTGTAAATGCTTGTTTTGGTTTAGCCGAGGTACTCATTGGATGTTTCACAGCTCAGAAGGAACCCATGTGACGTAATCTACCCCAAGCAGTGCCAGGCACAGCTGTGTGCTGGAAACAAGGGTCTTGCACCGAATTCAAAAGAAATAACCAGAATCATAAACCCCCAAAATAAAACTATAACCCGTGACTACACCTACTCCAGCCACGCAGCAGGGAGCCCGCGAGGCAGGCCTGGCAGGAATGAGCGCATCGCAAACGTTTAGTGCAGAGCCTTTCTGTTTGCAGTCAGGAAGCGCCATCGATTTCTGCTGGCTTTACACTCTTCATGGTACACGAACAACAAACTTAAAATGTATGTTACCGTCTGTGTGTGCGAAAAGAAGATGAACCGAGCGAATATCAGCAGGATCCCAATGTCACTACCTGTTCCTCGAGAGGCCGCTCCACGCTCAGCTCCCTGTTGTGCACGGCGGTATCTGCAACACACAAGGCGCACGTTGATATATTTAGCGCAATGATGTAACTACGCGCACACCAGGAGGGAAAAATATGGCTAATGCAGCGTAGAGCGCCTTGAGAATATGCACTCATTCATGAACAGCAGTCTGCGAGCAAGGCGCTAGCAACCCAGGTAAAAAGGAGTCTTAAGCATGCAGCGCGCGCGTGTGCCAACAAGCGCCCTGTCAAGGTGGCATCATGCAATGTAGTAAGAAATGTGTGAAATCCGGCGTGTTGGTGCACTAGTTTCTGATAGCATGTTCCATAGAGCGATATTTATTTCCCCTGACATTGCGCTCGCACACCGCCCCAACCCCGCTCCACCCCCAACACACGCACGCTCTGGCGCAAGTTCACACACTTGTTTTTGTGCTTCTTAAGTGAAAGGTGAGCGCGTGGACCTCGTCATGTAATCGCACAATTACATTACTTTACATTTCTACATACATCCTTAGTCATCGTTGTCAATTGCGTACGAGATACGTAGATTTCAGGAAGTTAAATCTTTACTTAATTTACAATATAATGTTACATCTGCTATCGAATCTAAATTCCAACACATTCCCCGATGGGACCTCAGATTTCCCCATCTCCTGCTGGGTGTGCTTGGTGGCTGTGCACTCTCGAATGTAGAAATGAACATAACATTCTTTAGTGGAAACCCCGGAGTGTTTTGGCTCCTGTCCAAACTACTTCCACGCGAGCACATACATATACACTAGATTTATAACAAGTGACAGGGGCGGCCTTAGGCATGTGCAAGCTGTGCACCTGCACAGGGCCACCAAACCCCAGGGGCCACCACGAGGAATCAGATACAATACATATTCGTGGCGGCCCCTGGCAGGGATTTGGCGCATGAACGACTGAGGCGTGCTAAATCCAATGTGATGCACGCTGAATGGTTGTTCTTATACTCTTTTCCTTTCTGACCCAGTCTCGTCTTTGTGTGGGGTCGGCCTTGTTTCGGGCTCTTCTGGTAGGTCTTGTGCTTGTTTAGAACTTTTTTCCAGGAGAATCGAGCTTGTTTTAATAGTCCAGATCTGGCACCTCCGGAGGCTCGCATGCGCGCGCATGCGCAGTGCCCGCGAGTCCTGCAGCGAAGGGGTTACAGAAGCACCACGCATCACTGGCGGCAGGAGGGGTGGCAGCACCTGTGCCCGGCGTGCAGCGAGCAGCACCGAGGCCATGCACAGGCGCGCCTAGAGACCCTGGGAAAGAAAGGCCGCCTTGCAGAGGATAGCATGCCAGTGTGCAACCTTTGGTGCCAGCTGCGAGGTGAGAAGCCCGAGGGTCAGGGCATGGGGAGAGGGAGTGAGGAGGTCAGCGTGTGCCACTGCAGAGTGAACCCGAGGGAAGGTGAGCTATTGGACAAGGGTGTGGGGAGCCCTGGGGAGGAGGGCAGATCAGGCGTAGGAATGTATCACAGCCCGTGGGGGTGAGGAGCCGGGGGCGTGAGGAAGGTTGGGTGAGGATGTTATTGTAGATGGTGTGTGCTTTGGGTCTGGGTGGAGGTAAGCCATGTGAGGTGGCGAGCTGGAGGTATTCTGGTGGTCACGGGAAGGGAGGGCATGATGAATCGTGAGAGAGAGCCTCTCTCTCACGATTCATCTCTGAGAGGGCGCGGGTCGGAGAGGTGGTCACTGTGCGCCTGGGGTAGGGAGTGGTACAGATCGGCGCTGTATGTTGAGGGAAGAGTGAGTCAGGAGTGTAGGGGCAGTGTTTACTTGTGGCTGAGGGGAGGCATGGTGACTTTTGGAGGTGTAACTTGGGAGGCACGGTCGTATTGGGGGGAAGAGGAGAGCAGGGTACGAGGTGTTAGACGTAATGTTAAGGATTCATTAAAATGATTACAATTACTTATCAACAATCATGAAAACACAGTATGAAGCTGATACTTGTGATCTAATGAGTGGATCTGCCTGCACAAATCTTTTAAAACATCGAGTGTTCGAATGTACTTGGCATTTGGTTATGTCTGTTTATATGGTGTTGAGGCAGACATGAAATGCAAGCACCTATGGATTGACGCCTGGAATAGGATGGCAGTGCCTACCCATGTTAACTCAATCTAATGCCCTTTTGCAGAGACCTTGGTAGGAGACTGGCTTCTTGATCATTTCTTTAATTACATTCCAGTGCTTGTCATGTGACTAGCAGAGAAAACTAGTTTAACTAGTCCTCAGTTTGCAGTTGGTGAAGCAGCCTTCTCTGTCCATACTAGGGGCATAGTTACCATTGGTTCAGCAAGTACAGTGGTACTGAGACCCAAAACCCTCAGGGGCCCATTGAACCCTGATAATTGCTATATTTTACTTCCTGAGCAGCAGCCAAGGGGGCCATTTTCCTTGCTTATGCCACGGCCCATGGGGTCGTTGGTACGCTGTGCTAGTGATTCGTACGTCTGCTTGAAAGTTGTCTCCTGACTGGATGTTCCTTGCACATTAATTTTGCTTCAGTGAACCTCTAGTGCCTTTTCATAGCCTTAGGACTCACTGTAATTAATCCTTGTTTAATAGGTGCTCTGAAAGCGAGCAGAACTGGTTGCTGGAATATGGCACTATACAAGAAACCTTAATTAAATATATTGTATTTTGTCTTTTGACAATGTGGTAAAGTGGACGAGTCTTTGGTTACCTGTAGGCTGTCTTCAGGATCAGTTAGTGACGTACTGAGACAGGTCTCTGTGTGCCATGATGTCAAGGTAGCTTACTCTTTTCCTGCTAAGGTCACTTCCCAAATAGATCATGAACTATTCTCCAGGCTCTACTGTTCTCAGTGGACTGAGAAAACAGACCTTGTATGCCAAGTCACATGATCTACCCTATAGTTTTATAACACTCTTCAAATAAACCTTCCATATGTGGCTAGTCCTCATAATGTGTCATACATGTAGTGGGAAGGGTAATTACTATCAATCAGTCAGGGTTTGTAAAGCTCAGCTGCTTCACACATAAGGGTCTCGAGGCGGTGTGGGATTCATGCTGCTGGATCATGCTGCTTGTTGGTTGAACAGCGAGGTCTTGTGGTCCTTCCTGAACTGCTGGAGCGATGGTGAGGCTCTAAGGTGCAGGGGGAGGGTTTTCAGGTCTTCACTGCCATGTGGGGAAGTAGCGGCCTCCACTGTTTTATCAGCGGCTGCATTGGGTGGCTGCTAGGGAGATGGTTCTGGAACATATTTTCCTGGTAGGTTGGTGGAAATTCACTCGTTCATTAAGGTATGCTGGTCCTTCATTGTGTAGTCCAGGGAAGACATGGCTTGGCAGTTTGGGCTGGACTGTTCCCATGAGGCACAGGGTCAAGGCTGATTTGCATATGGCCATGTCTGAACTGGGGTGGTGTGGTGAGCAAAAAAACGATGGATTTAGGACCAGATCTCTGTACTGGGGTGAATGTATGACATTGTTCTGCATTCTGTCCATCAACTGTTGTTTTTGCAAGAAAATAAAAATGACACATCAAAATCTTTCAGCAGCCGCCACTGCTGATTGTCTTCTTGTTTTCCCTACCCACTGCTAGCCTCGCCCGCTGCATTGCAAGCAAAATGAAGAGAATTCGAGTACACAAATCTGGTTATTCGAAACGAAAGAGAAAGGTGGCTCAGCAGGTTTTCGTAGTGTCACAGGAAGGAGCAATCCTGAACTTTATCACCCAAGGGAAACCTAAAGATGGAGAATCCTCTGGCCAGAGTACTGCTGATGCACTCGGTAAAACAGGCGCTGACGACCATAAAGAAGAACAAAACAATGAGGATATCCATGAGCAGAATGATACTCATGAGCAGACAAATGAAAATGAACAAGGTGACTCTGAAATTGATACAAACATGCAGCAATTACCAACTCGGGATGAGGATTATTACAAAAGACCCTCAGAGAGAGAAACTGAAACATCATTCATCGGTCCATCAACATCTGGCATTCTGAAAGAGGTTCAGAGTTTACAGACGGATGATGCTGGTATTGAAAAGGAAGCCAAAGAGCAAGACCATGTTACAGACCCGTGTTCTGAATATGATTTATGTGATTGGAGGGATCCTGCTTTGTGGCCAAACTCTCTTACGGACGCGCAACGTGTTTTTCTTGTTGAAAGGGGTCCCTCCAGAGACCCAGATTCTAAAACAAAGTATCCAAGTGATGAGCACTCAAAAAGTAAACGTCGTTTTTCTGTTACCATGTTACTGGTCATTTAACGCCTTTTCTGGACGTTTTATTAAAAACACCTTCCTGAGCTCCGCACCGCCCGGACCCCCTCTTCCGGGGCCCCCTACCTGCGCTCCCTGCACAGGGCCACCATGAGCCTAGAGCCGCCCCTGGGAATATCCAGTCAGGAGACAACTTTCAAGCAGACGTACGAATCACTAGCACAGCGTACCAACGACCCCATGGGCCGTGGCATAAGCAAGGAAAATGGCCCCCTTGGCTGCTGCTCAGGAAGTAAAATATAGCAATTATCAGGGTTCAATGGGCCCCTGAGGGTTTTGGGTCTCAGTACCACTGTACTTGCTGAACCAATGGTAACTATGCCCCTAGTATGGACAGAGAAGGCTGCTTCACCAACTGCAAACTGAGGACTAGTTAAACTAGTTTTCTCTGCTAGTCACATGACAACGTACTGTAAGACAATGTTCACAAGGAACTCATTTACCAATTTTTTCAATAATATACAATGTCAATGATTGCCTTGAAATTAATCTCAAACCAAGAAGTCAAGAAATGAAAAAACTCAATTATTTCAAAAGAGAGCAAATCATTAATCCACACAGTAAGTCTGCACAAAAACCTTTTTACACTCCTGAAATCTACTAAGCCTCAGCCGAGGTCTTTATTTATTAACCACTTTTTTATATCACAAATAAAACCACATTTTATATATACACAAAATCTCTCTTATATTTACAGTGAATGGTGAGCCCCAGTGAAACAAACCATAACCTTATACAATGTGACAGAACAAAAAAGATTGGTGAAAGGTTATTGGAAAAAACATATATAAGGACAGTTTATATACAATATACAGTGATTCAGTCTGGGCTGTCTCTTATTTTGTTGTCGACGGCGTTTCGACCCACTTTGAAATACCGGGTCTCATCAGGACTGTACTTCTAGGGGCGGTTTAAAACATACAATTGTCCATGTAGGATCCAGTATGTATAAAGATGAGATGGATGACAATTGTATCCAAACTTAGGTTCTTTTCTATCCTCCAAAGATAAGAGGCAGTACTACTCCAGGTATAATGGGAGATTTAGAGTGTTGGTATGACACTTATATTCAGTGTCAGAGGAACTCATATACTCAATAACGGTTCTTCTGTATAGTCAATAAGGCAGTGTTATCCCATTGATAGCACCACGGTCGATAAGTGTACTCCACGCAGTGTGCTCAGCTGAGTTAATCGAGCCAGAACTATGCCCCTAGTATGGACAGAGAAGGCTGCTTCACCAACTGCAAACTGAGGACTAGTTAAACTAGTTTTCTCTGCTAGTCACATGACAAGCACTGGAATGTAATTAAAGAAATGATCAAGAAGCCAGTCTCCTACCAAGGTCTCTGCAAAAGGGCATTAGATTGAGTTAACATGGGTAGGCACTGCCATCCTATTCCAGGCGTCCATCCATAGGTGCTTGCATTTCATGTCTGCCTCAACACCATATAAACAGACATAACCAAATGCCAAGTACATTCGAACACTCGATGTTTTAAAAGATTTGTGCAGGCAGATCCACTCATTAGATCACAAGTATCAGCTTCATACTCTGTTTTCATGATTGTTGATAAGTAATTGTAATCATTTTAATGAATCCTTAACATTACGTCTAACACCTCGTACCCTGCTCTCCTCTTCCCCCCAATACGACCGTGCCTCCCAAGTTACACCTCCAAAAGTCACCATGCCTCCCCTCAGCCACAAGTAAACACCGCCCCTACACTCCTGACTCACTCTTCCCTCAACATACAGCGCCGATCTGTACCACTCCCTACCCCAGGCGCACAGTGACCACCTCTCCGACCCGCGCCCTCTCAGAGATGAATCGTGAGAGAGAGGCTCTCTCTCACGATTCATCATGCCCTCCCTTCCCGTGACCACCAGAATACCTCCAGCTCGCTACCTCACATGGCTTACCTCCACCCAGACCCAAAGCACACGCCATCTACAATAACATCCTCACCCAACCTTCCTCACGCCCCCGGCTCCTCACCCCCACGGGCTGTGATACATTCCTACGCCTGATCTGCCCACCTCCCCAGGGCTCCCCACACCCTTGTCCAATAGCTCACCTTCCCTCGGGTTCACTCTGCAGTGGCACACGCTGACCTCCTCACTCCCCCTCCCCATGCCCTGACCCTCGGGCTTCTCACCTCGCAGCTGGCACCAAAGGTTGCACACTGGCATGCTATCCTCTGCAAGGCGGCCTTTCTTGCCCAGGGTCTCTAGGCGCGCCTGTGCATGGCCTCGGTGCTGCTCGCTGCACGCCGGGCACAGGTGCTGCCACCCCTCCTGCCGCCAGTGATGCGTGGTGCTTCTGTAACCCCTTCGCTGCAGGACTCGCGGGCACTGCGCATGCGCGTGCATGCGAGCCTCCGGAGGTGCCAGATCTGGACTATTAAAACAAGCTCGATTCTCCTGGAAAAAAGTTCTAAACAAGCACAAGACCTACCAGAAGAGCCCGAAACAAGGCCGACCCCACACAAAGACGAGACTGGGTCAGAAAGGAAAAGAGTATAAGAACAACCATTCAGCGTGCATCACATTGGATTTAGCACGCCTCAGTCGTTCATGCGCCAAATCCCTGCCAGGGGCCGCCACGAATATGTATTGTATCTGATTCCTCGTGGTGGCCCCTGGGGTTTGGTGGCCCTGTGCAGGTGCACAGCTTGCACATGCCTAAGGCCGCCCCTGCCGTATTTAACAAGTGCATCAACACTGGACCTATTTTACCAGCTGGGAAAGTCTCCCCTTCCCTCCCCCTCCCCTTGCCAGCCCCTTTCCCTCACTCCCTGCCCCGCACCTGCCCCCTCAGCTCAGATTTACCACCTGCTCTCCGCTTGAGGATTTGAGAACATTCTATCCGGTGTTGATAATTCCAAACACCTCATCCCTCATTGAATTCCAAATCACTCCTAATCTGGCCTTTGGGGTGTAAATATGCTGGGCTGCTCCCTTCCAGTAGGATGGCCTGGACTTTAAGAGCTTCAATAAGAATTATAATTAATAATTTGTTTTTAGATAGCTTCTCAACTACAATCCAGCCACTTCTAAGTGTAAACAGCAGGTGTTATTGTTAGCAAATATATTGGTTCTCAATTTACCGACCTCAGAATATTAAAAGGATGAGTTGGCCCTGAAGGGATTCAAACTAATGACCATCTACATTAGGATAGGTGTCTATGGCACGTGTTTTATTCACTGAGTTACCTTACCATCTCCAGAGCTGAATGATTTAAATGCTTTATTCTAGCTTCTGTGAGCTGAAATTCACCAGTTCGATTCATGGCAAAGAAACATCAGCCTTCCATCTTGTTTAGGTTTGTAAATGGATTATTATTAACGTTGCTAATGGAGCTTCAAAGTGTGTCAAGAAGTGTTACGTATAAAAACGTGATTATTAATCGTGTGCTACGTGGCACCCTGTGTGCGGCTGAGGGATTCTGTGCACTGAAGCATCTTGTGACTGCTTTACAGGGAGTTTTTATAGAGCTGGTGTCACTTCAGACTCAATTAAAACGTTTTCAGTGATGCAAAGAACCCCAAAGTCCTTTGTATATAAACATTGATTGACTACCTATAACTCTAAAAATGGTGGACTAAAATTTGGACAGAACAAACAGGAAAAAAGCCCTATTGGAGGGGACATGAAGAAAAACAGTGGAGAGTTTGGCTCCAGGGCTGCCTGTGGTGGCAGAGGAAATGCATGGAATTTGCAGCAAAACTGTGGAGATTTGGAGCCAAACTTGCTAACATTTTGGGGCATGTTTACCAAGAAGTGACGGAGTGCGGTGTTAGCCTTCCTAGCTTAATGCCGCACTCCGTCACTTCAGAACGCAGGGCTGCACCATATTTACAGCAATATGGTGCAGCCCTGCGTTTAACCCTGCACTGGTGCTAAACTTGTCAGCCTAGCGCCAACGCAGGCACCCTTTCCCCTAGTGCAAGCGTGTCTGCGTTGAGGGGAAGATTGTTAATGTGCAGGAAGGGAGACCTTCCTGCACATAAACAATCTTTAAATGACGTTTTGTAACTTTTATGTGTGTTGCTTACTGCAGCACACATAGAAGTTGCAAAACGTATTTTTTGGGGATTGTTTATGTGCAGGAACGTTCACCTTCCTGCACATAAACAATCAATGGCAATTTGCTGTTTCTATGTGTACTGCACAATGCAACACAGATGGAAACAGCAAAAACAAGGAGAAATAAAGCATTTCTCCTCGTTTTGCCTGTTTAAGACCGGGTTTTCCTGGTCTTAATTTTGACGCAGCCTCCTGTTTAAGCCGCCCTTGTTAAATAGGGGGCGTCGTCAAATTCAATGGGTGTAGCGGTGCACCGGCCACAGCAACAACCATTGCCCTCCCCTTTCACGCTAAGTATAGCGTAAAAGGGTGCGTTATTTACAAGGCAGTGTTAAGTCACGTTAAGTGGCTGAACGCTGCCTTGTAAATGTGGTGAAGGCCCTATCGCCACCACAATGTCACTGAAAGTGACATTGTGGTGGCGATGGGAGCTTGTAAATATGCACCTTTGTGTTTTGACTGCGCCACTTTTTTGATGCATGGCTGAACACAACAGGGGCAGCCCAAAGAAACCCCAAACTAGGGGCAGTAAAATCTGAATGTAAAACAGAGGTTTCAGGTGAAGGGTGATTTTTAAAAAATAACCAATAAAAAAATTGGAAATAAATATGAACGACAAAATAGGGTACACACCAAGCAATTCTCTGTTTTCTTATAGGCAAGTGTGTTTCTTATTTTGATTTCGTAGTTGCCTGATTGATTGCGGGTGCTGTCCTGTAGTTTCAATTTGTTCTTTGGAATAAAGTCAGTATTTTGGTCCTGGTTTCCTGTATCTATTCTCTCTTTTTCTTATTAATTAAGGTGTCCTTTTTTTTGTCTGTTTGATTATTCAGCTATTATGTTTTACTCATTAAAATGTCTTTGTACTCATGGTGACCCTTTCACTCTTTGGGGTCGACAGCCGTCGACGCTTCTGACATTTCAAAGGGATTGGAATCCTTGTATTTTAAATAGGATTTGGATTGATGCATTGTTTGGAAAGTTTATTATTGCAATGCCAGATTCTGTTTTTAACACAATATATATTATTCAATGCGTTATTTATTGTGTAATCACTTGAGCACTGATATTTTCTCTATTTGTGTCTTGTTTCTGTTTGCTGTAATAATAACATGTTTTTTAAATTGCTTTCTGGGTACATTATTTTGTATTTAATGATTATTTCCAGTTTCTCTTTGTTGGTTATTTTTTAAACATTCACACTTTTTTGATACAGGCATGACGCAAAATGTATTTTGGGATTTACTAAGTCATGCAAATCAAGATCTGCATGGCTTAACGTGGGGTTTACACAAACAGTAAAGCAACGCAGCATGTTGTGGAGGCATTAAATGAGTGGAACATGGGCGTTCCTATGCACCTACCCATGTATTTGGATGCAAACTGTTAGATCTGGCATATCTTGGCGTGATTACCCCTGACATTTTGCCTCTACCTCTTTTATTTTTAGATGCTTTGGGCACTTTGCCACTGCTGATCAGTGTCACAGTGCAAGCGTTCCCTGTATAAAGTGAAATGTTAATTGGTTGTCCATGATTGGTATGTTTGCCTTACTAGTAAAGTCCCTAGTAAAGTGCACTATGTGTGCCAGGGCTGGTAATGCAAATGCTACTAGTGGGCCAGCAGCACTGATTGTGCCACCCACACAAGTAGCGCTAATAAGGGAACTCAGGCCTGACACTGCAGTGCCTGTGCGCAGTTTGTTAAATTGCCATGTTGTCCTGACAAGTGTACCCACTTGTCAGGCATTATTTTCCCTTTGCGTGCACATCTGACACCCCTATGGTAGGTCCAAGGTAACCCCTGGACAAGGTGCAGTGTATCTGAAAGGTAGGACATTTACTGAAGTGTGTACTATGTCCTGACAGTGAAAAGCACTCCATTTCGTTGTTCACTGTTGAAAGGCCATCTTGGCCATAGGACAGAATGGGGGGGCTGTGTATTATGTTTTCCAACCTATTTTCTCATAGGTTTAAGATGGAGAGGGGAAGTTTAGTATGTATGAACTCACAGTGTCATAACACATCTTTTTACGAAGGTGGTTTTTGCATTGTGTGTTCAGAAACCACTCTTTTAGAAGTGGCTGGGTTTTTGTGCTTTAACATTTCTGTGTGTCTCTGCCTGGATGTGGATTGACTGTCTGGATTTGAGAGTGATAGGATCTGGGGAATGTCTTGACCCAGGGGAGGAGGTGAGAGAGCAACAGGCTGACCTGCATCTGGAGTGTAGGAGAAGGAGTAGCCCCTAGAGGTGAATAGGCCTGGGTTGTTGCTATAAAACAATAGTCCCATCTCGTGCTGAGTGATTAAGGATCCAGGCCCCCATTATCAAAGGAAGAAGGTGTCACTGGCAGGAAGACACCCAGAACTGGTTTAGACAGGGGTCAGTGCCCCCCTGAACACAAAGACTTCACAGACATTGAGGGGTATAACTATGAGAGCTGAAACTCATAGACTTTGGTATAGTTTTGAATGGAGAAATGGACTGATTGAGACTGTAAAGGCTTGAACCCATTTCGTGGTCAAGAGGAACCTCTGCCAAGGAAGAAACAGCTGAATAGACTGAAGGATAGGACTGACGCTTGCTGTATGTTCTGGGGCTGGCCTGCAGTTTGCTGCTTTAACCAAGGAAGATACTAAGGGACTTTGCTGTGTGCTGTGTCCACTTTCTTGAAGAGGACTTAGCTATGTGCTGTGTCCTGAAACCCCAAGGGCCCGAGGTGAGCTGGCTCCCTGTTGCGAAAACACAGGAACATAAAAGTTTCCAGGAGAGTCTCAGCGACGCTGTGTGCATGTGCTTTTTGCAGCCTGAAACCTCCTAAGGTGTGCCCTGGGATCGTGTGCACCTGGAGTCCAAACGAGGATCAGCGACGCTGTGTGCGTGTGCTTTCTGCAGCCTGAACCTTTCGTGAGGATTGCCTTGTTATAGTGTGCACCAGAATCCAAGTGAGTCTCAAGCAACGCTGTGTGCGTGTTTTGGTGCAGCCTGAGACTTTCGTAAGGATTGCTTTGTCATCATGTGCACCAGAGTTAAAGTGGGTTTCAAGCAACGCTGTGTGCGTGTTTTGGTGCAGCCTGAGACTTTCGTAAGGATCACCTTGTTATCTTGCAACCGGAGTTAATGTGAGTCACAGCCACGCTGTGTATGTGTGCCCTGTGGTAGCTTGAGATCTTCATAGCAGTAGCGGCCTGAACCGGCAGCCCCGGAGAAGCTGAGCCGCCGGCCCGAGCTCCAGTGCTTAATTTGTGCCGGTGCTAAGAATTTCTTAGGGCCGGGTCTACACACTCTAATCTACTCTACACATAATATTGATATCGTTCATGTAATAACATGTATGAGTGCTGCTCACTAGCTGAATGAAGGGGCCCAGTCTCCCCTGTGAAGAGTTAATATCGCACGTGTGCGCATAAAATATTTCAAATGGGATGTTGGCAGCCCGGCTGTCCGCCTTATTTTGAGCCACAAAATACTGCCAGAAAGTGAAACTGCCTGGATCCCTGCCTCGGCGTAGCGTAGGTCACCATAACACGTCATAGGTCACATCCCATTTTGCAATCGTTTATTGGTAGTGCACTAGCAAAATATAATTGCAGCCTGGCGAATCGTCATGTTTGGGCCCAGAGTCAGACCAATGATCAGCATACTGCAGCTACAGTATTAATTCATCACCCGACAGCCGAAGCTACCAGCAGTCGTGCAGCAGACATCTCTCGCAGTCAGATTATTGAAAACTAAAAATGCTGTCCCGCAGTGCCGGTAAGTAATGGCTATTTATGCTATTTACGGTTTTTTAGCGTGGCGCACACAGCTACAGTTCTTCCTCCACTGCTGCTGGCTTTTAACTTTTGTAGAAAAATAAATCTTTCTTTAAAGTTAAAAGCCAGCAGCAGTGGAGGAAGAACTGCAGTCGTGGGCCCGATCTATAAAATGATAGTTTTCATAATGAGCCATTTCAATGCTTTGTAGATAAATACAGCACTGAACACTGGTACACAGCTGATGGCAGAAAAACAAGACTACCTGAATGTGAATTTTGCCTGGAGTGGCACGTTCTGGTAGTCTTGTTTTTCTGCCATCAACTGTGTAGTGTTCAGTGCTTTTATTTGTTTGCAAAATAACGTTTTATAGTGCTGGCCCATGGCTGCAGTTCATCCTCCATTGCTGCTGGCTTTTAGCGTTAAAGAAAGATTTATTTTGCCTCGAGTGGCACCAGTAGTGGCTACTGCCAATATCACTTGGTGGGGCAGTGGGGTGGGTGGGGAATAATAAAAAAAAAACTAAAAAACCTTACCTGCCACTGCTGCTGCCGGAACCTGCCTCAATGCTTCTCTGCTCCCGTCCCCACCCAATCACGACGCAGCATTTTGCAGTTGAGCAGTGCGTTTCTCAAACACTTCACATTTGTATTGGTTGACTGCCGGCTCTGCAGTAGTGCATGTCCGAATGTCCATTGAACTAGAAACAAATTAAGGGATCACGAATGTGTGATGCAAAGAACTACAGCTACCACAATGCAATGGAAATTAAGAGCTTCTAACAAGCAAAGCTATCATAAACATGTTGTACCTCTGCTTAGTCTGCACTAATCTGGTGAAATAATAAGATTATGGTTTGTTTAGAATGGGAGTTGTATGGCCCTATCACTTGTGAATAGTGCTCCCTCCGGGATGAGGCGAGGCCTTTTTTAGAGTGCAAGTCTCCTCTCTTCCACTTCTGCATGGGAACAGGTGAGGGTAACTAAATCTTCTCAACCCAGGTCCCTGAGATCGCAGATGCTGCAGGTTTTCAGTCAGTCGGATGTTTAGGGACCAGCTATTATTAGAAAGCTGGCAAAGAAAGGGAAGCTTTAATGAGCAGTGACCCACCAGACTGAAGTGTCTGGAGGCTACAATCCAGGATGGGGCATAAGGACGGGGATGTGGCACATGCCAGACTGGAGCGTAAAGGGCCACAAACTAGACTGGGGCCCAAGGAGTTACAAGCACACTGGGACTGAAGTGGGTGTTACGAGCAAGCCTGGAGGGTGATGGGACAGAAGCCAGACAGCTGTGCGAGGGGGTTGCAGGCCAAACTGGAGTGTAAAGGAGGCAAATGCAAATCCAAGGCATACGTGGGGCAAGGACCTGATCACAATGTCAGGTGATCGTGGGGGCATAGGTCATACTGAGGGTACTGGCCATGGTAGGGCATGTGGGAGGGGGACACAGGAGGAGCCGCCCCTGAGTGTCATGTTCAGGTAGTCTTGTTTTTCTGCCATCAGCACACATTCTTGAAATCTTATAAAGTGATGTCAGAAAATCATGCCCAGTTGGTGTCTGAGTTGCAGTGAATATTGAAAGCCTGGGATAACTGCCGGCTTCCCTACTTAGCCAGTTTGTGTGATCCTAGGCTGCTATTTTCTTTCAGATATTTTTATTCATTGGTGTTAACAAGGAGAGGGCTAAAGCTGAGGACCTCTATTTCGCTGAGAGAGTCTCATACCTCTTCACACCTCTCCCAGGCACAAATGAAGTTGTGACATGAACTTATTGTTGCTTAGCTGCAACAGGTCCATCTAAAGCAGCAGATTACAGCATTTGCTTCTGCTCTATTTTAATAGTTTACATAAACAAGCAGAGAAAATATGGCTTACTTTTGCACTCCACAGATAGAGAAAAACTAGAATCTCTTTCTGCAGGTTTCCACTTTCTACACGTTCCAAACAACTTCTGCTTTTTTTAAACTGACTTATATTGAAGTGTTTCTAATATCTGTATGCATAACACACATCCAGCAGGTTTTTGGTGTTAAATTTTGCAGCACCAGAGATTTTATTTGTATTCTTCATGTTTGCAAGCATGCTCACTCTATCATATAAAAGTGCTACACACCAAGGTTTTAAGTGATTTGTGCAAAAGGTGATGATGTGGCCATGTTTTATATGGGATAAAGACATACACTCTGGTGTACGTGTTCTGCCTTGTTCCCTGTTAATCATTTTAGCTAATTTACTCCAAAATTGTGCTTTAAATGTACTTTAGATTTCATTAAAAAAGAAATCCTCAGGGGTGGTGGGAACCTCCTAGCAAAATCTTACTTGAGGAAGGCTCCCTTGCTGAAATTCAGGTTGGGTATTACATCGGGCTTTCAGCAGTGCCAGTTGAGGATGCATGTGGAGCCAATAGACTAAGTGGGTGGAACCAGTGGAGGAACTGGGTGGAGCAGGGGGAAATGGGTGTCACATCCTACAAAAATTTGAGCACCTGGACTTAATATTTTACAAATTAAGGACTGGTTATTACCAATGCTAACAGCGCTGTAACTAAAAGTGCAATTAGCGCCTTAAAATAATCTGTCCACATGTCATGCACTGCCACCAACCATGAGTGTCCATTTTCTCTTTTCTGTTTTTCTTCTTTGTTATCACAGTGCATGTAATCACCTGGTGGCTCCGTTTTCGAACATGAAGAACTCCAGCATAGCAGATGTAAATTTGTTCGTTCAGGATCACAGTATGATGAAATGAGGAACCCTGGTTTAAACGATGGGATCCAGGGTTCTAACGAAAAATGTCAAATCGCCTATTGACCTTTTCTCCTTGTGTGGCATGTAAGGCGGGAAATAGAGTTTCAGTTATGTAGGGAATCTATAATTTCATTTGGTTACAGGGCACCCGAATATTTAGTATCCAGTGTTACACAACATAGTGTATTAGAAGGAATAAAGTACCCTTCCCTGTGCATAGATGGTATGTCACTGTTCATACCGCTCAGAAGCACTGGACCCTGCTTCCTTGAATGCCTTGGGCTTGTCATACAGCCTTACATGCAGAGCTGGGAGTATTTTATCCTGTGCTGTTCCTGTTGTTAGAGTATTTAAAGCGACTCATACTGTGCCCACTTACAGGAACCAGGGCATGGTTTTGCACACCAGCCACATTGCACCAGTAGTACTATTGATCATGCATGTACATTTACAACTCAGAGAAATGGGGTCGCACTTCTCAGTTTTCAGAGTCTTTAAGAAACAGCCCCATGGGCAGAGAGAGCAGGAGAGCCCTGGTTGTAGTGTGGTTTATAAATCTTCTTTGGTGAATGAGTAAATAGACTTCAGTGCCGAAAGACAGCGACAGGAAGTGTGTGCCTGGTTCTGGTCACAGTGCGCCTCTTGAGGGCAATATTGTGGCTAAGCACACTTTGGTATTTTCAGTCGTTAGTGAAACACGTACTTTCTTGTTTCGCCTTTACTGTTAATACATCGGTAGATACAGCATGCGGTTATTTAGGTACAACATTACACTCGACTGACAATGTGGGACCCATGTTTTGTGGTTTCAAAACTTCCTAAATAGCTGGAGGACACAGAAATTGTTTAGTGTGTCGTTTCCAACTCCCACAAACCCAAGGCCAGCCAAGATGTGCTGTACAGCTTCCCATTCCTTGAGCACACTCCCGGCGCTGCTTGCTGGCACACGCCTCGTGCAACCTTGGCATGTTTTGCTGACACCTTTCATTTTTTGGGAATCACAATACAAAAATGCATTGCTGTAGCTGTAGGCCGGGTAGGTGTTGTAGGAGTAGGGGCTGCCCCCCACTGTGTAGGTCGTGCTGCAGCTCTGAGAGCCTCCGAAGCAGAGCTTGCCGTCCTGCAACCAGCACTGGCACGACCACCCTCTGGGGCGGGGCAGGTGGTGGTGGCCCCCAGGTCCAGTGACTCGTCGTGCCGCTACCGCTTGCACTTGTAGCGCCTGTTCTGGAACCAGATCTTGACCTGCTCGGATCAGAGTTTGAGGCTGTTGGCCAGGTGCTCCCTCTCCGGGGCCGACGTGTAGCACTGCTGCTTGAACCGACGCTCCAGCTGGAAGGCCTGCACCTGGGAGAAGAGCACACGGGGCTTCCACCGGCTGCACTGCTTAGGCCTCTCCATCTCCTCGGGCCGGAGCTCCTCGTCCTTGGAGGACTTCTTCAGGAAGCAAAGCTCTGGGGGAAAAGCAACACAGGGTGGTTAGCGATCCGCAAGGACCAGCACAAAGCACAGCACATCTTCCACAGCATCGCCTCAGCACAGAGGTCCTGTTCACGCCTGGCCGGGGCATGACCCCCATCTGGGTATGTAGGAAACACTCACCCAGCAACCCAAGGTGACATTGTGCTAAAAGCACCATAGCGGAACCCTCACACGGCTCCGGGAGGCTAAGGAGATTGTAGCGGAGTTCTCACTCATCTGGGGTCCTATCTAACTGAGCCTGTACTGGGTTAGGGACATTCTAGTTGAGCCCTCGCTTGTCCAGGGTCACTCACCGAGCCAGGGACGCTCGAGCTGGGCCATCAGATGTCTATGGGTGCTCTAGCTGAATGGCACCCAGCGTGACTCCGGGCGAAAATTTTAAAGAAATGCTTTTTTTGGGCCTGGGGGTCCTTGTGGGACCCCCTGAGCAGGCCTAGGGAGTCAGGGTGTTTGTACCCTGCCACTTTTCTTCATTTTTTAAACTTTTTTTCCCCCTTTTTCTTGTGACTCGGTTACAACACTTCCTGGTTTTGAGTGTTGGCAACCAATCAGACTGAAGCTCGATCCCCGGGAGGGTTCGCGAACCCTCCTTGGTCACAGATATCAAAACTTTTTCTTTTTCTAATTTCTCAGAAACTGCTGAACGGATTTACATCATTTAAAAAATAGGTTGCTTTCTGAACCAAGCGCTATCTTTTTGCCAAACTTGGTGTAATTCCATTCGGCAGTTCGGGCTGTAGCTTTGTCTAAAGTTTCCTATGGAAATTAACATTGGGAAAATGCGTTTTTGGACCCCCTTTTTTCTCGGACCCTGCTTCACGAATCACCCTGAAACTTTCAAGACAGGAGCTGACCGGAGCGCCCCACTACTTTTGAAAATTTCACGAAGATTCGTCAACCGGCGCCAAAGTTATTGGGAAAAGAAAAAAGCTTTTCCTATGGAAACTAGGTCCTAACTATAACTACCTACTGGCGAATGTCATGAGTGATGTAATATGTGACATCATCAGTAGTGCATTGCGGGCGCGCGAGTTATAGTTAGCTCAACTAACTATAACAGGCGAATTTCTCTGGTTTTATATGAGTCAAATGTCCAACTAACTATTACGTCCCTGAAACCTATGGTTTTTAAAGTGAATTTCTAAGGTTTTTTAAATGCTAATTCCTAACTATAACGTCTGTAAAACCTATGGTTTTTTCAGTGAATTTCAAAGGTTTTTTAAATATCGAACTACTATCGTGTATTTGTTATTAGTATTGTTTTTTCTAACTTTTTAACTACATAAAACAAACTGCAAAAGTGCTATGTAACATAATACATTCAGATAACAATTTTTCTCCCTTTTTTTGCTGTCATCAGCTACTTCTTAACTTCACTCACAGTGATGTCAGTGTAGTTTCATAATAAACAGCAGGGGGAAAAAAAACAATCAATTAGATTGTTAAAAAAAAAAAACCTAATTCTACCATATATAATACAAAATCAACACAAATGAAACATTCAATACTACTTCAAATGTTCAAATCTTACCTTTACTTCGTAGTTTCTCTGCACATTTTCCCAATACACCAGATAATCAATCAAAAATGTTGCTTTGAAGCATTAAATAGGAAATCCTTAAAGATCTTTCGTAGTTTCTCTGCACATTTTCCCAATAAGCCACATAATGTATCAAAAATTTCACTTTGAAAGCATCCAGTATGAATTCCTTAAAGATCTTACGTACTTTCTCTGCACATTTTCCCAAAATGCCAGGAAATGTATCAAAAAGTTCACTTTGAAAGCATTCAGTATGAATTCCTTAAAGATCTTACGTAGTTTCTCTGCACATTTTCCCAATACACCAGATAAGGATTCCAAAATTTCGCTTTGAAAGCATCCAGTATGAATTCCTTAAAGATCTATACACCTTCCCATTAAAGCCAAATGATGTATCTAAAATTGTTGTTTCAGAAAAATTTAGTATGAGTTGGGTAATTCATAAGGCAATCTCGGTTTCATTTCCAAGTGTGTATCATTGCAGTGACTCCATCCATTATTACACTTTAAATAAATGGTATAATATCTACTTATAGTAGTACTTCCAGCATGGAAAACAATAGCAACTGTTGCAAACGTTCTTCCAGAAATAGATACTTGATTAGCAACAAAAAATTTAATTTTGGTTTCTACTTTTCTTCCATTTGGTCGACAACGTTGCAGCATTATAATCAAATATTTTCCATATCTTTGTAGGCATAATGTAGATAACATTCTTGATTTACAACTAGAACACATCATCTCATGATCAGCTTCTTTTACTAATTTTAAAAATGGTACAGATTTGCAGTCAGGTATTGTTAAATATAAAAGTTGTTCTCTGTCAACGATAGTCCTTGAAGATAATAAACACTCTTGACATTTATGTTCCCAATTGTAACTGAGTACAAATAAACTCTTAATCTGAATTCTTCCATCTTCTAGTACTCCAAGCATAACCATCAGAAATTCTTGTGCATCTTGCTGTATGTTAGCACTGAACGTTAAAGATCCAGTACATGTATCCAACAGTTGGCGAATACCAGAATCAGAATGGATCTTAATTCTATTAGTTCTCAATTCTTGAAATAAAGTGTAAAGTGCAGAACATAACGTTTTTTCCTGACTTTCTATAATTTCACCACAAACATCTTCAAGATAAAATATAACGTTTAGAACAACATTACCAAAAGAGTTGACACCAGAAGCTTTTTCTAATTGGTATCCAACAACATCATCACTTGTTTGTATTTTCTGCTTCTTTACATCTTTTCTTTTCTGTTGATTTTCTTTCTGCTTTTCAACAATAGTTAACTCTTCAACATGTTTGCATTTTGAACACACAACACGTTTCTCATAAATAGGATATTCACCTAAATGGGGAGCATAAAGCCTTCTCAAACGATTATATTCTCTTATACAATTAATATCAGCACTAACCTTGTTCTTATCAAAATCAATTAAATACAAACCAGACAACATTCTAACTCGAGATAATGCAACATATACCATTCCCTCTTTAAACACAGTTCTTCCAACATTTACCAATGCATTATCTACACTTAAACCTTGTGATTTGTGAATAGTTATTGCATATGTTAAACAGAAGGGAAACTGTTTTCTACGAACATACAAGTTTTTTACAAGCAAAAAACGTGCAGCACAACATGCAATCTGTCTTACCTCTGCAATCGGATCAAATTTAACTTTCAAAAATTCAATTCCATTTCTATTTTGATATTTCACAAAATCAACAACTTCCCTCAATGCTCCATTCACTAAACCTTCTTCTGCATTCAGATTAAACATCAAAATTACCTGACAGTTTAAACATACATCTACATTTTTTTCTAACCCAGCAGTTTTTGATACAGACTTTTCCAAAGAATCCAATTTAGTCTGTAGTTTTTCTGAAAGAACAATTGTTATTCCTTGATGCTTATAAGGTCCCAAAGGCGAGACCAATGCTTGTTTAGAAAGAAGATGATGCTTTAATAGAAGGGGCAGATAATGAACTGTCTCTGACCCATGAGCTACTCCCTCGAACCCACCACAGAGAGCTGCCATGGATGCTCTGGCACTGCAGCTGTAGGTTGTGGCTGAAGAGCCATTTATGTAATGTCCTTTTAGACAGAAACGTTCTTCCAAAGAATTTAAAGTAAAATCCAAGCCACAAAAATAATAGTTTGAGGAGAAACAGAATATAAGAGGCTTCTTCAATAATAAAACGTAGAAGCGGGGAAATAATCTGTTGAAAATAAATCGTAAAAAAAATGAATAAATAGGATTGCCCTGAACTGGAGAGACTACGGGTTTCAAATAATCTTTTTTATTCGATGTTTCCGGCAAGAACAGCAGCGCAGAAGGGATTGCCCTTTATTATGAGAGGCTAGAAAGAAGACGGCCTCTATGCCCCTGCAGGTCAGATACAGAATGAACTTTTCAAACACCGATCTCTGCCAATGACTTCCTCGTTGTTGGGCCGAATGGCAGAACAATCTCTATTTGTTTACTAAGGAATTTCCCCATTGAAGATTTCTGTATATCATAAAGGGGTAAAAACGAGAAAAATATATAATACAATAACAGAGGAGAGCAAATGAGTGAATAACGGAAAGTAGCAGGAAATAAGAAAAACAAGTAACCTGAGACGAGATTGCAGCCTGCCCATGCTGCTGCTGCGCGCTCAATTTATTTGTTAAAAACAAGCCGGTAATGACTAGCTCATGTTCCAGGGTTTGCTCCAACTTTTTCAAAGACGTACATTGGGATTTGCCATTCATGAAGCCTCTAACAATTATTCACACTTTAGGGCTAATTAATGTCAAATATGCAGATTTGAGAAGCAACATGGTGTAGGGAACGACATATTTAGTGGAGGATTGTAGTCACTACCTAAAGGTCCAAATAGTATTCCTGGCTAGAATAATGCAAAAGGACTGTTGGCAAGCGCCCTCCTTATCCCTTGTCCGTCTCCTCTCGAGTTCAGTTTCTAACTTGAAGTACCTGATATATATCTCTTTGATCGCTGTTTATTTTACTTGAACGCTGTGGTTAATATTGTCTGTTGTTTGTTTTCTTTCATTATGGATTTAACTTTTTATCTGGCCTCTCTGTTTCCGTAGGCTGCGATTGCCCTGTATGCATGCAACACACTGTTATTATGTAAAGCACAATGAAGCCAGGACCTGCAAAAAACACTATGAATAACTTCCAAAACATAGGAACGCATAAAGAAATACTAAAAGATACAAAAGTTGCACTGCTGACACTTTGCAAATGCGGCCTTGGAGGTATGTTCTCCCCTGCAAACCCCAGCTGTGAATCTGCAAGGATTCACATTTGGAATCCTGATTCATGAATATGAGTCAAGAGCTCTTCGAGTCCTTCTGAACAGCTTCTTTGTGCTATGCTGAACTAGCTCATCTGGCAGAAACAAAAGAATGACCCTGTTCTCACTGCAGACCCTGCTCCAGCATTGACTGCGATGAGGCCTGGCTATTGGTAGATCTTGTACATACAGACCACGCCCAGGGACGGTTCAGTCCAGAAAGAGTGCTGTAGGAGGGCCCATACTCAAAATAAAATTTCTAGCTGAGAAACAGGCACTCACTCGTGCAGTTACTTGTCATATCTTCACTCATCTGCTCAACCTCTCTCTCTTACTCGCTCCCTCAGTCATCCTCACTCACTAGTTCAAGTGATCCACCGCCCCTTTCCTCCTCCCTCGTTCTCACATTTATTCATTCACTGGCTCATTCAATCACTGTGGTCATGAAGAAATGGAAACAGCGGGCAGTTAAGAAGCTGAGCAGGGAAGGAGACGAGTACAGGAGGGGGAGTGGGGGGTGGGGGGCGGGCAGGGTGGCCGACATAGTGCTATGGTGTAGTGCACACCGTGAGCTCACTCACTCTCATGGGCTTCAAAGTTCAAGGTTTGGTCTTGGTTATTAGGACTGAGCAGATGGTTCGACAGCAGTACTCGGCTCGGTTTCACCATAACCGCCAAGCGAAGCGCTTTGACAAAATGCTGACTACATGTTTGTGGTCTCAAAACTGTACACCAGTTATATTAATCATATTTGATTAATATTAAGACAGCAAGAGCCTGTGCCCATTTTCTCTGTTTTTTAAAAAAAATGCTGATGTCAAATACACTGTACAGGCTGAATGGCAGAAGGTGGCGGGTGGCTTTCTGCTGACCAGACACCCAACTCACCGCTCCCTGAAATGTGTCCCCGATGTAGGATCCCCCCCTCCACCATTGCAGTGCACTGGGCCTCGAGCCGCTGCAGACAGGCAAGAGTGTGTTATGACTGCTTCTTTACAGCAAGCATTGACTAAGCCAACAGGTTTGGGTGTTGGATAGCGCATGCAAAATGTGACGGAGAGCATGCACACACATGCAGACATAGTTTACCACTCCCACACATGCCCACAACCCAATTGGCATTCAGGCTGCCATGCATTATGACACGTGCCACACAGATGTCACACACAGATGCACATATGCATAAGAAGGATACTGTATAGAAGCATGGGCACAACACACATGAGGTCACAAAGATCATATGAACAATGGGTAGATGGATCGTCAGAGTGAGGCACTGCATTGTGGACAGCCTTCACGTGACTGAGGTATGACTGCACGCATGTGGACAGATTCACGCAGAATACATGTGAGATGATGAATGAATGGGTGAAGGGGTTGTGTGGATGGATAGACAGACATGTATGAATGTATGGTTGAATTGATGGTGTTTAAATGGGTGGATGGGCAGAAAGATGCGTGTGCGTGGATGCATCAATGTATGGATTTGAGCAGATGTAGGAGTTTGGGTTGAATGCATAGGTGTGGGTGTGAACAGATGTATGGATGAATACGTAGATGAATTCAAGTGTGTCAGCTGATGGTTTAATCAGCCCATGCAGAAAACATTGAAAACGGATGTCTGGGGATGGGTGTGAGTGAATGGAGAGATAAAAGGTTTCGTTTGAGGGTAGATAATGGATGGACGGAAGGTTGCCACTCTATAGGTAGATGGATGAAAACTGCATGGGTTTAGCAGGATGACTTCATGAGTGTCAGTGTACTGAGGTGTGTTGGTTATTTCAGGGTCATTGGGTGTTTGAGTGCCTGGGTTGATAGAGAATATATGGATGATGGTTGATGAGTGTGTAGATGCATGGGTGTAGATGTGGAAGGGTAAATGGATGAGTGCATGAATATAGGTTGACAGAGGACATAGGTATGGAAAGAGTGATATATGCATAACTCTGGACGGACGGCCGAATGCACCGGTTGGTGGGCGGCTGGACTGTTCGCGTGGATGTAAGATGAGGGCCTCTCTAGTCTCATGTGTACCTCTCTCCCCTCTCGGTAGCTCTCCATTCATCTCTCTCTGACACATGACTTTATGATGTATGCCTTCAGAACAGAAGTGTCCTAGACTGCAGGACAAACGTTCTTTGAAAATCAGTCCAAAAATAATCATTCCAATGAAAGACCGATGCACACTTCACAATAATTAAAACTTCCTCTCACTGCAGGATTGACACTGATAGGTTGTTACATTTTATAGAAGGTGAACTTTGGTGTCTTCTTCCAACTATGTTGAATGAATTGTGTGCTCATAGATACTGAAGGAAGTGTTCTTTTGCTTTCAAACTTTTGCAACTATAAAATGCAAGTCCTGATACAATAGATTTGATGTGCAATGTTTTTAAGGGAACGGCAGCAATGATAACAAGCATTGGCCGCGCGCGCTCAAAGTAAAAAAAAAAAAAAAAACAAGCGAGGCAGTCTGCCTGCAGCAGGGGAAGGAGCGCGCGTGCCTCGCTCAGCAGCAGGAGGGGAGGAGGGGGGGCTGCGCGATTCCCTTGCGAGAGAGCGATAATTTCTACCATATGGTGGAGCTCGCTCCCGCAAGGCAATTGCCACACATGCACACGTTGCCATTGAAGGCAATGGAACGCGTGCACGTTTTAGCCTGGAAAAGGCAATCGATGGCTACAGGTCTCTTTCCTATGCAGCGCATGTGCGCTGCGTAGGCGAGACCTAATAAGGGGGCATATCTACAAGGCGACGCAAAAAAATTATCGCCGCTTTTGCGTCCGTTTTCGGCCGAAAAGCGGCGATAATTTTATCGCGTGAAACCTTGCCTTAGCGCCTGAATTCCTAACGCCCATCTTCACATCTCTAATGAGATGCAAAGTGGGCGTTCCTCCCCAGGATAACAGGAGAAATGTCAGCGACATTTCTCCTATTATCAAGCCTCACGCAAAGCAGTATAGCGACAAGAAAAGTAGCAATAACCTCTGTTATCGCTACATTCCTTAAGCCTGCTTTGCAACTGACTTAGCCATGATATTCTATAGAAGGTGGATATCATGGCTAAGTATGTGAGGCCCTATCAGCAAGCTATCGCCAAACTTCGTGGGATAATCTCACGTTTGGCAGTTAGCGCTAGGATTTTTATCGCTTTTGAGATAAGCGTTGCTAATAGCACGCTATCTCAGTGATAAAAATCCACGCTAGCCGGTGATAATTATCCTAGCGCTAAGTGCGCTTAGCGATAATTATTGCCGGTTGTTGCTGATATGCCCCAAAGTACTCACAGATGTATCTGTGCCCTGGATTTCTGGGGCCCTCCAGTCGGCAGGCGGCGTTGGAGACGTCGGTGAAAGCTTTCATGAAAACCCGGCCGTAACCTGGGTTGTCCGAGCAAGAGATTAAGCCCAGCCCAGCCTCAAACGGCCTGAAAGAACCAGAGTGGGCACCTCCTGGCAATGAGGATCCTGGGGGTTGGAGTTCCCCGACGTAGCAGAGTTTTGCGGCTGAAAGTGCGGGCTCCCGCGCTGCACTTATGCACCTCCGAGCGCAAAGAACCGGCGAGGGCGCCTTCTGGCGCTGAGAATCCTGGGGGTTAAAGTCCCCCCCCCCCGACATGGCAGATTTTTGCGGCTGAAAGTGCGGGAGCCTTCATTGAACCTGGCTATTGCTTCTATGCTACAGATACAAAAATACATCATTGTGTAAAATCATGTTTGCCGTGGTGCAAACATATTTACTACACTCATCAGATGAGCAACAGACGTCGTGCAAATAAATTTGTGTTCTGATCACAATGCACTGGTATTTTTGGATTTGCGTTCGTTAATATCCAAGATAGGGGTTCTTCGGGCTGAGCGAATTATGCTTTCTTTTTGGGGGGGGCGAGGCAGAAAAGGTGCGTTTTGCTATTATTTAAATACAATGTTAAACAAACAAAAAAATGTCCAAGCTTATGTTTTCTTGCAACATCTGTGAATATTGTTCAGGCACAATGTTAGTTAAACACTTGTATTCAATAAATTATGAGTAGAGCCAGCAACAGCCAATAGGTAGACGATGCGAGCTTCCCAGTGCGAACCATTCACGGCAGATTTTGATACTCGCCCATCATGTGCGCCACAAGCTCGGTTGTAACGAGGAACAGAACAGCTGCCAGCCCCAGCCCCGCGTGGAATTGGGTCACTCGACTCAGCGCTTTTCTCACACTGGCAGTCCACTCATGACCTACAACAGAAACAGATGTCCATCCAGTTAATGCAACGCAAAATTGTGAGTTTTTTCAGCCATTTTAGGTGTGGCCTGAAGGGAGCTCAAAGCTGTCTGTTGTTTAAGACCTGGCCATGCTGTATGGTCTGCAATGGGTCGTAGCCGCAGATACGCACACGCACCCAAGCGTGACTTTGTGGGGTCTGAATCACGCAGACAGGTAGGACATTGTCTCTGACACTTTCAGAGTGTAGCTGTACCATAGGAGTGTACTGTACCGGTGTACCCAACGGGACAGACATTCTGTCCACACCTGCTACCCTTCAATTGAGCACTATTGAGGTGTTCGGGCTAAACGTTGTGGTGCTTTTTAATTGGGCATGTTCGTCACCTGTGAAACCATAACTTTAAATGATGAGATTATAGTGCATGATGAACTCAGACATTTAAAAATGATCATACACGGGAGTTTATGTATGTTCTATTTAAACATGTTATCTTCTTAAAGGGGTATTGGCCAACACTGAGCGCGTGCGGCAGTGGAAGTAGCGACACCAAACTGCTTGCCAATGAACCTCGAGTTTCCAACATTGGGTGCTCTATTTATTCTCTTGTCCCCATGTGACATTTGGAGCCAACCAATGTTCTTACTTCAGTAGGGGCAAATTCAGACCACCCTCGGCCTCGCAGGATATATTGGGCTGTCCACGCTCCTACAACATTAAACATATATACAGTTTGTCCTACAAGAGTGACAGTGAAAGGAAAGCTTGCGGCGTTATGGGGGCTTGGGGGTGGCATTCGAAGAATGTCCACCCCCGGGCAACTTCAAGCGCATGGTATCGCCCACGGCCGAGCACGTGCAGGCAGGGCGCCTGCTTTAGAACATGGCGTTTTCAAACGCCGCGTTCTAATTAATGGCAGTTGGGGGTCCAGGAGGCAGGTAGGCAGGAGGCGCGCTCGCTTTTGTGCCTCTTGTTTTTGATTTATAGGGCTCTGGCAGGCTGTTAATCAGCATTTTACGATGGATGAAGCAGCTGAGAAAGTCAGGGAGGCGCTTAGAGCATTGTGCCAGGCAGGGAGGGAGGATTTATTGGCCCCTGGTGTGCTGAATCAGGCTTGGACTGGGTTAACCCTTAAGAAGAGGGCTTCCTCTGAGGGTGTGTCTGCTGCAGTTATTGCCTGCACATTATCAGACAGCTCCCCTGAAGTTTTTCCTGTAGAAAATTCAAAGTCTTTGAATAAATTATCTAGGGAGGCTCCCCTTCTTACCTCTTTTCAGCAGTCAGCTCCTACTGTTGTGGTGAAAGGCAGGGGGGGCTTGCACACGCTCAGTGAGGGGTAGAGGAGCAAGGAAACCTGCTTTTCTTAAAGGGATATCCAAGGTTTCTGAAGTTGTGGAAACTGTTAGTAATGAGGCATTGGCGCCATCTAGTGGCGAAGCACAGTTTTGCGATTCTGGCAATGGGGAAAACATTTTTTCTGGTAAATCGCCTGTAAAACGCAATATTCCTATTTTAATACGAAAATGTTATATTCAACAGTTGGTAATTCTGTTTCTGGTGACCGGTTTCTTACTCCTGTTATGTCTTCAGATACCATTAATTTGTCAGCGAAGTGTTCAAGTTTGCCAATTGTTCCCATTGCAAGGGTTGAAGAGAATATTGCTCCTGTAGTATCTTCGGGTTTGCCTTCTTTGGATTTTCCGGTCAGGGAATTAAATAAGGATTTTTTGTCTACTTCTGTTGTTGGCGGAGCAGACGTTAGCCAATTTAGGTCAGCGAGTGAGCCTCCTGGCGCAGGGGGATGGGTTTGGGTGGGGGGGGGACTAAAGGCAGTCTTGCGGTGCCTGAACCTCACTTGTCTGCGTGTAATAGCGACTCGCAGGCCAACTCTGCGTCCAGATTGCAGAAGAGCATCAAGTGCGGCGAGTTTCCAGCGTCTTGCTCACCTTTTCACGCGGTGCCTGGAAATTTTCAAGGACCCCCTCAGTCTGCCATTAGTAGCGGCTCGCAGGCTGACATTTCTACAAGCCTGCGCAAGGGCAGCAGGTGCAGCGGATAGCCATTGAGCAAGTTTCATGCGTCTTGCTCGCCTTTTTCCACGCAATGAAAAGCTGTTAAAGAGATTTTTCCAAATTCCTTACCTGAGTATAGGCTTTCACAGTTTAAAAAAGCAGTGAACTGGAGGGTTTTCGATGGTGGTGTTAGGGATGGGGCTGGGCCTTCATGGAAGTGGTATCGCGCAGAGCTATTATGACAATGATAATAACGACCTATCTGAACTGTAGGAGGGTGAAATCCCCAATGATGAGAACCTTTCTAATGACTGTTTTCCTTCCAAACAGGTGGGGCTTGTTAATCAGTTTTCTCGAGCTGATCTTTTACAGACACAAGAATCCGAGAGGAGCTGGAAGCGGCTAGAGCGTTTTTCCAAGGCCTCGGAAGGAATCCAGACGAGGGAGCGCGCAGCTTTGGACAAGCCCCTTCAAACAGGTGGGCAAGTTGGCGATGCTTGTTCTTTATTTAATGTTAAAAAACGTAAGGAAGTAGCAGTTCCTGAGTCAGTCACAGGTGATAAGGTCTGTTGTCATTGTAAATTTTCGAGTTCACAGGAACAGGTATCCCCTAAAACAGATACGGCTGCAGCTAACGTACCTGTTTCAATTTCGCAAGAAGAAAAGGATACCAAAGACAAAGCTACAGGTTTGAAGAGGTTGCCTTATATGGGGTTGTCCATGCCCCTGGGTTCACATTTAACTAAACATACTAAGGACAAGATATGGAGCGGGGAATTTGTAGATGTGTTTAAACTACTACATAGGGAGCTTCAATCTAAAGAGGGTTCGAAGGAGGAGGCATGGGAGGTAGCGAGGTGACCCAGGGTTCCCACTATTATTGATTCCTGGACCTCTGCCTTTTTGATTTTCGCAAGCGTTTACTGTGAAAAGTTTCCGTACCGTTCGGTCTCTCTTTTAAAATATTTGGATACTATTAGAAAGGCTCATGCAGAATTTGGGGGCTTCGCATGGTTACACTATGACGAGGAGTTTTGAGCTCGCTTAGTGTTAATTCCTGAAAAACCCTGGGGTGAGTAAGATAACGAGTTGTGGGTCCAGTGGATGTATCCCCAAAGGCCTCCTCCTGCATTACATACAGCAAGCGGTTTGGCTATTACCCCACGGCCCTTTCTTAATAGACCCACTCTGGGAGGGGTGGGGTCATGGGCTAAGAACGCAGCTTTCACCACGGGTGCGTGCTGGAATTTCAACAGGGGTTTCTGTCAAAAGTATCCATGCAAATATAGGCACGAATGTTCAAAATGCGGCGGTAAGCATGCCGTGTTGCAATGTTTTAGTGAACAAAACTCCAGCTTCTATACAGGTCAGGGCAGAGGAAGAGGCGTCCCTGTACAGCCTCCTTTCAAAGGCGGTTACACCAATTGACATTCCCAACTTAGGTAAGTGGCTAAAATGTTACCCTCTCAGGGAGAAAGCTTAAAATTAGAGTGGGGGTTTAAGGAAGGTTTCAAACTCGGTTATCAAGGTCCTAGGCAACGTAGGTATGCGCAAAATTTTAAATCTGCAAGGCAGTTTCCACAAGTTATTGCTAAAAAATTAGACTCTGAAATTGCTGAAGGTAGGATAGCCGGCCCCTTCTTTTCTTGGCCCCTTCCCAATCTTATTGTTTCTCCTTTAGGAGTGGTTCCCAAGAAGACGGAGGGAGAATTCCGTATGATTCAACATTTGTCTTGGCCTCAAGGACTATCAGTAAATGATTTCATAGCTAAAGATGATACTGTAGTGCAGTTTTCTTCTGTGGACGTAGCTCTGGATTGAGTTGAAAAGGCCGGCTCAGGAGCGGAGTTGGCAAAGTGTGACATTAAGTCAGCTTTCAGACTGCTTCCAGTGCATCCTCAGGATTTTGAGTTGCCAGGGATTCATTTTCAAGGTCAATTCTTTGTTGACAAAGTGTAACCTATGGGATGTGCAGTTTCCTGCCAACTTTTTGAAGATTTCAGTTCTTTCCTACAATGACTTTTTTCATTCAGGTCCGGCTACATGCAAGTGTCGCATTATTTGGATGATTTTCTTTTTGTTGGTAAAAAGGGCTCACGTTCATGTTGTAAGGCCCTCCAATTTTTCCAATCTGTGATGCAGGAATTAGGTGTTCCTTTGGCGGCAGAAAAAACAGAGGGACCAGAGACTTGTCTAATATTTCTAGGCATAGAAATTGATACTGAAAAGATGGAAGCTAGGTTACCACAGGACAAGGTGCAAGAAATTGTGCAGTTGCTCAATTATGCAAAGGCGGCACAAAAACTGACTATTTGAGATGCAACGGTTGTTGGGTCATTCGAATTTTGCCTGCAGAGTAGTAAAAGCCTGGAGATCATTCTGTAGGAGGTTGGGTTTTGCTATGGCGGGTGTGTCATTACCTCGTCATAGGGTCAGGGTATCTCTTCACATGAGAGCAGACTTTGAGGTCTGGTTGATTTTCCTGGACAGTTTTAATGGTGTTCATATTAGGTCCGTGGACGAGCAATTTTTATGGTCTATACAGATATTTTCCGATGCTTCAGGATCTAACGGTTTTGGACTATTCTGGGATGGGAAATGGTGTGCTGAACAGTGGCCTCCACACTGGATTATTGAGAAGCGTAGTATCGCTTTCTTTGAATTTTTTCCCTTGATAGTAGCACTGTCAGTCTGGGGTAAGTTTCTAGCTCACAAATCTGTTCTCTTTCATGTCGATAACAGGACCGTGGTCGATCTGGTCAGTGGTCAGAAGGCAAGGGACAAATGCCTGCTTCAGTTATTGCAGAAGTTCATGCTGAGTTGCTTGTTGTTGAATATAACTTTTAGAGTGAAGCATATTCCTGGAATAGACAATACTATAGCTGATGCGTTATCTCGTTCCCAGTGGTGGAGATTCCGTGGTTTGGCACCCACAGTGGATGCAGAAAAGACTCCAATTCCTCAGGAGCTATGGCTGCTGGCGGACTGACGATTAGGAAGTTGGTGGAGCAATCTCTGGCTATCAGCACACGCTTAGCTTACAGGAGGGCATGGGCGGAATTTCAACAGTCAGGTGCGGCTTGTCATAGCAATGATCATACAGGCCTTTTACTACGCAATGATGACATTCTACGTTTTGTGCTGACCAACATTGATAGGGGCATTACAGCTGCTACCATTGCAGGAAAGCTATCAGGAATATCCTTTTACGGAAAATGTTTTTGGGGTTATGACCCGTCCTTGGGAGAGTTGGGTAGAAGAATTTTGTCAGGATGGTCCAAGGTTAAGAAACGTGGTACAATACAGCGCAAGCCTATATCTCTTAATTTATTGGAAAGGATTATAACAACGTTGCCCACACTTTGCTTTTCCAAGTTTGAAGCGGCGCTCTTTACACTTTGCATGTTATGGCTATTTTTTGGCACCTTTAGAGTATCTGAACTTTTGGGTAAACCTTTTATTCATGGTCTCAGATATTCAAATGTCTCTATGTCTGCAGATTCACTAAAAATGTATTTAGAGTCATCCAAAACAGATCGAAGAGGTAAGGGGGCTACTGTGGTATTGTGGAAACTTAGCGGTCCACTATGCCCATGGTTTGCATGGTTAAAATTTCAAGAATTTCCTCATTATCCTAACAGCAGCTGCATTTTTCAACACCAGGATGGCTCTCAGCTGACTGCTTCTCAGCTTTTGGCCGTACTGAGGAAATCTTTGTTGTCATTAGGGTTAAACCCGTTTGACTTTGGAATGCATTCATTTTGAATAGGAGCTGCTTCAGAGGCTGCCAGAAGGGGCTTCTCTTTACAACAGCTGGAAGGCACGGCTGTTGGTCATCTAATTGTTGTTTGAAATATGTTAGACATTTTAATGATTGTTAAACATCCATTTCGCTGTTGCTAATATGTATCTCTTTCCAGGTCACCACTTACCTTCTTCAACCTCCATGGCGAATGTGTGGATTGTAGGACACTCTTTCGTCAGATGGGCAGCCAAACAAGCAGACAGCAGCACTATGGTGTAAATTTAGGCTTTAGTTTTGAAGATACGGACACTTTATGGTTTGGTAAGAGGGAAATGAAATGGGGTCAACTGTTGCCCAGTTTAAATGAGTTGGCTTCTTTAAAGCCGCTACCTAAGGGGTTATTAATTCATTTGGGCGAAAATGATTTAGTACAGTTGTCTGGCCTGGGACTCCTTTTGGAGGTTAAAGCTGATTTAGCCAAAATAGTGCTTTCATGGCCTAATATAAAAATTGTTTTTACTGCACTGGTGCCAAGGAGGGTTTGGAGAGGCGCCGAGAAGTTTTCTGCCATCGACAGGGCTCGGCGTAAATTTAACAGAGAACTACGCCAGTTCTGTCTCATCAATGACATGAGGACATCAGTAAAGATGACTTTAAATTTTTCAGATCGGATGGTGTACATTTAACGTTCATTGCAAATGAATTGTACATTGTAAATTTTAAAGATAAGTTATCTTATATTTTGGGATTGCATCCGTGAGGTTTGCAGTAGCGGCTGTCCTTCTTGTTTGGGGAACATATATCATATTAAAGATTTTCTGGTTATTCTTGCAATGGTGATTTTTCTATCATTTGGGGAATGCGTTTTAACACAATACCTGATTCTCAAAAAAAAACAAAAAAAAAAGGGGAACGGGGAGACAGGAAAAACACCTTTACAGGGTTTTTTCCTGGTGGCAGATTGGGACGGGATTGAGGCAGGTAGGAAGGGTTGGGTCAGGCAGAATAGCTTAGGACAGAAGGGAAACAGAGATAAGGGGCTGGGGTAGAGGTTCCAGGTGGGGGAGAATTGGGGATCTATGTGGGGGAAAAATTGATGGGGAAAATCTCTTGGGGGATCGATATGGGGGTAATTTCATTGGGGGATCGATATGGGGGAAATTTTTATTGGGGGATCGATATGGGGGAAATTTCATTGGGGGATCGGTTTGGGGATTTTTCTTGGGGGATCATTGAGGGGTGGCGGGGGCGGGGTAATTTTGCATTGAAAGTCATTGTTTGCATTATGATCATTTTGGTATGTTGCTAAATAAAAGTGACCTTTTAACCCCCATCGGCCTGCGATGCGATTCAGTGCCCGACGAGCTGAGCTATCGAGTGGGTATTCGGAACCAGGTTTGTGTCTAGGTGTCCGATCAGCATCTTCTGATTCTTGGAAAATCGCTCAAGTGCCCCCTATTTTTCTGTTTCGTAATTTTAAAAGGGCTAACAATCCGCCAGCCAGTCTGTGATGCCATACATACTCATTAAAAGCCAGCCCCACTTCCAAGAGGCACCAGTGTGTGCCTCCGATCCTTACCCCACATACCCTTGAAGAGCAAGGCTTGTTTGGTTTTTATGCCCTGAAATGCTACTTGTCACCGCCGCCCTTTGAACTCTGCTCTGAAACGAAACGTGGATCTGCCTGATGTCTCAGACGGGCGGTAAAAGCCCTACAAGCAAGGTGA
This sequence comes from Triturus cristatus, assembly GCF_964204655.1. Taxonomy (NCBI): domain Eukaryota; kingdom Metazoa; phylum Chordata; class Amphibia; order Caudata; family Salamandridae; genus Triturus; species Triturus cristatus. The sequence continues at coordinate 1,753,491,572 of NC_140590.1, read as the reverse complement.
ACTACAGGCAGCCCAGCCAGCCCCCCCAAAAAGGTGAATGTAAAAATCTAACCGTCTTTGTTCGAAGTGTGCTACTGCTACCTTGTGGTGTCTGTGCACTCGTGCTCGGTGTCCTCGCCCGGGTGGGGAAGTGTGAAAGGTTGGCATGGGGTTCTGCACCCAGGGACATTTGAAGGCATGGGGTTCTGCAATTGAAGGATTATGGGGTCCCTGGGCCAAAGGTATTTGGGAGCCCCTGTTCGGAAACATCTTTGAATTTATGATCCAATTTCCATGCCCTTATTCACTAGGTCACTTACAGTGCAGAGGCACACTAATCCAAATTCTAAATGTGTTTACATCTAAAATTCAGGGATAGTGATGTGTGTTTTCAATATTGTAACACAGCAGCTGCTTGCTAATATTACTGCACCCTGAGACAACCTCCTATTTCTGATATGTCAGGTCTGGTTCTGATCTAAAAGAAACGTTTTTTAGGGATGTTGCATGAAACATAAACACAACATTTCTCTGCAAAACATCTGTAATTCACTGCCACACGACACACACATTAAAAATGAATTAAAGGAAAACTGTATTTAAGACAGTCTGTTTAAGAATTATTTAATGTCATTAGGACAAGTCTCCCTTGCAGAACAGAGGGGGCTCTATCATGGGGCCCGCTAAAAGGCTGAGGCCCTGGGCTAGGGCCCACTTTGCCCATGCCTTAAAACGTCTCTGTCTGCACCGGGGAGTGGGGGGGGGGGCAGTGGCTCACCTGGCAGTGGGTTGTGGGTCCTTATATGCTTTGCCTCCTCAGTGGAGGCCCCGTTCAGGGCCACGAGCTCCATGTCTTCAGTGAGTGGGTGTTTATCGGGGGCCCCCCATGGCCGAGCAGTGAGAGGGTCTCTCTATTCACAAGTGCACCCGAGGCGGCGGCGGCCGATGTGGGACGGATTAAAGCCCCCGCGCCTCCCTGGTTACGGCAGCTGCGCTGCCAGGCAACAAGATGTAACCCTTTCCCTGGGTGAAATGTGGAGTCGGATCTGTGCCGGGTGCCGTGGACCAAAATGGGTAAAAAGACTCAAGGGGGGGGGGGTCCTCAACGCCTCCAGCTTTAGGAGATTTTCACAGTGCTATGCCATGGAAAGGGTTCATTTGTGCACAAAGGCGGTATACGAACTAAGGGGCATATTATCAAAAACGGCATTAAAATTATCGCCGCTTTAGCGGCAGATAACTGCCGCTAAAGCGGCGATAATGGGCTTGATAATATGCCCTTGAGAATTCCCATAGAAGCCCATGTTCTGGTGTCAACATGGGCTTCCATTGGAATTCTCAAGGGCATATTATCAAGCCCATTATCGCCGCTTTAGCAGCAGTTTTCTGCCGCTAAAGCGGCGATAATGTTAACAATGTGCTTAATAATATGCCCCTATAACAGTAGGTCTCCTTCCACCGTCACTCTGAGCGTCTAGTCTGTGAGAAAGAAACAAGCGCCGAGGTGCCCAGAGCACCGCGTCCAGAGCAGGATGAGGCTGCACCGACACAAGTGCGCGGTGGGAGGGGCTGGACACTGGTTATTATATATAGTATGCGCGGGGAACACCCACGGCCCTGTGAACGCTCCTCCTCATTCTCCAAAGCACGCGAGGGAGACCGGGTTCACAACATGTCAGTACAGCAACAGACCCGCCCCCGTGATACCAGGGATTACACAAGACAACCCCAGGAGCAAAATCCTCGTAATTTCCAAAACTAAAAAACAAGGCGAGATCTAGTGACTTTGCCAACGTTTTTTTGTATCCATACTGTACAGTAGCATGGCTGAAAGGAAAGATAACAAACAAAAGCCCTATGATGCGGTCGCCGCTGTCCTCATCATAGCGGCCTTTCAGCCATGCGCTACTGTATACCATAGCTAGAATAGGTCTCGCTTTTGGGACCTTATAAGTGTTTAGCCATGCAACAGTTGATGTTGTTGCACCAAGGATATTGTGCTGCATAAATAAATACTTATAAGGTCCCAAAAGCGAGACCTATTGGCTATGCCAATGCTTGTTCATGTTCTGTAGGAAAGAGAAGCTTGAACTGTGGCTCCCTTCTGTGGTGAAGGAAGCTTGTTTTGGGCCACACACAATACCCTGCTAATAACACAGTCAGGTTACCATACGGTGACTCAGTTATTACTAGGTAACAAGTTCTCTCATATTATTTATAAGGTGTGTTCTGCCTCAGTGTACGAACCAGAAACCGCTCTGGTGTCCAGTTTATAGAGGTAGTGCGTCCAGCATCACCCATGCAGTTGTGTATTATATGCGGCAGGCAACCTTGCAATACATGGCTACATCCACTCTAATATTCTCCAATTTAAAGAAATAAAAGGGACCAAGTGGGTGGCTTAGTTTAGGGAAGTCAAATATTTAAATAGCTCTGATCAAAATCAGTGACTTCGCTAAGCCAGGTTTTGCAGAGACCATGACCAAAGCGATCACAAATCCTGCCCTAAAAACTAACAGCTGCTGTAACCAGTTGAATGCTACACTATAACTCAGGGCCACTAGTGCAATTCCACTGCTGTTTCTTTTTGCGAGTAATTATGGATTTGACATCCTTTCCCCATAATCCGCACATTTTGCAGATAGTGTATTTACCAAAGACTTTGCATATGAAATTGGCAGACCGAGAAAGACACTTTGCAAAGGTTAACTGGTCCTTTTTCCCCTGTCGAGGACAGATATTATCACACTAAAGATGTGAGAATTTGGCCCAGATGTAGTTAATATCCCAGAATAATTGACTGGATAAATGACAGCTAGAAGTAAAAAGTCAATAAGAATGTTATTGAAACGGGGCCGATGTTTTTTTCTTTGCAATAAAAGCATTTTGTTTATTTACTCGTGCGCATTTATGTCTACATCGCACTGTCCTCACTCCTAATCCCCAATATTTTGCATGTTACTACGACTTGTCATCCTGAATTTAAAACATCTCTTACCAGGTCACATAATATAAATGGAGTGTACAATACAGTTCTGCAGAGCTGCTTCTTCGTAGAATGAAATACTTCGAAAGGCACTTGCAAAATTATAAGATCTGACCTTAGTAAGTAATGTAATGTAATGTAATGGGGTTTTTATAAAGCGCAGGTTGCACTCCAGGGAGCATCTTTGCGCTGTAGAGAAGAATCAGATCCTGATGATGATACATGCGGAAGGTAATTAGACTAGATTCTTGCACTCCCATTCAGGGAGGGCAAAAATCCAAGTCTTGAGGGCCTTTCTGAAAGTCGCTTCTGTAGAGATTTGACGGAGAGAGGAGGGAAGAAGGTTCCAGGCCTTGGACCCAAGGCCTGGAAGTGTGAATCTTTTTGAAGGTAAGTGTGAATCTTTTTCTTTTTAAAGTATATGCAATGAAAATGTAAAAAAAATCAAGTGGAAAATATAAATAAAAAAAATTAGAGATTGACACAACAGCCCTCGCACTGAAGTGCACTACGTTTTAGGCAGATGTGCACATCTGATAAGAAACAAGCATTGGTAAAGCCACAAGGGCTCTTCATCTAACCCAAATGACTTTGGCAATGGTTTTTAGCGATGCTGTACAGCATTCCCAATGCTGTGTGGTATGTCTAAGGAGCAGGAAAAAAGAAAAGCCTACAATGTGGCTGGCTGTGTCCTTTTGTAGGCACACAGAGTATGCCAACAAAATGACAAACGTCCTTTTATAATTTTGTAGTGACTTAGTCAAGAAGTGTAGAGGATCTTTAGATGTTTATTTGTAGATAGTTACAGGTCATGCAGTTAAGCCCAGTACAAAACCCCACCGGGAGCAGCCAGCAAGCTGCTCAGCCCTTCTCAACTGACATCTCTGGCTCCCAACATTCTGAAACACATCATTGGATGAACATTCCACTGGCAGAGCAAGAGATTGCATGAATACCATCAAAGCCAGCATATAACATATCCTTTCCTTCCATATAAAAACAATCAAGAAAGAAAACCAAGATGGAGGAAGAACAAAGAGTAAATCAGAAAGATCGCAAACCAAAGAGAGAAAAGAGCAATGAAAAGAAGATGCGAAAATATAAATGAAGAAAACAGAGAAGAAAGACAAGGTGAGAATACCATCCTCTTTTCCTCACAACAACTATAACACAAAGAGAAAATACCAAGCGACTACCTCAAGATACACCTGCTGGCCAGGTAAGTATAAAAAGAGACAAGTCAAAGCACAACACAATGACCAACAGACCAAAAGCAGACACTAACAAGAGTAGGAGAAACAAAAACTCCAATACATAAAAGACACCACGTTAAGAGAAAGACAGAGAAGAACAAGGAAAAAATAGAAACCAGAATCCACAGATGACACCAGTAAAATGTATCAAAAGGAAAACTGAGCTGTAAAGGGAAATGATGAGACAATTTAAGATAAATCACACAAAAAAACCCATTACATTAAAATCTCATTAAAATTTCAAATACAACTTGTGTAGCGTAACCAAATGAGACAAGAGGTGTCCATGTATGGACAACTAGTGTGGAGCTTCCTCACTGTGCACTAAAGCAACATAAATGTTAGCTTATCAGGTAGGAACCCAAGTACATGGGTAGGAACCCGTGACAGTGTGCACTGAAAAGAAAGAAATACCCTGGAGGTAATTTCTTGTGAACTGAGCAGATGGGAATGTAACTCATGTGAGACACCTCATGAAGAGGCAAACATGATGTGCACCGTAAAAATGGGAATGTAACCCATATGAGAAACCTCATGTAGAGGTCAATGTTGTGCACCAGTAGAAGATGGGACTGTGACCCATGTGAGACACCTCATGGAGAGGTCAGTGTTGTGCACTAGTTGAAGAACAAAACCCTTGCGATACACCTCAAGTGAAGGTAAGGACAATGTGCACTGTAATAAAGGGACTAAACCCTTGAAAGACACCTAATGTTAAGGTACAGAGATTGTGCACTGTGTGGTAAGGTAAAAATTGTGCACAGTGTGACCATATTATAACACTTGTTAGAAAGAGATAAAAAAACACTGCTCACTAGAAACATTAAAAAAAAACAACCTCAAAGGTCAAAAACTTGACTTATCACACTATTAGAAGGTCACTGAGCAGTGACATGCACTAGCAATAGAGTACATTGTAAACTGTAAAAAAATTAGACCTTCAAAATTTGGCACACAAGTACTGAATGTTGAGACATTGGCCATGGAGCTTAAAGTTCATAGTGCGAAAAAAAATAGTCACTAGATGGCAGCAAAGGACAGAGCAGTGAGTGAAGAAGAAAAAAAATGCATGTTAACAAGATTTCACCATTTGTACAATACTACGCTGCGGCTGCACTTGAGAAAAGAATGCCACCTCAAAAAGAAACGAGTCACTGTTCTTTTTTTAAAGTCACCTGTACTCCGATAATCCTTCAAAGTATGTTAAGCACATATGAAAAAAAAATGTCTTCATGTTGGAGTTTCTTAAAATCTTGATGTGGATGGGGAACGTGTAGAAAACAAATGGATCCTGTAATCGGAAAGTGGACACTTTGTAAAATAGCAACTTTCACTCACCGCCGGTGTACAACACCATCGTGCTCATTCCTCTTAAGTATGACGATCTCATCAGTCTTCACGCTGCAAATAACTCTATAGAAGACGACATAGTTGTTTAAAAAAAAAACGTGGTTGGCAAAAAAACAAAAAAAAACGAGCGTGGTTGACAAATGCCTATAAGGCTGTAAAGATGGTGGCAACTGCAAGATGGCGGCACGTTAGGTCACGCGATGCCGGGTGGCTAACGGCAGAAACGTGCACCAAAATGCAAAAAAGGCATCAAAGATGATGAGGAAACATCACACGCAACTTCTGTAGATGACGTGGGGCAGCGCGAAGAAAAGACTGTACGCGACCAGAGCGCACAGGTAAGGGCATGCAAAGTTTTTTTTTTTATTCAAATTGGCAGTTAGGTAATGGGGCAGAGAGGAGTTCCCAAACTAGCTGAAAAAACACAGACAAAACATGCCTCACCTGACTTTGCTCATGAGACTTTCCATTTCCTAAAGATTGTCAGCAGTGAAGACACATTTAGCATGGGATTCAAAAGTCCTGCTCTCCTCCGGTGCAGTTAAATTTAAAAAAACAGTTCATGTCACACCATACCCACAGAGTGAACAAGAAGTAACGCGCTCTGCAGCAAATAAGGCTCTCCACTCCACACGCAGCTTTTTGAAGTATAAACGAACAGGCTGGCCACATCTGACAAACCAGTTTTGCGGATAACCAAGAGTAGAAAGGCACTGCGCATATGTAACTTTTGATGTGCACAATGTCTTTTGATCCACAACTGCAGTAATCAGGGACGCTCTGTGGGCAGCATCATTGTAGTGATGTACAGTTCCAATGTAAGCAGTACACTGGCACACACTCTGGACAGCGTCGGTGTGATGATGGACAAATCTAAAGCAGGCATTAATCAGGCACACACTCTGAGCACACACACTTCTTTACCAGACAGTGTGCGGACGTAGGCTTAACAGTGTGCAGACGTAGGCTTACCCTCACAGAAGGCTCAGATCCATAAGAAGTAGGCTTTGACTGGAACTTAGAGATGCACTCAGGAGAGTAGACAGCCTTTAGAAGATGAACAGTTCTTTAAGTTGAACAGACTGTGCTGCATTGACTGGAACTGGTACTTTGGGGGCGACAGATGGGAGGTCACTGGTGGGGTCAAGGGTGCCAGTTGAAGGTAGAAACAAGGCTTCAGTTACTGTTAAGTCTGTAGTAGAAGTTGATTGAAGATTGCAGAGGTGGAAGATGCAGGTTCTTTAGAAGATCGTCGCCAAAAATTGTAGAAACTTAGTCCAGACGTGTAGAGGATCTTTAGATGTTTATTTGTAGATAGTTACAGGTCATGCAGTTAAGTCCAGTATAAAACCCCACCAGGAGCAGCCAGCATGCTGCTCAGCCCTTCTCAACTGACATCTCTGGCTCCCAACCTTCTGAAACACATCATTGGATGAACATTCCACTGGCAGAGCAAGAGATTGCATGAATACCATCAAAGTCAGGATATAACAAATTTTATTTACCTATCGAAGTTGGATCAGTAAATAAAAACATAGAGCACATTTTTTCTAAAGCAACTTGGAGGGCGCTGATGAGGGAAACATGAGGGGCAGAAACAACACTGAGGGAGGAGGAAGACGAAGACCAGCACATGGATGGGAGCAACATGGAACTGGAGTGGGAAGAAACCAATGGACAAGAAAGCAACACTGGTGTAGAAACACACAAGGGAGAGCGCAACATGAAAGGGGTGGGTAGAAGCACATGGAAGCGAGAAAGCAACACAAGTGCAGCAGAGGGGGTGGAGAGAGGTACACGAGGGAGAAATGTGGGAAACAAGGTACCCGCATGGATTGCTTAAACAAAAGAAACAAGAATGTGATCACTCTCAATGCGTGATCAGGCACGCGCAGACTCCACTCAGGTGATTACTCACCGCCTCTCTGACTTTAGACGCAATGACTCAGTCACAAACACCCCCAGTCCTGCGACCAGGCGTTGTTTTCAAACATGCCAGTATGTGTGCGGTGCCTCTGGAGGGAACAGACGGTCGTGTACAGGCCCTGCACTATTTACCTCTCTGTTCTGAAGAACAAGACTCATTAGCCATATCGTTGTCGCCATCTTGACACTGATAACAAATGAACACCCATTATCTAGTCCCAGAGGTCACGGGGAGGCGACTGCAGAAGAGTTTGTGTAGAACCGGTTCTCTGCTGGCTTCCCAGAAGCACATGCAGCCGAACAGCACCGTTTGAAGTCTCCATAGAAGAAAACCAACTGACAGCCGTGATGATTTATAGGAAGATGTCGTCAGCGCTGCTCATCAGATCACCCAGGCCCTGGCAGAGGCAGAGAGACACTGCCAGAGCAGTCAGTGTCAGCGGAAGTACTAAGGGGTGCAGAGGCAACACCGGCACTCTGGGAGGAAACCACCCCAATATTAACCCAACACATTTGGAAGATGATTTTAGTTTTAGTAATCAACATTCAATGGGCTCCTTAAAAGATACAATTCGATAAAGAAATGATGAAACCAAAATAAATTGGTTCCTGCGAATCAGGAAGTGCGAAAATTACTGTACATAAACAGGCACCGCAGATGCCATTTATTGGGCGAAAACATAGTGTTGGCGAAGAGGAGAATGAGAGGGCTGGTCTTTTGCCAGCTGGACAAGATACCCACCTGACTTCTGAATAGATTACATTTTAATCACGTCCACTGCATACATATTATGGGAAAGAAAAAAGATCCACTAGCTTTTCCTCAGAGGTGAGTTAATGGAGCTGAACAAAACACACAGTTGTCAAAATAACATAAATTGTATTTGGACTGAGGCTGTCCTCCAATAACACCTTTCCACCGTAAATCCGGATGCCTACTGAAACATGGAATTTTAGCTGCAATTATAAGATCACAATGCAGCACATTCAAAAATATGGGCAGGAGTTTTAAAGTTTTATGTACATCAAAGAGCGCTTCGAGATCTCACCAGGGGTAATAGGCACTATATACATCCTACAATTTAATGTATGCGTGTATTATTCCATGCTCCTCATGGTTTATTTCAGTAATTTCATTTTAGCATGCCACTCAATAAAAAATAGTACTCAATTATATGTAAATAAGTAACACTAATAATGCAATAAAAACTTAATTGTTGACTACAGTAGTGTGTTTAGAAGAAGAACCATGGGCTTAGGTGGAGAAAGATGAGATGAACAGAGCCTGAGAGCGAGAAGAAAGAACAGAGGAAAAAGGATGAAAGGCGTCACAGAGAGAGATCGGAAGTCACAGAAAGAGATTTGAACGGTACTTGAGGTAAAGGAAAACAAGCCGCTTTTATTACTTGCTGGGAAGCTGCGTCCTTGAAGGCCCGGCGGAGGCGAGCTGCTTTACGGAAGCATCACTGGGGTAATGCGCATTTTTAGGTCTTGCTGAGTCAGCGCGCATGCGTTGCTCGGAGAGACTTTAGTAGGTGAGTTTTCAAAGTGCTGCTGAAGGCTGGCGGATCGCGCGTGCACGCTCGCGTGAACGCAAGCTTGTCGCCATCCAGCAGCACTTTGAAAACTCATCTACTAAAGTCTCTCTGAGCAGCGCATGCGCGCTGACTCAGCGAGACCTAAAAAACCTTGACCAAGTCAATAGGCCTTTCCCAATGCTTGTTTACCTATGGATTCAAAATAAAGGTGGTTGAAAACAGCACCTGCTCACATTTTGCACAAGCTTTTACCACCTACTTTCCACATATAACGTGTAGCAGGTGGAAACAACAAGAGCAAAACGAAAAATATATAAATATCAATCACAAAACAGGCAGCAAATTATTTTTAGAAAGTAATTCATCATATTTTGCCCGCTATGTAAGCAGGACACAAGCCCTTGTAGGATATAAACAAATGTTATTTACACCTCCATTTACCATGGGAGTTGGGAGTTTTAGCACTCATAACCAGGGGTGCAGGAGACTGTACATTTCACGGGGCGATTAGGACAGCCTTGGAGACTTTTCATTGACCCTATACAAAGTGCCCGTCACCTGAGAGCCGCAGGCTTCAATCAATGTATGCAGTCACATAGTGTTGAAATAAAATAGCAAGAATGGAGGGTACGTCATCACAGTCCACAAATATGCTTTATTTGTTATTACATTCTGGAAGGTTATTAGAAATGATGTGCAAAAACATGAACCTTGTGTCTTTATTCACCAAGCAAACAAGGATGGGCGAGAAAAAAAGGAAGAATTAACAAATTCTTCTTAGTGACATTTATAAGCCTTGAAATGCAGCGGGACTAATCAGAAACCATACTTTTTGCTGCAGGTAGTTTTAATAAAATCCAGAACTTTTGTTTGAAAAACCAAATATGTTCTTGCACCATTCAGTGTGAAGGACACATTCTTTTGGTATTGTCTGTATGTCAAATTATTTCATCATCTCTTTATATATGTTGCATACAGCACGATTCACTCTTTTCTGGGACATAATTATAACCAAGCATTCAGTTGGTGGAGACCAATGAAGTTTCTCTCAGCCTCATTGAAGATGCTGGAATAACTAAGATAACATGTTGTATGTAAAACAAAATGTTCTCTCTGTTGGGAGCATTTTTTCAAAGTATGTCTGCAAGTTCTGGCCACGAAGAGTACTTATACTTGCTTATTACAGTTAACTAAAATGAGGGTAGCAAAGGGGGAATTTCATTGTATTGAACAATTGTGTCTTGTGTGTTTCTCTGTGCCCATCATCTCCATTCTCTACAATAAGCCCTCAGTCTTTTTGAAACATAAATCTGTTATGACTCATTGAATTTTGATGGGTGTGATTAATGTATCATGCTGTAAGGAAGTCACCATCCCTCTATTACCTGGTCTAAACATTGACTGCCCACTGTTGCTACTCTTGGACAGTTAGTTCTATAAAGGCTTATTGAATTGGAATTTGAGAGTATCATAGGCAATGGGACACCAATAATAAAAACAGTACCTGTTGGACTTGGCCCTTTATGCAGGGTCACCCTCAAAGTTTTTGGCTTCTCTCCTCTTGTTTTCCGAAACCTTTTGTTGGATTTTAGGACCCTGCACTTTACAATTGCTAAACAGCAGTAAAGTGCTTGTGCTTTCTCCTTTAAACATGGCAAAGTTGTCTTATATCCAATTGGCACATATAATTTACTGAAATGTTCCTAGTAAACTGGTACTACATGTCCCCAGGGCTTTTTAAATTAAATGCTACTAGTGGGCCTGCAGCACTTATAGTGAAACCCATATATGTAGCCCTTTAAAGCATGTCTCACGCCACCCACTTCAGCCTGTTGTGCAGTTTTACCCCAGGCTAGACCCTAAACATTCGATAGGGCAGTGTGTAGTGTATCTAAAAAGTTGTCAATGTGCTTTTAAGTTTTCCTGCCCTGGTTTGTAAAAAAAATTACATTCATTTTCCAATACAGCAACACTTGCCTCTCGCATAGGATAACATCAGGTTACATTATTAAATTTAATAAGAGATAACTTAATTGGGAACAAGTATGATGGTCGAGTTAGGTGTCTAAAGAATTGTAATTTAAAACCCTCTTTAATGGTAAAGTTGTATTTTTAGTCACATTCTGAAAATGTCATTTTTTTAAAATTGTCATTTTCTTGTTGTAACAATTTGGTGCCTGCAGCCTGTGTACTGGGCCACATAACCAGGAATAGGTGGCAGTTGACCTTTGTGCATTCCTCCCAGACAGTGAGACAAAGGGGGATTAGAAGTAGTCAGGATTTGAGGAGTGGTGCTGTTCCCTTCCACAATTATGTTTTATAGGGGCTGCCTCAAAACACTCACAAAGACCTTGACACCAATCTGTTCTTACTCCGGGCCCCATGGAGCCTAGGCAGGGGAAGGAGGCAAATTCCAGAACCAGACGTTGGGGAAGTTTGGAGGTTTCTCCCACTTCTAAGCTGGCACCAGGTGTAAACATTGGACCCTCTGACCAACTCTTCAGTGCACTCCTAAACCTGTGGAAGACTCAGAAGGACTGACTTGTGCTCCAGGGGAATTCCCTGCTGCTTGAGGCCTGCCTTGTTTCTCTTGAGGCTGCCTTACTCTTCAGATGATTGTCCTGCTACGTGAGTTCTGCCTTGTTCCTTGAAACAGAGAGGATTGTCTTCTGCAACCGAGAACTATCAGAGTTACTTTAAGGGTCAGGTGGCTGACTTCCTGTTCTGAGCTACCGGGACACAACAAGCTCCAGGGGCCTACCTGGAACTGCCCAGCTGACCTGCTGCAACTAGCCTAGCCTGTACAATTGCATCTGCCTGAGCTCTGCTAGCCTGGGGTGGAGTGTGTTTCTGATCCCCAAGAGGTGCCTCCCAGTTCCTGAACCCTTGGCTGGCATTAGTTGAGCTCCTGTGAAATCCCGAAGTTTTGAACTCTGTTCCCAGGACTTTGAGAAGGTAATGTTTTTTCATCTGGACTATCCTGTTCCCTGTATCCGGCCCTCACACCATCATTGTCCACCTAAATCTATGACTTTGTCCCAGAGTTTTCTGCTTCTTGGTGCTATTTTTACTTAAAACCTTTAAAATTGCATATCTGATTCCACAGATTGGATTATTGTCATTTTGGTCTAATTTTATTTATGAAATTTTACTCTATTTTCTAAATTGGTGTGGGTTTTTTTGTGTTGTGTTTTGACTTTATTACTGTTTGTGTGCTGCATATTGCCTCTAAGGTAAGCCTGACTGCTTTCGTGCCAAGCTACCAGAGGGTTAAGCACAGGTTAATTTAGTGGCTTTTGTGATTCACCATGATTGTGGTTGTAGCTTGAGAAGGGTTTTCACCCCACTCAATCAAAAACCCTACTTCTTACAGCATCCATCATTCACTAACCATCTACTACTACAGGCCTGTAGAAGAGGCTTAACAATCTGCCTGTCAAAGAATGAAAGTGCTCAGAAACAATGCTATTAAAAAAACCTTGACCAGAGCCTCAATTGGAAATTCACTGCATTAGCAGACAGCACCACTCCACTAGATGTGATCCTGTGTGTATGTTTTAGTCAAAGAACCATAAGATTTCTAATCCCAGTTTCTCCTTTTTAATAAAAGTAGGAGGTAATAAACATTGCATTAACATCTGCACAAGGCTTTAGTCAACAAGGGCACTGGTTTGGGCATCTCATCAGCACCTACCCCATCATAACAGCAGTGTTGTGGGCATCTTGGAACCAGGAAACATGATTATTCCCAGCCTCCTTTTTGAAAAACTGTGTGCTATTGGTCAATCATATTTTCAACATACAACTGCTGCCATTTGCCTTAGCATTGACAGGAGGGAGCGGGAGAGTGAGGATGCTACCACCGACAGTTGAAGTTTATTGCTTGCTCTCCTGTGGTTGGAAGGTGGAGATCAAGGCACTGTATGCACTCAACGCAGCAAAAAATATAAAACAAAAAAAAACTTCACGCTTTTCCTGTGTGATCTGTGAGAAGAATTAGTGCAGATAGATGCAA